>NC_141685.1:41673880-42902864 GCF_964263255.1 Lissotriton vulgaris | reverse complement strand
CCTACCTGTCTGGAATTCCATCACAACAGACAGGCGGGTAAGACAAATTATCGAGTATGGTTACTGCCTGGAACTCACTTCTACTCCCCCCAACATTCCTCCAAGACCGTGTCCAATGTCATTAGAACACCTAACGCTCCTCAAACAGGAAGTCTTAGCAATGTTGCAAAAAGATGCAATAGAGCCAGTTTCGATAATTCATCAGGGGACAGGAGTCTACTCCCTTTTTTCCTAATCCCAAAAAAGGGCGGCTCTCTAAGACCAATACTGAACCTCAGACCGCTCAACTTTTACATTCAATCAGACCACTTCCACATGGTCACTTTACAACAAGTGCTTCCACTACTACAGCAAGGCAACTTTCTTTCCACTATAGATCTAAAAGATGCCTAGTTCCACATTCCAGTACATCTCGCTCAAAGGAAGTATCTCAGATTTGTGGTAGATGGTCAACACTACCAGTTCAAGGTGCTCCCATTCGGAGTCACCACAGGACCCAGGGTTTTCACCAAATGCCTTGCGGTAGTTGCAGCCCATCTCAGAAGACAACAAATTCATGTCTGTGGTGTGCGCTCTAGCCTATCGGCGCATACGGGATTACGCGATGCGCCGTAGGCTAGAGCGTCGGAGGCGCGCATGCGCAAAGAGTAAAGTTAAACGGCGCGAGGGAGAAAAGGGGAGTTGGCGACCGGAGCAGTCGTGGGTTAGACGCTCGGCGCCCTTACTTTGTACCTTGTACATGGAATGAGAATAAACGCATTCCTGTTCACCATAACCTGTGTCAGTGCACTTCAGTGGGGAAATAACAAACATTACAGTGGCGACGAAGGTGGGATCTGGACACCACCGGGCACAGACGACAGCAAGGGTATTAACCCCCATTCCCACGAGCCAGCTAAGGCACAGGACCGACAAGGAGAGCAAGGGCGTGGCAGCAGCGCAACAGCACGACCAGAGGGAAGCCACCAACCTCAGGAAGCCAGGTCAGTGGGGCCCAAGACGCAAAAAAGCCCCCAGGCAGCAACCTGGCAACCAAGGGAGACACCCCCGAGCCAGAGGAAAGGGGGAGGACTGCGCAGGCAGCGCACGCTTCGAGGGACAACACCCCAGGTAGCCCAAGGGGTCAAGGAGACACGGCAGGCAGCGCAGGAGCGCCCGGTGTGCCCACAAATAGAACCCAGGAGGAAGGACCCAGAGGGGAGGCCAGAATGGCGAATCAGGCATCAGCCCTAATGGCGCCAGTTCCATTCCTAACCAGGCCAGGGGAACCCCAACTCAAATGGGAAGACTGGAAGGAATATTTCCTAAATTACATCGAAGCCCTAGAAGACGAGAGTGAAGGGGAATACAAGCCGGAAAGGAAGAAGAGGCTTCTGCTCCACAACTTAGGCCCAGAGGGGGTCAGAGTGTTCAAGAACCTAGTGCCCAAAGAGAGGGGCGCGGAGGAGACGGACGTCTTTGTGAACGCATTGGACGACCTGGACAGCCATTACCGCCCAGCAGTCTGCGTCTCAATAGACCGCTATAACTTCCAACAGAGGAAACAAGAGGCGGGAGAATCCATCGACGACTATGTAGCAGCCCTCCGCAGGTTGGCCATCACGTGTAGATATGGAAATCTACAGGATGAATACATAAAAGACCAAATAGTGATGCACACCACCAGCAGAGCAGTCCAAGACAAGCTATGGGCAATGAATGAAACCACGTTGAAAGAAGTAGTGGCGATGGTCAAAAAGGCGGAAATGTCGAAGAGAGGTGCGGACGCGGCGAAAAGAGAAAGCGGGCCCAGACAGATGATCAACAAGATAGATGAAGCGCCGCAATCCAGTAAACCCAAAAGCACGCACGGAGACTCGAAGAAGGACACAAGAGGACAGGTGAAGCAGATGCCTCGCCCCAGCCAGGGAGCGAAATTTGCGTGCTACAGATGCGGCAGTGCAGCGCACGCTGCCCAGGATAGGCGCTGCCCTGCGTTTCGCGCCAGGTGCAAATCCACGGTCAAGTGCATCGACTCGGCCACGGCCAACGTCAGCGAAGAGGATGAGCAGGAAGAGGATGACCTAGTGTTATGCATTGAGGATCAAGTGCTGGACGTATCCGGGAAGCGCAGGGACAAACCCCGCACCCACATGCACATAGGAGGCATCAAGGTATATGTGGCTGTAGATTCGGGATCCCCATGGACCATAATACAAAGATCGATATGGGAAGAGGACTTCGCGCCAGTGCTAGGTCCCGACCTGGAGCCGCCGGACATCAGACCCATCTCGTACACGGAAAATTCCATTCCATTGGTAGGATGCAAGGACTTGGTGTTTGAATTTAGAGGACGGTCAGCCACATGCACCCTGTACGTAGCGGAAAAGGGCCCATCCGTGCTAGGATGGAGAGACGCAGGCGCCCTAGGCATCGTTCTCAACCCCGGAGGGAAAGAACAGATCCTGCTGACAGACGAATGGCCCCTCTCGAGGGAGGAGGACTGGAAAGCAGCATACCCGAAGGTATTTGAGGGTACGGTTGGAAAACTGGATAAATTCGTGCACAAGATGATCCTGAAGGAGGGAGCAGTTCCGGTAGTACACAAAGTACGGAACATACCGATCTCCACAAGTGAGGCAGTGCGCCAGGAACTACAGAAGCTAGAAGAGCTGGAGATCATCGAGCCAGTCGACAGTGCAGAATGGCTATCGCCCTTGGTGGTAGTTAAAAAGCCTAATGGGAAGGTCCGGCTCTGTGTGGACCTGAGGGAGCTCAACAAAAACCTCATAGTGGAGAGGTTCCCGCTCCCCAGAATTGAAGAGATGCTAGCCAGGACAAAAGGCATTACTCACTTTTCCACCATAGACCTCACGTCTGCATACTACCAGATAGAACTCCACCCGTCGAGCAGGAAGTACACAGCGTTCATAACGCCCTTTGGATGCTACCAATTCAAAAGAATGCCCTTCGGCCTGGCATCCGCTGCGGCCGTTTTCCAGAAGTTGATGCACAGGTTGTTTAAGGACATCGCGGGGGTGCAATACTTCCAAGATGACATCTTAGTGATGGGCTCTGACAAAAGTGACCACGACGAAAAACTACATAAAGTTCTGAAGGTGCTGCAAGGCAAAGGAATGACGGCGGAGTGGAGCAAGTGCAGAATCGGATCACGCACGGTGACCTACCTAGGGCACGAGATAGGAACACGAGGAATCTCGCCGAAGGAGCAGAACGTGAAGGCGATAAAGGATGCCAAGGCCCCATCCACCAAAGAGGAAGTGCGGTCATTTCTAGGAATGGCCGAGTATTACAGCAGGTTTGTTAGACATTTTGCCACAAAAACACACAGGATGAGGCAACTGACCAGGCACAATACAAAATTCGAATGGGACAAGGAAGCCCAGGCCGAATTCGAAGCCATTAAAGACTGTATCAGCCATGCCATTCCCCTGCAGGGATTCGCCCCCACAGAAAAGTCCATAGTTACAACGGACGCCAGTGACAAGGGCTTGGGGGCTGTCTTGGCGCAGGAGAGGGAAGACGGAACAAGAGAAACCATCAGTTTTGCATCCCGGGCGCTGTCCCCGACGGAGCAGAGGTACAGCGTCATCGAAAAGGAGATGCTGGCGGTCACGTGGGCGTTGAGCAAATTTCGCCAGTTCATATGGGGCACGAGATTCAGGCTCCAGACGGACCACAAGCCACTCATCAAAGTATTGACGTCATCGGGTCATGACACAGCCACTCCGAGAATAGCAAAAATGACCCTGAAATTGCTGGATTTCACATACGATGTGGAATATCTCCCAGGTACGCAGAACAGGGTGGCTGATTACCTCAGCCGGGCAGCGGCCATGGAGGAAGCACCGGGAGAGTCTTTGGACACAGAGGAGATGGTCGCCAGCATGGAGGATCATGAATCGTCCATCAGTGCGCAGGAATGGCAAGCAGCATATGAACTCGACGAGGAGAAGATGGAGATTAAGAAACATCTCACGTCGGGGTGGCCGGATAAGAAGAAGCTAACAGAGGGTGTCCGCCGCTTCTACGAGATGAGAGAAGAGTTGTCCCTGAGTGACTCGGGAATCTTCTTGTACAGAGGAGAGAGAGTTGTGCCCCCAGTGACGCTGATACCCCGACTCCTGAAGGTGCTTCACGAGGGACATCTGGGCATTGTGAAAACTAAGGCTTTGGTCAAGCAAATGTATTGGTGGCCAGGAATGGATGCCCACATCGAGAGACAGGTGCGGGAATGTGAACAATGCCAAGGTGCGGACAAAGTGCTACGTCCACTCCGACCTGCATTAGGGAAATTCGACACCCCACATGGCCCATGGGAAGAAGTGGCCATAGATATACTTGGGCCCATCCTGGACAACAGAGGCGTCAATAAGTACATATGTGTGGTGATAGACAAGTATTCCAAGTGGCCAGAAGCTGACATACAAGAGTCGATGGACACAGACACGATCTTGAAGTTTCTGACAGGGCTCTTCCTCAGGGAAGGAATACCCAAAACCATCCTCAGTGACAACGGACCGCAATTCGTGTCAGATAAGTGGGAGAAATACATGAAGAGGAACGGAATCGAAGTGAGACACACGGCCGTATACCATCCAGCGTGCAATGGCCAGGTCGAAAGATTCAATAGAGTGCTCATGGGCTCCATTCAGGCAGCTATATCGCAAGGAAAGGACTGGGAAGTAGAAATGATGAACATGATATGGGCCTACAGGATAACGCCCTCAGTAGTGGGGTACAGTCCGTTCCAAGTGTTAAGAGGACGGCATCCATTCACACGGGACAACGTGGCATGGAGGGAGAAGACCATCACCAGCAAATGGTCCCCGGCCGTGGTGCAACACAATCTGGAAAAGGCCCAGAAGATCTATGCAGCACACTATAACAAACGACGTGGCACTAAAGACACAGAGCTAGAAGAAGGGGAGTGGGTGAGGATCAAACTCCCTGCTTTACAGAGGAAGGGCGAAAGCAAATTCAGCCCGCCGCTACAAGTCAAGGAGGTGCGGGGCAGGGCGGCCCTCCTCAGTGATGGCAGAGTCTGGTCGCAGGATCGAATGGCCAGGGTAAACAAAATCCTAGTCTGGCCCAAGATTGAGGAAATCGAGAGGAGCTTGGACCACCAGGAGGCTTCCCCGCTCCCTGAGTACGGCGCAGACGACCAAGAGGAAAGCATAAGGGACGACCATGAAGAAGCAGTGGGGAGAGCCAGGCCGATGGACGGAGAAGCAAGACAAGTGAGTGTGGAGCCGAGTACAGGCGGGAGAGAAACTGAGATGTCCCAAGGAGAGACGGCGGTGAGAGAGAACATGCCGGTAAGACACACCCGCAGCGGAAGGGCAGTTGTAGTGCCCTCTCGCTATAATGACTTTGTGATGAATGGACACTAGATTGGTGCCATCCCCCGGGCACCCCACATAGACTTTGGACACTATGAAGGACACCAACCTGGGGAGTAATTGTATGTTTAGCATTGTGTAAAGGGGGGAGATATGTGGTGTGCGCTCTAGCCTATCGGCGCATACGGGATTACGCGATGCGCCGTAGGCTAGAGCGTCGGAGGCGCGCATGCGCAAAGAGTAAAGTTAAACGGCGCGAGGGAGAAAAGGGGAGTTGGCGACCGGAGCAGTCGTGGGTTAGACGCTCGGCGCCCTTACTTTGTACCTTGTACATGGAATGAGAATAAACGCATTCCTGTTCACCATAACCTGTGTCAGTGCACTTCAGTGGGGAAATAACAAACATTACAATGTCTTCCCCTACCTAGACGATTGGCTCATGTAAATGTAAATGTGTGTATTTTTGTAAAGCGCACTGTTGCCCCATCTCGGGGTATCCTGGCGCTGTAAACCACTGTGGAACCCTTCCTGGCTTTCACTGTGAGATGACCCCTACTGGGCACCCCTAAGGTGAAGCCAGGCATCCCAGCGCTGTTTGGGCCGTTGTGGAGATTAAGCAAGATATTGCCCAGAGTTGCAGAGTGGGACCCATGATTAGAGTAGGCACCGAGGCGAGAATTATCAGGTCCGGGGAGATTGAGCCCAAGACCCTGCTGCGTCAGGAATTGAACCCTGGTCCCGGGCCTGATCTCTGCTTCAGGGTCTGCCGCTTCTAACCAGTGAGCCACACTTCTCATAAAAGCAAACTCCCTCAGCAGCTGTGTTCAACACACACTCCGGACAATACAGTTGCTTCACAGTCTGAGATCCTCGGTACATCTAGACAAATCCCATCTCTAACCGTCTACAATGCAACAATATCTAGGGGCAACAGTGAATACTTCCACAGCCCTAGCATATGCCAATCCCATCAGGATAAATGCTATATAAAACCTAGTTCAAAGATTTCAGCCACAACACTCACTATTAGCAAGTCTAAAACCTACTCTGGAGGTACTCCCTGATTTTATCCTTCATGCTTTTATATAATTCTAAGGGGAGCTCATTAGGCCCAGTCGATTGCCCTGTTTGCAAAGTTTTTATAGTCTTATTTATTTAGTCTACTGTCAGGTCTTGCTCTAGTGCGTCTCGTTCCTCATTCGTTAGCATTGGCAGGGTCAGGTCTTACAGGAAGTCTCTCCCAGTATTTCCGTCCCCTTGTTGTCAATAACCTCAAGGATCCAGTTCCGTACTTTGTCTCGTCTTTTTAGCCATGTAAGCAACTTATTGGCTTTATCAACAACATCATAGAGACAATGCTGGGTAGCCAGCGCATGAGTGCACGCTATTTTCCATTAGTGCTCTTAATATGTGCTGCCCTCTGAAACCGCTCTTCGTGTTCCCCTCAGTGCGCAGCCCACTCTACCCTTAATAGTAATGTTTCACTACCCGTTTACCTGTTCTCCGCGTTTCAAATAGATCGACAAACTCCCCATTTTCAATAGAAAACCTCGAGGGCAACCATTGGGCCTTGCTGCGTAGGGCCAGCCATCTGCAAATGGAACAGACTCCATTCCATTTCTGTCCTGGGTGCCACGCCAAGTACCCTCGCACCACCTACATTAAGTTTGTAACTTGTGGCTCTCTCCAGCGCACAAGGAGGAAGACTGCGACGCTTGTCCAAGAGGACTCTACCCGATCATCAGGCTCGACGATGAGAGAGGCTGCGTCAAAGCATTCAACACACTTTGGATATCTTCGGGCAAGAATCTGACCAAGACGAGATCGAAGCGTCCGCCGTAGAAGAAGAGGCCCATCTCTATGCCAGAGCGCAATCGTTGGGGCATGCTGTAGCAGCCATGTGATTGCAATTCTACGTCATGCCAGTACCATAGGCAACTGACCAAATGTATAGGTTATCTTGTGCTCTTCTGGCATCTAAAGAGGCCTAATAAACAGCATTTGGGTGTCAGCTCAATGCTTAGTTGTGTGGCATGCACCATTTCTTCGACAGCTAGTTGCCAGAAGGAGTGTATTTCATCGCAGGACCATGGTTAATGTAAGAAATCGGCCCCCACAGTGTTGCAGCGCAAGCATATATCTGGGCAAGACCCGACCATTCGATGAAGGTGTTGTGGCGTTAAGTAGGTTCTTTGCAGAAAATTATAATGTATCAGTCGAAAATGGGCATTACTAGAAACCGTGCGCATTATTTCACAGGCCCGCTGCCAGTCTTGATCTTTCATTGGAAGGTAAAAGTCTAAATTCCAGGCGTCTTGGGTCCGTATGTAGTGCTTACTGTATCTGATAGCATTGTTCTGTAAAGATGCATATTTAGGTGTATACACGCTCCATAGGTTAGCAGTACCTCAAGGGTTTGAGTATGCGGCTGAGCTGTCGGATAGCATGGCCAGGTGTGCTTAGTTGTGTCTGCTAAGCCCGCATATTATTTTTGTTTTTAAAAACAAAGAGCTTTTCTTGCCGGATCCAAAGCAGACTACTATCTTTAGTCACCCAAAGACTGGTCACATAGTCACCAAGCCACCTACAAAGAGGAAACCAGATCATTTACCACAAATTCCAAAGAAGATTCATAGAGCGACTAACACTTCACCGCCACCACCTGTTAACCCTAATTTAATTATTTCGCCACCATACTCTCCCGAATCAGAGGATAGTGACAATTCACAAGGGCATGGGCAATTAGATGAAAACATAACGCCATTAGATCCTGATGATTCACCACACGAACCAGACCCATGGCATGATTATAGTACTGATCCCGATCTAACAAATGATCCGGACTTCTACCCCTCAAAACCATCCCCACCGGATGACAATCTGGGGTTTGCCCAACTAATCAACAGAGCTGCCACATATCACATGCTGAAGCTTCATTTATACCCCGTAGAAGAAGATCTTTTTTATTGGAGACTTTTGCCCAACCACAAAAATCTACTCATGTCGTACCCATGCTACAAGGCCTCCTTAGGCATGCTCCTGAGGTGTTCAAAGACCCAGTTAGAGCTAGGGGTCTTAACCCCAGAGTAGATAAAAAATACAAGGCATCTCCCAGTGACCCTATGTACATTAAGGGACAACTTCCCTTAGATTCACTAGTAGTTGCCAATGCACGCAAACGTGCAAACTCCCAAGGGTCAGGTGACACACCACCTCCTGACAAAGAATCCAAGTTATTAGACGCATCAGGTAAACGTCTGGCATCTCAAGCTGCTAATTCTTGGAAAATAGCAAACACACAAGCCCTTGTAGCAAGATTCGATAGTGCTCACTATGATGAGCTGGAAAAGCTTATTCAACTTCTGCCCCAAGAATATAAGGACAAAGCCAATGACCTTATACAAGAAGGCAAACTTATAACCAATACGTCAATCAAATGTGCGCTTGACGCAGCTGACACCGCGTTACGTGCAATAAATACTAGTGTTCTGCTACATAGACACGCCTGGCTCAGGGTATCTGGATTTAAGCAAGAGGTGCACAATACGATCCTAAATCAACCATTTGATCAACAGCACCTCTTTGGACCTGCATTTGACGAATCTCTAGAAAAAATTAAAAAAGACACACACAGCAAAGTCTGTGGGAGCCTTACAGTCACCATCTGCCAGAGGCTCCTTTCGTCGCTCCTTTTATACACCCACATCATCCTATAAAAGTCCCAACCAGGGCTAATTTTCTAGGGGATACAATAGAGGAGGTTACAGAGGTAACAACAATAAGGGTAGAGGCAGAGGTAATAACACCCGCATCTCCCCTAACAATAAAGTGTGACTTCCCTGCGCTTCCCCCCCGATCAGCCCACTCCGGTCGGGGGACGCATCTCACAGTTCCTACCTGTCTGGAATTCCATCACAACAGACAGGCGGGTAAGACAAATTATCGAGTATGGTTACTGCCTGGAACTCACTTCTACTCCCCCCAACATTCCTCCAAGACCGTGTCCAATGTCATTAGAACACCTAACGCTCCTCAAACAGGAAGTGTTAGCAATGTTGCAAAAAGATGCAATAGAGCCAGTTTCGATAATTCATCAGGGGACAGGAGTCTACTCCCTTTTTTCCTAATCCCAAAAAAGGGCGGCTCTCTAAGACCAATACTGAACCTCAGACCGCTCAACTTTTACATTCAATCAGACCACTTCCACATGGTCACTTTACAACAAGTGCTTCCACTACTACAGCAAGGCAACTTTCTTTCCACTATAGATCTAAAAGATGCCTAGTTCCACATTCCAGTACATCTCGCTCAAAGGAAGTATCTCAGATTTGTGGTAGATGGTCAACACTACCAGTTCAAGGTGCTCCCATTCGGAGTCACCACAGGACCCAGGGTTTTCACCAAATGCCTTGCGGTAGTTGCAGCCCATCTCAGAAGACAACAAATTCATGTCTTCCCCTACCTAGACGATTGGCTCATGTAAATGTAAATGTGTGTATTTTTGTAAAGCGCACTGTTGCCCCATCTCGGGGTATCCTGGCGCTGTAAACCACTGTGGAACCCTTCCTGGCTTTCACTGTGAGATGACCCCTACTGGGCACCCCTAAGGTGAAGCCAGGCATCCCAGCGCTGTTTGGGCCGTTGTGGAGATTAAGCAAGCTATTGCCCAGAGTTGCAGAGTGGGACCCATGATTAGAGTAGGCACTGAGGCGAGAATTATCAGGTCCGGGGAGATTGAGCCCAAGACCCTGCTGCGTCAGGAATTGAACCCTGGTCCCGGGCCTGATCTCTGCTTCAGGGTCTGCCGCTTCTAACCAGTGAGCCACACTTCTCATAAAAGCAAACTCCCTCAGCAGCTGTGTTCAACACACACTCCGGACAATACAGTTGCTTCACAGTCTGAGATCCTCGGTACATCTAGACAAATCCCATCTCTAACCGTCTACAATGCAACAATATCTAGGGGCAACAGTGAATACTTCCACAGCCCTAGCATATGCCAATCCCATCAGGATAAATGCTATATAAAACCTAGTTCAAAGATTTCAGCCACAACACTCACTATTAGCAAGTCTAAAACCTACTCTGGAGGTACTCCCTGATTTTATCCTTCATGCTTTTATATAATTCTAAGGGGAGCTCATTAGGCCCAGTCGATTGCCCTGTTTGCAAAGTTTTTATAGTCTTATTTATTTAGTCTACTGTCAGGTCTTGCTCTAGTGCGTCTCGTTCCTCATTCGTTAGCATTGGCAGGGTCAGGTCTTACAGGAAGTCTCTCCCAGTATTTCCGTCCCCTTGTTGTCAATAACCTCAAGGATCCAGTTCCGTCCTTTGTCTCGTCTTTTTAGCCATGTAAGCAACTTATTGGCTTTATCAACGACATCATAGAGACAATGCTGGGTAGCCAGCGCATGAGTGCACGCTATTTTCCATTAGTGCTCTTAATATGTGCTGCTTCAGTTGATGGTGTAATGGGAGAGAAACTGATTCCCCACATGCCAAGCGAGCCTCCAGGAAAGCACATTCCCTGTCCTGAGCCTCGCACTTCAATTTACGTTCCTTCAACATTCTCTCAATCAAGGCTTGTGTCTGGTCTTGAATCACTGCCTTGAATTAATTCTATAGCTCGCAAGTTAATTCAACAGGCCGCCTGTCACTTCAGTCACCCCAGTGCGTGTATGCTCTGTCGTAAGTGTCTTACCCTTTCACAGGATGAGTCAGTCTTTTGTGGGTCTATTTCCTATTTCCCGGCACTTAAATGGCACGTTCGAACACTCGAGAGAGCAGTGACCCACCAGCAGGCTTTTGTGGAGCGCTTTTGTCCTGTATATAGTGCTGCATTCAGTAGGGCACCCACTCTTTCTTTTCTTTGCAGTTGCCTGAAGATCAGCAGTCACAAGGTAGCAGTCACACCCGGCCTGTCGGTAAGTGCAGCCCCCTCTGGAGGCCCGACCATCAGCAATTGAGCCCACACTGTGGCCGGCTGGACCACAGGCGTAAGCTCAGACGGGGTGTTCAACACTGGAGTAGGTGTAGTCCCTCCTGGGCCTCTGACACAGAGTAGTCTGGAATTCAGCAACTAAAAGCCCAACTCAGGCTCGCCAGGAAGTCAGTAGATTCAGACCCTGTTGTGTTAGGAATTTGGCAAATGCAACCTTGAACGGGCCAGTTGGCAGCACACAATCGTCCAGCTGGGCCTCAACAATCACGTTGTTATAGGGTTTTTTTCTGCCTTGAACTGCTGGGAGAGTCTTGGCGGGGATTGGGGGGTCCCTCAGTCTAGCTGGTCCTGCTGGATGGCTTTCCGGCCCGCCCTACAGATAACGGAGATGTGCCAGACCTTGCTTCTTCCAGGACAGCCTTGTCCTCCTGCTGGATAGTCAAACTCCCTTCCCTTTCTTACCAGACAGGCAGGCTTCTAGGCAGACGTCTAGGCTCTTCAGGACAGGTACACAGCTTCTCCATTAAGTAATTCAGCCTGCAGGTGATGTCCCTTCAACTTAGATAAACTGTCAGGCTGACACCATCCCTGGTGGCACAGCAGACACCCGAGTACTTTGTAGAGCACTTTATTACTTGGTAACAGAGGACTTTGAACTGGGGTATAAAAGAGGGATAGATGGTCCCACTTCTATACAAAACTGGCAGGCAGGAAATGTGGTTTACTCTGTCGCACTCTCACATTGCTTTTATGCCACGCACACCAACACCCTAAACACGCCCTTGATGTTAGCGCAAACTCTGGGCACAGGCAAAGAAATAGAGCATTACATGGGTGTGTCAGTAGGACGCCACTCCACTGACAATGATGCAAAGATCTCATCAGGCTATTGAGCCTTACAACATGGTGCATTGCCACCACCGCTCTAGCTGTTAAACCAATGACAGTCCTCTGTCTTAAATAAGGGCACACTTGGTGTGACCCACCAGGTCACAGGGCCGGTCCAAGACCTTTCATAGTCCCTTGTTAGAAGTTGCACACTACTGGGGTGGCAGAAAAATCTCATGTAATTGTTTTGTGGTATATTTACCCCAATAATGTGCAGTTACAAGTTTGACGCCATGGACTAGGGTGTTGCCATGAGGAACAGATTCTTCTGCCTGTCATACCAAATGCCATTCACTATTTCATAGTGTTTTTCTGCTTTTATTTACCACTTGTTTTAAGCAGGTGGTATATATATGCATGTGGTTGGTTGGGGGGAGATGGGTAAAGCAGGGGAGGAAAGAGGAAAGCATTTTCTAACTGAGGGAAGAAATGTGTGTTTCCCCCAGTTAGTAAAAAACATAGCATAGGTCTTGGCTGCTTCTGCTGCACCCAGAGTCTTGTGGGTCTTTTCAGTCTAATTTTTCTGTCTGGAAAAAAAATGGTGTCCTGTTTTTCTGCACCCGGTTCATCCAGGTTCAGAAAAACCTAACAACTGATAATCAGGTGGAAGAAAATAAACACATGAAAGTACGCCCTAATTTCATTGCCCTTGATTCATACTCTGGACATAGTTGAGGGATAGGTCTAGGCATAGTCCTCAAAACACACAATAGATTTGCGTGCAGCAGAGGCCAAACTCAAAAGTCAGGACACCAGATACAAGTAGGTGGTAACTCAGGGCAGGGGAATAAGCCTGTTGTCCGTGGAGGGGAAATTCCCGTCCCAGAAATCTACTTTAAAAATTAGTTAATAGTATTCTTTTTTAAATGCCTGTTTGGTGCCAGTCCATATGACCTTAATTTCTGCCTTTGGTATTCTATATTACAAGTCCATAGGGTACAGGTATCCTTTGTGAGCTTAATAAAATGTTGAAAATTCTACAAATCCTCACTCCTACATTCAAGTACTCTCAGGCTACCATTCTTCACTCTTTTCTGTCTGTAGAACAGCTCAACATTTTCAAAATTCTGCAATTCTGCATTGATATGGCTTGGAAATTATTTTTGGGGGAAATTTACATGTTTTGACTATTTAATTTTAATACCATAGGTGATTGAAATTACGGACGAAGAAAGCAAGATTTAGCACCAGGCAACTGAATTTTAGTGCCATAAGAAGGATTATTTTGAAAAACTGATGGACATCCAGCATTCTAAGTTTAAACACAATTTCCAAAATCTCGGTGTGGCCAGGAAGTGGGAGCGGAGGAAAGTACTATAACTGTAAGTGAAGTCTCTAATTTTGCATTTCATTAACCCAGAGCAAAGTCATATCTGTGCACACAGCTTCAGAAATAATCCCAGAACGACCAATCACAGCATCCTCATCTGAAATATTATCAGAAAGACAAATTGTCTCAGCATGACAGAATAACGTTAATCTAAAGCATCATGTAATTCCAGAGAGGAAGCACACACTGCATAAAAGAAAGTTATAACAAAAGGTTTCTTCTGCAGACCATCAAAGAAAAGACGCTGAAAGAAGACTCCGAAGCTGACATGCTACCAACCAAAAGATTGGAAAATCACCTTTGTTCAACAACCATTTTTAACCAGTTACACAAGTTTGAGACTATCTGCCTCAGGATATTACACCTCGACCCACTCTGCTCACTCTTACGAAAACCTTAAAAATTCACCACTTTATTGTGTTCATGACCATCTCAGATTGTTTCCTTTTTATTGTGTACTGTTCTGTAATTCTATGTAAATCGCTTCAACATAATCTGTTGTGCAGGAGTGATTTGTAAAAGCTGATTAAATGAGCACCGTTGTGCTATAGCTAATGTAAATAAATCCTCGTCTACAGCACTACAAACCTTAACCTTACACCAAACATAGAGAGGGTAGAAGGAACTGATGTTCTGCGACTGATGATCTACAATAGTACTGTGCATGTTCTAATGTTCTCAGTTACTGCCATTACGTCAGTGCAAACAGGTACTTCTCAGTTTAATCATTAAATATCAGACTAACACCATATCACTGCATTGCTAAGAACCTATACAAATAGATGTGAGAAAAACTTCAGGCACAAATAAGTTGCTGCCGGAGAGGCTATAACCAAAAGACTATTATCTGCTAGAAACATTTCGACAGGTGTTACAGGGCTGCTTCCAGACATATTTTGCTCAATTCAAGTGTTAAGAAGATTACACACAATTTCTTTTAGCGATAAATGCTGAACATTATCTAAACAAGCCCGAATCTAACATCGGGTTCACTCGTACCGTGGCATATAAACTAAATGTAGAGATATTAACTCTATGAATACACCTTATAAAAACACGGGCTGTGAGAACAAATTCAGTGTTCAAACCCGCCTCAATCAAAGCAAAATAACCCAAGTTGAGGAAAAAAGTTACCCGTGCCAAAAAAGATTCAGCCATAAATCTCATCTCATTGAATTTGAGAGAATGCACACTGTGAAAAACCTCTCTCAGTGCTCTGAATGCCAAAAAAGTTTCAGCCGTAAATCTTATCTCACTGAGCATATGAGAATCCACACTGGGGAAAAACCTTATCAGTGCTCTGAATGCCAGAAAAGGTTTAGTATCAAACCGAGTCTACTTCGACATGCATTAACCCACTCTGTGGAAAAACCTTATCAGTGCTCTGAATGCCAAAAAAGGTTCAGCCGTAAATCTTATTTCACTGAACATATGAGAATCCACTCTGGGGAAAACCCTTATCAGTGCTCTGAATGCCAGAAAAGGTTTTGTAACAAACAAAGTCTTTCTCAACATGTATTAACCCACTCTGTTGAAAAACCTTACCAGTGCGCTGAATGCCAGAAATGTTTCAGTGACAAAAGAGGACTCACTCATCATACAAGGACCCACTCTGGGGAAAAACCTTATCAGTGCACGGATTGCCAGAAATGTTTCATTGACAAATACATTCTCACACGGCATAGAAGAATCCACACTGGGGATAAACCTTATCAGTGCATCGATTGCCAGAAATGTTTCATTTACAAAAACAGTCTCACTCATCATAGAAGAACCCACACTGGAGAGAAACCTTTTCAGTGCTCTGAATGCCAGAAATGTTTCAGTTACAAAATCAGACTCACTGAACATACAAGAATCCACTGTGGGAAAAACCCTTATCAGTGCTCTGAATGCCCAAAACATTTCAAACTTAAATCACTTCTAACTGCACATGTGAGATTCCACACTGGAGAAAAACCTTATCAGTGCTCTGAATGCCAAGAAAGGTTTTGTAACAAACAAAGTCTTTCTCGACATGCAATAACCCATTCTGTGGAACAACCTTATCAGTGCTCTGAATGCCAGAAATGTTTCATTGTAAAAAGTAGTCTCACACGGCATACAAAGATCCACGCTAGGGAAAAACGTTATCAATGCTCTGAATGCCACAAATGTTTCAGTGAAAAAAGCTGGCTCACTCGGCATACAAGAACCCACACTGGGGAAAAACCTTATCAGTGCTCTGAATGCCAGAAATGTTTCAGTGAAAAATGCCATCTCACGCTGCATATAAAAACCCACACTGGGGACAAACCTTATCAGTGTTCTGAATGCCAGAAATGTTTCAGCGACAAAGGAAGTCTTTCTCGACATACAATAACCCACACTGGGGAAAAACCTTATCCATGCTCTGAATGTCAGAAATGTTTCAGAAACAAACTCAGTCTCACTCAGCATATAAGAACCCACACTGGGGAAAAACCTTATCAGTGCTCTGAATGCCCAAAAGATTTTAAACTTAAATCACTTCTAACTGCACATGTGAGATTCCACACTGGGGAAAAACCTTATCAGTGCTCTGAATGCCCAAAAGATTTCAAACGTAAATCACTTCTAACTGCACATATGCGATTCCACACTGGGGAAAAACCTTATCAGTGCTCTGAATGCCAGAAATGTTTCAGTGAAAAAAGCAAACTCACTAAACATACAAGGACCCACACTGGGGAAAAGCCTTATCAGTGCATTGAATGCGACAAATGTTTCAGTGAAAAAAGCAGTCTCACTCAGCATATAAGAACCCACACTGGGGAAAAACCTTATCAGTGCTCTGAATGCCACAAATGTTTCAGTGAAAAAATCAGTCTCACTCACCATATAAGAACCCACACTGGGGAAAAACCTTATAGGTGCTCTGAATGCCAGAAATGTTTCATTGAAAAAAGAAGTCTCACTCCGCATATAAGAACCCACACTGGGGAAAAACCTTATCAGTGCTCCGAATGCCAAAAATGTTTCAGCTGTAAATCTACTCTCACTAAACATATGAGAATCCACACTGGGTAAAATAATTATCAGTGCTCTAAATGTCAGAAAAGATTCAGCGGTAGAGATGGTTTCAAGCGCCATAAGAAAACACACCATCAAAATAATTCAGTGCTCCGAATTTTTTAGCAGAAGGATATAAGCTGGAATGCTGACTAATCCTGGAGCCCTACCTCTGGTTATTGCATCCAGAGCTGAGGATGTCGGCCAGGTCAAGGAAAGAGCCAGGTATAGCTATAGAGTTGTCTGTTTACACAGTCCCCAGCACAGTGTCCGGCTCATTAAATGGACTTACTGAATAAAGATTGTTGAAATGATCAACCCAGGTCTGGGGATAAATGTTATTTTGCAGAGGTGAAGCAGAGGCATCTCTCCCCTCCACTTTACAAGGGCCCAAAAACTGGTGGAGTTCTTAAGAGAGCATGCCAATTTGAGTTCCTGCCATCTTTCTTCCTTCCATTCTTTCTTAGCCCGAGCGTGGGCCCTTTTGTACCTCTCTCCACCCAGACTGATTTCTGAGATGTCCTTTGTGCAAAGTGCCTTACCACGATATCTACGTATTAGTCTGAATTCCTTATTAAACCAATTGTTTACTTTAGGAAAATTCTGTTTGTGCCAGTTAATAGGGACTATAAGATAGGACAATATTTTCTTGAAGTTGTTGTGAAAGCTGTCATTGGTATGCCACACTCTTAGTTCTTGCAAATCAATTTCCCGAAGGTAGTGATAGATTGATCTTCACCTCGCCAGATGACCAAAATATCATTGTTACACACATATAACTGAAATCCCAATTGGCACAGTCAAACCATGGGAACGAAAGCAGTGATTGGGATAGGACCGGGCCTGAACACCATTTTCCCTTGTCCGTGTAGGATAGTACCAAATTTCCATTGGTTGCAATAGGAACAAGGGAGTTGTCCCTTCTCTCACGGAGGGGGCCCCATTAGACTTGACCTTTTCCACATGAGCGATTTTTCAGGGTGTGTGGTGAAGTGCCACAGGTCACCTAACATGCAAGAGAATACGTATGGCTAACCATATAGAACTATGGCTCCTGATAACCAGGTGCCCTAGAATATGTGCCAGGGACACTGCCTGTTCTTTTCTATATTTTCATATATATATATTTTTTATTGTCCTCTCATAAGCTCAGAAGAAGATTACCACCACCAGATACCTGTAACAGACTGTCCCTTGGACATGGTCCAAACATCCTACACTTATCCATACAAGATTGGGTACTCTGATTCGGGTGCACTGACATCTCTATACCCTTAGACATATGGGGCTGACATGCATAGTACAAGGGACATGGTTTACACACACATCACTCATTTCTACTATGAGCAATCTGGTTTTCGGGTGTGCTGATTTTCCTAATGGGTCTTCTGCCCTTGGGTATACGGTGCTGACCCTTTAAAAACACATGCCAGTACATCGTCGTGTTTGCATTTAACTTCGATGGAGGTCCTGTCTTTAGTGATTCTATTCCACGTTAAGAAGCGGCTGTGTGTGACAGAGGCACAAAAGCCTTCAGCATTTAGTGCGCGTTCATTCAGATTCATGCTGCCGGCATTGGACTACATTTCCCAAGTACACGTGGTCATGTGACTGCATCAGAGTGATGCAATTATACAACCTGAGTGAGTAGCCACACACCAAATTCGGCTTTAGCGAGCCCCTGGTCCTCTATTCAAGTAAAAGCAATTACTCTGGACACTGTCCTCCATCTGCTGTGGTATAACGGATTGCTGGCTCCCCGTATATAGGTATGGGTCTCTGACCCTACATTTGTTATATTTGTAATGTTTTCTGCACCGAAACAGCGCGTTCCTTGTATACAGAAATGGGTCCCTGAACCTACCTTTTTGTTTTACTTGAATCTTTTGTGCCTTGAGACGTCTTTTCTTTTTTTTCTTGTTATGAAAACGTAAAGAATGTTGCATTTGTGTTAAAGATATGGAAATTTCAAAGCACACTCTCATGTCGCAGGAAAGTTCTCAGTGCACATGTGGCAGGTGTTTTGTCTTGAAAACAAAGCACGCTGCCCCCATGCAGAGGTCAACTATTTTAAGAGCATTTCCTCCTTTGCATCGCAGCTTTGTTATTGCAGTGCACATCAAACACGTCCGCTGTTTTCAACTTGAAGAATGCTGCATCTATGTTTAAACTAGGCAGTGTTATCATGTGCCTTGCCACTGCATATTTTGATGGGGCAGTTGCTTCTGAAATCTAAGCACGCTGTACTTGTGTGTTAGACCAACTAGCTCTAAGAGTCTTTTTTCCCCATAACACCACATGTTTGCTATGGAAATTACTGCAGTATGGTTCTGCCTTTGTTCACCCTGTGCTGCCTTAACACACGCCTGTTATGAGGCACAAGCCATTAAATGCATTGATACACAAACTTCAAGGCAGACACACGACTGCCTCCACGGTCTTGGCGTGTCTCCCCCTAGTATTTAACACCATTACGCTGCCCGCTTGTCTCAATTTACCTTAGTGACATCTAAATACATGCTCGGGGAACCTATTAGGGACTTCACAGCCATACGAAAATACCTCAATCACTATTGCAGACACCGCCTATGAGTATTTGGACGGTTTTTAATCTACATGGGTACACTTTATCTTTACACTTGTTTATGAAATGCCTAGAACTGTTACAGCCTTCCAGAAGACTTATTTTCTTACCATGCTCCCCTTCCTATAATTCTTTTATAGGGCGTAGAGTCACCCTGAGCAGCATGCCACGGTGAGCTGAGGAACATTTCCCGACGTCAGCGGATTAACTCTTTTACAGTATATTGTTATTGTAGTGAATCTTGTTGTCTAAATATTATTTTATTTTTCACCTATACTAAGAATAACAGACATTGACTATACAGTATATGGTTGTGTCCCTTTCAGACGGTTTTGTATGTCCTGGACTGATAGCTTTGAAATGTAACACCAGCACAGTTGTTCAAATGTCTGACCTAGATTTTTTCAAACCATTCTTATATTTCCTATGTATGTATTCTTTTAGGTACCACCAGTGAATTCACCACTCTATGAAGATTAATATGAGCACTGGATGGTTTTGTATATTAAAACCCTTCTGTATACTTATAATGGTTCGTACACCATTTTTAGGTCTCGCCTGCGAGGCTTTTAGTAAGGGCTTTAAACTCTGAATACAGGCTCGTGCGTGTGCTTTTTTTTTTCATCACCAGCTATTGGCCTTTTAATTTGTCTTTCTAAGAAAGACAGCATGCAATTGGCCAAAGGCGGGTGCATGTCCCGCCTTCTCTCTCCCCTGGCCTAGAGAGCTCGGGAGAGAGCAGCAGCGCCATCTGTTTCCAGTTATCACGCCCGCGTCTCGCTGTCGCGTTAATTTGAAACAGATGGCGGTTGCGCTGGCCCTGGTTCACTTTTGCTCCAAACGCATCGCTTTAACTTTCGCCGCTGACTTGGCGCACGCGGCCACGCTTGTTTATCTTTGCTGTCTCTGTTTATCACAATCCCCTTTTCTGCCTTTCCCTCTATTGCTTTGGGACCTTTTTAATGTTTAACAAAAAGCTGTAAAACCTGCTGACCGATCGTTGTTCTTTTAATAAGGCGTTTCTTTTTTTTATCACCCTATGCCTGGAAGCTATGGCAGATTGGAGTATGACGAACCCATGAAAAATGGACCTTGTCTGCCGGTTTCTGAGCATTAACCAAGGAGAAATGAATTGCGTAATAGCTTGGAGAGATGAACTGACCAGTCATAGATCCCGCAGGAGCTCTGTGAAGACTCAAATTCACAAGCTCCTTCTTGCAAGGAGTTCTGGGAACCAAATCATGCTCACTCCAGAGCACGTCGTGCCCTCTGACCTTTTGCAGGCGATGTAGTTAATTTTAAATCCCTCCTTGCACAAAAAGTTTCAGAATGCCTAAGAATCCATTCTTTTGAGGTCCGGAGCATCTGGTCTGTCTTCTATATCTATGCGTTTTAATACCAAATAATGAAAGCGCCTAGATTTTTTAACCATATAAGTCAAGGTAGTTTATGAGAACGATGCGTGCCCCTTGCATTTGTTCCCTGCGGCACGTGCATCATTACAGGAATCCGACCCAGAGCTGGAGACTCCCGCTGCATTCCTGTGCTTTGGTAGCTTGGTTCATCGAGTTGTTGCCTTCTGAAACATTTAACCCCGGTTTGTCAAAAATGCCTTCATTATTGATACAGTGCCTATTTGTTCCTTTACATTTACTTTCCAGTTGGCCCAGTAACATTTTCTTTTTGGGAGGAGGTATGTTTTTGATAATTCAAATGTAACTCCTGTAGAGGCGCACATTGCCACAGAGGATATCGCATTCACAGTGTATCCTTCCTGCTATGTGGGAGATGGGTGTGGGCCGGAGCATTTTTCTAAATCATCCACTTTTCTTTTGTATATTTAGAAGGCTTTTTTCCTATCCTTGTCCTTGCAAATATGAATTGTATTAAAAATACAAGCCTTGACTGAGCCAATAGACTCTTCGATATTGTATGATGTGTTTTTCTCTGCCAGGCGCACAACATATAGACTGTTCATACACTTTCTGTAGTATGCTTCGTTCTTGGCAGATAAACTCTAAGCCCCACTCTACTTCTGTCCTCGTGTTAGTGCAGCCGGATGTAAACAGTAATTGTATTGTATTTGCATTTATATAGCGCTTACTACCCCTGACGAACTTTGAAGTACTTTTTCGGCGAGTAGCATGCTACTCCAGGATCCAAAAATGATTAGTGGTGAATTAGTGTAGGGAAATATAAAATGTATTTGAGAGCTGGACATGTTGGTCTATTAGTTGGGTTGAAAAAGATAGTGGAGGGATAGAAGAGGGAAGGTTTTGCATTTATATAGCGCCTGCTACCCCTGATGAAGTGTTGAAGCGCTTTTCGGCGAGTAGCATGCTACTCCAGAAACCAAAAAAATGAATAGATAGATCAATTCTCTTCCAGGGGATCCTCATCAATAGCGATAATCATTAGAATATTCCCGCCCATGCACGGGACCCCGGAAACACATATATATATATTTGAATACAAATATATATATATATATATATATATATATATATATATATATATATATATATATATATATATATATATGTAAAAAATATAAATGCTGCCTTCCATACACACAGAGCTGAGTAATGCTGTAAGGACTCCCTTGTATATTATAAATAATACCTTAAAAACAGGGAAAAACAAACAGCAAAGTATGTTTAAAAACTGTTTTAATACTTAGCACTTCGCACAATCCCTCAGATAGGACTGAAAGCATTGACAGCTCACAGGCTGCATTGTAGAAACATAGCATAGAAAAGCTGAAAAGCTAACCCTTAGCATTATAGAAATAAACTGGCACCGTGCCTTTAAGGCAGCCATGACACCTAGCTTCCCATCATGCCTCAGGGGTGACAGTTAGGTCAGTTGTTCTTTCCGGCTCCTTCAGTCAGGACCCTGGTTACACAGCTCCACTTTTTTCTGATTTTTGTCAGAAGTAATCTTCAGTTTTCCAGAAAATATCTTCTTACTTTGACATCTAACAACTTGAGAAGTAAGGTGCTGTCTTTTTTTGACAGAATTTAGCATTTTTTTCCACTCCAAAATGCCATCTCTTTTTGACCCCTGCCCTTCTTGTGGAAAAAAGGCCAGGTCAGACTCTCATGCAGTCTGTATTCTTTGTCTTCCTAAGGACCATGTCCCCAAGACTTGCCCTTATTGCCAGTCTTTATCTAAAAGAACTCTGAAAGACAGAGAAAGAATCAGTCTTTATGGACTGGCTGAACAGAACATCTTCCAGAGGCAGGTCACAGTTGAGAAGGGCTCTAAAAGCGCCAGATCTTCTTCAAGGAGCAAGATTCCTCGTTCTTCCTCTTCAGCTTCGGGCTTGGCGCTGAAAAAACTTCCACCGGTAGGACATACATCCAAATGAAATTAAATTAAATGAAAGGAGGATTTGTAAAGCGCATGGTTACCTGGGAGCGTCCCAGCGCTGGAGAGTGTGCTAGTGGGAACGATGAAGTTTAGGGGAACAGCCAGATTTTCAAGAGTTTTCGAAAGGAGAGGAGGTTGGCTTCGCTGCGGATGGCAAGTGGCAGGGAGTTCCAGAGCTTGGGGGCGATGTAAGAAAAGAGGCGCCCCCCTGTGCGTGCCTTCCTAATTCTGGGAGTGAAAGCTAAGTGTAAAAGGTCAGACTGGAGGTTTCAGTTGGCTTTGTATGGTCTTATCATGTCTTTCAGGATAGGGGGGCCCTTGCCATGAAGGATCTTGTGAGAGGTGCACAGAGATTTAAAATGGACTCTCTCCTGTATTGGTAGCCAGTGAAGTGATCTTAAGGCAGGTTTAGCTGAGCACCGGTGTTTTGTGCCTGACAGCAGCCTGGCTGCTGAGTTCTGAATGACCTGGAGTTTAGCAATGACGGTTTTGGGAGCACCCAGATATAAGGCATTGCCATTGTCCAGTCTGGATAGAATGAGCCCCAAGATGAGAAGTTTCCTGGAGTCGGGGGGAAGGAGGGGGAGGATTTTGCGGGTTGTACGGAGGAGACCAAAACAGACACCTGCAGTTTTCCTAGCTTAGGTTTTAAACGTGAGGTCGTGGTCGAGCCATATTCCCAGACTTTTTATGTCTTCTTTAGGAATTGGTGCTGGTCCCATGCAGGAGGGCCACATAGTCTCGGGTGAAAAGTTACATTGGTTGCCTAATACCAGGATCTCTGTTTTTTCACTGTTCAGTTTGAGGTGGGAATTGGTCATCCAGACAGTGATGTCTTTAAGACAAGAACATAGGTTTTCGGGGAAGCGATCCAGTTGATTCAGAGATACGATCAGCTGGGTATCGTCTGCGTAGGTGACTATTTTGATCCCATAGGGGGTAACTATTTTCTCCAGGGGGGACATATAAACATTAACAAGTGTAGGGCTCGGGGAGGAGCCCTGTGGAACGCCACAGTGCAGCAGAGTAGGTTGGGATTTGATGTTGCCCTCAAGGACTTGAAAGGTCCTGTCTTGAAGGAAAGATTTCAGCCAGGACAGGGCCGTGCCGGTGACTCCCACTTCCCTGAGCCGGTGAACCAGTATGTTGTGGTTCACCATGTCAAAGGATCACAGCTACGGATCCTCCTGAATCTAGGATCTTTCTTGCCTCTTCCATGACTGCTACCAGCGCAGTTTCTGTGCTCTGGCCGGGGTGGAAGCCCGTCTTTGAGACGTGGAGTAAGTCACTGGATTCAAGAAAGGCGGATAGCTGGCGGTTGACACATTTTTCTGCCACCTTACTGATCCGAGGCAGTATGGAAATGGGGCGGTGGTTACTTAGATCAGTTGGATCCAGGTTTGGCTATTTTAGAAATGCCTTTACTATGGCCCTCTTCCAATTAAGGGGGACAGTGCTCTGCGCTAAGGAGGAGTTGATCAGATTTATAATGGGGAGATTGATGGTGGGTGAGACTAATTTTAATATGTTTAGCGGAGCTGGATCAAGTGGGGAGCTGCTTTTGATTGATTGAAGAATAGGAAGAAGAGTATCCTCCGATATTGGGGAGAATGATTCTAGGCTGGGGTCTATACGGTCAAGTGCAGAGGGGGAGGGGTTCAAGAGTGTCTCCGATAGACAACATAAATACTTACCATGATGTGCTTCAGAGGGGGGCACAGAAGCTGAACATTGAGATGTCGACTCCTCAGGTCGCTACAACAGTGATTTTTGAGGCACTACATCAGGGATCTGCATCTCAACCGTAACTCGCTCTGGTTCCCGGTCTTCTGGAACCAGTGATGGACATTTTTCTAACTCTATCTGCAATTAAGGCTGCACCAGCTAGAATTCAGAAGAAAAATACGCCTGCAGGAACAGACCCAGTTTTCTTGAAATCAGATCCGCCTGCGGACTCTGTGATCATTGCGGCGGCAAAAAAAACGCATGCAGTAGCTGCATCTTCGTCAGTCCCACCAGACAAAGAAAGCAGGTCCCAGGACTCTTGGGGATGGAAGGTTTGTGGGTCTGCAGCATTGTCTCTAAAAGTATCTAGCGCAGCAGCCTTTTTAGGCCGCTACGACAGAGCCTTAGGGGACTCCTTGGACCGTTTCAAGGAAAAGCTTCCAATAGAGGATCAAAGGGATATTAAGGAGGTTATCAAAGAGGGATCCCTTGTAGCCAACCAAGTGATTAGCACGGCAGCGGATGATGCTACGCTGACGGCACATTCTTATGCGCAAGGCATTTGCGCTAGAAGGTCTGCCTGGTTGAGACAAACGGCTCTTAAATCAGATGCACAACAGGGGATCCTTAACCTACCTTTTTCTAGCTCCTTCCTGTTTGGCACCCACACCGATGAGGAGATGGTTAGGATGAAAGCAGAGTTAGACACTCTCAAGGCTGTGGTATTGGAAAAGAAAAAAGAGTTCAAGAGGAGATACAGACCCAACCAGCGTAAGGGCTACCAACAGAGGGTTCAAACCCCTCAGTGGTCCCAAAGCAAAAACCAAGGCAAGTCGCAGTTCCAAGGCCGAAAGTCAAACCAAGGTAGAGGTCATCAGCAGCAATCCTCTAACACTCCCAGATCAGCAGGGAAGCAATGAACAAGAGCTTCCTCTGGTGCCGTTGCCCACTCCAGTGGGAGGAAGTGTTTCACATCATCTGAGAGAGTGGTGCAACATAACAAAGATTGGTGGGTGCTCAGTATACTGCGCAAGGGATACGCACTACTTTTTCATGTGCCTCCAAAGGGCATTCCTCCGAAAAGATCTCGTCCTCACCCGCTAAAGTTGCTTCGACAGGAAATGGTAACCCTTCTGCGAAAAAAGGCCATAGAAGAGGTTCCTCCTGCTCAGGGTGGGAAGGGAGTTTATTCCAGGTACTTCCTTGTGCCAAAAAGAGATCAAAGCGATACAAAAGGGGATGATGGACGGAGCGTTTAAGCCAATCAAACACTCCCCCCCAGTCAACTGATCTGGGTTTAATCCATCACCATTCTTTATCTCACTCTGCCACCCCAGTTCAGACATGGCCATATGCAAATCAGTCTGACCCTGTGCCTCATGGTAACAGTCCAGCCCGAACTGCCAATCCATGTCTTCCCTGGACCAGAAACAAGCATCCTGGGACCGGTTTCTGGCATTGCAGCCGTCATCAGCCAAGCTAGCTTGAATTCAGTGGCAAAGTGATCAAGGGACTCACGTCTGAGCATACCCTGCCAACTTAGGGCGAACAAAGCGATACAAAAGGCGATGATTGATGGAGCGTTTGAGCCAATCAAACACTCACCCCCAGTCAACTGATCTGGATTTAATGCATCACCGTTCTTTAGCTCACTCTGCCACCCCAGTTCAGACATGGCCATATGCAAATCAGTCTGACCCTGTGCCTCATGGGAACAGTCTAGCCCGAACTGCCAAGCCATGTATTCCCTGGACCGGAAACAAACATCCTGGGACCGGTTTCTGGCATTGCAGCCGTCATCAGCCAGGCTAGCTTGAATCCAGTGACAAAGTGAGCAAGGGACTCACGTCTGAGCATACCCTGCCAACTTAGGGCGAACAAAGCAATACAAAAGGGGATGATGGATGGAGCGTTTGTGCCAATCAAACACTCACCCCCAGTCAACTGATCTGGGTTTAATCCATCACCATTCTTTAGCTCACCCTGCCACCCCAGTTCAGACATGGCCATATGCAAATCAGTCTGATCAAGAGCACAAATTCATACCTATCCTGGATCTTCGATCGCTGAACCAAGTCATCTTGAAGGAGAAGTTTCGCATGTTGGCGCTTCATCAAATATGTCCACATCTACAAGCAGGAGATTGGATGTGTTCGATGGACCTCCAAGATGCGTACTTCCACATACCTATCGTTCCATGTCATCGCAAATACCTATGATTCGTGGTCGGCAGCAAGCATTACCAGTGCAAGGTCTTGCCCTTCAGACGGAAATCTGCCCCACGAGTCTTTACCAAGTGCATGGCAGTGGTGGCGGCAGCCCTGCACAGAAGGGGTCTGTTTGTTTACCCTTACTTAGACGATTGGCTGATGAAAGGACCATCCCCCGAAAAGTAATAGCGACTTTCAAGCTTGTTTAAATCTACTCCACCGGTTGGGCCTTCCACAATACTTAAAGACAGAATTTCTGACATCCAGCTTTAAAGTTTTGTTAAATATATTTGCAAATGTTGTCACTTAAACAGGAGAGCAAATAGGATGTAATCATAATCTTTAGATACATTTTCTGAGTTTCAGGAACAATGTGTGTTTTCTGGGTTTACTCTAAAGCACTATAATAAACATATTCAATCCTTTTAGATTTGATCTGTTTGTACTGGTTTCTATTGCAGACAATATTCTAGATTTAGACCAAAGATCAATTCCACCCATGGCTTTTAAACTCTATTTATCAATGATCTCGATTAGTGTTATCGCAACTAAAACTGTAATAGAACTGATCTGAGAGATGGACCTTCAAGTATTATGCTCAGTCAATTTACTGAACAAACTATGGAGTTACAATCTGAATTGATTATTTCCACAAGCATTGCCTGACCACTGTATTTTACATTAATAGATTACTAATCAGCACATTTTCACTCATCTTCTATTTTTCGCGGAGCTCGTGCTGGGTCTGTTTGAACTCTTTGAAAATATGACATTTAAATGTCCAAAAGTTCAGGAATTCTAGTTTCAAGCCTGGTCAAACCTCAATGATTGCTACACCAAAAGATGCCCTTCTGTTCCTACATTTTATTGTGCACCATGTTTCAGAAATGGTATGTTTTTGCTTTCAGAGGTAAAATTCTAAACATATTTATTGTTGTTGCCAGTCGAAAAATTATCACTAATAAAGAAGATAACAACAAGTGGTCCTGTGATGCTTGCTGGAATGGGAAGTGTTTAATCAAAAGGTGGATTGAATCGAAATTTGCCTAGCATTTGTAACGGTAAGTTTCAATTCTATTAAGGACACGGAGGCGAGGATTATGCTTTTCTTTCTTCGCATTTATTACAAATTAGAAAACACAGCAGCCTTAGAAAAGCTCATAATGCAGAAAAAATGCTTAAAACCAACAATAAAGCATTTTAGCCAAATAACTCAAGAAAAAAATGTCTCTGGGACTACAACTCCCATCATGACAGTATAACAGTCCAAACGGAGTCCTTCCTCTATGTCAACAATCCATAGATAGGCAGTCCCTTCTCCATGTTCCTCCTCTTTCTTCGCGCAAATTACGCCGTCAGTTCATTGATCCTGCTTGGAACCATCATTTCCTAACGGAAGAAATAGAACTGCGTCAGCGTCGTAACGGAAATATTCAGGATTTTACAATCAAATCAACATGCAAGGCTCATAATCAACCATGAGGAGAAACTTTAAAACCTGGCTACTTACCGCCATACGGGGGGGTGTCGATTGACGATATACCGGGTGGGATAATCCTCGCCTCCGTGTCCTTAATAGAATTGAAACTTACCGTTACAAATGCTAGGCAAATTTCGATTCTATGGCAGGACCGGAGGCTCAGATTATGCTAGTTCAAAGCTTACTTACCACCAAACTTGCAATATCCACCACCGGCTTAAAGTAAAACCTCTTAAAGGTGGAATCGGAGGACCAGTCCGCGGCCCGCATCAAATCCTCCAAACGAGCTCCTGCAGAGAAAGCCTTAGAGGCCATGGCCCCCCTGGCCGAATGAGCTCCGAAACGTTTAGTATCAATACCTGCCTCTTGCATGACCCAACGCACCCACCTGGCTATGGTGGGGGAAGAGACTGCATGGTGTGGCTTTCGCAAGGCAATCAACAATTGTCTCTCGCCCGGAGGGCGAATGTCCCAAGTCATTTCTTCATAAGCTTTCAAACACTGAACAACACATAGCTTCGGGACATCCACGAAGGCCGGATACGAAATCGTTCTAGAAGCCGACTTTGTGCGGCGACCAATTGTGAATGTGACACCATCTGGTGAAAACACGCGTGCTGATACATCTAGAGCCCGCACATCCGACACTCTCCGGCAGGACACCAAGCATAGAAGCATAGCCAGCTTCGCCGAGAGTTCCTTGACCGATAGGTACCTGTTAGGTTGCCAGGACAGGAAAAGGTTCAAGACCAAATTGACGTCCCAAAGGACTGAGTACCGGGGCTCTGGTGGTAACGCCAAACGGACGCCCCGCAAAAGTCGGCACACAAAATGGTGTACCCCGATCGGAGCACCGTCAACAGGGTGGTGCGCCGCAGATATAGCCGAACGCACAGCATTAATCGTGCGGTAAGCAAAACCCCCCACGGCCAATTCCGTCAAATAGTTCAACACGGGAACGAGTCCCGCGACCAAGGGATCCAAACTCCGTCGAAGACACCAACGCACCCACTTAGACCAAGCGGATTTGTAGCGCTTCGACGTACTGGCAGCCCAGGCCTTGGATAACAGACCTTCAGCTGATCTCGAAAGGCCCGGGAGCGACCAACGTCTCCTGAAAGCCTCCATGCCATGAGGCGGAGAGAGTTCTGAACGATGAGAGGATGCGGATCTCGATCCGGATTGAGGAGCAGGTGAGGAAGCCGGGGGAGTAGGATTGGAGAATCCCAGGAAAGTTCCAGAAGAACTGGAAACCAGACTTGGTACCTCCAGAGCGGTGTCACCAACACCAGCTCCACTTCCTGCCGGCGAACCTGCGCCGCCGTACGCATCACCATCGAAAAAGGCGGAAACGCAAAGGGCTTCTCCTTGCTCCAGTCCTGGAGAAACGCGTCCGTGGCTTCTGCCAGCGGATCCGGCCTCCAACTGAAGAACCTCGGAAGTTGGTGATCCAAACGGGACGCAAACAGGTCCAGTGAGAAAGGACCCCACAGCCCGTTGAGCCAGCGAAAGACCTGGACATCCAACATCCACAGACTGGAATCCCGGAGGTACCTGGAGTGCCAGTCTGCAACCTGGTTGGCCTGACCCGGCAGGTACTCCGCCGTCACCGATACCTGGTGCTCTAGACAGTAATCCCAGAACTGTTTCGCCAAATTCGCCAGTGCACGGGATCTCGCGCCCCCTAGGTGGTTCACATACCGCACTGCCGATACATTGTCCATTTTCAACAGGACGCACGACTTCACTGAGTCCCTGGTCCAGCAGCGTACTGCAAAGGAACCCGCCAGAAGCTCTAGACAGTTGATATGTAACTTCTGTTCCTCCAAGGACCAAGTGCCGCCTGTTGAAAAATCCCCACATCGCGCTCCCCAACCGACTCTGCTGGCATCGGATTCGATGACGAGGTCCGGGGAAGATCCGAAAATTGCCCGACCATTCCAGGCCTCCATGTGGGTAAGCCACCACAACATCTCCTCCTTGACCTCCTCCGACAGGGGAACCATCTGGTCGTAGGACACGCCCCTGCGTAGATGATACGCTTTGAGACGTTGGAGAGCCCTGTAATGCAGAGGGCCCGGAAAGATGGCCTGAATCGATGACGATAGCAGGCCCACCACTCTGGCAACTTGACGTAACGATGTGTGGGACCTTGCAACTGTCTGAAGTAAGACGTGCTTGATCTTGGACATCTTCCGAGACGGAAGGCTCAGGGAAGCGTCGACGGAGTCTATGACAAACCCCAAAAATTCTACTTTCTGAGAGGGTACGAGAACCGACTTGTCTCCATTGATGACAAAACCGAGCTCCTGGAGGAGGTCGACCGTCTGGTCCAGCTGAGAAAGCAAACTGTGTGGGCATTGCGCCATCAATAAAATGTCGTCTAGATAGACGATTAGGCGAATCCCCTGCGCTCGCAAAAATTCCACCACAGGATGAAGCACTTTGGTGAAACACCACGGGGCTGAGGACAGACCGAACGGGAGGGCCGTGAATTCGAACACCTGTTCCCGCCAGAGGAACTGGAGGAAGCGACGATGAGGAGGGAAGATTGGAACCACAAGATAAGCATCCTTGAGATCCAACCGTACGAACCAATCCCGAGGGAGTAGAATATCTCGAAGGAGATGAATTCCCTCCATTTTGAAATGGTGATAGACCAACCATCCGTTGAATTCTTTGAGGTTGATCACTGGGCGACGGCCTCCGCCGGGTTTGTCCACTAGGAAAAGATTGCTGAGGAAGCCCGACGGGTGTCGAGTTGATTGACGAACGGCCCTTTTGCGGAGAAGCTCCGCAACCTCTTCGTCTATCAACTGGGCATCGGTCGCTGAAAAGGTTATAGGGCGCGGGGCGCACACCTGGAAAGGTTGATCGTAGAATTCGATATGAAAACCGCGGATAGTTTGCAATACCCAAGCATCCGCCGTAAGGTCTACCCACGCCCTCCGAAAGGCCGCTAGTCGGCCGCCAATCTGAACCTGCTCTGCGGGGATAACACTCACCGTGTGTGTTGGAAGCGTTGGAGTTCTTTCTGAAGCCTCGACCTCCGAAACGTTGCCCTCTTGTAGGGTAGAAAGAGTTGAAGTTGGCTGAGGTGTTGTACTGTCCTCGCCCGGAGCCTTGCCCTCTGTTGCCGGCATTTTGGCCGCCACGGCCGGTCCCGCGGCCCCTACCGCGACCGGCCCCTTGGGAGAAACGCTGATGGAATACGCGTTTAATACTGGACTGAGCTCTGTCCAGGGACGTAAAGGTAGCCACGAACTTCCCTAACTCTTTAATGAACGGTTCTCCGAAGAGACCACCTTGGGCAACCGCTCCTGCCTCTGAAGAGGCTAAGTCTCCTAACTTAGGATCCAGCTTAATTAGGAAAGACCTCCGCCGTTCGGTGGAGAGGGCGCAGTTGGCGTTGCCCAAGAAAACAATCACCCTCTGCGCCCAATTCGACAAAACGTCGGGGTCAATGGCGGAACCAGTAGCTTTAGCCTCCTCCGCCATGTCTAGGATCTTAGTAATGGGTCCTACTGCGTCGAGCATTTTGTCTTGACACGATCGCCAGGATCTGTCAATGCCCTTACGTGGGTCCTTCATAAACTTTGCTAGAAACGTTGCCATCTTTGCATCTAAATCCGGAGTCATGGCAACTTTTCCCTCCAAGGTGGGCCTAGGGCATTCCCCACGGAGGCATCCCCTGGCCTCCTGCTCCAGAGGCTTACGCAACCGACTAGCCACGAACTTTGCCACCTTGTCACCCGGGGCCCAGGCTGCGGAGCGCGGATGCATTATTTCATCCGGATCCAGCATACCTGAGCTGTCCCGCGGTAACTCAGTGGCCGAGCTCGAAGGTCGCCAGGAACGCACTGATTCCTCTTCACCGTCCGAATTCGGGGAGTCCCCCGGGGACGAAGGGGCAGTCTCAGTAGCTACTACCGAGGCGGGGGCCGCAGGCTGGTCAGGCGGGGACTCTGTCACCTTAGCTAAAAAAGCGTCACGCAGACGCTCAAAGGCACCCTTGTCCACCCCCTGAGCACCCTCCGACAACCCCCCCTTGCAGGGCTTCTTAGGAGCAGAGGGGCCCTCACCTGATGGACCTGGGAGGGCATAAGGGATTCCTGACTGCGCCTGAGCTAGTTTGGCGCACTCCTCAACTATGCGCGCCGAAAGACGCTCCTCCATAGGGGTTACCACTTCTGTGACACAGCGGTAGATAGAGCTGTCTACAGCTTGGTAAAACTCCTCATCTTGTAAATATGATTGGGAGTCACCCTCATAATAATCGTCCTCCATGCTGCACAAAGGTAGCTTAAGGGATTCACACTCTACCCAATAGTCTGGGTATTACTTAGAATTAGGGCAGACCGGAGGACTGCAACAGTTTTGGTTGCCAGGGACTGGCAAAATTAGGGTGCACTCACAACCCCCAGCGCGCAGACCCACCCCAGGGGGACCAGGTCAGCTGTCTCACTGCGCGCTGCCACACCATACAATACGAGTGCCGAAATCTGCCAGGTCGGCGTTAACGCGGCAGAACACCGCAATACAGACCCCTGCTGGGGCGTTCAAATATGGGGCAAAAACGATACAGACCCGATAAACGGGCGTTTTTTGAGACAGACTCGAGGGCTCGGCTCCGCGGCGGTTGGTCTCCTCAGCGCGGCTCCTCTGTGAGGAGAAACTCGCGCCGGAGACCAACGAGACGCGGCCGCGCCCCCTAGCGGGTGACTGCGCACCGCAACAACACACCGGGCACAGTCGCGAAGGAAGCGAAACGACGCTTCCGCGACCCAAATGGGGCTCTGAAACAAAGAAATCACCAGAGACCCATAGCCCCAAATACAAGTTAAGCAAAACAGTGCATAAAGTAGTACAAATACCCAACAATCACATTCTGAGAGAGGGAGAGAAAAAAACACTTAACTGGCTGCGGAAGCAGCGAAGAAAGAGGAGGAACATGGAGAAGGGACTGCCTATCTATGGATTGTTGACATAGAGGAAGGACTCCGTTTGGACTGTTATACTGTCATGATGGGAGTTGTAGTCCCAGAGACATTTTTTTCTTGAGTTATTTGGCTAAAATGCTTTATTGTTGGTTTTAAGCATTTTTTCTGCATTATGAGCTTTTCTAAGGCTGCTGTGTTTTCTAATTTGTAATAAATGCGAAGAAAGAAAAGCATAATCTGAGCCTCCGGTCCTGCCATAGAATTAAAGTTTAGGTGACAATTTTACAAAAATGTATGGATTTTGTATATATTTAAAATTGTTGATCTCCAAAAAGGCCTAAATCAATAAATTGAATTGAAATTGAAGTTTATCATTTGAATCCTATTGTTGGAAAAGATGTGATTTGAAACCCCATGAGGCGGTTCCTTGCCAGAAAGCATTCAGGTTGTAATCATGAGTCAAATAATGCTGAGGAGGTTAAAATATTCAAATTGAATTCTAATTACACATGAAATGTTCATTGTTCAATATATTTCTTGTAGTATTTTAGTGTGCAGACTTTATTGCTTAAGGATACTAATTAGTATTTCTTGTTCTTTATGAACGTTTCTATTGTTGAACTTTAAAGATTACGCAAAATTAATAATTGTGCTCTACATAACTTTGCTGTGTTACAATATTTTGATTTTTATGTACAACTTTTGTCTCTTAGCAACTGATATTTTGTTTTGCTTTAATAATCGGCTTATGCTTATTAGGTTTTATTATTCAATAAAATGTTTCAAACACAACAAATGGTAGTTGATATGTATTTACAACTGCAGCATTTTTATTGTATGGGCGCTTTCAAAGGGGCCAAAAATATGGTCTGTGGGATGACGGAGGACGACAATGGCCTCAGCAGGGAGAGGTTTAGGCAGGTGATTGGGGGCATATGTAAGGTTGCAAGTAGGGGAAACAAAGTCTGTACATTGTGTGGACTGTGACTCCTGGAGTTATTGTGAGGGATACTATGCTACCCTGTAAATGAATCCCCTAGTGATTATTATCAACAAACCTTATTCGGTTTTATAAAAGAAAACAAAAAAAGTCATATATAAAATGATAAAACATCTTCCAAGTTACAGATTGACAAATATAATATGTCTAAGTTAATCAAAACACAAGATAAAAATTCATGAATTACTGTACAGAAGTTCATCTCAGTTTGACCTGAAGCTAACAGCGACCAGTAAAAAGTTAAGCGTATGCAAAACCGTGTCATTATAATAATCCACATTTTGTAAAGCGCACAATCACCCGTAAGGGTCTCTAGGCGCTGGGGGCCGTCGGGAAGATTAAGCAAGCTATTGCCCAGAGTCACATGGTGCTGGGCTAATCTGCCGCCGGTGCCGGGGATCGAACCGTGATCCTCAGATTCTGGAGTCAGCCGCCCTGGCCACGGCGCCACACCTCTTCCACAAGAGTAGTTATAAAAAGATAAGAACTGGTCTCACCCGCCTAAAACCCGTTTTTTTGAGAATGGGAATAATCAATAACTTTCTAGGGACAGCATAAAAACTACAAAACATTATAAAGTGCATCATGTCCTGAGGAGACTCACCGTTGCAGCCACAGGGCATGAGGCACTCGCCTCTGTGGGAGCCACAAGGGTGTGCCAAGAGGTAATGGAAGAGGTTGAGCAGAAACCGGGTCAATAGAAAACGTTCATGGATGCTTTTAAGCCGTAGAAGATAAGGTTTGTTGGTTGGCACAGTTTTTGACACAATGTACTTACGCACATTAGGCTAACACAGCTCATTTCCCTCTCTATCACAACGGCTCATTCTTAAAAAACACTCTTTAACCAGAGAAAGGTCCCTCTTACATATGCACTCAGGGCTAGCAAATAGTTCCCACCTACCCTGGTAAGGCCAACTCTTATATACTGGAGCCATTGGATGCTTTAGATATGGTCAAGTGAAAGGCATTCCCTTAGGACGTCTTTGCGAAGTGTATTTTCTTGCCTAGCCCAAATATTAAGCCACAAAGCTAGGGGACGGAAAGTCAGAACATCTGAGAGGAAAGGCATCCCCAACTCTTCGTGCACAACATAAAATGGGGTGTTTTATGGGACTGAAAGGTCCATCGCAGGAAAGAGTTTTCAGCACTTTGCACTGCCCCTACCCCAATGTGGCCCAATATCTCACTCCCATAACAAACCTTTGAGATATATTTAGATTAATATTTCTTCAAAAGAGGCCCTATTGGGGGCGTGTCCAAGATGGCGACCTGATCGGTCGCAGGTCTCTGAGGCTCCCTGCCCTGACCCCTCCTAACAGCCCCTAACAGCATCACCTATTCTCCCCAGAGCATCAGGCGCCCCAGGTATTGAGGGCGGAGAGCGGCTGTGGCCCCCGGAGAGCTATCGCTGCGTCTGCACATCCCTGGCGAGGCTCTGAAAAGGTGAAGCGGCCCGCTGAGATTCCTGTAATGGCGGCCGCCCCAGCGCGGTGATCGGCTTGGACGCTCCCTGCCCCCGCCGCCATCCGGTGAACAGATCAACTAACTGCTTGCAGAGCCCTCGGGGACGACCTGCTGCCTCCGGCCCGGATAGCGGGACCCCGCTCAGCGTTGACCGCCGCCATCGCGACCTGGCCGGCGGTGCGGAGGGACCCGGCCGGGAGTTGCGAAAATTGAGGCCCCGGCTCTGGGCCTACTGGATGGAGTGACTGCGGCATTCGCGAAGGCCCTACCGGACTATCCCTGCGTTGCGGGGGCGGCTTCCCTGCTCGCTGAGCACATTCCTCTGCCCCATGTTGGACTGGTCCTGAAGCGGGGGACCCCAGCTTTAAAACTGCACAGCCGCCGGTCTGGGGGTGGACTGCAGTGTCGCTGCTCTCCTGCGAGGCCCGGAGTCGACGGAGCTGGGGGGCCGGAGCGGCGACGGAGGGCGACCTGCACACACCAGCGACCGAAGGGCAGCGCCGACCTGGTGGACGGAGGTGAGGAGAGCGGTGGTGGGCACTGCAGAGCAAGCTCGGGGGGCATAATCGAGCTCTCGGTGTGGGGACCGGCTGGGCCCACGGGCCACGCTGCACCGACGGTCGGGTGGCAGGACAACACACCTCCCATTACAGCGGCCGGACATCTGGGCCCTATCTATCCCTTGCTGTACACACGTGTGGTCACCTCAGATCCGCCTGAGGGCGAGTGCGGCCAGTTGGGAGTAGAGGCTTACGCCACGCAACCCCGCCGGCTTGCTGCTGACCACCTCCTGGGGTTTCGGGGCCCAGCGATAGGAAACACAAGAGCCCCCTGAGGACCTCAGCCACTGCCTGGTCGTCCCCTGGTGCCGCGAGGCCCGCAGCCACATCACTGGACCTTGGGCTGACCCACAAAAGATTAGCTTTGACACAGCGGTGAGGAGAAATGCGCACACTGCTGGCTGACCGCCTCGTCCCCCATTGGCGACCCCTGGTAGAAAAGTGGGAACTCCGACTCCCTTACAGCACAATCCGTCTTCACCCTTGGGTTCACCGGGCCTCTGCGCCTGCCTCCGGCCCCCTGGGAAGCACCGGGCGGGACCGTCCTGGTGGCAAGAAGCGACATGGCGGGCCTCAGAGGGAAAAAGGGGACCCAGACCCTCCCGGAGATGATGGCCAAATCTCAACATAGGATTGGCAAAGACCCACCCTCCCCGGAGGCCGCAAGAACACCGCCGGAGACGTCTGGCGACCAAGTGCCCATCACCAGATCCTTTTTGGAGACATTGTTTAATTCCCTCAGGGAGGACTTCAAGTCCCTGAAGCAGGAGGTGGCGGGCGAGGTCCGGGAACTCCGACGAGACGTGGATGGTCTGGGGGAGCGAGTAGTCGCCATCGAAGAGGCTGACCAAACTAGAAGCGAGGAAATCGAACAGCTCTAGCAGGAGGTCCTGCGCCTTACGGACCAGCAACTGGACCTTCAGGCCCATGCGGAGGTCCTTGAAAACCGCTCCCGTCGCAACAACATACGGGTCCGGGGGGTCCCTCAGAAAGCAGAAGGGACGGACGTCACTGGCTACCTACAAGACCTTTTCCGTGATATCTTAGGGGAACCTGCTGACTTTATCGTCCGTATCGACCGAGCACACAGAGTTGGGCTTCCTAGACGCGCTTCCGCCCCGCCACCGGACATCTTGGCCTTTCTCCCTGACTTCCCGCTGAAGGAGCGTATTCTTCGAGAAGCCCGACGAGCGCAGCCTCTTCACTTTCGAGGTCACCCCGTCGCCCTGTACCAGGACCTTTCGGCCATCACACTACAGAAACGGAAAGAATTTAAAGTAGCGACGGACTTTTTGCGACGACATGAAATCCCATACTCCTGGGGCCACCCGTTCAGGCTGATATTTAAATGGAATGGAACACTGCATCAACTGCGCTCGCTCAAAGACACTTGCGCTCTCCTGGGACTTGATCTGGAAGATGATGCGCCAACTGTGAAAACGACGCAGGGGTCCTCCAGGGGAGGTTGGCGAACAGTGGGCCGAAACGATCCCCGTCACACCGCTTGAAACCCGACGCCTCCATCATCACGCAGGAGCGGGCAACGGCGGTGGCGGAGGTAGCCAGAGAGACTCCTATTTCTAGATTGCATTTACATAGCCCAAGAATCGTTTGTTCTACTATGATGGAGTCCAACTTGAAGGTATTAACCCTTAATGCGATGGGCTTGAATAACCCGATTAAACGGAGGGCTGTGATCTCGTACCTGGAGAACTCAGGGGCTGACATATGTTTGTTACAGGAAACCCATCTCCTGCCCAAAGACTGGCATAGGATGCGCTCTCGCGCCTTTCCTCAACAGTTTTTTTCCTCTCTCCCCATAAAAAAGGCAGGAGTGGCTATTTTGGTATCTAAACGCTTCCGCGGCACCGTGGGTGATGAGATAGGGGAAATCAAAGGCAGGCTGTTAGCACACAACTTTTTACTGGAGGGTCAGCATTTCACGATTGTCTCCCTATACGCCCCGAACTCAGGACAGGAAGCCTTTTTAAAGGGCCCCATTTCCGAATCACTTCAATCCCTACCTCTTTATTGCTCATTGGGGGGGACCTCAATCTATCCATCACAAATATGGACAGGTTGGGTCATCGTTATGGGGACACCGGTGCCATTACACCCGCCGGTAAAGACTGGTTACACGAGAGAGACCTAGTGGATCTATGGAGAGTTACACATCCCAAGACATCACAATTCACATTTTACTCCCACGTACACCGCACATATGCAAGATTAGACCACTATTTGGGTTCCTCTGCACTACTTACCACCCTCAGAGACGTAAGCATTGTCCCGGCGGCATTGTCCGATCATGATGCGGTGGAGCTGACACTCCGGGTTCCCAGATCCAACTGCCCCCCTGGAGCTTGGCGACTACGGGAAACCCTCTTACAGCGACCGGAGGTCGCCAAGCAGCTTCACAAGTGTCTCACTGAGTACCTGGCCATTAATGACACTCCTGACACTTTGGTGTCCGCCCTATGGGGGGCCTTGAAAGCGGTGGCTCGTGGCGAGCTTATTACAATCGCAGCGGCAGAGGCTAAGACCCGTAAAGCGAAAAGGGATGACCTCACTGTTCGGGTCTCTGAACTGGAGAGGGTCCACAGCCGCACCAGCGCCCCGCGGGTCTGGAGACAACTGAAAGCCGCCAGAGCCCAATTGGCCAGCCTCGACACGGACCGGGCGGAATTTGCCGCTCTACGCCTCTGACACTCCTATTACGTTGGGGGGAACAAAACGGGCTGCTTACTTGCTAGTGCCCTGAAGGCGAAAGCCCAGCATTCCAAAATTACCAACCTCACGGATGACTCTGGTCTGGATATTACTGGTGAGCCCCAGATCGCGGAGGCGTTTAGGACGTTCTATGCCACTCTATACAAAACTGACTTTGTGTCTTCAGAGGATGTCCAACCCTACCTAGCATCGGCAAAGGTCACGGAGCTGTCTCAGACCAACGCGGATGCCCTGGACGCCCCTATCCGCGTGGAAGAAGTACTTGCTGCTATCTCCCGTCTTCGCCCTCTCAAATCCCCAGGACCTGACAGCTTTTCAGCCGGGTTCTACAAAACCTTCAGCCAACTTCTGGCCCCTGTTCTTACCCGGCTTTTCAACTCCTTTGACGGTCCGAGTTCCATCCCTCCAGATATGTTGGCGGCCGAGATAGTGGTCCTGCCTAAACCGGGTAAGAAACCCACACACTGCTCCGCGTTCCGACCTATCTCCCTCCTTAACCTCGACTTGAAACTCTTTACGGGGGTCCTAGTGTCGCGTCTTGGTCCCTGTCTGCCAGGGATCCTGGAGCCCGACCAATCGGACTTTGTTCCGAATCGCCAATGCAGCGATAACACCAAATGAATACTCCATTTGATTGACAAGGCTCACTTCCAAAACTCGGATTCTGTACTGCTGGCTGTCGAAGCAGTGAAAGCGTTCGACCGGGTTGACTGGACCTACCTCCAACATGCCCTGCAGCGATTTCGACTGGGAGACTGCTTTCAGGCTTGCTATCACCACCCTCAAGCTCGGGTCAGCATCGGCGGCTTACGCTCGGACCCTTTTGAGATCCAGCACGGCACAAGGCAGGGATGCCCCGTCTCGCCTCTCCTGTTTGCCCTGTACGTAGAGCCCCTTGCGCAAAAGATTCGCGACAACCCTGCCATTCGGGGCATGACCTTTGGGTGGGAACCTCATGTAATTGGCCTTTACAGCGACGATATCATAGCTGCTCTGGAATGCCCAGACCGCTCTGTTTCCGCCTTCCTAGCAGAGTTGGATTCCTTAGGTGCTGTCTCCGGCTTCAAAGTCAATAAAGGAAAATCCCTCATACAGCCTCTGGGGAAAAATACCCAAACGCGGGCTGATCTACCTGCTTATGAGGGAGGTCTACTATTGACCGCACAACTCCCATACTTGGGTTTCACTCTTACTTCTTCCACGGAGTCTACGGTGACTCTCAACTACGAGGCCCTCTCCTCCCAAATTCGGTCTGATCTTGCGCGATGGTCCAAGCAACCCCTCTCCCTACTCGGCTGTGTTGCCGCAGTAAAGATGTCAGCTCTACCCAAGATTCTATACATTTTCCAGACCCTCCCGGTACTCCCCCCGGCTGGCACCATTGCGAACCTACAAGCTGCCTTCCATCATTTTATCTGGGGGGGCAAACGAGCACGCCTACATAAACGTCTAGCATACAGGTATACGGATGAAGGGGGTCTTGGCATCCCCAACCTTTTACAGTACTTTCAAGCCGCACAACTTCGGTACCTGGTGGAATGGTTCAGGCCGGAACCCGAGAAACGCTGGTTATTCCAGGACAGAGCGATGGCCCGGACATCCCTCTGGAAAATCCCATTCCTTTCTCGGCAGCATTGGTCCCGCTACCTCCTGCGATCCCCTATCACTCTTACCGTCATGCAGGTCTGGAACACAGTCGCGGTCAAGAAAGGGCTTACTACCTTCCCATCTCCACTTACCCCTATCTTGGATAACCCGGACTTCCGGCGGGGCAATGCTCCTCACGCCTTTCCGCAATGGCGCGGCGTCAGCTGCCTTTCCGCTGGCCACCTCTTCGACCTACAGGGCTTTCTCACCCTCGCAGACATAACCCTGGGTTATGACGTCGTCTCCCTCCACCTATTTCAGTACTTTCAACTTAGGCACTGGCTCACACACCCAGACATAGCCCCCCTAGTTGGTAGACCCATGACTGCATTTGAGAAATGGCTAGTGACAAAGGATTCGGACAGACATCTTATCTCAGACCTCTACAAAATACTCACGCCTCCCACCACCTTGGGCAATACAGCCGGCCAGAAAAGATGGGAGGCAGAACTGGGGAGGGCCTTGTCACCCAAGGAATGGAGCTCTGTGTATCATAGGGCCTCACACACCACTCGCAACACCGCAGGTAGGAAAGCGGGGACAAAGTTGGCCATGTACTGGCACCTCACCCCCATCCGGCTTAATAAAGTTAACCCAACGCGCAGCGCGCTGTGCTGGAGGGGCTGCGGGGAAAAAGGCACCTTGACTCATCTCCTCTGGGAGTGCCGTGAAACCCGAGATTATTGGAAGGCAGTCCTAGACGACATTGACTCTACCTTTGAGACTGAAATCCCTAGATCCGCAGCTTACACCATTTTAGGCCTACCTAATGCGATCACCTTTCCCCTGAGGTCTCCCAGAGGTCTCCAGATGGGGATCGCCATGCAAGACGCGACACAACATGTTCTATCACTCTGGGGCTCTAATACCAAACCCACTCATACTGGGTGGCTGCATAAAATCTGGTTCATGCTGGGAATGGAACGTATTCATGCCACACTCACACAATCCACGACTACATTTCGGAAGGTATGGCTCCCGTTGCTTTCCCTCCTGTCCAAAGAATTTAACGAGATCACGTGCCCTAAGTACCTTCGCTTACTACGACTCACTGAAACCACACATGACTCCTTGTGATCTTCCAGGTGACTGCAATGTCCACTACACACATGTATGCATGTTTGTTTCATATGTTCGACACACTGGGTGGGGTGGGATGAGGGAGGGGATGAGGAGGATGGGGCGGGTGTTTTGGTTTTGGTTTTGGTTCTGGCCACTACAAACTCGTCTTATCATTACAGGTGACATATGCCTCTCAGGCACTGTACTTTTGCTATGTCAACTACTGCTGACCAACAGTCTGCTGAATAGACCACATGTGCCTTTTTGTCTTGATTGCTCTTCATGCCTGATGTATTTCCTTCGTACTGTGGTATCTATTGTTGTTCATCAATAATCAATAAAACAAATTTGAAATTAAAAGAGGCCCTATTGGCTTCCCTCCCACTCTGCTGGCAAAGTTAAAAACAGCTGCAAAAGCTTTCACTAGATCCCCTTTCTTCCAAGTAAGCAAAGGGTACCAACTTAAGAAATCGTCAAACACAACTCCCAAATAGGAGTAAACATTGGTCTTCGGTAGGCCTGGGTGGTAAATTCCGTTCCGCTCGTGAAATTTGCAGAATTTGGGAAATTTTGCGTTCCACGGAGAACGCGAAATGTACCAAAATTCTGCGTTCCGCGAATTTTTTAGTTTTTTTGCGTTCTCAGAATGCGTGCTCGTGAGATATTTCCCCCCAAGCCCGCAAACCGCGATTGCGAACAGTAAAAAAGCATTGCGAACAAGCAATTCTGCGTGTTCACTGAATTTCTGCGTGTTTACTGAGATTTTTTACACTTTCGCAGAGATTTGCGTAACGCGATTATGCAAATTCCACCCACCCCTAGTCTTCAGTATTGACAAAAGTCCGAGTTTAAAAGTGAACTGCTTAGCTTTACGAGAAGTTGTAGGCCCCTAGCTGTCCTCGCCACGAGGACTGCGTCGTCTGCATATAGAAGGGCTGGTAGGCTATGCTTGCCTATCTGGGGACAATCCGCATTTGTGGCCAAAAGGTTATAGGTTAAAAAGAAAGGGTGCTAAAATGCACCCATGACCCATCCCTCTCTTGATGTCAAGCTGACTGGACACTTTCAGGTCCTTTGAATAGCGGACAACCGCGGTTGAATCACGGTGAAGATCCCTCAGAAATAAAATGATGTTACTGTCAATGCCAATGGAGGACATCAACTGCGACTGCTTGGACATATTGACATAGTCGAATGCTGAGGACAGGTCCATGAAGGCTAGGTATATGGGGCTGGAACGAGCCACAGTGTATTTGTTTAAACACTGTTCCACAGTGGAACGACCTGGGTGAAAGCTGTTTTGGATATCCGAAAAAAAAATTGTTTTCATCAACCCAGGATACACGTGTGTCAAGTACCATGAGGCCCACCACCTTCCCCACAGAGTCCAGAAGAGAAATGGGCCTATAACAATAGGTACTGTCCCGATCTCCCTTTTTAAATAATAGGACTATAATCAATAAAACCCACAAATCTGGGCGGCCAACCTAGACTGCAGCATTGATAACAGCTGTGAGGGCAGGCACCCAGGTTTCTATGTGGGCGATGTAGAGATCTGGCAGGATTCCATCTGGCTCGGGGGCCTTGTTTTTAGACAGACCCAGAATTCCATCTCTCACCTCTTTCATGGTGAAAATATGTTCCGACTTCCCTTCCACTCTTTCCTGCCCCTCAATTGGAGGGGTATCCGACTGGAAGATTGTTGTAATGAAGAAGGAAACTCAGGCAGGTAAGAAAAACGTCTCTTTATTCTGTCATCCAACTCTCCTAACTGACAAGCTTCCCAACATTCTAAAGAGAACTCACAAGGAACATTCCAAGGGGAAGGAGGGAGGAGGGGGGAGGATTGTACCAAGGGTAGGAGAAAGATGGAAATTACAACACATCTCCCTTCGCAGGGGAAGGGTACAATAGAACCAGGAGGATGCTAATAGGGGTGAACACATTTCTGTTAAGGAGGATAAAATATTATAGGTCATATAAGATTACAACACATCTTCCTTCGCAAAAGAAGGATACAATGAAAATATACTGTAGGTTACATATATGAGAAAGGCTAGGTACTTAATTGGGCAATCGGATCTCTTCCCCTGATGGAAGCAAAAGGGGTTGCTCCAGTTTCCAAATCGGAAGAGGTGTGATATGCCCAAATGCCTTCTCTTACTGTTTTGTCCACATCCATATTATTGGCAAAAGCTAGTTGCATGAGATTTCTTATCAGGATTACAGTTATACCCATGAGGTCAAGGTTCCCTTGACCTTGAAATGTGGTTTCCTCATGCTTGATGCCCCGATCGTTTAGGAATGCCATCATTTCAATAGAGGAGAACTTAATACTACTGTTTGGGACTATGCAAGCTGGCACACCTTCACATGCGAATGACTCTCTTAAGAAACCGATTAGGGACTTGGTCGAAACCCCTGGAACAAATTTGTATCTGATCCAGTGAGAAGTGTAGTCCACAAGTATGATCAGAAATCTCTTCAGAACTCCTAAGTGTTCCATGGGGCCGATTATTTCTAATCCTAACTTAGTCCAAGGTGTTTTAGGAATTGCGTTAGGATTTCCCCCCAGAGCTTTGATTTCCACTCCAGGCCCCATATTAACACCATCAGATCCAGAACCAGAACTTTGGTTCTTGATTATGTTCATTTCCGTGGGAAATTCTCCACAGGCATTACTGTCTACTTGGTACCCTCTTCCGGGAAACTCTTCAGATAGATTAGATAAATTACTGCTGGTTACCTCCTCCGATACCTCCTCCCACTCTGCTAATTGGACCTGCTCTTTGTTATTAGGGTCGAGCACAATCCCTAACTCTCTTTGATGGTGCCATCCCAATAGATTGGCACCCTTGCCTACCATGTACACTTTTTCCCATGTGGTTCTCCCTTTAAATTGAATACCCGCCATCATCATCCCCACTATCGGGATGTTCTCTTCAGCATGCCCTACAGCTGAAATATCAGGTTTCACAATGTTGAGACTGGAGGTATAAAAAATCTCATTTATGACATCCATATTACATAAGGTGACTGGGGCACACGAATCAGCAAACACTTCAATGGGCTTACTATTCACAAGGATGGTACAATTAGGATATTCAACGGACCTGTAGTCACGGTATCGTTCTTGAGAATGAGGGGAAGTTTGACAAACACTGGTTTTTACTTGAAACACATACTTAGGGGCCACATCACCTTCACTGTGTACTACTTTCACTTGGTAGTTTTCGCTGTTATTACACACTCTACCCAAATGCCCCTTCTTGTTATATTTAACACATGTGACATTGCGGGCAGTGCAACGTACATCATTGGCAAGATGATTGCTGCAGCTACATCTATAGCATTTTAACCTTTCCTTTTCCTTGACTGGATGATTATCCTTGACCTCTTCCGATCTGACCTTGAGCACTTCATTATCACTATAAATACCTTGCACTTCATTGCTATTACGAACATTGGCAACAAGTTCATTGGGTGTCTTCATCTCTTTTATACACTTTGCTGTGTGTTCTACTGAGACTTTAATACTGACCGCTTCTTTTTAGGAGCTTTTCTTGAATGCGACTATTGTTCGTGCACCTGACTAGTTGGTCCCTAATGAGTGAGTCTGTAAGTTCGCCAAAATCACATAGTTGTGTCAGGCCTCTAAGTGCCGCAATATAATTAATGACAGACTCCTGTTTGCCTTGTATGCGGGTAAGGAACTTATGTCGCTCCAAAGGATGTATGACATTACAACGCATGCTTTTACATCGCATGCTGTTACAAAGCAGGTTTTACATCGCATACCATTACAATGCATAGCGCTTTGGGGTGCTGGATAGTGAATAGTTTAATTTACTATTCCAACTCCAGTCCCCATGGACACTAGGGAAGGTGTTGGATAGTAAATTAAATCTATTCCCTATCCTAGAGCGCCCCCCAGCGCAATGCGTTGTAATGGTTTTCGTTGTAAAACCTGCGTTGTAATAGCACTGCGATGTAACAGTTGCGCTGTAAAGGATGTTTCCCCGCTCCAAAAGAACATTAACCCTGTCACCAAAATGTGCCTCTAATTTTAAACTCAGGTTCAGGTAAAGTGCCGTAAATCTTACTACCTTGTATGCCTAGGTTATGCAACAATATGTGTTGCTTGCGAACCGCTGAATACCTTTCGCCTCCTATGGCAATGAGGTAGGATGCGAATATATTTATCCATTCTTTCCAGTGAATCCCTGGTTTACCAATCTCATTTAGGAATGGAGGAGGTTGATTCATACCTTGTCCAGCCATAGAGATGAGAAAAAGATATGCTAGACACAGCGAATGAGGAGGATGTAAAGGTTGAAGGGAGGAGAACCCATGTAGACCAAGGGGGTTTTAGGAGACTGGCCTGAGGGAAAAGCTGAAGTGAGTAATTCAACAGGTAACCCCAACCAGGGTGTGGTACTCTCTCAGAAAGTCTACCTATACACAGGAGCAGTCACTTTAATACTTAAATAACTATAAATAATTGAAGCATGCAGGAACACACACACATAAAATGGTACTCAGTAGGTATAATACTCTAAGTGCACTCAACATTATGAAGAATGTAGGCAGAATGTTATAAAGCCGTACTCCTAGGGTGTAATACAACCTCCAAAGTGAATTGATGGTAATAGGGTGGCAATTGGTACAAAAATAAGTAAAAAGGGATGCCGGGAGGGAAAGGAATATATATATATATATATATATATATATATCCAAACAACGATTCCTCCCACTGGAGGATACCATGGAGTCGCAGTAACCCAATCGTAATCCACAAGGAAGTTAGTTCAAATTAATTTATTTTTCAATCCATGGGGTGTCAAAAACAAAGGCAAAAACCAACGCGTTTCGACAGCCTCCCCTGTCTTGGTCGTGCAAGTCCTGGACCCAGGTACTACGCATACCAAATTCTAGCCTAAGGGTAGCCACAGTACAGGCAGTGTTAACCGTAGTTAAATACCGTAGGAGTCTGCCCTCAGTAGTATGTAAAAAACCCCATTGCCCCAAGTCAAGTAGTTCAATACCATACAGTAAGGAGGCCGGGAATTTTAGCAGGGAAGGCCTCGAACAAATAGACAAAATGTCTTTTGCCTGTGGATTTATAGAGCGCGCTTAAACCCTTGCCTTGTCCCATTGCCTTCAGAGTGTTATTATCTATATGGGCCTTATCACTCAAATTACCATATACTATTTTCCCTAGGAAGACATAAGATTTTACAACTTCCAACTTATGTCCACCTACCGACCACATAAAATTCCCATATATCTGTTTTTTCTTTCCTGTCATACACATGACTTTACTTTTTGAGACATTTATCTTCAAATGATGAGTCTCTGTATATACATGTAGTGCCTGCAGACGCTTATTTAATCCTTTTGGAGTTAGGTCCAATATTAATATGTCGTCTGCATACAACAAACATTTAATAGGTTTATCCCCCAAAACAGGGGCAATACCTTCACTCAAAGATAAGGTCTGGGTAAGATCAGATATGTATAGGGAAAATAGTAAAGGCGCTAATAAACAACCTTGTTTTAATCCATTGGCAGAAAAAATGGCTTGAGATAGGCCTCTTTCCCCACCCTGAAGAACTCTGCACCAGGTATCAGAATGAAGATCCTGAACTAGATCCAATAGCAATGATGGCATGCCAAGGTCAGAGAGTTTCCTCCACAGCAAAGGACGATCAAGTTTGTCAAAATCTGTGGAGAAATCTATAAAGGCTGCATAAACTCTCCCACCTCGGACCCTGATGTATATGTCGGATATTACTTGTAGGGCCGTTAAGTTGTCCATAGTGCCATGCCCTTTGCGAAAGTCCGTCTGCTCCAAGGGTAGTACATTACTCTTGTCCACCCAATCCTGAATTAACTTCAGTAGGCACTTTGCAAAAACTTTTCCAATTGCGTCTAAAAGGGCAATTTGGTGATAATTTTGAGGGGCCGTCCGGTCTCCCTTCTTGAAAAGGGGAACAAGTATACTCCCTTTCCAAGAAGGGAGAACAGTTCTACTCAAAAAACAAAGTTTGAACACCGGGTGAAGAATTTTGCTCCACAATACGCCATTTTGCTTTAAGACCGAAATGGGAAGCTCATCTGGTCCCATTGTTCCAGAGGAACGCATTTCCTTGATAGCCAATTGAATGACTTTTTCAGAGGGAGGACCTAGATCATGACTATCCGCATTAATTCTTCTACTGGGGACCGCCATTCCATTACTTGCGTATAAGTTTGTAATGTAGTCCACCCAAATTTGCTCTTCAATGGGAATTGGGAGTGGACTTGACCTAACACCACATCCCTCCCCTATGAATGACCAAAATAGCCTTACTTGGCCTTTTGTAGCAGACTCCCTTAGCTTAATCCACAAAGAATCCTCCCTGTCTTTTTTCAATTTAACCTTCAACCTTCTCCTCCTTCTTTTTAATAAGACTATTCTACGAGATCTTTCAGGAGAATTATTCAGATATTGTTCTCTTACTAGCTTATTTATTTCTATATTAAGTAATCGGAGGGAACGGGGAAGTATTTTAGTATTTCTTTTCCAGTTGGATTTATTAGATTTATTAGCAACAGAAATCACAACCTTCATAAAATCTAAAAAGCACACTATTTCAGAGCCTTTCCAATTATCCAAGTCATTTACTGCAGCATCAAGGATGCTCTCCAAACCTCTCATAGTCCTAGCATTCCAATAACATCTCCCTGATTTGTCTCCAAAACTGACTAAGTCACTATTTAGAGACCAACAATCGGTTTTAGGAGGATTTACATTTACAGTGATAACTAATATTTTATGGTCACTATAAGATGTATGGGAGACCTTAAGATCTTTCAGTAGGGAAAAGGTAGAATTTGCCACCATTACATAATCTAAGATTGATTCACTGTGGTTGGATTTATGAGTATAGTTCGCCGGAGAATCTGAAGGGAGCCTTCCATTCACAATAATCCCATCTATTTCAGCCAATTCTTCAAGGAGAATTTTCCCTCTCCTATTTGTCTTATTATTCCCAGGAAAGAGGGTTTGGGGAATCTGCAGAGATTCCTCTTTATGCTTGTTTCTAAACAAAGACAAACTAAAATTAGAGATTGTACAATTGAAATCCCCTACCACGATTATATGGGGAGGTACTTTCTCATTAATTTTCTTTACATAAGAAAAGACCTTCTTAAAGATTATATTAAAACAGGCATCTGGGGGAATATAGGCATTTATCAAAACAATAGGATTACAAACTTCAGCATTGTCAGAGTTAAACAGCGTTACTACCTGGAAAAGATTACTAGGATCTAAATAATGGGAAAAATTCCAATTTATCCGGTTAGACAGTAAGCATGCTATACCTCCTTTTGCCTGACCTATCCTTGAGGGAGATGCTCTACCCTCCAGTACGCAGTAATCCCTTCCTGCCGAAATTTTCTCAGCGCACCACGTCTCTTGGAGACAGATCACACTGGCCTCTAATGAGTGAAGGAATTGTAATTTTTCAGGATTGTTCTTCATACCAGCAACCATCCAGGATAATATTTTTAGGTCATTGCTAAAGACGGGGATATGTTTCAGAATTATTTATAGGTTTCCTCGAAAGAACTCCAGGCAGCCAATTCCAATAAGGCTCTCTTCAACCGCATTTCTTTGGTGAGAAGAAGGATGGGTATTGATTTGTGACGCATGACGGATATCTTTAGAAATGCAAATTTTTAAATCATCATAACCGCCTGGCCGGTCAGTACTACCAGAGGCTGCCTGAAGGAGTGAAAACCTATTAATAAGTCTACCAAAGCGGAAATTCTGCAAAAAAGCCATGACGTCAATCCCTTTACTTTGAAAGCCTTCAGACCGCTGAAGGATGTGATTTGCAATGAGTTTAGAATAGAATTTTACCCTTGTTAAAGTCCCAACCTCTGTTTTCAGGATCGTTACTAAATCTATATCAAAAGATTGTATTAATTTCAGACTTGCGGTCTCCTGAAAACATTTAAGAAGCAGGGATCTATTTAATGTACAATCTGGATCAAACAAAGGGAAAAAATCGAGAATAAGTGAGTCAGTACTTTCCTCTTTAAGGATCTCAGCAGGTCTCTTAGGAGCCCCTTCTCTTCCCACCGTATCCGAGAATGATTTAGCTAAAGGGTTAAGGGCTGTTAAAGCGAGGCCAGCTGGTTTCCTCAATTCCCCAGGGGGGATAAAGTTTGGAGGCCCCCCGTTTCAATATTAGGGACACCAGATAAGAGGGGAGTTATGTTAGTGTGACAATCGATTTGAATCGTTGTTGGGACTACCTCTTGTTCTGTAGATGATAACATTTCTTGGACTAATTTTACTTCCTGGATCTCTTCTTGGGGGGAATTAATTAAGGATACTTGACAAGGCACTTTTTTAATAGAAATTTCCAACTGTTCATCAAAGTAGATTTTCCTCCGCCTCTTTTTCCAAATCTGCGAATTGGTTTCCTCTTTTTTCCCCCATTTATTTTAGAGTTCCCTTTTTCTCCCTTTTTTCTCTTATCTTCTGGGTCCGGTACTCCCTCATCTCCGTAATTTTTCTGCAGTTTAAAAATAGGAAATAACTCTTTATCTACCCTTATGTTGGGATCATCCATAACTTCAATAACTTGATCAAGCTCTGTTACACAATTAGCTACGGGAACTCTCAAGGGAGATTCTAACTTCTTTCTATCAGTAAAGAGGAGATCTTCATCCGGTCTTGTTCGGTCTAGAGCTTGTATGGCATTCGAAGGGTCATTCTCTTTCATCGTATGTTTCATTACTTTGGGCCCTAGAGGACTAGCTCCCAAGTGAGGGCTAGATTCCTTCCCCTCATTATTGTTCAATAGAACCTTCAGTATTTGCGTTACTGTTTCCAGAACACAATCTGATCCACCGACAAATTTTTCCAGTAATTTTAAAATAGAAGAAAGTAAATGTTCTAATGAAGATAAAGAGTCAGAGACGGGTTTATCTAACCTAATTGGTTGAATAGGGTCAATACCTGTTATATTGAGGTCAGGACTCATGGAAGTGTTTGACTGAGAAATGTTGAATAGAGATTTATTAGATGGAGTGCTGCTATATAATTGAAGCCCAGAGGGGGCAAATGCTGCCGGGGTCTTTATAGGATCAAGAATCTTGTTGGATTCTTCAACAATGTACCCCCTACAGAGCTCCATATCTATGTCTGAAGAAATAAAATTCGTACTCTGCACTTCCCTTGGCAAAGATGAGCCAAGGGCGTCTTTTAAAAGAAATTCACTGGGATTAGATGGATGATTATGCACTGTAACACCCACTATTTTTTAACTGGACTCTGGTGTACCGAGGGGGGGCTGAGTAGCATATATATTTTTATCCCCAAGCGCTAGCGGAAAAGGCGCCAACATTTCCAAAGAATTAAGAGGACCTTCTCTCTCTTTGATGGGGGAATTAACACCCTCTTCCCTATTACCTTGTTCAAATACACCAACAGAATTATGAAGCCCCCTCATAGTGATATGATCCTTAACAATATCACCTCTTTCGGCATTGTCATCGGACTTAGACCCTACTGTGGCAGCTTTATTCTTTCCCCTTTTCCATAGACTAAATAACTGACAATTTCCTTTTAACTGCATAGCATGACCATCCTTATTCCGTAAAGGATTAGATTTGGTCTTAGAGCAAGTTCTTCCCACTAACAGTCTACCCGACCTTAATTTTTTTGCAGTCATTTCAGAAAATAAAACACAAACTCAATAAGATATTTGAAATTACAGTATCGGCTTTGCTCCTATACTAGAATTCCAAAGCTTGTCGGCAGCTAGAAACTATACAAGAAATATAATTAGATGAACACATTCACGATTATACTGAAAAAAAGCTTTTTTAAAAGGAATGGGCCCAACCCAGCCTACTTCGGCCTCTGAGGGCCTAAGAGGGCCGGCCCTTTGCCCCGGCTTCGCCCCGTGCTCCGTCCCGCGCGAGTCCCGCGATCCACGGGAGAGGGCGTGCTTATGCCCGGCTTGGTTGGATTATGCTCCTGATGCCCACAATCCTCGTTAGCAATGTCCGTGCTGTGACAAAGATTCCCAGCGAGAGTTCCAGCAAAGAAAACGGCTTGCGAGCGGCCGTGAGCCGTAAATAGCCTGTCGAGGGACAGGGGCGGGAAGAGACACCAGCTACGCTGAGTTGTTGAAGCGCTTGGGATGCTGGATCTCGCAGTCCCGGCCCCTGCTGCTGCTGTTATCAGTTTTCCCCTCGGTAAGCCCGGCTTGGTTGGATTATGCTCCTGATGCCCACAATCCTCGTTAGCAATGTCCGTGCTATGACAAAGATTCCCAGCGAGAGTTCCAGCAAAGAACAGGCTTGCGAGCGGCCGCGAGCCGTAAATAGCCTGTGGAGGGGCAGGGGCGGGAAGAGACACCAGCTGCGCTGGGTTGTTGAAGCGCTTGGGATGCTGGATCTCGCAGTCCCGGCCACTGCTGCTGCTGTTATCAGTTTTCCCCTCGGTAAGTCCGGCTTGGTTGGATTATGCTCCTGATGCCCACAATCCTCGTTAGCAATGTTCGTGCTGTGACAAAGATTCCCAGCGAGAGTTCCAGCAAAGAAAACGGCTTGCGAGCGGCCGCGACCCGTAAATAGCCTGTGGAGGGGCAGGGGCGGGAAGAGACCCCAGCTGCGCTGGGTTGTTGAAGCGCTTGGAATGCTGGATCTCGCAGTCCCGGCCCCTGCTGCTGCTGTTATCAGTTTTCCCCTCGGTAAGCCCGGCTTGGTTGGATTATACTCCTGATGCCCACAATCCTCGTTAGCAATGTCCGTGCTGTGACAAAGATTCCCAGCGAGAGTTCCAGCAAAGAAAACGGCTTGCGAGCGGCCGCGAGCTGTAAATAGCCTTTGGAGGGGCAGGGGCGGGAAGAGACACCAGCTGCGCTGGGTTGTTGAAGCGCTTGGGATGCTGGATCTCGCAGTCCCGGCCCCTGCTGCTGCTGTTATCAGTTTTCCCCTCGGTAAGCCCGGCATGGTTGGATTATGCTGGCACACCTTCACATGCGAATGACTCTCTTAAGAAACCGATTAGGGACTTGGTCGAAACCCCTGGAACAAATTTGTATCTGATCCAGTGAGAAGTGTAGTCCACAAGTATGATCAGAAATCTCTTCAGAACTCCTAAGTGTTCCATGGGGCCGATTATTTCTAATCCTAACTTAGTCCAAGGTGTTTTAGCAATTGCGTTAGGATTTCCCCCCAGAGCTTTGATTTCCACTCCAGGCCCCATATTAACGCCATCAGATCCAGAACCAGAACTTTGGTTCTTAATTATGTTCATTTCCGTGGGAAATTCTCCACAGGCATTACTGTCTACTTGGTACCCTCTTCCGGGAAACTCTTCAGATAGATTAGATAAATTACTGCTGGTTACCTCCTCCGATACCTCCTCCCACTCTGCTAATTGGACCTGCTCTTTGTTATTAGGGTCGAGCACAATCCCTAACTCTCTTTGATGGTGCCATCCCAATAGATTGGCACCCTTGCTTACCATGTACACTTTTCCCCATGTGGTTCTCCCTTTAAATTGAATACCCGCCATCATCATCCCCATTATCGGGATGTTCTCTTCAGCATACCCTACAGCTGAAATATCAGGTTTCACAATGTTGAGACTGGAGGTATAAAAAATCTCATTTATGACATCCATATTACATAAGGTGAGTGGGGCACACAAATCAGCAAACACTTCAATGGGCTTACTATTCACAAGGATGGTACAATTAGGATATTTAACGGACCTGTAGTCACGGTATCGTTCTTGAGAATGAGGGGAAGTTTGACAAACACTGGTTTTTACTTGAAACACATACTTAGGGGCTAAATCACCTTCACTGTGTACTACTTTCACTTGGTAGTTTTCGCTGTTATTACACACTCTACCCAAATGCCCCTTCTTGTTACATTTAACACATGTGACATTGCGGGCAGTGCAACGTACATCATTGGCAAGATGATTGCTGCCGCCACACCTATAGCATTTTAACCTTTCCTTTTACTTGACTGGATGATTATCCTTGACCTCTTCCGATCTGACCTTGAGCACTTCATTATCGCTATAATTACCTTGCACTTCATTGCTATTACGAACATTTGCAACAAGTTCATTGGGTGTCTTCATCTCTTTTATACACTTTGCTGTGTGTTCTACTGAGACTGCAATACTGACCGCTTCTTTTTAGGAGCTTTTCTTGAATGCGACTATTGTTCGTGCACCTGACTAGTTGGTCCCTAATGAGTGAGTCTGTAAGTTCGCCAAAATCACATAGTTGTGTCAGGCCTCTAAGTGCCGCAATATAATTAATGACAGACTCCTGTTTGCCTTGTATGCGGGTAAGGAACTTATGTCGCTCCAAAGGATGTATGACATTACAACGCATGCTTTTACATTGCATGCTGTTACAAAGCAGGTTTTACATCGCATACCATTACAATGCATAGCGCTTTGGGGCGCTGGATAGTGAATAGTTTAATTTACTATTCCAACTCCAGTCCCCATGGACACTAGGGAAGGTGTTGGATAGTAAATTAAATATATTCCCTATCCTAGAGCGCCCCCCAGCGCAATGCGTTGTAATGGTTTTCGTTGTAAAACCTGCGTTGTAATAGCACTGCGATGTAACAGTTGCGCTGTAAAGGATGTTTCCCCGCTCCAAAAGAACATTAACCCTGTCACCAAAATGTGCCTCTAATTTTAAACTCAGGTTCAGGTAAAGTGTCGTAAATCTTACTACCTTGTATGCCTAGGTTATGCAACAATATGTGTTGCTTGCGAACCGCTGAATACCTTTCGCCTCCTATGGCAATGAGGTAGGATGCGAATATATTTATCTATTCTTTCCAGTGAATCCCTGGTTTACCAATCTCATTTAGGAATGGAGGAGGTTGATTCATACCGTGTCCAGCCATAGAGATGAGAAAAAGATATGCTAGACACAGCGAATGAGGAGGATGTAAAGGTTGAAGGGAGGAGAACCCATATAGAACAAGGGGGTTTTAGGAGACTGGCCTGAGGGAAAAGCTGAAGTGAGTAATTCAACAGGTAACCCCCAACCAGGGTGTGGTACTCTCTCAGAAAGTCTACCTATACACAGGAGCAGTCACTTTAATACTTAAATAACTATAAATAATTGAAGCATGCAGGAACACACACACATAAAATGGTACTCAGTAGGTATAATACTCTAAGTGCACTCAACATTATGAAGAATGTAGGCAGAATGTTATAAAGCCGTACTCCTAGGGTGTAATACAACCTCCAAAGTGAATTGATGGTAATAGGGTGGCAATTGGTACAAAAATACGTAAAAAGGGATGCCGGGAGGGAAAGAATATATATATATATATATATATATATATCCAAACAACGATTCCTCCAACTGGAGGATACCATGGAGTCGCAGTAACCCAATCGTAATCCACAAGGAAGTTAGTTCAAATTAATTTATTTTTCAATCCATGGGGTGTCAAAAACAAAGGCAAAAACCAACGCGTTTCGACAGCCTCCTCTGTCTTGGTCGTGCAAGTCCTGGACCCAGGTACTACGCATACCAAATTCTAGCCTAAGGGTAGCCACAGTACAAGCAGTGTTAACCGTAGTTAAATACCGTAGGAGTCTGCTCTCAGTAGTATGTAAAAAACCCCATTGCCCCAAGTCAAGTAGTTCAATACCATACAGTAAGGAGGCCGGGAATTTTAGCAGGGAAGGCCTCGAACAAATAGACAAAATGTCTTTTGCCTGTGGATTTATAGAGCGCGCTTAAACCCTTGCCTTGTGCCATTGCCTTCAGAGTGTTATTATCTATATGGGCCTTATCACTCAAATTACCAGATACTATTTTCCCTAGGAAGACATAAGATTTTACAACTTCCAACTTATGTCCATCTACCGACCACATAAAATTCCCATATATCTGTTTTTTCTTTCCTGTCATACACATGACTTTACTTTTTGAGACATTTATCTTCAAATGATGAGTCTCTGCATATACATGTAGTGCCTGCAGACGCTTATTTAATCCTTTTGGAGTTAGGTCCAATATTAATATGTCGTCTGCATACAACAAACATATAATAGGTTTATCCCCCAAAACAGGGGCAATACCTTCACTCAAAGATAAGGTCTGGGTAAGATCAGATATGTATAGGGAAAATAGTAAAGGCGCTAATAAACAACCTTGTTTTAATCCATTGGCAGAAAAAATGGCTTGAGATAGGCCTCTTTCCCCACCCTGAAGAACTCTGCACCAGGTATCAGAATGAAGATCCTGAACTAGATCCAATAGCAATGATGGCATGCCAAGGTCAGAGAGTTTCCTCCACAGCAAAGGACGATCAAGTTTGTCAAAAGCTGTGGAGAAATCTATAAAGGCTGCATAAACTGTCCCACCTCGGACCTTGATGTATATGTCGGATATTACTTGTAGGGCCGTTAAGTTGTCCATAGTGCCATGCCCTTTGCGAAAGCCCGTCTGCTCCAAGGCTAGTACATTACTCTTGTCCACCCAATCCTGAATTAACTTCAGTAGGCACTTTGCAAAAACTTTTCCAGTTGCGTCTAAAAGGGCAATTTGGTGATAATTTTGAGGGGCCGTCCGGTCTCCCTTCTTAAAAAGGGGAACAAGTATACTCCCTTTCCAAGAAGGGAGAACAGTTCTACTCAAAAAACAAAGTTTGAACACCGGTTGAAGAATTTTGCTCCACAATACGCCATTTTGCTTTAAGACCGAAATGGGAAGCTCATCTGGTCCCATTGTTCCAGAGGAACGCATTTCCTTGATAGCCAATTGAATGACTTTTTCAGAGGGAGGACCTAGATCATGACTATCCGCATTAATTCTTCTACTGGGGACCGCCATTCCATTACTTGCGTATAAGTTTGTAATGTAGTCCACCCAAATTTGCTCTTCAATGGGAATTGGGAGTGGACTTGACCTAACACCACATCCCTCCCCTATGAATGACCAAAATAGCCTTACTTGGCCTTTTGTAGCAGACTCCCTTAGCTTAATCCACAAAGAATCCTCCCTGTATTTTTTCAATTTAACCTTCAACCTTCTCCTCCTTCTTTTTAATAAAACTATTCTACGAGATCTTTCAGGAGAATTATTCAGATATTGTTCTCTTACTAGCTTATTTATTTCTATATTAAGTAATCGGAGGGAACGGGGAAGTATTTTAGTATTTCTTTTCCAGTTGGATTTTTTAGATTTATTAGCAACAGAAATCACAACCTTCATAAAATCTAAAAAGCACACTATTTCAGAGCCTTTCCAATTATCCAAGTCATTTACTGCAGCATCAAGGATGCTCTCCAAACCTCTCATAGTCCTAGCATTCCAATAACATCTCCCTGATTTGTCTCCCAAACTGACTAAGTCACTATTTAGAGACCAACAATCGGTTTTAGGAGGATTTACATTTACAGTGATAACTAATATTTTATGGTCACTATAAGATGTATGGGAGACCTTAAGATCTTTCAGTAGGGAAAAGGTAGAATTTGCCACCATTACATAATCTAAGATTGATTCACTCTGGTTGGATTTATGAGTATAGTTCGCCGGAGAATCTGAAGGGAGCCTTCCATTCACAATAATCCCATCTATTTCAGCCAATTCTTCAAGGAGAATGTTCCCTCTCCTATTTGTCTTATTATTCCCAGGAAAGAGGGTTTGGGGAATCTGCAGAGATTCCTCTTTATACTTGTTTCTAAACAAAGACAAACTAAAATTAGAGATTGTACCATTGAAATCCCCTACCACGATTATATGGGGAGGTACTTTCTCATTAATTTTCTTTACATAAGAAAAGACCTTCTTAAAGATTATATTAAAACAGGCATCTGGGGGAATATAGGCATTTATCAAAACAATAGGATTACAAACTTCAGCATTGTCAGAGTTAAACAGCGTTACTACCTGGATAAGATTACTAGGATCTAAATAATGGGAAAAATTCCAATTTATCCGGTTAGACAGTAAGCATGCTATACCTCCTTTTGCCTGACCTCTCCTTGAGGGAGATGCTCTACCCTCCAGTACGAAGTAATCCCTTCCTGCCGAAATTTTCTCAGCGCACCACGTCTCTTGGAGGTAGATCACACTGGCCTCTAATGAGTGAAGGAATTGTAATTTTTCAGGATTGTTCTTCATACCAGCAACCATCCAGGATAATTTTTTTAGGTCATTGCTAAAGACGGGGATATGTTTCAGAATTATTTATAGGTTTCCTCGAAAGAACTCCAGGCAGCCAATTCCAATAAGGCTCTCTTCAACCGCATTTCTTTGGTGAGAAGAAGGATGGGTATTGATTTGTGACGCATGACGGATATCTTTAGAAATGCAAATTTTTAAATCATCATAACCGCCTGGCCGGTCAGTACTACCAGAGGCTGCCTGAAGGAGTGAAAACCTATTAATAAGTCTACCAAAGCGGAAATTCTCCAAAAAAGCCATGACGTCAATCCCTTTACTTTGAAAGCCTTCAGACCGCTGAAGGATGTGATTTGCAATGAGTTTAGAATAGAATTTTACCCTTGTTAAAGTCCCAACCTCTGTTTTCAGGATCGTTACTAAATCTATATCAGAAGATTGTATTAATTTCAGACTTGCGGTCTCCTGAAAACATTTAAGAAGCAGGGATCTATTTAATGTACAATCTGGATCAAACAAAGGGAAAAAATCGAGAATAAATGAGTCAGTACTTTCCTCTTTAAGGATCTCAGCAGGTCTCTTAGGAGCCCCTTCTCTTCCCACCGTATCCAAGAATGATTTAGCTAAAGGGTTAAGGGCTGTTAAAGCGAGGCCAGCTGGTTTCCTCAATTCCCCAGGGGGGATAAAGTTTGGAGGCCCCCCGTTTCAATATTAGGGACACCAGATAAGAGGGGAGTTATGTTAGTGTGACAATCGATTTGAATCGTTGTTGGGACTACCTCTTGTTCTGTAGATGTTAACATTTCTTGGACTAATTTTACTTCCTGGATCTCTTCTTGGGGGGAATTAATTAAGGATACTTGACAAGGCTTTTTTTAAATAGAAATTTCCAACTGTTCATCAAAGTAGATTTTCCTCTGCCTCTTTTTTCCAAATCTGCGAATTGGTTTCCTCTTTTTTCCCCCATTTATTTTAGAGTTCCCTTTTTCTCCCTTTTTTCTCTTATCTTCTGGGTCCGGTACTCCCTCATCTCCGTAATTTTTCTGCAGTTTAAAAATAGGAAATAACTCTTTATCTACCCTTATGTTGGGATCATCCATAACTTCAATAACTTGATCAAGCTCTGTTACACAATTAGCTACGGGAACTCTCAAGGGAGATTCTAACTTCTTTCTATCAGTAAAGAGGAGATCTTCATCCGGTCTTGTTCGGTCTAGAGCTTGTATGGCATTCGAAGGGTCATTCTCTTTCATCGTATGTTTCATTACTTTGGGCCCTAGAGGACTAGCTCCCAAGTGAGGGCTAGATTCCTTCCCCTCCTTATTGTTCAATAGAACCTTCAGTATTTGCGTTACTGTTTCCAGAACACAATCTGATCCACTGACAAATTTTTCCAGTAATTTTAAAATAGAAGAAAGTAAATGTTCTAATGAAGATAAAGAGTCAGAGACGGGTTTATCTAACCTAATTGGTTGAATAGGGTCAATACCTGTTATATTGAGGTCAGGACTCATGGAAGTGTTTGACTGAGAAATGTTGAATAGAGATTTATTAGATGGAGTGCTGCTATATAATTGAAGCCCAGAAGGGGCAAATGCTGCCGGGGTCTTTATAGGATAAAGAATCTTGTTGGATTCTTCAACAATGTACCTCCTACAGAGCTCCATATCTATGTCTGAAGAAATAAAATTCGTACTCTGCACTTCCCTTGGCAAAGATGAGCCAAGGGCGTCTTTTAAAAGAAATTCACTGGGATTAGATGGATGATTATGCACTGTAACACCCACTATTTTATAACTGGACTCTGGTGGACTGAGTAGCATATATATTTTTATCCCCAAGCCCTAGCGGAAAAGGCGCCAACATTTCCAAAGAATTAAGAGGACCTTCTCTCTCTTTGATGGGGGAATTAACACCCTCTTCCCTATTACCTTGTTCAATTACACCAACAGAATTATGAAGCCCCCTCATAGTGGTATGATCCTTAACAATATCACCTCTTTCGGCATTGTCATCGGACTTAGACCCTACTGTGGCAGCTTTATTCTTTCCCCTTTTCCATAGACTAAATAACTGACAATTTCCTTTTAACTGCATAGCATGACCATCCTTATTCCGTAAAGGATTAGATTTGGTCTTAGAGCAAGTTCTTCCCACTAACAGTCTACCCGACCTTAATTTTTTTGCAGTCATTTCAGAAAATAAAACACAAACTCAATAAGATATTTGAAATTACAGTATCGGCTTTGCTCCTATACTAGAATTCCAAAGCTTGTCGGCAGCTAGAAACTATACAAGAAATATAATTAGATGAACACATTCACGATTATACTGAAAAAAAGCTTTTTTAAAAGGAATGGGCCCAACCCAGCCTACTTCGGCCTCTGAGGGCCTAAGAGGGCCGGCCCTTTGCCGGGCTTCGCCCCGTGCTCTGTCCCGCGCGAGTCCTGCGATCCACGGGAGAGGGCGTGCTTATGTAGAGGCAGGGGCGGGAAGAGACACCAGCTGCACTGAGTTGTTGAAGCGCTTGGGATGCTGGATCTCGCAGTCCCGGCTCCTGCTGCTGTTATCAGTTTTCCCCTTGGTAAGCCCGGCTTGGTTGGATTATGCTCCTGATGCCCACAATCCTCGTTAGCAGTGTCCGTGCTGTGACAAAGATTCCCAGCGAGAGTTCCAGCAAAGAAAACGGCTTGCGAGCAGCCGTGAGCCGTAAATAGCCTGTCGAGGGGCAGGGGCGGAAAGAGACACCAGCTACGCTGAGTTGTTGACGCGCTTGGGATGCTGGATCTCGCAGTCCCGGCCCCTGCTGCTGCTGTTATCAGTTTTCCCCTCGGTAAGCCCGGCTTGGTTGGATTATCCTCCTGATGCCCACAATCCTCGTTAGCAATGTCTGTGCTATGACAAAGATTCCCAGCGAGAGTTCCAGCAAAGAAAACGGCTTGCGAGCGGCCGGGAGCCGTAAATAGCCTGTGGAGGGGCAGGGGCGGGAAGACACCCCAGCTGCGCTGAGTTGTTGAAGCGCTTGGGATGCTGGATCTCGCAGTCCCGGCCCCTGCTGCTGCTGTTATCAGTTTTCCCCTCGGTAAGCCCGGCTTGGCTGGATTATGCTCCTGATGCCCACAATCCTCGTTAGCAATGTCCGTGCTGTGACAAAGATTCCCAGCGAGAGTTCCAGCAAAGAAAACGGCTTGCGAGCGGCCGCGAGCCGTAAATAGCCTGTGGAGGGGCAGGGGCGGGAAGAGACACCAGCTGCGCTTGGTTGTTGAAGCGCTTGGGATGCTGGATCTCGCAGTCCCGGCACCTGCTGCTGCTGTTGTCAGTTTTCCCCTCGTTAAGCCCGGCTTGGTTGGATTATGCTCCTGATGCCCACAATCCTCGTTAGCAATGTCCGTGCTGTGACAAAGATTCCCAGCGAGAGTTCCAGCAAAGAAAACGGCTTGCGAGCGGCCGCGAGCCGTAAATAGCCTGTGGAGGGGCAGGGGCGGGAACAGACACCAGCTGCGCTGGGTTGTTGAAGCGCTTGGGATGCTGGATCTCGCAGTCCCGGCCCCTGCTGCTGCTGTTATCAGTTTTCCCCTCGGTAAGCCCGGCTTGGTTGGATTATGCTCCTGATGCCCACAATCCTCGTTAGCAATGTTCGTGCTGTGACAAAGATTCCCAGCGAGAGTTCCAGAAAAGAAAGGTTTACTCCTGAAATGCGTCTGGTGGCGTTGGCGGACACTTGTTAATGCTGTTCTCGAAGAGTCGCTGCTGGCAGGCTGTGCACCAGAATAAAGTGAGCTGATTTACATCTTCGTGTGGCGTCTCTTCACTTTGGGCTCCTGTCTGGTGGATATATATATATATATATATATATATTTATATATATTATTATTATTAATGACCTTTGTTAAGCGCATGGTTTCACAAGGAACAGTGCGTCCCTGCGCTGAAAATCTCACTCATCATCGCATCAGCTTAGTTCAGGGAGGAGGATCACTAGGGCCGGAGGGAAAACTAAACTAATTATGCCTTGGGGAAGAGAAGGGTTTTCAACCTCTGTCTGAACCTTGCTTCAGACGGTTCCATCCTCAGTTCGATGGGCAGGTCATTCCAATCTTTACTGGCCAGGCGGCTAAAGGACCGTCCTCCCATCCTTGCTCTGTGGATCCGGGGAACCACTAATAGCATGCTGCCCATCGACCTAAGAAGGCGCGAAGGACGATAGATTGGAAGCAAATCCTGGAGATATGAAGGTGCTTTTTTGTGAGCTATGCGATGGGTAATGCACATGGTTTTAAATTTGATGCGTTCCTTTATTGGAAGCCAATGCAGGGAACGCAAAGCATGTATATGTGTATATATATATATATATATAGGCCCAATAACCCAGGGGTTCAATGATAAACGAACAAGAATGGGTCCAGAAGTTCAACACAGTGTCACAGCGGGAATTAAAATCCAATATAATAGCATGGAAGGTGTGTGTATCACAGTGGATAGCAGAGACACACAACAGGAGAGGAAATACCTTGTGGGACATCCTATCCCAGAAGCAAAAAGGAAAAGTCTTACTTGACAATGTTCACCGTAGGAAGTGAATGCAAATTGCACAAACCAATAAGGGAGGTGTAAAATATATTAAAGGAAGTTATTAAGTTGTACCGTACTTGAAGATTTCCAAGCTCACACCCTTGGGGAAGCGCTGTAGGGGTAGGTACTCCTCAGAGTGTCAGCATTGAAGAAAGTTATTTTTTTTTTGCAGAACAGCTGGTGTGTGTATCACCACTGAGGATTCACAAAGAACTGGAAATTTGCCGCAGATGGTAAATCTCACCGTAACACTGAAAAGGAAGAATGCTGGATGACCTGGCCGGTTCCTATGTTGCTGGTGCGCTGGTAAACTGATGTGCTCCACTTGGGAAGGAAGCCGAATAACTTCCTAGAGGAGAAAGTGTCTCCGCGCCGCGCTTGCCTCAGCGTCGCTTCCGCCGACAGGGCTGCAGTTACGCAGGTTCGGAGAAGAAACTGACTACCCTTCTGAAGAAAAAGTGTCTCCGCGCCGCGCTTGCCTCAGCGACGCTATGCTGACAGAGCTGGTGGTAAACGTAGTATGGGGTAACCCAGTATTCCTCTGAACCTGGGCAATACTGTTTAGATACAAACAATGGTTCCGTCGGGTAATCTCACTTTCAAATAAGAAGCAAATCTTTTCAACAAACATATGCGTTATAAATCAACATATCCTTTGTTTTCATCTCGAAAGATTCAGAACAAATTCAGAACAATTCACCAAATGCAAAACCAACCAAAAGAATAAGGTCATAAGCAGTTTTAATCACTGTAGTCGTTAAATTTATAGTTCATATCTTACATGTGATAGACCCTCTATAAATACTTTGAAGACAAAAGAAGCAATTGATACTTCCTACTAAACGGCGCAACAATATAAAAGGTGAATAGTGACTTCAGTGACATAAATAGTGCTCTATATACAAATGTGAAAAGGGAAAAAGGAAAATTATTTTATCCTAAGGCCAGTTTCCAAATGATGCCTCTTTGGTCAAGTAAGCCACCCTAATAGACTCAAGTTATTTGACCCCAGCACAACTGGTCCTATTGGAAAGATTCGTCGAGGTTTTGACCCTGCTGACGCCTAAATTGTAGGTCTTGGACGGGTCTTCTTCAGGACGGGGGAGGGGAAGTGAAAAAATGGTGCCTGTGAATTTAAGATGGAAAAGCCATCAGGTTGGAAATGCATTTAAGATTGAAACCTTATTTAGGGAGTAAGCATGAGCAGGTAAGTAACTCACCTAATTCTTTTAATATTGGAAGTAATCCTCAAAAGGCTCCTATTCTTGCCAGGCGATTAATCTGTTAGATATAAAGTTATGGACATAAGGAACACCCCTCACATTTAATGCCCACACCATACCTAGTAGCACCATGGTGTGCCACTCACCTCATGGGGCTGTCATCTCCACTGTTATGTTAATCCAGTGCGTAACGTATATTATTCCAAAGCGTCATGACATGTAGTATGCCCATATAATTAGGGCGATCTAAAAAACAAATGAGACAATCCTACTTATAACCAAGCTAAACATACGATAGTCTGGGAGGTTGTTCTTAATTTCGGGTACTGCACTCACCAATACGTTGTAATTCAAACCAATGAGAAATGCTAGTCGTTATGCTGCAGCCCGTTCTACTCTGGTCATCTGAAATGTTAATAAAAGAGTTATTGGTGTGGGCTCTAATGCAGATACTCGAGTCAACCCACCCCAGTTGACTAAGGAAATAAGTGGCTGATCCTGAGTACTCACCCTAAGGCCGGCACGTAATCTTTATCACTGACCAAACTAACGACGGCGCGTTGTTAGAGCTCGCCTCGAGGGCGTTCTCATGAAAAAGTCTGTGACGCGGCCGATGCAATCAGCATGCGTCATGGGCGTGGACTTGTAACATGGCAACGACGCCTACAACAAACTACGTGCTTCAGTGACGTGGGTGTGTGCTAATGGGCGTGTTTACCCGCAATCATGCATTTTGAGCGCAGCCCAAAGACTCGGCACGCGTCAGGAGCACGCGTCAGTTACGTGCGGAATGAGTACGCTCCAATAGGCGTGTTTATCTGCAATGCTGCGTTCTAAGTACAAACTCTCATGGAATGATATGGCATTAATGGCTAAACGAGAGGCTTAATCGGACATTCTCATAAGCCCAAGAGGCTTATATTATATTATCTAACTGATGGGAATTGTAATGTACTATCTCTATGGAGATGCACTCATTAAGACATTGCCTCACGTCGATGACACCGATCTTTCATATCTCGGGGGAGATAAGGCTGGGGGCCGTTCCTAATTCATTGTAAAAGTTAGTGTGGCATTTTTTACAATTATGGCACCTCCTGTCATTCACCTTCATTTCAGTACATCATAAATAAACATATATTCAACCAGTACATATGGCTTTATAACGCTACATTCATAGCACATCATATAAAGAAAAATGACCTGAAACTTCATTTCAGTACCTCAAGAAGACACAATAGATACATCTCACACATTTTGCCATTTTCATAGTAACAATAACATTTTTAGTGTTAAGACCTGTTCAACATATTATAACCGTCCCATCTGCCTTGCTGTCTCCTCCCTTTCATTCAGACCTTCCTGCACTGTATTCAGAGAGTGAATCCACCTACATTCCTTGTAATTCAAAGTCTTTGAAAGGGAACCACCTCTGGCTCCTGGGATTACCTTTTCTAGCACCCTCCACCTTATGTCACTTGGTTTATGTTTTAGTGCACTGTAATGTTCCACCAGGGGAGCGCCAAATGTGTTACACCTTAGTTGACTCATGTGCTGCAAGATCCTCGCTTTAACTTTCTGAGATGTTTGCCCTACGTATACCTTTTCACACGAGCAGGTAATGGCATATATAACATGCATGCTATTGCAGTTCGTGAAATGCGGTAACATGTAGGTCCTAGTTGCATGTATAAAACTGGATCCCTCTTGACATGAGTCACAGGCCCTACAAGTCCCACATTTGTGGTGCCCAGTCAGTGGGGTTAGGTTCAGCATACTCCTCACATCCGGTGGTTTTGACGGTCCCAGGAAAGCCCTAGTGACTGTGTCCTTGATGTTTTTTCCACGTTTAAAGGCAAATCACGGCTGATCCTTTATCTGTAGCTCAGATGCCACCAGATTCCAATATTTCAATACGATTTTCTTTATGTCTGTGCTCCTTGTATTGTACGTGGTCACACAGACTATACCATTGGTCTCATTTGGATGCTCTTTAGTCTCCAGTAGTTGTTTACGGGGTTGGTACACGGCATGTTTTTTCGCACGCTTTAACAACCCAGATGGGTATCCTCGCTTCTTCAGTCGCAGTGTCAATTATTCAGCTTCCCTGAAGTAGTCCTTCCTCATATAGCAATTCCTCCTTAATCTCAGATATTGCCCAAAGGGCAAGTTATCCCTTAGATTCCTGGGATGATGGGAGCCGTACATCAACAAAGTATTGACCTCCTTTATCCGCCGCCTTGATCACAATCGCGTCATTCATTGTGAGTGTGTGTAAGGCTTCCTTCTCTTCCTTGCTCGTATTTTCTTGCACCCATCATTTGCATTGTCTCTTCCAAAACTATCTTCTCAAAAGCCAGTATTCTCTCACTCATCATGAATGAAGCTGGTGTAAACGTCGATACTGGTCTGAAGGAAGTGGCTGTTTGTGTTGGTTTTGAAATATTCTTTGCAAAGTAATATTTTAACCTGATCTTTCTGAAAAATCTCTGTAGTTCCAACTTGACTTGGAATGAGTCAGGAATAGTTGTTGGGACGAAGGACAAGCCTCTCGCTAAGATGCCTTTCTCCACATTGGTTAGAGTGTAATCAGATAGATTAATCACTGGGTCTAGATCACTTGTTACTGTCACCACATGTGTCACTGCATGTGTGACCAAGGGTTGAAACCCAGCCAACATAGCTGTGGGAGGTGGCTGGTCCATGTTAGTTGTATTTATTATGGTATAATCCACAATGCTCAATTCGCTAATTACTGTGGGGCATTGATCGCCTATACTGGCTAGCTCCTATCCATGCCACACTCCTAGCCATGAGAATGTGCCTGTGATGGAGTGTGCTTGCGTTCGTATTTTTTGCCAACCAATGTGCTGCCTTATTAATCAGGGTTCTTGTTGTTTCTTCTCTATCCTTGCTACATGCTGGGACCCCTGTCAATACTATAATGTAGGGGCAGGATGCCGGAGGTAGGTCCAGTGTATGAAGGCCCTGGGTACTACATGCATGGTCAGTTGAATTTGTGTTTGGGATGATGACAGTCTCCTTCCTTCCCACATTGTGTGTGGTGGCTGCAGAGGGGTTGAGGGTATTACTTGACCCCAAACTTATTGTGCTCCTGGTGTTTACCCTAGGTCCCTCCTTAGCCACCTCTTTCCCCCCTGTAGACTTAGCAACATGAGAGTTTCCCCCCACTATTCCCTTATTGGTACTAGCTGACTCCGGGCGATGCAAGGAACCTATCCTCTCATCCGCCACCCGTGCACTGATCACAGTTGGTTGTCCCCTATCTTGCTCTATTACCCTACAGATTTTCCCTTCTAATCAATCTGTTTATTTCTTCAAGCACCGGCCCTACGTGTACAGTTAAAAGAGATTCCAGTTTTGACTCTAATGCCGTAGCAGTTCCCTGGTACCAATCCACTCCTCCACAATTTGGGCAACTTTGACACACTGTGCTCACGGTTCCCCCTCCACATCTTTATTAGTCTTATCACCCCCTTTCCGTTTGGATGTGGTTTTGGGTCTTGTTGTGTGTGATCCCCCCTTGGCTGGGTTACCAGTGGCTTTAGTGACGACTAATGGGGCGACTAAAGGGGTAGAGTTTGTGGTGAGTAGAGACTTTTTGGAGCGTGTGACCACTTCCCTAACTGAGATATGTGAGGAATCTGATTCACCCACTTCCAATGTTGTTAGGGCTGTCCCTTCCCCCGATTCGCTCATCTCCACCAACCCTGGAGGGATAACTGCATGCCCTTTTCTTTCACCTATAGGGGTTTGTGCTGGGTTTGGATCATTTCCGATCCTCTCATTTGGTTTGTCTAACTCACCAACCCCTTGTGCTAGTGGGTTGGTATGAACTTGTGCCTTAGTGCAGTGAGTGGATGTAGTGGGTGTAGTATGCACAGGGTTAGCCTGATCTAAGGGAGCGCCAGCTCTTGGAGACGGGCACATCGCTATTTTACCCATAGAAGATCATTTCCGTGCGATTAGTGTGTCCAATGACAATCTTTTTTCCGTCTGCTGTATTTCGTGTGTGAGGATTGATTCTGCTCTTGAAATAAAAGCGTACAGGGTACCCTTCACTCCTCCCCCCACCCTAGACTGTGTGGGCTTACATTTCGCCATGATCTGGCTTTGAAGAGTCCCTAACTTGCTGACAGTAGTAATAAACAGTACCTTAGAAGAACTCCTTTGAGTCAATGGGCGTCAGTTATGCTGTCAGGATATACTATGTATCTATCTCCCCTAGGGCAATGACAGCAAAGACAGGGGTTGAGTCTTAGGGTAAAGTCTTTTGGTAAAACAAAATCAATAGTGACCTTCACACCCTGGAAGTTCTTTACCATCGAGTGAGGGGGTGGGGGAGGGTCGTTTTTCTTTTTTATTCTTTCTTTTGTCTACTTGGCCCACCAAGCTGTTCCTTGTGGTTCCAAATGGAGGAAGGTGGGTGTTTATAATCGTTGCTCTGACAAATTGCAGTTTTTTTTTAGTTGACTTTCCTAGCTAATAATGAACAGTGCTTGAAGCTTCAAAAAAGTTGTGAATGAATCACGATGTGATGATTTGTTCCTCAATGGGTCTCTGAACAGAACTGGACGCATACTGTTTCTTTGATCGGATCGATCATCGCCTTCATGTTTGTCTTCGCATCAGGCTCATTTTGTTATTAATTTATTGTTCTTGCACTGAAACAAGTAGAGATATAGAAGGTCGATTAGAGTTTGAGACCAATGGGAACCGTGCCTTATGTTTCTGAGGTGTGCTGCCGCGATTCAGGGTGATTGATGCTGGACGCTGGGGCTCACGGTTCGATCCCCGGCTCCGTAGACAGAGCTAAGTAAATTATGTGGCAAGAGAAGGCTAAATTTCATCACGCACCACAACTCAAATAGGCTAGGTATGAAGAAAGGTTGAAAAGCACAAGACCTCAAACACACATACAGTCACATATCACAGCCTAAACAAAAACCCGAACAACACACACACATCTACGGAGGTAAACCAACCAAAACACAAATACCTTAATACAAACCCTCGCGAAGATAGACAATTATACATAAACGCACACACAATAAGTTAGACAGGAAGACATACTTATGGGCACATAGTTGGACACAGACATATGTATGCACAGGGAGAGGCACCCACGTGGGTGCCACAATAGAGACAGTTGGGCACACAGCTATCCTATTATAAGTGCTTTAATTCCGACGTTAAAAACACACGCACATGTGCCACCAGACATTTACACAGGCTACAGATTTCGACAGGCTAATCACGTTGCCAACAGCTGTACAGAGATGTAAATACACAGTTACACAACACACACCAGAGGCGCAACTAGTGCCAAAATCCGGGGTGGGGGTAAGAAAACAATTCGGGGGGGGGGGGGGCTGAAACTTTAAGCAATAGGCAGAGTGGAGCTGCAGGGGCTATTAGAAGGGGTGAAACAACAACAAAGCCTCATTAACATGCAAATGGTCTTTTAAAGACCAGTGAAGTGCTCGGGTGGGGCTGTGTGTGTGCCAGGGAAGCTGTCTCATCCCGGGCTGCCACACACGACGGGGGGGGCTGAAGCCCTTTAAGTCCAATGGGTGTACGCGCCTGACACACACACACATGCAAGCCGTCTAACATTGCTCTTTGTAACCTGTTGTGTAGTAGGCAACCCCCAACACTCACATATGTGAGGAAATATGAATTTTTATGATCAATTGTGTCCCCTATCTTAGACCCCAACGGCTCCATGTACGCGCTACAAGTACATGTATGTTCCCTCCACTTCCAGCTATGAAGACGCAAATACATTTGCGTCCAACGTTAACATGTCCTCTTTCAGATCCACCATGAATGGGTCGAATATTCCGTTCCTAAGTATGCCTTGCCAACGTCTTCATGTGGGGTACTTTACACGTTTTTCAGCTCTGGCAAGGTAGGCCCTGAATTCTGCCATCGAGCCTTTTCCTGCCTTCTGCCTCTGAATGCTCCAGCCTGGACCTGCATCTGTATCCGTGACCTTTGTCTTACTCCCTGCGCGGCTAACAGTGCTTGGCTCGGCCTGTTGCCTGCCAAGACTGTATTCAGCCTTCAAGTTATCTGCTCCGCTCCTCGAAAAATACATTCCTGTCTAGTAAAGTTTAGGTAAACATCCTTCCAGCCGCAGAGCAAAGGGCCCGGCCTCACTGTCTCAGTGCAAGTAATTCACAGCTCCTGTTACCATGGTAGGCCCATGCCCCCTCGCATCTCATGCAGACACGTAGACGCTTATACACGCACTAATAGTCAGTATAGAATAGCCTCTGCCCGAGAGACCTTTTCCTTCCAGATAATACAGTTCCTTAAACACGAGATATTAGATACGATTTGGGATTAGGTTGATCTGACATCCCAGACTTCTGTCTCCTCATGTAGGGCTAAATGTCAAGTCCCCTTCACCCTCCAGTTACACGTCAATCACACGTCATGCTGCCTGCGCGCGCATCTCTGCCATATATTTCTGCTGACACTGCAGGATTCTCTTATGGATCCACCCACTTGTGACATCCTCTTAAAGACGTTTCTAGTACACGCCTTCATGCACGCCTATTGTAACGCCTTTTCATTACGTATGTGTATTCTTATCTCTCCTCTCAGCTGTTACGCCTTCTGCATCTGCCTTTACTGTAATGCATTGACTATATATATGATTAACTGTCAATAAAGTATTGTCTGTCCCTTCCCGAACCTTCGCGGTGACAGAAGTGTGATTAACCTGGTTCGAACCAATTCCTTTTTAAGGAATAAAACCCCTTTTAAAACCTCAAATATCACGGATTCTGCCTCTCATTTTTGACTGAGTTATTCTTATTGAACTTTACCGCATAAATTAAGCATAGGTAATTTAAATTTACCACATAATTGGCGCCCGAATAGGGACCCCTCCTCCACCCCACGCGCCGGAGGTGCGTTGCAGGCCTAGCCCCCTGCCACAGCCGGACGGACAACTACGCGTACTCGCAGGATTTCCTGTACCTCCCTCAGGCCAACGGAGGTGACTGAGGCTGCGATCAACACCCAGACGAGGCGGTGAGGAGTGCGGAGGATCCCGACCAGAGCCTAGCTGAGAGAGCAAGATCCGAGGTATACAGAGGCCCACCAGGTTCCGAAGTTCCGAAGTACCTACGTCACGAGTCGAGTCGAGTCCGGTCCAGTCCAGTCCAGTCCAGAGTTTCCGAGGCCTTCCGTTCCGTGCTTCCCGGTGAGTACCATTGCTGGGGACGCATCTAGACGTGCGCATTAATTTGTGCCGGTCAAGACGGGTTTGGGTACACAGACCTGGTCTGCACTGTTTTAGCAGTGTATCTGTACTGTTTAGCAGTATATCCTGTCTGCACTGTTTTGGCAGTGTATCTGTACTGTTTAGCAGTACATCTAGTATTATGCAGTTAGCTAGTTTTATTCTAATCATTGTAGTTCGTTTTAAAAATGTTTTAATGTGTATCAAAATGTCGTGGTATGAGTGATTGTTCGATTTTCATTATTGTGGTTATTGTATTAATTGTGTTTAAGTCCGAGTAAGGATCAAGTAGCCAGATGTTTAAGATGCCATTATTCTCCAAATTAAGACAGATAAAAACTAGAAAAGGGATACACGAGGAAGCCGTTCCCATTCCACTTAGGGACACTCCAGGGTACTTTATGTACCACAAACATGGCCTAGATGCTGTATTATATCTTGATTTATGGGTGGACTACACCAAGGATCAGAGATGGCCCGCTGCTGGGACATGGGATGCAGATTGCATCATGAGAGTAGAAGAAGCATTATGGAAAAAGAAAGCCAGACAGTCACAGAAAGATGCCATTGAATTATGGCGTAAAGAATCGCATAGACGCACAGAAAAAGCACTCAGAAAAGAAGAGAAAAGTAGAGAGGATTCAGACAAGGCCCGAGAAAATGTATTAGTTGAGGAAGGCATCCGAGTAAAAACAGAACAAGTAGATAGACAACGAAACACCCTTATGAATGGTATGTATCCTCTTCTGGCCGAGGGTTTACCTAAAGCCACCCCGGAAGTACCAAAAGATCTGCCACCTCCATTGCTCCCGACTAAAATGCATCACAAAACCGCAAAGGACATTTTCCTTTCTTCCTATCTAGACGATGTAGCCCCGAATATGTTAATGTCGCACCGCCACGCACAACCCCTACTGGCGGCGCTCAAGCCAGAGATAATCAACCCCCACCTCCGCGGCAAGCTACTCCTCCTCCCGTTCCAACCCTTCCGCCCGTTCTTCCACTTCTTCCTGCACCTATTCTCCCCACTTTACACCCAACGAATCCTTTTGGATCCGGCACCTCAGGAGGTGCGGCAGGAGGTGCGACAGGTTTCCAAACGCCACCACAAGCACACCGATGGACTTATAGGGATTTAGCGCAGCAACGTACACCTCAATCAGCCGATTATGACATATATAAAGAACGTCTCGCAGACTGTAGATATGATCCAGTACCCGGTAAAAAGAATGACGACAGAATGATGCTCGCATCAATACGATTACGACGAGTTACAAACTTTTTATTGACACTACCCGGAATGGTTGATCATCTAGACAGAATATATCATTTTGTTCAAACAGGGGAAGGCCCTGAAAGTATTGGCGAGGCCATGGCTTACCAAAAAGTTGACACTCAAGGCAAGATATTACGGTTTTTCATAAACTGCCTAATAAGAGAACAAGATAGGCCGGGTGCAGACCCGGAAGAAATGAAAGCACTTAATAGATGGGGTCAGAATATAGCAGACGGGAACCATGATAAACAGAGTTGTATAGAAAACATGTACCGAAGGATCAGAAATGCAGTAATAAAAATACATGAAAGAAGACAGCCAGAACCAGAAATAGATTCAGACAAAGTTGAATCCTCAGGGGAGGAGGAAACACCAGAAACGGCAACAGGACAAGTACAATTACCAGCTAGAGAAATGATAGCTTATGTAGGTAAAGGAAGATCCTTTAATAATTCAATGCGTCCAGTACGTCCAGAAAGTAAAAGAATTTTTCAGGCAGCCATGTCTAATCCGAGAACTCCTGAACACTTATTCCAGGCCACTGACAACAGACTTCGAGAACGAATGGGGTACCATGTACTCGATTCTATGGACGAACAAGAATTAGCCAGGTCAGCAGTACAATGGGCTGACAGTTCTGAAAAATATAGTGATGATGGGCTAGCACACACGTTTTTGAATATGTCACCAAGCGAACAGCGTTTAGCTGGTATGTATATGATACAACATCTACTCATATTGTATAGAAGCCAACATTCCGATCCAGGTCCCCTGCCTGATATATTAGTAGAACTACTCATGAATAAATGGAGAGGTCTAGGTACCGATCTAATTAAAGTAATTCTAGAACATCGGCACAGATATAGTGCCTTCCTGTGTCCACAGCCTGATTCAGCACACTCTATGGAAAGAAAAATGTATTACATAGACAGACAGAATCCCTTACGAGAAGTGCACCCAGTTAAGAATGATGATAATACTTTTAGACGCGTGTTTGTGTACACGCCCATTACTAAAATAGAATTATTTGAAATGAAAAAATTAGTGCCCAGCCATGATAAAGATCCAGCAGGTTTTCATCGTGAAATAAAAGACATGTTACTCATGGGTGATTACACCTATCCTGACATTATGAAAATATTGAAAGTATTATTGCCTGCCGGTATTTACGAGAAACTCAAAGAAAAAGAATGGGAGGTGGGAGACGCAAAGATTGATTGGGCTGCATTAGAAAATGAAGAAAATACCAGAGTCGCAGGCCTAGGACTTGGGGACAAAGTTAAAGCATTACCAGGATTGTTGGTTCAAGTATTGCCACGTTTATTATCTACGAAAAAGGAAGACTGGGGTGCAATCTCAGCTTGCAAACAGAAACCTGATGAAGACACTAGTGATTTTTATTCCCGATTTGAAAAATGTTTTGGTATTAACAGCGGCCTGAAAGCAAGTAGCGAATCGTACCCACATCTTTTTGTAACAAAATTAGTCGAGAATTCCCTGCCCCAGGTTAAGAACAGAGTACTGAAAGTCGAGAGCACTTGGCAAGCTAATACCCCTTCACAAATGTTACAAATGTTACAGTACCACCAGAATAGAATTAGAGAGGAACAAGAACACGAACAAAGATGTATGAAAGACACGAAAATGAAAATGTTAGTTGCCCAGTCAGTTCCAGCTGACGGTCATAAAAAGGGTGCAACACAGCCAGGTAATTCGACGGCTCCTGTTAAAGGGACATGTAACTATTGCAAACAGCCAGGTCATTATATAAACGATTGTGCAGTTCTGAAACACAATATCTCCACGGGTAAGACCAAGGAGAGACCGCGTCCACCTAGACAAGATCAGGCCCAACAACAAGTACCCCAGAATATACAGAACATACCGCCTATGCCAGCTTCACAACAGACCGTAGCAGTACCACAGCCACAGCCTATAGCCGCAACACAAAACACGACACAACAGATGTACCAGTATGCACAAAATGACTACCCCGATTATCAGCGATACACATGAAACAGCCTAGAGAGGGAGGTTTGCTTGCCTCTTATTGAGGTTCCTGTAGATCAAGAGGGTCCTTATGTACACAGTCAAGTATTAGGGAAAGACAGAAAGTTTTTAATTGATACAGGGGCAAGCAGAACAACTATTAGTCACGATGAGGTTCCAGGGGCACCCCTCTCAGGCTCACAGAATGTTTCCCTTGGATTTTCAGGAAAGCCTATTATTAACGAAGTATCGCAACCTCTTCCTCTTGCAGTTGGTCCTTTGACACGGACTACAGATTTATTGCTTACAAAATCATGCCCAGAAAACTTGTTAGGTATAAAAACACTGAAAGCTCTAGGAGCTATAATATGCTGTTCTCCGGAAGGAGTATGATTATTCTTGCGAGATTTTAAAGGTCACTATGTATTGAGAGACATGGATCACCGGTTACAGAATGTCCCTGCACATTTATGGGCGCAAGGCCCCACTGATGTAGGTTGTATGCACATTACACCATATCGAGTCACACTCAAAGCAGGAGTGGTATTACCACGAATTCGACAATACAAGTTACCTCCAGATGCTGTAGTGGCTTTACTGCAAATCATTGACGAGCTCATTGCACAAGGAGTGGTCGTGGAAACCGACTCCAATGTATGTAATTCTCCTATCATTCCAATTCTTAAACGTACTGATCCAAATGCACCACCAGTTTATCGATTAGTTATTGATCTGCGCGAATTGAATAAATGCATTATACCACAATACCCCGTGGTTCCAAATATCTCTTCATTACTGACAGCTATTGATTCAGAAGCAACGTTCTTTACTGTAATTGACCTCAAGAACGCCTTCTTTAGCGTCCCAATCGATCCGGAAAGCCAATACCTGTTCGGATTCTGTTTAAATGGACGAAGTTTCAAATTTGCACGCGCACCTCAAGGATTCACAGAAAGCCCCAGCATCTATAGCCAAGCACTGAAAAGACAACTTGACAGTATCCACATGCCTGTTAACACCGCCCTGCTTCAGTATGTCGATGATCTGCTGATCACCGCCCGAAGCGAACCTGAATGTGAAAAAGCATCACTGATGGTTTTACATTTTCTGGCCGACAAGGGGCACAAGGTATCCCCTTCGAAGCTGCAATTCTGTGTTCAGCAAGTTGTGTACCTTGGTCACTTGCTGTCCAAAGGGGGGAGACAGCTCACACCTGATCGCATCCAGTTAATTGTAAACATGTCACCACCCAAGACACAAAAGGAGGTGCAGGCCTTTATAGGCCTCACTTCGTACTGCAGACAATGGATTCCCCAATATGCATTTCTAGCAAAACCACTCATTCAGTTGACAACCCAGGAGGCAGCGACATCGACTGTCCTCCCTTGGACTCAGGAACACACACAAGCTTTTGAAGACTTAAAGAAAGCCTTATGTCAAGCACCTGTTTTAGCAACACCATGTTACAGTAAGCCTTTTACACTTTTTGTCACAGAACGTGAAGGTACTGCCTTGTCAGTACTCACTCAGGAACAAGCAGGTTCACACAAACCGTGTGCTTACTTTTATAGCACATTAGATCCAGTGGCCCAGGCTCTGCCTGCGTGCTTGAAATCAGTTGCAGCAACAGCTTTAGCAATCAGACAAAGTGATTCCATAGTATTAGGACATCAATTGACAGTGCAAGTTCCACATTCCGTGGAAGTTCTTTTGAACCGTACACAGACCCAGCACTTGACTATAGCACGACTAACAGGTTATGAATTGACATTGTTTCAACCACACATAGAAATCAGACGCTGTAGTACATTAAATCCTGCTACACTCTTGCCATTAAGTGGAACAGACCCATTGGCACATGATTGTATTGAAGTCATTACTATTACGACGAAACCCAGACAAGACTTGACAGACATTCCATTACCAGATCCAGACCTGACACTTTATGTGGATGGTTCATGTATGAGAACAAGTACAGGTGAATTAGTGGCCGCTTACGCAGTCACGACAGACACCGAAGTCGTTGAAACAAATTGTATCGACACCTTGTCAGCTCAAGCAGCAGAGCTCATTGCTCTGACACAAGCCTGTATTCAAGCCAAAAATAAGAAAGTCAACATATACACTGACTCACGTTATGCATTCGGAGTCGTTCACGACTTCGGAGTCCTCTGGCGAGAGAGAGGTTACTTAACTTCTCACGGTGCCAACATCCAACACGGTCCCCTCATTCAAGCTCTGTTAGATGCAATACATCTGCCTACTGCGATATCTATCATGAAGTGTAAGGCACATACAAAAGTCACCGACACCATCTCCCAGGGTAACGACCTGGCAGACCGAACAGCTAAGCAAACTGCCCAGAATCGAACTCATGTAACTGACTTGACAAAGACAATAGTTCCGACACCGACACACTGCATGACAGTTAGGGATCCCGCCCATGATGTAATTGACATACAGACACATGCTACACCAGAAGAAATCAAGAAATGGACTGAACTAGGAGGGATCCAAACAGATCAGGGATGGATGACGAAGGGAAAATCTACATGGTTTCTCCCCGACTCTATGGTTCAAGTCATCATTAACACGATACATAGTCCAGCACACCTAGGAGAAAAAGCCATGCTAGACAGTATTCAAAACATATGGTTCAATAAACACTTACGAGCAGCAGCCAAACAGAAAGTGCGTACTTGCATGATTTGTTGTCAGTTCAATCCAGGTAAAAGCATTCCTGTAGAGCAAGGTGGATTTCAACCTCCCGATCATCCTTTTGAAGTCCTCCAGATGGATTATATCCAGATGGAACGCTGTCGGGGATTCAAATATGTCCTCGTAGTCGTATGTGCACTTTCCCGATGGACAGAAGCATATCCAGTCCCAGATTACACTGCTCCGACCACTGCCAAGCAGCTGGTTCGCGAATTCTTCCCACGGTATGGTTTGCCCCGTATCGTGTACTCAGATAACGGTCAGCCATTCTCATCCGAGCTTGTAAAACACATTACACTCCTGTTAGGTTATCAGTGGAAATTCCACTGTGTCCGGCATCCCGAGGCAGCAGGTCTCGTGGAGCGTCATAATCAGACTCTGAAAATCCGACTTTCAAAAATCTGCAGAGAGAAAGGCGTTGACTGGATAGTAGCTTTGCCAGTTGCGCTCTTCTACATGAGAATGATAGCGCATTCTCGAACAGGGCTATCCCCGTATGAGGTGGTCTTCGGTAGGCCACCAAATATGTGGGGGACGCCTATACCTCGTAAAATAACGGATGTTGACTGTATAATGCTGACAGATTACCTTGCTTCCTTGATGTCTGCACTACAATCTTGTCGTTCTCAGGTAGCTGCAGCCTTTCCCGACAACACCGAGGTGAAGCCCCATGAAGTGGTCCCTGGGGACTTTGTTTTTGTGCGGAATTTTGACCGAAGAAGCCCGCTGGAGCCCCGCTGGCAAACACCGAAGTTGGTTCTTCTGACGACGAGGACCGCCGTGAAAATTGAGGGCCGGAAAGGGTGGCTACACTCGAGCCACATTAAAAAGTTTCATGGACTTCCTTCTGATTTGAACTCTCAGCCCTGCCCTCCTCCACAGACTGACTCAAAACTCCCCCTGGTTGAGAAAACCGCTTCCCAAGAGTATAAACTGAAACTACGGTCTAGCAAGTCAGACAGTTTAATTGTTTAAGTCCTCCCCTAGGTGAATCGGTTAAATTAGTTTCTGACATGTATCCCCTAGACCGAAATAGAGAGAGAGATAGACAGAGACAGCTCAAGAAACGTGCATATTGTAAATCACTTCGTAGTCACTGTATAGTGACATTATTGATTATGTTTTTTCTAAGTCTTTTGATTATTGCTGCAAGTATACTTTTGCACATCTATTACCCTATTTTCAAGCGTGCACATTCTGCTTTCAACCTCACTGCCGAACATTCTTTTAGCGAATTACCTCCGCATGAATTGTCTTACAGACTTGCCCTGCGCAACAACACCTTCATTAGTATGTTACATCACTCCCATCAGACCAACAACGCTACAAATTGTTGGATATGTGGCCGACTCCCTCCCTACCAGAAATACAAGGGAGTTCTGCCCCTCTTTCCGTACCCGTTCACACACAATGGTTCATGTGGTGCATGGTTTAGTTTGATTAATTCTTTAGATTCAGATACTGTAGTTTACGATGGAAATTGGGTTTGGGGAAACCTGAACTTAGTTTTGCTTAAAGCCTGCTACCCTAACAAGGAGGGACTTCCCACAAGGATAGGAACTGATCTAGAAAATGAAGTATATGGATTAGGTAACTTTACACTGAACCTCATGATTCTGAATGTTGAATCCGAAGCTGCACCAGTCTTGCCTGCTATGTCAGTATTACCAGTCAAAGGTGAATTATGTGTTAGAAGAATGGTTCAGTACACTTAGGTCATAGTAAATGTACTACTGTGGTCGAATTCAGTGATCAAGGCAAGTCTACATTTAGAGCTACCCGTCATTCCTACTTCATTTGTGGTCATACCGCATATATACGCTTACCTCTAGATTGGGATGGTACCTGTTACATTGCATTCCTTCTGCCACCTGTTTTCCTAGCCCCTCCTGATTATCATAGAAATACCCATCTAGTAAACAATAGACTCCGGAGAGATCTCCAGATTGTCGATTACACTGAAACGGCATGGGAGCAATACACAGACTTCAATAAAGGTTTCTTTCCCTACTTAGGTGCTGTCTTTAATAGTAAACTGATACGCAAATTAACTAGAACCCTCGAAGCAGTAGTGAATGAAACTACTTCGGCCCTAGGCAACTTAACAGAGGAGCAGTCTGCTATGCGGATTGTTGTTCTTCAAAATCGTCTTGTCCTCGACGTCATCCTAGCCGATAGGGGCGGGGCCTGTAGAGTCATCGGATCGAGCTGCTGTGTTTTCATTCCAGAAAACGCGCCATCAGTATATAAAGCTATAACCCGTCTTCATAAGATTGCAAGTTTGATACACCAGAATCCAGGCACCTGGACTTGGTCCGGTTGGTTCTGGACAACGTTGACAGCCTGGGGATGGAAGGTCCTATCCTTCCTAGGCATTGCCCTTCTCATAGTATTCAGTTGCTGCCTATGTCTACAATGTGGGCCAGCGATTTGCGGCCTGTGTGCCACATCATGTATTCCACATTCAAGTTCCCATTCAAAACGCCATAAGAAGAAAGAAGAGCAAATGATGTTACGTGAACAGATTGATCGATTCATGAGGATCGATATCATGAAGGGTCCGTAGGGGACAAGGAGGGAATGAGGAAATATGAATTTTTATGATCAATTGTGTCCCCTATCTTAGACCCCAACGGCTCCATGTACGCGCTACAAGTACATGTATGTTCCCTCCACTTCCAGCTATGAAGACGCAAATACATTTGCGTCCAACGTTAACATGTCCTCTTTCAGATCCACCATGAATGGGTCGAATATTCCGTTCCTAAGTATGCCTTGCCAACGTCTTTATGTGGGGTACTTTACACGTTTTTCAGCTCTGGCAAGGTAGGCCCTGAATTCTGCCATCGAGCCTTTTCCTGCCTTCTGCCTCTGAATGCTCCAGCCTGGACCTGCATCTGTATCCGTGACCTTTGTCTTACTCCCTGCGCGGCTAACGGTGCTTGGCTCGGCCTGTTGCCTGCCAAGACTGTATTCAGCCTTCAAGTTATCTGCTCCGCTCCTCGAAAAATACATTCCTGTCTAGTAAAGTTTAGGTAAACATCCTTCCATCTGCAGAGCAAAGGGCCCCGCCTCACTGTCTCCGTGCAAGTAATTCATAGCTCCTGTTACCATGGTAGGCCCATGCCCCCTCGCATCTCATGCAGACACGTAGACGCTTATACAAGCACTAATAGTCAGTATAGAATAGCCTCTGCCCGAGAGACCTTTTCCTTCCAGATAATACAGTTCCTTAAACACGAGATATTAGATACGATTTGGGATTAGGTTGATCTGACATCCCAGACTTCTGTCTCCTCATGTAGGGCTAAATGTCAAGTCCCCTTCACCCTCCAGTTACACGTCAATCACACGTCATGCTGCCTGCGCGCGCATCTCTGCCATATATTTCTGCTGACACTGCAGGATTCTCTTATGGATCCACCCACTTGTGACATCCTCTTAAAGACGTTTCTAGTACACGCCTTCATGCACGCCTATTGTAACGCCTTTTCATTACGTATGTGTATTCTTATCTCTCCTCTCAGCTGTTACTCCTTCTGCATCTGCCTTTACTGTAATGCATTGACTATATATATGATTAACTGTCAATAAAGTATTGTCTGTCCCTTCCCGAACCTTCGCGGTGACGGAAGTGTGATTAACCTGGTTCGAACCAATTCCTTTTTAAGGAATAAAACCCCTTTTAAAACCTCAAACATCACGGATTCTGCCTCTCATTTTTGACTGAGTTATTCTTATTGAACTTTACCGCATAAATTAAGCATAGGTAATTTAAATTTACCACATATGCACCCTGCCCGTGATTCACCAGATTGATAAGACAATTTGCTTGTCCAAACTGCTTAGGGTTGGGCCCGGGAGTGGCCAGCTGATGCAACATGGTGCAGTACGGTTAAGGAAAACAATGGTCATGAGTGGCCTGATAAGGTCCTGGTTGAAAAGTTATTTCTAGGTTGGCTAACAAAGTCCAAGAAGGGGAAATTATTTCTGGTAGATAAGTTAGACTTGGGAGACAGTTTGGTAAGGTTACAAACAAAGGGCTTTATTAAGGCTTACACAGTTAAGTTTTCTTTGTATCAGGTGCTCACACATGTGACAAAAAGTGCTTATAGTGACTGAGTGAAATATTAAAAAAGCTATATACAGGGTGTCACAAGCAAGGGTAGTCCCCCAAAAAATATGTACAATAGGGAAGGGGAGTTTTTCTTGCAAGGGTCGACGGCGTTTCGATCTAACATGACTTTAGATCATCATCAGGACGTGAGCTTTCTTTGCGCGTTGTGATGGCTATATTTATCTGGCTCAACGGTTAGGAAGTTGATACTCCGAGTTAGTTGGAGATATATTCGGTCCAATTATGTTTAAGGTGCCAAGAATTATTGCTTATTCATATTTCTAGGCTAATTCAAGCTCAAGAAGGGTGGTTTCCTTAGAGTCAGTAACGGTCCATTTATTTGTATTGCAGAGGTAGTGAGTTCAATTAGGAGCGGGAGTGTATCCGGTAATATTCGGTGTCCTACGTTCCGGCGGGAATTGATCGCCGCGGTCCGTGGCGCAACTGCCTCTGCTTCAGTGCTCCGGCGAATGCAGTACAGCACCTCTCTGAAGGAAGATTATATCAAAAGTGATTACTGAGTCATGAGAGTTTAACCCTGGGATTATCAGCCAGAGATTGGTGGGGGCAGGAGGGGTAGGGAAGGGCAGCGAGATAAGGAGAGGGGTTTGTGAGTGTCAAAGGAAGAAAGAGGCAATACAGCATGTAGGACTGACAGAGACGATAAAAAGAATATAAAGAACCAAGAGTGGGCAGCGGTCACAAGCACAATATCTCCAGCCAGGCAAAGGGGGCCAGGAGACTGCAGTCAGGGTTCAAGTGCCTCGGTGGGGCGCCAAGCTTTTTCCAATCCATAATGCGTTCACCTCAGAGGGGCAATATTTACTGTAACCTTTGGAGAGCGGCTTCGCCCCCTCCTATCTCAGTGTGATCTACTACACACAAACACCTTTTTGTGGGGTGTGTTCTCATAGGAATACCAGTGAAAGGGAAAAGAACAGAAGGAAAACATGATAGGAGAAAGGAGCAAGGGCCGAAAGAGGGCGAGGAGCCATGGACGAGGAGAGAGGGAGGGACATATTGGAAAGATGAGGTGAGAGACAGGGGACGAAGTAAGAGTGGTGAGGCGTAGGAGGGAGAATGAGCGAATGAATGAAGTGACGGAGTATGACTGGGGATAGAGAGAAGAAGAGAAACGAAAGAATGTGTGGATGGGATGGGGCGGGGTTTGGGGGAAAGATAGGGCAGTGCTAAGGAGAGAATATAGAAGGGGACATGGGATTGGGGTGGGAGCAAAATGCGGGAAAACAAACATTAAATGTATCCATCCAGTGGGTCAAACACAGTTTTGTTCCCTTTAAGTGAATCAGAAAAACAGGGGGTACGAAGGGAACATGTGAAACTACCAGACATAAGGAGGCAGTAGCTAGAGAGGGGGAGAGGCAATGGGTGGAAAACAAGAGCGGAAAGGCGGGCAGGAGCACAAATTGTCGAAGGAAAGTAAAAGAGGCAAAAGAGAGTGAGTGAAAAGGAGGGGGGTGCGAAGAGAGGCTGTGCGGAGGAAGGAGGGACTCGGAGACCGGGGAGAGAGAGAGAGAAGGTAGGGAGGGTTTAGGAAAAGGGCGCTGGCTGAAAATACAACAAAGCCCGCAAGTGGTGCGTGTGTGAGAGAGAGCGGGAGCAGGAGGTGAGCAGCAATGATGGGGGAGGTGTTCAAGCAGCAACCTGGGAGGGGTGGTGGGGCGGGCAACTAGCAAATACTTGCTTCTGTGGTACTAGAGAATTTCAGCACAGTGGGTAATACCCATAACTTTGACAACTTTTCCCAGATGGGAGCCGCTGATCCGGGCCTTGGTGAGCCTTACACACAGAGCTCGTGGTCCTGGAGATGGGGCTCGACTCCTGAAATGCAGAGGGGTTAGCTGTGGCAGCGTCAGCGGCCTCACACACGGAGCAAATTTGAAAATAAAAATGCAAGTAGCACGCTGCTGTGTGGCACAGGGGTTCCGTGCATAATTTTAAAAAGGCATGCACGAAAATACGATTACATATGTGAGTTGCCGGCCACCAGCTTGCTATTAGGCATACCCGCGCGCGCGACGTGCACAGCAAGCCAGATGGTAGCTGTGCACGTCACGCGCGTGCTTGTGCGCGTGATAGTAAGCTGGTCTCCGGGAAAGTAGCACTTTTCAAAGCAGTTACTAAATGTCTCGGCCGGACCAGCGCATGCGCTGGATCAGGCCAAGACCTAAAAGTATCAGCTGCCTGTATTTACTTTGGAACTGTGGAACTGAGTTTGCTACTGAAGAATCCTGCCATCCTATTTGTATGTCTTCCAAGGCGCAGTAACACAACAGGAAACAGTTAATTAGTCTGAATAGTTTAATTGTGGGAACAACGAGCCACCGCTCCTCTCACGACAGAAGAGAGGCACCAACTGACTCTTCATGAAACTTAGACACAGAGAAGCTCCATGACAACACATGGGATTCTGTATGGAATCCAAAACAAGCATATCTAAGTATAACATATTAGCTCTTTTTGTAAAGGAAACAAACAATATAATGCATAGCAAATAATGAGAGAAAGCGGTAAGCATAAAAAAACAAGAAAAATGTATGGTAGAATACAGTTAATTCAGATTATGCACAAAACATAAACATGAGAAGCATGAAAAATGCCACAAAGTTGACCATACACATAAAGAAGATTGCAAGTGATTACTGAAAAGTTCAACGCAGCTCCCAGGGAAGCCGTCTAACATGCATAGACTTCCTTGGCACCTGGCTTGTCGCATTGGTTTCAGAGACATTACTTGGAGATACATTTGCAGGTCCTGTCAGATAAGAAGATACAGAAACATTTGCAGGTCCTGTTGGAGATGAAGATACAGAAACATTTGCAGGTCCTGTCGGAGAAGAAGATACAGGAACATTTGCAGCTCCTGTCGGAGAAGAAGATACGGAAACATTTGCAGGTCCTATCGGAGAAGAAGATATATTTGCTGGTCACGTTGGAAAATTGGTATTGCCTGCAGAAGGTTTGTTAACTGCAGACTAAACTTTGACAACTTTTCCCAGATTCCACCAATGTCCACCCCTTACATAACGACGCCACCACATATGGCTGAGATACCCGCCACCCCCTCTCAACACAATCCCCAAGAATTGGGAAACCGGAAACAGTTCTTGAACTTTTGGAAGGCGGGAGGGAGTTACCCTCCCGGCCGTATTTATTAAAATATGAAACAAAATCAAAACATTAAAATAACAGTTTCATATCATGTACAATTTCTTATCCACATTACGATGTTTGGCTAACCTTAACACATATCTAATACAAAGGTTCTCCTAGCCGATACTAACATCCTTACCAAAATGCATTTCAAATTGAAATTGTACATCCTAACGTTAAGGGCCAACGGCAAGGTCGTAACCGGTGTCAGATCCCTAAACCAGAACTCCCCCCTCACTTGTGAGGGGCGGCCGCACAGAGGACTGCGCCTCGTGTGCCATACCAATTTCCCTTGTCTTGACGGGGGCCCCTGTTAACTCGACGCCATGTACGTGGTCGTCCGAGGACTCGTGTGAGGTGTCTAGAAGGTAGCGTAGACCCCCCTCCCCACCCTACACAACTTACCACATCTGCCGTCGCAGATGTCCTGGCCCCGGGAAATTCCCAGGAGGGGCCCGTAGCCCCTCCTATCCAGGGAGGGGCCTTGACCGCCTTCCCTTTCCTTTAGGCGTCCCGTCCTTTAGAAGGGACCGCCTTCCCGTTGAGGGGCCAATGGCCACCTCCCCCCGAGCGCTCCCATCCGTAATGGGTGACGCCCCCCCCTAGGGATCTTCCAATGACTGCTCACCGATCATGACCTTACCGCCCGACCAAACAATAAATACGACAAGATTAATGACTAAAAGAAAGAGACATTCCTACTTAAAACAGATCAAGTCTCAACCCTCTAAAACATCTAAAACATTACTAATCACTCTGATGAAAGTCTTTAATAAAGCATACTGCACAGAGTTATCCACTTTATTGCAACCGAATCACAAACTTTATTCAGAAACAACCTGCAAGAAAACAACTACTACGTAAAAGGACTTTATACTACAACAACTTGCTGTCTTCAGGGGATGGTGGGTGGGTTCAAAATTGGCTCTTCGTTCCGTCTCGAGCTCACGTGCAGCGAGGAGGTGCAGCTTCAGAGCACAGGAACAAGAGGATGCTTCCTTGGCTTGTGGCTCCTTTTATTCTTCTCTGGGCGGGCGTAAACCCGCCTCCTCCCGCCTCCAGGGGCGTGGCGGACGGCTTCGGTGTCTAGGACAACCCACTCTTGGGCGGGAAAAAGCGCGCCCCGGCTACGCCGCTTCGGGCATACCAGCCGAGACGCGCCTCCCGCCCAAAATGGCTTCCCGGGGGGATCGGGGTACTCCACCATACGTTCGGGGGGACCGATTGGTCGCCCCTTTCCATATGGCTGAGATACCCGCCACCCCCTCTCAACACAATCCCCAAGAATTGGGAAACCGGAAACAGTTCTTGAACTTTTGGAAGGCGGGAGGGAGTTACCCTCCCGGCCGTATTTATTAAAATATGAAACAAAATCAAAACATTAAAATAACAGTTTCATATCATGTACAATTTCTTATCCACATTACGATGTTTGGCTAACCTTAACACATATCTAATACAAAGGTTCTCCTAGCCGATACTAACATCCTTACCAAAATGCATTTCAAATTGAAATTGTACATCCTAACGTTAAGGGCCAATGGCAAGGTCGTAACCGGTGTCAGATCCCTAAACCAGAACTCCCCCCTCACTTGTGAGGGGCGGCCGCACAGAGGACTGCACCTCGTGTGCCATACCAATTTCCCTTGTCTTGACGGGGGCCCCTGTTAACTCGACGCCATGTACGTGGTCGTCCGAGGACTCGTGTGAGGTGTCTAGAAGGTAGCGTAGACCCCCCTCCCCACCCTACACAACTTACCACATCTGCCGTCGCAGATGTCCTGGCCCCGGGAAATTCCCAGGAGGGGCCCGTAGCCCCTCCTATCCAGGGAGGGGCCTTGACCGCCTTCCCTTTCCTTTAGGCGTCCCGTCCTTTAGAAGGGACCGCCTCCCCGTTGAGGGGCCAATGGCCACCTCCCCCCGGGCGCTCCCATCCGTAATGGGTGACGCCCCCCCCTAGGGATCTTCCAATGACTGCTCACCGATCATGACCTTACCGCCACAGGCCGGATAGTTGACCGGCTATCCGGACCCCCCACAAAACTCCTACCTAAAGGTCATGCTGTCAACTCCTTAACCAGGCTACGAAGTCTCCTATGAGTAAACAATTCCCCACCCGGGACAAATGGACCCCATCCTCTAGATACATATTGTCCCCCCTGATACAACCATGAGGAATCGAATGCAATGTACTGGTACGGAACAGTCTACTCAACTTGTTATTCACCTTTTTCACAGAATGATTTATAGCAGACACTGAATTAGCCCCTCGCCATACCTTTCGTGGAACCATATGGGACCATGCAATCGTGCACCCTGGAACTCTTCTCGCCAACCAACTTACTGTGGATAGTATCGCCTCGAGAAGTAGTCGTCTACCAGTGGTCACCAAATCATTGCCCCCAAGATGTACTATGAGTATAGATGGCGGTGACCTTGTCCGCCCTAACAAACCCTCGAGAAACTGTTGAAACTGGTCAATACAGAGCCCGCCCCTTCCGTAGAAGGTCACCCTGTACCCGTATTCCCCAGCTGTGTGAATCATGTCACCTGCTTTGAATACGTCCGCGGCACGCCTCACGTATGAGTGGCCCACGACCCACACCACTCTTTCCGCAGCCGGTGATCTCTGACCGCTGGTTCCCAGGTGTCGGGTCGACTGCACAGTCCGCCCCGCCTCGTAGGTTTGCGAAACTGTAACCAAACAAAGACAAGAAGCGTGAGTACATGATATCAGCTTCACAACATGTGCAACCGCACGTACCTTTTGTAACAATTCGAGGACCAACGCCCCAGCTGTTTTACTTTTTCCACACTCAGACCCCTGGCTGTAGCCTCTGTAGCAGCCCCTATCCGGAAGGAATGAGTCCCAAACTCGCCCGGGTTCAAGCCCGCGGCCGAAATTGCCATTGCAAACACCCGCTGGAACTGAAACCTTGTCAGTGGGGTGGCATCTGCGTGCCTCAGCAATGTCCCCCCCCATGATGCCGCCCTCTGCGCCAAATACTCCTCAACGCATGCCACCGGGCACATGGGAGATCCAGGAATCCGCTGGACTACTACACTGTCCCCGATCGCTCCCTGATCGGTCTTGGACCTGACAAACGAGACAATCATCGTCTCCCCTTTTACTTGAATGTGCTCTCGGCACAAACCCCCCCCCCGTATCCCGCTTGTTTCTTGCCACCAGTTCGCTTACCCGCATAGCCCCATAGAATGCTAATGCAAAAGCGGCCCGGAATAACACTGTTTCCGACTGGGATGCACATGTTGTAGGGAGTACGGACAGTAACCGGGCCAACCTATCCAGACCTATCGGGTGCCTTTCATCTACTCTGCGACCCTCAAGGCGTTGCCACCCCCGCAGCGCTTTCTGTACTACGAAAGACGCTGTAGGATCCTGGATACCATGGGCCCGCGCCATGAAGGTGATGGCGGCCCGATGCCTCTGGGCCGTAGCCACCGATTTGCCTGCCCTGCGTAATGACAGTAAAAATTCTATGACAAATTCCTCCTGGCCCCAAAACTCCCTCCTAGCAGAACCCAAAAAGGACCAATAGGAACGGAACGCCCCTTCATATGCCTTCCTTGTCCTGGGTGCTAAACTCTCTCCCACGAGGTTTTGTAGTTCGGGGCACCGAGAGACCAGAGAGCTTCGGGAAATGGTGCCGCCACCGGGTCCGCTGTGGGCAGAAAACCCCAGAAGGCCTGCATACGGAAACGAGAAAGCGCATCAGCAGCCTGATTCAGTACCCCTGGCACATGCCTCGCTCTAAAGAGCACGTTCAATTGCATACATAGTAAAACAATTTCCTTGAGCAACCTCAGGATCCACTTGCATCGTGCTGCCTGACTATTGATACACTCAACCACGGTCATGTTATCAGACCAGAACACCACAGAGTGATCCCTAAACCCCTCAGGCCATGTTTTCAAAGCCACCAGAATAGGGAACAGTTCAAGAAAAGCAATGTTACTTGTAAGTCCACACTCGTGCCACCATGACGGCCATGTTTGCGCCGACCAATGATTGCCAAATATGGCGCCAAAGCCTATACTCCCCGCCGAATCTGTCCACAGCCCCAACTCTTCGGAGGACACCGCCGGCTTCGTCCAGACAACCCGACCATTGAAGTCCGCCAGGAATGCCAACCAAATGTGCATGTCCTGGCGAATCTCAGCCGAGAGCCTTGTGCGGTGGCGCCCCTCTTTAAGACCGACCATGGCTTGTGCAATCGAGCGGGAAAAGGGGCGGGCCATTGGCATTATCCTAAGGGCAAAATTCAACTGCCCCACAGTCTGCTGCAATTGGTGCAAGTTCACCTTAGTTTCTCTAATACATGCTTCAAGCGAAGCCCTGAATTTCCGCACTTTTTCTTCTGGCAACCGGAAGCAACCTTCTTCGGAATCGAGCTCTATTCCAAGAAACTCGAGCGAAGTTGAGGGCCCCACAGTCTTACCTGGCGCCAATGGCACACCAAACTGTCTCATCAGATCACAAAATTCTTTTAAAGCCTGTGCACATTCTGTGTCCCCGGCTGCCCCCAGAAACAGAAAATCGTCTAGATAATGCATGACATGCTGAAAACCCGTCATCCTTGTGAATGCCCATTGCAGGAAACAACTGAATTTTTCAAAATAAGCACACGATATGGAACAGCCCATTGGCATACATTTATCCATGTAATAGCGCCCCTGAAACATGAAGCCCAGGAGACGCTGATCGTCCGGATGTACCGGGAGCAACCGGAACGCGGACTCGATGTCAGATTTGGCCATCAGCGCTCCGGGCCCCAGGCGATTCAACATGGCGACTGCATCATCGAAGGATGCGTACCGCACCGAACAAAGCTCTGGGTCTATTGCATCATTAACTGACAAATCCCTCGGGGCTGACAAATTATGTATCAGTCTAAACTCACCCGGGTCCTTCTTGGGGACCACTCCCAAGGGCGAACAAACAAAATTTGGAACTGGTGGCATGTTGAATGGTCCCGCCACCCGACCCCGGGCTACTTCTTTCCCAATCTTCGCTTGCACCACTGCCGTATTATGCAGGACCGAAAGTTGGTTCCTACACTGTGCTTTACCCTGAAAATTCCCCACCGGGATGCGGAAACCATAAGAAAAACCGTCTCGCAACACCCCAGCGGAGACATGATCAGGGTATTCGCTGAGCCAAGGAATCATTGCCATGGTATCAACCGGTGTAGGTAAAGCCGCCCCTCGGACTATGTCAGACCTGTTTGGCGCTTGCCCTACTTCCGTTATCACCCGTTTTGGCTCTGCACATGGTCTCGGGATGCGAAGACTGTCCACAACCCCCACAGTCATGCCTAAACTTGCATGACCCCTGGGGCCTCGTACACTTTCCCCTGTTAAAGTTCCAGCATACCCCTTTTTTACCTGTATTGCCGTTCGGCCTTGGGTGATGCTCATTACTTGCCCCTGTCCGAAAGGGCGCCCCGGATGGTTGGCGGGAAAGCTCACCCCCGCCCCCCCCAACAATGGCGCCTTTAACATGCCTGAGTTTTCCATTTTTTGCCAAGAAATGGAGTCGTAACAATCCCACGTCAGGCACGTATCGAACTCTTTAGCCTTACGAAAAATATTATCATAACAAAACCACTCATTGCCAACATATGTCTGAGAATATTCCATAATACGTGACTGGTACACAGGTAACTCGGTCAACAAATCAGGTCTCCGTTCCCCCATAATCGAAGTGAATATGCCAAATGCTCTACCCCAGTTACCTATCGTCTCATCGACTCTAAAGGCGGCCATTTTGGCGCGCCAAACACTCGGATGCATAAGTTCTTTCTGAACTTTCACATGCTCAATCTCATAATGATCAGTTAGCAAGGAGAACATGTTTACGTATTTCTCAGCCCATATCCGTTCTTTGACTTCCATCGGGATATGCTGAGCCAATTTCTCCCTTCTCGAGGGTACAGACCCCTTCCCCGCAATCGGCATTAGCTGCTTACCTGAGCTAGAAGCTGTAACCGCCATTGCCGCCGAACTCGTGCCAGCTGCGGGTTGCTCTACTGGAGCCTGCGGGGAAACAAACGGACAAGGAGGTTTCGCGGCCTCTCGAGACTGCCGCAACTGCCTCATTAATTGCTTGGCCTCCTCGGCCGTGTCCCCCGGAGCCACGGAACGCCCGCTGCTATTACCCAGCCATGCCGCCAACTGGGCGGCCAACTCCGGGGGCATGTCCCCCTCGTCCACTGGGGTAACCACAACGGGGATCCGCTGGCCCTCGGCAGGAGCCGGCGCGGTAATCTCCGCTGGTCTAGGAGGGCTCGCCGGGGGAGCCTCCGGAACTGGGACCTCGTCCTCATTTGACCCATTCCTGGCCCTCTTCCTTCTTCCGGCCGGGGCCTCCGTCGGGTTGGGTCTTTTTGGCCTTCCCGCACCGTCCCCGGCCGCCATTTTTCTCTTCATCTCTGCCATGTCTTTCACCAACATCCGGAGCATCTGGTCGGTGCTGACCTTTTTTGCGACTCTCTTGCCCGGCATTTTTCCCACGTAGGTGAAAGGTCCTGACGCGATTTGTAATGCTGAAAGAGAAAAGAGAGAAATTACTAAATTCAAAATTGGCTCTTCGTTCCGTCTCGAGCTCACGTGCAGCGAGGAGGTGCAGCTTCAGAGCACAGGAACAAGAGGATGGTTCCTTGGCTTGTGGCTCCTTTTATTCTTCTCTGGGCGGGCGTAAACCCGCCTCTTCCCGCCTCCAGGGACGTGGCGGACGGCTTCGGTGTCTAGGACAACCCACTCTTGGGCAGGAAAAAGCGCGCCCCGGCTACGCCGCTTCGGGCATACCAGCCGAGACGCGCCTCCCGCCCAAAATGGCTTCCCGGGGGGATCGGGGTACTCCACCATACGTTCGGGGGGACCGATTGGTCGCCCCTTTCCAGACTTTCTCTACACAAATGGGTTCACCAAAGGACATGCCACCTTTTCTCACAAAATTTGTGTTTTTAATACGAACCATGTCCCCAGGAGACAATCCAACTGTCTTTGCAGATTTCTTCAGATTATACCTGCCAGACATCTTCTTCTGCGCTACTTTAACACTAGACTCCAAAGCAACATTATACACACAACACAAAACTTTGTTAGAAACGGTTCTTAACAACCAAGCAGGATAAAGAGTTGAAGTAGGTACTTTACCTTTAAGTGAAACAAAAGGTGCAATTTTTGTAAGTGAATGTGGCGTTGTGCGATAAAACCACAACATGGATCTGACTGCACCCTCCACATCAAAACTGTTGTTTAGCCCACTTGAAACATTCCACTACTACTCTGTTCATTCTCTCAACTAAACCATTGGTTTGTGGGTGTCCAACAACTTCTTAAATGCTTCACACTAGATTCACTTAAAAACTCACTTATTTCCTGATTAACAAATTGCATGCCACTATCTGAAACTATTGCCTCCGAAACCCTTCCCTCATAAAAATCTCTTTAAGGAATAGTATGGCATTGCTAGTAGTGGGAGACGCACAAACTTGACTTCAGGTCACTTGCTGTGAAAGTGTGTTGCATTTTCATACATCTTATTTATATTGTTATGTCCCTTTTAAGCTCATATGTGTATATGTGTATATTTCCCCTTTAAGAGTTTGTATATATTTGATTATGGCACATGCTGCTTTGTGAGAGTTCTGTTCAACTGTGTGTGCAGGCATAGAGAATTCCCATACTATTTGGAGACCTGCAACTGATGAAGTACTGTGCTTGTACCAGAATAAATTCTTCTTTATTTCTGAATCTTTTTCTATATTTTATTGGAAATACTACAAAATTGGCAACGAGGGCTTATACTTGCTACTTCTTCAACAGCACAGGAGCAGTTTATATTACTTTGGATTTGTATGGATTGTATTTAATTTGATTATTTCATTTTGCTAATTTATAAACTACCTACAAACTATCAGCATCTTTTCACTTTGCTGTACTGAAATCTTGGAATTTTGGATGAATTAGTGGTGCCATTCCACAAATTGTTAACTTACAACTACAATTTTCTATATGGATTATTAGAACTGTGCCATCGCAAGAAAATTCTGGGACTGATATAAACTGAACAGTGCCGTTTCTGAAAAACGTATGTTTCTACACAATTTAAAGTCCCAGTGGAGATTTTAAGGTATTTTCCAATTTTTTCATATAGACGGCATCTTTCAAAGTAATAACGACTTACGCGTGCAAGATAGCTATCTCGAGAACCTGGAACGAGTCATCATTGTTTGGAAACGAAGATCCTGAAGTGTTGTCATTACCTTGACAACGCAAGGTATTCTTTCAAAGCAAACTGTGCCGTTTTTGATTCCAGTTGCTGCTTGGCGCTGACGTGCCAACATCATCACGATTACGTACGTGACAGCGCAACGTCATTGCATCACTAGCGGCCATTTTGGATTTGCTCCGTTACGTGAACAAAGTTTTGTAAAGAACACCGGAACACTGGATTGAAATTTTAAGGTTATGGATACAATCGAGAGGTATTTGGCTAATGATTTTGACAATCTATTGTGAAATTCTATGACGCTGATGTGCACAGCTTTTGCCAACACGTCATGCGAACAAACTACGATGTGCACAGTTAAAATCATCATTGTGCATAGTGCTCAGAAGCACAACTGTTAAGAGATATCGAGTGTTTTCTATATAAGTGCATTAATTTAATGCTAGTTCACACATCTCCATATGTTATTTTTACTTGAACATTTAATATTAGGCACCAAGTTTGCTTGGGAGCATTTAGAAGTACAATGTTTAATTGCTTTAAACTGTTTTTTTTTTACAAAAATGCAATTTGAACCTCCCAGTAAATTCCTTCAATGCAAGGGTGATCCACCAATACCCTGGACCAAGTGGAAGGAATAATTGATCACATATTTAAAGGCCATTGATGGGGAAAGGATGGGAAATGAGAGGAAAAAATATCTTCCTTCACTGTTTGCGTTCAGAGGGTCAAGCTGTGTTCAGAACTCTTCCCACTATTCCAGGAGATTTGGGTACATTTGATGAAGGGATGTTACGTGTAGAAACCAGGTTCAAACCAAGAACTAGTATTGCTCTGAATCGATACAAATTTTATACAAGGGCACAAAGAGAATCTGAGTCTTTTAACGATTCCCTAACTGCACTTAGAGCTCTTGTATTTTCATGAATTTTTGGAGCAACATCGGATGAAATGAAAAGGGTTCAAATTATAGTCAATGTAAGAAGCAAAAAGGCTCAAGAACAGTTGTGGATTCTTGGGAATCCTACTTTAGATGATACTATTGCCACTGCAAAAGCGTTTGAGCAGTCAGATAAATGGACGAAAACTATACAGGAAGTAGGAGCAAAGGGTGAAAGGAGTGAAAAAGCGTGTGATGAGGTGTGTGCTATGAATAATGTTAACAGGAATCCTCAAAATAGTATAATAAATCATAGGAATGTTGTGTGTTTTAGGTGTGGGAGCAACAACCACGTAGCTTCTTTTAAATTCTGACCTGCAATAGGAAAGGAGTGCAACAATTGTGGTTGGATAGGTCATTTCTCTAAAGCTTGCAGGGATATTCGGAAGAAGTTCAGTGACAAAAGCAACAGTAATCACAAAAGCAATGAAGTATCTTATGTAAGGACTGATTCTGATCATGAGGATACTTGTGTGAATTGTGAACACTCATCTGAGAGAACTGTTATCACGGAGAGAGGTATGGTGGTTTCTCTTAACGATGTTTGTGTGGTTGAGAGTGAGACACTTAACTCTCCAAGGTGCTTGGTAAAATTTTTAGATGTAGATCTTGAACTTGGCAGATTTGGGTTCTCCGTGGACAATTGTGACGGAGAAATATTTTAACAAGAAATATGGTGCATGTAAATCCATTGATGATCTAAATCCACCAGATATTATTGCACATGGGTTTGATGGATCCAAAATAGATTTTATAGGCTACATAGCATCATTAATTCAATTTCAGGGAAGGTCTGCACATATCAAACTTTATGTGGCAAAAAAGGGAGTCAACGTACTGGGTTGGAGAGATCAGTGGAGGTTGAAAATAATACTTAATCCTCGGAAAGATGATCCGGTGATGGTTGTAGAGGAAGATGTTGGTGAAACTGACCTAGCGATGGGGTTTCCGGATGTTTTTAGTGAGAAGCTTGGAAAATTGAAAGGTTTCACACATGCTATAAAGCTCAAACAAGGTGTTTTGCCAGTGAAACAGAAGTTAAGAAATGTTCCTATTAATGTCAAGGAGGAGCTGAGTGATGCTTTGAGAGAAATGTTGAATAATGGAGTTATCGAGGAAATAGAATCGTCGGAATGGGTTTCTCCGATGGTTCTTGTACGGAAACCAGATAAATCACTGATACTCTGCATTGATTTGAGAGCCTTGAATGCTAATATAATTATGGATTGTCACCCATTACCAAATATAAATGAAATGGTGAGTATGTTGGGTGAAGCAGAAGTGTTTTCTACACTTGATCTTAGATCAGCATATCATCAGGTGGAGTTGGCAGAGGAATTGAGGCATTTGACTGCATTTATTTCACCACAAGGGTTCTTCCAATTTAAACCCCAAAACCACATGTATATCTAGTACCCCACTTCAGTGGTCATCTAAAAAAGGCTTTTATAGCCTATCGGATGGGGATGCACGTCACAAAGGATTTACTACCGGCTTGGAAACCGTCCCACCAGACGAAACAATGTCGCCTCTGCGGGTACAAAATCGAAACCCATGTCCACCTTTTCTGTATATGTCCGGCCCTGACAAGTCAGAGACGACTCTTATTGAAACCCATTTTCAACGCGCTAAACATTCGTTCTTGCAGGCATGCAGTCACAAGCTGGCTCGGAGGTTCCTCCATAATTCTGGCATGCCGTGGAGTCGAATTCCTGGCAGAAGCAAGAAAATGCTTAGAATTAACAGAACAGGAGGACCACAAAGTTGGCGGCCCAACAGGGTCACCCTAACCCTGGATCTTACACGCCCTGTCCCCAACAAAAATAGAGACCGAGAGACAATACCTTCAGTATTTTTAATACATTTTGTACGGTTATTTTATTATGTGAATTTTGTAACAATTTTAACTAATTATGCAAATAACACTTTTTTACACTTTAAAAGGATAAAAGAACAAAGAAATGGGAATCAAAGCATAAATTGCCTGCACTAGTCTTGTAATCCCTGTCAGTATTAATGGCAGAAAAAAGGTGCAAACCACGGGCTGGAAGCACAATTCCCTATGCTTCCCAAATTTAGAAGCTGATTCAAAGAACCTAGCATTCAACAATATGCACATACATGATAGCCCGGCACACTTTATATACAACTTGTAACAAATTCAAAAAACAGTTCAAAGGATTTTGTTCCATAGACGAGTCGATGTTCGATTTCAGTTTATTCTTTATTTTTCATTCTTTAAAAACTTTTGAAAGCACCACTTTTGAAACCGCCAACGCATTTCGTCCCTTCCAGGGACTTCTTCAGGGCTCAAAAAGTTAATACAAAGTGTTCAATTTGACAATCATTCATATGTTCAGAACAGGTAATTTTTGAAACAGTTTACTGCACATCCTCATGTATAGAACATAGTTTTAGGCAAAAAAAGGTCCTTAATAGAGAACAGTATCCCGAATGCAGTAATTTTTGGTTCCACAGTGGAGGTCCTCGATCGTGTCCGCCTCACATGGTACGCCAAGGTGCCTTTTGGACTTGCAACGGCGGCATCCGTGTTCCAGCGATCTATGTTTCATATTTTCAAAGATATGCAAGCCTATGTAAATTGTTTTCAAGATGACATTCTGGTTTTCTCAAAAAATGTGGAAACGCACACAGGTCATTTAAGAAATGTGTGTTAAGTTTTGAATGATTTTGGTCTCACCATCAAAAGCAAAAAATGCAAATTTTATCAAGGTTCCGTTGAATATTTGGGACATACAGTGTCAAAGGAGGGTGGTCACCAAAGAAATCGTTGATAGATGCAATTTTGAAAGCACCGGCTCCAGATTCCAAAGACAAATTGCTTTCATTTTCAGGACTATGCAAATACTACAGAAAATTCATTGAGAACTTTGCTACAAAGATACAGCCCCTGAGAGAGTTACCCAGGAACAATGTTGATTTTGTTTGGGGCAATAGACAACAGGAAGCTTTTGATAACATAAATCTGAGATGTTAGCTGCACCTACTCTTAAACCGTATTCTTCAAATAAGTTGTGTATTATAACGGTTGACGCTAGCTTGTATGGGATCGGGTGTGTGTTATCACAATGTGCTGGAAAAGAAGAATGGAACGTTGCTTTCGCCTCCCGTACCTTGAGTGTCACTGAGAGAGATTATGCTGTGATTGAGAAAGATTTGTTGGCGTGTGTTTGGGGTATGGAACACTTTCGCAATTACATTTGGGGAGCATGATTCAGGTTGAGAACTGATCATAAACCTTTGGTTACCATTTTGTCCCCTGGTGGTGTTCTCAGAGCTACTGCTCGGATTGCCAGACTCATGTCACGTCTGCAAGAGTACAATTTTGACATTGAATATGTTCCTGGAAAGATTAATGCGACGCCTGATTGTTTATCCAGACTTCCATGTCCCAGTGAGTTGAAGTGTAAAGACGAGGTGGTAGTTGCTGGTATCACAGAAATTATTTCAGAAAAATGTGGTTTTATTTCAGGAGAGATGTGGAAGAAAAGCATGAGTGAGGATTATGTGTTAGGTAACGTTTTGGAATACATCAAGTCAGGTTGGCCCTCTAAGAATGAAATTATTCCATATTGGAATGTCCCTAGTGAGTTGGTCAGTGAAGGAGATTTGATTTTTAGAGGTGAAAAGTGTATTCCACCTTTTTCCATTCGCAATGTCACTTTGTCTATAAGCCATGAAAGTCATCTAGGAATGTCTTCAATGAAACGACTTATCAGGTCATGTTTCTGGTGGCCTGGGGTTGATAGGTTCGTGGATAAAGTTGTTAGACAGTGTTCAGAGTGCGTCAGTACTGACAAAATGTGCAAATGTGATCCGCCTCCTTTAATACCCGTTAAGTGGCCGGATCAGCCTTGGCAAAAATTAGGCCTTGATATTGCAGGACCATTCAATTTTTTATCCCAAGATTTAAGATTCGCTATTGTTGTTGTGGATTACCATTCTAAATGGCCTGAGGTGAAATTGGTATCTCATCCTACTACTGAGAGTGTTTTACTATTTTTAAAGGAAATATTTGCAAGGGAAGTTTTTCTGGAGGTCCTTGTTACAGACAATGGCGTGCAGTTCAGATCTAATGAAATGTTAGAATTGTTGAGGTTTTATAACATAAAACATGTCACTACAGCATTGTATGAGTTAATGGGCAAGTGGAAAGGTACAACAGAGTGCTCAAACAAAACATTTTGTGGGCAAGGAATTTTGGTAGTCAATGGAAGGAGAAGTTAAGAGAGAAACTGAGGATGTACAGGATTACCCATTAATCCACAACGGAGGTTTCACCTTTTTTACGTTTGTTAAGAGGTAGAGATCCTGTTTCAAAGTTATGCCTGTGGTGGTTCAAAAGGACCAGAGATAGTCAGCAGTCTAAAATTCTGATCAATGATATTGCCTATAAGGTAGAAGTTAAACAAAATAAGAGCAAGTGTGATTATTATGTACGTATGAAGGCTCTTTCAGTGTTGGTGAATGGGTGAGGATCCGGAAACCTAGGATCATTTCCAAAGGTGAACATAGGTTTGGTAAACCCATTAAAATCGTTAAAGTCAATCGGAATAGTATTGTCCACAAGATGGTATGGTGTGGAATGTTAGACGTGTTACAAGGTGTGTTAATAACTAAGTTTATTTTTCCTTCAGGGGAGAGATGTGTTGCATTTTCATACATCTTATTTATATTGTTATTTCCCTTTTAAGCTCATAGTATCTCCTGTGTATATTTCCCCTTTAAGAGCTTGTATATATTTGATTATGGCACATGCTGCTTTGTGAGAGTTCTGTTCAACTGTGCAGGCATAGAGAATTCTCATATTATTTGGAGACCTGCAGCTGATGAAGTACTGTGCTTGTAGCAGAAAAAATTCTTCTTTATTTCTGAATCTTTTTCTATATTTTATTGGATATACTTCAAAGTCCATTAGTACAAACGCAAAACGTACGTTTTGGGGAAGAAAATTGAATGGCCCAACCAAATCAATGCCCACCTTAAGCCATGGCTTGGTAGGAAAAGAGATGGGTTGAAGAGGAGGTGTAACAACTTTCAAACCCTTTTCTGCTCCACTACAGACAACACACTCCTTGACCCTCCCTTCTATGTCTTTGTCCATAGAAGGCCACCAAAAATTATGTTGTGTCCTCCAAGGCGCAGTAACACAACAAGACACAGTTAAGTAGTCTGAATAGTTTAATCGTGGGAACAACGAGCCACCGCTGCTCTCACGACAGAAGAGAGGCACCAACTGACTCTTCATGGATCTTAGACACAGAGAAGCTCCATGACAACACATGGGATTCTGTATGGAATCCAAACAAGCATATCTAAGCATAACACTATTGGCCTGTGAAGGAAGAAGCCTGTTACACTTTATTTATTTTGAAAGTATTCTGTAGTGCAAACATGACCAACTTGGGTATCAGAGTGCTTTACAGTTTATATAAGAAGAGGGGAACAAGCAATCAGAAACGGAACCAACAAAGCAAAAAATACACAATAATGAAGAGTCAAGGGATTCTCACCACATAGAAGCTGGGCCACAGATCAGCAACTGTGACTTAAGTGTCCACTGGAATAGCCAGTCAGATCAGAGATTTCTTCATCAAGAGCCCTTTGACTTCCTTTTTGAAGAGGAAAATGGAAGGATTCACCCTGACTTCAGGGGGAGGGAGTTCCAAATCTTCAGTGCTATACCAGAGAAGGCTCGATTGTAGGTTTTTTTCCTCTTGACTTTATTTGTTTGTGCAATAGTGTGCTGGAGCTTCTGGAGGCTCTCGCACCGCATGAGAGCTCCAGTTTCTGAATGAGGTACAGAGGGGTGTTGAAGTGAAGTCTTTGTGTGCCATGCATGCAATTTTGTATTGTATCCGAGCTTCATTGGGCAGCCAGTTCAAGGACAAAAGGTCAGGGGTCGGCTCAGTCTTATGAACTACTCTTTATGGGCAGTTCTGTTGCTTGAATTTGGTTTTGAAGCGTTATGCTTTTTTGATTTCGCACTCTAATCCTATTCTATTCTGTGGTGAGCAGACTCTCACACCCAACCTGCACCGCAAGACATGGGCAGTGCAAAAGTTTTAGCCATCTCACGATGAAGCTTGGCATTTAATCTTCGTTTTACCAAAATATGCTGGTTGTGTAATCTATACTTAGCCTGGACAGTTTCCACAGCACAGTGGCATATCTCTTGGTGAGAGGAGTTCCTGAGTCCAACCATCAGAACAACTCACAACACTGTTGTGTAGTGACCCAGATGGAAACTTGAATCAAACTAAACACTGGTAGTAAGTGTGTGATGATAAAACTGCGCTGCAAAACAATGATCATTTCTTTTGACCCTTGGGGAGAGAACACCCAGTCTCATAATACACTCACTAAAATATGATGTAGTGAGAAAGTTATGAATCCTGAAACAAGGAGTTCTGCTCCATGGTGTTGGTACTCCTGCTTCACTAAATTGTTTTGTTGATAGTCAAATAATATCCTTACTATGTCTTTGTGCCCTTAATTTCCATTATTTAACAGATGTGGGCGAGCCAGTGAAGCACGCCTGTCTTTAGCTCTGCTCTGTGTTTACTTGGATCCTCAGGTCAAAGCAAACCAAGCCATTTGTCTGCCTCAGGAGGCCTTCTTTAGGGGCGAATGACATATATTAAAAATCGCGTTTGACTTTGCCACACATGGTGAAGGCAGAGTCGAGATCAAGCAGTTTATTCTCTTCTGCAGTCTGCATTGGCCGTCCTCTTGTTAGTAGTTTACTTGGGCTACTCAGGGTGGCACGAATAGTGCTTCAGGCCTTGGTGACCCCTTTAACACCCATGCCCTGGGTACCATTGGTACCATGTACTAGCAACTTATACGGGGTTAAAGTCCTTGTCAATTGGGGATGCCAATTCACATATAGCAATTTAATTCCAGTGTCATCAGAATGATTTAAAAATGCAATTTTGTTGGGCAACTGCAGATTTTGCTTTAAATGTGTCCCCGGAAGTAATAATTTCTTCCTTACCTGGGTCCTGGAGTATAAGATGCCGGGAAAAGGACGTGTGGGATAATACATTATATGTATGACTATATGTGACTATTTAATCATGTTGTAAAATCGGTAAAGCGTTGGTCTGTAAGTAATGTGTTAATGTGAACTGCCAAAAAAGACCTGCCATGCAGAGAGGTGGATACGTAATCACTGTGTCTAATACATAGAGTAATGTGCCCTGTTGAAATCAAGTTTGATTTGGCTAAATTGCATGTATTGTTATAGGTGTGTCCCCCGAGGTAGCAGTCTCTTTCATTCTGATAACACTGGAATATGCTTAAGACAATGCATTAGGTGTTTATGCAATCATGTTTCCGAAAAGCACACAGCAATTTTGCATAAGCAATGTATTAATATACACGGTCCAAATGATTTGCATCAAACTAGCTACATATTTATTTACAACAATAATAGATGCCGGTTTACTGCTAATGTAACGCCCGGGGGGGAGAAGGCATTTCCCGATTGACTCGGGTGGCGTATGGTTGCTAGGCGACCATCCCCGTAGAATCACGTAGAGATGTCCTCGAGGCTGTGGTTACCGGAAGTAAATGGTTTCACAAGCCGAGAGCTTAATGACGGATGGATCGCGCTGCGAGCAGGAAGGAAACGGGACGCTGCAACGCTGATCTGAACGATTATATCGCAAAAGGTAGTTTAGAGCTCCTTAGGCCCATTAACATGCTAACGCTGAATAATTGCACGAGATGCCCGGCGGTTATGTATGACAGTAATGAAGTTTAACCATTAGTGGGTGAATGACCTTAAGATCACCGTAAGAACAATTGCACGAGATGCCCGGCGGTTATGTATGTCAGTAATTAAGTTTAACCATTAGTGGGAGAATGACCTTAAAATCGCTTCCAGCTCCTATTATACGCATGATTAATATGCACAACATTTCGCTACTATTTTGACGAAGCTTGTGCATGCACTAGGAAAATATTGCGTGGGGTGGATGTAACTAATGGACCCCCTATATATATTTTTTTTAGGTACAGAAGATACACACATGAAGAGTCTGCGCATTTGAATTACGATTTAGGGTAAGCAACAGTCCAGTTCAATACCTAGGACCACCTAGAAATTTGTTGGGGGACATACAGTAATTAGGTCCATATGTCTTCTTAGATACCCACAGGAACCGGAGTAAACTGCTATCAAACCGTTGGAAGTCTGGGTCCATCCCCCACAGTACACACGGGCACCCCAGAGGTGAGTCGAGTATTAAGATTAACTATGCTTCTTGGCTCACAAATTATAAGCAAATCCTGACCTCATCCCAATTAAATTAACAGGCGACATCAGCCATTTACAATCCCCCCAGTCCTGATGAAGACCCGCTGTGACCCATAAATTAGGCGTCATTAGGGTCGAAACGTCGACGGATAAAGAAGCCCGTGGACCAACACGGAATATTCCACAACAATTGCTAACCGTAGTGGCATATAGGAATATTTCCAATTGAATACTGCTTTGGCCACCTTTTAATACCTAATTGTCCCTTCACTTGTATATATTTCACTATTCACAACCTCACTGCATGTTAAATCACTGCACAAAATGTCACTATCACCTTATTCTGATGCGCCATTTTTGTAGAATTTATAAATGTATATATTGAATGTAGGGTTACTAAGAATGACATTGAATTCATAAAATAATAGTTTCATACCCTATTGGTTGTTTGGATTTGCGTTTTTCATATTCATTTGTTGATAAATTGAAAGCAAGTTGATACTGCAAATTGAGAAACTAATGAAATAATACATGAAAACTAGAAGAAATCTTCTGCCCAACAAAACCATTGTTGATATTGTGTATAATGCCCAGGTTTTGAGGGATACTGGGTTACCCCATAGTAACTTACTACATTAAACAGCAGCATCATGACAGGAGATGTCCAGAGAGGTGATGCTCTTTCTGTTTTGGGCTTCCCCGCATAATATGTATGCGATTACTAGATGGAAATCAGCAAATCCTGAAGAGAGGGCCCAGCTGCAAATATAAACAAGCATTGGCATAGCCAATAGGTCTCGGTTTTAGGACCTTATAAGTATTTAGTTATGCAGCACAATATCCTTGGTGCTACAACATCAACTGTTGCATGGCTAAACACTTATAAAGTCCGAAAGGCGAGACGTATTGGCTATGCCAATGCTTTTTTTTTAGCTATGTCACCTCGTGCTGTGGTTGAGGGGGTGGTACACCTCAGGTAGTAAATATTTGGATGAGGAAATGTGAGGAAATAGTGGCTCCCACAGTGGGACAATAAGATTTCCCCCGCCCCTTTCCAACATTTTTGGAAACGTTTTTAGGTAGAGAAAAAGCAACTAAATCTAGTAAACACTCAAGGAAACAAAGCAGATCTACATCGCCATAAATGTTTGTTGCTGTCAGAACTTTCAAGCTTACCGATTCAATATATGAGTAGCGTATCCAGGCTAGGTTTTTTTTTGCATTGTTTTATTTGCAGGAGTTTTTTTATCCCATTATAAATTTAGGACCACAGTTTCCAGAATGCAAAGAATAAACGTAGACTGGGTCAGCTACTCACGCACTGACCTTCGAATCTTGAAAGCTTTATGCTTCGTACATTTGGGTTCCGGGGCATCGTGAACCCAAGTGTGCTGTATAATTCAGGTAATCCTGCCGCCTAATGTGGCCCTCTCATGCCACATTATTCTAGCGACCCTGCAAATACCTTTGTTAAGTCGGTGAAGATTAAGTTCAACTAATAACTGAACAAAAGAAATATGATTGTTTTATTATGACGTCACTGCACGAAATTGAAAAAAAACCTGAGAAGGCTGGTCTGATTTTCATGAGATGGGACTCCCTCAAAGCAGAACAACTCCGAGATATGAAGCGGGGCGATAAGCCCCGGAGAACACTGGCGGCCTGACAGCAGGGAACGGCTCACGGGGCCGGGAATGTTTCATGTAAACCAACCAACAGCTTTAAAATAAGCCTCGCCTGAGTGCCTTTGTGCGACACTATTTAAGCCTTGAAACCAGTTTTATAACATCTGTCAACACTGTCAAACCAAAGGCCGGACAGATGAAATGTCTGTGACCTTAACTTATGAATGTTGCGCCAAACGGACCGCAGCTAATCGGGCGGATGACCTTGAAAACCTGAAATATTTAAAATGGGGGTGTTATGCAATCATTGGCCGATGCTCCTAAAAGAGGAGGCAGGAAAGAACCGGTACCTCTAAGGCTGCCTCTGCAGAGGCAGGCTCAGTATATGAGAGCCTAAGTGACCATCCCTGTCAGGGCGAACGGACAGATGGATGCACAAGTGAATGAATGCATGAATTAATGAATCAAGGTAATACGGAGTAGCTGCAGGGGCAGTTCCAACGTAGATTATTCGTTAAAAATGAAACTCGAGTGTGGGCGAGACTCTTGGAGAGGAACATTTCTATAATGCTGTGCTGAACAAATCTAAAGTTTTTAATGTCTTACACCCTGACTTCAAGCTCTCACTAGGACCCAGAAGGTAGACATTGGAGTTTTTTTTTTCTGTTTAAGAAATTTTTATTAAGCATTGAAAAGTGATACAAGAAGCATGTCATGAAAAATTTGAAAAAAGTACATATGAGTATAATAATAATTAAAAGACATCAATCTATAGGAATTTATATAGAAAAAAGAAGGGTATGAAGAGATAGATAGAAGAAAGAAAAAAGAAAGGGAGGAAAGCAGAAGAAAAGGAAAGAGAAGAGGAGAGAAAGAGGAGGATAAGGAAGTAAAACTAAGGGATCATAAGGGACATGGAGCACGCGGTAAGGGAGAGGGATTAGAAGAGAGATAGGAAGTAAAGGGAAGCCATAATAAGTCAGATTTAATTTTCAAAGGGACAGAGGTAGAAGAGGCTATAGAAATTCTATGTTCATCACAAATATAATTCCACCATGTGTGGACCGAGAGTTTTGAATTATCTTTCCAACACGATAAAATAACTTTAAATGCAAGTGCAATAAATAGGTCTAACAACTTAGCAGAAGAGGGTGTAACAATATCAATATCATCAGATAAAGAACCTAAAAATATGTGTATAAAAGATAATTGTGAAGAAAGAGATAACATTTTCATACATATATTCCAAACATCAGTCCAAAAAGATAAAACTGGGGAACAATGGTATAGTTGGTGTTGTAGAGTACCAGTAACTTTGGAACAGGACCAACATAAAGGAGAAGAGGTTGGAGAAAATGTATGAATAGTAACCGGGGTAATAACAACTCTGTGGTAAATAAAAAGTAAGGATTGGGTAATGCGTGCAGCAACAGAAACTTTGAAGAGTCTAGACCATAAACGATCCCATAATGCAGTGTCAAAAGAGACATCAAGATCAGTTTCCCAAGCAGTCTCTACTGTAGATTTAGATCGAACAGAACAATTAGACAGTAAAAGTGAATATACAAGAGCAGCTTTTGGTTGTTGAGTAGAAAAGAGAGGATAAAGTGGAGTGACAGGAGTGAAAGAGGAAAAGGAATCATCGGAGGAAGAAGATAAAGAGGATAAGTGAGATTGAATAGCAGAGATTATAATAGAATATTCAGCAAGAAATGAGGAGGGCAAGTTAAACCTATTTTGTAAAGCTGTAAAAGAAAGAAGAGTGGAATCAAGGAAAAACTGGTGTACAAACATTATATCCTTTTCTTTCCAGTGTTTAAAATAGAATGATTTACCTTTATATCTAAGAAATTTGTTGTACCAAACTACAGATGATAAAAAACATTGTAGAGGGGAAAGGGTAGAGGAAAAAATATTTTGCAATGTAGATTGGCAATATTTCAGAATGGGATACTTGGATATAAAGGTACAATTTGACATGAAAGGAACATGTTGAAAGGAGAAATCTTTTAAAAAAGAGCATTCTAGAAGAACCCACTTAGGAACAGGAGTATCAAGGAAATCATATGCCAAGGTGAAGGATTGTTTGATGAAAAAGGCAGAATGATAAGAGCCAAAATCAGGGAAACGAACACCACCTTCATTTTTAGGTCGAATTAACTTATGTAACCCAATGCGGGGATGTTTATTATTCCACAAAAATTTTGTGCATATAGAATTGATACGAGAAAAATAGGATTTAGGGATTTTGAGGGGGAGCATAGAGACTGTATATAAAACATGAGGGGTAATCATCATTTTGATGGTATCTAATCTACCCCACCAAGAAAGAAATAGGGGAGACCAAATCTGCAGAAGGGATTGAATTTTCTTAATTAACGAATCAAATGTTATTTTAAGGGTATCTTTTAGAGAGGAAGAAAACCATATGCCAAGGTACTTAATTTTAGAAGGGCACCATGCAAAATCAGTATTATTAAACATATATTGAAAACACAAAGAGTTAAGGGGAAGCACTTCCGTTTTGGATAAATTGAGCTTATAACCTGATATTGAAGAATATAACTGAACTTCATCTAAAAAGGGCGGGAGGGATGATTCGGGATTGGACATGTAGATGAGGACATCATCAGCATACGCTGAGAGTTTAGTTTCGACAGAGGAGAATTTTAAACCAGTGATATGGGGGTTGGAACGAATGCGTTGTAGAAAGGGTTCAAGGCATAAGATAAATAATAAAGGGGAAAGGGGACAACCTTGTCTTGTGCCTCTGGTTAAAGAAAAGAATCTGGAAAATTGATTGTTAACAAAAATGCTGGCACGGGGGGATGAATAAAGGAGTTTAACTAACGCTATAAAATTTGGACCAAAACCAAACCAAGTAAGGGTTCGGAACATGTATTGCCAATTAATACGATCAAAAGCTTTTTCAGCATCTAGGGATAGGGCTGCTAACGGGGTTTTGACATTTTTACTGTGAGAGAGGACATTGGAAAAAAGACGGGCATTATCAGCAGCGAGTCTGCCCTTAACAAAACCCACCTGGTCTGTGTTGATTAAGCGAGGGATAATGGAATCAAGGCGAGAGGCAAGAATTTTAGCAAAAATTTTACAGTCATAATTAATTAAGGATATGGGGCGGTAATTTTTACATTGGGAATGATCCTTATCAGGTTTTGGAATGATTACAATGAGGGCATCCAAAAAGGACCCAGAGGCCTTAGCTTCCAAAATAAAAGAATTAAATAACTGAAGGAGTTTGGGAGCAAAAGAGGAATGAAAGGAGGAGTAAAATTCAACTGGTAGGCCATCAGGGCCAGGGGCTTTTGATTTCTTAAGGGAATGAATAGCTGAGGTAATTTCTTAGAGAGTAATTTCACGTTCTAGGTGTGAAAAGTCAACAGGAAGGGCAGGGGGGGAGGGAAGGCCTTCAAAAAATGTTGTTAAGTTTGCATCAGAAGGATGAGTATCGTCTGTATATAGGGCTTGATAGTAGTTGTGAAAAACTTCAGCAATGTCTTCATCAGAGGTAACCAGTTTGTTGAGTGAATCATTAAAAATTGGATCAACAGCTTTGCGTTCAGACTTGATTTTCAAATAATTGGCCAACATTTTACCTGCTTTGTTCTGACCCCCATGATATTTAGATTTTATTTTAAGGAGGGTATGACAGGCTTCATTAGTTATAATTTTATTAAGAGTTGTTTTGGCAAGAATCAGATCCTGAAGGTCAGATGGGGATTTGGAGGAGAAATATGTGTGTTCAAGGGTTTTAATCTGTTTAAGTTGATCTTCATATTTTTGCTTATTAAGCTTCTTTTTAGCAGAAACATAGGAAATCGTAAAAGCTCGAAAAGAAGCTTTAAAAGCATCCCAAGTGTTAGGAATGGAGGTATCAACGGGGTCATTTAAGGAAAAGTATTCATTAAAAAACGCAGTACATTTTTTCATAAAAGTGGCATCCGATAAAAGAAAAGAGTTACATTTCCAACGACTAAATTTAGAGGAGCTAAGGGAAAGATCAAGGGTAGTATAGACCGGGGCATGGTCAGAAATAAAAATAGAACCAATAACAGATTTTTGAATGGAGGGAAGAAGAGACTTACTAATCATAATATAATCAATCCTTGAACGTGTATGATGGACATTAGAAAAAAAAGTATATTCCAATAAATCAGGATTACACACTTTCCACGAGTCATATATAGGCCCAGAAGCAATGGGTTTTATCAGGTTGAAATTTACTCGAAGATAACCGATCTGAAAAAGGGTCCAACCATTGGTTAAAATCACCAGCAACGATAAAATTAGGGCAATCAATGGATGCAATAAGCAATTTAATGTCTTTCCAAAATTTGGGGTCTGGACGTACAGGGCCATAAATATTCAATAAGACCATCGTCTTGTTGTGAATAACAACCTTTGCCATTGCCCAACGACCTTCATCATCATTTTGAGAGGAGATAATTTGTACATTTAAAGCCTTGTGAAATAATATAGCAACCCCTCCTTTTTTGTTGACCGCAGGAGAAAACACAACCTGACCCACCCAATGTCTCTTTAGTTTAAGGGATTCAATGTCAGAGCAATGAGTTTCCTGAAGAAAAACAACCTGTGAATGAAATTTGGTTAAGTGAGACAATACCTTCTGACGCTTGACAGGATGACCAAGACCACGAACATTCCAAGAGACAAAATTACACATGTTGGAAGGAGGGAAGAATGGGCGAAGAGTGGAAGCGACACACAGCAAGGAGATCACTACATAGGGGAAGACAAAAAATAATAGTTAAACATTGGAGTAGTAGAACGCTCATTTCAAGAAGGGAAAGAAGAATCAAGCAGCAAGAAAAGAATAAACGGAGAAGTAAAGAAAACAGTAGAGGTAACTTGAGAAGAAGGAAGCGAAGAAAGAGAAAGAAAAGAGAGAGAGAGGAAAGATACATAAAGAAGGAAAGAGAATTAGGAAACAGGTCAAGGCACAAAGGCTTGATCTGAGAAGAAGACAGTAACCAAAACATGTGAGACGCGGGTACGCCTGGGAGAGGACATGTCCCACGAGCAGACCTGATACGGACATCATGAGAAAGGATAAGCACAAGGATGTGAGAAAAATGTTAAAACAAAATAGTAAAGTAAGATAAGTTAAGAGAAGTTAGATAGATTAGAGTAGTAATTGTAGAAAAAGAAAAACATGGAAAAACCAAAAGGCATTAGCTAGCAGTGTCCATGGTGGAAGGTGAGACACTCATCAAAAAGTCGCGAAGTTTCTGGGGATCATCATAAGACTTGGTACGCCCATTGTGTGTGATCTTGCAGAAGCAGGGATGGAGAATTCCATACTGAATGTTGAGTTGTCTCATCGTGGGTCGAAGGTTCAGGAATTCCTTACGTCGAGCATTGGTAGCAGAAGAGAGGTCTTGGGAAATGAAGATGTTGTGACCAGACCACTGGAGACGACGTTTGGCCCTGGCGGCTTTCAAAACAGCCATTAGCTCTGTGAACTCCAAGAATAACATGATGATTCCACGTGGTTTGGTTGCATTGGAATTGAGGTGGCCAAGACGATGTGCTCTTTGGATGTTGAGAGGATGAGTCGATGGCGAGAGTTCCAAAAGTTCCTGAAGAAGTTTCCGAATAAAAGAGACCATGTCAGACCCCTCCAAATTTTCCGGAACACCATAAATGCGTAGGTTGTTGCGTCTATTGCGATTTTCCAAATCTTCGGTATGTAGTTTGAGTTTGTGGATTTCTTGTTCCAAAAGTGGAATTCGAGTTGAGAGGTCCTGGACATCGCTTACACGTTGTTCTAAGTTCAAAACCTTATTTTCCATAACCACCCAGCGCTCCTCAATCTGCTGAAGTTTAGCATTGGTAGCAGTCATAAAGGGTTAGAGACCACGCACCTCCTCAAGGATGGAGTCCAGAACAGGATTAGTCGAAGAGTTAATGGGGGAGGGTGGAACATTTTTTGGTCTTTTAGGTTTTGTTCCTGTTTGCGATAACTTCGGCGAAGTAGAGACATTTGCCATGATGCAGGATGACAAAAGGGAGCTGTGTCCAATAATGCTGTATAATATGAAATAGAATGTGGATGCACAAAGGTGATAGGGGCACACCCTGTGGCAAAAATAGGACAATGAGAAAAAGGAGTAGCCCAATGACACACTATTTATCAGTGTGAAGATTCAGTAACAGCCACACGTTATGAAAAAAGAGGCATCCACTAGATCAAAATATTGACATTGTGATAGACCATCATGCCAGTATGGAGTGCCAGACTAGATGAAAGAAAGCGCCAAAACACTCAAAGGTGAGCATAGACAGTGCATTGAGGAAATGGAGGAGACCGATGGTCATTAGAGGTCAGGAGAACAAGAAACTTGAAATGGCGTTGAGGCAGTCAGCACATTCCTTGAATATATCAGTAGTAAAAAGCTAGGCATCCAGAAACACAAAATGGCGGTCGCTCCACCACATAGAAAGAACTGCGCACTTAAATTGAAAGCAGGAACATCGCCAGAAGTGAAAAAGAGTCCACAGCAATTCATCAATGGTGCAGCATCCTAAGTTGGTAGCAGAGCCAAGCTAGCGCAAGAGCGAAAGGGGAGAGAGCAGTGATAGCGCAGATAAAACATACGAACCGGCGGCATACAAAATGGCGGCCGTTCGTGCTTTGAAGTGAAGAGATATTTACCAGTGGAAATAGTCCTTGAAACTGCGCTCGTTTCGGTTGGCAAAGCGCTGCATTGCTGAGTTCCCACCTTCCGACACTGCAATTTGGCAAGAAAAACCGTCCGAAAGACGGTTAGACGATTTCTCACGGCATCCGCGGGTTGTCCGAGACGGAGCTCACGGGAGAGACGTCCTCTATCGCCGGCGCGCAAGCCACGCCCCCCGACATTGGAGTTTTATTTGTGGCCAATCACCAACACAGCGGTGACGCTAAATCACTCATTATTACATGAAACACTTTCAAACTAAGACAAGGATATATGTCAGATTACACTATACCTTAAAATATACGTCAAACCCTCATCATGGACGTACACTAACGCTCTATAAACATCAAATTATATTTATATTGCCTGAGCTAACTTAATAGGTACTATCGTGACGCACAACAAATACACGCCATTAATTAAAATAGAACAATGCTAAAGACTTCGTATCTGTAATTAAACAACAGGTGGAGCCACTAAGAATAGCTGTAATCTGTCGCTCCTCTAGCATTCCAGAATACTGCAAACCTTAACTTATGAATGCTGCGGACACGGATCGCAGCTAATCGGGCAGATGACCTTGAAAATCAGAATTATTTAAGATATCAGGAACAGCAAGGCTCGAGCGGCAGACTTCCAGCAAGGAAAACAAGCACTGTTTACAGAAAAGAGTGCCTTGCCATGCATCCGCGGCCACAAAGTGAACGCGACTCGAAGCCTTTGAAATCCCAATCCGAACAGATGGCAATGAGAGTGCCCCTGCTAGTAACCGCAAGCAATAGGCCGTGGACAGAGCAAAAGCTGGACATGCACGTACCTCTGCCCAATTGCGTGCTGTCATTTTTAGTGGCAGAGTGGGCTAAAGAACGGTGATGGATTAAACCCAGATCAGTTGACTGGGGGTGAGTGCTTGTATTGTCAACGCTCCGTCCATCATTTCCTTTGGTTTTTTAGGTCTCGCTCGAGACCTATTGCTGCCAAGATGGGTCTGAAGGGACTTAGACTGGGGGACGAGCGCCGATTGCCCATCGTGAACGCGCACGCCCAGACCCCCCCCCAGCCGTGCACATCTCAGTCAGAGTCAGCCATGCCTCTCTCAGTCGCGCGCGCGCACACACACATGCAGGCACACACACACACACTGCATACACACGCTCACACACACACCCCCCCATCTACTCACGGGCGCACACACAAACACAGTCACACACACGTGCATCCACACACTCGAAGTGCCCATCTCCTGTCTCGCTAGCCTAATGCACCAAAAAACAGTCCCCCTACTCACCGGGCTGACTCAGGACTCCCCCGCTGTTCTCCAGGCCGGTCTTTCCTCCTCAGGTGTGTAGGGTCAGCGGCTCAGGCTCGGCAGCAGGCGGGGCTCTCCATGACGAGTTTCATAGACATCCGAGGTGCACGCTCACGGCACATGGAGATGCGCAGCGTGACTTTGAGTGTGCGCCCGCCCGTACAGCTGAGGTGCATGCTCGCACCCTCATGACGTTATCCTTCGCTTGTTTAGGGCTCGCTGGTGTTGGAGGGCGAAGCGCTCCCGCCACGCGCAGATTGTGGTCTGTGAACGCGCAGATTGTCAGCGTGCGCGTGCTCCCTTCCTGGCTCCGAACGCGTGTTGCTGCTGGCGCAGGGGCTGCAATTCCACCGCCGGCCACTGGGGACAGGTCCGAGACCGTCAGAGGGAAGCTGCGTCTGAGGTAGGAGCGAGGCATCGCCGCAGAGGAGGAACCAGGCCAGCTGCTGGGCACTGAGCAGTGAAAAACTCCGGAGCAGCAAGGCCCCACCTCCCCCCACACCTCCGGAGTCCGGTTCGTTTCAAACTTGTTTCAAGTCCATCTCCCACCAGTAACAGGCGGGAGTCGTTCTTGTTGAATAAGCAGCAGCCAAGGATGGGGGGGGGGGGGAGGAGAGACTACAGAAGAAAACTCCATGCAAACCATGTAGAAATATCTCATATGGACAACGACGGTGCCCCCAAAAGAGCTGGGAGTGGCGAAAAAAATTAAGGTTTAGTCGTGTATATGAATGCGACTTCCCGAGCTCTGCCAACATCATCAGGGTCCTAGTGTGACATGCATGACTTTTGTATCAGATGTTTCAACCTTTGAGAGGCAGGGCCCTTCCATACAGGACACTCCACCAGTGGCACGGGCCACCGATTTTAATGTCTCTCCATCCACGCAGGTGATTTTTCAGAATGTTATTTCACAGGTGCGCATATACCAGAAGGTTCTCGACCCCTGAAAGAACCGTCAAGTGCAGTTATCCCCGCAGAAAGTGAGGCGTGTTCCGATCTTCCTCTTTAAAGACTGAAATACTTGGTATTCTCAAAGAACAGGGCAGGGACATTACATTTATGTTACCTTTCTCATATTTAAATGGATAGTACTCTTACAATGGGTGCTTATGGCTTTGTGGGGCCAGCTTTAAAACATTATAAGCAGAGATCTCTTAGGTTCAAGTCTGTTCCTGGCTGGATTTGGGCAATAGAGAGCATAGGCAGCTGTCGATTCACTTGTCTAAGGTCTCCTCTCCCTCTGTGATGACATTTTTACCTGTTGCATTTTTTATTGTTTACATTCATTTTTTTCGCCTCTCATGTCTGTTAGTTGTTACTATAATTTGGTTAGCTTGATTCCATGTTTGTGGCAGCCATGCAAATTGTTAGCATTCCCTTATCTGTTACTAATATATGGGTTACAGTAATTGAATTTGCTTATGTCACGTCTTATTTTCGTCACGTCCTCGGAAGGCTGAAGATGGGAGAGAGCCAACGTTTTTGGTGTGATTTCTGGTCTCTTCATTTGCAAGTCAGCTCAGCTGGTTATGGCCGCCTGCAGAGATCTGGGTGAGGCTTATGGGTCACAGCTTACATTATTATCAGGGAGACTTTCACCACCATAAGGCTCAAGCTGATGTTGTGAATGCTGTGGGTGAGGCAGCCTGTTAGTAATAGCAGACATGCCAACCCTCCCGATTCAGGCATGAGACTACCGATTTGAAGGCTAGTCTCCCGCCTGCCGATTCATACACCTAGAAACCCGATGCCAGCACTAATTAGGGTACCTGCTGCTCTAGGCTGCAAAATATCTAAAACACATTTTAATGGGATGTTTCAAAGATAGACCAGAGTTTCTGTTCATGCCATGACAAGAATAAAGACATTTTCGAGTTGGGGGATTTTAGGTTAACAGGTTGCATTCAAAGTCTCATATTACAGGCAATGCACGTGTCCATGTGCTAAGAAGCTGTAACTCTTGAAGACTACACTCTAAACAGTATGATGGCTTACTACGTTACAATGGTTTGAAAAGGCCAAAGCTTTAGGTCTTTAGGGGAGTGCACAGGTATTCAGAGTGGGATTCTGGCCGCTCTGCAAACGGTGTAAAGAGGAAAATCCACGTAAGAATGAGACAAGATCCAGGAAATCTCTGTCTAGAAACGTGGTTAATTGGCCGTGTCAGGTTTCCCATACCACCACCTATTCGAAAATTAACACTAACCCTTTAGTCGCAACTTCGAAGAAAATTTTGAGTCTTACCCGTACAGCCCTTACATCTGGAGACATTAATCAGAAAGAATTTGAGTACCTGAATAGCCACCAACATAAGACTGCATGTATATATGGCATGCCCAAGATACATAAGGATCAGACTGACCCCCCCTATAGACCAATTGTCTCGACAATTGGTACTAATATAGAACCACTTTCCAAATTCATTGATTTTTATTTACGACCCCATATACCCAATATCCCTTCCTACATTAGAGACACGGGAGCCATGATAACAAAAATAGAGAATCTGCCCTTTAACCCCACTACCAACCTTTTGGTTACAATGGATATTGAAGCCCTATATAGTAATATCCCTCAAAAAGAAGCCCTATTAACAACGAGCTGGTTTATCGACACCTTCAATATTGTATGCCCAAAGGATTTCTTATTAAAACTGCTTCAGATTGTGTTATCTGAAAATATTGTTGAATTTGGCAACTTGTTATTTCGCCAAACAAAGGGCGTAAGTATGGGGGCGTCTGTGGCTCCCTCCATTGCTAACATCTACATGGCGGCTTTCGAAGGGAGATTTGTACATAACGAGATTGCGCCATTCTACGAATCTATCTCCCATTGGTCCAGATATATTGATGACATCTTTTTTATCTGGACCGGTGGGAGAGATTCCCTTTTAGAATTCCTGGAGTGGATCAACCTCACTGACTCGAATCTGAAATTTACAGCACAGTACAGCGATACTCAAGTCGAATTCTTGGACATAATTATCAAGAACCAAGACAACAAACTTATTGTAGATTTATTTGTTAAACCTACAGCTAGGAATACTCTTCTTCATTTTAAGAGTTTTCATCCACGGTGCCAAAAGGAGAGTATCCCGTTTTCACAGTTTCTACGGGTGCGAAGAAACTGTTCGAATTTGGTGGACTTTGATGCCCAAGCTCAAGTCATGAGACAAAAATTCCTCAATAGGGGTTACCCACACAGGTTGATCCGGGAGTCATATAAACGAGCGAGATTTTATGACCGGGACCACCTGCTTAGAACAAAACCTCCAGCAACCAACGACCAACTAGTATGCATAACCCGACATTCGACTTTAGATAATACGATACGGCATATCGTGAACAAGAACTGGCATATTCTGAACTCGAATCCCTCCAGTGAAAAAATAGGGAAACCAATCTTTGCACATAGGAGAAATAAAAATCTCAAAGACCTGGTTGTCCATTCACGATTCACGACCACCAATCCGCAGTCAGAGTTTATACAGAGGTCAATTAATAACAACCATCCTGTTAAAGGTACTTTTAAATGTTCAGCCTGTAAATCCTGCAGCAACATCATACAAGGTGAGTCTTTCGAACACAATGGCTGCCACACCTCTGCGACTGACATGTGGAATTGCAAGACTACTAACTGTATATACTTTATCTTGTGCCCATGCCAGCTGGGTTACGTGGGTGAGACCTCTAGGTCCGTACAAACAAGGTTGACAGAACATAGGTCAGCCATTCGGACTAACAAACAGCTAGCGCCCTTAGTGAAGCACTTTTCTGAAAACAATCATGCCCCAGATGATTTTAAATGGCGCATTCTGGAGAAAATTAGACTTCCCAGTAGCAAAGGAGGTGACCAAATCAGGAAAAAGAGGGAAGTATTCTGGATCTTCTCCCTTGGGACCTTCAAGAGAGGCCTCAATGCTGAAATTCCCTGGGAGAATGCTATCCTCTAGACACTGCAATTTCAACTTCTGAATTAATCTTCCCGATTGAATGCTTTACAGGTTTTCGCATACCCTTAGATTACTTTTATGATGAAAATAATATGATTTAAAAACACATTGGGATATCTCTAGCTTAGGATGTCCTCACGGTAACCAATGTAGTCACCTTTATACAGTATACACAATAGACTATATATCATATAGATGTTATATCCTATATCTCTAGTTAGGTCATACTAGTTCCAAACATGGACTGTTGATGTATATAGCTATGTGAATTTGAAATATACACTGTATATATTTAAAACAAATGTAGTGCCTCTCATTACCTCGGTAATCTAACTAGGTGCCATCGTGGTAACAAGTAATAATACTTATAAATTGGTTTGAATTAAATAAACCTGCCATACTATTTACATTTCCTTCGTTGCATCATAGGATTTTCCCACATCCTATATGCGTATATATCTGTATTGTTGCATAACAATCGCAACCACGTAGTAAATATAAAGATATTTTCGAACTATGGACACTGTTTACGCCCTCCCTTTTCTTTGAGCGCCATCTTGAAACAGGATCGAGTTCTGGGAACATAGTCCCTCCTCGACTTGCCCTCTAGCGTCCGTGATACTTTTTCCATATATATTAAAAATATCTGCAGTGTACCACATTACCTTAGTAATGAAATCATGTGCCACGGTAGTAATAATCAAATAATATTCATAATTCGAGTCTGGAACTAATAGTACATGCCACACTATAATTGCCTTTATCCGATTTCCCCACGTTACATGTGCATATATATTGTTAACGTTGCATCGCCACAGCAACCTCTTATTAAATATAAGGGAGCATTGACCTATAGATACTGTTATTAAGTGTATGGGCTCTTTCGAGCTATGGATACTAGTCGCGCCGTTCGTGAGCGCCATCTTTCAACAGGATCGAATTATGGGAATGTAGTCCCTCTTCGATCTGACTTCTAGCATCCCCCGTGATCGTTTTCGCGCGCTAACTATTGCCCTTAAATATGGGAGTTCTCCAAATGCTAGATACATTGTATCTCGCGGGAGGACGAGGCCGCCCCACACGCCGGATGACGAAGAAGACGAAACAGCTACATCGTGCTGTCTGCTGATATTGAGCCACATCACGGTAAGTCCCGAAGATAGGATAGTCCGGTAACACACACGGATCGCGATTAGCTTTCCGTTGTGCAGGTATTTGTTACTAGTGTGTAACGAGCTCTACTAGTAACTAATCGAGCACTCTGAATTTATATCTTCCAGAGTGTCGTATCTTTCCGCTTTTCAAGGCGCGATTTTTAAGTCGAACACAGGCACCACTTCGCCTTAAGAATTATCAAGGTAACCCTAACTAAATATTTTATATGGATGAGTTAGTAGAGTCAATACTACACGGATGTGTAGAGCAGTATTTTAATATGCTACCAACTTGGAGATATATTATTAGCATTACTTATAAATCTCTAATTCATCTTTCTAGAGCCTGTTAGACCATCAACTATTTAGGGTGCCATCTACAGCATCCCTGTTCCGCACGTAAAGTCTACCATCCAACGTAGGCTCTAACTATAGGTAACTACTATTTCCTTTTATGTCTATACATATATGCACATGTCTGGACCATTGAGTCACCTTTTGCAGTGACCCTGGTCATAGTATATGAGGAATGAGTATATATATTTTTTTCTCCGCTTTTCACCCATAGTGTTTTTATAATATACATTGTACTTGGACACCTCGAATATGGTCATCACGTACCTATCTAATGAATAATTTCGCCAGCAATATTCATTCATCAACCGTGGAATCTTAAGGTACTAATTTGTCATCTTCATTTCCTTTGCGCTACTGTGCACTATATTATCTGACAGTGTCATTTAGTCAATACCTGTCCCTCCTTTATTTTCCAATAGTTTCAATTCACTTAGGAGAAAATAGAGTGTACCTGTAACTTCATAGCAATCACCTAAGATGCTATTTGATCCATGCAATACGACTAGTGCTTTAAGACAGAGTCACCTATTAGTCGCCATGTGTATGAACAGGCAAAATATTCTGTTCCATCATCATGAGATAAATAAATCCTGTAGTGCCTTCCACATGTCAAGAGCAATGTATTATGCCAATTGTGTTTGTCTGTAGGAAGAACCAGTTTATACGACTACCCTTTAACTATGTAAATTTCATCATTAGGAATCTCCCTACCATTAATCTTTTCCCTATACATCTTACATCTATATGAAGACTCCACTTGGGTGTTTTTGCTGTATGGATAGAAGTCTACCTTTGTAAGTATGACTAATGAACAGAGCACTGTTGTCTTAGAAATTGTAATGTTGCTTAAATTCTTTCAACAAACAGTTATTTTGAACGATATGTCATGAATCTATCACATGCAATGAATTACTAAGATTCACCACTACAATAACCTATAAATGATTCTACTTTTAGTGTTTAAGAAAGAGACCTAAAGTTAGCTCTCTTCATATGAAGGAGCTGCCCGCTACAACCAAGGCCGGTAACATAAAAAGAGTCAGATACTGTACAATTGTTTAGAAAATTGTGCCCATCATTGGCCTTGAGTGTACATAACAAGAGTCAAGGTCAGTCCTCAAGCTAGGAATGTAGGTTTTTAAAACAAATGTATTTTGGAATGATAATTATATATGTTCCCATGGATGTCTAGATAACATGGATACTCTTTTAAACTGTGTTTCAGGAATTGAAATTGTGTCTCCTGAAGAAGGCGGTCCTTCGCCGAAACGCGCGTCGAGTTCTTATGTCTGTTTTATTATTGATGTGATTATTTGTATGCCTTTGCCAATATATTTGTGTATCTTATGTTCTATGAATTTTATGTTAATTTGCTATGATTACTGTATGTAAAATTTGAAAAATCCTTTTTAATACCCGTCATGTTGGTTTGACCCCCAGTCATTTCTAATATGATTTTTTAAATATACAAAATAAAGATATACTTTTTACAAAACTTTTTTAATCCTTCCCTACTGTTCCTTCTTGATAACCGGCTTGCCTTATCTGTACACCCATTAGTCTAGACGTCCTAGAATTTTTCACATATGTTGCTTCCCTGCCCTAGGAGTCTATAGATCGTTACTACCCAGGGGGTCCTTGCTATTCACAATAGGTTTCCTAACATACACTTGCTAAAGAGAAATATGTCTTTAAATGTACAGCTAAATACATCATTACCTAGTTTGAATTACATTGTGTGAAATCTGATATATATTTAACTTCCAATATTTAACATGACATGTTCACAAAGTCTGCTTTTTAACCTAATCGCCCCTCTGGTAAAGCTGCGATCTACCATTAAATACACTATTGTGAACCATTACCTATGAGGCTAAAATTGCTGGAAACTACGCTACATGCCAGCATTTTTTAAATAAACATTATTTAACCAGCGTTGAACCTGGTATCATGTTAGGCGCTACTTATTTGATATCCGTTGTTCTACCTGTTTTCATCATTATATTTTTTGTTATAGCGCCCAACACATAGACCCACAAAATATTATTGTAAGATTATTGAGCAAACACAGACCTTCTGGCTCTTTTGAACATCTGTGCTGTAGTAGAGGATTCATAGGTGACAAAACGTTCATAACAAATTCACAATGATTAAATTAAATTTGACAAATCGATCCTTTGACAAATATAGATGCAAGCTTTAATGTCTCTCAGGGCTTCTGCCCTACCTTGCCCCATCCCTTACCATGGACTTTTTATCTCACCTTACAGTTAGCTTTTGTGCGTAACCGACACCCGGGCTGAGCGATGGGTGGCAGTGCAGTCTTTCGTCCTTTCAATGTGGAGCAATCAACTGGAACATACATTTTTATTTGGTCACAGAATACGAAGAAGACCCCTGGTGCAAAGGTTCTACTCAGTAATGAGGTGTAGTGTATAGTCTTTTCTTTATGTTCTTTGTTTCAGGCTCACTGTCTATGGAATCCTTCATTGAGTTCGAGGTTCCACATGTTGCATCCTCGCAGAGAGTGTATCATCAAACATGTTTATGTTTGAAGATGCATCTCTCGTGGGGCTGCCTTCCAGTTAGGATCACAGCTGTTGGTAAAGCCATTCAGCTGTTGGTCCAACTTCAAGGCAGCAGCACTCCCGAGTGATGCCGATACTTGGAATAAACCTTTCAATTTAAATATCTCCTGCTTCTGCCTACATGTGTTATTGGATGTTGGATACTTCACATGAGGGTTGTCTGCACTTAAAGTACAGTAGAGATCTGCACATACCCTTTCTATTCATCACGTCTAAAATGGGAAGGTGACATGTGCTGCATTGCCCTTCTATCAGCTGGAAGATGTTGGCACTGGTATTGGTACCCTGAAAGCTACCTTTCTCTTAGGCCACCCAAGTGCAGGTGTTTCTAGTGCTTTTGCTCTGCATCCTACTAGCAGGCTTCTTCTTTCTGAGTGAAATTAATTTTCGCTGTTGGTCTTGTATTCTTAACATCATTCTTTCTTTACTGAAGTCTATATTTTCAGATCTTTTTTCATAATGTCGCACTTCACACTAGTTGAAGTGGGGGAAAAATGTAGGGAAATGTGGGTGGAGAATCAGAGGGTGGGAATAACTTGAGGATTGGATCAGTGGGCGGAGTCCGAGGTGTGGCCACACCCATGCATATTTCTTCCTCTTATTGTAGTTGAAATGTTGGCATGTATGTAATAGGTGCACAGAAGAAGTTTTCATTACTGCTGCATTGTACCTTGTTCTAATTATGTTCTTTGATTCAGTGGCTTGCCTTCAGGACTATTAAACTGTTAAGGAATGTGGCCATTGACAGAAGATGCCATACAGATTCATCTCAGTCATAATAGCAGTAGTCACGTGTTCCTGTATAGTCCATTTCATATGAAGCAGCCATACTGCTCATGCTCCCTCGAGACCGAGGCTTGCTTTGATCTCTCTCCCCCACATCAACCGCTAGTGAAAGTCAGTGTTTTTGTAATTAATCATGGCATCATAATAACTACATGAGCCCAATGTCTTCTTGCCACAACTATATAATCAGACTGATAAGACTGGTAATGATTCTTGATGCCTTTTTTTGGGGAAAAATGTGATCATCCTCAGCCTTTCTTTGTAATACTTTGGATTTGATGTTACCGTTTAAATCGCTTTATTGGCATTTTCATATGAAGATGGCAACAGGTAGAGGGCAGCACTGCTGAGTCCCGGCCTCTGTCTCATCTCGGACCCCGACCATCGCCGGAGACTCGACCTCCGGCGCACTCACCCGCCTGTCACCTCTGAGTCAGAGCGCACTCTGCTGTCACCGTCCCTGCACTCTCGTCTCAGTGTCAGACCTCTCTCACTCTCGTCTCAGTGTGTGTCAGAGCTCCCCCCTTACTCTCCGCTCTCATCTCCGTGTCAGATCTCTCTCCCCTCTCGCTCTCCACTCTCTCTCCCCTCACACTCTCTGCTCTTTCTTCCCTCTCACTCTCCACTCTCTCTCCCCTCTCACTCTCTGCTCTCTCTTCCCTCTCACTCTCCGCTCTGTCTCCCCTCTCTGCTCTGTCTCCCCTCTCACTCTCCACTCTCTCTCCCTCTCACTCTCTGCTCTCTCTTCCCTCTCACTCTCCGCTTTCTCTCCCCTCTCACTCTCCTCTCACTCTCCTCTCACTCTCCACTCTCTCTCCCCTCTCACTCTCCACTCTCTCCTCCCTCTCTCTCCCCTCTCACTCCCCTCTCACTCTCCGCGCTCTCTTCTCTCTCACTCTCCGCTCTGTCTCCCCTCTCACTCCCACTCTCTCTTCCCTCTCACTCTCCGCTCTCTCTCCCCTCTCTCTCTCCCCTCCCACTCTCCACTCTCTCTCCCCTCTCACTCTCTCTCCCCTCTCACTCTCCACTCTCTCTCCCCTCTCTCTCCACTCTCTCTCCCCTCTCACTCTCTACTCTCTCCTCCTCTCACTCTCCGCTCTCTCTCCCCTCTCACTCTCCACTCTCTCTCCCCTCTCACTCTCTACTCTCTCCTCCCCTCTCACTCCCCTCTCACTCTCCGCTCTCTCTCCCCTCTCACTCTCCACTTTCTCCTCCCCTCTCTCTCCCCTCTCACTCTCCGCTCTCTCTCCCCTCTCACTCTCCGCTCTCACTCTCCGCTCTCTCTCCCCTCTCTCTCTCCGCTCTCTCTCCCCTCTCTCTCTCCGCTCTCTCTCCCCCCTCTCTCTCCCCTCTCACTCTCCGCTCTCTCTCCCCTCTCACTCTCCACTCTCTCTTCCCTCTCACTCTCCGCTCTCTCTTCCCTCTCTCTGCTCTCTCTCCCCTGTCTAGGCTGCTCTCTGACTGTCTCCAGTGGCCTCTGTCTGTCTCTGGTCACCCCTCCTCACCATCACACACGCTCACATCCACTCACCCTCACACCCTCACCCTCCCTCACACCCCCTCACCCTCACACCCCTCACCCTCGCACCCTCACTCACCCTCACCCCCTCATCCTCACACACCCTCACTCACCCTCACACCCTCACCCCCCTCACAACCCTCCCACCCTCACACCCCCTCACCCTCACACACCCTTACCCTCACCCTGACACACCCTGTCACCCTCACACCATCACCCTCACACCCCCTCACTCACCCTCACACCCCCTCACTCACCCTCACACCCCCTCACTCACCCTCACACCCCCTCACTCACCCTCACTCACCCTTTCACCCCTCACACACCTTCACACACCCACTCACCCTCACACACCCTTACCCTCATCCCCTCACCCTCACACACCCTCAGTCACCCTCATACCCTCACCCTCACACCCCCTAACCCCCTAACCCCCTCACACACCCTCACCCTCACACTCCCTCACACCCTCACCCTCACACCCCCTCACACACCCACTCATCATCACCCTCACACCCCTCACCCTCACACCTCCTCGCCATCACATCCTCTCACCCTCACCCACCCTCACCCACCCTCACTCACCCTCACCCACCCTCACACCCTCACCCACCCTCACACCCACCCTCACACCCCCACACCCCCTCACCCTCACACCCCCTCACCCCCTCAACCCCACACCCTCACACACCCCCACACCCTCACACACCCCCACAACCCTTGCACCCCTCACACCCTCAAGCCCCCTCACCCTCACACCCCCTCACCCTCACACATCCTCAAACACCCTCACCCTCACTCATCCCCACAACCCATACCCCATCACCCTCACGCCCCCTCACCCTCACACCCCCTCACCCCCCTCACCCTCACACCCACTCACCCTCACGCCCCTCACCCTCACACCCCATTCATCCTCCCTCACACCCTCAGACCCCCTCACCCTCACACATCCCCTCACCCACCCCCTCACCCTCACTCACCATCTCACCCATGCTCACCTACCCTTTCACCTTCACCCTCACTCAATGTCTCACCCACCCCTTCACCCTCACACACACCCTAACTCTTACACACACCCTCACTCTCACACACCCCCTCACCCTCACACACCCTCACCCTTTCACACCCCCTCACCCTCTCACACCACCTCACCCTCACCCTCTCACAACCCCTCACCCACTCGCACCCCCTCACCCTCACCCTTGCACGCCCTCACTCACACACTCGCACTCTCACACACTCTCACTCTCACACACCCTTGCTCTCATACACCCTCGCTCTCGCACACCCTCGCTCTCGCACACCCTCGCTCTCACACACCCTCACTCTCACACACCCTCACTCTCACACACCCTCACTCTCACACACCCTCACTCTCACACACCCTCACTCTCACACAACCTCACCCTCTCACACACCCTCACCCTCTCACATACCTCTACAACTCTACCGCCCTCACTCTCCCACTCTACCGCCCTTACTCTACCACTCTACCGCCCTCACTCTACCACTCTACCGCCCTCACTCTACCACTCAACCGCCCTCACTCACTCTACCACCCTCACTCACTACCGCCCTCACTCACTCTACCGCCCTCACTCACTCTACCTATCTATCGCCCTCCCTCACTCGATCTATCAATCTATCGCCCTCCCTCACTTGATCTATCAATCTATCGCCCTCCCTCTATATCGATAGCCCTCACTCCCTCTATCTATCGCCCTCATTCACTCGATCTATCTATTGCCCTCCCTCTATATCGATAGCCCTCACTCCCTCTATCTATCGCCCTCACTCACTCTATCTATCGCCCTCACTCACTCTATCTATCGCCCTCACTCACTCTATCTATTGCCCTCACTCACTCTATCTAGCGCACTACCACAGCATCATTCAGGGGTGTGTGAGAGTGCGAGTGTGTGAGTGAGGGCGTGCACAGGGGTACCACAGCATCACTCAGCACCACCACAGCATCACTCAGGGGCACCACAGCATCACTCAGGGGCACCACAACATCAATATGCGCTACCACAGCATCACTGAACGCCACAGCATTACTCGTCGCCACCACAGTATCAATCTGTGCCACCATTCAACATCAACTGGTTCAAATATGTTCTCTCAATGTTTCAAGCTTCATTACAAATGTCACAAAGATGTTAATATTGCCATTATAAATTACAATAACTTTTATTTAAGTATTATGTATTTAAAAAAATTAAAAGCCATTGTTATTTGTAATATCAATACATCTAAGTCACGTAGACACCAATTCACAAGTACAAGCAAAAAGTTTAGGGGTGAACACGCCAGAAGGGCCAAGTCCAACACTACCCCTGGGCACATATGTAAGAGGGACCTTTCTCTGGTCAAAGAGTGTTTTTTAAGAATGAGATGCTGTGATAGAGAGGGAAATGAGCTGTGGAAGCCTAGTGTGAGTAAGTACATTGTGTTAAACACTGTACCAACCACGGAACCTTATCTTCTAGGTCTTAAAAACATCCATGATTGTTTTCTATTGACCCAGTTTCGGCTCAACCTCTTCCATTACCTCCTGGCACACCCTGTGGCTCCCACAGAGGCCTTGTGCCTCATGCCTTGTGGCTGCAAAGGTGGTTCTCCTCAGGACATGATGCACTTTTTTTTAATGTTTTGTAGTTTTTATGCTATCCCTAGAAAGTTATTTATTATTCCCATTCTCAAAAAAGCGGGTTTTAGGATGGTGAGACCAGCTCTTATCTTTTAACAACTGCTCTCTAATGACACTGTTTTGCATATGCTTAACATTTTACGAGTCGCTGTTAGACTCAGGTCAAGCTGCTATTAACTTCTGTACTGTAATTCATGGATTTTTACCTTGTGTTCTGATTAACTTGGACATATTATATTTGTCAATCTATAACTTGGAAGATGTTTTTCTTTTATAAAACCAAATAAAGTTTGTTGACAATAATCACTAGGGGATTCATTTACAGGGTAGCATGGTATCCCTCACAATAACTCCAGGCGTCACAGTCCACACAATGTACATGCTTTGTTCCCCCTCCTTCCAACCTTACATGTACCCTAATCACCTGCCCAAACCTTTCCCTGCAGATGCCAATGTGGTCCTACGACAACCCACAGACCATATGTTTGGCCCCTTTGAAACTGCCCATACAATAAAAATGCTGCAGTTGTTAATACATATCAACTACCATTTGTTGTGTTTGAAACATTTTATTGAATAATAAAACCTTATTAAACATAAGCTGATTATTAAAGCAAAACCAAACATCAGTTGCCATACACTTAGGAGACAAAAGTAGTACATAAAAATCAACGTACTGTAACACAGCAAAGTTATGTAGAGCACAATTCCTAATTTTGGGCAATCTTTAAAGTTCAACAATCGAAACGATCATAAAGAACAGGAATGGAAACGAGGAAGTTGGGTTACAGTGATTTCATTAATGTAATGCTTCCTACATATAGAAAAACAAATACTAATTATTTTCCTTAAGCAATACATTCCTCACATTAAAATATTAAGAGACATATATTGAACAATTAACATTTCATATGTATTTAGAATTCAATTTGAATATTTTAACACCTTGGCTGCTAGGTGTTTTCCCCTCCTGTGCTGATCCTGGATGAACCCCATTGTTCATGACGAGCTCAGCTCGTCATCAGCACAGCTCAACCATGCCTCATGACGAGCTGAGCTCGTCATGAGCATGGAAGGGGTTAACCTCCTCAGCATTATTTGACTCATGATTACAACCTGAATGCTTTCTGGAAAGGAACCACCTCATGGGGTTCAAAATCATATCTTTTCCAATAATTGGATTCAAATGATAAACTTGAATTTCAATTAAATTTATTGATTTAGGCCATTTTGGAGATCAATAATTTAAAATATATACAAAATCCATACACTTTTGTAAAATTGTCGCCTAAACTTGAATTCAATCCACTTTTTGATTAAACACTTCCCATTCCAGCAAGCATCACAGGACCACTTGTTGTTATCTTCCTAATTAGTGATAATGTTTCGGTTGGCAACAATAATACATTTTAGCTCCGAAAACAAAAAACATGCCATTTCTGAAACATGGTGCACAATAAAATGTAGGAACAGAAGGGCATCTTTTGGTGTAGCATTCATTAAGGTTTGACCAGGCTTGGAACTAGAATTCCTGAACTTTTGGACATTTAAATGCCATATTTTAAAAGAGTTCAAACAGACCCAGCACGAGCTCCGTGAAAAATAGAAGATGAGTGAATTGTACTTAGAGAAAATGTGCTGATAAGTAATCTATTGATGTAAAATACAGTGGTCAGGCAATGCTTGTGGATCTAATCTATTCAGATTTCAACTCCATAGTTTGTTCAATAAATTGGCTGAGCATAATACTTGAAGGTCCATCTCTCAGATCAGTTCTATTACAGTTTTAGTTGCGTTAACACTAATAGAGATCATTGATAAATAGATTTTAAAAGCCATAGGTGGAATTGATCCTTGGTCTAAATCAAGATTATTGTCTGCAATAGAAACCAGTACAAACAGATCAAATCTAAAAGCATTGAATATGTTTATAATAGTGGTTTAGAGTAAACCCAGAAGACACACATTGTTCCTGAAACTTAGAAAATGTATCTAAATATTATGATTATATCCTATTTCATGTCCAGAGACCGCTATAGATGCTTTCCTGTTTAAGTGACAACATTTGCAAATATATTTACCAACACATTAAAGATGGATGTTAGACATTCTGTCTTTAAGTATTGTGTAAGAGTTGTGTGATGGTTTTTATTTGATCTGAAGCACCACTAACACTAAATAGGTATGTGCACAGGTTATCATTCAACTAACATTATTAGCAAAGTTAATATGGAGGGAATTGAGAAACATGGCCTTGTGCACCAAAGGGTTTATTGTTCAAAAATCCACTGGTTCAGTATTTCACAGAGTTTGCAAATGCTAAACCCCTTTTTGAAATGTACTAAGACCATTTAACAATTCAGATTTCGAAAGTGGAATGTTAATAGTTTCCCTTCTGAATATTTAATACATCGTTACAGTATGTATTGAGCTTTGAAACCATATGTCGGCTGAAAAACCTTAACAGGAGGACTCAAGGGGACATTTGTGAATCTGAAAGTAAAATGGGGTGCATTAAAAAAGGCCTTTACTTAAAAGCAATCACAGACAAAGTAGTGTGCTGACTCTACAAGCAACCACTTTTTACCAAATGGATTATTAGTACATGAACCTTAGTATTTCCTATATTGCTAAAATGTAGTCTCTAATATTTTTGTAATGTCGTGTAAATATTTGTTCCTGTTATTTCCCATTACAATATTGTCTTGAAATGTACCTATTCTTTTTGTTAAACATATTGAAATATCTTTATCATTGGGGCATTCTAAAAAGTGTTTTCACTCTTTAACTTGAAGCTTCCTAAGAAAAATACTGACGCCAGTTCCTGGTTTCTCCTAGATCATTTAGCTTTCTCACTAAAACAAGCACAATATTGATTTGAGAGAGGTGGTTATTGTAGTCATACGCACTGGGGTTAGTTTAGAAAGGATCAATATAGAACTTCCTTAATCTCTAGAAATAATACTTGCAAAGTTTATGCTCAATAATTTCAGATAATTTACTGATAAAGATATCAGATAAAGATCCCCTAATTTCTTATACCTTGTGGTATCAAAAATCTGCTAGAATTAACAGACTTCTCTTCTAGATAAATCCAGGTTTGAGAAGGTATTAACTGCGATTATCAACTTTCCGTTATTTTAAAATATTTTCTCAGTGCACCGAGTAGTTTTTCTACATTGTTCACAAGATTTCAAGCAATGGTCTGTGCTTGAACGTACAAAGAAGGGGTACAAATTTATTTCTTCCACAATCAAGAAACCCTTGGGTCTCTGAGGATTACTGTTGCAAATGAAGACCTAGCTAAGATGAAATATCCCATTAAAAGGACGATTTCCCTCACCCACCATAGTTGGCATGCTTTCTTATTGGGAATCTCCTTGCACCGTGATACAACCCCCTCACTGAGAGGGAGGAGTTCAGGCATGTTTTGTTATGGAGATAGGTATACTAAATACCACAATTATGAGCTCAGGGTATTGGGGGCAGCAGAGTGAAAGTTCAAACGTGCTAAAGGGTATGTGGTTTCCATTATTTGTACGCCCCTGGGCCAGGATTAAAATTTAAAAACAGGGCACCGTGGGAGAAATATATATGCACCGTTAGAGTAAATAAGAGGTCAATGTGAGAAGTTGGCCTGATATATAATGCTCACTAATTCTAGTGATCACTTTGTATCAGTCCAAACAACCCTTATGGTGATTGGTTGTAAGTCAACCTTATAGACCAGCTATCCTAGTAGCGTGGACAAGAGCAGTCTTTAGGCTAAACTCGGAATGGCATGTGAAGCCAGCTGTTTTACCATATATAACCTTTGAATACCAAATGAAAACACATCACACAAGTTGTTATGAAAATAAACTATTTATTAATAACAACTACCTCTGAACTCTTTATGAGGTCAGGGGCCTAAGCACATGACAATTGCTAAAAAGAAATAAGAGTATCCACAATATTTACACAAGTGCCCTAGGGGCACGACAAACCATACACTCAATAAATGGAATGCGGGAAGAAAGAAGAACAGTGAGAGGATCCAGAGGCTAGAGGATCGCTGGGACTACGCTACCAACTGAAGAAGTAAGGAGCAGGAGGCCCACGGGACCCACTTGCAGAGTGGAAACTCACACGCGGGATGCGTACCAATGTCTATGGATCGTACTGTTTGTTAAGTTACGGATTACGGACGAACCCAACTAGTTAAGGAAAAAACAACAGTGGATCTGGACACTAGGATAGTGGACACAGACTTCAGCACCGAGATGCCTTAGTTACCTAACCCATGGGCTGCGGGTGCATAGGGCTGAAAGTGTGTCGGGTTTCTGTGTTGATCCCAATGGAGCCTGAAGTAAGAGTTGCTGGCCGGTGACCAGATGGAGGTGTCCGGAGTGATCCAAGGATGGATCGAGGAAGAAGAAGTCCTGAAAGAGAAGGGGACAGAGTCTCAGTCACTAGCCAGTGACCGGGCCGGAACCAGGAGGGAACCAAATGCTGTCGTCGCGATCAGGATGAAGAGTGGACGCTTGACTCTGCAGCTGCGCGGACCAGGAGGTGTTCTCGATGACCAGGCTGGAGGCACGAGCTGTCCCACGAAGACTTCTGCTGTTAGCTGTGTTGGATCGTCGATCTGGACAACAGGCCTTGGCAAAGGCAAGCCCACGCAATGGAGCAAAGATGGCGTCTGGTGCGGACCAGGAGGGTCCGGGGTTCTTCTCCTTTGCAGGGAAGTAAGGGCCAGTCTGGGGGACCAGACCAGCGGTGTTGATTTCTTCGGGTCGTCGTCTTAGAGGTCACTAGCCAGCCGGCAAGTGACCAGACAACCGGGTCAGCAGCAACCAGGCAAAAGGGCCCCACGCAGATCTCGTGGATGCTGGTTGGCTGGTCTTTGGTGCAGGTGCTGCTTAGGTGTAGGGCTTCTCAAACCCCGATGCACTCACTCGAGGATCCCTCGGCGGTCGTGCTGGAAGCGCAATGCAGGCTTGTGAAGATGGCCGGCTTCAAGTGTCTTGTCGCATCCACGGGTCCCAGCTGTGCTGTGGAGGCAGGTTGAGGTCAGAGAGGTCTGAAGATCCAGGTCTCGTCGAGCTGGGGAGATTCTTCCGTCTTCTGAGGAGAAGAACGTCGAAGGGTCAAGAGTTTCTTCTTCTTAAGTTGTCAAGAGTAATCTAATTTCTAAGAGACCAGCTCCTACCTTTATCCGTCTAAAGGGGGCTGCACTATGACTAGGTCCCTCCCCTGGGTGGGACCAGGAAGGGGGGTGGTTACACCCCCTTTCCTTTGTCAGGTTTCGTGCCAGAGCTGGGGCTGGAGTGCCCCAGCAGCTGGTTTGAACCGGTGTATGCAAGGGACACCTTGTGTGCCCCAGGCATGTCTCATTCTATTCAGCCTGGTCCTCCCTAATACACAAAGTCCTGTCTGGGGTGGTGCTGGCACCTCCCCAGGCAGAAAACCCTTTGTCCAAGCCTCCCTCGCTGGAAGGACTTCCAGCAGCAGGAGGTCAGACATGTGTCTGTGGTGGCAGCATCCATTTTGTGATGCTGAGGCTCTGGTTAAGTTTAACCGGGGTTCTGGTTCTGTACATGTCGTGACCCTCTAGAAGGGTGGAATGCTACCCCCGTCGCCAAAACTGGCAAGGGGGTAGTATTCCAATTCGTATGACACCTTACTCGACATGTTTTGATAATGCTATACCTAAGTTGGCAAATAACCGCAAGGATTATAATGCACTTAAGAGTATATGGTATAGCGTTATCATGGAAACAGCCTAAGGACATGGTTCCGAAAGCTGCAGACAGGCTCAGCTCATGCTAGAGCACCATCTTACATATTTCCAAGCACTCTGCCTCCAGGATTGATGAGGCCTACCATAGGAGTGACGTATAGGAATCTATGTGTCCATTTTAGGTTAGATACAGGTATACTATATCTATAGCAAAGGGAGATTACACCACCTTGCCCCAGCTGTACTACCAGCCAGTTGTGCCAGTTTTGGATGGCCAGCCAGGGGTGGCATAATACATGCTGCAGCCCCTGGTAGGCCCTGGGTACACCTATGCCCTGGGTACCTAAGTTACACTGTACAGGGGCTGATAAGGTGACCCAGCATCCAATCAAATATGTACCTAGGGTACATGGAGTCCATTTTAACAGAGAGAGCAGGAAGCCTGGGGCCCTGAATAGCAGGATCCGAGGCCAACTATGTCGAAAACCAGCTAGCACTAGGCAAAAAGTTGGGGGCAACCATAGTCAGGTATCCACCTTCCTACAGTCAACATGTTTCAGCCTATTAACCCTCCAAAGAGGTGTTTGCGGCATTCTTCAGGACTTAATCAAAAGTTCTGCTGCTCAATGTACTCCATCAATAAAAAGCATTGGCATAGCCAATAGGTCTCGCCTTTGGGACCTTATAAGTGTTTAGCCATGCAGATCCAGTAACAACGTGAAATAATTTATAAAAAAGAAGACTAAAAACTAACTAAGCTAGCTGTGACTTTATAACTGGTTAATCAAACGTTTCTGGAGGTTTAATATATATAAAGAACTCCTTTTTTCTATGGTGTGTCACATAAAATTGATGCTCTAAATTTTGGTAAGAGTACACAATGTCAAAAAATTCAATACTGCCTTTATAACAATTTACTTTTGAAAGCTTGAAGTGAAAGACAAATGGCATTTGCTTATGAGTAGGCGAAATGACTATTGCCAGATGACAATGCAATTAGCATTTTTTGTATAAGATGTGTTAAAAGTATGGGTAGGGAAAATGGCTATTTTGGCCAAAGGCTCCCCTTTCTATATGCATGCTAGTTTTAATTTGTAAACAGAAACACAATTTTGTATGTGGTACACTGTAATGTTATATGAATTTGTTTTACCCTTCTGATAAGCAAGGGATGATAATGAACCATTTTTTCGTCCCAGGTTTAAAATGGATTCAGGTTGGAACAGACAAGGTGTTGGTTGACTTTGCCTCAGAAAATGGTTGTTTCCCGCATGCTGCTTTCATGCGACTTAAATCCCTTCAGTGGAAGAGGCGGCTGCATGCCTGCATATATGGCCAGATCAGTACTTGCCTGTTTCGGTTCTCCAGTGGGGCTAGAATAGAAGCTGTTAATGGCAGGGGCTTAGCTTCCCATTGGTGCGGCAGGTGGAGTGGCACCAGGTCCCAGATGCCTTAAAGGCCCACTGAACCCTGATAACTGCTGTTTGTCATAGGTCAAACAGAGGCCTGAGGGGCCCACAGAACAATGATTATTGCTATTTTCCACAGTCCAAATAAAGGGCAGAGGTCACATTTTCTTTCTTGCCTTGGCGCCCTGGGCACACTGGCTAGGCCCCTGATTAAGGATGCAGTGGGGAAGAGGTGGCGAGACAGGTGGATTATTTAAACAGCTCGACAATGACTTCATGCCTGGGTATTAAAGTATTCATTGCAATTAAGGACTGAAGCAGGAATAGATCTCATAATATAGGAAGGACTACGTACAAATGCAGCTCGATTAGCGGCTGCCTTTTAACTTTTCACTTATCACCTTTCCTTAGTTTACGGTTTTATTTTAGATGCAGACTTAAATCGTGACCTATGAATATGTTTATCTATCTTTAGGTTACAAATGACCCATCTTTTCCATATGTAAGTATCAGGCAGGTCGGGAACACCTAATGGCTTTGAACTTGATAAAGCCACATTAATCACTGTCTTGAAATGCAAATGGAAGCATTAGGCACGTAGAGGTGTAATCTACGTAATCTCATTATGTTCAGGGTACAGGAGGGTGTTGAGGGCATAAAGCACTTTGACATAAACATTTCCCCCACCTTAGAAATTCAATCTTCCTTGTCCTCCCCTAGTATACAAGTAGTACCCCATTCTTTGTATACCTGAATTAAATAGGCACACAGAATAGTAACGTATTTAAAGGCCCAGTTCAGAATTACATGGAAGGTGCACTGTCCCAGACTACACAACGGTTGTGCAAGAGAAGTGAATTGCTACAATGGCAATGTCTTCAGTACGTGCTGTCATCCCACACAGGGATCGAGGGAAAGAGTCTTCAGAAATGGTAAAATGAATGCATCTGGGAAAAATCAGGACTTGAGCACCATTGTAATAACAAAGTGAGATGAGTAGAAATGGTAGCTGAAACTGAATGGAGGGCTCCAAATTTCATAGTGTTGATAAGATAAGAGTTACCGTTACCAGGAAATGGTAAGTTAGTTTATTCACCGTACGTTACTCCACTGTATCTGTCCCTAAAGATTATCAGGTGTTATCTTAAATTCCAGGAATATTTTATTTACTTTGGAAAAAAGAATTCGGCTAGTTCATTACAGCTTTTCGGCTGGGAGTTGCTACATTTTTATAATCAAAGGATGAAAGTGATTTAACTTTGTTGAAAATACGCTGTAACTCTTCCTCCCAAATTGTTATTGGTGCCTACATTTTCTTTTACATTTCTTGAGATCATAGGAGTACCATGGCGCGGAAGGCGCAGACAGATGGTTAATCTTCAATCTAAAAGGCCCAACTTGACAAACTGACTGGAAACAATGTGCGAGATGATTAGCCTTGAGTAGCTCAAGACTTTCACTGATCAGAAGTAGCTCTCACTTCAGAAAAGGTTGAATACCCCTGTTGTAAACACTTAATATCCCCCAAATCAAATAATTTGAAAAATGCACACAAAAAAACACCCTACCCCACAGCACTGCCACCAACCCCACCACAGTAACCTTGAAAACCATAGCCCCTTTCCCCAAAACACTGCCGTCATCCGTTCCCACAAAACACTGGCCCTTTCTGCTTGCCCTACACCTACTGCTCCACACTGCCACCTACACTCTAAACACTAAATGGCTGTCTGCTTCTGCCATAACGCTGCCCTCTATCCTGCCACCCCCTCCCAAACTGACCCCTACCCTACCATTGTCCCTATTGCCAAACACTAGCCTCTACACTCACCAATGTATCCTGAAAACACTGGACCTCCAGCACCAAAACACTAGGGAGGGAAGGCTGGATGAGAAGGGGTGAGTGGGAGCCACCAAAGAACGGCCAGAGGGCTCAACCAGTTGTTTTTTTTAAGCAGTGGACGGGGCACTGGCACGTTTGGTGGGACCCTTTAGAAAAATATTGTCCCACTGGGCCCGGCGTTTCACTGCATTTAAATCTTGTCTTGTCCCCGGTCCCACCACATCCCGCATGGGAGCTGGACCCCTGCATTAATATACTGCCCCCTCTCAGGGGCCACCATGCTGGTTTTCCCATGCCCCCTTCCATTTCCTTGCCTAGGGCACCCACAGCCCCAGGAAGAACGAGCAAGCTGTAGGAGTGGAGGCGACAGATGGATACTGCTTCAGCATGCCAGTATAACCTACCTGATCTTCTTTTTGGTTCCCCGTTCTCCGACGTACAATCTGTTCTCTCTTCTGGCTGCAGAAGAGTCCAAGCTGTAGCCAGGAAGGTCCGGCGGCAGGTGGTGGAGTCCAAAGCCCTCCAAATCATTGCAAAACAGCAGGCAGGCCGGTGTGGAGTAAATAAACAAAGAACACATCACTTGCCTGCTGCTAAGATTCCTCCTTTTATTGGCCCATTGGCAAGCGCTGGATCAATGCAAGGACGAGGTAGCATTCACTGGCATTTTTATGAAAAGTGCAGACTTGTTACAAAACTGGCAATTTTGTTTTGTACATCGCTATATCCTGGAGGGTCTGAATGGCAATGCTCCCCAATATAATCATGCCCTGTGGGATACAGTGTGAGTGTTTGATTGGTTCAGATGCTTGGGCTAAAGAACGGTGATGGATTAAACCCAGATCTCTTGACTGAGTGTGAGTGTTTGATTGGTTCAGATGCTCCGTCCATCACCACCCCCTTTTTTACCACTTTTTGGCCGCCATAAGTGTATGCTCAGACGTGAATCCCTTGCTCACTTTGCCACTGGATTCAAGCAAGCCGGGCCGAAGACGGTGAAATGCCAGAAACCGGTCCCCGGAAGCTTGTTTCTGGTCCAGGGAAGGCATACCTTGGCAGTTCGGGCTGGACTGTTCCCATGAGGCACAGGGTCAGACTGATTTGCATATGCCTATGTCTGAACTGGGGTGGCAGAGTGGGCTAAAGAACGGTGATGGATTAAACCCAGATCAGTTGACTGGGTGTGAGTGTTTGATTGGTTCAGATGCTCCATCCTTCACAACCCCCTTTTGTACCACTGTGGGATACAGTGGCCCAAACTCTGCCGGGGAACACAAGCTATTCAGGATAGATGTGTTGCAGCAGTCAGTACTATGTTGTGACTTGGATATAGCCTATTGCTTGGGTCAGGCAATTGGCATGAGTGTGGAAGTTCGGTGCATAGCCTGGATTAGGTCTATATGCTTCTCTAAAGATACCCAAGCATCGTTAATGGACAAGCTGTTCAATGGCTCTCACCTTTTAAGCAAGAAAGCGGACTGGGCCCCAGACAGATTCCTTGGGTCTGTCTGCCTCGGCCACGCAATTTCATCACAAATCTCATCCCCTTTTGGCTACAGTAGGGTTTTTCAACACTGCCAGCGCCAGACCCTGCTGCAAACCCAACAGGTCTCCAAGTTCTTTCATGGCCATGGCACACAAAGGCAACGTCCAAGACATCATGCCACTGAGTGACCTGCTGCTACAACTGGTGCAGCTGCAAAACCTCTTGGTGTCCTTCCAGACACTGACTCACCCTATTGTAGGCAGTATCCAACATTTTCTCCAGTGAATTAGATTGTGCCAGTGGCAGACCCCTCTCCCTATTCCACCCAGACTCAACAGTGGCGACGGATGTATCACGTCTGAGATGGGAAGGCCATATGGGAGACAGAGACTAGGAATTCCTTGTCACCGGCAGAGACACAACTCCACATCAAGCTGTTGGAGTTGCGAGCATTTCACTTGGCGGTGAAGGTCTTCCGGCCCACCATCACAGGATGGCTGGTGCAACTTCTCATAGACAAGACAGTCAATGACGATGGTCTCATCAGGAAGAGTCACACTTGAACTTGTTTGACAGTGAGCCGAGGATTCACTGGCTGCAGTTGTTTGGTCCGATGAACAGGCGCTGGAACTGCTTAGTTGAATTTGACTTCCTCCCAGGTACTCAGTTGTATTGAATATAGTGTGAGAAGCATATGGGAGAGGCGGCGATCTACCATCCTGTTGAGACCATGGTAATTAACTGGAACGGTCAAAACATTGACTATACAGGAACTATTTCATAAGAATGATGTTTTCCAACAATCGCCTTTGCTTAACGTGTATTCGACAAAAAGATATTTACAGCCCGGTTTCTGTGTACAAAATGTGGATCCGACTGTTTTATCATCATATCACTTACATCTTGAGCACCGTGCAGTCATCACTACATGATTTATATATACACGTGCTGCTGAGAGTACAATTAGAATTTTTGGAAATTAAAAGGCCTCATCTGAATTCCAATCATGATAAAAATGGAGAATTCATATCTGCCCAGGGCCTGCATATGTGATACAGACCTGTGAGATAATGAACTTATAGACCCCTGTATTTGTTCACAGTGCGCTTGAGAAGTGCTTATATGGGTCTCCACTTCTCACTTCTGGAGCAGAATGACGTCGACACTGAGCTGCACAATGTCTCCTGCTGCGTGCAGCAGGACTTTTTAAAGTTTGAGGATCCAGTCTGACGTGTAGGGAATATTCACAAGGTGAGAAATCAGCAGGTAAAGGAGTATCCACCAGAAAGAGCGTTACCGAAGGCAATTAACTGGTTTGTTATGTTTTCCTGCTGTTGTATAATATCTAATTTTGGGTGGTGAACTCCGCTCGCGGAGTTTTCCGTACTCTGTGGAGCTTTCAGAGTTTCTAAAAACCCCGCTTCGTGGAGCATAGCAAGGTTTTTTCCCATGCTTGTGCTCTTTAACGTCAAGCACCTTGCTCTAACTCGCCATGGTCCAGTTGGCGAGCAAAATCATCCTCCTGGCGAGATTTCTCAAAGCGGGTGGTTGGATTTCCCAATGCAAGTGGTCGTGGCAGGTCACAGCCAATCGCGTTAAGAAACCTTCCGTTCGCATTGACAAAGCTGTAGATCGAGTAGAAGCAGCTGCAACCTCATGCGCTGCACATGGTGCCATTCGCGATTATTTTTGCAGGGCGGGACAAACACCCGGAGATCAAAATCACCACAAACGGCATGACCCTTACGCACTCCGCTGCTCGCGGAACTCCGCGTACAGTGCCGGAGTGTTTTTGTCACTTTGCGGAGTTCCTCATTGCGGAACTCCGCCTAGGCTTAATCTTATGATGAAAATATAGATATCAGTCATATGTTAAGAAACAAAGATGAGTAGAAACCTTTTGGGTGGAGTAAATTTAAGACATTAATATTGTAATTTTTTGGGCAATTAGTTGATTTTTGCAAGTACTAACACTTCTCTGTGTCAAGTAAAGACCTTGAGAGTTTTGTAACTTTCAGATACTCAAATTGTGGATTTTGTTGCAATAAAAGCAGCCTCAGTTATCCTGCAAGAGTTTCTTGATTAAACCTATTGCAACTACAATATGTGCTCTCTCATGTAAAATTAGGTTGTGAGAAGCTTTTCTGCAACTCAAGCTACGCCTTACTTTTCACCTGGTGTGGATGCATTCCTCATGTGTAGTGAGATCTCCTTTCTCAGTAAAATGTTTCTGGCTTTCCCCTCCTGTATTAGGCTTTAGTCCAGTGTGAATTCTCTCATGTGAAATGACATTGTATTTGTGATTAAACCTTATCTGACATTCAGAACACACATAAGGCTTTTTTCTCCCGTGTGAGTTCGCTCATGACAAGTGAGAAGTATTTTGTAATCAAAACTTTGCTTGCATTTCGAGCACTCATAAGGTATTTCCCCAGAGTGGGATTTCTCATGAAGCATAACACTGTCTTTCAGATACAAGCTTTTATGGCATAAGGATTTTCTCCAGTGTGGAGTTTCTCATGGTGAGATAGCGTTTTTCTCTGCAGCTTTTCTGGCATTCAGAGCACTCATAAGGATTTTCATCAGTATGGAGTCGTTTAGTGAGGCTGTGCCAATCAAATAGGAATTTCTGGCATTCACAGTGTTGGTAATGTTTTTTCCCTGTGTGCGTCTGCTCATGTAGAGTGGGATTGCGTTTAAAATTGATGCTTTTCTGGCATTCGGAGCACTGAATTATTTTTTATGGTGAGTTTTCTTATGGTGCATGTAACCATCTCTACCTCTGAATCTTTTCTGACATTTAGAACACTGATAATGTTTTTCTCCAGTGTGGATTCTCACATGTTCAGTGAGATGAGATTTTTGGCTGAAACATTTTTGGCATTCGGAGCACTGATAAGGTTTTTCCCCAGTGTGGATTCTCACATGTTCAGTGAGACTAGATTTTTGGCTGAAACATATTTGGCATTTGGAGCACTGATAAGGCTTTTCCCCAGTGTGGATTCTCATATGGTCATTGAGATTACATTTTTGGCTAAAACATTTTTGGCATTCGGAGCACTGATAAGGTTTTTCCCCAGTGTGGAATCTCACATGTGCAGTTAGAAGTGATTTAAGTGTGAAATCTTTTTGGCATTCAGAGCACTGATAAGGTTTTTCCCCAGTGTGGGTTCTTATATGCTGAGTGAGATGGCTTTTTACACTGAAACATATCTGGCATTCGGAGCACTGATATGGTTTTTCTCCAGTGTGGGTTCTTATATGCTTAGTGAGATGGCTTTTAATACTGAAACATATCTGGCATTCGGAGCACTGATAAGGTTTTTCCCCAGTGTGGGTTCTTGTATGTTCAGTGAGTCTGTTTTTGAAACTGAAACATTTTTGGCATTCAGAGCACTGATATGGTTTCTCTCCAGTGTGAGTTCTTATATGCCGAGTGAGACAGCCTTTATCACTGTAACATTTGTGGCATTCCGAGCACTGATAAGGTTTTTCCCCAGTGTGGGTTATTATATGCTGAGTGAGACTGCTTTTCTTTTTGAAATATCTCTGACATTCAGAGCATGGATAAGGTTTTTCCCCAGTGTGGGTTCTTGTATGCAGAGTGAGACAGCCTTTTTGACTGAAACATTTGTGGCATTCAGTGCACTGATAACGGTTTTCCCCGGTGTGGATTCTTATGTGCCGTGCGAGACTACCTTTTATACTGAAACATTTCTGGCATTCAGAGCACTGATAAGGTTTTTCCCCAGTGTGGAATCTCACATGTGCAGTCAGAAGTGATTTAAGTTTGAAATGTTTTGGGCATTCAGAGCACTGATAAGGGTTTTCCCCAGTGTGGATTCTTGTATGTTCAGTGAGTCTGCTTTTGCAACTGAAACATTTCTGGCATTCAGAGCACTGATATGGTTTCTCTCCAGTGTGGGTTCTTATATGCAGAGTGAGACTGTTTTTGTCAATGAAACATTTCTGGCATTCTGTGCACTGATGAGGCTTTTCCCCAGTGTGGGTTCTTGTATGCCGAGTCAGAGTGCTTTGATCACTGAAACATTTCTGGCATTCAGAGCACTGATAACGTTTTTCCTTAGCCTTAGAGTGGTATCTTGTATGCTGAGTGAGACTGCTTTTGTCTTTGAAACATTTCTGGCATTCCAGGCACTGATACGGTTTGTCCACAGAGTGGGTTATTGCATGTCGAGATAGACTCTGTTTGTTACAAAACCTTTTCTGGCATTCAGAGCACTGATAACGTTTTTCCTTAGCCTTAGAGTGGTATCTTGTATGCTGAGTGAGACTGCTTTTGTCTTTGAAACATTTCTGGCATTCAGAGCACTGATAAGGGTTTTCCCCAGTGTGGATTCTTATATGCTGAGTGAGATTGCTTTTGTCTTTGAAACATTTCTGGCATTCCAGGCACTGATACGGTTTGTCCACAGAGTGGGTTATTGCATGTCGAGATAGACTCTGTTTGTTACAAAACCTTTTCTGGCATTCAGAGCACTGATAAGGGTTTTCCCCAGAGTGGATTCTCATATGTTCAGTTAAATAAGATTTTCGGTTGAAACTTTTTGGGCATTCAGCGCACTGGTAAGGTTTTTCCACAGAGTGGGTTAATGCATGTCGATATAGACTCGGTTTGATACTAAACCTTTTCTGGCATTCAGAGCACTGAAAAGGTTTTTCCCCAGTGTGGATTCTCATATGCTCAGTGAGATAAGACTTACGCCTGAAACTTTTGTGGCATACTTTGCACGGAGAGTGGTTTCCCCCAGTGTGGATTCTCATATGCTCAGTGAGATAAGATTTACGCCTGAAACTTTTTTGGCATACTTTGCACTGAGAGTGGTTTCCCCCTGTGTGCATTCTGTCAAATTCTGTGAGATAAGATTTATGGCTGTATCTTTTTGGGCACAGGTAACTTTTTTCCCCAACTTCGGGCTAGTTAGATAATGTTCAGCACTTATCTCTAAAAATTGTGTGTAATCTTCTCAACACTTGAATTGAGCAAACTATTTCTGGAAGCAGCCCTGTAATACAGGTTGAAATTTTTCTAGCAGATAATAGTCTTTAGGTAATAGCCTCTCCGGCAGCAACTTAATTTGTGACTGAAGTTTTTCTCAAATCTATTTGTATAGGTTCTTAGCAATGCAGCAATACGGTGTTAGTCTGATATTTAATGATTAAATTGATAAGTTCCTTTTTGCACTGACGTAATGGCAGTAACTGAGGGAGTTAGAACGTGCACAGTACTATTGTGGATCATTAGTCGTTGAACATCAGTTCCTTCTACCCTTTCTATGTTTGGTGTAAGGTTAAGGTTTGTAGTTCTGAAGATGAGGATTTATTTACATTAGCTATAGCGCAATGGTGATCCTTTAATCCATTTTTATATTTAACAGTTTTACATATCACTCCTGCACAACAGATAATGTTGAGGCGATTTACATAGAATTACAGAACAGTACACAATAAAAAAGAAACAATCTGAGATGGCCATTAACACAATAAAGTGGTGCATTTTTAAGGTCTTCGCAAGAGTGAGCAGAGTGGGTCGAGGTGTTATATCCCGAAGCAGATAGTCTCAAACTTGCGTAACTGGTTAAAAACGGTTGTTGAACAAAGGTGATTTTCTAATCTTTTGGTTGTTAACGTGTCAGCTTCGGAGTCTTCTTTCAGCGTCTTTTCTTTGATGGTATCCAGATGAAACCTTTAGTTGTAACTTTCTTTTATGCAGTGTGTGCTTCCTCTCTGGAATTACATGATGCTTTAGATGAACGTTATTCTGTCATGCTGAGGCAATTTGTCTTTCTGATAATATTTCAGATGAGGATGCTGAAGGGGTCTTTCTACATTATTTCTGATGCTGTGTGCACAGATATGGCTTTGCTCTGGGTTAATGAAATGCAAAATTAGAGACTTCACTTACAGGTGTAGTACTTTCCTCGCCACACTTAGATTTTTGGAAATTGTTTAAACGTAGAATGCTGGATGTCCTTCAGTTTTTCAAAATAAACCTTCTTTTGGCACTGACATTCAGTTGCTTAGCGCTAAATCTTGCTTTCTTCGTCCGTATTTCAATCACCTATAGTATTAAAATTAAATAGTTAATACATGTACATTTCCAAAAATATAATTTACAAGCCAAATCAATGCAGAATTTTGAAAGTGTTGAGCTGTTCTTCAGACAGAGCAGAGTGTAGAATGGTAGCCCGAGAGTACTTGGATGTAGGAGTGAGGATTTGTAGAATTTTCAGCATTTTATTAAGCTCACAAAGGATACATGTACCCTAAGGAGTTGCAACATAGAATCCCAAAGGCAGATATTAAAGTCATATGGACTGGCAGCAAACAGATATTAAAAAAATATATGCTATTAATTAATTTAGGCGTTTTCCCCTGCCCTGAGTTACCACCTACTTGTATCTGGTTTCCTGACTTTTGAGCTCTGGCCTCTGCCGCACGCAAATCTATTGTGTGCTGCGAGGACTATGCCTAGACCTATCCCTCAACTATGGTCCAGAGTGTGAATCAAGGGCAATGAAATTAAGGCGTACTTTCATGTGTTCATTTTATTCCACCTGATTATCAGTTGGGTGCAGAAAACCAGGACACAATCTTTTTCCAGACAGAAAAATTAGACTCAAAAGACGCATAAGACTCTGGGTGCAGCAGAAGCAGCCAAGACTTATGCTGTTTTTTAAACTAACTGGGGAAAACACACAATTCTTCCTCTGTTGGTGTTCACAGTTGTTGTCAGCCTGTGATTCGGCGTTGAGTGCAGAGCATATCGATTAGAGCCAAGGGGCCGAGCTGAGGAGGAGTTGACGAGCAAGCAGAGCGGAGCCTGGGACGACTGCCAGGGTTTGTTTTGTGACCGGTTCCCGCTTCACCCGCGTCCTGTTATACGGGCGCTTTAAGTTCTACGGATCTGCTGTGGGGGCAGGAACGGCCGCTGCCAGCACCGCGGTGCTAAGGCGCTGCTGGTGCTGCTCGTGCGGCGGCTGCTGCAGGGCACCCAGGCGCACAGAGGAGCCTTGGCATGCCACCTGATTTTTGTCAAAAATGTGTTTATTAATAATTTTTTTCCACAGTCCACAGGCAAAAATGACTTCCTCACTTGGTCCCACGCATGGATCAGAAAGCCTCAACAGGTGGACAAAGTGCATTGATCAATATAAACCAGCTCCTCCTCTTATTAGATAAACCAAATGAAAGATACAGCTTCTAAGTGCCCCGGAGCTGAGAGAGAGAGATAAAAAAGAAAAAAAGAAGATCATGCAACTTTGCTAAGCCAGCAGATAGGTCTAAAGAAAACTCAACGGCCTTCTGTAACGGTAATTTCTCCAGGTTGCTCCACCGAGGTGTTGTATGCGGAATAGCCAAAAAGCATGGACAAACTCATCCTAACATGGGATAAGTAATTATGAATCTAACAAGGAACAAAGAAAAAAACACACAACAAACCCCACCCGACGTGGCGGCGTGTTCATACTAACGAGAGGTTGGTCGACACTGGAATTGTGATCAAAACTGGAAGAGATGGCGGGTTCTGATGGTGGAGGGACACACCGCTGACAGACGGCCCCGGGAGAGGAAGGAGACAAGGGGACCCATTTAAATTAGAAATTCTTATAATTATCCCTGAAAATATCAGCCATACATTCTAGGCTAAGCAGTCTCCAAAGACGAGAGTGCCATAGGGAAATAGTTGGAGCCTCCCTTCTCTTCCAGGAGGCTGCCAGGGTGACCCTAGCTGCCCCACACGCACCAATCTTAAAGTATGGGACTCAATTTCGGGCAACAACAGGTGGACTTCTTTTCCATCCCCAATCACTCCAATCCATTTCAACCCCTGGCCCAACATGAGGGCCCTTTGATGCCGGAAGAAGGGGAGGCGGCTTAGCTCTAATACATTTGTTACACAATTTTGATCCCCTTACTTTTGATCAATGTCAAAGAGTCTTTGAATTGAAGAACACGGAAAGATATCAGTATATCCAATTAATGCACTGGGCCCTCACACCTCAGATACGGAAGGCTGCTCTTCGACCTCTCACAAAATTTGAGGCCTTTCTCACCAAGACTGCTAACATGAAAGGGGTGATCTCATTTATCTATAGCTTCCTCCTTAAAACAGTGCTTTGCACACGCCCCCGGTATATGTCTATGTGGAAAGACTTAATTCACCGTCCTATTTCCGATGAGGAATGGACGCATCTATGGTCCGACATCGCACGCTTCAATCATCCCTCAGAACTCAGGGAACTGCCGCCTGATTTTACGTATACACCAAGCATTGAGCAGAGCAGAGCTGAGCAGAGGAGTGGAGGGAAGTGCCTACATCTGCCGTCTGTAGTGGGACTGGCTTTGGATTCCGCTCTTGCTCCTGAACGATTGCCAGCATTCTCGCTTGTACTCTTGACGGCGATGAATAGCAACGAAAAAGCAATGAACAGTGAGTGGTGAGTGATAAGTGGCAAGTGGTGTGTGGCATGTGTCGAGTAGTTAAGGTTGATCGGTCCGTAGGTCGCTGAGCCAATGGGGTCTGTAATAAGTCTGTAATACCAAATCTGAGAAATTATACAAAGGGGAAAGTGACAACAGACTTTGACCCTGTTAAAGCACCCCTCGACCCCTGAATTACTATGCATGCCTAGACTACAGCCCTACCCGGAGCCCGGCAATTAATCAATTGATTAATTAATTAGTTAATTAACTAAGTAACCAGCAGCACCGGCGGATTCTGTACTGAGGTGTGCTTTGGGGATGTTTTCCCTTGGAGGTGTTTGGAGGTGTTTTTGTCCAATCAAAGCACTGTTTGGTCTTGTCACTGGCCCGTTTGAGTCTCTGAAAGAAGCAAGACTTCTTCACCTTAGAGGGCGTATTATGAGGTCAGGAAAGGAGCGGCCACCTTTCCCTCCTATCAAAAGGAAAAGAAAAAAACAACAAATACTAATATTAGATACGTTTAAAATAAAATAGCAGGTGACATATAGTCCTTTAAATCATCTAAGGTCCATACATTTGGGAAACTGGGAAAGTCGCCGTCAAAGTTTGATTTTATGAAAGATCCAACATTGATAACTAACCAATGTGATCTTCAAACTCCAATTAAACCACTGAGTAGAACAAATATTATATCCCCTAAGCAAGGAGTAAGTGAACCAGGCCACCCTGAGTCTGAAGCTGAAGTCGAACAAATGTCAAATTCAACTAAGGACTAAGTCAACCATTGGGGTCAAATAACGGACCTAGAGATGTCAACTATTCCACTTATTGTTCGTTCACAAGAAGAGGACGCAAAATGCACAAATCTAACAATGTGAGATACTCAGCAATTACTACCAACTAGGCAGCCAATGCCAATAAAGTGCAAGTAAAAATCAGAAAAGCTAACGGTATAGGGGAACCATCTCATTTGGGCCAAATAAATCAACCATAACAAGAAGCTCCAAATGAACTAAATGGTGGGGTAAAAATCATAAGGGAAGCCAATACCCCCCTGAAATCGGATGTTACTCTGTCTAAAATAAATTCAGTTAAAAAACAGGAGCAGCCGAAATTTAATCAAAATAACGGATCTTAAATTAATAAGGACGAATACAACAGCAACCCAGAAACTCTGCAGCGTTGGAGTACTCCATATCAAAAAGACGTTTTGAATAGTAGTCCACAATTCATTAATTCTTGTGATGAGGGACATGATTTTCAAGGACAACAAAAAGAGGAGTATAAGGACCTATCATTCATAAATGGGCAACACCATAACCCAGGTACTCAGGTACCAGGAAGTGGGAACGCAGGAGCAATTTGGGATTTATTCTTCAAAACCTCGCAATTAACTCTGGAAGCTTTAACATATCAGTCCAACAAAAAGGAGGTCCAAATAGATCTCTTGAGTGCTACGGCATCCTCTGTTTCCGGAACTGAGCAGAAGATAACAACACAAAATAATCTAATAGTAAGGGCACAATCTCAGCCAATATCTACGTATGCAGAGTGTAGCTGTGCCCCACTAATTAACAAACTAGCTACCATTCCGGATATTTTAAAAACAATAAATGACAAGGTAAAAGGGAATTTTCCTAATGTGGGAATTCAACCCATCAAGACCGACTGATGATACAATAAAGATACATTAAAATGTAAAGACAATACTGTTGTTGTTAAAGAAAAAATAGATGATAAAACAAAAGATCAAGAAGTGATAAACCTATGCTCGACACAATCAACAATGACAGACGCAGCTCCAGAAGTTCATATATCCAAAAGACAGAGGAAAAAACTACGGAAAGCAAGAAATAAAGCTTCTAAAAGTATGAAAAATACAAATGCATCAGATATAGTGAGATTGAACACTAGAAACAACCATGAACAAATATCACATTGTGAAGGTGAGGGTAAACAAATGTCTCCAACAAAACCATTTTACCCTCTATTTAATAAGGATCTATCGGAGATACAAACAGTTATAAATAATAAATGCCTAAACAATCAAGCCGATAGTATAAAAATGATAGAGCATGGGAAAGTTCAGTCCTTAGAAATGCTGCAAGTGGAGGAAAGTAATAAACAGGTGGAAAATAAGCCATCACAATTGGAAACAAATAGAGCAAAGAGAGAGAGTATCAGAGGGGATGAAACGAATAGAGATTTGTTAAAAACCTAGAAGGATATTAAATTACCACAAGATCTGGGAACCGAAACGAAGCAGTTACATAAACATCGACAATCATGGTCTCAAACTGTTAGTAATCATAATGGAAGGTTAATTGAGCATGCTCAAGGTGAAAATAGCCTGCAACAAATTAAATTAAATAACCCAGATCAAAAAGGAGTGGTGCAGGTAATTTTTACGCCACAATATAAATCTAGGGGTAACAATGAAACAACTTGCAAACATCCGGAACCCAACACAAGATGGCAGGAGTATGCAAAGCTTGTGCATCTACAGCACACATGCCTCGAACAGAGGATTAATGGCCCCAAATCCCTGTCGTGGTATCTTGTCATGTTGTGGCTCAGTGTGCCATGAGATGTGGCAGGCTATAGTGCTTGGTGTGATTTGGTCATTTTTGACAAGGTGGAGTGCTGAACGGTTAGGCAAATTTAGATTTTCTTTGTTTTTGGGATCGTGTGATATAGTGCGGTACCTACAGTATGATGTAAGTAAATAAATTACATTGCTAATATACCATAAGGATGTGGGGGTGAGTGTTATTAGGGCCGAAGCCTTGCTGATTATATGGAGAATAACAGGTCTGGGAGGTCACTACTGACTAGGGCAGGTTAGCAGCTGCACAGGCCCTGGGCATTGATCCTATTGAAGATAATATGTGATGGGCACTGGTGACTGGAGCTGGCTAGCAACAACACTGGCCTCTGGTATTCATTACAAGCAGGGTAACAATGCATGTCAATATTGACTGGAACTGGTTGGCAGTAGAGTTGACCTCTGGTTTTGAATATTAGCAGGATTTAAGGTACAGGGGTCACTACTGACTGAAGTTACTTAGCAGGATAATAGGTCTCAGGGGGCCCATACTGACTGAAGCTGGTTAGTATGATCACTAGTCCCAAGGTGCTACTAATGACTCAAGTTGGCTAGAATTATAACAGGTCCCAGGGGGAAGTACTAACAGGAGCTGGCTAGTAGGCGTACATTCAGGTCCAAGGGGCCACTACTGACTGGAGCTGGCTAAAAGAATAACAGGCCCATGGGTGGTGGGGTTACGAATGGCACCAGTGACCGGAGTTGGCTAGAAGCATTGCCAACATTTGGTATTGATTAAATGCAGGATTCCAGGTCACAGGAGACACTGCTGAATACAGCTGGATAGCAGCAGTGGTGGCCTCTAGGAAGAAGAATTGAGAAAGCATAACTGGATATACTGGTTTCTTTAATACGGATAATTGGTTACACATGAACGCCACAATGTGCATGGATATATTACATTACTAAATTACAATAGTCTGTTCGCCTTAATGTGCCTGCAAAGTTATATGATTCTATTGTAGTAAATTGAATATTGACAAACAGAAGTGTTATGTCCAGAAACAGTGAATTCTGCAGCTTGTCTGTGTATCTTTTATCTGCACCTCACAGACTCACCTTCCTCTCGAGATCCTGATCCTACTCATTAGTGTTGTTCAGTAACTGTTTTTATCACGTGTTCATGTTTGGTTGACTAGTATTAGGAGGAAAGTGCATAAAAATACATTGTGAATCATTAGCATTAAATACTCCACCTTGCTTTAGGGTGGATGCTCTCGTCCATTGCAAAGACACTTGTCACTTGTTAGTTTGCTTGGACTTTTGCTATTTTTGCATTAAATTTATGATAGATTTGTTGGCCTTAGGTGTGTTGTGTTTTATTTTACATATCATAAGAGATGATGAGGAAAATGACAGTCCAGTATACACATTCTTCATATACGACCGGGCCTAGGGCCAGTCTCTATGCCGGACCCTACCGCCACAAGGATAAGCTACTCTCGTCGAGATCTTCTCAGCCTCAGACCCACCAGGAACAGCACCTGCCATGTAATGTACGACCCCAATGTACCTTTCACTAGATGTAATATCTGTAAACCAGGGAACCTACTCCTTCCCAGTCGGGCTGTCCAACTCCCAGGCCTCAAAATAGCGACACTCAACTGTAGATCGCTCCCCAAGCACGCCCTACTCATCAACCATCTGATCGTCGATCTCGATCTGGACATACTCTTCCTAACCGAAACTTGGATCACTGGATATTCTAACTCCGACATAGTCTTGGCCTTACCCCCGGGCTTTTTGATCATGTCCCAACCCCGCCCTCTTGGTCGAGGAGGGGGATTAGCCATTATTTATCGTGACTACTTCACCTGTCGATCCAGCGATATTCAGAGCCAGGAGTCGGAGAGCTGCCTCTTTACGCTACTGCTTTCCCCGACCAACTCCCTGTCAGGCCTCCTGGTTTATCGGCCCCCAGGGCATTTCGGCCCCTTCTCTGCCGCTTTCCTGGAAACCGTTTCATCCCTGGCCCATTTAACATCTAACTTCCTGATTACAGGAGACCTCAACATACATTTTGATGATCCACTAGACACAGGGGCTTCTGATTTAATCTGTGACCTGGGAGCCCTTGGCCTCTCCCTTGTCAATTCAGGAGCCACGCACTCGAAAGGACACCTGCTCGACCCTGTGTTCTCGAACATTCCTTCCCTTCAGTTCACTAAGTCCCTCCCCCTCCCATGGACGGATCATTTCCTTGTCTTGGCCCATCTTCCTGGGTCTTTCAAGAAACCCCAAAAACCCACAACTTACACCAAGGACAGAGCCTGGGCCAGACTCTCGGTGGAAAACTGGGCCATTGCTCTGGACGCCACTACCCCCAGTCTCACAGCTGACCCCTCCATTGCTGATACTCAGTTCAGAGACTGGATCTCCTCTTCCCTCGACAGCATCATTCCTATCAAAAATCGGGAGAACAAACATAGGACTAAGGACCATGCTCCATGGTATAATTTCGAACTCAGAGCGCTCCGTAAAGAGTGTAAAAAGGCCGAGAGATTGTGGAGAAAAGATTGGCTCCATAGCAACAAAGACATGTACCATAGCGCGGTGAGACGCTACAAAGCAGCCTTAAAGCTAGCCAAAGCTGCATTCTATGACAACAGAAAAAAAACTGCGACAAACTCCTCAAAAGAATCATACCTGATAGTCAAAGAACTACTAAACATTCCAATAGCACCTTCCCCTCACTCCCCCCCTCCAGACAGAAGCAAGGATCTGGCCAACTACTTCGACTCTAAAATCCTGCGGATACTTGACTCCCTCCCAACCATCAGTCCACCTACCCCCACGGACATAGTGGCCTGCAACAACAGCCCACAGTTGGACACTTTTAGAGCAGTCTCCCTCACAGAGGTAACCTCCACGCTGGATAAAATGAAAAGCGGTTCTCCCCTTGACCCAGCCCCGGTTAGATTCCTAAAAACTGTGTCCCCCAACATTGCCCCCACCATCACGGACCTTATCAACACATCTCTCTCCCAAGGAACGGTGCCCCCCAACTGGAAGAACGCAGTCGTTAAGGCCCTGCTGAAAAAGCCCCATCTCAACCCGGACGACATGGCCAATTACAGACCTATCTCGCTGCTCCCATGTATCAGCAAGATGGCGGAAAAGCTAGTGAACTCGCAACTGTCTCAATTCCTTGAGACAAACAATCTGTTGCGTCAATCCCAAACAGGATTCCGTCCCGGCCATGGCACGGACACTGCTCTCCTCTCCGTCATCGAGGAGGCACGGTGTATCCTGGACTCAGGAGGATCAGTGACAGTGATCCTCCTGGACCTCAGTGCCGCCTTCGATACGGTGGATCACCGTGTCCTTTTACACCGCTTGGCCAAGGCAGGAATTGTGGGAACGGCGCGAGCATGGATCGAATCCTTTCTATCCAACCGCTCCTTTCAGGTGTGGGACGGCAACTCACGCTCTGAACCACTATCACTCAAGAACGGAGTTCCCCAGGGGTCATCGCTCAGCCCCACCCTGTTTAATGTATACATGGCCCCCCTGGAAGATGTAGTGGCCCCCTACGGGATAAAAATAATAAACTATGCAGACGACACTCAACTAGTCGTCTCCTTATCTCACCTGGATAACCACCCAGACAGCCTGCTGAACTGTCTCCAGGACATCCACACCTGGATGTGTGATTCCACCCTGAAGCTGAATGGTGCAAAAACTGAGATCATGCTCCTGGGAAACAAATGGACGTCCATCCCACCATCAGTTTGGCCGGACACCTTTGGTGAAATTCCCTCACCAAAAAAAGAGATCAAAACACTAGGAATATGGTTGGAACCTGACCTCACAATGAAGACTCAGGCTGCTAAAACAGCAGGCACCTGCTTTGGTCTCCTGCGATCCGTGCGCAAGATTCTCCCTCTTCTCCCCCCTCTATCCAGAAAATTACTGGTCCAGGGACTTATCTTAGCCCGGCTCGACTACAGCAACGCCATATATCTTGGGGCACCAGAATCCACCCTGGCCAAACTCCAACGCACCCAAAATGCGGCGGCCAGGCTCATTATGAACCTCCCACCCAGAGCTTCAGCCAAGCCTGCCCTCAAAGCCCTACACTGGCTCCCTGTCCGCCAGAGAGTAGAGTTTAAAGCCCTGTGCACCACCCATAAGCTCATCAATGGTGTTGGTCCAGCCGCTCTGAGAGACATGGTTACTCCATATAAAGCCCTCAGACCCCTTCGTTCCGACGCCGAACATCTTGCCACTGTACCAAAATTCAGGAAGGCTCGCACCGGTGGTCATCGCTTTTCGGTCAGAGCTTCCACAGGATGGAACGCACTCCCACGCAGTCTACGTCTGGAACCCTCTCACGCCTTATTCCGAAAAAAACTCAAAACCCTCCTGTTTCCCAAATAGCTCATTTCCTCTCCCCCCTCCCCTGGTCTTCACAGATTTACAGCGCGGGGATGCCTACAGGTCAACAGGCGCTTTAGAAATCGCAAAATAAATAAATAAAATCAACTCACAGTATACTATTCCGGAGGTTCAGTCGCACAGTAAATATTGGCGCTTGCTCGTTTCACAAAAATGATCCGTTACCTGCCTCGGAGCGCACTTCATACAAACAAGTATGGGGTTATCATGCTGCTGCTACAAGCTCCTTACCTGTGTGAGTTATCGGGATCGATGCAGGGGCAGACCCAAACCAGCAACACGTGGAGATCAATGACAAATACTGAAGAATGAACAGAGCTTCCAAGCTGGTGACCATTACTTAATTAACCTTGAAAATAAAAGACACAGTTTTAGTATTCTGGTGACTTGTGTCAAATACTTAAAAAATGGAACTGGATGTGCTGAATTGGATGTTGTCCCAGGTCATGTGTGACACCTTCCACCACTATTGCTTATGGGACTTGCAGTTTTGTTTTTCTCATTAAAAGGATGGTCTCTGAAGTCCCAGTCTTCTAAGGGATGTTGGTAAAAATCAGAGGCCTGAGTGAGGGTGAAGCATGACACTGCTCTGCTTAGCAGTGAGATGACTGACAGTTCCCCAGCCCTTCCATTCTTTGTCCTACAGAGGCTCGTTGGCCATTCATATTTTTTTGCAACGACAAAGAAACATTTATTGTAGCTTCTGTCAACTGAAGAGATAAAACGCCTGGGTGTGTTTCATTAACTACTGACAAACATGAACAATCAAGAACATGAGTTTCTGGAAAACTATCAAGCACTATCAAGCACCCAATCAGAATCAGCCGCCCTTCACACCCAGGAATTCTTGAGGATTTGGAGAGGATGAATTGCACGTGGTATAAGAGGAACAATACATCGATCAAAGCTCACTTCTCAGGGATGTACTGAAATGCCAGCATCATGGTACACTTAGCCATCTTTTCACCTCCTCCTCCTCCTCAACCTCTTGACCAGCTATCAGGGCAAATGAGCCTGCAGCAAAGCATCGCTGGCTTGGTTCCACACCGGACCAGGCAAGGTGGTCAACTCCATTCTCCTCCAAGTCAGCAATCACTCTGGTCGAGCCAGTCCTAACCCCACATGAATGTTCCCCATCACAACTATTTTAATGGTACTAAGTTATGTTTCTGCCAAATGATTGAGTCAAAAATTGAAAGGTTTTACTATGAAGTGCTGAAAGAGAAATCAAGAAGTTTTTCAATATTTCGGAGTCTGCCACAGTACAGAGGAGCATTATTTCTTTACAGCAGCAAATCATGTATGTGCCCTGTAGAAAGCACGTTTGAATGAAACATGGAATGCATTGCAACTTATCCCCTCTGCTTTTTTCGATTTCTATGGAGCCATTCCTAGCTGCGCTCCTGGCTCAGCCCAAGATAATCCCATTTAGCTCCGGACCCCACTGTTTGAAAATTACCGCTTACGCGGACGACATAGCGGTATACTCATCAAATGTTACAACAGCACTAGAGGGTATAATGATGGAACCGGAAAAATTTGGCAATGTATCTGGCTATAAACTAAATGCGAACAAAACTCAGATAGTGGGGTTAACATTTCATCCAAGATTAGCGATATAATTCCCATTAACTATGATGTGCTGGTCAAATCAACTAAGCAGCTTCTTAAAAAATGGCATAAACTACCATTAAATATTATAAGTAGAATTAACTTAATTAAGATGAAAATCCTGCCGAAATTTCTTTATTTCTTCCGTTCTATTCCTTTGGCACTGAACAATATTTTTTTTAAAAAGCTAGACGGAATATTTAGCAGCTTTATCTGGGGTTACAGGAAAGTTCGAAAAAGCTTATCTTCACTAAAAGGATCTACTGATATGGGAGGCCTTTGCTTCCCAGACTTTAAACTTTACTTTTGGGCAACTTTTATAAGACGTCTTCGTTCCTTACTTAATCCCGAGCTTAATCATTTTTTCTTTCATACTATAATGTTGAAATCAGATGCAAGAATGTTTCTGCTCAGATTGAACAACCCAAATTTTTACAAACGAGTGAAATTTAAGACAGCCCGAGACATTGCTAAGATTTGGTTTGGTATGATGTCCTTTTGTAAAACTTCCTTCTATCATTCAAAATTAAGGCTATAGGACAACCCAGGACTTCCGGGGATATTTAATGACAGCAGGGCTAGTGTTTGGGCAATACAGGGTATATCAACCTTAGGGGACTTGTATGGTACTAATGGCTTTTTAGATTTTGAGACATTAAAACATCTGTACCATCTGACAGAGTCTATGAGGTTTAAATATATTCAGATCCACGACTTTTTGATACGTCGTATGAAAATCTTAACTATCTCAGAATCCGATATTTGGGATTGCCTCTACTCATCTAAAATTAAATCAGTAATAAGCACTGGCTATAACTGTCTAAACTCTTATGTAAAACAAGATTGCTCCAAACTAGCGGAGAAATGGAGCTCTAAACTTGGCGGTCTATCCGGATCAGATCTCACACTCCCTCTCTAATATAAATAGGCTGGTTCACTCAGCTAGCCTTCGGTTGCAACAGTTCAAAACTTCTTGTTTATTATATCACACCCCGGAAGTGATTCTTAAATGGTCTTCAAATCCACTATATACAGATCGTACCAAATGTCCTAAATGTGATATTATGGGTGCAAATATAGAACATATGCTATTTTCATGCCCTCAACTGAAAGACTTCTGGCACAATTTGGATAAAGCCTTGAAATTTAAATTGGCAAGACCACCGGTACTGTCAGCCTCTGCCATACTTTTAGATATACACGGTACTACCTTACCCCAAAAAGCTTTAGTCACTATTTTGCTATCCTGTGCTAAACTTATAGTAGCTAGGGCTTGGATATCGCCACAGCCACCACAGATTATGCAATGGTAGTTTTTGGTTAATGAAATCCACAATATGGAAGCTGGGTTAGCTCGAATAAGGGGTACCAGTTCTCTTCTTAAATTTGAGAAAATTTGGGGCAACTTTCTGTAAAACTTTTCTTTGCAGGGACATTATCTTCTTTTCTTCCTACTGTATGAATTTTCTTGTATACTTTTTAATTTTTTTTTTTTTTAGTTTCTATTTTTATGCCTTTCTGTATAGCTCTATGTATAGATAATGTTGGTATAGTTGTACTGTTTGTGTTTGACTTCTCATTATGTGCTGATAATAAAAATAATTAAAAAAAAAAAAAGGAATGCATTGCAACCAACAATCTATGCAAAATCATAGCAGAGTGCAAGATAACTTGTGTTATTATTCCAGCAGAACAAAATGCCATTCCTAATGTGTACGTCATTTTAAAGACAAACCCAGAAAAATGTATGGTCAGTGTTGTTCTTCTGCCTGTTAAAAGACAATCTCCATTAATGTGTCAGGAAATAAAATACGATGAGAAATCCTACTCTATGGCAGGGTGCTGCCTGCCACTATATTGCAGGTTACTTCCAACATTATCTGATTTATACATACTCCAGGGTGCTGCCAGCTATCGGTCTGCACCCAGCAGACTGGAGCCACTCAGGATGGCAGTAAGCTCTACATTTCATCTTAAGCCCTTAGGTTACATTCACAGCCGGATGGGTCTGAAGAACTTTATCCTCACTCTAACTGCGCCGAGCAGATGGACTTAGCCCAACATAGGCTGTGTTGTATGCTGGGTAATTCTTGGCATCTTATTATCGTTGGCGGGAGGATGAAGCTCTGATAGGAGCTACTACAAGAAGAGCAGAGAAACAGGACCACAGATCGCCACCGAGCGACAACTGCCCAGAAGCTGAAGAAAGAACTCTGGAACAGCACACCTCCTACACCCTGGAGATTTTCCAGGATAAGCAAATGATGGTAATGAAATGCAAACTGCAGCATTAAGGTCACACACTACAACATCTTTCCTTTTAAACCAAAGGTAAAAGCCTACAAGAAAAAACTAAACAAAAAGCAACAAAACTAGAAAATGCATTTCCAAAAGCTGCAAAAGAGAAACAGTTAATACAAATGAAAAATATTAAACTTTGTTGGTACCTTAGTAATGTGCTTACTTCTGGGCTTCACTCCATCTGCAGCAATAATGCTCTGAAAGGAGAAATTACTGCTGTGAGTCTCAGAGTCTTCAGTGTTACTGGTCTCAGTCACGAAGACTGTGGTGTCGGAAGATAACTTTCTCTTGCTTGGCTTCATAGATCCACCAGTCATGCCATCGCTTTTAGCAGACACGCTACTGTCGGCAGCATCACAACTTCAGGCAGATCAGCAAAGCGGATATCGCCACTCACATTGGGTGAACAGACTCGTCTCTGCTACATACATCCACTCTGTGCTCAAATTTGCTTGGGGCTGCCAAAAGGTAATATATAAAATATTTATGCAGAAACCAAACAAGTAAAATTCAAAATGCAAAACAATAAAAAAAAAAAAAACCAAAATAGAAAAATAAAGTAAAATGTATTGAACAAAATGACACTAAAATGACAAAATCCAACAAGGGGAATGAGATATGAACTGTAACGCTGTAAGAATCACAAGGTGCCAATGGACGAGGGGCCCTGGCATGGATTAGTCTCTCTGGAGCTGACTGACAAGTCAGAGGAAACCAGAGGCCACGGCCTGCAAGCACATAGTGCAGGAATTAGCCACAGTGGTCCAAAAATACATCTAGTGCTCCAGGATCAGATAGGGCTGCTGGCCTACAGGGGGATTCATGGCAGGTCTGGGCACAAAGTGCTTAGAGTATTGAGAACAAGCAGCAGATGCCCAGTAGGGCAATAGCAGACGGTCGAAGGCAGCAAGGCCCGGACGAGACTGAAAGGGAGTGACACCTCTGGCCCTGTCCATCATGCAATAGCGTAGTGGAGCTCAGCAGGAGGACAACCCGTTGACAGCCTCCTACTGGGGCTGGGACCCCACGACAAGGCAGGCCGGTCTGGTGATGTGGTAAGAGATATAGCAGCCATGTCCTCAGCGAGAAGCAAGTAGGATCAGAATCTAAAAAAGATGCTGACCAAGCTCCTGATGACCGGCAGCGGAGAAGGGAGGCTCTCCCCAATGACACAAATCAGCCAAGATGCGGACACCTCTGAAGCCCCAGTTACCCACGCCTATTGAGAGTCCCTATTCGGTGCATTATGGGACGACTTGCCGACACTGAAAAGGGAAATAGCGGGGGAGATGAAGGAGATAACCGATGGAGGCCACACGTTCCCAAACTGCATCAACGCCCCGCCTTATGATAAGACGGGACGTTGATGCCGTTGGGGACCGTGTGGCCTCCATCGAGGATCAGGAGCAAGCCCGGGAAGAGGAGGTGGAGCATCTATAGCCAGAGATACTCCGGCTCAAGGCTCAACAGAGCGATCTCCAGGCACACACAGAAGACCTGGAGAATCGGTCTTGGCGGAACAACATCCATGTTAAGGGAGTTCCACCTAAAGAAGAAAGGGTTAGACATCACACAATACCTGCAGGGTCTCTTCAGGAGCATACTGGGCGCCCCCACGGGCGCCCCTGGGCTTACATTACAGGCTTTCAACCAAATGAGTGTATACTACGTGCTGTCAGGGACAAACAACCACTAAGATATCAGGACCACTCCATAGCTTTGTACCAGGACCTGGCTCTAATACCCCTTCAAAAGTGTTGGGTGTTCTGAGTGGCAACCACACGTCTTCGAAATCAAGGAATACCGTATTCTTTGGGTCACCCTTTCTGGCTGATTTTCATATGGCAGGGCAAACTCCTCCAGCTCAGATCCATGCACGACACTTGCCAGGTGCTGGGCATCGCAAATCCAATCCAGGAGGAGAGGCCGACCGACCAAAACTCCTCGAGAAAGATGGCATAAGGTCTACGGGAGGCGAAGCACAGAGCGAGCGACGAGACCGGACCCCAAGACCATGGCACAAGAAAGACTGGCAGTGCTGGAGACACTGTCGAAGAAGACATTCCCCCATGATGACACAGTGAACGACTGAGGGACAGATAAGTGACATTTGCAAGGCTGGGTGGGCGGCGAAGAAGTCTGCGGGGAGTGTAGAGACACAGGGAGTGTAGAGACACGGGGAACTGGCCACATACGTTCTCAACTATTCCGACTTCCAAGGACACGCACGCACGAATGGCGGGCCCTGGACAATTTGAGGTTAATGGGTTTCTAAGTTGGGGTTAGGGAGGGGAGGGAGGAGAACTGGTATGCAGGTTAATGGCGTTGAAGAGAGGATCAAAGGACAATGGAGGACGGGCAGACGTTGGGAGCTCAGGTGGAAGAGGGATCACAGGGATCCAAATACAGGCCAAAGCTGGTGCACTCACTATGACATGCTATTTCCCAGCCCACACTGAAAATTCTCACTCTCAATGCAAGAGGTCTCAACAATCCCAATAAAAGGAGGACCATCATTTCCCACCTGGATAACATAGAGGTGTGTGCCTCCTCCAGGAGACACAGAGATTGGCATAGAATGAGATCACGGCTCTTTCCCCAGCAGTTCTTTTAATCTACCTTGGATAAGAAGGCGGGTGGCTATTTTAGTAGCCAAACATTTTAAGGGGACAGTGGGGGAAAAGGTGGCCGAAATCAAAGAGGTTGATGGGAGCAGGCCCATCGATAGTGTAGGTATTGGTATGAGTATTTTAGATGCCGAAATTGTGTCGCAAACCGGCAGAGTTACTGCTCCCGCAATCACCCTTCACCCGATATACGATCAATCCAGGGGCTGCGTCAATTGCCTATAGATAGAAACAGCTCCTCCCCCCCCTCACACACCTATACCAATAACCATTTCAAATACCAACCCCACCAGGGATGGTGGTTAAACAAGTCCAGGGGCTCGAATCAGAACAGGTTGTCTAGTACCTCGTGCATTAATGTTCCTGCCACCCCAAGTATGAATGGCTAATCAGGATGTCCTGAGTCTGCCGCCCGCTGCTTGCCCTTATGTGTTGGTACTGGCAGGAGTACCTACTTTAAAGAGGGATCAGCATGAGTCATGGGACCAGCTACGCATTAAATGTGCGGACTGGCTATCAAGGCATAGAAGCTTCCATGTATCCGAAATAAAGGATATTATTATGGCACGCAGGGTTGGGTGAGTTGGTCCATCTACAAACATTTTCGAAGGGGACAGTATTCTAATTAACTTCCGCCGACCTTCTTTGGTGAGACACCTACTAAGGGGTTGCAAATTCATAACATCTAATAGCACTAACATATGCGCACTACCCCTTGGTTATTTCTACAAACCAAGTCATGCTCCTTTCACCAACAATTCCTCTTGAATTACTACCTCTAATAGGTTCCAGGCCTTATCTGGATTAGAGACCCAAGACTGACTATCAACTTTTGGGGAAAATACCTCTTGCCCTGCCAGTAACTGAGTGTACTATTCCCACAACCCACTTATCCCCCCTATGCTAACGAAGGCCGCAGCAAGTTCAGACCTCCATATCGTTAGCTGGAATGTTGCAAGATTGTACTCTAAACTTCACCAGCTAGATTGGGTACAACTTATTAAAGACCGATATATCCTTTTATTTCAGGAAACATGGGTCACGCAATAATTGCATATTGAGGGGTTTGAATGCCATAATATCCTAGCAACAACCCCCAAGCAGGGTCGACCATTTGGGGGTTTATCAATCTTGGTCAATATTAAGACAGGGGGATGCATAAAAACTGTAGATACAGATAACAATAATTTTCTAGGCATATTATTTAATAGTGGAATTTCCTTTTGGATAATTAATGTTTATAACAATGATTTTCATTCTGTTCCAAATATGCATTTTATAAATGTGATTAATTTTATTGCATCGATTCGAAAATCCAAAGACTCAAGTCAGTAGGAATCTGTCTGGGGGCGATTTTAATGCTAAGCTATCTTACTCATGGTCAAGCGAATATTCACATAGCAGCAGACAGACATGCAATAGGGGTAGAGAGTTAATGGACCATTTGAACACCCTTAACTTAATTGATGTTATAGAAATTGATGCAACTACAAAAGATAATGCCCCCCTGAACCGACATTCAGAGGGGGGGGGGTGTTCATCTACAATTGATAATGTTTTTTATCTCCCCCGCTTTAGAAGCAAGCTTGCTTAAAGCCGAAATTATGGCCACAATCTTTGGGGACCATAACCCAATACAAGTAACGTTACGGATGTCTCCAGTTCCAACGGCTCAGACAGAATGTGGTGCTGGAGATCTATCACCATCCATAGATAACCGCAGACTGGTCTGGTGAGGCATTAATAACACAGACCTATTCAGTTCTATGGTTAGGGGAAACATGAATCTTATTAACATCTGTTTAGAGGCCCTGTACCACACCCAGAGGCTATCAGCGCCTTTACCGAACTCAGTGGAGCCATTAAATCCTCGCTGTCTAAACCCATTTGTACAGCACAGCACAACCTTAGATGGTTCAATCAGGAGTGCTCAATTGTCAACAGGAAGCTCCGCAAGGCCCTATCTCAAAGCCCTAGGTGTAAAGATGTGGTCAAGTCCTTAAGGTTGACATATAAGCAGGCTATTGCTAATAGGAAGGAACAGTTATTAGGTGAGCACTGGGATGCGCCCATTAATGCTGCCAGCTTAAATAATGGGAATATATTTTGGACTACCATTAAAGAGTTAATATCAATGGGACCACCGTTCACTCCCATCATATGCAACATAACGAGCGCTACCTGGGAAAGTCACTTTTCCACTATTTACCAAGAGCCTGCTTTTGAATCCGACCCTTTTATGAAAAGGGTGCCACCTGGAGTCTCATTATCAATAAACAAGGTTGAGGAGGCTATACGTCAGAGTATGGGCAATAAAACTCCAGGCCCTGATGGGTTGTCCATCGATCTTATTAAATATAAACCAGATTTTTGGGCCCCAATGTTGTTAAATATTTTTTATATTCTAACCAATGCACCCTGCCTAAGAAATGGTGTACTAGCACGATCGTTCCCATTTTTAAAAAGGGCGATTGCACACAACCTTGTTGCTGTAGACCGATCTCCCTCATCAATAACACCCTTAACATTTTAGACAGCGTTTTAGACACAAAAATTTTAACCTGGACAGATTTTAGAACAATGCCAACTAGGTTTCAGGGATAAAGTTTGTACAAACGAGCAAAGTCTTAATCTTAATTTGATCATAGGGAAGTACACTATTGCACAGAACTCGCCACTTTACTTAGCTTTTATGGACCTGTCCTCAGCTTTCGATTTTGTCAATAGGTCCCGTCTATGGTCCTTCCTTTTAGAATATGGACTGGATGAGGCCCTTGTTTATTTTTTAGCCTATCTCCATACGGACCTGAAGGCGCGGGTCAGGATTGGTGGTGGGGAGAAGTTTCCAATTACATCAGTGTAGATAGAGGGGTCAGACACTTATAAGGTCCCAAAGGCGAGACCTACTGGCTATGCCAATGCTTGTTTACCTGATGGGCATGTGCCAACCGCTACCTGGTTACTGAGGGCTTAGTGAGGTTGAGACATATTAGGGGGAGTTTTAGCCACATCAGATGATGCTGTGCACGCCCAAGCCTAGGTACAATGAGGCGCAGTCGGAAGTGCTGACTGGGAGTGTGTTCTTTCACTTTCAATTGACGGGGCTGCCCCCCTTTACTCTGGTGAAAGCCAAACACGGAATTCAAGTCGATCTTCTCATCACACAGACTTTTCAGGCGAAGAAATTGTCAATGTTTGCTGAGGCCCTTCAAAATAGTTACCCAGCTCCAAAAATGAGGGTCAATGAGCATTCATTGCAAAGACAGTTTTGGTGAGATGCACACCTTCTAGCTTTCTCCATATTCATTCATTTTCAACCTTTGTTCGGCGTGCAAGCTTGCTCCGCGCTCCGCCCATTGCACTGCAATTGTGAAACCAAACTGAAGAGGAGCCAATTATGCCCCCGCCAAGCTGCACAGCCGTGCCTTCAAAAAAGTCCAATAAATCAAACTCATGTTATACTTCCGTTAATCCATATTTACTCCATGTTTATCAATCTTTTTATCCTTTCTTTTCTTGGATTTATTTTACTCATTTCTTTTCTTTGTCAACGTCTTTTCACAACAACACAGGAGAAACGTGTTTCCACAGGTCACAATTTATTCAAGAACACCCAATGCATTTCGGGATTACCCTTCGCCAGGGGTTTATCCGGGGGAAAATATATACACAACTATCAATAAAATCCAACTTCTAAGTTTCTGTACATAAGCATCAAGCCAAGTGTAAAGCGTCATTTATCAGTGCTATCTAGTACAACAGTCAAACAGTGTGCAACATTTCATTGCTCATTTTTCAAACTCCACAGCTCGGTCACAATACCCTCCTCAATTTAATACATCACGTAGCTCCCTTTTTGATGTTGAAAACTAAACCGTTAATATAATTTACATGTTAATGGATTGGCAATCGCATCCTTTGAGAAAACTTTAGAGTACATGAAGACCCCCAGTTTCCCCCTGAGCCCTCCATCTAATCTCTGTTCCAGTTTAAGCAATCGAATAATTAATCCCCATACCCGCTTACCGTGACTAGTGTTCGTTGGCTATTTAAAAGCATGATTATAATCCGCGTTACGCGTTTTATCAGAACTTTCCCGTACCATCTCACGGTCTATCTGCGGTTACCCCCGCACTCCTTTACAATCAGTGTCATGATTAGGGGTGTCCATAGATAGAGTGCGTACAGATTCATATTGATAAAGAGCCAGGTCTTCAAGGCCTTACGGAATGAGTTTCCAGAATCGAAATTGAAAGAGGAAGGGAGTTCAGCAAATTGTCCGCAGCAAGCGAAAAGGACCTTCCCCCATCTAGATTTTCTGAATCTAGGCACAGTCACCGAATTCTTGCTGGAAGATCTTAACTGCTTACCAGGGCCATATCTCCAAAACAGTTTTTTGATGCCTTCTGATCCCATATTATAAAAGGTCTTGTGCAGACCTTTATTTATCCCTACATAAAGGGTGTGAGAAGTTGGCCTGATATATACTATTCTAGTGAGCACTTGTATCAGTCCAAACAACCCTTATTGATGATTGGTTGTAAGTCAACCTTATAGACCAGTTATCCTAGTAGCATGGATGCGAGCAGTCTTCGGGCTAAACTCTAGAGGGCGTGTTAAGCCAGCTGTTATACCATCACATATACCCCTTGAACACCAAGTGAAAGGACACCACACAAGTGTTATGAAAATAAACAGTGTATTTATTTAGATCATAGCAGCCCTGTACTCTTTATGAGGACAGGGTACTAAGCACACAACAAAACTCTTACGAAAATACTTTAAGTTGCACAATTTACACAAGTGCCCGAAGGGCACGGAAAACCATATACTACAAAAGTGGAATGCGAAATTACTAGCAGGTAAGTACTGGACTAATAGGCTTTGGAATCGCTAGGACTACGTTACTGAACCTTCAGATTACTAGTAGGAGGCCTAGGGGACTCGGGTGCAGAGTGTGCACTCTCACGCGGGATGCGGGACAAAGTCTATGGAGGCTAGTAAAAACAAAGTTAGTGTTCTCTAGCGAACCCGACTAGTTAGGCTGAAAACAAAAGTGGATCTGGACCCTTGGATGCTGAAGTTACCTAGCCCAGAGGCTGCGGCTGCATAGGTCTGAAAAGACGTCGGGAATCCTCGTTGCAGTCTATAGAGCCTGAAGGAAGAAGTTGCTGGCAGGCGACCAGTGAAGATTGTTCGGTGGATCCAAGCCTGGATCGAAGATGGAGGACACCTGTGTGCAGAGGGGACCAAGTTCTGAATCACTAGCCAGTGATTAGATGGGCACCAGGATGGCACCGGATGGAGTCACCTCGACCAGGTGAGTGGGCGACGCTGGGCTCTGCAGTCTCACGGACCAGGAGGTGTTGTCGGCGACCAGGATGGAGGTGCGAGCTGTCCCACGATGGTTGCTGCTGTCGACGTCGCTGGACCCAGGATTGGGGCAACAAGTCTTGGCAAATTCAAGCCCACGCGGTGGACCTAAAATGGCGTCTGGAGTGGACCAGGAGGGTCCGGGGTGCTCCTCTTTTGGAAGGGAGCAAGGGCCAGTCTGGAGCAACCAGACTAGCAGTGGTGATGTCGTCGGTCGTCGTCGGGAAATCCACAAGCCAGCGGGCTAGTAGCCAGACAACGCGGTGAGCAGCAAAAAGCAGAAGGGCCCCACGCAGATCTCGTGAATGCTGGGGGGCTGGACTTCGGTGCTGGAGCTGCTCAGGGTCGGGGCTTCTCGGACCCCAAAGCACTCACCAGAGGATCCCTCGGCGGTCGTGCTGGATAGAAGTCGTGCAGTTCTGATGATGGGCGGTCCCTCGAGGTCTCGTCGCACCTACGGTTCTCAGCTTAGCTGTAGAGGTAGGTAGAGGTCAGAGGTGCCAGGGAAGCCGGGTCTCATCGTGCTGGTCTGTCGAATTCCGGAGGAAGGACGTGCAGCAAACCGCAGTGTTCTTAGATGGTGCCTGCGGGTGCAGGGTGACTACTCCTTAGTCACAAGGGAGAAATCTTGAGAAGAAGTCGAGAGTTCCTTTCGTAGAAAGTAGTTTCTTGATTCAAAGATGATCTAATTTGGAAGGGTCCCCGCTCCTGCCTTTATCCTAAAGAAAGGGGTGGGTACGCGACTAGGTCCTGCCCTAGGGGTGGGACCAGGAAGGGGGGTGGTTAAACCCCTCTCCCATGCCGGACTTTCCCCAGCTCAGGGGCTGGTGTGCCCCTGGAACTGGTTCTAGCCGGCAGATGCATAGTGAGCACCGGGGTTCCACTTGCAGTCACCTTCCTCTAAAGCCCTGCCTACCCAGGATACACAAAACCCTGTCTGGGATGGTGCTAGCACCGCCCCTGACAGGAAACCCTTTGTCCAAGCTCCCCTCGCTGGAAGGACTCCCAGCTGCAGGGGGTCAGACTTGTGTCTGTGGTGGCAGCATCCATTTTGTGATGCTGAGGCTTGAGTTAACTTTAACCGGGGTTCACAGTTACATACATGTTGTGTCCCTCTAGAAGGGTGGATTGCTAACCCCGTCGCCAGAATTGGCGAGGGGTTAGTATTCCAATTCGTATGACAACTTACTCGATATGTTTTGATAAAGCGATACCAGAGTTAGCATATAACCGCGAGGATTATAATGCACTTAAGAGTATATGGTATGCGTTATCATGGAACAGCTATTAGGACTTGGTTCCGCAAGCTGCAAACGGGCTCAGCTCATGCCAGAGCACCATCTCACACGATTCCAAGCACTCTGCCTTCAGGATTGTCAAGGCCTGCCATAGGAGTGAATGATAGGAATCTGTGTGTCCATTTTAGGGTTAGATATAGGTATACCATATCTAAAGCAAAGGGTGATTACACCACCTTGCCCCAGCTGTCGTGCAGCCAGTTGTGTCAGATTTAGATGGCCAGCCAGGGGTGGCATAATACATGCTGCAGCCCCTGGTAGGCCCTGGGTACACCTATGCCCTGAGTTACAGGGTCTGATAAGGTGGCCCAGTACCAATTGGATATGTACCTAAGGTACATGGAATCCATTTTACAGAGAGAGCAGTAGGCCTGGGGTCCTGATTGGCAGGGTCCCAGGCCAACTAAGTCGGAAAACCAGCAAAACACCAGGCAAAAAGTTGGGGGCAACCATAGTCGGGTATCCACCTTCCTACAAAGAGCATTGCAGTAATCCAATCTGGACAACACAAGGGCCACCACTGCCAGTTTCCGCGTGGGGGGGAAAGAAATTGATATATCTTTCTGAGAGTTCTTATCTTTCCGAAGCAGGTGGAGAATTCTATTTATTTGGGGGCCCAAGGAGAGGGAGGTATCAACTATGATGCCTTGAGTTTTTGGCACTGAGGCCAGGGCGAGGGCAAGATCCAAGCGTATCTGGCCTCCAGGCCCTGGACCAAATCTCCTGATTGTCTCAGAAAATTAAAATCTCAGTTTTATCCCCATTGAGTCTTAGATAGTTCTCTACCATCCATGCTGCTACAGCCTGCATGCCGCTTTTAAAATTTACTGATGAAGCTTCAACACTCTCAGTGATGCTTATCATGATGTGAGTGTCATCAGCATAGGATAACACTTCTAGGCCTAAATATCTTACAACCTTGGCAAGTGGGGCTACATAAAGGTTAAAAGGGTGGGACTCAATGAGGATCCCTGGGGAACTCCGCAGAACAGCCGTTTAGGAGCAGAAAGGAATTGACCCATCGTAACTCTTTGAGCCTGTTCCGTAAGGAAAGATGTAAGCAAATTAAGGGCAGAGCACTCAATCCCTATTTCCCGGAGCCTCCCAGCCAATCTAAGGGGAGAGATGGTATAGAAGGCTGCCGATAGGTACAGAAGGGTCAGTAAGGTGGTGTGACCTGTGTCGACCTGTTGTCGAATGTTGTTAAAAACAACAGTTAACGCCGTCTCGGTACTGTGCTCACTTCTGAACCCATGTTGCGAGCCATCGAGCAACTGATGATCCTCCAGATAGGTGCTAAGATGGAGGTTCAGGTGTTTCTCCAACATTTTAGCTGGGACGGGCAACAGGAAATTGAACTGTAGTTCTTTAGTTCCGCCGGATCCAGAGAGGGCTTCTTTAAGAGAGGTTTAACCACAGCCGTTTTCCAGGCAGTGGGGTACTGGCCAGAAGTAATAATGGCATTAAGAACTACGGTCAAAGTAGGAACAATAGCCTCCATTCCTAGTTTCAGGATCTTCAGGGGACAGGGCTCCATAGGGGAGCCAGATCTAACTCCACTTAACATCCGCTCCGTGTCTTCTTGAAGTATAGGGGGAAAGGTGCTCAAGCGGCAATCTTTTGGAGGAGCTACCAGAGAATCCAAGGACGATCGGCGTTTGACCCTCCGACATTGGATATCTCCAGGGAGGAATATATGTCCTTGATTTTGTCATAAAAAGCATGCCTTTTTATCACATAGCTCCTGGGAGACCTCGGTGTTGGCAGAGGCCGAGGGGGCTAGGAGGGAATTAATCACATTGAAGAGTTCCCTCTGGGATTTAATGGATTCCGTCATCTTGGAATAGTAGATAAACTTTTCCTCATTAATAGCTAGCCTATATTCCTTCAATCTGAGTTCATGCAGGTCCCTTTCGGCTGGGATAAGCTCACGGCGCCATATTTTTTCCTGCTGTCGGCATACCTGCCTACGGTTTCTCAACCTTTTGGTGAACCAGGGTGCTGAAGGGCATTTTCTGGCCACATAATGCTCCAGAGCCGCCAAGAGCCAGTTGGAAAATTTATCATAGATTGATTAACAACCAGGTGGGGGAGACAGCAATAAGTACTAAGCTTAATTAGAAGACCCTCCTTATATATGCGGCTACGGTTTCTCTTCATCTCCACCCTGTTCTTAAAATTGGGATCTGGGTGGGATTCGGCAATTCGCAGAAAAAATGGAATGGCGTAATGATCAGACCAAGAGAGTGGGATGAGATCATTCACCTCCATCCTTGGATCGTTAGAGAAGATCCCGTCCAGAATGTGTCCGCCGTATGAGAGGGGCTCCTCACCAGCTGAGGAAGGCCACAGGAGTCCATAGCTTCCAGGAAAACCTGCGTTTCCTGATTAAACATTCCTCTGGGACCGAGAGGCCGGTAGCTGACCACTCCCACAAAGCTATAAGAGGGTAGGATCTTCAAGGAGAAATATAGGGCCTGATAGGGATCTGAGGGAGTTGTGAGGGCCTCAGTGAAGCACGAGAAGGTGTCTTTATAAAGTACTCCCAAACCCCCCTATCAAGTCTGGACAGAGCATACCCTGAGGGGATGGTCTCCACCAAGTCAGGCCCTGAGCAATCTCTAGCCTAGGTTTCAGTAATAAATACCCAATCAGGCCTACGGGAGGAGACAAAATCATTAAATTCTGCTCTGTGTTTAATTAGAGATCAGAAGATACCCTGAAAAGGACTGCTTCATGGATAAGGGTAGGGCTGACACGTTTCCCCTGGGGTTTTAAAGCTACCCCCAATGGAATGACTGTCTTACAGTTAACACACTCATATAGCCCAATGCTCACAGTTCATCGACCTGCACTGCACATCCTTCTATCCTTCTCTCCATGAAGCTCCAAGAGCTGTCCTCTCGGGTAAACAAGGGGCTTACCAGGGTCTACAATAAAAAGGACAGCGTCCCTGGCACAAGGCCTAAACTTGGCACAGACGGACACAGACAGGCGTGCCTTTGGCGCGCCTGCTGCGTGCGTTCACTACGCGTCCGGCCCGCCATTCAGATTAAATAGCTGGGTCATTCAGGAACAACCAGAGCGCTGCCCATCGATCTGGGACAGGAAGTGGAGTACAGCAGCAAGAGTTAAACACTCACTTCCCTCCATACAATTGGCGAGCCGTGGTGGACCGGGGAAGGAGCAAAAGACCCCCACAAGCCCCCCCACCCCCCTGAGATGAAGAAAAAAAGCAGAAGAGTGCCTGGAAAGAATGCAGTAATCCCACACAAGTAAGCAATTAAAATAGCTTTAAAAATATTCCCCCACTAGAACGCACACGATTCAATAACATTTTAAAATCACAGTCACTTTCTAAACGCAGTAGCAGTGCAACAGAGTGGCAACTCTAATCAGGGTGAACCACTATCACGTGGTGTAGAGGAGGAGACAAATGTGATAATAGTTAAGGAACTGCTGGGCAAAACTGACCTAAAAAGGAACTGGGCCTGCACTACAGCCCCAACATGTTCCAGGAGTGGAATGTGGCTCCATCATATTATTATCAGAAGTTTGATAACAACAAGAATAGTGCACAGAGAGAGTCAAAAGTTGAAGTAAAGAGACAAAAAAAAGAGAGATCAAGAAAGGGAAGAGAGAAAGATGAACAGGGGAAAAGGAAACAGAGTTATAGGAATGCTTACCTGACAAATATTGTTTTTGTTCCCCCAAGGGTGGCAGCCACGCTGCACTGCCTGTCATCCCAGAATACCTTGAAAGGAAGTAAAGAAATAATTTTGCATCAGACGGCAATCACACTTCATCACATTTTACAAATAACCGTCCTGCATTTACAAAACAACCGAGCCCAGGGGGGGCCAGGGGTTGACTTCAGCCTCCTTGAACAGCTATTGCTGTGAATGTTCAACAATTAACCGCTGGGGTCCTGTATGCGGCTGTAAACTGTTCAAGTTTCACAGCAACAGCTTTGAAACAAAGGTTTTAGAGTACCGGAGGTGTTTCAACCCCCTCGGTCTCTGGGACACCGCTGTTTTATTGATTAACACATTCTGCCCTCATGGGGGAAACAGTGTAATGACCTTATAGTCAGCCGTAGCAGGCCATACAGCCCCTTAAAGGACTGCTCCCTTGGTAAAGGCCCTTGCCTTTGGAGCTACAACAAGATTCAAAGCTATATTTAAGGTTTCAAATAATTACTGAAGGCATAAACATGGTTACTCAGTCAGAGAAATAATTTTCATAATATTTGCAGGAGAATCACATAAAGGGAACCTTTAAAGTATATGAAAAGCCAGAATCAGAAATAACTCCACTTGTAAAGTCAATAGACAGACCACCACAACAAATGTGTGCTAAGTTATAAGAAAACATTTTTTTTATAATATCAAATAGCAAAATGATATAGAATCTGCTCAGTTAGGAATCAAGGAAATGTTCTTAAGTTTTTAAACAGAGAGAACACATTATTGACATGGTTCACGATGGGGTAAAAATGACAGCAATCAATGAATGTTCATGAAAACATGGCACAACAAAATGTAATTTAATAAACCACACCTACAAAATGAATAATTAATTGTGACTCTGCCCCAAAAAGCCACAAGTCATTTTACAAGGTATTCCCTAACATAATAACTGGATCTTAATCACAGTAAACGTTTCTGGCCATTCATTTATGACCAAATTTGTACGGAAACATTTGCTGGCAGCTCATTAGTTGTTTATTAGAAATGCCTACAACTTGGACTCCTTTCCCAAGAGGGGTGGGTTGGGCGCTCCTGTCAGTCTGACTGTGGGATGGGAGGCACATTTATTGATTAAAAGTGATGCTGAATTCCCATTTACTTCTTCTACAAAAGAGCCTGTGACTGTTGGGATACGCACGAGTGGTCAGCATGAGTGTTTTGGACTCGTGCTGTAGAATGTGGACTGCTCGTGCTGTGGAATGGGGGAAGGATCTGTCGGCAGTTGCTGCCGGGACTGCTGTGCATCGGATGTAATAAAGGAAGCTCCTACAACTCACCAAGCGTCGTCTTCCTTTCCTTGGTGACAGGATGGTCCGGTGTCAGCTGTTTCCCAGAGGTGTTGCTGGACGTCGTGGTCGGATTAATCCACTTCGAGGCAACTGCTGCGTCGAGTGAAGCTTGGAAACCTCTCCAGTGCTGATGCTAGCCGCTGTGTGCCGACTGCCACTGGCATACTTATGCGGTGGGTTCTTCAGATGGATTTTTCTTGGTGAGGAGTTCATTTTTTTTTATTATTGTGTTTCCTGTTTAGCCTGATGCCCGAGCCCTTAACGTCTCTCGTTGCCTCCTACACTAGTGCGTGGGCGTTCCCTGAAGCTGACGTGCTGACGTTTACACGCATTGCCATGGTTTCTGATCATCAATCTCCGGTGCGATGCATTCGCTCTGAAGGCTTGTTTTAAAGAGACGATCTTTACAGTTTGTACACGCATTTACATCGCGTTGTAATTTCGGTGTGCAAAACGTATTGGACATTTACTCAGTATGAACTGTATTGTTTAATAATTAAAGAGAAACTGTTTTTTTTCTTTCATGAGGTTTATGAAAGGCATTTTAGCATTGAATCAATAGCGTGTTCAAGGCAAACACTTTAACATTTTTGTGGAAGACATTGTCACTGTTGTAGTTAATTACTTTTCATTTTAATTACTTTTCATTTTTGGGGCAGCAACTAACCCACGCAAATGGAAAAGGTAGTGACACCGCCTCCCTTTTTTACAATCACCTGGTCCTCCTCCCATGTTATGGAAACAGTGGATGGCTACAATTTAAGCTTACATTGAAGCAATTGACGGCGATACTTTCACTTCCAAAAAGAAGAAAGCGCTACTAGTGTATAATTTGGGTGTTGAAGGTAGGTCCATTTTGGAGACCTTGCCTCTTGAGGAGGTGAAGATAAGTGCAAGCACAGGTGATGGTGGTGATTCTCAAGTCATTGATGAGTACGCTTCACTCATAAAAACACTTGATAAAAGATTCAGTCCCAAACGCAATATTGTGCTGGAAGGGCATACATTTTTACAACGTGCACAGATGCCTGGTGAATCTATTGAAGATTTCGTTGCGGCTTTGAGAATATGAGCTTTAAACTGCAACTACAGAGAATTTAGGGATGAAATTATTTGAGATCAGCTCATTGAAAGTACTTGTGACAAGAAAGTTCGAGAAAGACTTTTATCTTCTGATGATCCGGATTTGGAAACTGCTCTGACTTTAGCTAAGTCTGTTAAACATTCTCAGTTTTGTATGAAAGAGCTGAGGGCACCTGCATCATCTTCTTCACCAAATGAAGTTAATCTGGTCAGTACCAAGTCTTCTGCAAAATCATCCAAAGCTGTCAACATGGACATTCCTCGAACTTCTTCTACGTCAGTCACCAGAACAAGAAACGATGGTCATGGACTGTCATGTTATCGTTGTGGTAGCAGATCTCACCTGGGAAATTTTAAGGTCAGCTTCGCCATAAACTAATCTTGTTTCAAGTGCGGAAAGAAAGGGCATATGGCACGTATGTGCAAAGCAACTTTAGCACAGAAGGGACCGTCACACACAGTAAAAAACATAGAGGATCACAATGTGGAGTATAATGATGATGAGACTTGTTATGAATTATTGATGTTATCTACCTCGTCTATGGAGTTTGAGGGTGTGTTGGAGATAGTGTCTGTTGATGAGCCTCAGAGAAGGAAATCTCCTGTGTGTCTTATCAGTCTGAATGATATTAACACCAAATTTCTTGCAGATTCTGGTTCCCCTGTTACCTTGGTTAATGTCAAGGATTTTGACACTTTAGGTGGAATTTCTTTGACGCAATCATCCATTAAAATCTTTGCTTATGGGGGTAAAAGAGTAGAGGTCTTAGGCAAATTCAAAGGTAAATTGGAGTACAAGGGCGATGGTACATCATGTACAGTATATGTTGTTAAATAGGGTGCCAACTTATTAGGATGGCATGAACAAGGTGAGCTCGGAATCATCCTTGATCCTAATCATGCAGATATGGTTTTATCTAGACGGGAAGCTAAACAGTGTTATGCTAATCTTCCTGACGTTGGGTCGGTACATTCTGTCAGTGCCAGTTCATCAGTTGGGAATGATTGGATCCACAGTTATCCTCTAGTCTTCAGTGATAAACTTGGCAAACTTAAGGGATTTCAACATCGCATTGTTTTGAAGGAGGGTGCTAGGGCAGGAACTTGAGAGATTGTGTGCTTTGGGAGTGATTGAACCAATCGTAGGTTCTGAGTGGCTGTCTCCCATAGTTTTGGCGCGCAAGGCTGATAAATCGCTGGGGATGTGTGTGGATTTGCGCGATTTGAATTCTTGCATATGGATAGATCGACAACCTTTGCCCAACATCAATGAAATGTTGTCTACCTTGGAAGGTGGCAGATATTTTTCGTCTCTTGACATATCTTCGGCTTATCATCAAATTGAGTTGTGCAAAGATTCAAGGCACCTCACGTCATTTGTGACTCCTGAAGGTGCGTTTCGCTATTTACGAATGCTGTTCGGTTTGGCGTCGGCTTCTGCAGTGTTTCAACGTCTCATGGGCAATTTATTTACGGACACTGTAGGAGTTGTGTTCTTTCAGGACGACATTCTTATATACGGCAGGACTGTACAAGAACATAATGTCAGAGTCAAGACTGTTTTAGATATTGTGAAGTCTAGTGGTTTAACTCTAAGAAGGGATGAATGCAAATTTCTTAGGAATGGTGTGGATTATCTGGGAAATCACATTTCAGTTAAGGGGGTGGAACCTAAAATGAAACTTCTTGATGCCATCCAGAATGCACCTGAACCCCAAAACAAGGACCAGCTATGCCCTTTCTTGGGGCTGGTCGAATATTATGCAAAGTTTGTTTCAAATTTCTCTGATAGAACTATATGCTTGCGTAATCTTCTTAAAAGAAATGTTAAGTATATTTGGTCTGAACAGTGTGCCAACGATTTTAGTTCCTTGAAAGAAGCGATTGTTCTGGCACGTCCACTGAAATTGTTCAACATTAGGGATCAATGTATGGTTATCACTGACGCCAGTAATGTGGGTCTCGGTGCTGTTTTGATGCAGAAGAGGTCTGACAATAGGGAAGAGATTATTGCTTTCGCTTCTAGAACACTCCGAGGTGCTGAGGAGACTTATTCCACGATCGAAAAGGAAGCTTTGGCTTTATGGTGGGGTGTGCAATACTATAGGAATTTCTTGTGGGGTAATCACTTCGTTCTCAAAACTGATCACAAACCCTTGGTGGATCTCTTTAGAACTAAGGGTGGGGGTAGAGCCACACCTCGCATTGCCAAATGGCAGTACAGACTTGGTGAGTTTAATTACCGCTCTTCGGCCACGCTGGCCAGGAAGCAGCTGCATTGGCTTCCGATTAAGGAGCGGATTGTTTTCAAGTCCATGTGTATGGTCTATAAAGCCTTGGCCAAAAGCAGCCCCACAGGGATCAGAGCCATCCTGACATACTACAACCCTGGCAGGAGCCTCCGCTCCTCTAATCACTCTTTCCTCCACATCCCCCGTACTCGGAAAGCTAGATGGGGTGGTAAGGCTTTTTCCCTCTTGGCCCCTAAATTGTGGAACGACCTTCCACTAGAACTTAGGTCCCTCCCCACCCTCCAAACTTTCAGAGCAGCCCTTAAAACACGCCTCTTTGTTCAAGCGTACATGTAAGTGCATGACTGTCCGCTTTTTTTGATCTTTTTGTTAGGCGCCTTGACACCTTCGGGTTTTAGTTTGCGCGGTACAAGTTGCAAAATAAATAAATAAATAAATAAATAGAGTACGTACCCGGTGTGCAGAATTGTGTAGCCGATTGTTTATCTAGGTTACCTCTTCCCCATGCTATTTTGGAACCGGAGTGTGATCAGTTGGAGATGGTGTGTGCTGTTAGTACTGTACTTAATACTGGTGCTGCTTTATCGGAAGCAGATTGGAAACTTGCGGTTTCTGAAGATGTTGATTTGTGTAGAGTAATTGGTTTTTTAACTCAGGGTTGGCCGGATGATAAGGTTCTTCCTTCTGAGTTAGTTCCTTTCAAAAGAATTGGAGATGAATTATCCTTAGTAGATGGAATTTTGCGCAGGGGTGGTTTAATGGTTGTTCCAAAATCACTGTGTAAACCAGTTTTGGAGCTGGCTCATGTTGGTCATTTGGGCATTCGTGCTATGAAACGGAGAGTATGTGAAGATTTTTGGTGGCCGGGTGTTGATAGGGCCATTGAACATTGTGTTTGAGATTGTGGACCTTGTATTTTGAATGACAAAACCCAGGTTACTTGTACTTCTGCCATCAAACCCATCTTATTGAAAGAATCACCTTCGAATAAATTAGCGTTTGATGTGGCTGGTCCATTCAATGATTTAGATGGTACTCCTAAATATGCTTTAGTTTTAATTGATTACATGTCGAAATGGTCAGAAGATAGATTTGTGGAAGTAATCAATTCTGCCACGGTAATTAATTTTTACAAGGATATTTTTCTTCGTGAAGGATTTCCTGAGGAATTAGTATCTGACAATGGTACTCAGTTGGTTTCTGCAGAAATGCAAGATTTTTTTATAGTGCCTGGAATTAAACATATTCTCACTTCTCTTTATCATCCTTTTGGCAATGGTTTAGTTGAACGTCTGAACCGTGTGATTAAAGACCAATTGCAATTGGCTTCCATTAATGGTCTTCACTGGAAACAAGTCATTTCTGACATGCTGTGGGCTATGAGGGTTACTCCTCATGCTAGTACAGGTATTTCACCTTTGACTTTGCTCAGAGGTAGAGTAGCTGGTTCTACGCTCAATAAGGATTGGATGTTAAGGAAGGAGGTTGATGTAGATAAAATTGGGAAAGTGGCTGATGTCAGAGCTGCAGCTCAAGCTAAATACGCACATGATAGCATCCGAGTGTCTCCTGTGTGTCAGGGTGACTGGGTAAGAATCAAGAAACCTATCCTTGTGCGCAAGGGTCATTCTCGATTTTCTGCTCCTGTCCGTGTCAAAGATCATGTTGTTGTGTTGGAGAATGGGAAAATTTGGAACAAATCTCTCATTTCCATTGTTCCCAAGTCAAAGGTTGAATTTGTAAAAGATAAATTTGGTGTAATCCTGTGATTCGATTCTTCCTACCAAGATTATCAGTTCTAGTGTTTCTGCATCAAATGACAATGTTGTTCTTCGTCCAGGTTATTTAAGAAATAGAACCACTCATATCAAATATCGTGATTTTGATACATATTGAATGATCATTTTGTTTTTCCTTTATTTAGGTTGTTTTTAATATTGCTTTGTATTTTGTTCTGCTAAGTATTGGGTGGGGGGGGTTTATCTCTTTTGTTTAAATGAAGGGAGGGGGATGTGTTGTGATACGCACTAGTGGTCAGCACGAGTGTTCTGGACTCGTGCTGTAGAATGTGGATTGCTCGTGCTGTGGAATGGGGGAATGATCTGTCGGCAGTTGCTGCCGGGACTGCTGTGCATCGGGTGTAATAAAGGAAGCTCCTACAACTCACCGAGCGTCGTCTTCCTTTCAGTGACCTCTAGGACTGCACCAAGCACGCAATCCTTCTCCCATCTCAGGCACTGTCTGTGTCTGATTCAGTCCAGTAGAAACTCCTAGTGTAGGAGGAAGTTGTGGAAAATCCATACTAATCACTTAAGGATTTTGTTGAAATACTGAATTTGTTGGGAATTTGGCGATCTATTCTGCACTGGGCTGTGGGACCATCGGGACTAAAGGCATGCTCCAATATATCTGCCTTTGATTCTGCATGCTCGGCACAGAGGCCAGTTGGGCTGGGCCCATTGACTGTGACAACCCATTCTGGCCATCTGATTCATGTTCCAGTTTCCCAGGTTCCTGCAAACATCGCAAGGAGCGTGTCTTATTCTGCACACTATTAGTGTTTGAGGTATTTAAATTGCCACTGTCAGTAAAACATACACCCTGAGCAGGGCCAGACTGGCCGTAACCGACGTCAGGTGTTTCCCCGGGGGGCTGGAAGAGTGGGTGCTGATTCTTCAGTGCTGGGAAACTTATTTCTTACTGGGGGCTGGTTTTGCTCTGGTGCTGCTATATCACCCCCAGCAACAAAAGAGGCAGGGGGCTGGTCTGTCAAAATTGTCAGGCCTGGTTTGGGTTCCCAGTCCGGCCCTGACCCAGAGGAACAACATTTCCTCCTTGCACATACTGAACATCATTACTCTGCACACTAACGCCGTGCATATCCAAATTCACCCCAGCAACAAACCCAGAATCAAACGAGAATACAATCCGTGAGAACCACTTTTGTCACCCGTTTGGAACATTTTTGTCTGAGCGCTCATTATTTTTTCTTTGATATTTTTCTGCTTAGAAACAAAATTCTCACTACAGAACTTTGCGTAAAACAAAATCTCTTCCAAAATGTTAGTCTGAAGCCCCTCACATTTTGCTGGATATGTGAACTAACCTCTGGATGCAACGCTAAAAGATGCGCCCTCTTTTACCCGGTCTTTGCCTTTGCAATATTGTCTGTAACTCTGCATTAATCTCTTGTACCATATAATAAAATATTTTGAGGCGCTTCACTCTGTGGCTCTTCAATTGGCCAGTTTACAAGCAACTTACACTCATTCCACAAATCTCTTGGGATAACAATTAAACTTAAACTCAGCTCTCGACCACCCCGCCTGGACGAACAGGCCTCATCTCTACTGCATCCCTCCTGGAGAGACCACACCTCCTTTGAACCACCCAAACACAGGACAGGCCTCTCCTCCTCTACACCCTCCTGAACAGACCTCTCCCCCTCTGCATCCCTGGACAGGCCTCACCTCCTCTACACCCCCCTGGACAGGCCTCACTCACCTCCTCTGAGCCCCCTGGACAGGCCTTGCTTCCTCTGCATCCCCCCGACAGGTCTCACCTCCTCTGCACCTACCTCCAAACAGGCTTCACCCCCTCTACATCCCATGGACAGTCCTCCCCTCCTCTGCACCTGCTGGATAGGCCTCACCTTCTTTGTGCCTCCCCCTGGACAGGCTTCACCTCTTCTAACCTCCCCCCCGACAGGACAGGTCTCGCCTCCTCTGCCCCCCCCCCTCTCCACAGGTCTCACCTCCTTTGCCCCTCACCCCCTCCCCACAGGTCTCCCCTTCTCTGTACCACGCGGACAGGTCTTACCTAGGCTGCACCCCCTGGTCAGAACAGGCCTTACCTCCTCTGCACCCCTAGACCGGTTTCACCTCTTCTGCACCCCTGGACAGGCCTCACCTCCTCTGCACCCCGGGACAGGCCTCACCTCCTCTGCACCCCTAGGCAGACCTCCCCTCCACTGCACCCCCCTGGACAGGCCTCCCCTCCACTGCACCCCCCTGGACAGGCCGCACCTACAATGCAGCTCCCACGACAGGCTCCACCTCCTCTGCAACCCTCAACAGACCTCACCTCCTTTGCACCCCTTGGACATTCCTAACCTCCTCTGCACCCCACTAGACAGGCCTCACTTCCTCTGCACCCCCCAGCTCTGGACAGGCCTCACCTCCTCTGCACTACCTTGGACAGGCCTCGCCTGCAGCAACTCCCTTCCCTGACAGGCCTCACTTCCTCTGCACGGCACCACACCACAGAACAGGCCTCTTGTAATGTAATGTAATGTAACCCCCACCAGAAAAGCATCACCTCCTCTGCACCCCTGGACAGCCCTCACCTCCTCTGTACCCCTGGAAAGGCCTCACCTCCTCTGCACCTCTGAACAGGCCTCATCTCCTCTGCACCCCTGGACAGGCCTCACCTCCTCTGCACCCCTGGACAGGCCTCACCTCCTCTACACCGCTGGACAGGCCTCACCTCTTCTACACCTCTGAACAGGCCTCTCCTCCTCCGCACCCCTGGACAGGTCTCTCCTCCTCTGCACCCCTGGACAGGCCTTTCCTCCTCTGCACCATTGGACAGGCCTCTCCTCCTCTGCACCCCTGGACAGACCTCACCTCCTCTGCACCCCTGGACAGGCGTCAGTTCCTCTGCACCCCTGGACAGGCGTCAGTTCCTCTGCACCCCTGGACAGGCGTCAGTTCCTCTGCACCCCTGGACCGGCCTCACCTCGTTTGCACCCCTGGACAGGCCTCTCCTCCTCTGCACCCCTAGGCAGGCCTCTCTTCCTCTCCTCCCCTGGACAGGCCTCTCCTCCTCTGCCTCTCCTCTGGACAGGCCTTTCGGTGAAGGATTCTCATTAAGGACAGAGGAACCCAGAGTGCATTCCACCCCATACAGCGCCTCTGACTCCGCCCTGAGCCTCAGGGCGCTAGGCACAGGCCCCGAAGTGAGACACTGCTCCCCTGGACAGGCCTCACCTCCTCTGCTCCCCTGGACAGGCCTCACCTCCTCTGTGCCCCTGGACAGGCCTCACCTCCTCGGCACCCCTGGACAGGCATGACCTCCTCTGCACCCCTGGACAGGCCTCACCTCCTCTGCACCCCTTGTTGTGAAGGAATCTAGGACCCTAACATTAAATTCCCGATTCATGCCCAAATATGGATCTAACCTTTTATACCCTTATATGGACATTAGAATCATGACCATATTTAGTCAGAGTCAACGCAATCCTAACATGGCGTGTCCTCTGCCACTAAGCCCCTAGAAAAGTACAACAGGCTCTGAGACATGATCAGCCTACTGTAGTCCCGGGGGAAATTACCCGTGCCTCCAGTATTGATTTGTACCCGACTCCTGGAGTGAGTTACGCACTTCATGCTTCTAGTGACGTTAATATGTCCACCCTTGACATCAAACCAGGCACCTTTCTAGTATAAGTATGCCCAGGTTTGACTAGTCAGACACACCGTGGTTTGGAGAAGATCAACTGACTTCTTGCCCGACGCCCTGCTGTCTGCGAGTGCTGAAGGAAGCCGACCCTCCCGTCCGACGCACTGAGAGAGACGCTGTCTTTTCTCCAGCCGAGAAATCCAGCTCCAGTGTTTCCCAGCCGCCCTTGCAGGTTGCTGGGAGATCGAGTTCTGAGAGAGAAATATACAAGCCCTCCCGCATTCTAAACAAGGTACGGAGCTGATTAGACTCTAAGAGAATTCTTGGTTTTAGACTTTTAGCAAAACGCCTTAACTTAAAGTACTTCTCACTTACTTCATCCCAGTACTAGGCTTAGATTAGGTACACCGAGGTAGGCGTAACTTAGAAGCACCAGTTGAGTACGTTTAGTGTTTTATCTTTGTATATATTTTAAACGGTCTTAGATGCATCTTATGGCTTAGAAACTATATCATGCTTTTACAGTATTATTTTATAATACTCTTTGTACTGTACGCACTTTACTTTACGACAAGTATTGGGATTGTAGCAATTCACTTCTCATGTGTGAGAAAGCAGACTGTTCAATAAATAACACCTTTTATTGAAAACGCCCGTCTCTTACTTTCTCTACACTCCTGGTGAAACGAAGCATGCACGTATGACTGAGTAAAATAATCCCTCTATTGTTTTTCATGACTCTGGAGATTGCCTCCTCTTTCATGGAGATGCAAAGTTGTCATGTTGTATGGTTGTCAGAAACGAATCCCTTCTTGTCTAAATAGGAAGCGTAAAACCTTCTTGTACATTCGAGAAAGTTTCTAGTGACCTCTGAGCTAGCTGGCATTCATAATTAAGTCTAATATAGTCAGCAGAGACCTTGTCGACTTCAGTCCTAGGTCTACACTGGTGTCTATATTATTCCAATGCGCAGATGCCTATTGGGTATATAGGAACTACACTACATGGCGCCCAACGGTTTGGTAAGGCGATAATCTAACATTAGAGGCTAGAGTAACTCAGTTGTGCTTTTCACTCAGACCCCCTTTCCGTAATACTCCATAGACGTCTGGAGTGGGTGAAAGGGTAATATGCGCCAGAACTGAGTAGGATAAGAATCCTATGTGGACGTTTTTGATTTATTCAAAGTTGAAGGATACAGTGTTCCAAAATATTGTGCACCTAATCTTTGTTTCCTTGAAACTTGCTCTGAAAGAGTTCTGGGTCAAAATATGACAGGAACAGACGACGAAGATGATGCCAACGAGCAGAGGACTGGTGGCGACACTGTAATACTAACAATACGGGGTGCAAAGCTCATCCCAGTAAATATAAGAAAAAAATTGACTTTCAAATTGATAAACAACGGAGTACCAGCTACAGGTGGTACAGTTGTGTTTGTAAAAGAGGCACATGAGGTATTCTATTTATGGATAAAATTCCCAGAAGCAGATGCTACAACAAAAGAGTTCCACTACTATGAACCAGGTGAAACTCCAGCGGAATATGTTCCTTATGAGGAAATTGAAATTCCACTAACTTACCAACAGCATGAGCTGTGGTTTAATGGCGCCCCACAGCACAGCAATCACATTGCCAGGCTCGGTCCACTTGGCAGACCAGGAGCAACATGGCCAATATTAGCCGGTTACACACCACATCCTGACTGGGAAAAAATGGCACGTGATGAACTATTGGTTCAGTTAAATGAACTGATTAAAATACACAGACAATTAGTTCAATATGTCATGAGGACTCTAACAGTCCAACAGACTATAAGAGTTCAACATCACACCACTCATCAGGGAAACACAAATAAAATAACACCACAGACTATACAGTCAGTCATTGGTAAATTACCAGCTAAACGAGAACAGATTCCATTCTGGTTGGCTAAAGAAATTACTCAAATAGGGGCAGTATTCCCTGATAGTACACCTCATGAGAAACATAGGATTCGGACAATATGTTTACCAATGGGGATTGCACCACATGTGGAAGACTGTGACACTTGGGGAACAGTCTTTGCTTCTTTCTGTTCAAAAACACATGGTGTTCCGTCTATTGCGGTTATACCAGAGGTTCTGAAGCAAATTCAGCATGAGTATGGTCCAGAACCAGCCTTAAATCTAGGTATGAAATTACTGAAAGACTTTATTTTTTTTAAAACACCTTTATTTGCAAACTTAAGGTTATACACAGCTTGCAGCCTACAACCCCAAGGGCCGGCAGCACAAAACATAATTAGCTGGGCTGCAGAGCAGTCCGATATTACACAGCCATTATGCCGACATCCCTGAGGACAACGGGCGTCCAACGATCTGTTCTAACATTACAACTTGCCACGACAGTTACTGCACTGTAATTATAATCAGCTGTGTATTATAGAGACTGAAGAACCGGAACCACAGTGAACATGGACTGGAACAATGATAGCTGAGGTGCATTTTTTGTGCAATCTGTATCAACCCTATTCTGTGTACATCCCACCGAAACTGCCCCCCCCTAAAATTGAACCCCCCCTTAACGTACCCAACTAGAAATCTAGTTCCTTAGCCTACTTGCCTACTATCAAACCAGCTGCATGACCTGTCCACCCCCATGTCCCGACCCCTTTTGTGTGCCCGCCCGTATAGTGCATGACTGTGTCACCTCTACTCGGTCCATCCTGTCCAGGGATGCTACAATCCTTCTTGTGGTGTCTAGCTTCCGGTCCGTACTGTTATAGAGGGAGTAAAGTAGTGGATTCTGTGCCGCAATTATTCTGTACCTTCCTGTCCATCGGATTGTGTGACAGTAGTGTCCTCCGTAGTGCTCCTGAAGACTCGATATAAACTCCAGAAATTCTTAGGGCGACTCATGGGGGGGAGCAACTCACTGTAGTGCTCCGTTTGCGTGCAGCAATATAACATGTCCCGAGCCCACCTTCTCTTTGTGAGAAGCGGGCCCCTCATCCAGCATTGTGCCACTGTACGGCGAGCCAACAGCATTCCCATGTCTGTCAATCGTCTAACCGCCACTGGTAGACTCCTGGAGTGACCAAGCAACGCCAGGGCTGGGTCAGTTGGCAACTCTATTTCAAGGATTTCGCCCATCTCCGCAAAGACCTCCTCCCAGAATATATGTATTCTAAGGCAACCCCACGCCAAATGTATGAAGTCTGCGTTGAGCGCATGACATCTTTCACACTCCGAGGTTTGCCTAAGACCATAGCGGTGTAGTCTTTCTGGAGTGTAGTACACTCTTTGCAAAAATGTAAAGTGGATCAGCCGGTGTCTACCATTCAGCGACAGCCTCTTGGTGCTCGTGCAGCAGTATTTCCACATTGTGTCATCTATAGTAATCTGTAAATCCCTCTGCCATGCGAGCCTAGCTTTCGAGGGTTCCTGGCCTCTATGCAAGGCGATCGCTTTATATAAGTGAGTTATCAGTTAGGGGGCGGCAACCGGCATGGCTGCTTCGCTGTGAAGCTCCTCCATGCGGGCTCAGGCAGGCGGCTGAAAATAATGTGAAAAACGCTCCTCGGCCCCACATCGACAACACATCCGACAAACGGAGCTGCCCTGACCATCCTGGCGGCTTCTGAGAAGCGGGAACAGGCTGGTGTGGACGCATCGGCGGAGGGGAGCTGAGGCCGGCGGGCCTCGGCACCATCTTTCCCTATCTGCACCTGGTATCGGGTGAGTGCCGCTCTGGGCCGCGCCGCTGACCCTGCGGGCCCTCTACGCTCTGCCTGCGGGCTCCCGCGCTCACGGTGGGGGCTCCGTAGGCCTTTGGGTTGTGGTTCCGGGCTCTTGTGCGTCGCCGGGGCGTTTCGGGCCTAGGCGCGACTCGGAGCCGGGGGCCTCGATTTGGAGGCTTGCGGTAGGGCCGGCGCGGCGGGCGGGGGTGCTTGTTTGGTGGGGGAGGGGCTTGTGGGCGGGGGGGGAGGGGCTGTGGGCGAGGGTGGTCGGGGCTCTGGGGAGGCCTCCCTGGTATCACTGGCGGCCCCGCCCTAGCAACACACGGACAGACTGAGCATTCCCCCATGTGCTCCTGCAATGCTGGCAAACATACAGGCTATGGTGATGGCACAGGCTCTGGGGCAGCGCAATTTGGACACTGCCATGGATTGCTGAAGGGGTGCACTCCCTTCTGGCGACTTGACTCTCGGAATGCTGCCCCTTTCATATGAGGCCCCTGACTGGTGCACACCACAAGTGATATTCTAAGGATGGACACGTGATCTGAAATGCTCCTTCCCTTTTCACTGAACTGCATGGCCTGGTGCAACCCTGCGTGCTAGATCTAAGCTGGTCCTACGCTCCCCATAAACGTTTGGCATTGCACCCTGACCGTGCTCCACCTGGTTCCCGGCCGTACACGAGGTATATGCGGTTATCGCGCTTTTCACAATATTCCGGTTTCCTTGGTTGTGGCCGTGGGGAAAAGAGATCCTAACCAGAGGAACCTGAGCTTCGACAAAACTTCGCTATTGGTGACGGACCCTCTGCCTAGTTCCAATGCTGGGGCGGCAGGCGCCCCGCAGGGGGGGGATGCCGCTACTATGGTTGCCACCATGATGGGTGAAATGCGAGCGGGCTTCAAGGCTCTAGACACGCGCTTTGACACGCTAGAACAAAAACTTACGGACATGGGCTCCAAGGTGCAGGCCCATGACAGACGCCTGGATGTAGTGGAATCTAGGGTGTCGGACGTTGAGAATGGCGCGGCCACAACGCTTAAGAGGCTAGAACGTGTGGAGAAAATTCTTAAAGATGTGGCTATAAAAAATGAGGATTTGGAAGTGCGTAGCCGACGCAACAATCTACGCATAATTGGCGTGGCGGAGACACCAGCGACAGGGCGTTTTGACACTTTTGTTGAACAATTACTTATTGAATTTGTTATGTATTTATCTAGGCCCCAAATCTAGATTTAGAGATTCATGCCCAAATATGGTCCTAAACCAGTCATTCCCTTATATGGTCATAATAATCCCTACCATATATAGTCCGAGTCACCACAGACATAACATTACGTTATCCTCTTACTACATGACTACATGGACCCTAGAGAATACAAACCGGCTCTGGGACATGACGAACATACTGAAGCCTCAGGGGAGAACACCTAATCCTGCAGTATTGATTTGTCCCAAAGCCAAGGAGAGCATTACGCACTTCATGTTTAATTTGTCCAAACACCTGGAGAGCCTTACGCACTTCAGTATTGATTTGTCCCAAACCCCCTGTACAGCAGTGCGTACTTCATGCACCTAGTGACGTCCATATGTCCAATCTTGTGCGTCAAACCAGTCACCTAGCTAGTATAAAAGCAGCCAGGTTGGTCCAGTCAAACACACAGTGGTTTTCTGGAGCTGATCCACTGACCTCGTCCCAAGCCCAGCAGATGCCAGACCTGACGAGAGCCGACCCTCCTTCCTGACGCACTGACAAGAGAAGCTGCCTGTTTTCTCCAGCCGAGAAAAGCCAGCTCCGGTGTTCCCTGCGTGCCACAGCCGGCTGCCGGGATATCGAGTCCAAGAGATTCCAGACCTCTAACATTCTAAACAAAGGTATGGAGCTGATTAGCCACAGAGAATGATTCTTGGTCTTAGAATAAATCTGGTAGAGAAATTATTTAAACTTAACTGAAGTTCTTACTTATCCTCTCCCGTTCGAGACTTAGGTTAGGAACACGGGGTAGGCATAAGTTAGATTACATCAGTCGAGTTAGTTTAGCTCTTTTTAGCTAGCTTTCTATTGTATAGATTTTAGGGTATGTTTTAGATGCGTGTTATGGCTAAGAAACGAGAACATGCTTTTGCGGTATTAACTTTATAATACTCTTTTTACTGTATGCATTATATTTTATTATAAGTGTTGCTATCATTGCAATTCACTTCTCCTGTGTGAGAAAACAGACTGTTCAATAAATAACACCTTTTATTGAAAACGCCCGTCTCTCTTTTTCTACACTTTCGAGTGAAACTAAGAATGCATGTTTAAGTGAGTAAAACCGATTCTATTATTTTTCACGACTCTGGAGATTTACTCCTAACTCATGGAGATACAAAGTTGTCATGTTTTATGGTTGTCAGAAGCTAAATCTCTTCTTGTCTAAGTAGGCACTATAATACCTTATCCTACATTCGAGAAAGTTTCTAGTGACCTCTGAGCTAGCTGGCAAACCCTTAAGTCTAATATTGTCAGCAGGGGACCCTTTGTAACCTCAGTTACTGGTCTTTTGTTGTTGATGTTATTCCAATGCGCAGATGCCTATAGAGATAATAGGAACTACACTACATGGCGCCCTAACGTTTGGTAAGGTGATAATCTAACGCTAGAAACAGGGTTACTCACTCATGCTTTTTCACTCAACCCCTCATATTATTCAGTATACTCCATAGACGTCTGGAGAGGGTAAGAGGGCAATATCCGCCAGAGTCGAGTAGGACGAAAAACTCCTACAGGGATGCTCTTGGTTTATTCAACGTTGAAGGATACAGTGTTCCACAATATTGTGCACCTAATCTCTGTTTCCCTTGAATTCTACTCTGAATAAAAAATGTCGGACGACGAAAATAAAAATGCAAGAGAACTTGCTAGACAGCTATTAGAAGCTGATAAAAGCATCTTACAAACTAATGCGGATGCAAAACTTATTCCTATAAATATCAGGAAAAATTTAACTTACAAATTAATAAACAACGGTGTAACACCAAGAGGTGGAACAATCGTGTTTGTTGTGGTGGCGCACGAGTATCGGCAGACAGAGGTGTTCTATTCATGGATAAAATTCCCAGAAGTAAATTCAATAACAAAAGAGTTTCACTACTATGAACCAGGTGAAACACCAACGGAATACGTTCCCCATGAGGAAATCGAGATTCCACTAACGTACCGACAGCATGAGCTTTGGTTTAAAGGCGCCCTACAGCACTGTGAACACATAACAAGGCTCGGTCCATTAGGGAGACCGGGAGCGACTTGGCCAGTTTTAGCCGGCTACACACCCCATCCAGACATAAGAAAAATGTCTAAGGAGGAGGTGATTAACCAGCTAAAAGAACTAGTTAAAATTCACAGACAGTTAGTCCAATATGTCATGAGGACTCTAACGGTCCAACCGACAGTAGGACTCCCACAACAAACCCCTTATCAGGGGACTACAAATAAAATCACACCACAAACAATTCAGTCAGTAATTGGAAAGTTACCCACTAAACGGGAACAAATACCATTTTGGCTAGCACAAAAAATCACTCAGATAGAGGCAGTTTTTCCTGACAGTACGCCTCATGAAAAACATAGGATTCTGACCATCTGTCTACCAATGGGGATTGCACCACATGTAGAGGACTGCGACACTTGGGGTACAGGCTTTGCTTCAATCTATACAAAAACACATGGTGTTCCGTCTATGGCGGTAATACCAGACATTCTGAAACAGATTCAGAATGAATATGGCCCAGAACCAGCCTTAAATTTAGGTTTGAAATTACTGAAAGATTTTAAACAGGTATCAGCTATATTATTAGCTAATGTAAGAGGTGAAGCAGCATCTGTAGCAATCCACCATAGGTTGAGAGAAATAGATCAGGAGGATCAGCCCCAGGAACTAGCTAGAATAATGGAAAAATGCTATGAAGAACTGGGTAGAGATAGTTTAGGTGGGAAACCACTAAAACCTCAACTACCAGATAGCACAGAAAAATCATTTGTAAAAAACACTTCAAATTCTCCAAAAAATAAATGGGAAGGTAATAAAAATATTACACCCAGGGAAAAAGAAATTAGAACAAGAGGGAGATCACCCAAAAGAAGGAAAAGGACTCCTGACAGGGTAGATAGGTCCCCCAGGAGGGAACCCTCTGATAAAAGATATAATCTTAGAAATAGAGATAATCTGAAAAAGCCTGATAGATATCAAACTTATGATACACGTTCCTCTGAATCTTTTCAGAATTCCATAAAGAAATCGGAAAGGAGAGAGAACTCAGAGCAGAAAGGGGAGCAGAACCAGTCCAAAGACAAGGAACCAGCTCAACAAAATAAAAAAGTCAAATACGACAAAAAGAAGGTAGCCAGCATACAAATCAAAGATGCCGAAGATCCTGAGGACTCAGCTCAAGAAAGGAGAATGGGCCCTGACAATGCTAGACAGCGCAGCAGAGATTACCATCATTCGCAAGAGCGTGATGAATCATCTGACGTCAGTGGACACGAATAAGTTCATTCAAGTCGAAACAGCTGACACAAGAGTGAGTGTCCCCCATAAAATATATGAGACTACAATCCGTATAGAGGGAGAGATAACTAGGAAAATAAAGTCACTTTTTTGGGAAAAACTGTCCCAGGGGTATGACATCCTATTAGCAGAACAGGATTGGCCACCAACATTTGTGAGGGCGTACCCACAAGGCAAAGTTATTATTAAGCCAGCATTCTCTAAAAATGTTCCAATACATAAAATACACACTTATGCAAGGAAATGGGCTGTAGCTTTAGCTCCAACCTTGTATAAAAACCATGCTGGTTATCCTGAAAATGTCAGTGAATGGCTGGACACTGTTTCGCCGGCGCGTGATGAGCAAGAGGATGAAGTTGGAGGCGCCTCGGGCGGAGCGGAGCGGCAAGAATGAACTAGGGGCTGATGCTACCCCCGCCTCGAATGACCGCCGGACTGGTTTTTTGTTACTTAATATTCTCTCCTTCATTTACATGGTGGGTGGCGGGACGATTTCACGGGGATTCCTTACTCCTCTGGGTCTTTTGTAGAGTAGTTAATGGGGCGACAGGCACACTGCTGGTTGGGGGGGCTGTTTAGTCTAATGCAGGGGTGCAGGGTGGGGGGTTTGTTGGGTACAGTTACGCTTTGTGTTGTTTTTTCCTTTCTTTCTCTTGTGTGGCAATGGGACTTTGGTGCTTCTGAACTGTTTTTGATGCGGGTGTCTTTGGGTTTTGGGTGGGGCGGGCAGTGGAGGGATGGGGGGTAGAAAGTTAAGAATTCTCAGTTGGAATGTTAACGGGTTGGGTGACCGAATCAAGAGAGGGGTGGTGATACAACTGATTAAACGGCATATGCCAGATATTGTCCTTCTTCAGGAGACACACTTGGTGGGCAACGCTTGTAAGGCTCTGAATCGTAAGGGATATAAAATGGTGGCACACTCGGGGTTCTCTTCCGGCTCCTGGGGGGCGGGCATTCTCGTGCGCGCGTCCCTTCCCCTGGAGATAGAGACCACTTTGATTGATGATAGGGGGCGGTACGCCGCCATAGCTGGTAGATGGGAAGGGCGTTCCCTCACGTTGTTTTCTGTGTATGTCCCCCCGGGGATCCAATCTAGTACCTTTCATGACCTTGGTGGTGCCATCTTGTCTATGTCGGCTGGCCGTTTGATAGTGGGGGGTGACTTTAATTCAGTTTGCTCCGGTCTGCTTGATCGCCAACCGCCCCGCGACCTACGCAGCCCGCAGATGTGGCTGCCATCCTTTCTTGAGTCCATGGGGCTGGTGGACGGGTGGCGACTTCTGCATCCCGCGCTCCGTCAATTTTCCTTCCTATCGGGTGCACACGGGAGTCTCTCGCGTATCGACTATGTCCTCACACTGGCTTCGGATGCACTGGCCGTTTCCGAAGCCCGCTTTCTGGCGCGGGGCATTTCCGATCACTCCCCGTTATGGGTCTCCTTTGACTTTGGGGTGGTCCTGTCGGAGCGACCGGCAGCGGTCAATCCGTGGTATTTCCGGAATTTCAAAACCCGTTCCCTCCTGGCCAAAGCCATTGATCTTTACTTCTCCGAGAACGTGGGCTCGGTGAGGTCGGCCGTTACACTCTGGGAAGCCTTCAAGACGGTGCTCCGTGGCGAGGCCCAGGCGCTCATCTCTGAGACCCGCCGGACTAGGGATTCTGACATGCTGGTTGTCGAGCAGGAAGTACTGGGCCTCGAGGCCCAGTTGGGGCCCAAGCCGGACCCCTCTGTCCTTCATACCCTCTCGCTGAAACAAGCGGAGTATCACGCCCTGGCCACTAATGCCGCTCTCGTCCTGGCCAAGGAACAGCGGGGGCGCATCTACGACGTGGGCGATAAGGCCGGGAAGTTGTTGGCTTGGCTAGACAGAAGGGAGATGGCCAGCCGTGTAGTACCCGAACTCCTCGGGGACGACGGTGTGGTCCTTACGGATCCTAGCGCTATCGTTGACTCATTCACTGGCTACTTTCAGGGGGTCTATGAGTCTGCCTCGGACTTTTCGGAGGCGGACTCATCGGCCTTCCTCTCGGATATTGACCTGCCCTGCCTCTCCGAGGAAGAGAGAGAGGACCTGGATAGGGACATCACCGCTGAAGAGATTGACCTTGCGATCCGCTCCCTAAGGACCGGAAAGGCCTCCGGGCCTAACGGCATACCGGTGGAACTGTACAAAATCCGTTCGGACGCGATCTCCCCGCACCTCTGTAGAATGTTCTTGGAGTCCTTTGAGAGAGGCTCTCTCCCCCTGGATCAACGACTAGCTACCATCGTGGTCATCCACAAGGAGGGTAAGCCGCGGGACGTCTGTCGATCGTACCGTCCTATCTCTCTCCTTAACGTGGAGCCCAAGGTCCTCGCCAAGCTGCTTGCCAACCGCTTGATTGGCGTCATTAGCGACCTCGTGCACCCCGACCAGTTGGGATTCATCCCTCACCGAAACACTGCCCTCAACTTACGTCGCCTCCATGGCGTCATGGCCAGGGCCCACACTCTCGAAGAGCCGGCTGTCCTAGCGTCTCTCGACCCCACTATGGCCTTCGACTCGCTCGAATGGCCATACCTCTGGGCGGTGCTGACCAAACTCGGGTTCGGGCCTGTTTTTGTGCGCTGGGTGAAGCTCTTGTATGCGGACCCGATGGCCAATGTTGCGGTCAACGGTCGCCTCTCGGCGCCATTTCCCCTACGTCGGGGTACTAGACAGGGTTGCCCCCTGTCCCCCCTTCTGTTTGCCTTGGCCCTTGAACCACTTGCAGCTTTATTGCGTGCGCATCCTGACCTGCGAGGCATTACATGGGCCCCTGGCTTTGAAGACAGGGTCTCCCTGTATGCCGATGATATTCTGCTTTATCTGACCTCCCCCTGCAGGTCCCTCATTGTGGCCTGTGATGTGATCAGACTTTTTGGGCGGTACTCTGGTCTGATTATCAACTGGGCCAAGTCCTCCCTGTATGTCCTCAAGGGGGATACTCCGCGTCTCCCCAGAGGCTGCGGTATTCAGATTGCCACGCGCGGCTTCAGGTACCTGGGCATTTACATCTCTGGTAATCCCAAGTTGAGGCATGACAACAACCTGCTTCCTCCTCTTCAGCGGTTACGGCGAGATGTGGACAGCTGGCGTAAACTGCCGCTCTCCCTTCTTGGCCGTGCCGCTCTATTCAAGATGATGGCCCTGCCCAGGTGCCTATACGCGCTCCAAAACGCTCAGGACCCGGTTCCGGCGCGCTACTTTCGTGATCTTGAAGGCCTTCTCCGGACCCTCCTCTGGGAGGGTCGACCCCGCGTTGCCTTTCACAAACTCACACTCCCCTGGTACGACGGGGGCATCGCCCTCCCAGATGTGCGCCGTTACTATTGGTCTTCGCAACTAGCTGCCCTCAACCACGGCTTCTATGGCCCAGTGGAGAGCCCCGGCTATGCCATGGATAGATGGCTGATGGGCGATGGTAACTATTATCGGGCCCTATACTCGAAGTCTTTTGACCGACGGTTGACGGGCCCCACCCGTACGGCGGTACGCACTTGGCGGGCGGTTAATAAGGCACAAGGGTGGCAGAGCAGACTCACGAGGTTCACTCCCCTCTTTGACTCCGACATCCTGGGTAGACTATGGCACACCAAGGGATTTGATAGGTGGGACCTTATCGGCATCAGCAGGGTTGACGACATGCTCTCCAAGGGCTCGATTAAGACCTTCCCCCAGTTACAAACCGAATACCAGCTGGGCGTGACGGAGTTTTTTCGCTACGCTCAACTGCGACATGCGCTGCTCTCGGCCTCTCCGCCGGACGGCGTCATTCCCGAGAGTTCCCCACTGGAAGACAGGATACTAGATGGGCACATGCCGGACAGCGCAATCTCCCTCTCATATAAAAAATTGATCAATGCACGCACGGACCTCCTCCTTAGTTTGAGAGACCAGTGGGTGGCGGATGGCCTTGAATTGGACGACGAGGATTGGCAGAGCGCAGTTTCCTCCCCTGAGGAGGTTGCCATTTCTTCCCGTCTTCGCCTCGTGCAATTTAAGATCCTGCACCGGGTGTATATGACAGGGCCTCGATTGATGCACATGGGTTTCTCGCCTGACGGTCTCTGTCGCAGGGGCTGTGGAGCTCTTGCCACTTTTCTGCACATCCTCTGGGACTGCCCGGTGATCGCCTCCTACTGGAGAAGAGTGCACCGCGTTATGGAGGAGGTGACTGGCGTGGCTGCCCACGCCGAGGCCCGTCGATGCCTTCTGAACGTATGGGAGCCTTCCGACCACAACGTTGCGCAAACTAGGTGGGTTACCCTTGGGAACATGGTAGCTAAGAGGGACATAGCCCAGAGGTGGGGTGCGGCCGAGGCCCCCCTGCTGGTACAGTGGAAGGCCAACATGGACTGGTGCATGTTCAGGGAGAAGACAGTCTATGTGGCCAGAGGGAGGCCTCGAACTTGGACTAAAATTTGGGGAGCATGGAATGAATACAGGGGAGATGTGTGCTTACCGCCTGAACCAATCAGCCAGCATGATAATGTTTCTCCCTAGCCTGTGACGCCAACTGAGCTCTATTGTACTATATTCTCCTGTCACCTTCCCCCTCCCTCCTCCTTCCCATTCTGTAACCTATCCTTGAAGCGCGTTTCCCTGCCTCTTTTCCCTACCCATCCCTGACACCCAGCGTCACACTATTCACACTGCCACTTTCGCGCCCGTGGGCGCCTTGTTGTTGTATTCATTTATTATAAAATCAACCTTCGACGATTATGTCTCAATTGTTTGACACTACTTCTCTCCTTTTCTTCCTGCTGCCTTGCCTCCGGGATGTCAGGCTGAATAGCTGTGTGCTCTGATTTCAATAAAGGTTTTCAAAAATTAAAAAAAAAAAAAAAAAAAACCATGTTGGTTGGGATGAGGATTCCCCACGACATAAAATCGAGGTGAAGACTCAGCCAACTGCCCAAAGGCAGTACCCAATCAAGCAGGAAGCTAAAAAACAGGTCAGGGAGATATTAGATCAACTTGAATACCAGGGGGTGATTGAAACATGCACCTCACCAATGAGCAATCCTTTGTTTCCTGTGTCTAAACCAGACAATACATATCGTTTAGTTTTAGATTACAGACATTTAAACACTTGTTGTAAAACATTTGCAGTACAAAATTCACAGGTTTTGTTCCAGAATTATGGACTAGTGTCCATACAGAAATAATGATATCGATGCATGCAGACATGTTAGCAGAAATGTATCTACAAAAAAGAAACACAGACTATGATCGGAGATTCCAGCTCATTCTGAATAAACATGGATTCATGTATGTATTATTTAATGATGGAGAGATGGTCCCACCAATACACTGAAAAAGAAATGAAATTTCCAAAAAGAATTAAAGTCATAAGAGCTATTCGAACGGCTGTGGACAGTGAAAGACATTTGATGGGGAGAACCAGAATAAGACTGTTCTCATCCATGGTGTCGCTTGAATTATTAACTAGACCTGTGAAATGGTACACAGCAGTCCTGGAAGAGGACTGGCTAGAATCAATTGATTCACTGACCACAGAAAATGTTGACTACTTCTTTGACGAAGGATTAAAAATACTAGATAATCTAGAATATGAAGAAAGATACAAAATGCCGACCGAAACTCTCCCACCACAACAGTATAAAGAATGGATTTACACAGTTTCAGAGGTATTTCCACAAGGACTCATGAAAGGTGTAGGTAGAGGTACCAGTTGTGTAACAAAGAAAAGCTGGCACAATGGGAAGCTCCAACGGATAATCACCAAAAATGAAATCCACAAATACGGGACAGCTCAGCGAGCTGAAGTCCACTCGCTAAAGATGGCACTAGAATGTACCGATCGAGAATTCCCCACACTTATAGTGTGCGAATCGTACTACGGTGCGAAGTCTTATAACAGAGATCTGGATGATTGGGCAGAGATGAATTTTAAAGATCGCAAAGGTTGCACAATACCGCACAAAAAACTGTGGGAACAGGTAGTTCTCTTAAAACGACAGCTACCATAGGCTCACGTGATTGACGCACTGAGCCAACAGCGTGATGGCGTTCACGTTGTAGGGAATTCATTGGCTAAAGCAGCCACAAGGACGACCAATCACCAAGCGTCCGGAAATAATATGGTGCATAACAGTAAACATATCGACGGAGAAATTTTATTAGCCGTTAGAGTGTCATTAACAAACAATCTAGCCGCTTTACCGTCAAACTATCCAATAGAAAATCAATATATAATTGATGCAAACTCGATCCCTTTCGCTCGAATCCCAGGAGTGGGTGACCGAGTGATGCCAAACAGGGATCAGAGGGTGAATCTGATACAAGATGCACACGAAGGTTGGGGCATTTGTCACCGTAATACCTGTGACACCATAACTGAATTAGAGGAAAGATACTGGTGGCCGAGAATGAGGGCTGAAGCAAATATATATAAAAATGACTGCTTCCATTGCAAACAATCAGGCACAGCCTCCCCAGACCACACCACTAAACCAGGTAACAACAAAAATGTCCCATCGAACGTGTTTCCTACCTTCAGAATTTTCACACAAAAAGGGAAGAAAAGATCCTGTCAAAGTTAGGACGGTACACTAGTAAAAAGTTTACACCTCACTAGGCTGACGCAAGGACTGTTATAAAGGATTAGGCGAGTTTAAAAGGCAGATACGCAAATGTTGTGCTGTGCTCAGACCAGACTTTGTTGAGAGCTTGTGTTAGCTTTCAAGAAGGCCAGGCCAGTTCATGATATGGCATTGTGGTACGCTTCTTCACTACTCTCCTGAGGGAAGCGGGCGGTGAAAAGTTAAACCCTAGGCGTATTGCAAATCCATAACGGCGAAGGTATTAGGTACTGTTGTTGGGTGGGTTAAACATTTAACAAGTGTCCAACGTAGTCTTAACAATCTGCCAAGAAATTCTCTGTGGGGAATCACTCCGTATAAACTGTTGTTTGGTACTAGAATGTGCGTGAGTGACCTCGATAGTCAGACTTCAGTGGAAGAACAAAAGACTTTTGATGTGAAAGATCGTTTGGCTATCTTACAGGACCTAAATAAAAAAAGAAACATCCTGAGCATCACTAAGATCGAGCCAAACGCCACTGAAGAAAAACCACCAGTCCCAGCAAGACCTGTCTGGATTCCAAAAGTCGGGGATCTAGTCAGAGAAAAAATTGCGGTGAGGAAGGAATTTGGGCCTTCCTACAGACAAGCAGTACCTGTCTTGGAAATTCGTGGAACAAGATCAGTTGCACTACCGCCTCTTGCTGGTATAAAATCAAACAGGGTTGTATCCATCGACCTGATAAAACCACAGAATGTGGCCAATCATATGTAGCAGACCTACTGGAGTCCCAAGAAGCACTACAATTGAGAATCTTGCTACATACAGAGAGGAAGAAAATAAGACACCGACAAAGTTCAATGAGATCACAGAAGCTGAATATGAAAAATGCTCTAAAGCTGTGGAACTGTTGCTTCTCAAAACCGAAATTAAAGAAAAAGACACTCCAATTCTAAATTATATGAAAACAGAATTAAAAAACATTTGTCAACAAATCTCAGCCGAAAATGAAGAACCAGAAACAAGTGTCTATCATTCGACAAATCCTGAAGCAATTGGGACAATAAGCAGAACTGCCTTTGGTTATTTCATAAAATTTGATGACTTTTCTGAAGATCAAAGTGAATCAGTAAAAACTGGAAAAAAGACTTGTTCATCCAAAATAAAGGCCTTGCTTCAACAACTTGGAGAAGTGTACCTGATTTCACCATGGACAGAATTTTGGATTGTGCTGGGTGCATTTTTTCTTTTGCTTTGGTTCATATCAGTTTTATGCTTGAGCAAAATAATAGATGGAACATTCGTTAAAATGGACACAGCAAGTCAGAACATCAACGTGACTCTGAAACCACACAAGTCTTCCCACATCACAAAGAGAGAACTTTCGAGTGTGAAACTCACAGCAACGCCTATCGCAGGAGGAATAGCATGGGATACAACTGACTATGAAATCTATGGCCCGGTTGAGTTGCTGCGGTATCCACATCAGCTAAAGGTTTCCTTAAGTGACTTTGCAACAATAAATATCATATACTGATGATTGGGACTTCGAGACTGTATCTAACATGATGTCAGATTTAGAAATGTCTGCAAGGTTTTCTAATCATGATTACTTACAGGACTCTTCAAATAATGAGGAAATGTATTGTTACAACCACTTTGCTCATCATTATTTGCATAGAACTGCTAATGCTAGAAATGTTTTAAAATATCATCAATGGGAACATTGTCCTACACCACCAAAGGGTAGCTCTAAAACGTATTATGAAAAGTTTTCATATTTTTCTGGTTATAATGTTACCAATGCAGAAATATTCTATTTTAAAATGGTGAACAGAACTGGTACAAAGCCTTTATTGAGAAATACTAAATTAATATATTCTAGTGAATTCTATGAAAAATTGTCATCACTAGGTTTTGCTTTCTGGAAGATTAGGCCAGACCTAAGGTATTCCCAGAGACAACACCCGGGAATAGTAACCACATACAGTGTAGGGAAACTGTGCCTTGAATGGCTAGGTAAATCTACACTGCCTGAAATTAAACAACACTTAACATTGCTTAATGAAGGTGCTGATTTGCAGACCAGTGTGGACCTTTTTGCAGAAACTGGTCAGGGCTGATAACATTCATGTGCTTAATGGCTTGACTTTGCTGATGTTGTTTCAAAGTTGATATGGTTGATCAGTGGATAGTTAATTGGCCGATGCCAATCGAGCCGCCTAGTAGGATTGCCCGCATGGGGTGGCGCTGCTTACCCCTATGGCTCATGCCTTATTGGTCTTCCTTTACTGGGGTTTTCTTTTGTTGGAAATGTTATTGCTTCACGACATGGTTATTGTTCTTGAAGATTCGCTGGTTACGATTGTGCGCACATGGGGATTGCCTCTTCTGGGCTGTTGGGAGGCTGGGTGGTGGTTAGGGGGAGGGACATGATATGTTTTTCAAGATCTTTTTTTGTGTAAGTGTTTGTGAGAATGTTGGGAGCGAGATGCTGGGAGCTTTGCCACTAGACAGCGTTGTTGGTTTTGTGCCATGGCCAGGATAGGTAGGCAGTCTGGCCCGTCCAGACTTACATTGATGTCTTGGAATGTTCGGGGCCTGAACACCACACGGAAACGCAAACAAGTATTGAACTATGCAGCGCGACACAGGGTGGATGTCCTCTTTCTTCAAGAGACACATTTGGCACCGTTGTTTAATGTCTCGGTGGCTAGGAGTTGGGGTGCACACAGAATTATTTCCAATTTTAGCAGTTATGCTAGGGGTGTTGCAATTTTTATACATAAGCGTGTTCCATTTGTGCTAACTGGAAGTGTCACTGACAGGGAAGGTAGATATGTGCTGCTGACTGGAGTGTTGATGGGGTTCAAGATTGCCATGATTGGAGTCTACGGGCCTAATGCAGATTCCCCAGCCTTTTTCCAGGAACTTCAATTGTCACTCCTCAATTCTGACATAGAGCTGCTCATCATGGGGGGCGATTTTAATGTGGTGCCGAACCCAGACAGGGATAGTACTTCCACCTCCCCAGATTCCAAAGCCCGGTTCAGAAAGGTGCTCGTTGATATTTTCTCACACTTCTCCCTGATAGACATAGAAGCCAGGATGCTCCCCAATGCGCCAGAGTTTACACATCATTCTGGGTTCCGCGGAACTAGCACTAGAATAGATTATTGGCTGCTCTCTCCAGGAGTTGCTGGATGGGTGGATACCCTTTCTGCTCTACCGCGAACTTTGTCGGACCATTCCCCCATTGTACTGACCCTGCTAATTCCTAGGCAGGGTGGTTATGAGACACAGTGGCGATTCCCGGGAAGTGCCCTACTAGACCTGGTTTTTAAGGAGGATATTCGCAGCGCTATTGAAGAGTACTCTGATATAAATACCGGTTCTGTAAGCACTTGGGCCACGTTGTGGGAGGGATTCAAAGCCACCATTCGTGGGGTGTGTATCGACAAGCATGTGGGTGTCCTGAGGGAGATTCGTAACACGCTAACCCGTCTTGAAAAAGACTTTGCTAGGATCGATGGGGAGCTACCTGGGGGCCCGTCCGAGGCGTCAGAGGCCAAGTGGCGGGAATTGCTGTTGGAATTCAGGGAAACTGCTGATAGAGAGCTGAAATTCATGGGTAAATATCACATGGCGCGTCAGTACGGGGAGGGAGATAGACCAGGGAAGCTTCTTGCGCAGTTGCTTCGCCCCCCTCGACAAGCGGCTTACATTACAGACATAGTAGACATGCAGGGCTCCCGACATCACTCCACTCCTGAGGTTTGCAACACATTTTTGTCATACTACCGAACTCTCTACACGTCGACACTTAGGGCGAACACCGCAACCCTGGACCCTATTTGAACGAGATTGCCATGGTGTATCTCGAGAAGTACATGCAGGAATTTCTTGCTTCTCCAATCACCCCAGACTCTATAGTGGAAGCCATTGATTATTTGAGAGGATCCTCGGCTCCGGGACTAGATGGCTTTTCAGCCGACTTTTACAAGGAGTATAAGGAGGAATTGGTGCCCAGACTGGTCGAGGTCTATGCAGAGGCCCTTGAGGCCGGCATGCTGCCCCCTACGCTTAGGGAAGCAGTAATTGTGCTACTCCCGAAGGAGGGGCGCGACCCCTCTTCTTGTGGATCATACAGACCACTGTCCCTATTGAACCTGGATTATAAGATTTTTGCCAAGGTTCTTGCGATACACTTATCACTTCTAATGGAGTCCATTAATTCCCCGGCGCAGTCCGGATTTGTTCCACACAGATCCACCTCTTTTAACTTGAGGACGTTGTTCTCCATTATACACCGGATGGACCCCTCTCTCCCTGCTGCAGCTGTGTTTCTTGACGCAGAAAAAGTGTTTGACACTCTGGAGTGGCCCTTTTTTTTGTCGATTATGAGACGAATGGGGATACCCACGATGTTTGTAACTACGGTGGAGTTATTATATATGGCACCTACAGCACGAATACATCTGAATGGCACCATCACGGACAGTTTTTCACTTTCGCTGGACACCCGGCAAGGGTGCCCATTATCACGGCTGCTGTTCATCCTAGCGATGGACCCTTTGGTGCGACATTTTAAGGAGAAACATCTGCACAGAGGGCTTCAGTTTCGTACTGGTCCTCTCTTCGTCTCACTCTATGCAGACGACACGATATTGTATGTCCGTATGCGACAGACAAACCTGGAGCCGCTGCTGGTGGAGATCGCCTGTTTTGGAGAATATTCGGGCCTCCGCATTAACTGGCACAAGTTGGTCATTTTCCCACTCACTCCCTCCACCTCCGAATGGACATGCGCCTTTCCTCTGGAGTGGAATACGGACTCCATTAAATATCTGGGGATTCATGTGCACCTCGATTCTGTGTCCATCGTCCGCTTAAATTATGAGCGCGCTCTTGATTTTTTGGAGGATCATATGGAGCGATGGCTCCGCCTTTCTTTGTCTATGGCGGGCCGGATTGCCATAATAAAAATGATTGTGCTTCCACGGTTTTTGTACTTATTTAACAACATCCCGATACCCCTGACCAAGATTTTTTTCACTCAACTTCTTACACTGCTGTTAAGGTTGGTGTGGGGCGGCAGGAACCCACGGGTGTCTTGGCACACCTTGACGCTCCCTTATGAGCATGGCGGATTCGGCGTGCCCGATTTTTACCTGTAGTATTAAGTCGCACAGTCCTCTTATGCTTATTACTGGTTCCATCCAGATGCCAGAATTCTACATTTAAAACAAGAGGATGACCTTGTATTGCCGGTTTCCCTTAGGACGCTCCTCCTCAAAGGCTTTCCCCGGGACCCGCAGGACATAGAAACGGTGTCCACCACATGCTGGGCTTGGGATAAAATGCGCAGACTGCTACACATTGACACACTATACTCTCCCGCCCTGCCTCAGCCCAATTCCCACTGGCTGCCCATCACCAGCGAAAAAGTGGTACAGCGCACACTGTCCAAATTTAAATTAGAAACAATTGGGGATCTTTTCCCGGAGGGGCATGTTTTCTCTGTGACGGAGGATCCGCGCTTTGCGGACCGTACCTTCATGGACTCTTTCACACTGACCAGACTTAGATCCATGCTCCGAGCAGAATTTAACACATTACCGCTCCCCCCTGAAGAAGCTGCGATGCTCACGTTCATAATACAGAGTCAGACGGGATCACATGTTGTCTCTAAATTATATAAGCTATGTCTGACCGCTCTTCCTTCCCTGGATGCAGCGGTACGCGCTGCATGGGAGAGAGATCTGGGGAATTCCATTACAGACGATCAATGGGCGGCGTGCTGTGCGGTCACTAGAGACGTGTCCTTGAATAATAGGCACAAGCTTATACATTTTAAATTCCTGAGACGAATGTATTACACCCCTGTTCTAGCGCACAAGATTGACCCAAATAGGTTGCATGCTTGCCCTAAATGCCGGGCGCCGCAGGCTGACTTTGCCCATCTTTCTTGGACATGTCCGAGATTACATGAATACTGGCTTAAGGTACACCGAATGTTGGGGGAAATGTTGGAATTGGAGTTGATGCCAACTCCTGAAGTTGCGCTGCTTGGCTATGTTGTTAATTTCCCGTGTCCTGCACGCAAGCTGGCGGCCATTGGCTTGCTCCTGGCGAAGAGGGAGGTTGCATTATTATGGGGGCCAGACGCAGGCTTGGCTCCGCAGCATGTCACACTGCAATGTGAACAGTGTGGAATAGATCCCGTTCTGACGAACCTCTCTACGAACATTTCAGTACTCCATCCCAGACCCATGGCATGGACTGATCATTATCTTATTGAAATTCGTATCACTACTTCCTTTTCTCCGCCAAAGAATAATTCTTCTGCCAGTCTTAGACGCCCCTGGAGAAACTTAAATTTAGAGCATTTCCATCAGCTCCTGCTGAAATTTCATCCTTCACCCCCTACTGAAGTTTCCAGCGGCTACGACAGTTTCTGTGAGTGGTTAAATCACTCATTAGATTTACTAATCCCGGCTAAGTGGAGTAAGACTAGATCTCGTCCTTCCAACCCTTGGTACAATGATTCTCTTAAAGCACTCAAAATCTCCTGTAAAAAGGCAGAACGCGCATGGCGTAAAACCTATGATACTGACCTCAAGGCAGCCTATAGGGCTTGCACTAGAGTGTATCATCGGGCCATATGCACGGCCAGGGCTGCGTTTTACTCCCTGGAGATAAAGAACAGTACCAACCCCACCAAGGTTATTTTCAGGGTATGTAAGGACCTTACTAGTAAAAGGACTGATACTGCCGCTCTCCAACCTTCTATGACACACTGTGAGGACTTAGCCTCATTTTTTGTCGAAAAGGTGGAGGCTATTTACAAGTCATTCGCTCAGTTTCCTATTGTGGAGACTAGCTCTACGTCACTGGTTCATAAACCATTACTGGTCATTCCTAGCCCGACCTTGGATGAATTCACTGCCCTGACGACTAAAGTTAAATCCGGCTCCCCGGACGATCCCATGAAACCCAATCAATTTCGGGAATTTGCTGAAGGCTGCTATCCGGCTCTACATGGCCTTATTAACTTATCCTTCAGCACAGGTAGTGTTCCTAAAGCTTGGAAACAGGCGACGGTTATTCCAATTCTTAAAAAACCCGCCCTCGATCCTACCAAGCCTGAACACTACCGCCCTATATCCCTTCTTCCTTGGCCAGCTAAATTGGCAGAAGCTCACGCTAATGCTATTTTATCTTCTCATCTGCAGGAAGCTAATATATTGGATAACTCCCAAAATGGGTTTCGTGCAGGCCACAGCACAGAAACTGCCCTTCTGGCTGTGGTGGAACACATCAGGCATATGTTGGATCTGGGTCAGACGGCGGCACTGATCCTTTTGGATCTCAGTGCCGCATTCGACACTGTGTCTCACCAGATTCTGCTACATCGCCTGATGGAAGCCGGAGTCGGAGAGGTGGCACTCGAGTGGTTTCGCTCCTTTCTTAAAGATCGTGCCTTTAAGGTTTCCACTCCCCCTTTTGTTTCTGCCTCTCGCCCCATACTTCAGGGTGTCCCCCAAGGGTCGGCCCTAAGCCCTACCTTATTTAATTTATATGTCCAGCCATTAGCGGAGGTAGCCCACAGCTTTGGTCTCTCCTTAGTGTCATACGCCGATGACACGCAGCTGGCAGTGGCACTTAATGGCGACTCCAACATGGATGCCCCCACCTTTCAGTCAGCCCTAAAAGCTGTGGCAGGCTGGATGGCAAACAATCGGCTTCAACTTAATGCCTCTAAGACCGAGGTCATTATTTTTGGTAGGGAAAGTGAATTATGGGGAGATCAGTGGTGGCCTTCCGATCTTGGCCCTGTCCCCTCCCCTGTGACAGAGGTTAGAAACCTCGGGGTGTGGTTCGACAATAAGCTTTCTTTCACTTCCCACACAAAGCGTGTGGCCGGTACTTGCTTTGGGACTCTGCAGTGTCTCCGTCCAATCTTCAAGTTCTTCGATGCGGAGACTAGACAGATTATTGTTCAAGCCCTGGTTCTTACCAGACTGGACTATGCTAGCTCCCTGTTTTTGGGCCTAAACCAGGCTGAGTTGTCTCGCCTTCAGAGGGTTCAGAATGCGGCGGCTAGAATGCTTGTTGGCCTTCCAAAGTTTGTCTCGGCACGTCGGACCATTCAGGATCTTCATTGGCTGCCGGCGGGGCAGAGAATTAAGTTTAAAGCTCTTTGCTTAACCTTTAAAATTCTCAAAACAGCCTCCCCTCCTATCCTTGCTCAGACCATCCAGCACTATGTCCCTGCTAGAGCTCTTCGCTCTGCCGGATCCAATCTGGCTATGGTGCCACGTTTTAAAAAATCTAGGATGGGCGGCCACTCTTTTTCAGTGATGGCAGCATCCCTTTGGAACTCTCTGCCTGCTCCATTGCGCTCCATTCCTGAGTTGCTTCCTTTCAGGAAGGCTCTTAAAACTTTCCTTTTTGCTACAATTTAGGCCTTCTCTTTCCCCACTGTTATCCTCTCCTTTTTTTCTGTCGTGTTGTGTTATTATTCTCCAAGCGCCGGGACGCCACTTTGCTGCGGCATCCGTGCGCTATACAAAAACCATATAACATAACATAACATAACTCCGAACAGATCCCTGTGACTTCACGGCCGCTTGACATTTGGGGGCCATTTCGCACATACATAGAGAAGATCATGCAGGAACAGCAGACGAAAGCGATTAACTCCATTGTACAAGTGGGGGTGGGCTAGCATGTTACACTGGTTGCACTGTTCCGGGCTACATCATTGACAGGTTGCCGAGTACTTGGACATTGCATGTGACGAAGCAGCGAATATAAGCAGTGTGATGCATGGTTGTCTGGGAAGCTACCTGTGAAACGTTTGGTATTCAAATGACCGATGATACTTGCAGACCCCGAACTCACTACGGCCTGGCTTGACACAGACCGAGAATTTGCGTACTCCTACTGGGTGGTAGTCTTGTGATTTTGCATTTGATGTACCAACTGTGCTGCTCTCTTGTGTTCTCCATCGCTTACACGCTTGAATAGATAGGGGGTTTTCTTTATTTGGTGTTGATATTCTTTTTATGTATATTTGGTCTGACACTCGCATCAGTTACTGTGAAATTGCTATTGTTTTTTTTATTTCTTTTGGGGAGAAAATATGAAAAATATGAAGATTATTGCATTGTGCTTAATACCATTCCATGCAAATATTGGTTAATACATTGCTATTGCTTTTGTTGCATACTGTCTGTATACGTGATACACATGATACTGAGTGGATACCTTCCCGAAGAAAGCTTTCGACAGCACTAAAGGCAAGTTATTAAATAGAAATGGGAACCTAGGCAGCACCACCATTTTCATAATGGCAATGCGGCCCATCAGGGACAGCGGGAGCTTGCACCATTTTTCTATGTCATCTTCGAATTTACTGTACGCTACACCATAGTTCTCACCGAACAGGACATCGGCATCCGTGTGTATCATAATGCATAGATATCGCGCCGGGTCCGACGACCACAGCAGTGGATATTCCATTTCAAAGCGTTCCGTTGCTGGGGTCAGCGGGAACATCACCGATTTAGTCCAGTTTATTTTAAGCCCGGACAGCGCACCAAATCGGACTACCTCCCTCATCACTAGAGTTAGGTTCACCTCTGGATTGCGCACATAAAGTAAGGTGTCATCCGCATAAGTTGAGATTACAATTTTATACGTTGGGAATCTAATCCCCCGGTGCCAGTGATACTCTCTTAACGCGCAGGCTAGTGGTTCCACCACCAACGCGTACAATAAAGGCGAGAGAGGGCATCCTTGTCTTGTGCCCCTACTTATCTCAAAGGAGTCCGAAACACGGTTACCCATGCGTAGTCTGGCCGTTGGCTTCCAATACAAAGCACCAATCATTTGGAGGAACAGTTCACCCAGACCCAGCCGTCGAAGGACGCGTAACATGAACGGCCACTCCACAGAGTCAAAGGCCTTATCCATGTCCAGGAAGCTAGTCACGGCCTTCACATCTTGCCTAACGTGCTGTATGGACCCAAGACAGTGTGAATATTGTAAGTAAGATTCCACCCTGGCACAAATCCTGCCTGCTCAGGGGCTACCATTTCAGGGGCCAACAACACCAGATGAGTGGCTAGAACTTTGGCGTAAATTTTCGCATCCACATTTAGTAGAGACAATGGTCTGTACGACCCACAAGCATTGGGAGGTTTGCCAGGTTTCAATATGGTAACTATTAAGCCTCATGCATCGACTGAAGCATACTACCTTCCATACAAACGTCATCAAAGAGAGTAGAAAGATGAGGAATCAGCTTATCTTTGAATGCCTTGTAGAACCCCACCGTCAGGCCATCCGCCCGAGGAGGGCTGTGCGCACGCATACTAGCCAAAGCGTCCGATATCTCATCTTTTTGTATAGGGAACATTAAGAACTCACGCTGTGAATTAGTTAAGAAGGGTAATTGTATATGTTCTAGATAATCTTCCATATCAGCCTCCATGTTCTCCATCCTAGACGTGTACAGCCCTGAATAGAAATCTCTAAACTCTTTCAAGATCTCATCGTCTGTCGTGACAGTGTCACCAGTAGACGTTGCCAGCTCAGATAATTTCGGAGTACACCTGCTGTTGCGCAGTATCTTGGCTAAAAGAGAACTAGGGCGCTCACTCTCCCCATATGTCCTTGCAGTCGCATATTTTCCCATGTGGCACACTTCCCTGTCCGCTTCCTCGTTAAATTCTGCAATAAGGGTCTTAATGTCTTCTGCAATTGTGGGATTGGGGCCGTTGAGCTGTTGCTTCTCTAGTTCGGCCAGCTGTGACTCTAAGTACTTCAAGCGCTGCCGTATCGATTTTAGTACACTCGAGTGCTTTGACATGGCTACACCGCGTATAAAGACCTTGAACGCCTCACAAACAGTTTGGAAGCTATCTACGGAGCCTATATTTGTTTCAAAAAAGGAGTCAATCTCTTCGGCTAGTTCTCCCCTAAAGGTCTCGTCGAGTAGCGAGTACGGGGGAAAGCGCCACATGAAAGGAGGAATACGAGCTACCGGGGTCTCCAGCACTAATAGGAGTGGCGAGTGATCGGAAAGGGTGTGTGATAGAACCGCACATGATAGTATATGTCTGGAGACTGAAAAAGAGGCTAGCCAGTAGTCGATCCTGGTGTGAATGTCATGGTATGCTGAGTAATGCGTGAATCCCCCCTTGCCAGTGTTCATGCCCCTCCACACATCAACCAGGTCTAGCGTTAATAATTCAGCTTGTAGTGCTAAAGCAGCGGCTGAGGGTCTTCGCTGAGGGCCTGAAGATCTGTCCATGTCCGGGTCCATCACCAAGTTAAAGTCACCTCCCCAAAGCATCTGCACTGTGGAATATTCTCGGCAACATCTAGCTAATGTCTCATAAAAGTCTGGGGAGTCATAGTTTGGCCCATACACGTTAACCACAATGAAATCATACCCCTTCCCCCTACATCTCGAAATCAGATATGTGTCCGCTTATAACAAACCCAATTCTAGCTTGGATCTACCCGTTAGACCCCTTGATAGAAGCATTTTGTTATTGAGTGGGAGATGCGTTTCCTGAATAAGATCTAAATTAATGTGATGTCTCTGCAAGTAGTTCAGCACTTTCCTGAGTTTCCGATGATCGTTTAACCCCCTCACATTCCAAGTGAGAGCTCTATGGGTTTCCCTAGTATCTCCGGTGTACACTTCTGATATACTGGTCATCCGCGCCATAGGGATATGCGATATTTGGAGGCAGTCGCAATGCAGCAAGCAGGCACCTCACCAACAGGCGGAACTAGCAATAGTTGTCTGAACTGTTTCCCAACTCACCCCTCCCTCTCCCACAGCAGACCCACCCCAACCTGGTCTATCAGAAATCTGGCCCCCACCCCCCCTCCCGCAATCAAAACCCCAACTGTGATTACCAACCACAGAACCATGCTGAACGCGCTGGGGCCAAGGTAGCCGTGTAACATAGTCCCTACACGAAACTCAAGCATCTCGTTCAGCTTTACACCTGCTTCCGCCATGCACAGCTTGTGTAATCAGAGCGACACGTACTTATCTTTAAAGCTGTGATGATAGCATCCCCAAAGCTCCTGTTAGCACTTAAAGTTCTGCATTACCAACGACATTGTTCGGTTTAAGTCCTAGCAAAGCATCTGAAACAGGGAGCAATAAGCAATAAAAAGATACATCCCCGAAGTGTCAGAGTCATCAACCCCTCACCCCCCCTTCGCCCCTAATCACTTATCTGTAGTAGTCTTCATTCCCCGAAGTCCTGACCGCTAGTTTCAGTTTCCTTGCCGCATGTCATAGTCAATGTTGTACCATAGGAGTTCTCAGTCCTGGTCGTCCAGACGACTTCCGCTTGCACCGACGTCCGGCTCTTCTGAATTGTCCGAGTTCTTGTCCCGGGACCAACGCTTCATAGCCTGTTGTAGTTCTTTTGGGTCTGTAAATATGTGACCTCTTCTGTTGACACGCAATTTAGCTGGGTATAAAAGGGCATAGTCCAGGCCCATCTCCCTAAGACATTTTTTGTGTGGAATAAACTGTTTGCGCTCCTCTTGGACCTTTGCCGTGAAGTCCGGGTACAGAGATATGGCCGATCCTTTATGTTGCAGGTCTTGTTTGGACCTAGCCAGCCTGAGGGCAGTGTTTCTGTCTCTATAATTAAGAAGCTTTGCTATTATGGGTCGAGGAGGCGCTCCAGGTTTGGGGCGCGGGCCCAGAGACCTGTGCGCTCGTTCCACTATAAACATGTCCGAGAACACATCTTCTCCAAGGAGAGTTTTGAGTAGCTTCCCCACAAATTGCTCCATAGGGCCCGTGTGAGTACTTTCCGGAAGGCCCGTGATGCGCAGGTTACTCCGGTGTGACCGCGCTTCCAAGTCCTCAGTCTTGTCCTGTAGAACCTGCATCATCCTCTCCATCCTTTTATGCGCCGTGTCTAGGTCCGTTTGCGCTTCCTCCGCTTCCGTCATCCTTCTCTCCGTCATATCATCTTTCCGCATGTTTTTCCAGACGATCCGTCATTCGATCCATTCTGTAAGTCATGGCATCCAGTTTTGTGCCCAATGCCGAGATACTAGCCTGGAGGCTCTGCTCCATAGACAGCAGCAAATCTTTAATGTCTGAGCTCGACCCATGTGAGTCCACTGGTAGCGCTTCTGCCCTGCTCTCTGCGGGCGGGCTATGCTGTTGCAGTCTCCTTTGTGCAAAGGGCAGTCTGCTCTGGGTCTTGTCGCCTTTGCCCATCTTGAGTTCAGTGGATCATACGCCATCCGCGGAGTCCCATGTTCTTCTCTCTGTACCAAGAGACACCTGTAGCCCACTGTCGTAGGTCCTTGCTGCACCGCAATCCAGGGCACCATTGCTCCACACACTAGGGAGGGGGAGGACTCTCTGGGCAAACCAGCCGTGACTTCACCACGAGCCTTAGTCAAACCACCGTGAGTTATTATTCCAGGATCCACCACCACTCCGTAAGAGAGCTGCTCCACTGTAGGATGTGATGTGGGCTCAGTGCAGGCAGCTCCACTAGGGTATCTCCGCTGTACTTCTTGCTACCCTCAAGCGGCGCCTCCGTGAGCGCGGGTTGCCTACACCTCCTCACCCTCCAATTTTGGTGCGTGCTGGAGCTCCCGACGCAGGGCCCAGACTCGCCTTCAAGTCTGAACAATAGGGGGGCGAGGTCTATCAGCGATATTCACCGCACCTCAGGTATCCCTGGGAACTTTTGCCAGGTTATTTTCCAGGCAAGGGGGGAATGTCCATCCGCCCTCCTGGGGTCCCCGGGTCGATTTGTGCAACTGCCGAGTCTTAGGATGAGACGAGCCCCCCGCAAGCAGCGTGTACCTTTAAGCGACCCTTATGCACAGACCTGATCACTCTCATACAGCGTTCGTGCCTCCTTACTACTGCACTCCTTAACCGGCTTCCGATCCCTTTGCAGGGGGGGGGGAAGCCCAGTCCTCCCGTTATTAGCAGCGGATGGCTCACCGGTCATTTAATGGGAAGCCCCCGATCGTCGAGAGGCCAGGCACAGGGAGACCACTAACCTCCTGAGGCCGCACTTGTACGCCAGTGGGCTGAGGCCCACTATACCTCCAGGCGTACCTTCAGTTACTCAGCAGTCGAAGGAATGGAGTGGGAGTGCACCGCATGAATGGGACAACACTCCGCCACTGCCGCTGATCATGCCCTGAACCCTCATCCACAGGCAGAGCGGTCCGCTTCCGATACCTCCTATGGGCCTCCAGAGCACCGGGACCCCCTCTGTGTGGTGGCCGCACGTCGCTCGACGTCGTCCGGGCACGGTTTGAACTAGAGTCCACGGCTTGGCGGCCTGCCCGGGCCGAGGGATCACCAGTCTGCTGCTCTCTCCGAGGACTAGATTCGCCGGACTTTCGGGGAATCGCCTGTCGGCGCTGCTTCTGGTCGACTGAAGAGGAGGCAAGCGGGTTTTAATGCCGCTCTGAAAGGATATCTACAGGATAATTAGTCTGCACACGACGGAGCTCCGGTCTCAAGCGGCCATTATGCTTGCTGGCTAGCTCCGCCCCCTACTGAAAGACATTAAACAAGTCTCAGCTATACTATTAGCTAATGTAAGGGGCGAAGCAGCATCTGTGGCCATCTGCCAGAAATTGAGGGAAACAGCATTAGAAGATCAGCCTTCTGAACTAGCGAGAATAATGGAAAAATGCTATGAAGAATTAGGTAGAGATAGTCTAGGTGGTAAACCACTGAAACCACAACTACCTGTTAATGCAGAAAAACCTTTTTTAAAAATTAGTATAAATAGTCCTAAAAAGAAATGGGAAGGTGATAAAGAAACTGATCCCAGGGAGAAACAGTTCAAAGCCAGAGGAAGGTCACCCCGGAGGAGGAATAGATCTCCAGAACGGGTGGATAGGTCTCCCCAAAGGGAGCCCTCTGAGAAAAGATACAATCTTAGAAATAGGGGTAATTTGAAAAAACCTGACAGATATCAAGATACTGATACACGTTCCTCTCGATCCTTTCAGACTTCCTTGCAGAAATCGGAAAGAAGAGGAAGGTCAGAACATAAAGAAGAGCATGTGAAGTCCAAAGACAAGGAACCTGCTCTACCAAGTAAAAAATTAAAATTTGAAAAAAGAAGGTAGCAAGCCTGAGGGTGAAAAATGCCGAGGATTCTGAGGACACAACTCAAGAACGGAGAATGGGCTCTGACCATGCTAGACAGTGCAGCAGAGGTAACGATAATTTGCAAGAACTTGATGAATCTTCTGGAGACAGTGGACATGAATGAATGCATTCAAGTGGAAACTGCAGATATATGAGAGTGAGTGTTACCCATAGATTATATGAAACAACATTTCGCATATAGGGGGACATGACTAGAAAAATTAAAACACTCTTTTGGCAAAAACTATCAGAAGGTTATGATATCCTGCTAGCAGAGAAAGACTGGCCACCAGAGTTTGTTAGGGAGTGGCCACGTGGCGAAGAAATAATTAGGCCTGCCTTCTCTAAACATGTTCAAATTCATAAAATACATACCTATGCTAGGAAATGGGCTGTAGAACAAGCTCCAGCACTATACAAAAATCATGTAGGATGGGATGGGGATTCCCCTCACCATAAAATACAGTTAACAAATCAACCAACTGCACAAAGGCAGTACCCAATTAAGCAAGAAGCTAAAAAACAAGTCAGGGAGATCTTAGATCAACTTGAATATCAAGGGGTGATTGAAACATGCATCTCACCAATGAATAATCCTTTGTTTCCTGTCTCTTTCCTGTTATCGTCTAGTATTGGACTACAGACCCTTAAACACTTGTTGCAAAACATTTGCAGTACAAAATTCATACAGTGCAGCACTAATGAATAACATTGTGCGTAAAAAGGATAAAACGACATTAGACATCTCCAATAGGTTCTTTTGTCAAAACATTGCACCAGAAAGCAGATATTTGACGGCTTTCTCCAGTATGGGGGCCCAAAAACAATTCTGTCGTCTCCCCCAGAGATTCAAGAATAGCCCAGGGCTGTTTTCAGCGAGAGTAACAGAGTTACTACAAATGTATGATGATGAAGCATTATCATATGTGGATGACATCTACCTTACAGATGATGACTTAGAGACACACTTAAGAAGAGTGAACACCATTATACTTGGGTTCACATCTGAGGGGTATAAATTCAATTTCAAGAAATCAAGAATTGCCCACCTCACAGTCCTATTTCTGGGATATGAGTTATCAAGTGAAGGTAAATGTCTGGCAGATAATTTCTTAGAAAAATGTGCAGTATTACAAGCACCTAAAACACTGAAAAACTTACAATCAATTTAGGCTTTTTAAATTTTGGGAAGTACTACGTTCCAAATTATGACAATAGGGTTTCACACTTAAAAGTGTTAGATCAGCCCACATTTGAACAAGAAAATTGGACAGAAAACCATACACGAATATTACGTTCCATGCATACAGACATGTTAACTAGAACGAATCTGATACAACGAAATGTTGAATATGACCTAAGAATCCAAATAATCCTAGGGAAATATGGATTCATGTACCTAACATTAAATGATGGTCAAATGGTACCAATAGCATACAAATCACATGTATACACAGAAGAAGAAAGAAGCTCACTTCAAAAGAGAAGATCATAAGAGCTTTTCAGACTGCAGTAGAGAATGAGAGAGCACTAATGGGGAGGAATAGAATAAGATTAGTCTCTCCTATACCATCTCTTGAAGCATTAACAGGACATATCTCAGGAATGGGAGTGGTCCTAGATGAGGAATGTTTACAATGGGCTACCACACTTGCTACAGAGAAGGTTGAACACTTCTTTGACGAAAGGTTAAAAGAACTAAAGCATCTAGAATATGAAGATGAATATACTATGCCAGTTGAGACTCTGCCTCTGCAAACATACAGAAATATTAATTATACCAACGCAATGGGATTTCCTTCGGGAAGCATCAAATATGCCTGTCTGGGTACGTACTCAATTACTAAAGGTCGTTGGCACAATGGTAAATTCAGACGTATGATCACTAAACATGAAACACACAACTACTGTACAGCTCAGCGAGCTGAACTACAGGCATTGAAGATGGCATTGGAGAATACGGATCGCGAATTCCCCACACTTATAGTGTGCGAATCATACTACTGTGCAGAATCTTACAACAGAGATTTGCAGGGTTGGGTTGAAAATGGTTTCAAAGATACGAATGGTGATACAATAAAGCATAAAAAACTTTGGGAACAAGTAGCTCTTTTAAAGGAAGAACTACCGAAGGCTCACGTGACTGACGCGCTGAGTTATCAACGTGATGGGGTTCACGTTGGAGGGAATTCATTTGCTGATACAGCCACAGGGACAACCTATCAGCAGGGTCCCGCATATAAAGTAAGGCGTACCAGTAAACAAATAGACGGGGAAACGTTATTAGCCACAAGAGTATCAATGTCAGGCAGCTATGCAGCGTTACCGTTGAACTATCCAACAAAAAATAAATACATTATTGATGCAAATTCCATTCCTTTTGCTTGACTCCCTGGAGTGGGTGACAGAGTAATTCCAAACAGGAATCGGAGAAAGATCTTGATAGAGGATGCACACATGGGATGGGGTTCACTTCACCGGGGGCTTCGAGACACTATTGATGAATTAGACTGATTGTACTGGTGGCTGGGGATGAGCGTTCAAGCTTACATCTACACAAATAATTGTGACAACTGCAACAGAGATCGCAGTGGTGAACCGGACCAGATTACTAACACCGATATCATCAGTCCAGCCCCTACACCCCTGTTAGAGAGCATAAGGATGTTTACATGCAAAGGTCCGAAAGGAAAAAAGCAATCCCGTCAGTGTTAAGACAAAACATAGTTAAATGAGGCCCCAGCACTCGGCTGACGCCAAAACTGTTGTAAAGGATCAGCGAGTCATTAACAGCAGATACACAATAGGCATACTGCATTCAGACCAGACCTTGTTGTGAGCTTTCGAGCTTACAAGGAGGCCAGGCCAGTTTAGGTGGCGCTTTGCCGTATTCTCTTCACTTCCATCCTGAGGGAAGTATGGTGGTTAGAAGAAAAAAACGTGACATAAAGCAATCCATAACAGCCAGGGTATTAGGTTCGGGTGATGGGTGGGTCAAACATTTAACAAGTGTCCAACGTAGTCTTAACAATCTACCAAGAAATTCTCTAGGGGGAATCACTCCGTATGAACTGCTGTTTGGCACTAGAATGCTGATAAAAGACCTCGATTGTCGTACTTCAGTGGTGGAACAAAAGACTTTTAATGTGAAGGATCGTTTGGCTATCTTACAGGACTTGAACGAAAAAAGAAGAAGTCTGTGTAACACAAAGCAAAAGCCAAAGACCACTGAAGAGAAACCACCTGTCCCAGCAAGACCTGTCTGGATTCCAAAGATTAGGGATCTGGTCAGAGAGAAGATTGTGGTAAAGAAGGAATTTGGGCCTTCATACAGAAAAGCAGTGCCTGTCTTGGAAATTCGAGGAACAAGATCAGTAGTACTACCGCCTCTTGCTGGTAAAAAGGAAAACAGAGTTGTATCAATCGACCTGGTAAAACCACAATCATGTGGCCAATCATAAGCAGTAGGCCCAGTGGACTCCAAAGGTATAGCAGAAGCCCTAACCTTGCTACAATTCAAGAGGTTCAAACTGAGAGACTAATCACATTTGACAAATCTACAGTGAAAAATGAAGGACTATGCAATAAATCAATGGAACTTTTGCCTCTTGAAACCCAAATTGAATCGAAAGAAAGAGAATCACCAATTTACAATGATGTGGCATCTGAATACACAAGTATTTCTCAAGAAAACCCCAACAATTAATTAGCAATCAGACTGAACAATCATATCACAGGCAATACAGAAGCCATTGGAACAATTGACAGAACTGCATCTGGCTACTTTATCAACTTCGATGATTTTTCAGAGGATCCCAGTGAATCTGTGGAAAAGCCAGAGAAAAGAACTTTCAAAGAAAGAACTAAAGAACTAAAGAACTCTTTCATCAACTAGGAGAAATATACCTGATTTCACCAAGGATTGAATTGTGGATTGTATTATCAGCAATTTTCCTCCTGCTTTGGCTCATTTTAGTCTTGTGTTTAGGCAGGATGATTGCTGGAAAATAGAGTACTATGCAAGTCAGAACATCAACTTGGTTCCAAAGCCCCACAAATCATCCCACATTGAAAAAAGAGAACTGTCATTGATAAACATCACAGCAAACCGATACCAGGAGGTATAGCATGGGACAAAACGAATTATGACATCTATGGCCCGGTGGAACTCCTGAGATATCCACACCAATTCAAAGTGTCATTGAGTGACTTTGCAGCACCAAGCATATTTGCTGATGATTTGGACTTTGAGACAATTAATGATATGATGTCAGATTTAGAAATGTCTATGAAATTCACTAACCATGATTACTTACAGGGTCTTCCAATTACGAACAAATGTATTGTTTTAATCACTATGGTCATCATTATCTGCATAAATCATCAAATGCTAGAAATGTTTTACTGTATAATCAGTGGGAACACTGTCCCACACCACCGAAGAGTAGTTCTAAAACATTTTATGAGAAATTCATATACTTCTCAGGTATAACATAACAGACCCAGAAACGTTTTATTTTAAGATGATGAATAAAACAGGAATGAAACATATGTTGACCAATACAAAACAGATATATTCTGCTAAATTCCATGAACAATTAGCAACATTTGGTTTTGATTTCTAGAAAGAAAACATAGACACAAAATCGATCTGGGGTTCAAAAGAATGGCGGGTGCAAGGGTTGGAAGCACTATTTAGGGCCTGCATTATCCCAGAACAAATAATATTTTTGAATGACACAATTCAGCAAACTACATGTTTTGGCATGGCCAAGATAAAAGATTTAAACAAACCGTCTACACCACAGCCCTTCCCTGATAGTAACACCACTACAGATGAAGAGATAGACGTAACACATATTTTAAATCACAACAGATCAAATCCTGAATGTAGAAAATGGTTGATCTGGCCCACAGACGCTAATAGCTGTCAAGATAGATTCCTGAATAAGACACAAGGATTCACTCTGAATAGGCCAGACCCAAGATATTCCCAGAGACAACATCCAGGGATAATCACCACATACAGTGTAGGAAAACTATGCCTTGAATGGCTACAGAAATCCACACTTCCCGAAATAAAGCAACACTTGACATTACTTAAAGAAGGTGCTGACTTGCAAGATTTCTTATTGACGCCTCGCAAACAGCGTCAAAAAGTTTCATATGGACCAGTATATACGCCTTGTACAATGAGGCTTGGAAAGAGACACAGATTGAAACTGCAGAGAAAATACGAGAAATTGATCGTATGAATTTGGAAAAAACATTTTCTGTAGTGGACAATGGGTTAACGACTCTGTCCTCCAGAATATATTCTTTGGACAGCATTGTATCATCTGCTGTTGATATAATAGAACAGGACTTGCTAATGCTACAGCACGGGCAGTCTCAATTACGTTCTATTTTTCAGCTGGGCTAGACGTTGCAAAACCTGCGTTCAGGCTATGTGCCATGGCGTCTAATTAACACCATGTCACTGTTTGCTGCATTTAATCTTAAAGATAAACAGATCTCTTTGGCACAAAGGGGAGCAGACTATACGGTGCTAAGCATTGATAAACTAGAAAGATTATCACTGACGGTATCAAAGAAACCTGTCACCGAGTTCATTATACATGGAACAATAACAATTCCAATTACAACTTTTCAGTTTCAATACTGTTTAAAACATATACCAGCAGGTCAATATGAAAAGTTGGGTAGTGGCTACATCAGATCATCTTGGAAGTTACTATACACACACAAATGTATGAATGGGGGCAACAAGGCAGTATTTCTTAGTGAAAAAAATTGTGAAAACGCGGTACAATGCTGTGTCAAGAAATAGATTTGCATGGAGCCTGCGATGGTTCTTCGAATAAACTTTCTTGCCATATGCATGGGACCCCTGCGTTGCAGATAGAGCCTTTTTTCAGACAGGTATCCCACTGTAGCTATGTTTTACTTAGTGATCACAGCTGTTGTGGCATGCTGCCAGGAAAACGTTATCTTGTAACCGTGTCGTCCAAGGTCACTTGTTGTATGCAAGTATTGTATCCAAATGTAAAACCAGACAAGGCGGTAACATTATGGCCTTCCTTGAATATCTCTTCTATTCTAATTGATACTTTGAGCAGAATGAAAAGTATTCTATTACAGAAAACTGTGCCTTTGACCTCGTCTAGAGAGACCTTTTATCTGCAAGTCGCAAGGACCTCTGCCGAGATACATTCATTATTATCTACCAACTGCCCTGTACATTTCGTAGAAATACTGAGCCAAATTTTAAACATGTCTGATACCAGTGGCAACACACATGTATTTAACCACATGTGTGAAGCGGTTTTTCCGCTCGTACGCTGAGTTTTGCGAAACCGCATTGTTCATGACGAGCTGGTCTCGTCATCAGCACACAAGCAGTGTGCTTCATGACGAGCCCAGCTCGTCATGAGCGTCGAAGGGGTTAAGACAATTTTTTCGGGACTACTAGCACCCTTTGAAGCAATCCTGAACATTTTCCCGAACTTCGTACACTCTGTGTTTGGAGGTCAGCCTCTCATTTTTGGACTCATAGCTGGAATACTATTTTTATTCCTTTTGCTCCGTTATGGCGGGTCCAGCCACAGAAGCAACCCAGTTCACAATGGAACAAGCGCTACTTGCAATGCAATGCCGAGATAGAATTGCTAAGGTGCTCGGATTGGCTAGACTAAGAGACCTTAATACCTCATGGTTCCTGTCCTTCAGACCAATCTGGGAGAATTGCATCTTATCTGTTCTACGATGCCTGCTGTGCGGAGAAGAATGCGTGTTAGACATCTGTCTTACACTCCCATCAGCAGTACCACAGGACGTCGATGCTTTGCTTGGTTCTGTAACGGCTCATGCAACGTGTTGTCCCCAGCGGCTACCGATTCTGATGACGGCATTCGTTGAGACCACACACTTTCAATCTGGAGGTGTGGTACGAGATGAAAGCGGCACACAGGTACAAATTTTTCCAAACATTGCTGATCATGACAACAATGTCAGTAATGCACCGCACATATGCACTATTTCCGCTTTTTCAGACTTGACAGAACTTTCCCCTACTATGATAGAAGAATTCTTTAAAGAATTACATGAAACTATGTTCTCGCCTAGCGACGAGGAAAACAACTGAAGTAGCAGTACAGCGAGTTCACTGAAACCTTGACTTTGGCCTTCAGAAACTTTCAAAACAGAACTCCTATTTTTGAGACTTTTTTCTGCTTTGAAGCAACTATCTTTCCCCGTTCCAAAAAATATTTACCTTTTGGCACTTGATACTCTGCTCAAAGTAGAAATATTCTTAAAGAACAAGATTTAGTCCTTAAATAGAGACACATTTTACACTCAGCCTCTAGCATGTGTGCAGTTTTGCATTTTCAGTATTGTGATGAAATGATCTCGACCTTTTTTCTGTACTAAGAGACGTTTCATTATTGTATATGTTTTGTGAATGCTTTTAAATATGAGATATGAATTTCTGTGAGCAAGATCAATGCTTTCGAAACAGTACAGTACAATGCTATTTAATGTGTACATGCCATGATTTAAATGCGAAAAATGTTTTTTTTTGTATTTTTGGGTGGGATTGTATACACATGCTTAGACATGCTTAGAAATGCTTAGACATGCTTAGATATGTTTAGTTACTTAGTATTTAGTAAGGATGAACATCTCAACGTGGAGTGGGTGTTGTGAAGGAATCTAGGACCCTAATATTTAATTCCTGATTCATGCCCAAATATGGATCTAACCTTTTATACCCTTATATGGACATTAGAATCATGGCCATATTTAGTCAGAGTCAACACAATCCTAACATGGCGTTTCCTCTGCCACTAAGCCCCTAGAAAAGTACAACAGGCTCTGAGACATGACTTCATGCTTTTAGTGACGTTAATATGTCCACCCTTGACGTCAAACCAGGCACCTTTTTAGTATAAGTATGCCCAGGTTTGCCTAATCAGACACACAGTGGTTTGGAGCAGATCGACTGACTTCTTGCCCGACGCCCTGCTGTCTGCGAGTGCTGAAGGAAGCCGACCCTCCCGTCTGACGCACTGAGAGAGACGCTGTCTTTCGTCCAGCTGAGAAATCCAGTTCCAGTGTTTCCCAGCTGCCCTTGCAGGTTGCCGGGAGATTGAGTTCTGAGAGAGAGAGATACAAGCCCTCCCGCATTCTAAACAAGGTACGGAGCTGATTAGACTCTAAGAGAATGCTTGGTTTTAGACTTTTAGCAAAATGACTTCACTTAAAGTACTTCTCACTTACTTCATCCCAGTACTAGGCTTAGGTTAGGTACACCGGGGTAGGCCTAACTTAGAAGCACCAGTTGAGTACGTTTAGTGTTTTATCTTTGTATATATTTTAAACCGTCTTAGATGCATCTTATGGCTTAGAAACTATATCATGCTTTTACAGTATTATTTTATAATACTCTTTGTACTGTACGCACTTTACTTTACGACAAGTATTGGGATTGTAGCAATGCCCTTCTCATGTGTGAGAAAGCAGACTGTTCAATAAATAACACCTTTTATTGAAAACGCCCGTCTCTTACTTTCTCTACACTTCTGGTGAAACGAAGCATGCACGTAAAAATTTAAAATGTAAAACGACTCTGGAGATTCCCTCCTCATTCATGGAGATGCAAAGTTGTCATGTTGTATGGTTGTCAGAAACAAATCCCTTCTTGTCTAAATAGGAAGCGTAAAACCTTCTTGTACATTCGAGAAAGTTTCTAGTGACTTCTGAGCTAGCTGGCATTCATAATTAAGTCTAATATAGTCGACTTCAGTCCTAGGTCTACACTGGTGTCTATATTATTCCAATGCGCAGATGCCTATTGGGAATATAGGAACTATACTACACCCTGGACAGGCCTCTCCTCCTCTGCACCCCCGGACAGGCCTCACCTCCTCTGCGCCCCTGGGCATGCCTTACCTCCCCTGCACCCCTGGACAGGCCTCTCCTCCTCTGCACCCCTGGACAGGCCTGACCTCCTCTGCACCCCTGGACAGGCCTGACCTCTTCTGCACCCCCTGGACGGGCCTGACCTCTTCTGCACCCCCTGGACAGGCCTCACCTCCTCTGCACCCTTGGACAGGCCTCACCTCCTCTCCCCCCTGGACAGGCCTCACCTCCTCTACGCCCCTGGACAGACCTCACCTCCTCGGCACCTCTGGACAGGCCTCACCTCCTCGGCCCCCCGGACAAGCCTGACCTCCTCTGCCCCCCTTAACAGGCCTCACCTCCTCTGCACCCCTGGACAGGGCTCTCCTCCTCTGCACCCCTGGACAGGCCTCACCTCCTCTGCGCCCCTGGATAGGCCTCTCCTCCTCCACACCCCTGGACAGGCCTCTCCTCCTCTGCACCCCTGGACAGGCCTCTCCTCCTCTGCACCCCTGGACAGGCCTCACCTCCTCTATCCCCCTGGACAGGTCTCACCTCCTCTGCACCCCTGGACAGGCCTCACCTCCTCTGTACCCCTTGACAGGGCTCTCCTCCTCTGCACCCCTGGACAGGCCTCACCTCCTCTGCGCCCCTGGACAGGCCTCTCCTCCTCTGCACCCCTGGACAGGCCTTTCCTCCTCTGCACCCCTGGACAGGGCTCTCCTCCTCTGCACCCCTGGACAGGCCTCACCTCCTCTGCGCCCCTGGACAGGCCTCTCTGCACCCCTGGACAGGCCTCACCTCCTCTGCGCCCCTGGACAGGCCTCTCCTCCTCTGCACCCCTGGACAAGGCTCTCCTCCTCTGCACCCCTGGACAGGCCTTTCCTCCTCTGCACCCCCATGGACAGGATTCACCTCCTCTGCACCCCTGGACAGGCCTCTCCTCCTCTGCACACCTGGACAGGCCTCTCCTCCTCTGCACCCCTGGACAGGCCTCTCCTCCTCTGCCCCTGGACAGGCCTTTCCTCCTCTGCCCCTCCCCTGGACAGGCCTCACCTCCTTGCACCCCTGGACAGGCCTCTCCTCCTCTGCACCCCTGGACAGGCCTCTCCTTCTCTGCACACCTGGACAGGCCTCTCCTCCTCTGCACACCTAGACAGGCCTCTCCTCCTCTGCACCCCTGGACAGGCCTCTCCTCCTCTGCCCCTGGACAGGCCTCTCCTCCTCTGCACCCCTGGACAGGGCTCTCCTCCTCTGCACCCCTGGACAGGCCTCTCCTCCTCTGCACACCTAGACAGGCCTCTCCTCCTCTGCACTCCTGGACAGAGCTCTCCTCCTCTGCACCCCTGGACAGGGTTCTCCTCTGCACCCCTTGAAAGGCCTCACCTCCTCTGCGCCCCTGGACAGGCCTCTCCTCCTCTGCACCCCTGGACAGGCCTCTCCTCCTCTGCCCCTGGACAGGCTTCACCTCCTCCCCACTCAGGCTCATCATCAGGAAATGCTGAGCTCTCCTGACCTCACCATGAATGTCAGGGGGGGAAGGGGAGGGGGAGGGGGGAATCTGATCCATGGATAAATAAATTGCAGCCAAGTGAGTTGGCAGCTCTCCTACCTGAGCAGAAACCTGTCCAGGCTCTCTCCTCCTCGTGGGGGGGGGGGGGGGGGGGGGCGCAGTTCTGGGGTCTGAGGGGGGAGGGGCAGATCTGGGGGGGGAGGGGCAGATCTGGGGTCTGAGGGGGGGTCTGAAGATGGAGGTAACTGCAAATACAGACAGACAAGACTCCTTCCTCCTCTGAAGCAGGCTGGACACACCAGGAGAGGGAGGAAGAGATGTCACCACCGCTGCTGGTGCTGTCTCTGCCACCGCTGACCCGGAAGAGGAAACCCTTCTCCCTTTCATACAGTGTGCAAGTCCAGCGGGTTTCATCAGCAGGCGAGGAGCGCCCTCTGGTGGCCCCTGACGGAACTGCCACCTCCAGGCTCCAGGAGTGAATACATTTCACACAAACAAGCATTTATACCTGCAAAAAGCTGGGATTTCAGATGTCACAGACTTGAATGTTTTTAAGGGTCAGACAGTTCAAGTACAGGGCCTCACACTTGGTTGCTGCTGAAAAAAGTATTTATAGCTTCACTTCAGATTGCATCTTCCACACACTGACGTAAAGGACTAAAGAGTATTTACAGAAAGGCGACAACTGGAAGAGACAGTCTGAATTTCAATGAATATATCAGTATTTTAATGAATATATATCTGTATTTTAATGAACATATATATCTGTATTTCAATGAATATATCAGTATATTAAAGAATATATGAGTATTTCGGTCAGTTTTGCAATTAAACTGGGCAGCTTATTTATTCTTTTAAATAATTTATTTGCAGTTTTTCAAATCCACAACTTGCTACATAGCAAAGAAAACAGAGGTAAATACCATGGAGTTTTAAACACCAGATCAAATCAAATGTGTCATAGGTCATGTGTCAAAGCGACAATTAAAAGAATAGCTTATTTCTAATTTTCCTGTCTGTGGCTTATTCCCTATATTTGATACGGTTTTATATCCTCGAACAAGACTGAATTGTAGGTTCTAATTAGGTTTTGAGTTTCTGGTTTAAGAGCACAACTGTCTCCTAAAATATTAAGATAGCGGCCTCTTCCAGGCTTTGTTTCTTTGTTTACAGTAACCACCTCACTCTCCCAACAAAGATTCACTGACAAAAAATAAAACAATTTATCTTTGAAACAACTAATTCCGAAGATAGAGATATCAAGTATGAACCAGAAATTTCTCCCATAGTTTGCATTGTATCATAAAAATGAGTGGGTGTTACTGGTCTGAAGAACAGGGGAGGGGCATTTCATTACTCTAAAATATTCTACTCCTTTACATAGGACCCTATATCATAGTCAGCAGCGGTGCGTCCATTGGGGCGTAGCCCTACTAAGCCTGGTGGACGCACCTGCGCTGCGTGACACACTGTGAGAGCACCGATAATTAAATAAAGCGCCGCTTCAATCCGCTTGCGGGAAACACCCGATGGAATAGGCAGTGCGCAGGGGGTGGGGCTGCCGGGCTGGCTGGCTGGTGGTCTGCAGCCTGCGCATGAGGAATTTCGGGCAGAAACTTGCCCATGCATGCGCGTTAGCGTGAAGTTCCCATTAGAGGCTGAGAAGGACCGAAGGGGCCAAGTGGTGGTGCTGCTTTATCCGGGCCCGTCATTTTAAAGGTGCCAGGGCGAGTAGTCTGTGTGCCCCCCTAGCCAATCCTGGCACTTATGCAACGCCAGGATTGACTGGTCCACCGCGCGGAAGGACAGGCAATCCATTATTGGATGCCACGCGTGGGTGGTGGCACACTGGCTAGGCTCAGCACTTTATCAATCATGGCTAATCACTGTGACTTCAGCATGTGAAGCCATTCAGTGATTGGCCATTTGGGGACGTGCGCGCCGTGCCGTTGCTGTGACTGTGTACTACTACTGTACTCTTAAGTTTCTAGTAGGGGGCGTGGCTCCCTCTCTGTCTTGTGCGCGCAGGCCAGGCAGCACCAGCAGCACGTCCTTCTGACGGCGACACTTAGACTCTGAGTTGAAATTTTCGAATACTATAAAAAAAAGTAGTTCGCGCTTGGGGGCAGGGCAGGCGTATTTATAATTTTATATATATAATGATGACAATCATGGCTTGATGTGATGATGACTGAGGCCAGGGCCGGACAGCAGACTGAGTTCGAGTGAGGGGGAAGCCGCGGAGCGGAGGGGCCCTTCTTTGAACACTGACTGTCTGTAGCGTGTGTAAGCCAGGGCCTGCCTGACTGAGTCCGAGTGAGGGGGGAGGCCGCGGAGCGGAGGGGCCCTTCTTTGAACACTGAGTGTCTGTAGCGTGTGTAAGCCAGGGCCTGCCTGACTGAGTCCGAGTGAGGGGGGAGGCTGCGGAGTGTAGGGGCCCTTCTTTGAACACTGACTGTCTGTAGCGTGTGTAAGCCAGGGCCTGCCTGACTGAGTCCGAGTGAGGGGGGAGGCCGCGGAGCGGGGGCCCTTCTTTGAACACTGAGTGTCTGTAGCGTGTGTAAGCCAGGGCCTGCCTGACTGAGTCCGAGTGAGGGGGAGGCCGCGGAGCGGGGGGCCCTTCTTTGAACACTGACTGTCTGTAGCGTGTGTAAGCCAGGGCCTGCCTGACTGAGTCCGAGTGAGGGGGGAGGCCGCGGAGCGGGGGGCCCTTCTTTGAACACTGAGTGTCTGTAGCGTGTGTGAGCCAGGGCCTGCCTGACTGAGTCCAAGTGAGGGGGGAGGCCGCGGAGTGTAGGGGCCCTTCTTTGAACACTGACTGTCTGTAGCGTGTGTAAGCCAGGGCCTGCCTGACTGAGTCCGAGTGAGGGGGGAGGCCGCGGAGCGGGGGGCCCTTCTTTGAACACTGAGTGTCTGTAGCGTGTGTAAGCCAGGGCCTGCCTGACTGAGTCCGAGTGAGGGGGGAGGCCGCGGAGCGGAGGGGCCCTTCTTTGAACACTGACCGTCTGTAACGTGTGTAAGCCAGGGCCTGCCTGACTGAGTCCGAGTGAGGGGGGAGGCCGCGGAGCGGAGGGGCCCTTCTTTGAACACTGACTGTCTGTAGCGTGTGTAAGCCAGGGCCTGCCTGACTGAGTCCGAATGAGGGGGGAGGCCATGGAGCAGAGGGGCCCTTCTTTGAACACTGACTGTCTGTAGCATGTGTAAGCCAGGGCCTGCCTGACTGAGTGAGGGGGGAGGCCGCGGGGTGGAGGGGCCCTTCTTTGAACACTGAGTGTCTGTAGCGTGTGTAAGCCAGGGCCTCCCTGACTGAGTCCGAGTGAGGGGAGAGGCCGCGGAGCAGTTGGGCCCTTCTTTGAACACTGACCGTCTGTAGCGTGTGTAAGCCAGGGCCTGCCTGACTGAGTCCGAGTGAGGGGGGAGGCCGCGGAGCGGAGGGGCCCTTCTTTGAACACTGAGTGTCTGTAGCGTGTGTAAGCCAGGGCCTGCCTGACTGAGTCCGAGTGAGGGGGGAGGCTGCGGAGTGTAGGGGCCCTTCTTTGAACACTGACTGTCTGTAGCGTGTGTAAGCCAGGGCCTCCCTGACTGAGTCCGAGTGAGGGGAGAGGCCGCGGAGCAGTTGGGCCCTTCTTTGAACACTGACCGTCTGTAGCGTGTGTAAGCCAGGGCCTGCCTGACTGAGTCCGAGTGAGGGGGGAGGCCGCGGAGCAGGGGGGCGCTTCTTTGAACACTGACCGTCTGTAGCGTGTGTAAGCCAGGGCCTGCCTGACTGAGTCCGAGTGAGGGGGGAGGCCGCGGAGCAGGGGGGCGCTTCTTTGAACACTGACCGTCTATAGCGTGTGTAAGCCAGGGCCTGCCTGACTGAGTGAGGCGGCGGCCTTCTGCCTGCATCATCCGCGAGTGAGTGACTGAATGTCAAAGAGGCCTCTCCCGACCCTTCTCCTTCGACAGTCAGACCGGGACCTTGCCGTGGTTGCAATAACAAGCGGACATTTTGTGGAAAAGATATGTGCGGGCCCAGGACCTGTGCACGTGCCTGCCATGTAAAGAATGTATTTTATGAGAAACAGAGAAGCAAACCACAGGGAAACAAACCAGGGGCTGCTAAGTGAAATGAAAGAGGCGATACCGTGGTGTGTCATTTTTTGTATTATAGCACCTATGCCGCTGGAATGACACCGCAAAGCGCTGCTACTAGACGCAGGAGATGACGGCAGGCGTTGGTAATTGCATTGGGAATGGTTGAATGATTTTTATGAAGTGATTGTGAGGAAGAGAGCGCCTTGTATGTGAAAGGGGCGGATTGTCGAAAAGTTTCCTAAGAGTGAGTAATCTAACTTTTTACAGACGACTCTCGCCGATGATGAATGAAGGCTTCAGGCTGTCATAGCACGTGGCTCTCAAGAGAACAGCCAATCCCTTCTCCCTGTCCAGCACAAACAACGTGCACGCGGCTGGGACAATCGTCAAACTCCCCCGAGCACACTTCCGTTCTGCAAACAAAAATGGACGGTTTCTGAGCAGTGCACAGCGGGCTGTTGTACTCGAGGAGCAGCAGGTGCAGGCGACTGCCTCCTTCGGTGTGTGTGTCGATCATGTGAGCTGGTTATAAAATAAGAGCTGTGAAGGGGCAATATAAAGGTGACATTTAAGGCAATGTACACTTGTTGTATTGTACTTATTGTATGTGTTTATACAACGCCTACTACTGCCCCTGACACGGCGTTATAGCGCTTTAGGGAAATGCTGCTCACTCAATAAGGCCTCCAATGTGAAAATAAATTCTGTTGACTCTTCAACAACACTGCACCTCGCCTGTTTTAACCTGCTATTGCCAAGGACATCATTGCGACATAGTTCCATAAAAAAATAAACATGGTCAAGCTGTAGCGCACTATGGTGCCCTGCAGCCGTTTGTCGTGATTGATGCGGGGCCGGGCCTGGCATGAACACAGTGACAGACAGAGAGCACAGACAGAGAGCACGGCCGGGCCTGGCATGATCAGAGTGACAGACAGAGAGCACAGACAGAGAGCACGGCCGGGCCGGGCCTGGCATGATCGCAGTGACAGACAGAGAGCATAGACAGAGAGCACGGCCGGGCCGGGCCTGGCATGATCAGAGTGACAGACAGAGAGCACAGACAGAGAGCACGGCCGGGCCTGGCCTGGCATGGTCAGAGTGACAGACAGAGAGCACGGCCGGGCCAGGCCTGGCATGATTGCAGTGACAGACAGAGAGCACAGACAGAGAGAACGGCCGGGCCAGGCCTGGCATGATCAGAGTGACAGACAGGGAGCACAGACAGAGAGCACGACCGGGCCGGGCCTGGCATGGTCAGAGTGACAGACAGAGAGCACGGCCGGGCCGGGCCTGGCATGATCGCAGTGACAGACAGAGAGCACGGTCGGAAGCATTCATTGTGGTCGAGGGAGTGTCATTTGTTATGAGATGACAGTGGCTACTCAGTGGCACAATCGTGTACCCTGCATAGTGCATAGTAGCTTCATATTGGCCAACAAGGTGTACAGCATGTTTTTATGAGAAGTTGTATTTTACGGTGAGGCATAGTCAGGGCTACCAGAATGATGTGATTCTGCGATGACAGTATTTTCCACGTAAAGTTACATTAATGCTCCCACTTCAGCCATCAAAAGCAATCTGAATAGGAGAGGGAAAAGCAATTCTTGAATGAAGTTAAAAATGGTTTAATGTTTATCCCTTGTGATTCACCAGCTAGCTTTACTAGAATCCCATGGGCATCATAGATTTTGCCTTTCTATGGACATGTACTACTTTCATATCTGAAACACATTAGACTACTAGTTGAAATTTATTATTTCTTTTAATGGAACGTGTATTAGAGAACAATTGATACTAACATAAGAATATTTACATTGTTATCGTCCTCATGAACAGTGGGCCGCACTAAGTTTTTGTCCTTTCAAAACTACCAAAACACTCCTATTAAATGATGTCACTTAGCACCGGCACGAAGTCAGGCGTTCAGATGCAGACGGGATTTTTGATTACGTAGAATAATTACACAGATTGCCCCGATGGAATTTCGAACCGATAGTTCTGCATTACATACATTCAATGGTCCAATTTAGTTACACAAAATGACAATTATACTAAGAGAAATTTAATTAAATGAGCAGTGAAATAATTGCATGTAAGAAATGGGGTTACTAAATCTCCAAGGGGGGTAGCATGGAGCAGAGCGGGCAGGCTAAACTACAGAGGACATGTGAAACACTCACCTAGTAACCACAAACGGCACACCAGGCACACTACAAAAGAGTCACAACACTACCTTTGGTTGGAAAAAGAATAAGTTTAGTGATATCTCCAACCTGCAAGGTAAAAAGGAACAAAATAGTGGTAATCACAACAAGGCGCCAACTGGCGCCAGAGCCAAGTAGATCAGGGGGGATTATTTACATGGGACGAAAGGGTTGAGTCCATGAGTCCATAGCTGAAATAAAGAAGAATGTGATTAAGTTATCAGTAGACCTGGGGCCAATCTGGCGGGGCCAACTCAGGCTCTCTTCCTTAGGGGGTGGCTGTAATTTCAAAATCCCACATTAGCGCACATACATCTCATGCGTTATACGCCAATCCCCACCCCTGTAAGGGAATAACAACAGGGTATCACGGCATACAATATACAGGAACACCTAGAATAAATCAGTACAGCAGCTCCTAAACCTGGGGCATGAACAGGGGCCTGGAATAACTCGTCAGGCCAGCATAGGGGCAGGACACCTGCAATAAAAGGGCACACCACGGTTTACTCCATCCTCAACCTGTGGACATAAAACATCAGGCGGAGCTTGTGATGCTTGCACTCTTCCAGGAGCATCACTACATTAGCAACCAGCAACACCACATTAGGTCAGGGAGATGACCGTCTCATCAGGTAAGTGGCACCTTGCGTTCCAAAAAACCATAAGCATAAACCATCAGGGGGTATACAACAGCCAACCCTCCGCATGCAGATAAACATTAGGCATACACATTACGCTGTGACATTAGGCATTTAACCATAAGCATTTCAACACTGGCGCATTATTCCTGAGCAATACCCTGGGCTTCCCACACATTGCGCACCTCACCAGTGCGTATATTAGGCTCACTTAGGCAGGTAAATAACATCCGCAGGGGCCCACAACCTTAGTTGCATAACAGCCTGGAATCAGCGTAGGATCACCTAACAGGCGTGAAACATCAACATACATTGGCATCAGTAACGGTAGTAACTAGTCACAACCAATCAAACATTTCCTGTTACCTGGTCACTGTGCAGGAATAAACATTTCACTAGGGCCACCATAAATACCTCTTCAGGCGACTAACACTTCCCTAGGGGGGCAGTCGGCCTTAGCAGCATAACGCATGGGGATGCCCACAATTAACCTGAGATATGGCCCTAACTCAGGGGGCATCAATAATCCCTTGGGGGACCCTATGGGCTAGATCTCGGGCCCCCTACAACTGGCACAGTCTGCTGGGGCCCTCGGCTCCGCTCAGGCCCAACGTTGCAGGTGCCCACTGCCAGACGGGGCACCTGGAAAGCTAGTCTTGTCCTGGGGGCGGGCACCGACCCTGTGCCCCGACACACCCCCTAACTCCACTATAAGCAGCCCCACTCACTGGCTGCTTCTAGGCTGCTGGGTCCGGGCTCCAACTACACTGCTGGCCCCTTTGTCACGGGGGCGATCAGGAGGCTCCACGCGGTCTTCTCCTGGAGCTTCTGCACCACAATCGGGCTCCCTTTTCCTCACGGGAGCCCAGCAGCCACTTGACACTTCCGTCCGCTTCTCCCCGCGAGGGCAGGGCTCCTCTTCCACTGGGAGCCCTGCAGGCGATGTGCCGATCTCGTGGGGGGGTTTCCCTAACCCGAACTTCAAAGCGGAGGGGGCAGGCACCGGCAATGTGCCTCGAGGCCCCCTCCTTCCCTCCGGGCTCTTCACTCGGGGCTCCCTCTTGCTGCCATCTCTGCAGGCGGCGGAGGGACAAAGGCGGGACACAAGAGGGGCTCTCCTGCTGTCTCCGAGGGCCCCGCCGAGAACAGCTCGCGCTCCCAGCCTCCTCCAGGTCCTGACCGGCGGGGTGGGCTCCCGTTCCGGTCACTCTCACCCGGGCTCCCTCTAGGCTACAGGGGCCCCGCAACGGCGCTCCTCACAATCCCGGGGCTCCCTCCTCATCAGGGGAGCCCCGTGGCACCTTCGGCCGGCTTCTTTCCCGCTTCCTCTGCGGCGGGCTTGCACAGACCGGCGGGGTGGCCTCCCGGACCGGTCGCTCTTCACGGGGACCCGGGACTTTGGTCCTCCGCTCCTTCTCTGGCTGCCGGGCCGGCAGCCAATTGCTGAGCGGCCTTCCGGGGGCCCGGCCGCGCAGCCAATCCGTGCGCGGCATGGCTGGGGGCGTGGCCAATGACGCCGTCAGGCGCCCCCGTCACATGACACGGGCCCGGACGGCTTCAGGGCCTAGCGCGGCCCTCTCCCCACTTCGGCGGCCCCCTCCTGGCATCGGGGGCTGCCGCAACGATGCACACCCCAGCAGGGGATCTCCTCAAGGCGGCGCCGGGCCGCGGCTGTGATTTTCGGCGCTGCCACACAGCGCGAGGCCAGGACAAGGGGTAGGCTCCCTTTCTTGTTAAGTAGTCCTCTCACAGAAAGCGCGCCAAAACACGGCAGATAAGCGCTTTCAAAGGGTACCAGTTCCTCGGGGGCACAAGACAGCTCCTCATACAGCTCCTCACACAGTTGGCAAAGGGGCCACAGCTTCCTTGGGGGCACCAACCTCTTCAAAACAGCGCTTCCCCAGCACAGCGTCTGGCAGGCACACCTCACGGAGGTGGGCGAACAGTTCCGCAGCCAGCCCCAGGGGCACACTCCTCACCTCCTGGGGGGAGGGGTTCAAACCCACAGCATTCCTCCTCTTCTGGGCACCTCTTTCCCTCAGCGCTGGCGTAGTTCAAGGTCCCACAGCGTCAGGGACCTAGGGGGCTCTCCTTTGTTAGGGGCCCTGGGGACAGCAGAGGGGGGGGTTTAGGGGTGCAGGGCCCAGCTCACAGGCCCATGTGGCGGTGTCTCCTTGCAGCAGGTCCCCTCACGTCCCTGTCCCAGCTCTGTCTCTCCCTCTGGTGGCACTTCCCCCTACTTATACCCTCCTCCCTCACAGTGCCAGAACCTTCCGGAATGTTGGGGAAAACTGGTTCACACTGGCTCAAGGGGAGGGGTTGAGCACCCTGGGTGCCAGGCTTCCCTCCAAAGGCTAGGGGTGGCTGGGTAATAATAACTAGACCGCCAACCTGACGCAGTCAGGTGGCACTACCCAGGGCCATGGCATCCATTTTAAAAACACAGTACATTTCAGTCAGGTGCATTTTTAACATGGGGGAATATTTTCTGCACACCATTTAATAACATTTAATTTTACAACAGGGCAACTCTTACCACACATGGTCCATACATATTTAATACCATGGGGGAGACATTCAAATTAGGGGGGCAAAAAGCGAAAATATTTGGGGGAAAGGCCAAGTCCAACATTGCAACTCTCGTTAGTTGGTGGTAATATCAGTGAAATGAACAGGGATAATAGCAAGAACACCCCTGTAATCCATGTGTTTTAGAAAAATCATGACACAATTTCTATAAATAAACTATAAAACTTTCCGCTGTGCCCCTGATGACTGCTGCGAGATGGTGTGGCACTCTGCAGACCCATGAAGAGCATGGAACTCACCCTGTTTGTGATGGGGCCTGAGCTCTCTTCCAGAGCCACGTGTTTGAGTGGCGGGGTGGTCCTCACTCCCCTCCTGCAGAGAGACAGGACAAGGGACCAGGCCATAATTGACTGCCCCTAAAGAAGGGACAGTTACATTGGTGAAGCACCCCAGGGGCTAAAAAGGGAGAAAAGGGAGCAGGTCAGTGTCCCGCTGCACTGATCAAGTGGAATCAGCCTGAGGAGGGAGGGGCTGAGAGGAATCAGCCTGAGGAGGGAGGGGCTGAGAGGAATCAGCCTGAGGAGGGAGGGGCTGAGAGGAATCAGCCTGAGGAGGGATGAACATGTAAAACGGTGGCGCTTGGGGTCATTGCGCTTGACTGATCCGAGCTTACTAAGGGAGGCCTTGAGGACACCCGCTGCTCTGCCTCCCCCACCTACAGCGGCCCAGTGCACTAAGTACTGGTTCCTTTTGTTAGTCATATTTATCAAAAGGAGGGAGAGTGATTGATCACTTGATCAACGGACACTAATTACCACTCAGAGTGGTGGAAGGTCCAGTAACAGCTTGTGTCCGTATCTAGTACAAATGATGCAAGAGGGAGGTTGCTGTACTGTTCCTATGTTGAGGAGGGGAAAAGTTTAGCTGGCATGACCAAAGGTGTTTGAATGGCACCTTGGGGCATCCATTGTGTTGGATGTATTTGCCTCACACACCCCGAAGGATGTCATGCTTCATCATCGGCGTTTGCTCCTCGTCGGGGAGGCGGTGCAATCCCCGACGGGCTCACCTCAAGAGGGGCTCTTTGGCGGAGATCTTTTATCCAACAGCCTTATGGTGAAGTGGGGGTGTGTGGGCAGGGTGGTATGTGATGATGATGTAGTTGCTAAAATGTAGCTAGGGGTACCGGAATTCACTTTATTCTGGGGGTCCCCTGGCTGCAATTAAAACGTGTGGCTAGCTTGCTAGGTGTCAACAGATAAGGTTGAGTGACACTAGAGAAGACTATGGTTAGAGTCCACAAAATGTTTGCACATTTTTGTATGGGTTTTCCTGCAGCGAAAATTGCTGCGATGTTCGGTGATTCGGACGGGGCACACTCAGAAACTGTGTGAAAATAGGGCAGTAGTGGTGTGGATGGGTGATATTTTAAAAACAGTGATTAAAAGAGCAGCAGGTTAGGAGGGGTGTAATACCCATTTAGACTTAAATCATATATAGTGCGAGTAGTCTAGGCACCCTTAGAAAAGGTAAGTATTATATTGCATGTCTATGGCAAGAACCAGACAAAGAATCACAAGCACACGCTTAACAGAATGCTCTGTCTACATAGTATGTAATCCCTACTCACCTATAGGGCAGGGACTACCCGAGCCATCACTTCACCATAAGGCTGTTGGATAAAAGATCTCCGCCAAAGAGCCCCTCTTGAGGTGAGCCCGTCGGGGATTGCACCGCCTCCCCGACGAGGAGCAAACGCCGATGATGAAGCATGACATCCTTCGGGGTGTGTGAGGCAAATACATCCAACACAATGGATGCCCCAAGGTGCCATTCAAACACCTTTGGTCATGCCAGCTAAACTTTTCCCCTCCTCAACATAGGAACAGTACAGCAACCTCCCTCTTGCATCCTTTTGTTAGTCCTCATTCCATGGATCGCCAGCACATGCATAATCTGCTGACTTTAACAAAATAATATTTCTAGCTCAAATGGATCAAAAGGTTCTAAAAATTTCGTATAATTACAATTTATAGATTTTTTTTAAAGTTTGAGTTTTATTGAAGAAAAAAGGAAAAGAGTGGGGGAGGGGAGGAAAAAACAGAGCAGTGGGTAAAGCATTGAAATGCATCGTAGTACAGTACATCAACTGATTAAGGTAAAGAATACTGGCAATATTTCGAGAAGGCATATGAATTAAGCATCAATGAGCATGAAATACATGAAAACTGAAGTCAAAACAAGAAATAGAATATATAATGCAAAATACAAGCATAAGCATAGATGGAAGTGTAATTATACTTATAATTAACAATTAAAAGGCAGAAGGGGAGGATTCATGGTGGTTTGCGGACTTCAACTACGTCTGGAGTTAGGAATGGTCGTGATGGGGCAGAGGAAGATAGGTAGGTAACTAAAGGTAACCAAAGGAGATCACGTTTGATTGCCAAGGAAATAGGGGAAACGTAATTAGTGTCCAACCTATGATGGAAACAGACTGCGCTCCACCAAGCATTATAGGAAACTTTTGTGGCCTCTTTCCAGTTAGAAGTGATAGTGTGGAATGCGACTGCTATGAGGAGATCAAGGAGTTGGTAGTGGTGAGGAAATTGGGGTAGATGGGGGGAGAGGGAGCCTAAAAAGACATCAGCGGGAGAAAAAGGGATGAGAAAATGAAAAATCTTTTGTAATTGGATCCAGACTGAGCTCCAAAACCTGGATATAGGAGGGCAATCAAACAACATATGTTTCAGGTCTGCTGAGGGGCAAGGGCAGGACCAGCAAGTAGAAGGAGTATCAGAGGAAAAACGTGACAGAGTAAGTGGGGTAAAGGGGATCATGTTATAAATAAAGTATAAGGTTTGGGTATTCTGAGCGGCTCTAGAGGATTTATGTAGCTTAGACCAGATCTTGTCCCAGAGAGGAATTGACAGATCAAGGGCAAGGTTGGATTCCCAAGCAATCTCAGTCTTTGACTTCGTCCTGGTAGGCATGAACCGGAAAGAATTATACAAAGATGAGGCAGAAGGCTGTGAGTCCAGTAATGTGGATGTGGACGCGTATTCCGTAGGGATATTAGTAGAGGGAGGCAACGTTTGGAGGTAAACTGTGAGAGCAGGAAGCAATGAGTCATATTGGGTACAAGCGCTGGAGGGCAACGAGAAAGAGGATTGAAAATCTGAAAAGGAAAGAGGTAGATCCTGAGAGAGGAGCTGAGAAATCCAATACAGGCCTCAGGAATGCCAAGACCTCCAATAAAGAGTATGATTGCGAATTTTTAAAAGAGAATTGTACCAGATAGACTGTTCATGGAAGGAAAGGAGGGAGGGGTACGACGAGGATAAGAAGGGATGTAGAAGAGTGCGGCAGTGAGAAATAATAGGAGTACGAAGACGGATTGGCAAGGACGTGAAGGACAAGAGTTCCCGGAAGTTGAAGGGAGAGATAAATGAGGATTCCAAGGTAAGCCAAATGGGAGAGTGAAAAGGAAAATCCGAGGAGAGCCAGCGGATAGATTGTTTTAGGGTAAAAGCTCTATGGTAGACTCTAAAGTCGGGAAAACGAACACCAGCCTGATTTTTATCCTTACGAAGAGTAGCAATCGCAATCCGAGAACGTTTGCCATTCCAAAGGAACTTGAGAAGCAATGAGTCAATTGTTTTGAAAAAAGAAGCTGAAATGAGTAATGGAAGCATGGAAATAGTATACAGAAGAAGGGGAGAGAGCATCATTTTAATAGAATTTAGGCGGCCCCACCAGGATAGAAAGAGATGGGTCCAGCGAGTAATTGCCGTTTCCAATTTTTTAGAGACATAAGTAAAATTCAGTTTGAGGGTGTCAGATAAGCGGGGAGCGAACCAGACACCTAGGTATTTGATTTTAGAAGGCTGCCAAGAGAAACCAGTATGAGCAAATAGGTGTTTCTTACAAAGAGAATTTAACTGGAGAATTTCACATTTATCGACATTTAGGCGATAGCCAGAAACATCAGAGAAAGAAGAGACTTGTTGTAAAAAGGGAGGTAGCGAAGAGAGAGGATCGGAGCAATAGAAGAGAATATCATCGGCATATACCGAAAGCTTAACCTGACGTGGACCAAAACCAAAGCCGGAAATGTTATCCTCTTGACGAATTTTCGTAAGGAAAGGTTCTAAGGCTAAGACAAATAGGAGTTGGGACAAGGGGCAACCCTGGCGAACACCTCGGTGCAAAGAGAAATAATCAGAGGTCATTCTGATAAAATCGAGGCTATCTACTCCTCCTTCCCCACTGCCAATATTGTAAGGCAAAAAGAGGAACCCACCACTCCCTCTCCTCAGCAGCCCACCCTACTTGAATTTGCAACTATATCAGAAACTGACTCTATTGCTGAACTTCTTAAATGCAAATCGGGCTCTCCGAAAGACCCTTGGCCAGCCAAGCAGTATAAAAATCTTGCCTCCGTTCTTAATCCCTGTTGGACAGGCCCCATGAAGGTCTCGCTCCCTCCCCGCATGACAGGGCCCGGACGCCGGCTCTCCAGGTGCTACCCACAGAAGCCACCCGAAATCCGTCCCCTACGGGACGCCTGCCCCCGGATATCCCTGTATCACTGGCCCGGGCCACCGTCAGCACTATTGCCCGACCCAGCCGCCATCTTGGACACTGCACCACAAGGCCGCGTGGCCCCAGCTCGACCCCAACCCTGGGCCTGGCCAGGCCCCGACATCCCGGAACCACCATCCACCCAGGAGGTGAACGGACCACTTGGCAGGTCATGGGAGGAAGAAGTGTTGATGGCTCTCCCCCGCCAGGTGCCGATCGCCCCCAGCCTTCCCGGGCGTTGGCTCCACCCCCCTGCTGGGTGTCTGGACTCCCTCATCCTGGACCTCCCGACCTCCAAGTGCGAGGGTCCGGACATCAAAGACCTATAACTGAGGCAGCTCCAGAGCAGGAAGACAGTTGTATCCTGGAGTCGAGAGACACCGTGAAGAACTCATCCTTGACGAACTGTTGGCGCTGCCGCAGCCCTGCCTTGTAAACTGTCGTCCTGCCTGCTGGCGCTGCCGCGGCCTTCTGCAACCATCATCCTCGTCGGGACCTGCTGGCGCTGCCGCGGCCCGACCTTCCCGAACGCCCAGCTCGAGGATTGTGAGCTACCATCATCTCATCTCAACTACCAGATTGGTAACAAGACTGTCCCGCTACCCCCTTTCCCTTCCAGAGACTAGAATTGAGAGGACCCTCGTGTCCTAATCTCATTGTACCGTACTACCTTACTTCAAGAACGGCATAAAGAGCGTTAACCTTATCCTTGTGTGGTGTCCATCTGTGGGGGGGGAAGTTACTTGTCTGTACGATCGCTGGAGACGGCCCTCACCGGAGGCCTCTCCCCTTGTCCTCGGCCGACCCTCCAGGTCCCTGTCTAACATTGGTGGCCAGCGGCGCGATCCGAATCAACGCGTAACGTACAGAAAGTAACTCACCCCACGACTCAACCACAATGACAACAAAAGAGAGCGGACCTGCAGAGAAATTCCAGATGGAAAAGCTAGAAGATTACAGCCATCGAGAGCTAAAGCAATTTTGCATGGAACTGGGCATTGCTACCACCGGGCTGAGCACAAAAGAGGACTTCAAACACGCCCTAGAATCTTGGGCAGAAACGGGGGCGGCTGCACCCCGGAACCGAAACAGCGAGCCACCCGAAACAACCACCACTCCGACGGAAGAAAGGAGGACGGGTCTCTCCCCGGAAGAGACCCAAGAACGAGAGAAAAGCCGACTCCATGAATTGGAGTTGGTGCGGCTCCGGTTGGACGGAGAGCTGAAACTAGCCGAACAAAAGATAAACTTAGAACACTTACGGCTCCGAGAAGAGCGGGAAGAAAAGCAAAGGCAGAGAGAACTAGAAGAAAAAAGACTGGCATACGAACACGAGCGCAAGCTAGCAGAGATAGAAATCCGGAAACAGAATAAAGATCTAGGGGTGCCCGAGCGCCCGCACACCCCGGGCACCACCGAACCAAAGGTGCACATCCCCAAGGATGTGGTCCGTGAATACTTTCGGAACGACGACATACAGCAGTGGTTCAAAGCCTACGAGATCGCCATGACCTCCCACCGGATCGATCGAAGTGACTGGGGAGCCGGTCTATGGGGGAGGTTCGTCAACGAAGGACGCAATGCCCTGCTACAGCTCCCGGACCATCAAATGACGTCCTATGACCACATGAAGGCCGCCCTCCTCACTCGATATGGGCTGACGCCCGAAATGTACCGCCAGAGGTTCCGCGACTGCACCCGGATCCCGGGTACGACTTGGGTAGAATATGTGAACTATTTCAGCCGAGCCTTCGAGGGATGGATCAAGGGTAGCCACGTAACAACCTACGAGCAGCTCTTCAACTTCATTGTGTGGGAGCACCTCTCCAACAACTGCTTCGTCGAGCTCAGGCAGCACCTCCTCGACAGTAAATTGACTGAACCACGGCAGCTCGCCGCTGAGGCTGACCGGTGGGAAAGCACCCGAGTGGCCCGGAGTGGGCCCAACGAGCAGAACAGAACCAACCAAGGTCAGCATCGTCCCCGAGGAGGAGGAGGAGGCCAGGGCCGGGGCAGAGACGCCGTCCCGGCCGCTCCCGCGAACAACACCCCGCCCCCGGCCGGCCGGGGCAACCCCCCGATACGCCCGGGGTTCCGAACCAATGTTACTTGCCACCGATGCCAGAGAGTCGGCCACTATGCCAGTGACCCGAACTGCCCCAAGAACCAGACTCCTGGGCCCCGCCAGGTGGCTGCCGCCGCCTTAGGAGAAGAGCAAATATCCGAAGAGCATGAAGAGTACGAACAGGAGCAGCCCGAGTGGGAACCTGCCGCCATGGTCCTGGCTTGCCTAGGGGGAAGAGACATGATCCCGCGGGCTCCCCTACCCGCCAACACCAGGAAATACAGCCAGTGGGTGAACATAAATGGGCGCAAGGCCGAAGCCCTGCGTGACACGGGGGCCAGTGTGACGGCCGTCCGCTGTCACCTTGTGGCCCCAGAACAAATCCTGCCAAACGTTCTTTGCCCCGTCCGATCGGCCGACAATTCTGAGAGCCTGTGTCGGATGGCCTGCGTCCCCTTCGAATGGGGAGGAGTGTCCGGTATGCTAAAAGTGACTGTCCGGGATGATGCCCCCGTGGACTGCCTCCTGGGAAATGATCTCGAGAGTTCCCCTTGGGCGGCCGTTGAAAGAAGAGAGCACCTGGGGATGTTGGGCCTCCCGGACTGGGCGTGCGTAACAACCCGGTCCATGGCCGCCCGCACCATCCCCAAACCCGAAGAACCCGAATGGCCAGCACCTCCTCCACCGCTCGCTCCAGAGGTAGACACCGTCCATACCGACCCCCCGGAACAAACCCAAGAAGGGCCCGCTCAGCCCCAAGACCTTCCAGACCTGGCTCAGTGGCGTTAAGAAGGGGGACCCACCCAGGAGCAATTCCGGCAAGAGCAGAAGACCTGTCCCTCCCTCGAGGGACTGCGACAGCAAGCACTCGCCCAGAGCGCGGGAGACCCCGCCGGGGCCCACTGGATCTATTGGGACATTGACCTATTGTACAGCGAACAAAGAATCGCGGAGTTGGGGGCCAGTCGAGTGCTGGTGGTGCCCCTCCGCTTCAGAGACTTCCTGTTGAACTTAGCCCATGATGTCCCCCTGGCTGGACACTTGGGGCAAGACAAAACCTACCACCGCCTGGTAACCCACTTTTACTGGCCAAAAATGAGAAATGACGTCTCCAACCACTGCCGGTCCTGCCCCACCTGCCAGGCCAGCGGGAAGAGCGGCCGCAAACTCAAGGCACCCCTGCAACCATTCCCTGTTGTTACCTCCCCGTTCGAAAGGGTGGGCATAGACATTGTGGGGCCCCTAGACCCCCGAACAGCACAAGGGCATTGATTCATCCTGGTCCTGGTGGACCACGCCACCCGCTATCCCGAAGCCGTTCCCCTTCGAACTGTAACAGCGCTAGTGGTAGGCCGAGCCTTAATGGGGATCTTCTCTCGAGTGGGCTTCCCCCGGGAGGTCGTCAGCGACAGGGGCACAAACTTTATTTCGAAGTATATGAAATCACTCTGGCAGCAGTGCGGAGTCACCTACCGATCCACAACCCCCTATCACCCGCAAGGAAACAGACTAGTCGAGCGGTTTAACCGCACTCTCAAGGGGATGATCATGGGGCTGGAAGAACCCCTACGACGCCAGTGGGACGTGCTGCTCCCGTGCCTCCTCTTCGCCTACCGAGAGGTCCCCCAGAAGTCCCTCGGCTTCAGCCCCTTCGAACTCCTGTACGGACCCCCCGTTCGAGGGCCCCTCAGCCTAGTTAAAGAAGAATGGGAAATGGCCCCCCTGAAGACCCCTCCAGACGTCTACAAGTACCTCCTCACCCTCCGCAATCAGACCAGGCGATTCAGAGAGATCGCCAAAGCCAATCTTGAGGTCAGTCAGGAGGACATGAAGAAATGGTACGATCAACATGCCTCCTCCCTCGAGTTCGAGCGTGGTCAGCAGGTATGGGTGATGTCCCCCATCGAGCCTTGTGCCTTGCAGGACAAGTGGACGGGGCCCTTCAAAGTGGTCGAGCGCAAGAGCCCCGTCACCTATCTCATTGACATGGAGTCCTCCCGGAACCCCCTCCGGGTCCTGCACGCCAACAGACTCAAACCACACTTCGTGCGCTCGGAGCTCAGCCTGCTGATGGCTACAGACAGTGGAGCGGAAGAAGACTCCGAGCCCCTCCCGGACCTACTGAGAACCCGGGAAAAAGATGGTTCAGTGGACGGGGTCCGACTTTCCGATGCCCTGACCCCGGAACAGCGCCAAGACTGTCGGACCCTCCTGTTGCAATTTGCAAATCTCTTTTCCCTCACTCCCGGAGTCACCCCCTGGTGCCTGCACGACGTGGACACTGGGGACAGCCCCCCTATCAGACACCGGGCGTACCGAGTACCAGATCGGTGCGCGCCTGCATCCAAGAGGAAGTCTCCAAGATGCTCGCACTCGGAGTCATCGAACCCTCGGACAGCCCCTGGGCCAGCCCAGTCGTTCTGGTCCCCAAGGCTGCTGCCCCGGGCACCACCCCCGATGTCCGATTCTGCGTCGACTATCGGGGTTTGAACGCTGTCACCCGAACCGACGCTCACCCCATCCCCCGAGCAGATGAACTGGTCGACCGCATGGGGGCTGCCCGCCACCTAAGCATCTTCGACCTGGCAGCAGGCTACTGGCAGATCGGCCTCACCCCCAGGGCCCAAGAACGATCCGCTTTCTCCACCCCGGATGGACACTACCATTTCACAGTGATGCCATTCGGCATGAAGAATGCTCCAGCCACTTTTCAACGACTTGTGAACCAGGTATTGGCGGGCCTCGTAGAGTTTAGCGCCGCCTACCTGGACGATATCGCGGTATACAGCCGCCACTGGTCAGACCACCTCCGCCACCTCCGAGAGGTCCTGCAGGCCCTCCAACAGGCCGGCCTCACAATCAAGGCCAGCAAGTGCCAAATGGGCCAGGGGTCCGTGACCTACCTCGGACACCAAGTGGGGAGCGGTCTGGTGGCCCCCCTCCAGCTCAAGATCGCTGCCATCCAGTCCTGGCAGCCACCCGTCACCCAAACCGAGTTCCGAGCCTTCTTGGGGCTCACCGGATACTACCGGCGGTTTGTGAAGGACTATGGCAGCATTGTGGGACCCCTCACGGAACTCACATCCAAGAACCACCCAAAAACAGTCAACTGGACTCCCGACTGTCAAGCGGCCTTCGAGAAGCTGAAGGCCGCCATGTGCATCGCCCCTGTGCTCCAGGCCCCCGACTACAGCCGCGAGTTCATCGTCCAGACGGATGCCTCAGACCATGGCATTGGGGCCGTCCTCTCCCAACTGAACCCCGAGGGAGTCGACCAACCAGTGGCCTTCATCAGCAGATGCCTGCTGGCCCGAGAACAGCGCTGGAGCACCATCGAGCGGGAGGCCTTTGCCGTCGTATGGGCCCTTAAGAAGCTCCGGCCCTACCTCTTCGGTACCCACTTTCGGGTGCAAACAGACCATCGCCCCCTGCAATGGTTAATGCAGATGCGGGGGGAGAATCCCAAACTATTGCGATGGTCCATCTCCCTGCAGGGGATGGACTTCACTGTGGAGCATCGCCCTGGCCAAAACCACGCCAACGCGGGTGGCCTGTCCCGCTTTTTCTGCCTCGACGAGGAGAGTCCCCAAGAGGATGGGTGACTCTCCCCGCCTTCAGTTGGGGGGGACGCATGTTGGACAGGCCCCATGAAGGGCTCGCTCCCTCCCCGCATGACAGGGCCCGGACGCCGGCTCTCCAGGTGCTACCCACAGAAGCCACCCGAAATCCGTCCCCTACGGGACGCCTGCCCCCGGATATCCCTGTATCACTGGCCCGGGCCACCGTCAGCACTATTGCCCGACCCAGCCGCCATCTTGGACACTGCACCACGAGGCCGCGTGGCCCCAGCTCGACCCCAACCCTGGGCCTGGCCAGGCCCCGACATCCCGGCACCACCATCCACCCAGGAGGTGAACGGACCACTTGGCAGGTCATGGGAGGAAGAAGTGTCGATGGCTCTCCCCCGCCAGGTGCCGATCGCCCCCAGCCTCCCCGGGCGTTGGCTCCACCCCCCTGCTGGGTGTCTGGACTCCCTCATCCCGGACCTCCCGACCTCCAAGTGCGAGGGTCCGGACATCAAAGGGCGCCAGACCTATAACTGAGGCAGCTCCAGAGCAGGAAGACAGTTGTATCCTGGAGTCGAGAGACACCGTGAAGAACTCATCCTTGACGGACTGTTGGCGCTGCCGCAGCCCTGCCTTGTGAACTGTCGTCCTGCCTGCTGGCGCTGCGGCGGCCTTCTGCAACCATCATCCTCGTCGGGACCTGCTGGCGCTGCCGCGGCCCGTTGCTACCTACGACCACCTCGGGACCTGCTGGCGCTGCCGCGGCCCGCTGCTACCTACGACCACCTCGGGACCTGCTGGCGCTGCCGCGGCCCGACCTTCCCGAACGCCGAGCTCGAGGATTGTGAGCTACCATCATCTCATCTCAACTACCAGATTGGTAACAAGACTGTCCCGCTACCCCCTTTCCCTTCCAGAGACTAGAATTCAGAGGACCCTCGTGTCCTAATCTCATTGTACCATACTACCTTACTTCAAGAACGGCATAAAGAGCGTTAACCTTATCCTTGTGTGGTGTCCATCTGTGGGGGGGGAAGTTACTTGTCTGTACGATCGCTGGAGACGGCCCTCACCGGAGGCCTCTCCCCTTGTCCTCGGCCGACCCTCCAGGTCCGTGTCTAACAATCCCCATCTCAACTTCATTTGGAACGTCTCAATCAGAACAGGCTGTTTCCCGGCCAAATGGAAACATGCCTCATTAGTTCCCATCCTCAAAAAGCCCAACCTGGACCCAGAAGACCCCAGCAACTACAGGCCGATTTCTCTCCTGCCCGCCCCAGCCAAGATCCTGGAAAAATTGGTTCACTCACAGCTATCGAATTACATCGAAACTAACGGGTTACTCCACGACTCCCAGCATGGCTTCAGGTCAGGCCACAGCACCGAGTCGGCCCTTATCGAAAAGGCCGACTCGGTGAGATGGACGCTTGATCAAGGATCGAGGGCGGTGTTAGTGCTGCTGGATCTTTCAGCAGCATTCGACACCGTCTCTCATAATATCCTGATGAGAAGACTGCAGGATCTAGGGCTGGGCGGTGCTGTCCTGAAATGGCTCTCATCCTACCTTTCTGGCCACACACAGCAGGTCTTCATGCCTCCATACACTTCTGTTGCTAGATCACTCAAATGGGGAGTCCCACAGGGCTCCTCTCTGAGCCCGCTCCTCTTTAATGTATATTTCACCCCCCTGGCCAAACTAATCGCCCAGACGGGGATCAAATCGACTTCTTACGCTGACGACATCCAGCTTCTCTTCACTTTTGATTCCCCTTCCGCTTCCGTCTTTGACCCATTGAAATCCTGTCTCAGAGACATCTCGAGCTGGATGGATGCCAACTCCCTCCGTCTCAATGCTGGAAAAACAGAGATCCTGTTTTTCAATTCACCATCTCCTCTGGATCCTAGCATCTGGTGGCCAGAAGACTTGAGTCTAGCCCCCACCCCCAAAGACTCGGTAAGAAACCTGGGAGTACGCTGGGACTCCCAACTTAGCTTTAACTCCCAGGTACAAACCGTAGCTGCCTCCTGCTTCGCAAAGATCAAGACCATAAAACGTCTTATCAATTACCTGCCGGCGGACTGCCGTAAGACTGTGATCCAGGCACTGATAACATCCCATCTCGATTACGCCAATGCCATCTACCTTGGTATCACAGCAGGCCTCTGCCAAAAACTTCAAACAGTCCAGAATGCCGCTGCTCGTCTAGTTGAGAGAATCCCTGTCAGACACCACATCTCTCCCCATCTCCGTAAACTGCATTGGCTGCCCATAGCCAAAAGATGTGTGTTTAAGGCCTTGACACTGGCCTTCCGAGCATCCAAAGGCAGTGGATCGGCACATCTGAAAAACATTCTGCGACCCTATACCAAATCAAGAACTCTACGCTCCAATACTCTCCATTTTCTGGCAACTCCCAGATTTAAACGCACCCGCGCAGGTGAAAAAACCTTTGAGGTCTGTACCACCCAGCACTGGAACAAGCTTCCCCTTGCCCTACGCACTTGCCCAACAGAACCAGCCTTTCGTAAATCTCTGAAAACTCTTCTATTCTCCTCTTGATTCCTGTCATCGGACCCTCTAGCCTCAATTTTCAGAGTTGTCAGCGCCGGGACGCCTCTTTGGGGCCGCTGTGCGCTCTACAAAATACTCAAATAAATAAATAAATAAATAAATAAATTCCATTAAGAAAGATAGAAGCTTGGGGATTAGAGTACAATAAGGAAACAATAGAAATAAAACTAGAAGGCAGTCCCATCCAACGGAGAGCTTGGAACATGAAATCCGAACCAATCCTGTCGAAGGCTTTCTCAGCATCTAAAGAGATAGCTGCGAAGGGGTGTTCTAATTGGGAGGCTCGACTAATTATGTTAAGGAATACCCGAGAATTGTCAGAGGAGAGACGCCCTTAACAAAACCCGACTGCTCGGGACCGATTAAATCAGGTAGAAGAGGGTCCAACCGTAAAGCGAGAATCTTAGCTAAAATCTTATAGTCCGTGTTGACTAGAGAGATCGGGCAAAAATTCTTACAAAGAGTATGATCTTTATCCTCTTTAGGAATTAAACAGATTAGGGCCTGTTGAAAAGAACCACTTGAAGACCCTGCTGAAAGAAAAGATTGAAACAAAAGAAGAAGTTTAGGAAGGAGAAGAGAAGAGAAATGGGTATAAAATTCAATGGTGAAACCATCGGGCCGGGAGCTTTACCATGTCTTAATTTGGACACAGCGCGTGATAATTCATCCAGGTAGATGTCAGCATCAAGGGAGGTCAAATCAACATGAGATGTAGGAGGGGAGGGAAGAGATTGGAAGTAAGAGAGGAGATCCGCTGTGGAGGGAACCTTCTCAGGGGTGTAAAGATTGTCATAGAACTTTTGAAATTCAGCAAGAATTTCTGCATCCTTAAACCGAGTTTTGCCATTAGAGGTCTTAATAGATTCGATCTTGGTACGTTGTTTTCTAATCTTCAAGTAATTAGCGAGTAACTTCCCCATTTTATTCTTGCCTCCATAATAGCGAGAGTTACATTTTAAAAGAAGGTTGGAAGCCGCTTCGGTTGTGAATTTATTAAAGGAGATTTTGGCGTCAATGAGCTGCTTAAGGGAAGAATCTGAGTTGGAAGAGTGATAAGCAAGCTCCAGGCGTTTGATATCGGCAAGGATTTGGGCGGACTTGGTCTCTCTTAGTTTCTTCCGTCTTGCCACAAAAGCTATAATGAAACCTCTAGAGACCGCCTTAAATGAGTCCGAAATCATAACGAAAGGGGAGTCAGGGGTATGGTTAAGAAGGAAAAATTCAGAGGCAAAGGTGGAGAACTCGGAGCAAAAGGCGGGATCTTGGAGTAAAGCATTATAGAATCTCCATCTGCCTCAGTGAGGGGAAAAAGGGAGGAGATCCAGGTCCACAAAGACAGGGGCATGATCAGAGATCAAAATGGAGCCTATTTCAGAACGAATGGCATGTTGAGAAAGGGATCTACTAAGGAAAACATGGTCAATGCGGGATTGAGATTGGTGTGGAGGGCAGAAGAAACTATATTCCCTCAGGTCAGGATTACATAACCTCCATATATCAACCATGGCATTGTTTTGGGTAGCTTTGACAAATTGGGAATACATCTTGGATGGAACAAATTTGACCTTGGATGGCGATCTAGGAAGGGGTCCATAATTTGGTTGCAATCCCCACCGAGAAGAATGTAATTCCCAGGGAGAGAGGCCAGTTTATCAGAAATCGAGGGCCAGAAAGACTTGTCAACTCCCGTGGGTGCATAAACATTAAAGAGAGTCAGCGGAATGTTATCAATAAGCAAATCAACAATAACCCAACGGCCGTTAATGTCACATTCATGGGAAATGGAAGAAACATTCAACTTCTTGTGCAACAAAATTAAAACACCATTTTTCTTTGCAACAGAGGGGGAACAGAAAACATGTCCCACCCAACAACGTTTAAGCTTACCCGCCTCTGCCTCCGAGAGATGAGACTCCTGAAGGAGGGTGACATCAGTATTAAGTCTAGCCAGGTGCGATAGCACCCTTTGCCTTTTAATGGGATTATTCAATCCCTTAATGTTCCATGAAGTAACTTGGAACGGAACGGGAAGAGCAAACACAATTTATAGATTTGAGCTGCCACTGCCAGCATATACACCACCCCCACTGCTTATTGCACTTATTATTGCCCCCACTGCTTATTGCACTTATTATTGCTCCCACTGCTTATTGCACTTATTATTGCTCCCACTGCATATTGCACTTATTATTGCTCCCACTGCTTATTGTGACATGGGGATGTTAAGCTAGTGCTAATGAGGTGAAACCAATGAGCAAACAAAAAACTAAATTAAACAGATACTATCACAAACTATGCTGCATCACACAGCATAATTTACCTTTTCTTCCAGCATAATTTAGTCAGCCCGCCACATACTCTGGCCCTCTATGGTCACAAAGGTCCAGTGGCTCAGATTCCAGGCAGGTTTGCGACTGTTTCATGCCATTTAGTAGTTGACACAATGAACACTGCTGCGGACACTTGTATTTTGCATTGTGTCAAACTGCTAGTGCCCCTAAGTTGTCTCATACCTGATGTGGGACATTGGGCCTGGTTTTGTAGTACAGAGCTCTTAGAATGCTGGTGCCTGTTAATTCTGACTTTACTTAAAAATGTACAACTTCAAGCACCAGAATCAAAGGGACATGAGCCAGTATCAAGCTATGAACATTTTGCACATGACTTGCACAACAGGAAAGTTCTGTACGCTAGTCTGTTTTTTGAATATTTTTAAAAAGTATGCCCTGAAAATGTCTAGCTGGAAAAATGTCCACATAATTTCTTAATTTACCTGATCGAATCCTACAGTCTGTAGAAATAACTCAGACTTCTGTGCATAGCCCTTAACCCTAAAATGAAACACTTGCTGATAACATTGTGCTGGTGTCTTGTACTACTTTATCTACAAACATAAAATACAGTCTATGTATCTAGTGGGTCTCAAAAATGAAATGAGCACAGCTTTCTGGCTGCCAAACATCCTCAGGGAGAATTTATTGATCCCCGGTTGGAGCACATGATGTAAATAGGTCAGTGAGTGACTGCTTTTGTCAGAGAGATCCTTTTGTTACTTGCAGTTTCTAAGTAAAAATCCTAACATACAACAGCGAGCTATTAACTGTCATCTAAGAGCTGGATGCAAACTGCAAGGACAAAATTGGAGTGTTATGTTTTTTAACCACAGTCTTTGTTTGATTACCCTACTGTTTCAAAAATAAATTGTTATCTTTTCATTTTCAGCACCTGACAACCTGAAACATTACCGCATTTTGGTGCCATTTCTCAGCAAACAACAAGAGGACCCCAACCTCCTTTGCTGCTCTTTCACCCCGGCTACCACCCAGCAAACACCAGTGTTGAAGGTAAGCAAACTGATGCTATATTTTTTTACATGGGAGTTAGGGCTATGTATGTGGTCACTCTCCAGGCCCTCAAGCAGTGTCTCTTTCAGTGCCTCCAGCAACCACTATGGCACAGAGAGGCAGGAGGCAGTACAGCTGTATTTTTAGCAGTCATTTGAGATGCATTACGATAGTGCACAAGATCTATGTATTTATACTGAAATTTGATATTATTGCACTGCACCTTATAAGTTGTACTTTGATTATTGACAGGTTTCTTTAATATATATATTGGTAAGGTCAGCAACACACCATCATGAATACAGTACAAGAGCTGATTGCAAGGTCATTCCAGGCACGGCCACTTGAAAAAAACTACAGACAAAGCAATTAGGACCTCATCAGCCTGAAATAAACCTACAGCAAACTACACAGGACAGAGGAAAAATGTCAAAACGTACATTCTCAAATGCCTGGTACACAAAAGCGATTTGGCTTGCAGGGTGCCCTATACAAAAGTCTCTGTTCTGCTTCCCCTGCTTGCTGTTTGGTGGTGACTTTCCTTGGACACGTCAAGGAATGGTTGACTTGAAGTCTATATCTCAAAAAATAAAGAAGCATGCACTCACAAGAAATCATCTGGAAAACCTGACAAGACTGAGAATGTTGGGGGAAGACGCACCAATTGAGCAGCAGATAAATGATGCATATCGCAAATCCATTCAAAAACACAATGAAGCTGTTGATAAGAACAGACAAAATCTATCCAAGATCATTGATTGCATTCATTTCTGTGGTGCTTTCGAACTGGCATTGCGAGGCCATGACGAATCAGAAACTTCCTCAAAACCTGGGATCTTCCGAGGCCTAGTGGATTTAATGTCAACCATAGACAAGGATTGGAAACACATTTAGCACGTGCTACAGTCAAAAAGGGCACCTCTAATACAATACAAAATGAACTCCTTGACTGTATGCTCGAAATTATAAAAAGCCATATTGTGCAAGAGTTGCGAAACACAGACTTTGTGGCTATTCAGGCTGATGACACCACTGATGTGGCCACTAAAACACAGTCCGTGTTAGTGTTTCTGTACCTTGATAGTGACAGAAACGTTGTGAAGAGGTTCTATGGTTTCACACATTTAAGAGACTCTAGTGCAGCAACCGTCACTGAAGCTGTACTGTGTCAACTGGACTTAATTTTCCCAGACCTGCCTCAAAAACAAAAACTTATCGCACAAAGCTATGATGGTGCGTCCATAATGAGTGGAAGCCTTGGCGGAGTACAGAAACGAATTCGAGATGTGTACCCTAATGCTCATTTTGTGCACTGTTACGCCCACCAACTCAATCTTATTATGCAACAGTCGGTATCAAAGATCAGATAGACACGAGTTTTCTTTCAGGATATCGGAGGCATAGCAGTATTCTTCACACGTTTCCCCAAAAGAACAGAAGCCCTTCATGAGATTGTGGACAAAAGTGTTCCGAGGGGATCCTCAACTCGTTGGTACTTTCACATTCGTACAGTCAACTTAATCTTTGAACATAGGAAGGACCTTGAGAAATGTTTTGTCGCCATAGGATCCAGACAGACTTTGATCACACAAGTCAGAATGAAGCCCATGGCTTTATTAGAACACTACAAGACAAAGAGTTTCAGTTCTTACTGTTTTTATTTCATGACATAATGCGTCATTTTGATGCGTTATACGATCAGTTACAACGAAAAGACATTTGTACAAAAGATAAAGAAAGTGAGAGATGGGGTTGACGATTTAGAGAGCAAACTGCCGGAGCATTCTATTTTTGCAAGCCGCAGGCAAAACATCACCTCTCTGGTTCAAATTGGAAAGGAGATATGTGACATTGTAATTGTGCAGGCACAAGAACGTTTTTCATTCACGAAACATTTGGTGAGTGCCACTTTATTGCAAAGTAAAGAGTTTGCACAATATGATGAATCCTTCCCTGAGGGTGCTCTGAATCAGGCTGTGGAAGCATATCCTATGCTCAAAAAAGAGCAGCTGAGGACTAAGTTAAGTGTACTCTACGGAATGCCTGTGTACCGGAAGGCCACAAGCGCCTTGACTTTGCTGAGTTTAATTCATAAACTCCATATGGAAAACTCACTAACAGACAGTGACTTTAATAAAAATTGTGATTACGACGCCTATGACCGCAGTAGAAGCTGAACGATGTTTTTCAGCCTTAAAGCGAATAAAGACATTCCTCAGGAACACCATGCTTGAGGAAAGACTTAATGCTTTGGCGATGCTCTCTGTAGAGAGCAAGCTGGTTTAAAAAATACCGGACTTCAACCTGAAAGTAATTGATAAGTTTGCTACACTGAAAGACAGACATGCGGATTTCATTTACAAAAAGTGAATGCTGCTACTTGTTTGATGATTAAAAAAAATACTGATTGAGGTACTCAGAAATGCATTGTTATCTCTGTTTTTAAAAGTTTTGTAGTGTTTGTTCTATTTGGAGACTACACAGATTTTACTGATCAAATGGCATAATAAGTCTCCCTCCGACCGGAGTGGAATGGGCTGGAGGGAAGTCACTGCTTACTAGCGGGGGAGGTGCAAGTGTTGTTGTTACCTCAACCTCTCCCTTTGTTGTTACTTTCCCAGTATCCACCTCTAAAATATCCCCTACTGGTAGATGTTTGTGTGGTGTTTTTGTATGAAGAGGAAGTAGTGTCTGTACCAATGTTCTTGGATTATCCTCTGTAGAAAGAGCGGCGAAAGGAACCACGTGTGGATGGAGACTGTTATGTTCCCATGGATTTAGCAGGCTCCGTGTCCTTTTTTATTTTGTCCAGAGTGGTGTCTACAGCCGGTCCAATAAGTTGTTGCTGATTGAACAGCTGGTTGAGGATAGTTGTTTGTACCTCCGGTTTGAAGCCAGAAATGTGCAACCAAGCATGTTGTCTGAGTAACATGGTAGTGTTAATGGCCCTAGAAGCGGTGTCTGCTGCATCAAGGGCACACTTGATTGATGCATTGGTAATTAATTTACCCTCTTGGATGAGATCATTGGCGTTGTTCTTGTATTGATCTGGTAAATTTTGCAATAGGGTTTCCAGTTGGTCATAGTGAGCCCTATCATACCTAGCAAGTAATGCTTGTGTGTTGGCTATCCGCCAGTGATTAGCTGCTTGAGCAGCAACTCGTTTGCCGGAAGCATCTAATAATTTATACTTCTTGCCGGAGGTGGTGCCTCACCAGAGGTCTGAGAATTAGCCCGTTTTCTAGCATTAGCTACCACCAGGGAATCTTAAGGGAGTTGACTTTTGATGTAGGCGGGATCATTGAGAGGAGATTTATATTTTTTGTCAATTCTCACATTGAGAATTCTAGCCCTTACAGGGTCTTTAAATATGTCAGGGGCATGTTTAATGACACCTTTGAACATTCGCAGGGTTTGTACAGTCTTCAGTGACTGCTCAAAAGTGTCTGAATGCATTGAAACACCATGGTTTGTAGCTGCCCTATTTACCAACTGACTTCAACCAATATTGTCTTCTGGGGTAGATGGCTTTGTTGAGTATGCCTGTTGGGTATGCCTGGGGATCAGGGCGGTCTGGAGGGTCGACCGGGTCGTCATAATCGTCCCAGTCATCCTGTGGTACGTCTGTGTTGGTATCAGGGTCTGTAAAAGGGTCATTGTTGCCTCCCACATCCCCTAAATCATCATCGACCTGTGGTAATGGTGAGTTTGGTGGAAGTATAGGAGAGTGTGGAGGAGAGATAGGATTGGTAGGAAGAACAGGAGAAGAGGGTTGTATGGGTTTAGTAGCACAGTTTTTTTTCTTAACAGGCACTGCAGGAATGCCTGGTGTATCCAGTTTTCTCCTCGTGTGGAACAGTAGACACATGTCCGGTTTTAGGGTCTATGGTGGAGTGTTTTTTTATTCAGATCGATAGGATCCGGTCGAAAAAGTTCTTCCTATTCGGTAGACTCTTTCGGTGCCGATCTTTTCGGGTCCAAGCGAGGTTTGGATTTCTGCTCCGGAGCCTTTGTAGGTGTTTTTGGATCCTTCGGCTTCGATGTGGAGGCGGAAGTCTTTTTCGGTTCAGAATGTGTTGGTTTCGGATCAGATGCCTTTTCTTTCGGTGCCGGGGTGGTCGATGCTGATTTATTTCTGGGAGTAGGCTGTGCTCCAGACTTCGGTGCCGATGGGGCCTGTGGGACACTTACATGCGGCTTGCTCGATCACGAGCTACCTGAAGGCTTGTCCTTTGTCTTTGTAGCCGAGCCCGGGGGCGGGGCTTCTGAACATTGTTTTGGGTCATGGCTGGGGCCAACAGGCAAAGTCTTGACCAGGGCCTTCTTTTTTGCAGATGGGGTTGGGGTTGCAGCAGTGGTACTCACTTGTTGATCTGGAGGGATGGGGTGGTCTGAGTCGGAGTTGTCGGCTTCAGACACGATTTCCAGTTCCTCAGAATCTTCCTCCGGGACATCGGGCTTTCATCAAAGATGGGGCAAAACCAAAGAAAATGATGGACGGAGCGTTGACAATACAAGCACTCACCCCCAGTCAACTGATCTGGGTTTAATCCATCACCATTCTTTATCCCACTCTGCCACCCCAGTTCAGACATGGCCATATGCAAATCAGTCTGACCCTGTGCCTCATGGGAACAGTCCAGCCCGAACTACCAAGCCATGCCCTCCTGCAACGTCCTGCATTCGCCAGAAGCGGTCGCTCCCATCGCTGCTCCCTGACCTGTCCCAGACCCAGAAGCTGGTATTGTTGCTGAAATCTAATTTATTAGCGCTCGCATCACTGCAGACCTAATTTGTGCCCGCTCGGCTCACATCTCAGCTTCTCGCATTAGTGCTGCTTTATTCTGGCTCCCGCTCTGCTCGCACCACTGCCGCTTTACTATACATGTGATTGTTTAACTGAAGTAGCGCTCTTGTGCCCGCTCTGCTCACATCTCAGCTGCTCGCATTACTGCAGAGTCAACTTGGCTCCCGCTCTGATAGCACTACTGACGCTTTACTTTGTGCATGACTGTTGACTGAAGTAGCGCTCTGCTCGCACTACTGCCATTTCCACGTGTACCAGAGTGTTGTATAATTTTCGCCTTGTGCCTTTAAACTGTGGAATCGATTTTGCCTTGATTGTGCTGGCGCCATTGCCCTTTCCCTAGCCTAACTCAGGTTGTGCCCTCATCTGTTGTGGTAGACTCTTGGCTCGCCGCCATTTTGTTGTTTGTTGTTTAACCCCCAGCCCAGCCCAGTTCCCCACCACGACCCCGCCTCCCAGCTGCCTCGCCCTTCCACTGATAGTCAGGCTCTACCGTCGTGCACTAACGCTGTGACCGTCCTGGATTCGCCAGAAGCGGTCGCTCCCAACGCTGCTCCCTGACCTGTCCCAGACCCAGAAGCTGGTATTGTTGCTGAAATCTAATTTATTAGCGCTCGCATCACTGCAGACCTAATTTGTGCCCGCTCGGCTCACATCTCAGCTGCTCGCATTAGTGCTGCTTTATTCTGGCTCCCGCTCTGCTCGCACCACTGCCGCTTTACTATACACGTGATTGTTTAACTGAAGTAGCGCTCTTGTGCCCGCTCTGCTCACATCTCAGCTGCTCGCACTACTGCAGAGTCAACTTGGCTCCCGCTCTGATAGCACTACTGACGCTTTACTTTGTGCATGACTGTTGACTGAAGTAGCGCTCTGCTCGCACTTCTCACGATTCTCCCGTTCAGATCAGCTGGTAGAGGCTATATAACTGTGACCATCTTCACCAATGGCACGGTCGTCATCCAAGCCAACAACGAGAACCTGGAAGCTTTCGACTCCATATTTCCCGCACTTAGGTCAGCCCTCCCAACCCCCTCTAACCTCGCCCCAACGCCGCCTCCGACCAAGACCACAACTAACAGAGAAGACCTCAATACGACCTTCTGCGATCCTTATTCAGCCCGACAGGCCCCCCCCCACCCAGCCATACCTCACCCCCCACACACAGCCACCCAACATCAGCAGGACACCCAATCCCCTCCCTCTACCCTTTCCTCCAACTACCTCACCTCCCCCAGCCTCAGTCTCCGACAGCCTCCTACGACAATCACCCCCACGCCAACAGGCGGCCTTCAGCCAACGAGCCTCATCCCCGCGAATCTCCCTACAATTCTCAAACCACCCATGCCCAAACCTCCTCCTGTCCTCCTCCCTACCTCCCCTTTGTCTAATCCTCCTCCCGGCCCCCCCCTGAATCCCCCTCCGTCCTTCTCCCTGACCCCTATCGCCCAACCCTCCCTCGCGAACCCTACCACACTCGGCCCCACTCCGGATGCCCACATCCCCTCCCTTGAGTCCATAACAAAACGGCTCGCAGCCCTGGAAAACCAGGTCGACACTTTCACCCAAGGTTTATCAGAAATCCTCTCTAACCTTGGTATAGTCTGTAACCCCCATAGTCCCTCTCCCCAGACCCCCCTCCACGCCAATACCATCATCTCCCAAGGGCCCTTAAAAGCCCTCAGTGCCCAGCCTTTCGATCCCCTCCCCAAGGTCCAGGGTTCCGATTAAAAAAACCCGAAACAACAAGAGCCCCCTGCACCAGACCCTTGTTCTCCATTTCTTCTCCCACTCCAGCGGGCTCAAAACACCTAACATCCAGGCCGCTTAGATCGGAAGCTCCCATGTCAGACAGGGAAGCAGCCTTACTAGCCGCCACCTACGACTCCCCCATTGCTGCTTCACCTAAATCCAAAATCCAAGTTATCACAGGTCACCGGAAAGTCCTACCCATCGTCAAACCACAGAGATTACCAGTCCTCACCGCTATACCCAGAGAGACTAAAGATAGAACCACCAGCAATCAAGAGAAATTCACCAACTGCCTCCTAATCAATTGCAGATCGGCCTCACTACATGCAACAGACTTAGCTGAAGCCATCCTCACAGATGACATTGACGTTGCGTTCCTCACGGAGACCTGGCTTAATAAGACATCCCCTCCCTGCCTAGACATGCTGGTTCCACCCGGTTTCTCCCTCATCTCCAAAGACAGGATTAAACAACGAGGAGGTGGGATCGCTATCATCCACAAGGATAGCTGGAGCATCACAGAAACCTCCTCCTTCGAGTACAACTCGTTTGAATGTCTATCCACCGTCATCAAGACAAAAGACAACGACTCTCTACTGTGCCACCTACTCTATCACCCCCCGGGCAGAAATAATGAGTTTGGAGAACAACTATCAAACCTGATTGCTCAAGACGCACTTGGCGATTCCAAAATCTTAATTCTTGGTGATCTGAACCTCCGTTGGAATGAGACCCATAACCCTCTAATCAGATCGCTATCTAGCCTCCTTTATGATAACAACCTCATCCAACACTGTACCGAGGAGACTCATTACAAAGGAGCCACACTGGATGCCATCATTGCCCAAAAGAATTCTATCACGGTCAACCACATACTACCCGTTGACTGGTCAGATCACCACATGATCCTATTTCATATCAATCACCCCATCATCTCACTTAAACCTCCGCAAGACCCCCCAAATGGTCGAGAAACCTCTCCCAAGTACCCCAAGATATCCTGGAAGGTCAGCTAAGTTCACTTCTTCCAAATAACACACTGCACCTCTCGACCAATGATCTCGTCGACCACTACAACGCGGGGTTAGTCTCCATACTCGACAATCTAGCTCCTCTAAAGCTCAAAAGAAGCCGAGCCACTCCATCTAGAACCTGGTTCACTGCGGACCTCAACGCAGAAAGAAGAAACTTGAGAGCCAAAGAAAGAAAGTGGAGAAACAACCCAACCGCCATTCTCCGCCTCCAACTAAAATCTGCCCGCAGGAAGTACAATAACCATATCAAAAACAAAAAATCCAGCTTCTTCCGCGAGGCACTGGTCAAATCCAAAAACAGACCCAAAGAGCTCTTCAACATAATCAGACAACAAACATCCAAGCCCTGGCCCTCATCCCTGCAGGCATCCAAAGAACTCTGTGATAACTTTGCCAACTTCTTCAACGATAAGGTCTTAAAAATCGAACTGTCTCTAGACATCAACAACCCGCACCTCCAGAAGAGCAACCCGGCCTTCCCATTGGCAATCCCATCCGACTCCTTTCCTTCCCCCTGGCTAAGCTTTCGCCCCGTCCAGGAAACTGAGATAATCTCTCTGATCTCGACCTCCAAACCATCAGCACACGTCTCTTCCCCCCTCTTTAATCAAAAAAATGAAGCTTACCCTAGCGCCCATCTGGGGAAGAATCATAAACAGCTCCTTACAAAGCGGAGTGGTCCCTGATTGTCTAAATATAGGGCAAGTCACTCCTCTGCTGAAAAAACCCGGTCTCGACTCAACTGACTTGAACAATTTCAGACCGATATCCAACCTCCCTTTGCTTTCGAAAACACTTGAACGCTGCGTACTCCTGCAACTAACGCAACATCTGGACCACATCAACCTCCTGGACCCCCTCAAATCCGGCTTCAGACAAGGCCGCAGCACAGAAACCGCGATGCTGAACATCATAGACGACATTCATGGTTCTCTTGACGCAGACAATTGCTACCTCCTCATACTCCTTGATCTCTCCGCAGCGTTCGACACGGTGGACCACAAGCTCCTCATCTTGACCCTTCAAGAAAGAGCCGGCCTTGGCGAGGTAGTTCTCAAGTGGTTCTCCTCCTTCTTACATAACCGTACGCAAATAATAAAAATGAAGAACTTCACCTCCGAAACCCAGCAGGTCAACAAGGGTGTCCCTCAAGGATCAGTGCTCTCTCCTCAGCTCTTTAACATCTACATGGAACCGCTCGCCAAGTTACTCAGGAACGCCAACATCCACTTCCAACTCTACGCGTATGACACGCAGATTTACCTGGAAACCTCTTCCCTTAAAGACATCCACAGACTTAACGATGTCCTAAATGAAGTTCAACATTGGCTGACAAAGAATCACCTGAAACTCAACCCCGACAAAACAGAAACACTCCTCATCTCAAACAAAGAAGACAATCCTCAAATTACTGAGTGGCTAAAATTGATCGATGCTCTCAAAGGTAACCTCACGCTAGCCGACTCCGTCAAATCCCTGGGCTTCACCCTAGACCCCAAACTAACCCTGACAAACCACATTAAGAACTCGGCGAAAAGCGCATTTCTCAACCTCAGACTTCTGAACAAAATCAAACCTTACATTCCCAACAAGGACCTCAAACTAGCCACGCAATCTCTAGTTCTATCAAGACTGGACTATGGGAACTCAATCCTAACAGGCATCCCCAAATCGCACCTGGCCCCACTAAAAACAACACTTCATGCGGCAGCGAGAATGATCACAGACTGCAAAAAATCTGACCACATCTCCCCGGCACTCAAATAACTCGAATGGCTCCCTGCGGAAATGCAGAGCACCTTCAGAACAGCCTGCCTCACCCACAAGGCCCTCCACACCGGCAAACCGGAATACTTGGCAAACAAGCTCAAAAAAGCAGGCCAAGCCAGAAACCTGAGAAGCTCCAACTCCCTGCTGCTCATCCTACCAAAAACCGGAAAGAAGAGAACTGCGGACTGCTCTTTCTCAGGAAATGCCCCCAAAATATGGAACGCCATCCCCCGCACATCAGAACTATACCGTCCTATTCAGAATTCAAGAGCCAACTCAAATCCTTGTGCCTTATCCGTTCCCTTGGTTGCGGGTTACCTGGATCAGCAAGCGGCCCCTGAATCCATGCGGTAACATTGAATCCTGTTACCAAGAAGTCCTGCTGTCCGAACATTTCCGCATTCCAAATTGTCGCTCGCTGATCGCTTTTATTGGGTTTGTGTCATTTTGTTCTCCTGTCATTCCCTCTATTGTAAAGCGCTCTGCTACCTTCGGGTCTTGTTAGCGCTATAGAAAACTTCTAAATAAATAAAATAAATAAACTACTGCCATTTCCACGTGTACCAGAGTGTTGTATAATTTTCGCCTTGTGCCTTTAAACTGTGGAATCGATTTTGCCTTGATTGTGCTGGCGCCATTGCCCTTTCCCTAGCCTAACTCAGGTTGTGCCCTCATCTGTTGTGGTAGACTCTTGGCTCGCAGCCATTTTGTTGTTTGTTGTTTAACCCCCAGCCCAGCCCAGTTCCACACCACGACCCCGCCTCCCAGCTGCCCCGCCCTTGCCCCTCCCCTCACCTCCATCCACATATGACATATGTCTTTGCGCGCAGCGTTCACGCGCAGCGGTCGCGCCCCATTCGCGCCGAAGGTGCGCCAAAGGTAAGCCCGTCTACACCCATCCGCGCCTGGACCGCGCCCAGCGCCAGACCCTCTGGCCCCCGTCCCACCCACCCCACCTGCATTACATACGACGCCTCCACCCTCTTAGCCCTAAACCCCGGCTGACTCCCCAACTGCGCTCAAGCCGCTCCTGGACACACCCATGGACCCTTCACATGCAACTCCTGCAAGTATGACGGCACCAAGACCAACTCTTCATCCACTAACACCAAACAGAGATCTGACACCAACCACCAAAAATGCATCCTGCTCAACACCAGCTCGGTCCACAGACACGCCATCGACCTTTGGAATCTACTAGACACCATCTCTCCGGACGTCGCCTTCCTAACAGAAACATGGATGAACGCCTCCTCAGCCCCAGACATCACCATTGCCATCCGGGAAGGCTACAAGATCATCCGAAAAGACCGCACCTACCAAACAGGAGGAGGCATCGCTATCGTCCATAAGAATTCCATCCGCATCTCAACCAGCTCAGAAGTCCACCTCGCTAGAGCCGAACACCTTCACTTCCAGATCCACACCGACCCCAATACCACACTCAGAGGCACCCTCCTCTACAGGCCACCAGCACCCCGCGCACAATTCAATGAAGATATCACTGACTTTATCACCCCACACGCCCTCCCATCCGAGGACTACATTCCATTGGGAGACCTCAATTTCCATCTGGAAAAGAGCAACGACAGCAACGCCACCACCCTTCTGGACAATCTCGCCAACCTCGGACTCAAACAACTTGTTAATACCCCCACTCACTACGCAGGTCACACACTCGACCCTATCTTCACCTCCAGCAAACATATCTCCTTCAGTCACACCACAGTTCTCCATTGGACGGACCACAGCTGCGTTCACTTTGTCTACAAAAAGACCACAACCCACAACCATCCTCAACCTACTCTGCAAAGAAACTGGAACAAAATCACCATCGACCAGATCTCCTCATCGCTTCTTCAAAACCCCCCTGCCCACTCTTCAAACCCCAACCAAGAAACATTAACCTCACTCAATGGCTAACCAACAGCGCCGACAATCTAGCACCTTTGAAAAAACGTAAAATCAAACTAGGCAGCAAAAACGCCCCCTGGTTCAACGATGATCTTAAGAAATCCAAGAAACTCTGTCGCTCCCTTGAGAAGGCCTGGAAAAAAGACCCAAACACCAGCACCAGGGACGCCTTCAAAAACGCCACCCGCATACACCATCAACTGATCCGGACTGCCAAGAAAGCCGCATTTAAAGACCGACTAGACAACAACGCCCACAACAGCAAGGAATTATTCAACATCGTCAAAGAGTTTACCAACCCCACTGCCAACTCCAATGACATCACTCCATCTCAAACTCTTTGCGACTCCCTAGCTTCGTTCTTCCACAACAAAATCGCAGACATCCACAACAGCTTCGACAACCAACCCGGTGACCAACCCACCCAACCTTCTGCCGTACCTTCACCCCCCTTGAACATCCTTAATAACTGGAACCCAGTCTCTACTGAGGACACCATCCACCTGATGAACTCCATCCACTCAGGATCCCCCACAGACCCATGCCCTCACCACATCTTCAACAAAGCAGACTCCATCATAGCACCACACCTCCGAGACGTCATCAACTGCTCCCTCAACTCCGCCACCTTCCCGGAAAGCTGGAAACACGCCGAACTCAGCGCCCTCCTTGACCTCTCCGCAGCCTTCGACACAGTCTGTCATAGCACCCTGTTACAAAGCCTCAGAAACATCGGAATCCAAGGAAAAGCACTGGAATGGATCACCTCGTTCCTTGCCGTAAGAACTCAGAGAGTCCGCCTCCCACCATTCAAGTCAGATGCCACTGAAGTCATTTGCGGCGTGCCACAAGGATCTTCACCTAGCCCCACCCTCTTCAACGTATACATGAGCCCCCTCGCGGCCATCGCACGCCAACACAACCTCAACATCATTTCCTACGCTGATGACACTCAACTGATCCTCTCACTCACCAAAGACCCTAACACCGCCAAAACCAACCTACATGAAGGAATGAAAGAAGTAGCCGAGTGGATGAAGCACAGCCGGCTGAAACTGAATTCAAACAAAACAGAAGCCCTTATCTTAGGTACCTCCCCCTCCGCCTGGGATGACTCTTGGTGGCCAGAGGCCCTTGGAAAAGCACCCATCCCGACGGACCACGCACGGAACCTGGGCGTCATCCTGGACTCCTCACTCTCGATGACCAGACAAGTCAACGCCGTTTCATCATCTTGCTTCAACGTTCTTCACATGCTCAAAAAAACATTTCGCTGGATCCTCACCGAAACTAGAAAAACGGTCACCCACGCTCTGGTTACAAGCCACCTGGACTATGGAAACACCCTATACGCCGGTACCACCGCAAAACTTCAGAAGAAACTCCAACGCATCCAGAACGCATCAGCCAGACTCATACTAGACATCCCGCGTAAAGACCACATTTCTAGTCACCTGAAAAACCTCCACTGGCTCCTTGTCAATAAGAGGATAACATTCCGCCTCCTAACCCACGCACACAAAGCACTTTACAAACTTGGACCCGAATGCCTCAACACTCGACTTTCCTTCTACACCCCCTCCCGCCAGCTACGCTCCTCCAACCAAGCCCTTGCTGTTGTACCGCGCATCAACAAAACCACCATGGGAGGAAGATCCTTCTCCTACCTGGCAGCTAAAACCTGGAACTCACTTCCCAGTCACCTTCGCCTCACTCAGAACCACCTAGCATTCAGAAAGCAACTTAAAACCTGGATATTCGACAAGTAAATTCCCCACCCTTCTTCAAGCGCCTTGAGACCCTCTGGGTATGTAGTGCGCTATATAAATTATTTGACTTTGACTGGACCGGAAACAAGCTGCCCAGGACCGGTTTCTGGCATTGCAGCCGTCTTCAGGTGGGCTTGCTTGAATCCAGTGGCAAAGTGAGCAAGGGACTCACGTCTGAGCATACCCTGCCAACTTATGGCGAACAAAGCAAAACCAAAGGAAATGATGGATGGAGCGTTGACAATAAAAGCACTCACCATGGCCATATGCAAATCAGTCTGACCCTAAGCCTCATGGGAACAGTCCAGCCTGAACTGCCAAGCCATGTCTTCCTTGGACCAGAAACAAGCATCCCGGGACCGGTTTCGGGTTCATAACCCTCATCAGCCAGGCTTTCTTCAATCCAGTGGCATAGTGAGCAAAGGATTCAAGTCTGAGCATACCCTGCCAACTCCGGTGAACAACGTCATATAAAAGGGGATGATGGACGGAGCGTTTGAGCAAACTAAACACTCACCCCCAGTCAACTGATCTGGATGTAATCCATCACCATTCTTTAGCTCACTCCGCTACCCCAGTTCAGACATGGCCATATGCAAATCAGTCTGACCCTGTGCCTCATGGGAACAGTCCAGCCCGAACTGCCAAGCCATGTCTTCCCTGGACCGGAAACAAGTATCCTGGGACCGGTTTCAGGTTCATAACCCTCATCAGCCAGGCTATCTTGAATCAAGTGGCAAGGTGAGCAAGGGACTCACGTCTGAGCATACCCTGCCAACTTAGGGCGAACAAAGCGATACAAAAGGGCATGATGGACGGACTCTAGGTATCCAGCACTGAGTTAGAAAAGTAACACGAAAAGTAACTTACCTGCAGTGTATTGTAGAAGCCCATTCATTTCAATGTACTGCTCAAAAAAGTTTCCAAGTGTGGAGTTTTGAAAACAGAAAATATTCTTTAAAAATCATGCGAATAACCAAAACCTAATTACTTAGCTGTTTCTAGGAAATGTACCAGTGCTGAATCTAGGTATCCAGCACTGAGTAAGAAAAGTAAAGCAAAAAGTAACTTACCTGCAATTTAGTGAAAAAGCCTATTCATTTCAATGTACTGTATTTGCTAAGTGTTGCATACTACTGCTCCCCTGTAAATCAAACAAAGTAAAATTTCTACTGCATACTTGAACTGTGTTCATACAAGTAAATGATTACCGCAAAGTATTTTATGCTTACCTGTACCAGGCTTGCTTGGTTCTAGAAATAAAACAACAGTATATTTTTTTATACAAAAACAATTGGCCTAGAGTTCAGTTCTTGAGTGTGTGAATTCATTTGCTGACTGAGTGTGTACATCAAATGCTTAACACTGTCCTCTGATACTGCCTTACTGCTCGTCCAAGCTACCACTTTAGAGAGTAAGGTTCTATCTAACTTTAACCTCCGCCTACCTCTGGAGACCCTTGGGCTCTATACACACTGTACCTCACTTTGGAGCAGTGTACAGACCTCTGGAGACCCTTGGACTCTATACACACTGTACCTCACTTTGGTGCAGTATACAGAGCCAGTTTCTTACAATACCTCACTGTATGTCTCTCTCAATTTGCATGTGATGTTGTTGTCCAGTGGAAGGAGCAAGCTGCTCTGGTAACTTCTTCAACGCTGGAGTTACACACCCGGATGAGGGAAATATAACTGTGTAGGGACATCATGTAAGGAGTGGAAGCTATGGGCTGTGCACGACAAGCAGGCTTACACATGGAACATACTCCCAAGGGTGTTGAGCTTAACTCCATCTTGCTTGAATTTGATCTAACATCTGTAATAAATAAGCTGCCTCTGAGGAAAACAGACATTACTCCCACCTTTATTGGGAGAGGGTGTGAGACCGTTATTGATTTCACCTTTGTATGAACCCCCTTTTACTCTCTGGTTGCCGATTTTTCAGTGCAGGCGAGTGAATGCAGTGACCACAACCCCATTTGTGTCTCAACTGGCTGGACCCTAACACTCAGACACATGTCTACTGTCATATGGAGGTTACCACGGGACCCGGGTTGCGGCCGTTAGCAACCAGGTCCACAATGGTTTGACTCGGCGTGCTCCCAGGCTTCCAGGAACCTGAGACAGGCCTTGGGTGTTAAGCCCCGAGACCGAGTGGCGGTCAAAGGCCTACAAAGAGCATATAAGGCTGCTCTAGCAACTTGCAAGTCTGTCCTGAGGGAGGAGGCCTGGATCGATTTAGTGGAGGCTAGTACAATGCGTAATAGCTCAAAGTTCTGGGGCATTATTACCAGCCCATTTCTATCTGGGAATAATGCTAATTTACTGGATGCCCATATCACAGAGGACGATTGGGTACATCATTTCAAGGGCATCTTCAGTCAGAAACCCCGCCAACTGAGGGGCAGGAAAGGGTGGAAGGCAAGTCAGAACTTATTTTCACCACGCAAAATCTGTCTAAAAACAAGGCCCCCGCGCCAGATGGGATCCCGACAGATCTCTACATCTCCCACGTAGAAACCTGGGTGCCTGTCCTCACAGCTGTTAGCAATGCTGCAGTCCAGGTTGGCCGCCCAGATTCTTGGGCTTTATCGATTATAGTCCTGGTATTTAAAAAGGGAGATCGGGACAGGACCTACTGTTATAGGCCCATTTCTCTTCTGGACTCTGTGGTGAAGGTGGTGGGCTGCATGGTTTTTGACACACTTGTATCCTGGGCTGATGAAAACGACTTTTTATCTGATATCCAAAACGGCTTTCGATCAGGTCGTTCCACTGTGGAACAGTGTTTAAACCTATACATGGTTCTGAACAATTACACTGTGGCTAGTTCCAGCCCCATATACCTAGCCTTCATGGACCAGTTCTCAGCATTCGACTGTGTCAATAGGTTCAAGCTGTGGCAGCTGATGTCCTCCATTGGCATTGACAGTAACATTGTTTTAATTCTGAGGGATCTTCACCGTGATTCAACATCGGTTATCCGCTATTCAAAGGATCTGTAAGTGTCCAGTCAGCTTGACTTCAAGAGAGGGGTGTGTCAGGGGTGCATTTTAGCACCCTTTCTTTTTAACCTATATATTAATTCCTTAGAGAAGGCCCTTTTGGCCACAAATGCTGATCGTCCCCAGGTAGACGAGCGTAGCCTGCCAGTCCTATAGGAGGGAAGCTAGGGGCCTACAACTTCTTCTGAATTATTTTGCCCTTTTTATGGAGGACTTGGACCTTTCGTTTAATCATGCCAAGTCGTTCATTATGCAGGTGGAAGATCGTAAAGCTAAGCAGTTCACTTTTAAACTCGGACTTTCATCAACGCTGAAGACCAATGTTTTCTCCTATTTGGGAGTTGTGTTTGACGATTCCCTCAGTTGGCGCCCTTTGCTTACTTGGAAGAAAGGGAATCTAGGGAAAGCTTTTGCAGCTGTTTTTAACTTTGCCAACCGAGTCCGAGGGAAGCCAATAGGGGCTCTTTTGAAGATATATGAAGCCAAAAATATCTCAAAGGTTAGCTATGGGCGTGAGATATTGGGGCACATTGGGGTAGGGGCAGTGCAAAGTGCTGAAAACTCTTTCCTGTGATGGGCCTTTTCCGTCCCACAAAGCAGCCCGTTTTATGTCGTGCATGAAGAATTGGGGATGCCTTTCCTCTCAGATTTACTGGCTTTCCGTTACCTGGATTTGTGGCTTAATATTTGGGCTGAGCAAGAAAATACACGTAGCAAAGACGTCCTACGGGAATGCCTTTCACTTGACCATGTCTCAAGCATCCGATGGCTCCACTATATAAGAGTTCGCCTCTCCAGGGTAGGTAGGAACTATTTATTAACCCTAAGCGCATATGTAAGAGGGACCTTTCTCTGGTCAAAGAGTTTTTTTTAAGAATGAGCCGCTGTGATAGAGAGGGAAATGAGTGGTGTAAGCCTAGTGTGCGTAGGTACATTGTGTTAAAAACTGTACCAACCACCGAACCTTATCTTGTAGGGCTTAAAAGCATCCATGATCGTTTTCTATTGACCCGGTTTTGGCTCAACCTCTTCCATTACCTCTTGGTACACCCTCGTGCCTCCCACAGAGGCCTGTGCCTCATGTCCTGTGGCTGCAACGGTGAGTCTCCTCAGGAAATGATGCACTTTATAATGTTTTGTAGTTTTTATGCTGTCCCTAGAAAGGTATTTATTATTCCCATTCTCAAAAAAGTGGGTTTTAGGCGGGTGAGACCAGCTCTTATCTTTTTACAACTCCTCTCTAAAGACACTGTTTTGCATACGATTAACTTTTTACGGGTCGCTGTTAGACTCAGGTCAAACTGCAATTAACTTCTGTACTGTAATTCATGAATTTGTACTGTAATTCATGAATTTGTATCTTGTGTTCTGATTAACTTGGACATATTATATTTGTCAATCTGTAACTTGGAAGATGTTTCATCATTTTATGTATGACTTTTATGGTTTTCTTTTATAAAACCGAATAAAGTTTGTTGATAATAACCACTAGGGGATTCATTTACAGGGTAGCATGGTATCCCTCACATTAACTCCAGGAGTCACAGTCTCCACAATGTACATGCTTTGTTCCCCCTACTCTAACCTTACATATACCCCCAATCACCTGCTCAAACCTCTCCCTGCTGATGCCAATGTGGTACTCCGTCAACCTGCAGACCATATTTTTGGCCCCTTTGAAAGTGCCCATACAATAAAACTGCTGCAGTTGTAAATACATATCAACTACCATTTGTTGTGTTTGAACATTTTATTGAATAATAAGACCTAATAAACATAAGCTGATTATTAAAGCAAAACATTCAGTTGCTATACACATGAGACAAAAGTTGTACATAAAAATCAACATACTGTAACACAGAAAAGTTATGTAGAGCACAATTCTTAATTTTGTGCAATCTTTAAAGTTCAACAATAGAAACGTTCATGAAGAACGGGAAAGGAAAGAAGGTGGGATACAGAGATTTCATTAATGTAATGCTTCCTACAAATAGAAAAACAAATTCTAATTATTTTCCTTAAGCAATAAAGTCTGCACATTAAAATACTAAGAAATATATTGAACAATGAACATTTCATGCGTAATTAGAATTTAATTTGAATATGTTAACCTCCTCAGCATTATTTGACTCATGATTACAACCTGAATGCTTTCTGGAAAGGAACCGCCTCATGCGGTTCAAAATCACATCTTTTGCAACAATAGGATTAAAATGATAAACTTGAATTTAAATTCAATTTACTGATTTAGGCCTTTTTGGAAATCAACAATTTTAAATATATACAAAATCCACACGCTTTTGCTAAATTGTCACCTAAACTTGAATTCAATCCACCTTTTGATTAAACACTTCCCATTCCAGCAAGCATCACCGGACCACTTGATGTTATCTTCAAATTAGTAATAATGTTTCGGATGGCAACAATAATAAATATGTTTAGAATGTTACCTCCGAAAGCAAAAACATGCCATTTCTGAATCATGGTGCACAATAAAATGAAGGAACAGAAAGGCATCTTTAGGTGTACCATTCATTAAGGTTTGACCAGGCTTGAAACTAGAATTCCTGAACATTTGGATTTAAATGTCATATTTTAAAAGAGTTCAAACAGACCCAGCACGAGCTCCGCGAAAAATAGAAGATGACTGAATTGTACTTAGAGAAAATGTGCTGATAAGTAATCTATTGATGTAAAATACAGTGGTCAGGCAATGCTTGTGGATCTAATCTATTCAGATTTTAACTCCATAGTTTGTTCAATAAGTTGACTGAGCATAATACTTGAAGGTCCATCTCTCAGATCAGTTATATTACAGATTTAGTTGCGATAACACTAATAGAGATCATTGATAAATAGATTTTAAAAGCCATGGGTGGGATTGACCCTTGCTCTAAATCTTGATTATTGTCTGCAATGGAAACCAGTACAAACAGATCAAATCTCAAAGCATTGAATATGTTTATTATAGTGGTTTAGAGTAAACCCAGATGACACACATTGTTCCTGAAACTCAGAAAATGTATCTAAAGATTATGATTACATCCTATTTTATGTTAAGAGACTGCTTTGGCTGCTTTCCTGTTTAAGTGACGACATTTGCAAATATATTTAACAAAACATTAAAGCTGGATGTCAGCAATTCTGTCTTTAAGTATTGTATAAGAGTTATGTGTGATGGTTTTTATTTGATCTGAAGCAACACTAACACTAAATAGGTACGTGCACCGGTTATCATTAAACTAACATTATTAGTAAACTTAATTTGGAGGGAATTGAGAAAAATAGCCTCAGGTACCAAGGGTTTTATTGTTTAAAAAATCCACTGGTTCGGTAATTCACAAGAGTTTGTAAATGCTAAACCCCTTTTTTAAATGTACTAAGCCCATTTAACAATTCAGAATTTGGAAGGGGAATGTTAATAGTTTCCCTTCTGAATATTTAATACATCCTTAAGGTATGTATTAAGCTTTGAAACCATATGTGGGCTGAAAACAGTAACAGGAGTTAGTAACCCAAGAGGACATTTGTAAATCTGAAAGTAAAATGGGGTTCATTAAAAATGCCTTTATTTAAAAGCAATCACAGACACAGTAGTATGCTGACTCTACAAGCAACCACTTTTACCAAATGGATTATTAATTCATGAACTTCAGTATTTCCTATATTGCTAATATTTTTGTAATGTTGTGTAAATATTTGTTCCTGTTATTTCCCATTTCAATATTGTAATGAAATGTACCTATTATTTATGTCAAACATATTGAAATATCTTTATCACAATTTTTGGGTCATTCTAAAAAGTGTTTTCACTCTCTAACTTGAAGCTTCCTAAGAAAAATACTGATGCGCAGTTCCTGGTTTCTCACTAAACAAGCACAATATTGATTTGAGAGAGGTGGGTATTGTAGTCATACGCACTGGGGTTAGTTTAGAAAAGAGAAATATAGAACTTCCTTTATCTTTAGAAATAACTAGCAGCCCGTCCCGACGTTGTCCGGGTATGAATTGCTGCCGGCCAGTAGTATATTGTTTCGTAGGATTTCGTTTTGATAGCATTTCTTATCTGTGACAGGCCTGTGAAACGCTCCGATTCACAGTGCACTGCTGATGCACTTAAGAGTGCGCGTTCAGTAGTGTGTGAACTCGAGTTTCCCTACTTTATTTTCCTTGCAATATTATATAGCGCGAACTCGACAACATGGCATGAGCACAATTTACATTACAGAAGAACACATTGATTTGTGGCAGGCACGGGGAGACAAAGCGATTTGCTTGGAATCACAGGATGTTGAGCTGATGCCGAGATTCTAACGTAGCTCCCCATCTCTAAAGTTCGCAATTCTAGAACTTGTGGTGGGAGGTGTGTCTAAAAGTGTATGTCGGTGATGGGCATCAATGAGAGAGACCTGTGCATTTTTCCAATTGGTGGTGAAAAAATATGAGTATGCTGCTGGAGATGTGGGCCGCCGTGCCACCAATGTACTTACGGGGGAGGGTAAACACCCATTATTCCGCAAATTTCTTTCCGCATACCATCACTCTGCATACTTTCATTACGAAAGTACCATGACTCCGCAATGCCATTATAATGCATGACATTACATTTTATATGCTTTTACCACGCATACATTTACAACGAAATTTGTTATAAATGCATGAATGGTAAAAGCATATTTTAAAAAAATGTTTGGATAAGGCAAGAATGGGTATAGGGGTATATGTTTTGGGGTACTGAGGTATATGTTTTGGGGTGTTTGGGTATTTTAATGGTTCAGATATAGTTTTGGGTTATGGGGTACAGGGGTATTTTTAGGGTTCAGGGCTAGGTTTGGGTTTTGGGGTACAGGGGTATTTTAGGGTTCAGGGGTAGGTTTGGGTTTTGAGGTACAGGGGTATTTATAGGGTTCAGGGCTAGGTTTTGGTTTTGGGGTACAGGGGTATTTTTAGGGTTCATGGGTATGTTTGGGTTTTGAGGTACAGGGGTATTTATAGGATTCAGGGCTAGGTTTTGGTTTTGGGGTACAGGGGTATTTTTAGGGTTTAGGGATAGGTTTGGGTTTGGGGTACAGGGTAGATTTATAGGGTTAAGATGGGTTAGTGTTTAAGGGTGTTGGGGTTTTTTATAGAGTAAGGGTGGGTTATGATTATGGGGTGCAGGGGTATTTAAAGTAGGGGTGGGCGGAATTGGCGCAAACTTGGTACAATAAATCCGCAATATTTCGTTCAGTCAGATTTCCAATTATTTAAACAGAAACCTCATATATTCAAGGTAAAATAACAAGTATTTCTACATGCTAAAATGCATATAGTCATTTCACAAGAGTGAAATTAGCTTCCAGCAAGCAGTGAGAGAGGTGATGATTTTGAGATCAAGCCCCTGCAAACCATTATGGGACGAGATTAGCAGTGGGTAGTGAATATTATAGTATCCAAATAATTCTACAAAGAGCTGCAGTTCACCTCGTTCTCCCCAGTTGTCCCCAAGAGGCAAATGCAATAGCATTTAAAATATTATACATCAAGCTGCAGTTCACCTCATGTCCCTAGATGTCCCTGATGATGCAAATGCAATAGCATTTAAAATATTATTTATCAAGCTGCAGTTCACCTCGCCGTCCCTAGATGTCCCTGATGAGGCAAATGCAATAGCATTTAAAATATTATACATCAAGCTGCAGTTCACCTCGTCGTCCCAAGATGTCCCTGATGAGTAAAATTCAAAAACATTGAAACCCTTTCATGAATGCTAAAAATTATGCTAAGCTTATCCCATAATGCTTTGCAGGGTCTTTTAGTTGTATTTTTGCCCATAACTGTGCTTGGGGTGGTTCTAAGAGAATGGGACCACCACTGAATTACTATTTAAAGGGAGCAGGAATGTATAGAACCTGGGAAGAAAAAACAACACTCGTGACGGAATGCCCCCAGCGATTGTCACGCCCCCAGCACACACCCACAGCACAATGAAGACACGCCCAAAAGGGACTACTTTGCTGGCACGGTTCTTTTACATTTTAAATGTATATGGTGGGCGTCTGCATAGCCTATGTCCTTCTGCTGCAAGTGCCCTTTCCAACGCTGTATTGGGTGTTGTGATTGGTGCTGTGGTTCCCGAGTTTACCTGGCCAAAAGGTGCAAGTTCTCTCTTTATAATACTAGTATAGATAAGTGCATAAGTTTATGTTCAATAATTTCAGATAATTTACAGATAAAGATATCAGATAAAGATCCCCTAATTTTTTATATCTTGTGGTATCAAACATCTGCTAGAATTAACAGACTTCTCTTCTAGATAAATCCAAGTTTGAGAAGGTATTAAATGCGATTATCAACTTTCTGTTATTTTAACACATTTTCTCAGTGCACAGAGTATTTTCCCTACATAGATCACAACATTTCATGCAATGGTCTGTGCTTGAACGTACAATGAAGGGGTAAAAATGTATTTCTACCACAATCAAGAAACCCTTGGGTCTCTGAGGATTACTGTTTCAAATGAAGACCTAGCTAAGATGAAATATCCCTCACCCACCATAGTTGGCATGCTTCCTTATTAGGAATCTCCATGCACTGTGATACAACCCCCTCACTGAGAGGGAGGAGTTCGGGCATGTTTTGTCGTAAAGAAAGGTATACTAAATACCACAATAATGAGCTCAGGGTAGTGTGGGCAGCAGAGTGAAAGTTAAAACTTGCTAAAGGGTATGTGGTTTCCATTATTTGTAAGCCCCTGGGCCAGGATTAAAAACAGGGCACTGTGGGAGAAAGATATATGCACTGTTAGAGTCAATAAGAGGTCAACATGTTTCAGCATATTAACCCTCCAAAGAGGTGTTTGCGGCATTCTTCAGGACTTAATCAAAAGTTCTGCTGCTCAATGTACTCAATCACTAACAAGCATTGGCATAGCCAATAGGTCTCACCTTTGAGGCCTTATAAGTGTTTAGTCATGCAGATCCAGCAACAATGTAAAATAATTTCTGTTAAAAAAAAGACTATAAACTAACTAAGCTAGACGTGACTTTGTAACTGGTTAATCAAACGTTTCTGAAGGTTTAGTATATATAAACAACTCCTTTTTTCTATGGTGTCTCATAAAATTGATGCTCTTAATTTTGGTAAAAGTACATAATGTCAACAAATTCAATACTGCTTTTAAATCAATTTACTTTTGAAAGCTTGAAGTGAAAGACAATTCTAAGTGGCATTTGCTTATGAGTAGGCGCTAATGACTATTTCCGGATGACAATGTAATTAGCATTTTTGTATAAGCTGTGTTAAAAGTATGGGTAGGGAAAATGGCTATTTTGGCCAAAGGCTCCCCTTTCTATATGCATGCTAGTTCTAATTTGTAAACAGAATCAAATTTTTTTATGTGGTACACTGTAATGTTAGATGAATCTATTTTACCCTTCTGATAAGTAAGGGATGACGATGAACTGTTTTTCGTCCCTGGTTTTAAACGGGTTCAGGTTGGAACAGACGAGGTGCTGGTTGACTCTGCCTCAGATAATAGTTGTTTCCCGCATGCTGCTTTCATGCGACCTAAATCCCTTCAGTGCAAGAGGCAGGCTGCATGCCTGCAGATATGGCCAGATCAGTACTTGGCTGTTTCGGTTCTCCAGTTGTGCTAGAATAAAAGCTGGTAAGGGCAGGGGCTTAGCTTCCTATTAGGGCAGCAGGTGCGGTGGCACCAGGTCCCAGATGCCTTAAAGGCCCACTGAACCCTGATAACTGCTGTTTGTCACAGTTCAAACAGAGGCCTGAGGGGCCCACAGAACAATGATTACTGATGTTTTCCACAATCCAAACAGAGGGCAGGGGTCGCATTTCCTTTCTTACCTTGAGGCCCAGGGCACACTGGCTAGGCCACTGGTTAAGGATGCAGAGGGGAAGAGGTGGCAAGACAGATGGATTATTTAAACAGCTCGACGATGACTTCATGCCTGGGTATTACAGTATTCATCGCAATTAAAGACTGAAGCAGGAATAAATCTCATAATATAGGAAGGCCTATGTACAAATGCAGCTCCATCAGACAGGTCGGGAACGCCTAATGGCTTTGAACTTAATAAAGCCACATTAATCACTGGTCTTGAAATGCAAATGGCAGCATTAGACACACAGAGGTGTAATCTACGTAATCTCATTATGTTCAGGGTACGGGAGGGTGTTAAGGGAATAAAGCACTTTGACAAAAACATTTCCGCCACCTTAGAAATTCAATCTTCCTTGACCTACCCTAGTATACAAGTAGTACCACATTCTTTGTATACCTGAATTAAATAGGCACAGAAAATTTACCATATTTAAAGACCCAGTTCAGAATTACAGGGAAGGTGCACTGTCCCAGACTACACAATGGTGCAGTCTTCGGCGGGTGCTGTCATCCCACACAGGGGGAGTACAACAAATTATGCTGGAAAAAACATGTGGTGCCCCAACGTAAGCGCAGTTGTAAACCACCATTCTGCTTACATAGTAAAGCACCTGGCAGCTATGAGATGAGGTGGCACGTTTCCCCTGCAGGTGGTTGGGGTCTGTCACCATCCTGTCAGGTGGGGGGTATACAATCAGTGCGCCTCCTTACTGCTTGTCTCCCTCCGCCACGCAATTTCATCACAAATCTCGTCCCCTTTTGGCTACAGAGGGGTTTTTCAACACTGCCAGCGCCAGACCCTGCTGCAAACCCAACAGGTCTCCCAGTTCTTTCATGGCCATGGCACATAAAGGCAAAGTCCGGGATATCATGCCACTGAGTGACCTGCTGCTACAACTGGTGCAGCTGCAAAACCTGTTTGTGTCCTTCCAGACGATGACTCACCCTATTGTTGGCAGAATCCAACATTTTCTCCAGTGAATTAGATCATGCCAGTGGCAGACCCCTCTCCCTATTCCACCCAGACTTAACAGTGGTGACGGATGTATCACTTCTGGGTTGGGAAGGCCATATGGGAGACAGAGACTAGGGAACCCTTATCACCGGCAGAGACCCAACTCCACAACAAGCTGTTGGAGTTGCGAGCATTTCACTTGGCGGTGAAGGTCTTCCGGACCACCATCACAGGAGGGCTGGTGCAGCTTCTCACAGACAAGACAGTCAATGACGATGGCCTCATTAGGAAGTGTCACACTTGAACTTGTTTGACAGTGAGACGAGGATTCACCTGCTGCAGTTGTTTGGTCCGACGAACGGGCGCTGGAACTGCTTAGTTGAATGTGAGTTCCTCCCAGGTACGGTGCCCCGAGATACAGAAGAATCCGTACTGGGTTGTATTGAATATAGTTGAGAAGCATATTGGAGAGGCGGCGATCTACCGTCCTGATGAGACCACGGTAATTAACTGGAACGGTCGAAACATTGACTATACAGGGACTATTTCATATAAATTATGTCTTCTAAGAATCGCCTTTGCATAACTTCTATTGTACGAAAGTATTTTCAGCCCTGTTTTTGTGAACAAAATGTGGATCGGACGGTTTTATCATCATATCACTTTCATCTTGAGCCCTGCGCAGTCATCACTCAACACTTTATATATACACTTGCTGCAGAGAATACAATTAGAATTTTTGGAAATGAAAAGGCCTCATTTGAATTCAAATCATGATAAAAATTGTGAATTAATATCTGGCCAGGGCCTGTATATGTGATACAGACCTGTGAGATAATGAACTCACAGACCCCTGTATTTGTTCACAGTGCACATGGGAAGTGCTTCTATGCGTCTACGCTTGTCACTTCTGGAGCAGAATGACATCGACACTGAGCTGCATGATGTCTCCTACTGCATGTAGCAGGACTGCTTTAAAGTTTGAGGATCCAGTCTGGTGTGTGGGGAATATTCACAGGGTGAGGAATCTGCAGGTAAAGGAGTATCCACCAGAAAGAGCGTTACCGAAGGCAAGTAACTGGTTTGTTATGTTTTCCTGCTGTTGTATATTATCTAATTCTGGGTGGTGAACTCAGCGGAGCTCGTAGAGTCCTAAAAACTCAGCTCCATGGGGCGTAGCAAGGTCTAGTTGGCAAGGAAAATCAACCTCCTGGCGAGATTTCTCAAAGTTGGTCGTCGGATTTCTCAATGCAAGTGGGTGCGGCAGGTCACAACCACTCGCATTGAGAAACCTTCCTTCACATTGACAAAGCTGCAGCTCGAGTAGAAGCAACTGCACCCTCTTGCGCTACACATGGTGCCTTTCGCGATTATTTTTACAGGGCGGGACAAACACCCCTGGATCAAAATCACCAAGAAGAGCATGACCCTAACGCACTCCGCTGCTCGCGGAACTCCGAGTAGAGCGCCAGAGTTTTTTTGTCACTTTGCGGGATTTCTTCATTGAGGAACTCTACCTAATTGTGGATTTTGTTGCAATTAAAAAAACTTCAAGGCCTGAAATTTCTTTGGAGGTTGCATGCAGGCAGCCTAAGTTATCCTGCAAGAGTTTCTTGATGAATCCTATTGCAACTTCAATATGTGCTCTCTCATCTAAAATCAGGTTGTTAGAAGCTTTTCTACAACTCAGGATACGCCTTACTTTTCACCTGGTGTGGATGCATTTCTCATGTTTAGTGAGGTCTCCTTTCTGAGTATACCGTTTCTGTCTTTCCCCTCCTGTATAAGGCTTTAGTCCAGTGTGAATTCTCTCATGTGAAATGACATTGTATTCGTGATTGAACCTTATCTGACATTCAGAACACACATAAGGCTTTTTTCTCCCTTGTGAGTTTGCTCATGACAAGTGAGAAGTAATTTGTAACCAAAACTTTGCTTGCATTTCGAGCACTCATGAGGTTTATCCCCCGGTTGGGATCTCTCATGAAGCATAACACTGTCTTTCAGATTCAACCTTTTATGGCATAAGGATTTTCTCAAGTGTGGAGTTTCTCATGGTGAGATAGCGTTTTTCTCTGGAGCTTTTCTGGCATTCAGAGCACTCATAAGGTTTTCATCAGTATGGAGTCGCTTTTGGTTAGTGAGGATGTGCCTGTCAAATAGGAATTTCTGGCATTCACAGCGTTGGTAATGTTTTACCCGTGTGTGAGTCTGCTCATGTAGAGTGAGATTGAGTATAAAATTGATGTTTTTCTGGCGTTCTGAGCACTGAATTATTTTGATGGTGTGTTTTCTTATGGCGCTTGTAACCATCACTACCTCTGAATCTTTACCTTTAGAGCACTGATAATTTTATTCACCAGTGTGGATTCTCACATGTCCAGTGAGATGCGATTTACGGCTGAAACATTTTAGGCATTCGGAGCACTGATAAGGTTTTTCCCAAGTGTGGATTCTTATATGCTGAGTGAGATTGCTTTTTTCACTGAAACATTTCTGGCATTCAGAGCACTGATAAGGCTTTTCCCCAGTGTGGATTCTTATATGCTGAGTGAGACTGCTTTTTTCACTGAAACAATTGTGGCATTCAGAGCACTGATAAGGTTTTTCCCCAGTGTGGGTTCTTATATGCTGACTGAGACCACTTCTTTCACTGAAACATTTGTGGCATTCAGAGCACTGATAAGGCTTTTCCCCAGTGTGGATTCTTATATGCTGACTGAGACCGCTTTTTTCACTGAAACATTTGTGGCATTCAGAGCACTGATAAGGCTTTTCCCCAGTGTGGATTCTTATATGCTGAGTGAGACTGCTTTTTTCACTGAAACATTTGTGGCATTCAGAGCACTGATAAGGTTTTTCCCCAGTGTGGGTTCTTATATGCTCAGTGAGTCTGATTTTTTCACTGAAACATCTCTGGCATTCAGAGCACTGATAAGGTTTTTCCCCAGTGTGGGTTCTTATATGCTGAGTGAGATTGCTTTTTACACTGAAACATCTGTGGCATTCAGAGCACTGGTAAGGTTTTTCCCCAGTGTGGGTTGTTATATGTTGAGTGAGTTCTATTTTGTCACTGAAACATTTCTGGCATTCAGAGCACTGAAAGGTTTTTTCCCCAGTGTGGAATCTCACATGTGCAGTTAGAAGTGATTTAAGTTTGAAATCTTTTGGGCATTCAGAGCACTGATAAGGTTTTTCCCCAGTGTGGGTTCTTATATGCTGATTGAGACTGCTTTTGTAACTGAAACATTTGTGGCATTCAGAGCACTGATAAGGTTTTTCCCCAGTGTGGGTTCTTATATGCTCAGTGAGTCTGATTTTTTCACTGAAACATCTGTGGCATTCAGAGCACTGATAAGGTTTTTCCCCAGTGTGGGTTCTTATATGCTGATTGAGACTGCTTTTGTAACTGAAACATTTCTGACATTCAGAGCATGGATAAGGTTTTTTCCCTGTGTGGGTTATTGTATGTTGAGAAAGACTTCCTTTGTTTCGGAAAATTTTCTGGCATTCAGAGCACTGATAAGGTTTTTCCCCAGTGTGGGTTTTTATATGCACCGTGAGTTCGCGTTTTTCACTGAAACATTTCTGGCATTCAGAGCACTGATAAGGTTTTTCCCCAGTGTGGGATCTTTTATGCCGACTGAGAACGCTTTTATCACTGAAACATTTGTGGCATTCAGGGCACTGATAAGGTTTTTCCCCAGTGTGCGTTCTTATATGCTGATTGAGAACGCTTTTTTTACTGAAACATTTGTGGCATTCAGAGCACTGGTAAGGTTTTTCCCCAGTGTGGAATCTCACATGTGCAGTTAGAAGTGATTTAATTTTGAAATCTTTTGGGCATTCAGAGCACTGATAAGGTTTTTCCCCAGTGTGCGTTCTTATATGCTGATTGAGAACGCTTTTTTTACTGAAACATTTGTGGCATTCAGAGCACTGGTAAGGTTTTTCCCCAGTGTGGGTTCTTATATGCTCAGTGAGTCTGATTTTTTCACTGAAACATCTGTGGCATTCAGAGCACTGATAAGGCTTTTCCCCAGTGTGGATCTTTCTATGCCGTGTGAGACTACTTTTTACACTGAAACATTTCTGGCATTCAGAGCACTGATAAGGTTGTTCCACAGAGTGGGTTATTGCATGTTGAGAAAGGCTTTCTTTGTTACAAAACCTTTCCTGGCATTCAGAGCACTGATGAGGGTTTTCCCCAGTGTGGATTCTTATATGTTCAGTGAGATAAGATTTACGTCTGAAACTTTTTTGGCATACATTGCACTGAAAGTGGTTTCCCCCAGTGTGCATTCTATCAAATTCTGTGAGATAAGATTTAGGGCTGTATCTTTTTTGGCACATGTAACTTTTTTCCCCAACTTAGGTTATTTTACCTTGATTGAGGCGGTTTTGAACACTGAATTTGTTCTCACAGTCATTGTTTTTATAAGGTGTATTCCTAGAGTTAATATCTCTATGTTTCGTTTTCTCTTGCTTATATGCCACGGTAAGAGGGAACCTGATTTTAGAGTCTAGCTTGTTTAGATAATGTTCAGCATTTATCTCTATAAGAAATTGTGTGTAATCTTCTTAACACTTGAATTGAGCAAAATATGTCTGGAAGCAGCCCTGTAACACATGTTGAAATGTTTCTAGCAGATAATAGTCTTTAGGTCTAGCCTCTCCGGCAGCAACTTATTTTGTGACTGAAAATTTTCTCAAATCTATTTGTATAGGTTCTTAGCAATGCAGTGATAAGGTGTTAGTCTGATATTTAATGATTAAACTGATAAGTACCTTTTTGCACTGACATAATGGCAGTAACTGAGGGCGTTAGAACGTGCACAGTACTGTTGTGGATCATTAGTCGCAGAACATCAGTTCCTTTTACCCTTTCTATGTTTGGTGTAAGGTTAAGATTTGTAGTTCTGAAGACGAGGATTTATTTACATTACCTATAGCGTAACGGTGCGCATTTAATCCATTTTTATCTTTAACAGTTTTACATATCCCTCATGCACAGCAGATAATGTTGAGGCAATTTACATAGAATTACAGAACAGTACACAATAAAAAGGAAACAATCTGAGATGGTCATGAACACAATAAAGTAGTGAGTTTTTAAGGTTTTCGCAAGAGTGAGCAGAGTGGGTCGTGGTTTTCTACCCAGAGGCAGATAGTCTTGGTTGTTGAACAAAGGTGATTTTCCAATCTTTTGGTTGTTAACGTGTCAGCTTCGGAGTCTTCTCTCAGCGTCTTTTCTTTGATGGTCTGCAGAAGAAACTTTTTGTTATAACTTTCTTTTATGCAGTGTGTGCTTCCTCTCTGGAATTACATGATGTTTTAGATGAAGGTTATTCTGTGCACAGATATGGCTTTGCTCTGGGTTAATGGAATGCTAAATTAGAGACTTCACTTACAGTATAGTACTTTCCTCGTCTTCCACTTCCTCGCCACACCTAGATTTGGGAAATTGTTTAAACGTAGAATGCTGGATGTCCTTCAGTTTTTCAAAATAATCCTTCTTATGGCACTGACTTCAGTTGCCTGGTGCTAAATCTTGCTTTCTTCGTCAGTAATTTCAATCACCTATAGTATTAAAATTAAATAGTTAATACATGAAAATTTCCAAAAATATAATTTACAAGCCAAATCAATGCAGAGTTGCAGAATTTTGAAAATGTTGAGCAGAGTGTAGAATAGTAGCCCGAGAGTACTTGGATGTAGGAGTGAGGATTTATAGAATTTTCAACATTTTATTAAGCTCACAAAGGATACATGCACCCTATGAACTTGTAACATAGATTCCCAAAGGCAACCTAATCTATTGTGTGCTGCGAGGACTATGCCTAGACATATCCCTCAACTATGGTCCAGAGTATGAATCAAGGGCAATGAAATTAAGGAGTACTTTCATGTGCTCATTTTATTCCACCTGATTATCAGTTGTTGGGTTTTTCTGCACCTGGATGTACCGGGTGCAGAAAAACAGGACACAATTTTTTTCCAGACAGGAAAATTAGACTGAAAAGACGCACAAGACTCTGGGTGCAGCAGAAGCAGCCAAGACTTATGCTGTTGTTTTACAAACTGGGAGAAACACACAATTCTTCCCTTTGTTGGACATTTCTTTACCCTTTCCTCCCCTGCTTCACCCATCGCCCCCCCCAACCAACCACATGCATATATCTACCACCTGCTTAAAACTAGTGGTAAATAAAAGCAGAAAAACACTATGAAATAGAGAATGGCATGTGGTTTGACAGGCAGAAGAATCTGTTCCTCGTGGCAACTCCCCAGTCCATGGCGTCAAACTTGTGACTGCACGTTACTGGGGTAAATGTACCACAAAGTAAAAAAACAAAACAATTACATGAGATTTTTCTGACACCCCAGTACTGTGCAACTTCGAACAAGGGACTATGAGAAGTCTTGGACCGGTCCTGTGACCTGGAGGGTCACACCAAGTGTGCCCTTATTTAAGGCAGAGGACTGTCATGGGTTTAACAGCTAGAGCGGTGATGGCAATGAATCCTGTTGTAAGGATCAATAGCCTGATGAGATCTTTGCATCATGGTTAGTGGAGTGGCGTCCTACTGACACACGTATGTAATGCTCCATTTCTATGCCTGTGCCCAGACTTTGCACTAACATCAAGTGTGTGTTTAGGGTGTTCGTGTGCGTAGCATAAAAGCAATGTGAGAGTGCGACAGGATAAACCGCATCTCCTGCCTGCCAGTTGTGTATGCAAGTGGGACCATCTATCCCTCTTTTAAACCCTAGTTCAAAGTCCTCTGTTACCAAGGAATAATGTGCTCTACAAAGTACTCAGGGGCCTGCTGTGCCACTAGGGATTGTGTCAGCCTGACAGTCTATCTAAGTCGAGGGGACATCACCTGCAGGCAGAATTACTTAATAGAGAAGCTGTGTATCTGTCCTGAAGAGCCTAGAAGTCTGCCTAGAATCTTGCCTGTCTTGTAAGAAAGGGAAGGGAGTTTGACTATCCAGCAGGAGGACAAGGCTGTCCTGGAAGAAGCAGGTCTGACACATCCCCGGTACTTGTAGGGCGGGCCGGAGAGCCATCCAGCAGGACCAGCAAGTCTAAGGGATGCCAAGACTCTCCCAGCAGTTCAAGGCAGAAAATAAAACTCTACAACAACGTGATTGTTGAGGCCCAGTAGGACGATTGTGTGCTGCCAACAGGCCCGTTCAAGGTTGCATTTGCCAAATTCCTAACACAACAGGGTCTGAATCTACTGGCTTCCTGAAGAGCCTGTGTTGGGCTTTTAGCTGCTAAATTTCTGACTACTCTGTGTCAGAGGCCCATGAGGGACTACAACTACTCCAGTGTCGAACACCCTGTCTGAGCTTACGCCTGTGGTCCAGCCGGCCACAGTGTGGGCTTAATTGCTGACGGTCGGGCCTCCAGAGGGGCTGCACTTACCGACAGGCCAGGTGTGACTGCTACCTTGGGACTGCTGATCTTCAGGCAAAGGCAAAGAAAAGACAGAGTCAGTGCCCTACTGTATGCAGCCTTACATCCAGGACAAAAGCGCTCCACAATAGTCTGCTGGTCGGTCACTGCTCTCTTGAGTGCTCGGGCGTGCCATTCAAGTGCCGGGAAACAGGAAAGAGACCCAGACAAGACTGACTCATCCTTTGGAAGGATAAGACGCTTACGACAGAGCATACACGCATTGGGGTGACTGGAGTGACAGAACTGCACCTATACTATATTCATGATACTCCTAAATGCCCCTAGAGGAGAAGAGGGTATGAGAACCAGACGCACCTGCCTGCAGCACATGGTAGTCTGGCATGCCTGCACCATCCTTTCACCCAGACTAGCCATAAAGTTGATTTTAGAGCTGCTACGCACATAGCAGGGGGAATCTCAGACCATTCGCTGGTGGAGGTGCAACTTGATGGTCCGGTTGTGGACTTCATCCTACCCCCAAGGGTTGATCCGTGATATTTAAAAGACAAGACGTTCAAAGCTCATATGAGAGATAGAGCAGAATTCTATTTTAAGGAGAATGGGCGGCCTGTTGAATCAGCTTGCGTGCTATAGGATGAATTCAAGGCAGTGATTCGAGGCGAGACACAAGCCTTGATTGGGAGAATGTCGAAGGAACGTAAATTGAAGTGCGAGGCTCAGGACAAGGAATATGCTTTCCTGGAGGTTCGCTTGGTAAGTGGGGAATCAGTTTCTCTCCCATTACACCATCAACTGTAGCAGCACACATTAAGAGCACTAATGGAAAAAAGCGGGCACTCATGCGCTGGCTACCCAGCATTGTTTCTATGATGTCGGTGATAAAGCCAATGAGTTGCTTACATGGTTAGAGAGACAAGACATAGGACGGAACTGGATCCTTGAGGACACAGACAACAAGGGGACGGAAATACTGTAAGAGACTTCCTGAAAGACCTGACCCTGCCAATGCTAACAAATAAAGACCTAGACGCACTAGACCAAGACCTGACAGTAGACTAAATAAATTACACAATAGGAACCTTGCAAACAGGGCAAGCGACTGGACCTGATTAGCTCCCGTTAGAATTATATAAAAGCATGATGGATAAAATCAGAGAGTACCTCCAGAGTATATGAAAATAAGGGTGTCTCCCGGAGGACCAAAGAACATCTGAGGTGGCGGTCATCCCAAAAAGGACGAACCGGCAACTGAGTGTGGGTCTTATAGACTTATCTCCCCACTTAATATTGAGACTAAGGTCCTTGCGAACGCCCTGGCAATCTGCCTGCGGACTGTATTTGCAACAGTGGTTCATCCTGATCAATCGGGCTTTATACCACACCAGGGAACATGCTTAAATCTCCGACACCTTAATGGAGTACCACATGCAACAGGGGATTCCTTTGCTGAACCAGTGGCGCTGCTATTAAGCTCTTGTATGTGGCCCCTTTAGCGAGCATGCGCCTCAATAATACAGTCTACCGAGTCTTTGCCGTCCGACAGGGATGTTCCTTGTCTCCTATGCTCTTCACACTTGTTTGGGTTCACCAGGACCTCTCAAATGGGGTATTCCACGTGATCAGGATATATTATCAACTGGAAGAAGTCCTTAATATTCCTGCTGGTGGCAGGGACCCTGCGGCTGCAGTCTAGGTGCACAGTTCGGGGGGCACTACATGGCTTTAATTATTTGGTTGTATTCATTACAAGAGAGCACAGGCAGGAACATACTCCCGAAATTAGACCGTCTTCGCTGGGATGCCCCACACTTGCGGACGCTCCCGCTCTCCTTACTGGGCCAGGTGGCCCTATTTAAAGTGATGACCCTCCAGGGTCTCCTGTACATTGTGCAAAAAATGTCCTTTAAGTTCCCACCAGACATTTTTTTTCAAAAGGTAGTCTGAGAACTTCAGCTTCTGTTGTGGGATGGTGGCACGTCACGCTGAGTAAGTTGCAGTGGGGAGTTTATTAAGGTGGACCGGCGGTCCGGAGTATTCACAAGTATTACTGGGCCACGCAGCTGGTGGCAGTCAACAACTGGGTTTTTGCGGACTGTGAGGAACCTGCTTACCGGGTAGATAGATTGGCCATGGGCAAGAGAGGTTACCCCACCCCGGTGCTGTATCGAAGAAAGTATGAGTGCACCCTACCTACTCATACCCAAACATTGGTAAGGGTGAGGAAAGAGGCTACCAAGTATTTAGGCTGAGAAGGTAAGCTGACTGAAATTACTCCACTGTATGATGGTGATATCTTAAGTGCAGTGGGAGGATTGCAGGGCTTCATAAAATGGGGATTGATTAGCTTATAACGGCCGGGCGATGTGTGGAGGGGACAGGCACTTGTGTCCTTCACGATCCTACAACAAAAGTATAAATTAGGTGACTAAAAACAGTTCTGACATTTGCAGGTGGCCACGCTCTGCAAAGTCACATCCGGGAAGGGGGGCAGTTGCCTGATGCATCCCGACTGGAGGACCAGCTGCTAACTAATCCCCAACCGAAAAAGCAATCTCAACCATCTATAGGAAGTTGATCTACAATTCTCTGGATGCCGTGGGGACGCAGAGAGCTGTGTGGGAGAGGGATCTAGGCACGCTTGGCGATGGCGATTGGGTGGAGGCCATTCAGGATGCTAGGGAGGAGGCATTTAGAACTCATTTTTGTCTAATTTAACTGCAGATACTGATACTGCCAAATCAATGACCCTGTTTACATTAAAGGGCAGATTGAACTCAGAGCTCAACAACAGACTCGATTTAATAAATGATCAGCACGCTGCTTATCTTGCCAAGACACAGGTACTTTGTAAATCTCTTTTTATTGAACTAGTGCTCAATCGATGGTGTTGACACCGAAAATACGGTGCACATTAGTGAGAGTGATTAGACCAAAAACACAAAGTCTGCAAATATAGAGTGAGTAGCATAGCTTGGCCTGTCCTGACACTCCCTGGCCAAATCCCACTACATAAAACTAGATTGCCCTTTATCGAAGGCAGGTAGTCCTCCCAAGGTTCTGGAGGTCGCTGGGCTGCAAGACGACTTAACTTTTGGTTCAGGATCATCCAGGGATGCAGACAGGCCAGTATGACTGGGACCAAGACAATAGTTCCCTGCAGATCCACACCAGCAGAGAAGGCTGCAGTGCCCTTAGGTCGCCAAGAACTGAAATTCAGGGTCTGGGGATGCCACCTTAAATCTTGATTTAAGGGTGTTACAAGGCAGTGACAGGTAATGGGCCCCTTTCCTGGGGTGTCTATACCCTCTATCATGCCCACCTCCTGTGGGAAGGGGGCACAGTCCTAGCCCTGATTGGATAAGTCCCATCATCTTCAGGATAGTGGGCACTACAAAGTGTACTTCACCTCGCCTCCAGCACCTGAGGGATGGAGTTAACAGAGGCGGCGGGGGGCACACCTCCTGTTCTATCTAAGGTTTCCCACCTGTCATTGCACCTAAAAGGGGGTGAGGACAGAAAGATCGCTTGCTCCCTCTAACAGAAGAGGCTGGGGTCGCATTACCAAGGCGGCAAGGCCTTTGAAAATCCCTGCCACAGATGGCTCTGCCTGACCAGGGGGAGGTGTGAATACCTCCACTCAGGAAAGGCATTGTTATCAACCTCAGAATGCACAGGCACTCTACCCATGAGGACAGGACACTGTCTGGTGGTAGCAGGCTGGCTCAGGCCAGTCGATGATCACACTAAGGATTGGTAGATCTTAGGGGACCCCTCTAAGGGGCACTCTGTGCGCAATTTTTAATAAATCGGACACTGCAATCAATGCAGGTTTAATATGCTGAGATGTTTGGTATCAAATATCCCATATTTCAGAGAAACCTTCATGAGGCTGGGGAACTCGTAATGACAAGTGTCCAGCCAATGTACTTACTATAGAGCTTGCCTGGTCACTTGCAATATCCCGGAATTGACAAGGATATTGCAGGGGCATATCTGCTCATGCAGATATGCCCTCACAGGAGATATCCATAAAGCAGCGGGCACTATAAGGCCTGCTAGAGGGGTGTCTTACCGATATCTCAGACAGTCCCTATGGGCATCGCATGCAGGGATGTGTGCCATGTCGACTCTTCAGTTTTGTCTGCACCAAGACACACAGCTGCAGTGGCAGTATGTATGTGTGTATGTATGTATGTATGTAATGTGATTGGTGAGGGGTCCCTTTGGGTGGCATAATTTGTGCTGCAGCCTTTAGAGACCCTCTTTAACAACAAGGCCCTTGGTACCAGAGGCATCTTTTACAAGGGACTTATAAGTGAGCTAATGGGGTGACAATGGTGGAAACGACAGGTACACTTAAGGGAAGGAGATCGGGCTCATGGAACCTGGTTGGCAGGGACCCTGTGCACTTACAGTCAAAACTATATGATTTTCCCGGTAAAAAGTGAAGGCTAACCATGTCCAAAACAGACCCTTTCCTACATTGAGACATTTTTCCTAGGACAGGGAAAACTCTACAGCAGGTCTTGCTCACAGACCTTATACTGTGACTGCCACTACTGAACATTAATCTTGAACTGTTAAAGCAGGGCCAGGATCTGTACAGGAGCCAATGAACAGGAGGGCAGCTCACCAGATAATAGAAGTCTTCTGTCTTCACACTCACAAAGAGAGAACAATGGAGTTGCTTGGCATTTATCTACCCTTAGCTAAGCCACATGATAAAGGCAGTAGATCAGGATGATTCTCTTCGATCAGAAGTAGCTCTCACTATTGAAAAGGCGAAGACCCTGGTATAACACAAACGCAGACTTGCGGTTAGTCTCTACCAGGACATGTAGTAAACTATTAATTTATGTATCTGTAGGATTAGATTGCATTGCAGGTTAATTCTTATGGCACTATTTTCCACACACAACATACAACATAGATTCCTCACGTGCGCCCCCTGATGAAGGGAGAACCCCCAAAATGAATTGGGCAGACTGAATTTGAATTTACTTGCGGAACAGTGGATTTTGAAAGTGATTCTATGAGAATAAATATGCTTAAACTGGAATACAAGTGGATTTGCTTCCAAGGGAAGGAGACATTGATGCACTTTTACGGGAACAAGCTGTGGAGCAGGAGACACAGACCTGATCTAGTCTGGGCTATATAAACAACTGTAGCCAAATACATCTACCTTCTGGCACGCGATGAGTGGATTTCATAAATACGACAATAATGAATGAAAAATACACGGCATGCATAGACAAGGTTTGCTATGTAACCTCTGGACTCCTGTAAACCTAAACAAACACCAGTAATCAGACACTAGGGACATCACCTGAAGCGCCTAAGATTTTCCTTTTGTTTGGTATCTTGTTTTTGGAAGGTGGGGTTTTAGGATAAGCTATTTTTGGGTGTGTCTGGGGTTGGGGTGTGTCAGGTAGCCCCTGTGGTAGACGATGGGATAGAGGATAAGGAGTGCCATGGCATCCCTTCATATATTTCTCCCCTCCTATATACACAGTCCCCTTTTACCAGTTGCCCACTTTGCTGTCATCAAGAAGTGGAGAGAGGGGAATCGGCAGGCAGCCCCTTTAAGCCAAAGCAGAGTACGGACATCAGAGGATACACGCTTAAAGAAGGAGGGGTGGAAAGCGCGTCAGGTTGGTCAGTAGTTGATCCAGCTGCACGCAGCACAGGAACGCGAGGCGGAGAAACCAGCGGGGGAAGACGGGAAAGACAGAGAAGGCCTAACAGCCTTCCGAGAGAGAGAACCGGCGCCCAGGGGAGGTCACAGCTTGTCGGCGAGCAGAACACCCGAACCTGGCAGAGGAGGGAAAGCCTAAGCAGAACACCAGACCTCACTGAAGGACGCGGAGTTACCACGCCACGGCCCCAGGGTGATGTGGCTCTTCCAGGTGCGTGGGCGTCTACGGGGCTTTTGGAAAGGGGCTGAGTAAGAGAGGGACGGGAGGGGAGGCTGAGGGGTGAAAGGGACCCAGGGAAAAGGAAATAAGTGAGACGGAAACAAAGACAAGAGCAGAAATCATCAGCTACTCTTTTTCTTTTGGTTGCTCCAACCTCTACACCCTCCCTTCACATTTATGCATAGCTATTATTTATCCCTCACATCCTCCCTTGACTAAACCATAAAGCAAAAACACTTACCTGAGTCTTTTCCTTCTGTCCGAGGGACGACGGCGGCCGAGGCACACCTAAGGGACTGAAGAGGAAGACCCTGTGGGAAAGAAGAATATAACAGAGACAATCAATCATTGTGACTTCCTGTAATACTAATAAAAAATGCATACAAAGAAATTATTCAATGCATGTGCTCCTTCTTGACCGACTCTTCTACAACGGGGAGCTACATACTTTCCCTACAGGAAATGGGAGACAGAAACACAGAGATCAACAGACACACACACACGGGAAAGCATAGTAGGAAAACGCTCTATACAGTTTTTATATGCTTGCATATGTACATTGTTTTAGAAAGATGGTGGAACTATTTATTCTGTTCAATGTGCTTATTTTGCTAATTATTTTTATCTGCTTCTATTATCATTGCAGTTCGGGTTGGACTGTTCCCATTAGGTACAGGGTCAAGACTGATTTGCATATGGCCATGTCTGAACTGGGGTGGCTTGGTGATCAAACTAATGATGGATTTACCCAGATCTCTTGACTGGGGGTGAATGTTTTGATTTGTTCTGCATTCCGTCCATCAATTGTGTGCTTTTGCTCTATTATCATTGCAGCACATAAATTCTATACAAGAATAATGATGGTTCAATTAATAATGAAAACGCTAATGTTATGTTATTTTAATTTGATATCGCACATGAAGTACCCCTAAGCAGAAACTACTTTAAGGAGAAATTTACAATTGGAACGTAGAACCACTCAATCTTTGTGAAGTTGAAAGAAAGGCTCTTGTATAGTTAATGCCTGAAGTTCATCAACTCTCCTTAGTGAGTTTATCGTTATGAGGAAAGCAACTTTCCATGACAGGAATTGTAACTGACATTTGTGCATTGGTTCAGAAGGCGGGCCCATTAGCCTTGGAAGAACTATGTTTAAGTTCCACTCTGCAGCAGGGGGAATACTGGACGGTATAACCCTTTCTAATCCTTCCATGAAGACTTTAATCACTGGTACTCTGAAGAGAGGTAGGTGTTGTCTATTTTGCAAGTATGCAGCTACGACTCCCAGGTGTAAACAAATGGATGTGTAAGTGAATCCACATTGCTGTAAATGCAACAGTTAACAAATGATGTTCTGCACAAACGCATCAAGATGATTGATATTGTTGTTCTTACAATAGGCAACAAAACGTTTCCATTTGCTGCATAACATGCTCTAGTAGTAGGCTTTCTAGCTTCCTTGAGAATATTCATACAGTCTGGTTGTAGTTGTAAATAACCAAACTCTATGACTTTAGGAGCCAAATCGCTAGGTTGAGTTCTCTGGGAATTGGATGTCTGCTTTCTCAATGGCTCTAAGTGAGGAGACAAGATGTGAGATGTAGCTTTTGATGTGGAACCACTGAGAGTTCTAAGGATGAGAGTACCAAGGTTGACAAGAACATGTGGGGGCTATTAAGATCAGTGAGGGACATTTGTCTGAGCTTCCGAACTATAAATGGAATTAGCAGGAGAGGCGGAAAAGCGTAAGCAAATATCCCTGACCAAATCATCCATAGGGCATTGCCTTCGGATGCTGGGTGTGGGAACCTGGATGCAGAGTTTGGGCATTTTGCGCTGTGTACTGTGGCAAACAGATCTATCCCTGGAAAACCTCAGTTTTGAACCTAGGGAGAAGAACTTGGGGATGAAGTTCCCACTTGTGTATTTGCTACCTGCGTCTGCAATCTGATGGTCTACTCCTGGGAGGTGTTCGGCTAGGAGATAGATTTTCTGGCAAATCGCCCAATCCCAAATGCTTTGTGCAAGGTGCGACAGCTGGAGAGAGTGAGTCCCTCCCTATTTCTGTAGGTAGTACATTGCTGTCATGTTGTACGTGTGAACTAAGACAGTCTTGCCTACAAGTTGGGTGAGAAAGGCTGAGTGCTAGAAACACTGCTTGAAGTTCCAGGTAGTTGATGTGGAGACGTTTGTGTTTGTCCGACCGCAGCCCCTGGACTGTGCAATGTTGAAGATGGGCACCCCAACCGGTTACTGTGGAATCGGGTCTACGAAAGGCCGCCCTTTTGCTAAGTTTTGAGGGTTCCACCACTGCAGCGAGCGATGGTTGCCGCTGTCTACCAACACTAGGTCGGGGTCGCAAATTGCGAGGCTCATTAATATTAATGAGCATCCCGCAATTTGCGAGCCCATAGGGAATGCCAGCCCTACCAGGGATGGTGGCCTGCTGGGCTCAGCAGACCACCATGTCTGGGACTGCTTTTTAATAAAGCAGCTTTTTTTTTTTCTTTTTTTTAAATGCAGCTCGTTTTTCTTAAAGGAAAACGGGATGCATTTTTAAAAAATTAAACGTTCTTGTTTCATTCTTTAAGGGCAGTCACCACTGCCTGCCCTTAAAAAATATTTTTAGACACAGTCACAAAGTGGAAGGGGTACCCTGGGGACCCCTTCGAAATTGCGACTGCAATGCCACCCTCTTGAAGAGGGTGGTCATTTGCAAGTGTTTTGCGACCGCAATTGTGGTCACAAAACATGTACAAATAGCATTGCGGACGCAATTAGGGAGGAAATGACCCTTCCTAATTGCGACTCGCAATTCCTAAATAGCGAGTCGCAAATAAACTGCGACTCGCTATTTTGGAATTGTACATGGCCAACAGTGATTTTGCTTGTGCAAATGGTTTCGCAAACCCGTTTGCGCATGCAAAATCACGTCATATATCTGGTCACCTGTGATTGATTCCACTGACTCACCACTGACTCACTAGACATTGTTGCATGTGAACAGGGGCGGCTGGTGACATTTTAAAGTGGTGAGACGCAACCTGATGTGCATACTGCACAGTAGCGAGCGAGCCCGAACCCCATAAGGGGGGTTTGGGGGGGAAAAATCATGAATTTTCAAGCAAATTTGAGATACCAGGAAGGTTAATAAAGCAATTGTGAAAAGTGCAGTTATTACATTAATAGATGACATAACATAGGTAGCTGCTTATTCAGTATAACCACAGAGCTTCATACATTCCGTCCTATTACGCTCAGGTGCTGAATTCAGACTATAAGACTTTCATGAAAATCTCAGCTCTAAGACCTTGCTGACTGGGATACGGACTCTCGGGTGCAAATGGCACATAGAATCCCATTACATCCTTGTCCAATACTGTAGGAGAGTAGGGTCTGCTATCCTATGGTCACCCCAATTTTTGCTTTTTGCTTCACTGGTTTTCGACTTACTGAGGCTGTGGGCCTGCTAATCAGACCCCCAGCCTTCTGTTCTCTCTCTAAATTTATAATACATGTGCTATAGGTACATACCACAATTGGAAATGGACTCCTTGTCAGCCCCTGTACCATGCACTATAGGTGCTCAGGGCATAGGTGCCACCAAGGCCTACCAGGGGCTGAAGCATAGCTTTCGCCACCCCTGGCTGGTTCTTAAATTGGCACAACTGGCTGATCACTCAGCTGGGGGCAAGTGGGTGTAATCACCCCTTGCTTAGATATAGTATACCTATATCTAAACCTATATCTGGACACATATAAGCCTGTGAGCCACTCCTATGGAAGGCCTCATCAATCCTGGAAGCAGAGTGCGTGGTTTTATGTGAGATGGAGCTCTGGCATGAGCTGAGCCTGTCTGCAGCTGTCGGGAACAACTCCCTAAGCTGATCCGGGATAATGCCATACCATATACTCTTAAGCGCCTTATAATCCTCGCGGTTATATAGCAACTTTGGTTTGGCTTTATCAAAACATGTCGTGTAAGGTGTCACACGAATTGGAATACTACCCCCTCGCCAGTTCTGGTGACGGGGGTAGCATTCCACCCTTCTAGAGGGATAAGATATGTTACTTTACTGAAACGCGGTTGATTTAAAAAGAGCCTCAGATCCACAAAATGGATGCCCCTGCCACAGACACGGGTCTGGCCTCCTGCTGCTGACCGAAACTCAGCAAATGGTGGCCTGGACAAAGGGTTTCCTGTCGCAGGGCGGTGTCAAACCACCCCAGACAGGAGATAGTGGATTGCAGCAGGGAGGTTTCAAAGAAACCAGACACTGCCTGGGGAGCACAAGGCTGCCCCTTGCATAATCCGGCCAAACCGGTTCTGGGGCCTTCCAGCCCCAGTCCCAGCGTGGCCTGGATCAAAGGAAAGGGGTGTAACCACCCCCTTCCTGGGTCCCACCCATAGGAGGGAGCCTAGCAGGATGTCCAGCCCACCAGATTCGAATAAGAGTGGGAGCAGTGCCAATGCAACTCAGATCATCCTGAAGAAACATAAGAAACGAATTCTGGACCCTTCGACATTCTATTCAACATAGAAGACGGAAGACTCTCCCTTGTGGTCAAGGAGTGACCACCCTGTGCAAACAGGCACCATCCAGCCCTCGACCCTTGCTTTGTTGCAGTTCCCGCCGGAACTCGAGCGACAGAGATCGACGAGATCAAGCTTGCCTGCCTTCTCCCAGCCCGATCCACAGTCCCTGCAGAGCTGAGACCAGTGGAGGCGACCGGAAGCGTGGGGCACGCCATCTTGAAAAGGCCACGAGACGCTGACCGTGCAGCCCACGAGTGACCCTCGAAGCTGTGCACCGGGGTTTGAGAAGCCCCCACCCCGAGCTACACTTGCACCAAAGCTACCCCCTCCACACTCGACGAGTGCTGCGTGGGGCCCTTCTGCTTGTGTTGGCTCGACGCGTTGGCCCGGTCACTTGCCAGCTGGCTTGTGGCCCCTGTGCCAACGAAACCTTGAATACGACTTGCTTTTCTGGTTGCTCCAGATCTGCACCTGCTCCTGTGAAAAGGAGCCCCCACTCTGACCCTCCTGGTTTGAGTGAGAAGCAATCTCCCGGTTCCGCGTGGATTGCTTTTGCCAAGTGCTGTTTGCTGCAATCTTGAAGCCGACGGTGCTGACGGCGAGAGCCTATGTGGGACAGATCGTGACCTGCTACTGGACGTCGCAGATGCCCCAGAGCCCACGTGACAGCGGAGAGAAGCCTCTCGACAACCACCTGATTGCGCCCGACATTGCCTGGTTCCGTCCTGGTTCCACCCTGGTCACTGCTGAGTGACCCAGACTCTGTCCCCTCTGCTTTCAGGTACTTTTCGACTTCGATCCACCCTTGGATCACACCGGACACTTCTGCTTCACATCGCCTGCAGCTTCTTCAGCTCCAAGCACCAAGAGCCTGCGTGTCAAAACCCAACGCCACTTCGACCCTGTGCACCCACTTCCTGTGGGTGAGGTAACATTGCAACGCCGGTGTTCCCACATTGGTACACACCTCTAGGGTCTGTGTCTTAAGTTTTGTTCCTCTAGGTTCAGCGGAAGTATCTTTAAACTCACTTTGTGTAACTTTTACGCACCATTGACATTGCATTGGTGCAAGCCGCACTTTCCGTGCTGCACCCGAATTCCGTGGGCGTCTCCCGATTTCAGCATTGCTAGTCCTGACTGCTCCCAGCGATTCTCTAGGCCCTAGGCCTAACCACTGTTCGATTGGTATCTCTTATACCACTTTCTTAGTATATGGTTTGAGTGGCCACAGGCCCTCATCCAAAATTGTGCATCTTTGTATGTTATACTGTGCTTTTGATTTAACGCTTGTGCCCCTTTCCTCATAAACAGTACTGGGGATTATTTTAGAAATAAACACATATAGTTTTATAATATATACTTGTGTGGTGTCCTTTCATTTGATTACAGGATTGTATGTGGTAAAACAGCTCGCTTAACACGACCTCTTAAGTTAAGCCTTTAAGGCTGCTTAGTCCATGCTACCACTAGGATAGCTTGTCTAACAAGGTTGACTTACAACCAGACATCTTTGGGGTTTGTTTGGACTGATACCAAGTGGTTCCAGAATTGGAAACACTACATATCAGGCCAACTTCTCACATTGGTGTGCAGCGGTGCGGATTTGAGCTTGCTGTTGTTTTACCATTGCAATCTTTACATCAAATTGAAAGATCACATCAAGTACCTTAGGTACATATAAAATCAAAAGCTTAGCATATTAAGTTCTACTGAACTTAGTAGTTGTAGATAAAAGGGATTAGCACACCCTGACTACAACTCACTAGCAAGGTACAGTAGGAAAACACTTAGTGTAGGTAAGTGCACCACTTACACCTCACTAGCAGTCATGTCTGATACATGTGGAGACTCAGGCTCTGCTCCTGTAGCAGTTGACCCTACCAAGGCAACTTCCAGATATGACATCCTTAGCCACAAATACTTGAGTGCCTTGTGCACAGCAAGGGGGCTAAAAAAGGGCAGAGGCCCTACCATTCCTTCCCTGATAGCTATACTGGAAAAGGATGACTTAGATAAGGTGAGTCAGGCTCCCTTAGATTCAGGTGAGGGGATAAACTCCCCTGAGAATGAGGATCTTCCAGATGAAGAAGAAGAGGAGGAGGAAGAGGAAGAGGAAGGCTCAGATGTAGAAGAGCCTGAAGATCAGGATCAGAGGGTGACCCAGGTACAGGTTGCCAGGCTTAACCAGGCCAACCTAGACCTACATGGGAATGGAGAGGGCCAGCACCTCCCCAGATCTCATAACCTAATTCTCCCAGGCAACAGGAGGGTGAGATCTCAATCAAGGGACTCTCATGTTTCTAGTACCTCAAGAGAATCTCAAAGAGGGATGACTCCCTCCCAGAGAAAAGAGCATAGGGCCAGAATGAGGGCTGTCCAACTCCAAATAGAAAGGGAAGAGGTAGCCTTGGCTCAAGCTAAACTTGCTTTAGCAAGAGAAAGAAAATTGTGTGGCTTAGATGCCACTGGTGGCAGCAAAGTTCCTAAAGAAAAAGACAGGGCCTAGGACAATAGAAACCTGACAAAAATTGTGCCCCCCTACAAGGAAGGGGATGACATCCACAAATGGATGACTGCTCTTGAGAGGGCCTGCATGGTACAGCAGGTCCCTGGGGACCAGTGGGCAGCAATTTTATGGTACTCCTTTTCTGAGAAAGGGAGGGATAGGCTCCTCACTGTTAGACCTGAGGATGCCAAAAACTACTCTGTCCTGAAGAGTGCTCTTATTGAAGGGTTTGGCCTAACCACTGAGCAATACAGGTTGTTGTTCAGAGACACCCAAAAAGCACAGACTCAGGACTGGACTGATTTTGTTGATTGTGCCACTAAGGCTCTGGAGGGTTGGCTGCAGGGAAGTAAAGTCTCAGAATATACAGGATTGTACAATCTTATAATGAGAGAGCAGCTCCTTAATAACTGTCAGAACCAGCTGTTGCATCAATACCTTGTTGACTCTGATTTGACCTCTCCCCAAGAATTGGGAAAGAAGGCAGACAAATGGGTCAGAACAAGGATTAAGCAGAAAAACCAGAACCAGGGTGACCAGAAGAAAACAGACCAGAAGGGTGGGAATCAGAAAGACAAAGAAAAGGACCAGAAGTCTTCAGGCCCCCAAACTAGCAATAAGGAGGGGGGTTCCCAAAATGGAAACAAGAAAAAGAAGAATGATGGCCCAAAGAAACCTTGGTGTAATACCTGCAAATCAGTTTCACACTGGGGCAGTGAATGCACTAAGAAAAATTCAGTTCCTACCACTGCAGCTCCTAAAGCAACTGCACCCCCTAGTACAGTCAGTAGTGGTAGTACACAACCTAAGGGGATAGTAGGGTTAACCTTGGGCACTGAGGTGGAATCTGGCCTAGTCAGAATCCCCACACAGGCAGTTCTCCTATATGATGTGGACTTATCTTTGACCACTGCAGTAAGCCCCAGTAACCTGGGCAAATATAGGCAGACTCCCTTAATCAATGAGAAACTGGCTCAGGCCTACAGGGACACTTGTGCCAGTGTCACTATGGTGACACCAGACTTTGTGGACCCTGGTCAGATTGTACTAGGTGAAAGTTACCTAGTGACCAATGCAAGCAACTCCACTACTTCACATAGTGTGGCTGTTGTGAACTTCTCCTGGGGAGGGGTAGATGGCCTAAAGAAAGTTGTTGTGAGTGCAGACCTCCCAGTAGACTGTCTGTTAGGCAATGATCTTGAAAGCTCAGTTTGGTCAGAAGTGGAGTACAGGACTCATGCAGAAATGCTAGGGATTTCAGCTCATGTCCTTGCAGTGACAAGGTCTCAGGCTAAGAAGTGCCTTCCTGAACCAGTGGTGGATCTTGAAACAATAGACCAACCACAACCCAAGAGAAGGAGCAAGAGGGTTAAAGCTGTGCCTTCCCACTTGCCCCAGGTTGAGGATCAAGTTTCACAGGAAACTGATTCTGCAGTCCAAGAGGAGACTGTCTCAGAGGAGCTTGAACCTGACCAGGTTGAGTTTCTGGGGACAGGGGGACCCTCAAGGGCAGACCTGGGGCAGGCCCAATTAGATTGCCCTTCACTTGAACCCCTCAGACAGCAAGCTGCTGCTGACGCTGCAGGGAATGCTCAAGGTACCCATAGAGTTTATTGGGATGAAGGACTCCTTTATTCAGAGGCTAGAGACCCCAAGCCTGGCACAACCAGGAGGTTAGTTATACCTTTGAAGTTTAGGGGTTTCCTTCTTACCTTGGCCCATGATATTCCCCTTGCAGGACACTTAGGCCAGAATAAGACTTGGGACAGGCTTGTTCCACACTTTCACTGGCCTCACATGTCAGAAAATGTCAAGGAGTTTTGTCGCTCCTGTGTCACTTGCCAAGCCAGTGGTAAGTCAGGTGGCACAACAAAGGCCCCCCTGATACTACTACCTGTGGTGGGGGTACCCTTTGAAAGAGTTGGAATAGACATTGTGGGTCCCATGGATCCTCAAACAGCATCTGGGCACAGATTTATACTGGTGGTAGTGGATCATGCCACCAGGTACCCAGAGGCAATTCCCCCGAGGACCACCACAGCACCTGTGGTGGCAAAAGCCCTCATTGCAGTTTTCTCAAGAGTGGGCTTTCCAAAGGAGGTTCTTTCAGACAGAGGTACCAACTTTATGTCTGGATACTTAAAAGCAATGTGGAAAGAGTGTGGAGTAAACTATAAGTTTACCACACCCTACCATCCACAGTGCAATGGGCTTGTTGAAAGGTTCAACAAGACCCTAAAGTGAATGATAAAAGGTTTACCAGAGAAGCTTAGGCGGAAATGGGACATCCTTTTACCCTGCTTGCTCTTTGCTTACAGAGAGGTCCCACAGAAGGGGGTTGGCTACAGCCCTTTTGAACTTTTGTTTGGCCACCCTGTGAGGGGTCCATTGAGTTTGGTGAAGGAAGGATGGGAGTTACCTCTCAAAAAGCCTAAACTAGACATTGTGGACTATGTACTTGGTCTCCGCTCCAGGATGGCTGAATACATGGAGAGAGCATCCAAAAACCTTGAGGCCAGTCAAGAATTACAGAAAGCTTGGCATGACCAAAAGGCTGTTCTGGTTGAGTTCCAGCCAGGGCAGAAGGTGTGGGTGTTGGACCCAGTGGGCCCAGCAGCTCTCCAGGACAAATGGACTGGACCCTACCCTATCATTGAGAAAAAGGGAGAAGTCACCTATGTGGTTGACTTTGGCACCCCTAGGAGCCCCCACAGGGTGCTCCATGTAAATCGTTTGAAAGCATTTGTTGACAGGGAGGACATGAGTCTCCTCATGGCCACAGATGGGGATCAGGAGGAAGAGAGTGACCCTCTCCCAGACCTGCTTTCTCAGAACCCTGATGATGGTTCAGTTGATGGAGTAGCCTTGGCAGGCAGCCTCACTGATCAGCAACAGGTGGACTGCAGACAAGTGTTGCAGGCCCACAGACATATGTTTTCACTCACACCCAGCCAGAAAAATTGGTGCACCCATGAGGTGGACACTGGTGACAGTCTGCCTGTGAAGAATAAGATCTACAGGCAACCTGACCATGTCAGGGATTGTATAAAGGCTGAGGTGCAAAAGATGTTGGAGCTTGGAGTGATTGAGCCATCAGAGAGCCCATGGGCTAGCCCAGTGGTCCTTGTGCCAAAACCTCATACCAAAGATGGGAAGAGAGAAATGAGGTTTTGTGTGGACTACAGAGGTCTCAATGCTGTCACTAGGACAGATGCACATCCCATTCCAAGAGCAGATGAGCTCATTGATAAATTGGCTTCTGCCAAGGTTCTGAGCACATTTGATTTGACAGCTGGCTACTGGCAAATCAGACTAGCTGAAGAGTCAAAAGCCAAAACAGCATTCTCTACCCCTAGTGGGCATTATCAGTTTGTGGTAATGCCCTTTGGTTTGAAGAATGCACCTGCCACCTTCCAAAGGTTGGTGAATCAAGTCCTTGCTGGGTTGGATGACTTTTGTGCAGCATATCTAGATGATATTGCTGTCTTTAGCTCCACCTGGGAAGATCACCTGATCCACCTGAAGAAGGTTCTGGAGGCCCTGCAAAAGGCAGGCCTGACTATCAAGGCTACCAAGTGCCAGATAGGGCAGAGCAAGGTTGTGTACTTGGGCCACCTAGTAGGTGGGGGTCAAGTTCAACCACTGGAGAGCAAGATCCAGGCCATACAGGACTGGGCTCCTCCAACTACCCAGACACAAGTCAGAGCCTTCTTGGGCCTGACTGGGTATTACAGAAAATTTGTAAAGAACTATGGGTCCATTGTGACACCATTGAATGACTTGACATCCAAGAAGATGCCCAAAAAGGTTCAGTGGACAGTTAGCTGTCAAAAGGCATTTGATGACCTGAAGAAGGCCATGTGCTCTGCACCTATCCTGAAGAGTCCTGACTACTCCAAACAGTTCATTGTACAGACAGATGCTTCTGAGTTGGGGGTGGGAGCTGTGCTTTCACAACTTAATCAAGATGGTCAAGACCAGCCCATTGCTTTTATTAGCAGAAGGCTGACCCCCAGGGAGAAATGTTGGTCAGCTATTGAGAGGGAGGCCTTTGCTGTGGTTTGGGCCTGAAGAAGTTGAGGCGATACTTGTTTGGTACTCACTTCCTAATTCAGACAGACCATAAGCCCCTATTGTGGCTAAATCAGATGAAGGGTGAAAACCCCAAACTGCTCAGGTGGTCCATTTCCCTACAGGGGATGGACTTTACAGTGGAGCACCACCCAGGGACTGACCATGGTAATGCAGATGGTCTCTCCAGGTACTTCCACTTAGAACATGAAGACTTATCTGGTCAAGGTTAAGTTTAATGTCCCTGCGTTTGGGGGGGGGGGGGTTGTGTAGGAGAGTAGGGTCTGCTATCCTATGGTCACCCCAATTTTTGCTTTTTGCATCACTGGTTTTCGACTTACTGAGGCTGTGAGCCTGCTAATCAGACCCCCAGCCTGCTGTTCTCTCTCTAAATTTATAATACATGTGCTATATGTACATACCACAATTGGAAATGGACTCCTTGTCAGCCCCTGTACCATGCACTATAGGTGCTCAGGGCATAGGTGCCACCAAGACCTACCAGGGGCTGAAGCATAGCTTTCGCCACCCCTGGCTGGTTCTTAAATTGACACAACTGGCTGATCACTCAGCTGGGGGCAAGTGGGTGTAATCACCCCTGCTTAGATATAGTATACCTATATCTAAACCTATATCTGGACACATATAAGCCTGTGAGCCACTCCTATGGAAGGCCTCATCAATCCTGGAGGCAGAGTGCGTGGTTTTATGTGAGATGGAGCTCTGGCATGAGCTGAGCCTGTCTGCAGCTGTCGGGAACAACTCCCTAAGCTGATCCGGGATAATGCCATACCATATACTCTTAAGCGCCTTATAATCCTCGCGGTTATATAGCAACTTTGGTTTGGCTTTATCAAAACATGTCGTGTAAGGTGTCACACGAATTGGAATACTACCCCCTCGCCAGTTCTGGCGACGGGGGTAGCATTCCACCCTTCTAGAGGGATAAGACATGTTACTTTACTGAAACGCGGTTGATTTAAAATGAGCCTCAGATCCACAAAATGGATGCCCCTGCCACAGACACGGGTCTGGCCTCCTGCTGCTGACCGAAACTCAGCAAATGGTGGCCTGGACAAAGGGTTTCCTGTCGCAGGGCGGTGTCAAACCACCCCAGACAGGAGATAGTGGATTGCAGCAGGGAGGTTTCAAAGAAACCAGACACTGCCTGGGGAGCACAAGGCTGCCCCTTGCATAATCCGGCCAAACCGGTTCTGGGGCCTTCCAGCCCCAGTCCCAGCGCGGCCTGGATCAAAGGAAAGGGGTGTAACCACCCCCTTCCTGGGTCCCACCCATAGGAGGGGACCTAGCAGGATGTCCAGCCCACCAGATTCGAATAAGAGTGGGAGCAGTGCCAATGCAACTCAGATCATCCTGAAGAAACATAAGAAACGAATTCTGGACCCTTCGACATTCTATTCAACATAGAAGACGGAAGAATCTCCCTTGTGGTCAAGGAGTGACCACCCTGTGCAAACAGGCACCATCCAGCCCTCGACCCTTGCTTTGTTGCAGTTCCCGCCGGAACTTGAGCGACAGAGATCGACGAGATCAAGCTTGCCTGCCTTCTCCCAGCCCGATCCACAGTCCCTGCAGAGCTGAGACCAGTGGAGGCGACCGGAAGCGTGGGGCACGCCATCTTGAAAAGGCCACGAGACGCTGACCGTGCAGCCCACGAGTGACCCTCGAAGCTGTGCACCGGGGTTTGAGAAGCCCCCACCCCGAGCTACACTTGCACCAAAGCTACCCCCTCCACACTCGACGAGGGCTGCGTGGGGCCCTTCTGCTTGTGTTGGCTCGACGTGTTGGCCCGGTCACTTGCCAGCTGGCTTGTGGCCCCTGTGCCGACGAAACCTTGAATACGACTTGCTTTTCTGGTTGCTCCAGATCTGCACCAGCTCCTGTGAAAAGGAGCCCCCACTCTGACCCTCCTGGTTTGAGTGAGAAGCAATCTCCCGGTTCCGCGTGGATTGCTTTTGCCAAGTGCTGTTTGCTGCAATCTTGAAGCCGACGGTGCTGACGGCGAGAGCCTATGTGGGACAGATCGTGACCTGCTACTGGACGTCGCAGATGCCCCAGAGCCCACGTGACAGCGGAGAGAAGCCTCTCGACAACCACCTGATTGCGCCCGACATTGCCTGGTTCCGTCCTGGTTCCACCCTGGTCACTGCTGAGTGACCCAGACTCTGTCCCCTCTGCTTTCAGGTACTTTTCGACTTCGATCCACCCTTGGATCACACCGGACACTTCTGCTTCACATCGCCTGCAGCTTCTTCAGCTCCAAGCACCAAGAGCCTGCGTGTCAAAACCCGACGCCACTTCGACCCTGTGCACCCACTTCCTGTGGGTGAGGTAACATTGCAACGTCGGTGTTCCCACATTGGTACACACCTCTAGGGTCTGTGTCTTAGGTTTTGTTCCTCTAGGTTCAGCGGAAGTATCTTTAAACTCACTTTGTGTAACTTTTACGCACCATTGACATTGCATTGGTGTAAGCCGCACTTTCCGTGCTGCACCCGAATTCCGTGGGCTACTCCCGATTTCAGCATTGCTAGTCTTGACTGCTCCCAGCGATTCCCTAGACCTAACCACTGTTCGATTGGTATCTCTTATACCATTTTTTTAGTATATGGTTTGAGTGGCAACCGGCCCTCATCCAAAATTGTGCAACTTTGTATGTTATACTGTGCTTTTGATTTAACGCTTGTGCCCCTTTCCTCATAAAGAGTACTAGGGATTATTTTAGAAATAAACACATATATTTTTATAATATATACTTGTGTGGTGTCCTTTCATTTGATTACAGGATTGTATGTGGTAAAACAGCTCGCTTAACACGACCTCTTAAGTTAAGCCTTTAAGGCTGCTTAGTCCATGCTACCACTAGGATAGTTTGTCTAACAAGGTTGACTTACAACCAGACATCTTTGGGGTTTGTTTGGACTGATACCAAGTGGTTCCAGAATTGGAAACACTACATATCAGGCCAACTTCTCACAAATACTGTGCCATAGAGGTTGCTGGAGGCACTGAAACAGACACTGCTTGAGGGCCTGGAGAGTGAGCACATACATAGCCCTAACAGAAAAGACATTCATTGGGTCCATCTTGTCATCAGAGTTTAGCTGTTCAAATACTCGATGTTAAGGTAATATACTCTTGTGGTCCTGCTACCACTGAAAAGTGACAATTCTAGAATTTCAAACACCCTGATCACTCCCATTAGAGAGCATTTTTAAGTGCTCTCTCCAAGTCAAATTGGCTTCCTTGACAGGAATGGGGTGTGCCTGGTTATCAGATAGGTTGACCGGTGACAAGGTGGTTGTGCTTTGCTATCTGGAGCCAGTTCCTGGCTGTAAGGGTACTCTGTGCATCTTTGGGTGGACCGTGGCAAGTTGAAGAAGGTGTGCCTGAGGATGGCAGGGCGGTTGCTGGCTTTGGCAGTGCTCTGACCTCATGAGGGAGTTCTGATCCATACCATGGATGTAAAAAATGCAAAATTGGTGCTTCTCTGTTCTTACAGGGATGTAAGTGTTAGAAACGGATGCCAGTAATGTATCTGGTTTGAGCAAGGATTCGTATAAAAATCCTGCTCTATTTCTACTTTGTGACCTGCGCAAAAACCTGCTCCCAGCTAAGCTAAAGAGGCCGAGAAAAGACACACAACAACAATGTATTCAGGAAATGACAGAAAGAAAGAAGATTTGCTCCTTCATAAACGATGAGAAAATGTCAGAAGAAAGGGATGAGCATAGCACCAAGCAATACCTGGTGGCGCTTGAATGAAAAGTCATTAAGTATGAGCTGCAATCAGCAGAGTTGCTAAAGCCTGCGCAGACAAATTGAAAGAAATTTAGGAAACTAGTTTGATCTAACGGTCTAGATAATAACAAATTGCAAATGCATACCCAAAAATACATGGTAACTTAAGTAAAGACGCTGTAAGAAAAAACAAATAATTTACATAATATGATATTTCCGGCCTTCCGGGTAGTAATACATTTTTAAAAACAAAAGCATGCACCCTAATATGCCAATTCTCCTTGCATTGACCTTTTCTCAAGCATTAGAATTACTTCTTTCAAAAAACAAATACACTAGTATATTCAAAATGCAAGGAGAATTGTCATATTAGGGTGCATGCTTTTGTTAGTGTGTTGTAGCATTTTTATGGTGCTGCGAACCTACGGGACTTTCACAGCAAACACTATATACAGACAAGTTGCTTCCCCGTATGACTGGTACTGCAGGAAGACCTTGCCTGTCCTCCAGTGGCTCTGGCTGTGCTCTTATATCTCAGTGGGATAATACCCCTGCTGCAGAGATCGGTGTGAAACCTGAAGACCATAGGCTAGATTCAGCCACCCTCCTGAGGCAACATTGCGACTCACAGCGCCGAGAAGCGCCATGATTGCAGCACCGACTGCTGTGATAAAATAAACAAGGGACCCGATACGAACTGGAGAGCTTTGCAAGCTCAGGGGCATGAAGCGCTATATGAATTGTACATTGGAATGCGAGACGTATATACCCTGGTAGGCTAGAATGGCAGTATTTTCCCTTCACATCAATAGATGCAGGTGTCAGACTAATTGTGCTGCTGAGATGCAGGGAAGATGGCCCTCTCATCGACTAATGAGCACTGAGGGGCCTTTTCTGTTAAGCGAATAGCTTGGAATGATGGTGACATTATCCAGCGCTGATGTGGCCTGTAGTGTCGGTGATTGGACCCTCTACATAAGAGGACAGGAAACCCCATAACCCGTTCTAAAACCCGCCATTGCAAATAACGTCTTGTTTGTCTTTCTGCCCCCTGTTCCACTGGGGCAGACGGGGCACACTCACACTATTATAAGTGTGTGGCCAAAAGACTAAGGGGCATATAACCAACAACTAGCGATAATTTTTGTCTCTAACTTGTTTAGAGACAAAAATTATCGCCGCACATCGGCGATTTTTATCGCAGATAAACCTTGCTATTAGCAAGGTTTATCGCAAATGCGATAAAAAACGGCCGCAATGCATGAATATCGCTGAAAAGTCAGCGATATTCATGCATTATCGAGCAAATGCTCTTAGCCATGTTATCCACCTCCCATTGGATAACATGGCTAAGAACTGCTCAGGGCAGGTGTTAGCTTTTGGAGATATTCGCGCTTAGCGCGAATATCTCCAAAAGTTGGTAATAGGAGATAGCGATGTTAGGGACTGTTTCCAGTAGCTAACATCTTGGCACACCCACTTTGCATGTCATTAGTGATAAATATCACTGACATGCAAAGCGGGGCCCAAGATGGTCGCTATCTCCTATTAGCTGTCACTAACTGGTGTTAGCGACAGCTTGGTAATAGGGAGATAATTTTATCTCCGCTTTCTTGGCTTTTAAAGCCAAAAAAGCGGAGATAAACCCCCTTGATAATATGCCCCTCGGAGTCTTAGTTATACCAATCTACAGAAATGTAGCATTTAAACCATTCATGAGACATCCATTGACCAACAGTAACACCGCATGCATGGAAAACAAAATGTGCACACGGTTCATAGCCAACAATAACAGGGAAGAGGAATGCTTTTAGAAAAAAACACAAGGAAAAATGTGCCTCTGCTTTTTGAACTAATAAGATGCCCTATGAACGCTCATTCAAGTAAAGGTAATGGGTTGCATTTTCCTATGTATCAACAAACTGTCTTGCACGAATTAGATATCATTTGGCTACACAAGCAGACAGCAACCTCAATGCATTTAAGTATGTGTAAAACTAAAACAAACATTGGCAAAGCCAGCTGGATTGGCATTAGCTGCCGACCTTTGGGCTTTGCTTATTTAGTTCATATATTTTCACACAAGAGTCCCGGTATCCGTGATGGGGGGAGCTATTGTCCACTGCTTAAGTAAAACCAGCATTGGATATAGATATATATATATATGCAGACACACACACACACACACACACACGCACAGGCTAGATGTAGATGTGCACTTTGTGCAAGAAATGGATGCGGTCACTCACAGTCAGGTAAGCCAATGGTGCAAGTGTGCTGATGCTGTAACCCGTGCTGATGCTGTAACCCGTGCTGATGCTGTAACCCGTGCTGATGCTGTAACCCATGCTGATGCTGTAACCCATGCGGTATGCTGTAACCCATGCTGATGCTGTAACCCGTGCTGATGCTGTAACCCGTGCTAATGCTGTAACCCGTGCTAATGCTGTAACCCATGCTGATGCTGTAACCCATGCTGATGCTGTAACCCATGCGGTATGCTGTAACCCATGCTGATGCTGTAACCCGTGCTAATGCTGTAACCCATGCGGTATGCTGTAACCCATGCTGATGCTGTAACCCATGCTGATGCTGTAACCCATGCGGTATGCTGTGGTGGGTGGAAGCAAAATGTGAGTAACAATACAGCAGGCCAGTGGATGAAGAGAGCTGACTGACAGCCCCATAAGTAAGCATGCATAGTATATATAGTTTTCTTTAAAATAAAAGGTCCTCTCGAAGGCCAAACCTAAAAATCACCATACTTGATAAGCAGCTCTACAAATCACTGTTTAAGATTGTCAGGAAGTATTTCCCTTGAAAAATAAAAGAACAGCCTTTCTTCAATTAGTATTCTCTTTATGTTTACTATTCAACTTTTCGTTCCAGTGACATTTGCATTTCCAATTTCCAATAAAGCTAGCGGTTGGAGCCGGTGCAATGTCTTTGAAGATAGCACACATGGATAGTGGCAAACTTGCACCGTTAAACATGCGTTTTAATCGACATTAAGCCTTATTCCAATATCACCATTTAACAAAAGTTTCCAGCAGAAATGACAAGCCCCTCCGATCACCTCTGCTTTATGGCCTGTTTGCTTCCCTCACTAAAGAGGACCCAACGGATAAGCAAGCCTGCATGCAATGAATACTGTCCATTCCGTCAATGTTTTGGGTTTGCCTCAGGGCCCACGACACTCTGACAGAAATGCACTTAATGACAAGTCCTGCTGTCTGGTTTGAAATGCTCATGTTCAAAATGCAATTTGCAAAAACGTGCACAAATGCAGACCTCTGGATAAGATAGATACATCATCATAAACATATTCGACTTGTATTTTGAAAACACTGCGCAGGCACATTTGTGTAAGCTGTCAGAAAGGATTCGCTGCCCTTCAAAGATCAATACGCACTAATGGTAAACATCCCGAAACCTCGTGTGCTCTGTGTGGATAGAGCTAAGGGGCTTTCCGGGTCCCTTCACACTCTGTGAGAAAACAACGATTTAATTGTACCCTTTTATTCATCTGTCAGTTGTAAATCCCGTTTCCTGCTGAGTGTTCCAGGTGCCTGTAGACAGGTGAGTGGGCGCCTGATATGTTTGTTTGGTCGGATGTCAAATACACTTCAAGAACTCCGAGTCAGTGATCAATCGTCAGCCCCCACCCCCCAAAAAATCTATCCTGCCTCCTAGAGATTAAGTAGGGCGTCATCCCCTTTATACTCTCTACCTTCCGGCTGTCTCGCTCGACCCCAGTACTGACTGTTAGGGCCCGTTTGGACACGTATCAGAATAGCCCCCATATACATCCCCCACAGGACCCACACACATACACAACACTCAAAGAAATGTATTCACACACGCATACACACAAACACATCCATTCTCAACACTCTCCACCAAACATTCATGCATACACGCACGCTCGCACCAAACACTTTAAAATAAAAGAAAAGAGGGCGTGGCCAAGATGGCGGGGTGAGCGGACGCTTCCTCCCGTAGCTCCTCCGGCCCGGCTCAGCTCGAGCCCCGATTCCTGCGCCTCTCTCCCCCCGCGGCTACACTGCGGGCGAGAGAACTGTGCCGGAGTTCCTGGGGCACATTTTGGTGCCACTTTGACTTCTGGAGCCCCGGGGGAAGTTCCCGAAAAGTTTATTCGGAGATCGCTCCGAGGATTAGAGCCCGGGTCGCCCCGAGGAGAGGGGCCTGGAGGCGGAGCGTAGTGCGGCGCTGTCCGCGCACCTTAGCTGGCCCGAGTGCTGAAAAGCGGAACGCCAGAGATCTCGAAGGAGCGGACTGGACGGACTCCGCGGAGCGAGGTGGCTTCCTGGCGGTGCCCTGGTGGCAAGCACCATTGCTGGGCGACGGACTTTAGCTCTGTACCGGCGACCCCCCCCCACTGCCCGGGGTCTCGAGGGGCGACGCCCTGCGAACTCCGCGCCCGGAGGCGCTGGATGGCGGAGTTCGAGCAGTGCCCGAGCCGGGCAATCGACTGGTGATGGGGGGAGGCACCGGGTTTGCACTTTCCGGACCCGTTATCATTTGAGAGTTGCCCACGGACTTGCTGGCCCGGGCTGCCTTCTTGGGTCCCACCCTCCCACCATCTTGTCTTTGTCTGGCTGAGCCCGGTGGCCCCTGCCCGCGCCCTTCGCACACGGGAGCCTCGACTCGTTCTGGCGCCAGCTCATCTACTGCCCTCCCTGGGAACACGAGACGGGAGGCCTACTCTTCGGACATTGCTGCCTGCCCTGCTGGCCCGAGGGCCGTCTTGCCCATGCCCGGACCGCCATTTTGTCGCCTGTGACGCACCACCCTTGTCCTCGGCGAAGGCCTCACATCTGGTGCCCGCGAGCGATGGCGCTCGCCTACAGCAACTAACCCTGGGCTTTGCCGGGCCCCAAGATGACTGGAAGACGTGGCGCGGCACGGGGTGATCGCACTTTGCCGGAAATGCTCGGCAGGTCCCAGCAACTACGCGACAGGACGCAGCCGTCCCCGGGGGCCTCCCGGGCATCAACGGAAGCAACTGCGGGCGAGCCGCCGGTCACGCGGTCCTTCATGGAGGACTTATTCACCTCCCTCAAGGAGGAATTTCAGACTCTTAAGACCGAAGTGGCTGGAGAGGTCCGGGAGGTGCGCAGGGAAGTCGAGGGCCTGGGCGAACGGGTCGAGACTGTGGAGACAGCGGCTCAACGCCGCGATGAGGAGATAACCCATCTCCAACAGGACGTCCTCCGCCTCCGGGAGCAATGTGTCGAGCTCCAGGCCCACTCGGAGGACCTCGAGAATAGGTCCAGGAGGAACAACATCCGGGTCCGGGGTGTTCCATCTGCCGATGAAGGTGCGGACCTAGTGGCTTATCTGCAGGACCTGTTCCGTGACATCTTGGAGGAAGGAGCGGATTTCCCCATCCGTATTGACAGAGCACACAGGGTGGGCCGCCAGCGCCAGTCATCGGCACCCCCGCCCGATATCCTGGCATTCTTGCCGGATTTCCCTCTAAAGGAGCGCATCATGACTGAGGCCCGTAGGAAGCAACCATTGACCTTCCGCGAAAGACCTGTGGCGCTCTATCAGGACCTGTCTGCCATCACACTGCAAAAGCGCAGGTCTTTCCGCATCGCTACGGACTTTCTGCGAGAGCACGAGACAGCCTACTCCTGGGGTCACCCCTTCCGCCTTATCTTTCGTTGGAATGGGGTACTGCACCAGCTGCGCTCCTTACAAGATGTTTGCGGGGTGCTGGGCCTTACCGCTACGGAGGAGGACGGGGCTACACCCGCATGGAGGCGCCCCGAGCGGCGGAGCCGGCGGAGATCGAGAAGGCGCCCATCGTCAGCGCCAGTGAGTCGTCCGGACTCGCCCACCATCAGAGCTGACATGGCGGAGGCCCTGAGGACTGCGGCCAGGAACTTGCCTGAATCTACTGGTGTGGCCTTGACGGCCTAAATTTTCTCCGGGGGGAGAGGTTCTTAGCTTTCACGATGCTGGGCTGGGGGTTGGGGGGGCGGGGGGGTGGTGTGTGGCTGGACGTCCACTTGACTGTTTTCTGCAGACTCGCCCATTTGGGCTAGACTGAGACTATGGGGTGTTGTTTTTTGCTTTTTGTTTTGGCCGGTTGCCATCAATGGGTTTTGGGGGGGTTTCATTGTTGGTTTGTTGTGGGGGGGGTCCCGTCCGAAGCTGTCCAAACGAGTACGATGCCGCCTCTGGCCTTCCCTGCGCCCCTACCCCGCGCGCCCCCTCCGCTGATCCCCCGCCTGCTGCATAGCGCGCTGTTTCCCTGGAGGCGATGCCACCCCTGAAAGTAGTGACCCTTAATGTCAAGGGTCTAAATAACCCCGTAAAGCGCAGGGCGATTCTCTCCCTATTGGAGGGGTCGCAGGCGGATATTTGCCTCCTGCAGGAGACCCATTTACTCTCCAGAGATTGCCATAGGTTGCGCTCTGCCAAGTTCCCCACGCAACTTTTTTCCTCTGCTGCGACTAAGACCGCTGGGGTGGCCATTCTTCTAGCCAGCTCCTTTAGGGGGGAGGTGCTGTATAAACATGCCGAGCAGAAGGGGAGACTCTTAGTGTATCGCATGCGCTTAGGAGGTGTTACCTTTACGGTTGGTTCGGTCTACAGCCCAAACGATCACCAGGATCGTTTCCTGGACTCGGTATTGGTGGACGTTACTGCCTCGCCCGATCGCCATGTCATCCTGGGGGGAGACCTAAATATGGTCTTCGACTCCACTTTAGATAGGTCTGCCCAGCGTTTTCCGCAGACAGGGGAGCTTTCTAAAGCGGTGCGGGACCAGATCGCAGAGATGGACCTGCATGACCTCTGGCGCACCATGCATCCCACCGATAGGGACTACTCCTACTTTTCCCACGCACACCGCACTTACTCGCGGTTGGATTATCTTTTGGTGAGCGGCCCACTTCGCTCGGCCGCCATGGCGGCAGACATCGGGGTCTTGTCTCTGTCCGATCATGCGCCGGTCTCCGGAGTTTTTGCGTGGCCGGCGCCCCCCCCCTCGAGAGGGATGTGGCGGCTTCGGGACACGCTTCTCCATAAGAAATCGGTGGTGAAGCGAGTGGAGGAGGTCATCCAGGACTACCTGACCCACAATAACAACTCTGACACGTCCCTGGCTACACAGTGGGCGGCTTTGAAAACAGTCGTCAGGGGAGAGTTTATCTCCATTTCCTCGGCCGAAAATAAGGAACGCCAGCGCAAGAGGGAAGAACTGACGGCGCAGGTTAGGGAGCTTGAGCAGGTCCACCGCCGGACGGGGGCACCTCGGGTTTGGAAGCAACTGAAGGCGGCACGAAAACTCCTCTCTGCGTTGGATCTAGATCGGGCGGAGTACGCAGCGCTGCGCCTGAAACATGCCTTTTACACCGGCGGAGACAGGTGCGGTAAGCTCCTGGCCCATAGGCTTAGGGTTGTGCAGCAACGCAATGTGGTGAAGGAGCTGGTGGGAGTGGATGGGATTCCGGTTTCTGGTGACGCGGAGGTGGCCGATACCTTTCGATCCTTTTACGAGGCACTGTACGCTTCGGACTCTTCCCCACCGGGAGAGGCTGAGGCCTATCTGGAATCCGTGGCCCTCCCGACCTTGGACCCTTCCCAGGCGGACCACCTAGAGAGGGACATTCACGTGGAGGAGGTCATCTCCGCGATCGCACGGCTGAAGCATGGCAAAGCCCCGGGCCCGGATGGCTACACAGCCTTGTTCTACAAGACCTTCTGTCCCACTGTTGCTCCTCTCCTGGCTCGCTTGTTCAACTCCTTCTCCGAACCGGGCGCCATCCCACCGGACCTCCTCTCGGCGACTGTGTCGGTTATCCCCAAGCCGGGGAAGGACCGGACCTTGTGCGGCTCGTACCGGCCCATTTCGCTCCTAAATGTGGACCTCAAGCTTTACACCGGAATCTTGGCGGCCAGACTGGGTCTACACTTGCCAGGTTTGGTGGAGGCTGATCAGGCCGGTTTTGTACCCGGTAGGCAGACGGTCGACAACACAAAGAGAGTGACGCATGTCCTGGAAAAGGCCTCACGCGTCCCGGGGGAGCGGATGCTGCTATCGGTCGACGCGGAGAAGGCCTTTGATAGGGTTCATTGGCCATACCTCGAGCTGGTCCTTGGGAAACTGGGAATCGGCGAGAAGTTCCGCACTATGGTCTTTAACTGCTATAGGAGACCGTCGGCGTCAGTGCGTGTCAATGGACACAGCTCCAGCAGCTTCACCATTGAGCGCGGCACGAGACAGGGTTGCCCTCTCTCGCCGCTCCTCTTCGCCCTTTATATGGAGCCGTTCGCGCAGAGGATTCGCGACAACCCGGACGCCATTGGGGTGAAGATGGGGCAATACACGCACACTGTCAGCTTATACGCGGACGATGTCTTGTTGACCCTAGATGACCCCAGGCGGTCGCTCCCTGCCTGCGTCCAGGAGCTGAACGCTTTTGCCCGCGTTGCGGGCTTTAAAATGAACATGACCAAGTCGGCTGCACTGGATGTGTCGCTCTCTGCCGACACCAGACGGGACCTTCAAAGTCTCTTCCCTTTACAGTGGTCCTCCTCCACGGTGCCTTACTTGGGCATTTTGCTTGCTCCCACCCTGCCTGCCATGGTCGCTGCTAACTATTCCTCTCTAGGCAAGAAGATAAAGGAGGAACTCGGCCGATGGAACAAGGGCCTACTCTCGTGGCTGGGCCGTATTGCGGCGGTGAAGATGACGATACTGCCCCAGATCCTGTACCTTTTCCGCGCTCTACCTCTTCAGCCCCCCGTGGGCTGGATACGGCAGGCGCAGGCAGACATCTCCCGCTTTGTGTGGCAAGGCCGTAAGCCTCGGATGAAGCGGGTTCTCTCCATGCTTGCCCCGGAGGCGGGAGGTCTCGGGGTCCCGGACCTCCGGAAGTACTTTCAGGCGGCGCAGCTCCGGTACCTGGTGGAGTGGAGCCGGTGGGAATCGGACAAACACTGGCTCTTTCAAGACCAGGCAGTTGCGGGCCGTACCCTCCAGGAGGTCCCGTTCCTACGGCGCATCCACCGCCCGCCTAATCTCTACGCCTCCTTTATCACCCGGGTCCCGCTAAGAGTGTGGGACGCGGTGTGTGAGCTTCGGGAGCTCACCACTTTTCCGTCGCCGTTCACTCCCATTGCTGGCAACCCGGACTTCACTCCGGGTCTGGAGCCGGGGGCCTTTTCCCACTGGGTGAGTGCGGGATGTAGAGCGCTTTTCCAGATCTACGGGCCGGAGGGCGTGCTCCCCTTCCAGCAGCTTCGACAGGAGTTTGGTCTGACGGAGGGGGACAGACTGCGCTACATGCAAGTCCGCCACTGGGCTCTTCAACCCTCAGTGCGTGACGTCGCCGCCCGCACGATTACGCCCTATGAACGATGGTTGGTGACCCGGGCCTCGGACGCCAAACTCATCACTGATTTGTATAAATTTCTCCAACCCCCGCCGTTTCACTACCATAACCCAGGGAGAGAGCGCTGGCACAGGGAACTGGGCAGGACCCTGAGCCACAAGGAATGGGACAAGATTGCGTATCGGGCGAGGCACTCTGCGTACCACACTGGGCTGACGGAAACCTTCACTAAAGTGTCCACCTATTGGTACTACACCCCGGAGCGGCTCTACGAGATGCGCAAACTAGGCGATAAGGGTTGCTGGCGCGGCTGCGGACAGGAGGGCACCCTCACGCACATTCTCTGGGAGTGCCCGGTGCTGTCGGCCTACTGGAAGGAAGTCTTAGATGAGGTGGATAGGCATTTTGAGATTGAGCTCCCGCGCTTCCCCGCGTATGTCTTGCTTGGCCTCCCCAATGACTTGATGTATCCGCTGAAATCCCGCAGGGGCAGGCAGATTGCGATTGCGCTAGGCTCAGCCGTTCAGAACGTACTTGTCCTTTGGCGCACCCCCACTGCCCCCTCTATCACTGGTTGGTTGCATAGGCTCTGGCAGGTACTGGGTATGGAGAAGATATCGCTAACGGTGGCTGGGAATGTTGACCAGTTTGAGGAGCTCTGGCATCCCTTTTTGGCACTGCTGTCCACGGAATTTCGCGAGCTGACGTGCCCACGGTATTTGCGCCTCCTTAGGCTGACACCGCCAGCGCCAGCGGCGGAGTGATTGAGCGGATCGGGGACCGGGGGCTGGGGGCGGGAAGTGGGGTTATATGCTTCTAATGCTGCTTTTCGGACGGGGATGTTGGGGTGTTGTTTTCTTTTCTTTCCTCCTTGCTTTTCTTTCTTCTCCTTTTCTGGGGTCGAGGGCTGGTGGTATGGTATGCTTCTCCTTTGCTGTGTCGCAGAGCGCTATTCTGGCTTGGCTTTGCCTAGGGAGCGGGAGCCTACGGGGGGATGTTTACAGTGACTTACTGCCTTATGTCTTTTGCCTTGCTACCCTCTGGGGCACCCTGCCTCCCTCTTCTTCTTCTGACTCGCTGCAATGTTTTGCCTCTTGTATTGTATGCTTGCCTGACCTCCTGCTCCCCTCCCCGTGTTTTTTTATGCCTTAATAAAATACTTTAAACCTAAAATAAAAGAAAAACACACACTCTTATCTTACAGCCGGTCCCAGTCCGCGCCACCTCTGGGCTCTGCTCCCCTCACGTCACAGGCTCACAGCGCCCCTGTTGCCAGGATTGGTCGAGAGGGGTTGAGCCTGTGACTCACAGCCCCTCTCGGCCAATCCTGGCGCCAGGGGCACAGGTACCTTCTCGCCCGCAGCACGCCCATTAGGGCTACTAATGGGCATGCGTAACGAACCAGAAACACAAGTGCGCATGAGTGGGCACGAGTAAAAATTCACCCTCTGTCCCCACTCATGCGCACTTGTGTTGCTGCCTGCCTGGTGACTGTACAATCATGTCAATCAATCAACATGACGCCAGACCGCCCACCCCTTCAGACTCTGAAGGGGCAGGGCGGTCTGACGTCATGTTGATTCATTGACATGATTGTCAGTCTTAACTCAAAAATGCAGAGGGAGCTGCAGGCGGCAGAGGGGGCTTCGCCCCCATGCCCCAATGGAGGAACCGCGCCTGCTTGCAGCACAATCGGCCGCCACAAGTGCACGTGCGCCCCGAGTGAGCTGCAAAAGAACCCCGGGCATGGTGTGTGCCCCGAGTGCGTGAGACGACAGCTGCTGCTCCTCATTGAATTGAATGTTTCTGCGCGTTCCTTTGTCTGCCAGCGTCTGTTTTTAAAATCGCTGTAGTCTATTTGTAATTTGCTTTGTTTTAAAATTACCTGTGCATAGAATTCAAACATAGAATTGGAACTAAAACGGCAATAATTCACCGCTAAGCCCTGACGTCCCTTGCCCATTCTCCATCCCCTAGGCCTTAGCCAATCGGCCGTTAGGAAGATGAGCTAGCGGCGGGGCAAGGTATAAAAGCGGCTGCAGCGCGGGCCATCACTGAGCTGACCTTGTGATACAACCTAAACTGTGACAAAGCGTCACACATCAATAGGACAACCTAAACAGCGACTAAAAAAATTCAAAATGAATATGGAGTAATGAGGCTACTGCCTCGCTATCCAAAAACTCACCACAGTCAGAAGGAATCTGACAGACAAAAACAAGAAACAGACGGGAAGCGGGGAAATGAATTGAATGTTGCCGTGCGTTCCTTTGTCTGCCAGTGTCTGTTTTTAAAATCGCATTAGTCTCTTTGTAATTTGCTTTGTTTTAATATTACCTGTGCATAGAATTCAAACATAGAATTGAAGCTAAAACTGCAATAATTCACTGTTAAGCCCAGACGTCCCTTGCCCGTTCTCCATCCACTAGGCCTTAGCCAACCAGCCGTAAGGAGGAGGAGATAGAGGTGGGGCTAGGTATAAAAGCGGCTGCAGCGCGGGAAGTGGGCAATTGAATTGAATGTTGCTGCACGTTCCTTTGTCTGCCAGCGTCTGCTTTTAAAATCGCATTAGTCTCTTTGTAATTTGCTTTGTTTTAAAATTACCTGTGCATAGAATAAAAACATAGAATTGAAACTAAAAATGCAATAATTCACCGCTAAGCCCTGACGTCCCTTGCCCATGCACCATCCCCTAGGCCTTAGCCAATCGGCCGTAAGGAGGAGGAGCTAGAGGTGGGGCTAGGTATAAAAGCATCTGCAGCGAGGGAAGCGGGCAATCAAATTGTATGTTGCCGCGCGTTCCTTTGTCTGCCAGCGTCTGTTTTTAAAAATGCAGTAGTCTCTTTGTTTTAAAATTACCTGTGCATAGAATTGAAACATAGAATTGAAACTAAAACTGCAATAATTCACCGCTAAGCCATGACATCCCTTGCCCATTCTCCATCCCCTAGGCCTTAGCCAATCGGCTGTAAGGAGGAGGAGCTGGAGGCGGGGCTAGGTATAAAAGCGGCTGCAGCGCGGGAAGCTGGCAATTGAATTGAATGTTGCCGCGCGTTCCTTTGTCTGCCAGCGTCTGTTTTTAAAATCGCATTAGTCTCTTTGTAATTTGCTTTGTGTTAAAATTACGTGTGCTTAGAATTGAAACATAGAATTGAAACTAAAACTACAATAATTCACAGCTAAACCCTGACGTCCCTTGCCAATTCTCTATCCCCTAGGCCTTAGCCAACCGGCCGTAAGGAGGGGGAGCTAGAAGTAGGGCTAGGTATAAAAGCGGCTGCAGCGCGGGAAACGGGCAATTGAATTGAATGTTGCTGCGAGTTCCTTTGTCTGCCAGCGTTTGTTTTTAAAATCGCATTAATCTCTTCGTAATTTGCTTTGTTTTAAAATTACCTGTGCATAGAATTAAAACATAGAATTGAAACTAAAACTGCAATAATTTACTGCTAAGCCCTGGCGTCCCTTGCCCGTTCTCCATCCCCTAGGCCTTAGCCAATCGGCTGTAAGGAGGAGGAGCTAGAAGCGGGGCTAGGTATAAAACGCTGTCATGTTGGGGCAGCGCAGCGGACGCGCGCAGTGGGTGCACCGATGTCACGCCAAAGGCCAGCCCATCACCGGATTATGGTGAAATCACCAACTACTCCTCCAGGAAGCTAAGATCATTCACGCAATCTTGCCCTCCCTAGGACCCTGCTTCATACAGTCGTATACTGGCTAACGGCATCCTTCAAATTCAGCCGGAGCTTGTCTTTCCTCCAACTCCCAGCCCTCATCCCCCATCAATTATTGATCTCACAACAATGAGTCAAACCATCCTCCGCTTTCTTTACCACAACACACGCTCCCTGGTAAAGCACCAACTCGACATCTTCTTGCTGTTTACCTCGGACAAACCTGATGTTCTCCTAATTACCAAAACCTGGTTAACCAAGGATTCCTTGCCCAACATCCTAGCAGCGCTCACCTCGGATTACTACATCCTGTCGGCTAACCGGCCCCCAGGGAAGTGGGGTGGCGGTGTTGCCACCATAATCCACAAAGACCACAAATTTACCACCATTACCTCCCTTATCATTCCGGAGGTTGAGAATATTGTTGTCACAGGGTCATTAGCGCTAGTACTTATTTATCGACCACCTCTGGCAATGCCCACCTTCCCTATCTCCTTAAGTGAGCAAATGGCCACCCTAGTTGTAAATCATGACAAGGTTCTACTCGTTAGAGACTTGAACTACTGGTTCAATGATGCCTCGGGCAGGCCCCCCCGCTGCAGAACTTTCCGAGCTCCTCTCCAACTTGAACCTGGCACAGCATCTACACACTCCTACACACGTAGAGGGACACATTTTGGATAAAATTTGGTCCCACAATCTCTCACTTTCAATGCCCACAGTCACCCCTTGCATTTGGTCGGATCACCACTTAATACAGTTCACAATCACTATCTGTGGTCAGAACAAGCCCTTTACTTCGGCGGGTGGTGTGACAAGGAAGTGGAAGTCCTTTAATAAGCTGAATTTATCAACACCCTAGCCAGCTCTCTACTCACATTCAGCTCTGGTGTCAATCTATGGAAGAGGAGATCTCTGAATGGCTACTGTCAGCATGTAATGTACACGTCCCACTTGCTAAATTCTCCCGCACCCGCCACACAGAAGCCCACAAATGGTTCACTTCCGTCCTCAAAAAACAAAAACTCGGGTTGCGCCAAATAGAGAGGAAATGGAGATTAAGATACTCCACTGAAGACATGGAGCAGTACTCGAAAGCTCGTAGAGAGTATAAAAAAGCCATTTTGGACACTAAAGTGGCCTACTTCTGTACTAGAATACTTAACCCTCACAATAAATCTAAGGAAATCTTTAAGATAGTTAATGATTTGTGCAATGACGAGAGAACCTTGCCCACACAGGCACCTACTCAAGAGCTATGCAACTCCCTGAACAACTTCTTTCTGGACAAAATCTCCGCCATCAAAGTCAGCATGCCTGATACCGCCAGCTTGGAACCTCTGGAAGATATGTCCAGTAACCAATCCACATTAGACTTTTTTCCACCTATTGACCCCGAAATACTATCAGAGCTTATGACCCGTGTTAGATCTGGGTCACCTAACGACAGCTGCCCCCCTCATGTCTTAAAAGACATCTTTTCCGTTATGCCTCACAGTGTACTCCCTTTCCTCCTTAAAGAATGCTATGGTTGTTCCCCTTATTAAAAATCAGGTGCCGACCCTGCAAATCCCTCGAACTACCGTCCTATTTCTCTCTTCCTCTTCTTGGCCAAAATACTGGAAGCCTATGTGGCCAGTTGCCTGTCCAGCTTCATTGAATTACCAGAATACTTAGAGCCAAATCAAGCAAGCTTGCGTCCAGCGCACTCAACGAGGCTGTGATTCTGGCAGTCATGGACACTATCAGAGCAAATGCAGACGGGGGTATCCACCAGGCTCTGGTGCTCCTGGATCTGTCGGCCGCATTCGACACATTCGACCATAACATCCGGCTGAACCGCGTTGAGAAGGCAGGCCTGCGAGGACCCCCACTTAGCTGGATCAAATCCTTCCTCGCTGATCGTGCTCAATCAGTAAGGCTTTCACTGCCCCCAAGCTCACCTCCACGTGTGGAGTCCCACAAGGCTCCTCGCTTTCCCCGCTGCTGTTCAATCTTTATCTCAGGCCCCTGATCCACGCTTTAAAAAATATAAAGTTCACCATTTTCAACTATGCTGACAAACTTCAGCTTGTATTCCCATTGGACTCCGCTGACTCCGCTGCTGAGTTCCAGGCCACCATGCTTCACATCCAGCGCTGAATGGATCCGCATTATTGGCCGGTGGAACTGGGGCCTCCTCCTATTCCCTCCCCCTCGTTGAAAAGTCTAGGGGTTACCATCAATGCAGATCTTTCTCTCAGAGGACAGGTGGGAGCGATGATCTCCTCAAGCTTCCATCAATTACATAAAATCAAGAAAATTGCCCATTTGTTGACTCACTCGCCCTTATGCAGGTGGTGATAGCTTTGGTCATTTCGCGGCTTCACTTCTCGAATTCAATCTACCTCGTCCTGCCAGCTTTTCTATTAAAACGCCTGCAAATAGTTCAAAATCAGGCAGCAAGACTTATTCACAAACAGCCAAAGTGGCTCTCTGCCAGACCCTTGCTGTTGAAACTCCATTGGCTACCGATGGCCCAGCGGGTTGCCTTTAAGACTGGCTGCTTAGCCTTCAAAGCCCTACACGGTAAAAGCCCCAGATTTATTAATAGTATGATCTTAAAGCATGTACCCTTACAAAGTCTCCGATCGGCCCACCTCCACTTGCTCACCACCCCCTCTTTTAAACGGAAACGGCAAGAAGGTTGCTGTTACGCTTACCTCGCCCCAAAATTCTGGAACTCTCTTCCCCTAGCACTTAGGAGTTGTGACAACCTCCTGGGCTTTAGGAAAGCCTTGAAGACCTGGCTGTTCGAGCAGGCCTATGCAAAGTCGCTCCGCTGCGACATTCCTTATGATTAGCGCCATGAAACCTACAGGTGACCGTGCGCTTTAGAAGTTGTTATTAACATAACATAACGTGCATACGCCTACATTCACATAAATCTGTATACGCGAAAATGTATGGGCATGTGTTTGTTTTTAAATAGAAATTATATTGTGTATTACAGAATATAACCAATGGTTGAATATACATAATTGGAAACGTATAATTCAGTTGGCACTTGTGCGTGTACGCACTACAACACGCACACATATATATGTGTATGCACACACACATACAAACATACCAAGGCACACATGGATATACACATTCATTAATGCAAAAATATAATTTTGAGTAAAGTAAAGTATAAAATATACTGAAAAACGAATTAATTTGTGTATTTAAGTGCACACGTCCAACCCCCCTTAGATCACCATCTAAACTGTGATAAATGCCACGGAGAGTCTACAATAAAGAGGGTGCGATAATCAGAATATTAAATATGGAGGTAGTGCCCGGCTGCACTCGGTGTGGTGCGTGGCGCACAGTCTGCGCGTGGCGGGGCCCTGCTAGATCTAGCACGGCGCTGGGCTCGGTACACGGGCCATCGGAGGGCTTGGGGGCGGTCCCTGGGGAAGGCATGAAAGAAATCTGAACAGAAGATTGTGCCTGGAGGTGAGTCCGCGCATGCTATATGAACTACACAAGAATACAGATGACAGGCATGCACGCACTTTTGTTGTTTGTGCATGTGCAGCTGTGTCTGAAGTCCTGCAGTTCCCCGGGCGCACAAGCAGGCATCCACTTTTGTCATTACAGCTGATCGCAGACAAAAGGACAGAAGCGGATGCCTGCTTGTGCCTCGGGGGGACTGACATAAAAAAACAAGCGCGCTGCGCCTCGCGCTGGCAGCAGGGGGAGGGAGAGGGGAGGGGGCTTGCGCCTGCTTTCCTTACGGGAACGAGCACTGACACCATATGTTTGCAATTTAATTACAAACATATGGTGTCAGCGCTCAAGCCCGCAAGGGAATAGCCACACGTGCACGCGTTGCCATTGAAGGCAATGGAACGCGTGCACAGTTGTGGCTTAAAAAGGGGACCAATGGCTAAAGGACTGCTCTTAAGCAGCGCTGCGTAGGCGAGACCTAAAAATGAGAGAGAGAGACAGATTAGAGAAGAAAAAGGAGAAAAGGAAACAGAAGGTAAAAGGAAAGCTTACCTGACGGTTGTTTTGTTTTTGATTGCCCCCCTGAGGGAGGCAACCGCACCGCCTGGTCTGTCCCAGAATACCTTAAAAGGAAGTAGAGACGCTTCAACCAGAGCTTTTTTGCATCAAACATGAATCACACTTCATCCTGTCTTTCAAACAACCGTCCTTAACTTACAAAGCTAAAGGAACACTTTTTATCAGCAAAACCAGTGTAAAGCGCCTTTGGTCTACAGCTAAATAGAATTGTTTTAAAAACCTTTTATTTTATTCTCCTGGTATTTACGACGAAACACACAACTTCCTCCAAATCCAAACCTTGCACTACAATGAACACAGCATGAACCATGATCCCTTGTGAACAAGGTCTTAGTGAATGTACAACGCGCCCACAGGCTGAAAAAGGTCTGCATGAACATACAACGCGCCCGCAGGCTGACAAGGTCTGAGTCAACATAATGTGTGACCACAGGCTGAACAAGGTCTGAGTGAACATACAGCACACCAACAGGCTGAACAAGATCTGAGTCAACATACAGAGCGACCACAGGCTGAACAAGGTCTGAGTGAACATACAGCGCACCAACAGGCCGAAAAAGGTCTGAATCAACATACAGCGTGACCACAGGCTGAACAAGGTCTGAGTCAACATACAGAGCGACCAAAGGCTGAACAAGGTCTGAGTGAACATACAACATCCCACAGGCTGAACAAGGTCTGAGTGAACATAGAGCACACCTACAGGCCGAACATGGTCTGAGTCAACATACAGCGCCACCACAGGCTGAACAAGGTCTGAGTCAACATACAGCGCGACTACAGGCTGAACAAGGTCTGAGTCAACATACTAATTTGCATACAGCCAGGTTCTGAAACTGGGATGGTGCAGTGAGCTAAAAAACGGTGTTGGATCTAGCCCTGATCTCTTGACTGGGTGAGAGTATTCTGTTTAATTCAGAGACTCTGTCCCTCACCACCCCTTGTTGTAAATACTGAGTCAACATACAGCGCGACTACAGGCTGAACAAGGTCTGAGTCAACATACAGCGCGACTACAGGCTGAACAAGGTCTGAGTGAACATACAGCGCACCCACAGGCTGAACAAGGTCTGCGTCAACATACAGCGTGACCACAGGCTGAACAAGGTCTGAGTGAACATACAACATCCCACAGGCTGAACAAGGTTTGAGTGAACATACAGTGAACCCACAGGCTGAACAAGGTCTGAGTGAACATACAGTGAACCCACAGGCTGACCAAGGTCTGAGTGAAGAGACAGGGCACCTGATGCCAGCTTGGGTTATTTAATACACCATACTCACCTGGGCCCATAAACATTCATACATAAGCTGGCCATACCACGCTATGATCAGAAAACAAATTTTCCTCAATTTGAAGGATTTATTTATACCTGTTTCTTATCAATCCTTAGTCTCGATTTCCTCTGGTCAATGGATCAAGTAGTTAGAATAATAGGCATAAAAAAACATTTATCATATTTCTCTAAATAATCACAGACGCAGGAGATTTTTAAAACCTTTATCTATGCAAAATATTTTGTGAGTCAAATACCAATACATGTCAAAACACCAAGATTTAAGAGGACATATTACTTCAAAAGCAAAAATATGACTTAGTAAACTCTCATGACAGTGGCACCTAGGATGGGTGAGAAAAGGAAACAGTACAAGGACATACCACACAGATTTATATTTACCTAGAATAATGCGGTGATCAACCCCTGTCCAAGGGTTGCAAAGTAAGACTCCTCAGCTGAAGGAGCCGAGATCAGGACAGGTACAGGATAGGACAGGTTCCCTCTTCTAAGTGCAACACCAGCGTTACACCCCTCTCTGATGCTACTCTCACGATTCCCCTTCTAAGTGGATCGATTCCTCATCTGCATTCAATGATTCTTCTCCCTCTACCTCACTCGATTCTTCTTCCAGAGTGCTCGATTAGCCCTCTAACCTCAGCGACATCCACTTTTTCTACAGCAAGTTGGGTCAGTGACAGGTCTGTGAGAAGTCGGACATCTAACTAACTAACCTTACCTTAGTTATACCCTTTTCTAGTGTATGTACCACCCCTCAATGTTTCAATATTCGTGTATTCCCCCATTCTGATTGGACAAGAAGATGAGGTGAGGTCACCACACCATACTAATGTAGTCATTCCTTTAAATTCGTGATTCTATGTTCCCTCCCCTTAATTTCATTTTCCCAAGCTTTATACAACCCACATTTAACATTCAAATTATAACATTGTATAAATGTGCGAACCACTTACTTGCCTTCGCCTGCAAGCAGCTCGGAGGTCCCAGCCCTGATTGACCTGACTTCTGGGGTCGGCGGAGCCGTGAGGTAAACAGCGGCGGCTGCACCAGGTTGCATCTACCCTTGGCAGAGCGGGAGCGCCGGGAGATTCCCAGCCCCGCAGGACCACATCCCCCAGCAGCCTCTGGGGTGGCGCGCTCGTGAAGCGCAGATAGCGCCCGGAGGCGCCATGTAAGGACAGTCCGCCCAGGAGCCCCTGGGTGCAAACCACTTACTTGTCTTCGCCTCTTCGCCTGCAAGCAGCTCGGAGGTCTCAGCCCAGATTGACCTGACTTCTGGGGTCGGCGGAGCCGTGAGGTAAACAGCGGCGGCTGCACCAGGTTGCATCTACCGTTAGCAGAGCGGGAGCGCCGGGAGATTCCCAGCCCCGCAGGACCACATCCCCCAGCAGCCTCTGGGGCGGCGCGCTCGTGACGCGCAGAGAACGCCCGGAGGGGCCATTTAAGGACAGTCCGCCCAGGAGCCCCTGGGTGCGAACCACTTACTTGTCTTCGCCTGCAAGCAGCTCGGAGGTCCCAGCCCTGATTGACCTGACTTCTGGGGTCGGCGGAGCCGTGAGGTAAACGGCGGCGGCTGCACCAGGTTGCATCTACCCTTGGCAGAGAGGGAGCGCCGGGAGATTCCCAGCCCCGCAGGACCACATCCCCCAGCAGCCTCTGGGGCGGCGCGCTCGTGACGCGCAGAGGGCGCCCGGAGGCGCCATTTAAGGACAGTCCGCCCTCTCACCCCGCGAGACGAGCGCGGGAGCGCCCGGACTAAGCCCGGGACAAGGGCGGGACAGTCTATGACAGTCCCGGACCAGCCGGTACTGGACTGGGCCAGGGACTCTGCCCAACTCTTCATCTGTGAGTCTCCACCTCTATTAATCACATTTCGTAATATCTGTTCGACTTTGGACATAGCGTTTTCCTTTCTGTTACATTTAAGGGTTATAACTGTGGTAACATAGTGAAATATCTATTGAAAATGTCAAAACCCAAAACACCCCAAACTGTTAATACACTTGACAATTATCTCGTCCAAGTTGTCGCTAAGATAAATAACGATAGGAGATCTTCCCTGGGCCTGAGTTTAACACCCCAAACTCCATCATTAGAAACTTTGCCTCTTGTTACATCTGATCCTAACACTAGTAGCACGGTACTCCATCAGCCATCCCAGGAGAATAACTCTCTGACACAGCTAGTAGCGGTCCTAGCTGAGGTAGATGCTGATGCTATACCAGATGAAGAAATCATTCTACTAGAAGATGAGCCCCCAGTACCGGTTCCAGCCCCTAGAGGTACTAAGGGGGGGGACAAAAATCTGCCAAAGAGGGGCGGGCTCCGATCAGGCAAAAAACGTCCTGACATCTCCCCAGGTAAAAAGAGTAGAGAAGATGAAAGAGATATTACTGAAAGGAAGGCAACGCTGGACGATGATCAATTCAAGAGGCTGGTAAGCGTGCCCTAGAAATTAAAATTAAGAACATAACTAAACCCCTCCTGACCAAAAATGACTACCTAACCGAAGAGGTAATTAGACTAGGGGGGCTCCTGGATAAAGCAACTCAGGAAAAGGAAAATCCCCCTAGACAGGAGATCCTGAGAGTGGAGACGAAAGAAACCCAGACACCCCACAGGCTAGAACCCTTGGTTAACATCCCCCTTATGTCCACGCTGGGTAATGCTCTTGGAGGGGAGGATCCGGGAGGACTGGGTGAAAGCGGGGCTTTTGAAGAGTTGGGGAGAAGGGATAGATCCGAAGAGTGTAATATAGAAAAGGGCCCAGTAGAATTGATCGTCGAGGCCTCGCCACTAGTATTTGTCCTTGCCAATGTCCCTCATCTGGAACCTGGGCACATAGAGAATCCATCTTCTCTGATAAATAAATCACTGCACTGGCTTTCGCGAAATATGGCCTTTTCCCTGGGGGGTATGGATCAACTGGCCCAAGAGGTGGTAAAGGCTAGAAGAGTAGAGTGGATCGGGGGAAGTAACAAAAAATACAGAGGGGACTGTGTGGTATTACACTTCTCCGATCCAGAGGTGTTGCCAAATGTCCTGGCTAATATATATCCCCCACAGCGTAGATCTACAGAGATAGTCCCCCTAACTTTGGACTTCTTTTATGCAAGGAGAGGTAATACATTTAATCCCTCTGTGCTGAGAACGAAATGGAACACGGTGGTACGGAGAGGAAAGCCTTCTGACGCAAAAAGTAGCTGGGGTATGCCCTTGGAGAACAGATTCTCAGCCCTATCAGGCCTAAACGAGTGTGCTTGACTGCATGAGAGGGAGAGTGACTTGATGGATCGCACAGCCAACATTCCATCTGGAGAGGCTGTCATTGTAGAGAGGAGTGTACCTAAATTCATCCCCCTACCTGCCATCAAATCAGTAGAAGGGAGTAAACACTCTCGGGGTAAGGTGGTGCATGGCCCAGCTAGGTACTTAGCCTCTGCTGCCAGCGGTCCCAATGACCGTAGGGCGTGTAGCCCTCCACTTAATTTACAATATCCTCTTTGTAGTCACAATTTGTTGTCACCAGAAGAGAGGGTTGGCTTAGCTAAAGAGGGCCTCCAAATTCTATCATGGAACTTGGCGGGAATCCTGAGCAAAATAGAGTCTTCAGAATGGGGGAGTTCATCCAGCTCCATGATATAATCATGTTACAGGAAACCTGGGCAGTGCTCCCTGTCCATCGGCAAGGGTTTCTACATTTTTTTATTCCTGCAAAAAAGAACCCCAAGGGGTGTCCATCAGCGGGCTAATCATATGGGTACGGCAATCTTTACAATGTACCATAAAAGTAAGGCCAGTGAATAACTGTGACATAATATCAGTTGTGATTACTTGGGGGAATGGTTCTGAGATGGCCCTTTTTAACATTTATGCCAGGGGAGTTCCTGGGGGGAAAGGTTCAGATGTGGTAACAGCACTAGATAACAACATGGAAGTCCTGCCACAGCATACTACAATCATGGTGGGGGGTGATGTGAATACCACATTTGAACCCTTGGGTCCTGAAGATAGTGAACTTTCCCAAGAAGAGGATGCCAAATGGGGAATACCGCAGCTAGACTTACTCCGATAAAGAAGTGGTCTGAGGCAGCCGTTCAATTGAAGAGCATGTGCTTAGCCAGGGGGTTGAGGGCTGCAAACGGACGCACTCCTTCAGACCAACATGGTGCTTCTACTTTTGATAACCTCAGGGCAAGTAGCAGGATTGATTACATCCTTGTAAATGTCAGAGTCTGGAACAGGGTCAGGGACATTAGGGTCACCCCTAGAGTGGAGAGTGACCATAACCCGTTGTGCTTGCTCTTCCAATTAAATCACGGGGTATCAGTGCCAGGTTTGGGTAAGGGCTTCCTGCCCCTGGATCTAATCTCCACTAACAATCTACGCCATATAAAGTGGGCTGCACTGTTAGATAGGCCTGAAAAACTGCAAGATTTAAAAGCGGTGGTGGCAAACGAAGTGAGTGGTTTGCAGGACCGATGCAATGACACCGATTTTTATAAATTAATTGAAGAGGCACATCCCAAATTCTTCTTAAAGATACAGGGGTTATTTTTAAAGGAAGCCAAGCAGAAAAAGGGTGTGTATCCTTTAAAAATGGTAGGATGGTATGATCAAGCCTGCAGAAGGGCGAGACAGAATCTAAGCGTGGTATTAAGAAGTAAAAATAGAGGAGAAGTCCTGAAGGCTAGGGACGAGTACAGAAAAGCCCAGAACAGGGCAAAATGATTGTGGGATGAAAGCCAGTGGCAGGATTTAAAGAATGCTTGTGCAGCTAAACAACAAAAAGAATTTTGGTCAATTATAAAATGGGATAGGGGTGGAATAGCTGAATGCCCAAAAAACAATGTGGCAAATGAATGTTGGGTTGACTTCTTTAAGCCGCAATATTCCTGTACAATGCCCCTGAGTGTCAAATTACCCCGCCCACAGTATTCTACAAAGAGGAAGTATTTACAAAAAACGATGTAAGTGTAGCACTGGACAGGGTGACAAGAGGGAGGGCACCGGGCATTGATGGCATACCGGCCGACGTATTTTTATCGGACCGGGATAATTGGTGCCTGTACTTTTCCTGGCTTGCAAACTCTATAGCACAAGGAGCAGCAATACCGGCCTCGTGGAAAGGCGCAGAGTTCATTCCAGTCTTTAAAAAAGGAGATAAGGCCCTACCATCTAATTATAGACCCATCAGCCTTATCGATTCAGCGCAAAAATTGATGGGTAGAATGATTCAAAATAAAATACAAGACTGGATAGATGAAAACAGAGTTCTCTCGCCATACCAAGCTGGTTTTCGCCCCCTAACCAGCTCAATTGACCAGGTTTTCCACTTCCTAACCCTGTATTGGAAAAATGTCACTATTGCAGATGGCCCATTGTTTGCTGTCTTTGTAGGCTTAAAACAGGCATTTGACCTAGTTCCGCGGCAAAAACTATGGAATGTGCTAGGCGAACTTGGAATTAGCCCTGAACTATTGTCATTACTAGTGCGTATGCGTGAGGGTAACTACGCCAAGATTAGATGGGGGACACAGGGCGAAGTCACTGATCCCTTCCCCATAGAACGTGGGGTGAGACAGGGATGTGTCCTGGCCCCCACCTTATTCTCTCTTTATATCAATGGAGTAGTGGACCATCTTAGAAAATCACCAACTGATGCCCCTATTTTAGATGGGGTGCGGGTCCCGGTACTCATGTTCGCGGATGATACCCTGCTGATATCGCGAACGCCTAGTGGGCTACAAAAGACAATTAACGCTTTTGGGGACTTTTGTAGGATTCGGGGTTTGGAACTAAATACTGCAAAAACCAAGTTCATGAACATGAACCCTGCCAAGTCGTTTAAGGGAGCTATGTATTTTAATGGGGCCGTTCTAGAAGAGGTGGATGCCTTTACATACTTGGGTATTAATTTGCAAGGGAACATGCAGTGGAAATTGCATATTGTTTCCGCGGTTTTAAAGTTCAATCAGCTGTCAGGGGCTATAGCGCTGAAACATAAATCTTCATTGACAAAACCTATCCAACCGGTTATGGAGATTTATAGCATGAAAGTTCTTGGTGCATGTCTTTATGGAGCAGAATTATAGAGGTTTGCCAATATCAATGAGTTGACAGTTGCAGAGAATACATTTCTACGTAGGCTGATTGGCGTTCGGCAGAGCACTCCATCCATCCTCTCCTCTATGATCTAGGGAGGAAAAAAACCGAGGACCAGGCTCGGCTGCGCCCATTATTATTTTGGAGGCGCATAAAGACCACGCCTGAACTGGGCCACTACGCTGCTGCACTCATGGACATTGTCAACTCTGACCGTTCCATACAATCACGTGGTTAAAAGAAATCAGGAAATTATTAAACAAGTTGCATCTTGACCACTTATGGACCATTACTGACCCTGCAGCTTTTCCCTCCAAGGATTTGTTAAAGAAAATGTACTGGGACATGATACTCAGCTCGGTTCTGTCATCTAACCAGCCTTCGGTGTTAACAACCCAGTATTTGGAACATAAATTAGTCCCAACTTGTGAACATTACTGGGACTTGATTACAAAACCGTTGGACAGAAAGCTGTATTTTCAGTTCAGGGTGGGTTGTCTACCACTTAATGCATTTACATTAAAATGGTCCCCTGGTAACGTTAACATCTGTGCTCGTTGCAAGGATTTTGTTGAGGACATTCCACATTTTTTGTTCGCCTGTCCTCTTTATGCGGCTCCAAGGCAAAGATGGTTAAAACCTGTATGTAGAAACTTAGGGACTAGAACATATCAAGAAGCGCTTAGAATTTTAAGAACAAATTGCTCTCCTTGTCTCGCCATTGCACTAGCCAAATATTTGGGCTGGGCATGGATCTTACGCACCCGCACTTTATCTTAATGAATTGTGTTTAAAACTAGTAGAACGTCTGTAGATGACTTTTTTTATCCATTTTGTGTATCAGGTTTCTACTTTTAAATCGGTTGTACACCTTTTAATATGTTTGCGACAGCACTTTTTGTTTAATGTGTATTTTAATTGTTGCAAATTAGAAAAGTATTTATTATGTATAGAGTAGGGCAAAAATGCTTTTATGACAATGCTGTTGAATAAAGCCTTGAAACTTGAAAAAACTTGTTCTGCCAGCAGTTTAAACTACAGAGAGGGGCCACCTGTTGGATTAAACTAGATAATGGCTGTTAGCATACTAATAAATAATACATTTCTCTCCTGGAACTTAAATGGTATGGGGAGCTGTAAAAAACAAATAATGGTCTGTGAATTTCTAAAAAATACTCAAGCCCACGTCCATTTATTACAGGAAACACATCTAGAAGCCGAGTTATGTAATCAAGTTTTCGCGAAACTCAGTTGGGTTCAGGATGTGTTATGTTCCAGGCAAAAAAAGAATAAAAAGGGGGGTAGCCTTAATTGTTCGAGCAAACAAGGGGATTAGGGTCCAGAGTTGGGATACTGACCAGTCTGGAAGATGGTTGGTGGCAGTCCTTTTTTTGGCAGTCTATCCTATACGTGTGCAGTATATTACGGCCCTAATGACGATAATTCCAGCTTCCTTCTGAAGTTACAATTTTGATACAGCACACAGCGCCACTAATATTTGGAGGCGATTTTAATTTAGTTTTTGACAGTCAGTTGGATCGTACCTCTAAAGCTAAGCATAATGCTCCAAGAAACTCTTTTCTGGCTCTTAATAATATCATGAAGGAGTTTAACTTGAAAGATGTATGGAGAGCTAAACATGGAGCTTTAAGGGAATATTCCTTTTACAGCAAAAAGTACAGGCAATATTCCAGAATTGATTATTTTTTGGTAGACCGTGTGCTTATACCAGACATAGTTATCAATCGCATATATCCCAGTAGGTCTCCCTGACCACTCAGTGGTAGAATTAAAGGGTACTTCTAAGGCCAGACCTCTAGATTGCAGATGGACTCTGGATAGAACACTCCTTCTAGATGAGGAAATCATAGTCAGGGTCAAGGATAGTGCAACTGAGTTCTTTTTATTTAATATAGGCACAGCTACAGAACAAATAGTCTGGGAATCATTCAAGACTTATATGAGAGGAATCTTGAGTTCTCAGATGGCCTATAAAAGAAGATCTATCAAGGAAAGGGACTCTAACGACCTTGATTCTATTAAAAAGAAGGAACAACAGTTACAGCTGGCTGTCCTGGAGAATAGAGAAAAAATCCCGAAATTAGAAAAGGAACTTTTAGATTTACAGTCACGATTCAAAGCAAGAGCGGAAAAATTAATCAAGGACAGATGGGAGATCAGTAACCTTAGGAACTTTGAGTATGGAAATGCAGTGCTCTTCTCACCTGGAAAGCAAGATCTGAGAGGAGTAGGAATAACATCAACTCTTTAATCCAGCGAGACACCGGCGTGTTGCTAACGAATGATGAAGAGATCAGGGAAGAAGCAAGAGGTTTTATGAAGGAACTATATCAAGAAAATAGTTGTCTGGGAGTTGAGGATTTGGAGCAGTGGTGGAACTCGAGGGAACTGCCCCAACTGAGCGAGTCTGATAAAATTGTTTTAGCCAGTGATTTCACTGAGGGGGAGATGAGAGCACAAGTGAATAAGATGAGTAGAAGTAAGGCTGCAGGCCCGGTTGGGTTACCGACTGAGGTTTATAAAGACAATCTCGAGGAAATTCTACCTGTATTATTGTCACTCTTTAATAGAATTCTTCGACAGGGAGGTGATATTCCACCTTCATGGTCAGAAGCCACCATCGCCTTGATAGTAAAACCAAACAAAGACCCTAAAAAGATCGAATCCTCTAGACCTATCTCCCTCCTTAATTCTGATCTTAAGATATTTTCTGGATTATTAGCAACTAGACTGGCTAAAGTGATCAAGACCATAATTCACTCAGACCAGAGGGGATTCATACCTGGCCGGCAGCTAAACGAGCTTACATTTCAGGTGATTGGAGCAATAGACGTAGCTGAGGAGAGAGGACTGCCACTTGCCATTGTAGCGATTGATGCTGCAAAAGCATTCGATCAAGTCAACTGGGTCTTTCTATGGGAGACTATGGCAAAGTTTGGGTTCCCATCTTCCTTTATTGAAGGAGTAAAATCACTATATAGGAGCCCCTGTGCCAAGGTTTTGATCAATGGCGGCTTAACCAACTGGTTTAATATCTCCAGAGGAACGAGGCAGGGCTGCCCCCTGTCCCCGCTTCTTTTTGATATATATATTGAGCCCTTTGTCTGCTCCTTGAGACGAGATCCTGTAATCATACCATTTAAATTGGGAGAATTAGAATTAAAGACTGAATTATATGCTGATGATCTTCTACTCTACACTGCCAACCCCGCTGAGGCTATTCCCAGATTATTTAAGCTAGCAGAAGAATTTGGCACAGTGTCAGGATATAAAATAAACAAAGAAAAAACTGACATAATGAGTTGGAATATTCCGACCCCGATACCAGGTGCCAAACAAAAAATCAGATAATTGGGCATATACCTCACCCAGAAATTAGTGGACGTTTCAAAAACTAGTTGGCAGACAGTGGTAAAGGAGATAAGCAAGCTGTTAATCAGATGGGGCAGTTTATCCTTGAATATTTATGGTAGAATTAATTTGATCAAAATGATCATCCTCCCTAAAATCACCTTCTTATTCAACAATATTCCCCTGATCTTTAATCATAAAGACATCAGTAATCTTCAAGGGAAGATCGGGTCCTTTATTTGGGCCACTAAATCCCGTAGGATAGCGTGGAGGAAATTAAGAAGGAGGTTAAAATTGGGGGGTCTGGCTCTCCCTGATTTGCTCTTTTATTGTTATGCTTTTCAATTTAAAAATTTCAGACTCCTCGCCAATAACTTGGACCCTTCCTCGCATGGCCGTCTCTTTCGAGCAATGTTATCAGACAAGCCACAAGGCATTGAATTTTTCCTCTACAATTTGGAGACCAAAAATACTACAAAAAGGTCCGCTTGAAGCTTTTACAGGCGGCACTTAAGAACTGGCAGTCTAAGTGCAAGATTATGGGGATCCCGTACTATAATGTCCAAGCCCCAATATGGGATTCCCCAGGCACCCCAGAATGTTGATTGGCTCTCCCACTGAGGGAGGCAGGCTTTGTGAAATGGGGTGACCTCAGCGATTATTTTCAACTAATGGACTGGGAATCTTTATCAAACTTAACGGGGGGTCCCTCACAAGATTTAAATACTATCAATTGTCTTCTTGGTGGGGGAGGCAGTGCTGGGGGAAAGAGGAGGAGATCCAGATCTTAGACTCAGTCAATAGAGGGATAGGATGGAAAGGGGAAGTCTCATTTTGGTACAACTCATTAGTGGGTGCAAAGGATAGTATAGTCTGAAATTACGAAACTTTGGGATAACTTGTTAATAGACAATATTGATGAGATGTTGAAGGTCTGGACAGACTCATTTATAATCTCACAATAGATCATAAAACCTGCTAATCTCAGAAGGAACCACCTGTTCACTGCATGTAGGGTATACTGGACTCCCGGAAATCTTTCAAAGATTTCAGCGAACTCATATTATTGTCCAAGATGTAAATTCCCTACAGCCGACGATATACATATGTTTGTGGACTGCCCAGAAATTACTAGTTACTTGCGGCAGGTGTGTGGGTTTTTAGAGGAGGTATTATTAACACCAGTTACTTGCAGTTCAAGATTGATCCTCTTCGGCCTGCCACATGGATATAACATCAGAGACAGCACCTCACAGTTTCTATTCTATGTTTTTGTCATTGCAAGGAGGGAGATATGCTGAGAGTGGAAATCTGAGCCCCCCCCCAAGATTTGCCGATTGCCTAAGAAACATCATGGCTATTAGTCAGTCTGATATGTTATGTAGGGAAGAGAGTGCTATTAAGGTCTGGTCTGCGTTGAAAGCATGGTCCGAAAAATATGATTATGCCAGAGGTTTGTGGTCCGGTCCTCTGAGGGAGCATTGGGAGTTGGACAAGGAGACAGCCTAACTCTGGGTGACCTCTGTAGGCCTAGCACTCAATCCAGGGGCGGAATCAAAATTGGTTTGTCCAGTGGCCCTGAGAGATCCCATCTAGAGTTGATACTTTCTGGTGGCATATATGAGGACACAAAAAAAAAGAAAAAAGAAAAAAAAAAAAGACTGGATCTATTAATGACAATAGCCAGAAACAACAAGCCTTTAATTCTCGAGCGTGTTAAATGCAGGGAAATGTCAAAGTCTCAATTAACCTCTAAGACAGTTTATTCCAAAGGCAGCTTTACTTCAGGAAAAATATAATTTACAGCGCTGATACTGCTGCTACTGCTTAATATCTTGATGAAGCAGAGGAAATGTCCAATGGCATTGAAATATAAAAATATCTTAACCTTGCGGGCCACAAGGTTAGCTGGTGGATGATAAAAAAGGGAAGGATGGCCGCTCTGCTCCCTCATGCAGACCAGATGTCGCCAGTGTTAAAAAGTAAACCAGACAGGTAGCTGATTAAACTTCTTCTTTAATCACGGCCTCCACAGTGCCACCAGTATAACAGGACCCTTCAGTACATCGCTCTCCTCAAGATCCAACTCCTGGCTGTCAACATTGTAAAGCAGCCTCCAGGGCTAAGGAACATTCCAACGGGGAATGAGAGGGAGGGGTGGAGGAAGATACCAAGTAATTAATAACATCATACCTAAAATACATACCTTAACCTGTGTAGGGCTAGCGCATAGCCAACCTTAATAAAAGGATTATTTGCGACCTATAACATGTATATAAATACATTGTGGATTGTAGCAATTGTAGCAATTGTAGCAACGTGTAATATGTACATAAAAACTTAGGAATTATAACAATAGCATTAACTCAATTCACATTTCCTTGAAAGAGTATACTTTTCATTTCTCAGCCATAAATAGATTAATAAATAAATATTAAATAGTAAATAACTGTAGGCCTGGCATCAGCCTTGCTCCTAGTCAGTACCTGTAAGAAAATACACGGTAATAACTTATTTTTCAAAATTAGATCGTATCACCCCCTTCAAGGAATTCACTAGTGGGAACCTCCTTCAATATTGCATTTAGCAGGGGCAGATCTGGTGCATGAGGTCACAATCAGCTTCTCAATAAATAAGCAGTATGAACATTACATCAGGCCAGGATAGACATTTCCATTGAAAACTAGGCAACATCCTTAAATCAGCGTGAACCTCCTCTTTCGGCAGGTATAAACATTTCCTTACTCAGGAGTAACATTATGTAAGGCAATCACCACACTCCTGGTAGTAGGGTCTAACAGTCACCTGTAACCAACTACTTTGCCCAACCAGGGGTTAACTTGGACCAACTTAGGCCCCAAAGGTGTCTCTTGGGGCTCCGGCCCAGTTCCAGTACTTTGGAAGGATTTCACAGGGCCAACGGGGCCCAACAACAGTATTCCCCAGGGGAGGGGTGAACTAGGGGCCTCCAATAGCCTTCCTCCCTCCTCCCTGGGTGTTACCTGGTCTCTTCAGGCCTCCTCGGCCCCTTGCGGCGATGTCAGCAGGCCTCTGGGTGAGAGGGACCGGCTGCAGACACAGCAGGGCGGCACGGGCCCCGCGCTGATGGTAGGGCCGGCCCAGAGGGCGTCACAACTCGGAGGGGCTCTCAGGCTCTTCCGGAGCCCTCCGATGGTGAAGCTGCTGGTTCCCGGGCCTGTCGTGATGTCAACGGTGTGGGGGACCATTGGCTGTGTGGCGTTTGACGGGGGCAGGATCCAGGACGATGCCCCTGTGACGTGATGGTGGAGGCAGGCTTCAGGGCCTAGCGCGGCCCTCTCCTCAGATCGCGGCCTGACTAAGATTTTCGGCAGTCCTCTCCTGGCCCCCGGGAGCCACCGTGGGGGTGATGAGGTCGGCGCTTCTGGGCCTGCACAGGCCGCGAACGGCGCCTGAGGCTCTGGCGGGGCGGCAAGGGCCACGGCGGTGAGTGGGGCCACCAGCGCTTCTCCTCAGCGCTTCAAAGCACAGAGCTAGCAAGGCTACGCAGCGCTTCTCCTGGGGGCCCAGCGCTTGGGTGACACGCGCTATGGGGGCAGTCACAGCAGTTCTAGCAGGACAGGCAGTCTAAGTAATAGCGCTTCTCAGGTACAGCGCTTCACGGCACAATAGCTTCCAGGACCTCAGTGCTTCTCAAGGGGGCACAGTAGGGGAGAGCTGAGTAGGCAGTGAAGGCAGTACAGCGCAGGGGCCACAGGTGCAAACAGAGAGGGCACAGATGGCACAGCCCAGTACCTGGTTGATGGTGTAGGGTGGGTATTCCTGAATGGGAAATTGGGCAGCATTTCTGGCCCCCTTCCCGTCTTTCACTCAAAGGTTGAGTGCCCCACTGCAGATATATGGTTGTTCAGTCCCTGTGGGAGCCCAAACTGACTGTTGGCATATGTATGAATTGGATGTTTGCTTATAATGCACAACGGTCTTACAGCTTACACCAAAGGACTAGTGCCAGTAAGATTAGAACGACTTGAGTATTCTAGGCCATGTATCTGTATTGACGTACTGGGCTATTGAAGATCAATTGGTTGTAAAGACATTTTCTTTATTTTTAGACAAAGCAGCAGTGGCAGGGCTGTGCTACTCTGTTCTCCGAGCCCTGCTACCAAGTGGTTACATCCAGTGCCTTTGTTTTTGGCGGCTTACAATGATACCTCTACAATATACATGTTTATACTGATAGGTGGTGAACTCAATCACCGAATTGTACTGAAACGGTGAATAAATCAAATTTTGCTGCTTATCTTTAAGGCATCTTTTGATCTTGCAAGTTGCCCACCAATGTTGTGTCTGTTTATAAACAATGCGTATATCACAGAATAATCATGGCAAGCAGAAGGGAAGGGTAATTGCAAAAAAGAACCACAAATTCAATTAGATACAAAAAACTCTATTTCATTTAATAAGTGTTCATGTTAAAACCAAATATCACATACATCAACATTACATAGAATTAGACAAAGACCAGAAAAAACAGATTATACAATTTTACAGCAATATAATCACATAATATTTAAAAGAACCAAGGAGTGGCAATCAATGCTTTCTCAACGCGAGTTTCGGCGTTTCAAGGGACGCCTTCTTCAGGAGCCACAAATTCTGTTATTAAAAATTTCCACCCACCTCATGTCTTCAGGTGTATGTTTCATGGACAGGAAGTGATTCGTTAGGCGAGTGGATTGTTTGTGACACCGGATAGTGCTTTTGTGTTCACTAATCCTAAGCTTAATTTTACGGGTTGTATGACCAATGTACCCAAGTGAACAGGGACAAGTTATCATATAAATAACTCTCTCTGAGTTACAATTCGTATGTTTTTTGAGTAGCCAAGGTTTTCCCATTCAGAGGTCTACTTTATCTGTTTTGTAGGTCTGTGGACAAACGCTGCAAGAGCCACACGGATAGTGACCCTGGACTGGTGGGAGGTTCCAAAGTGTATTGGTGCTGTCCATTGTTTGTACTCTAGGTCTCGTATAGACCAGGCTGTCACGTAAGCTCGGTGCTCTCTTAAAGGAGAACAAAGGAAGAGGTATGCTAGTGTCTGCTACATTGAGGATGCCCCAGTGCCTACGTACTGCTTTTTGTATTTTATTTGAGAGGGCACTAAATGTGCTTACAAAAGTGAGCCTGTCTAGTGGAGCCTTCTCAGGCCGCTTATCCAGAAGGGCCTCTCGGTTATTATTGGATGCCCGTTTCCAAGCCTTTTTGACCAGATGTTTAGGATATTGTCGCTCTTTTAGTTGCATGGATAGAGTTTTTGCATGTTTATCAAACAATGCTTTGGAGGAGCAATTTCTTCTTACCCGCAGGAATTGGCCGACGGGGAGGTTTTCACGTAAGGGCCCGTGGGTGGTGACTATTGAAAACAAGTAGAGAGTTCCTCGCCATTGGTTTGGTATAGAGTTCACATTCAAGTCTACCTCCTTCAGGGTGGTAAAGAGTTCCATAGTTTGGCTGCTTGAACAGAGAAGGATGTGCCACCCATGTTTTTTTCTGGTATCTTAAGATTTTGAGGCAAGAACCCCCTTTAGAGCAGAGGTTCCTTTGTTGAATATGTTTGGTGATTTTATTCCTAATGAAGAGCGGTCCCATTCCATGTAGTGCTTTGTGGGTGATACAAAGTAGCTTGAATGTGAATCTTCTGGCAACCGGTTACCAATGCAGGGCTTTCAAGGCAGATGAGATGTGGTCTCCTGGTTTGATATGCAAGAGTAGTCTGGCAACCGAGTTCTGGATCCGTTGTAGTTCTTTCATGGTCATTAAATGTGATCCGCGGTAGAGGCTATTGGAGTAATCGAGTTTGGACAGAACAAGGGAGATCATAGCTTGGACCTTGTGTGGAAATCCCAAATGAGGGAAAATTTGTTGCAGTGTTGTTATAGTGACAAAGCTTGATCTTGCTAGTTTGTCCACTTGGGTATTCTTTGATAGCTTGGAGTCTATGGTCATTCCGAGGTTTCTAACTTCCTTCGATACTTTAAGCGGTGATCCCAGTTCATCAGGCCAGGCGGCAAGCGATCATAATGATTCCAATCGCCACATTTGCGTATTTCCATTTTGGAAGCATTCAATTTGAGATGGCTCCAAGTCATCCACTGATCCACAGCTCTGAGACAACAGAAAATTGGGGATTTTCCAATGTCTTTGGGGTGTTCCAGTTGGAGTATTTGTGTGTCGTCTGCATAGTTATAGCACGTGAGGTGAAATTGAATGATCAGTACCGGTAATGACTTCATGTAGATGTTGCAAAGCACAAATGCTGATTGTCCCCAGGTAGGCAAGCGTAGCCTGCCAGTCCTCCTTTACGCGGACGACGCAGTCCTTGGGCGAGGACAACTAGGGGCCAACAACTTCTTCTTAATTCTTTTGCCCTTTTTATGAAGGACTTGAACATTTCGTTTAATCATTCCAATTTGTTCATTTTTGCAGGTGGGACCTCGTAGAGCTAAGCAGTTCACCTTTTGTCAATACCGAAGACCAATTTTTTCTCCTATTTAGGAGTTGTGTAACGATTCCTTGAGTTGGTGCCCTTTGCTGACTTGCAAGAAAGGGGATCTAGTGAAAGCTTTTGCAGCTGTTCTTAACTTTGCCAGCAGAGTAGAAGGGAAGCCAATAGGGGCTCTTTTGAAGATATATGAAGCCAAATATATCTCAAAGGTTAGTTATGGGAGTGAGATATGCGGTCACATTGGGGTAGGGTCAGTGCAAAGTGTTGAAAACTCTTTCCAGCGACTTGCCCACAAAGCAACCCATTTTATGTCATGCACGAAGAGTTGGGGATTTCTTTCCTCTCAGATGTACTGGCTTTCCGTCCCCTGTCTTTGTGGCTTAATATTTGGGCTTATGAACCCCTCCCATGCTCATGACAAGCTCAGCTCGTCATGAGCCACGGTTCCCGTGTGCTCATGACGAGCTGAACTCGTCACGGCCGTTAGAATGCTCACACCCGGGGATTATTCCCCTGCTGTGCTGAGCGTTCTATTGAAACGGGCGTGTCTGTGACAAGCTCAGCTCGTCATGAGCACACAAGAACCGTGGCTTATGACGAGCTGAGCTCGTCATGAGCACTGGAACACTGTGCGCGCCCCTCCCCTCCCCCGGCACAGCAGGGGAATATGCCCTGCAGCCAAGGGTTTAAGAAAATACACTTGCAAAGATGTCCTACGGAATGACTTTCACTTGATCATGTCTCAAGCATCCGATGGCTCCAGTTATAAGAGTTGGTCTCTCCAGGGTAGGTAGAAACTATTTGCTAAACCGAGTGCATACGTAAGAGGGACCTTTCTCTGGTCAAAGAGTGTTTTTTAAGAATGAGCTGCTGTGAAAGAGGGAAATGAGCTGTGTAAGTCTAGTGTGAGTAAGTACATTGTGTTAAAAACTGTACCAACCACCGAACCTTATCTTCTAGGGCTTAAAAGCATCCATGATCGTTTTCTATTGACCCTGTTTCGGCTCAACCTCTTCCATTACCTCTTGGCACACCCTCGTGGCTCCCACAGAGGCCTGTGCCTCATGCCCTGTGGCTGCAATGGGAAGTCTCCTCAGGACATGATGCACTTTTTAAGGTTTTGTAGTTTTTATGCTGTCCCTAGAAAGTTATTTATTATTCCCATTCCCTCTTTAGGAGGGTGAGACCAGCTCTTATCTTTTAATAACTGCTCTGATGACACTGTTTTGCATACGCTTAACTTTTTACGGGTCGCTGTTAGACTCAGGTCAAGCTGCGATTAACTTCTGTACTGTAATTAATACATTTTTATCTTGTGTTCTGACTAACTTGGACATATTATATTTTTTCAATCTGTAACTTGGAAAATGTTTTATCATTTTATATATGACTTTTATGGTTTTCTTTTATAAAACCAAATAAAGTTTGTTGATAATAATCACTAGGGGATTCATTTACAGGGTAGCGTGGTATCCCTCACAATAACTCCAGGAGTCACAGTCCACACAATGTACATGCTTTGTTTCCCCTACTTCCAACCTTACATGTACCCCCAATCACCTGCTCAAACCTCTCCCTCCTGATGCCAATGTGGTCCTCCGTCATCCCGCAGACCATCTTTTTGGCCCCTTTGAAAGTGCCCATACAATAAAAATGCTGCAGTTGTAAATACATATCAACTACCATTTGTTGGGTTTGAAACATTTTATTGAATAATAAAACCTAATAAACATAAGCTGATTATTAAAGCAAACCAAAACATCAGTTGCCATACACATAAGAGACAAAAGTTGTACATAAAAATCAACATACTGTAACACAGCAAAGTTATGTAGAGCACAATTCCTAATTTCGGGCAGTCTTTAAAGTTCAACAATAGAAACGTTCATAAAGAACAGGAAAGGAAACAAAGAAGGTGAGATACAGTGATTTCATTAATGTAATGCTTCCTACATATAGAAAAACAAATACTAATTATTTTCCTTAAGCAATAAAGTCCTCACATTAAAATACTAAGAGAAATATATTGAACAATGAACATTTCATGGGTAATTAGAATTCAATTTGAATATTTCAACCTCCTGAGCATTATTTGGCTCATGAATACAACCTGAATGCTTTCTGAAAAGGAACCGCCTCATGGGGTTCCTAATCACATATTTTCCAACAGGATTCAAATGATAAACTTGAATTTCAATTCAATTTATTGATTTAAGCCTTTTTGGAGATCAACAATTTTAAATAAATACAAATTCCACACACTTTTGTAAAATTGTCAGCCAAACTTTAATTCAATCCACCTTCTAATCAAACACTTCCCATTCGAGCAAGCATCACAGGACCACTTGTTGTTATCTTCCCAATTAGTGATAAAGTTTCAGATGGCAACTACAATAAATATGTTTAGTATTTTACCACCGAAAGGAAAAACATACCATTTCTGAATCATGGTGCACAATAAAATGCAGGAAGAGAAGGGCATCTTTTTGTGTAGCATTCATTAAGGTTTGACCAGGCTTGAAACTAGAATTCCTGAAGTTTTGGACATTTAAATGTCATATTTTAAAAGAGTTCAAACAGACCCAGCACGAGCTCCACGAAAAATAGAAGATGAGTGAAAACGTGCTGATAAGTAATTTATTGATGTAAAATACATGCTTGTGGATCTAATCTATTCAGATTTTAACTCCATAGTTTGTTCAATAAATTGACTGAGCCTAATACTTGAAGGTCCATCTCTCAGATCAGTTCTATTACAGTTTTAGTTGCGATAACACTAAAAGAGATCAATGATAAATAGATTTTAAAAGCCATGGTTGGAATTGATCCTTGGTCTAAATCTAGATTATTGTCTGCGATAGAAACCAGTACAAACAGATCAAATCTAAAAGCATTGAATATGTTTATTATAGTGGTTTAGAGTAAACCCAGAAGACACACATTGGTCCTAAAACTCAGAAAATGTATCTAACGATTATGATTAAATCCTATTTCATGTCCAGAGACCGCCTTAGTTGCTTTCCTGTTTAAGTCACAACATTTGCAAATATATTTAACAAAACATTAAAGCTGGATGTCAGAAATGCTGTCTTTAAGTAGTGTGTAAGAGTTATGTGTGATGATTTTATTTGATCTGAAGCAACACTAACACAAAACAGGTACGTGCACAGGTTATCATTCAACTAACATTATTAGTAAACTTAATATGGAGGGAATTGAGAAAAATGGCCTCATGTACCAAGGGTCTTATTGTTCAAAAATTCACCGGTTCGGTAATTCAGAGAGTTCGCAAATGCTAAACCCCTTTTTGAAATGTACTAAGCCCACTTCACAATTCAGACTTTGGAAGGGGAATGTTAATAGGGTCCCTTCAGGATACTGTAGTAAATCCTTAAGGTTTGTATTAAGCTTTGTAACCAAATGTGGGCTGAAATCATTAACTGGAGGTAGTAACCCAAGGGGACATTTGTAAATCTGAAAGTAAAATGGGGTGCATATGGAGGGGGTGGGAGGTAACAGATACAAACGGCACCTCTTATTGTTAGGACTCACCTTAGCAAAACGAGACATTGCACAGGCGTGGAAACCGACAAGGGCCCCATCAGTAGCAGTCTGGAAAAATTATCTAGATTTTTGCATGGGGCTGGAGCAGCCTATTTTTGTGGCGAGGGGGTGTCCACACAAGCATTATAAAATCTGGAACAGGTGGGCAGAATATCGGGGACTGTGGCTGGACCCTCCTGATGAGCAGTTACTGCCGGGTTAGGGGGAGATTGCAGGCGAATACAAAGGAATGTGCCGAAGGAGTGGTGGGGTGGACTGTGAGTGCCTTGTGGTATATGGTTATTCTGTATAACTATGATTATGGAACTGTGAACTTGAGTGACCTGGGGGGGATGTTTGGGGGGGAGTTGGGAGTATGGGAGGGGGGGTTTCTGTACGCTATTGTTTTGGGGACAGAAATTCCTGGGGGGCTGAAAGACTTTGAACCGAACAGTCAAGGGCAATTGTGACTTTGTTGTAATGATTGTGCAGTTGCCTCTGGGTTACAGGGTGCTGCTTGATATGTGCTACTTGACTAATAAAATCTGTTTTCCCCCCCAAAAATGGGGTGCATTAAAAAATGCCTATATTTGAATCACAGACACAGTAGTTTGCTGACTCCACAAGCAACCGATTTTACCAAATAGATTATTAGTACATGAACCTCATTATTTCCTATATTGCTGAAATTTAGTCTCTAATATTTTTGTCATGTAGCGTAAATATTTGTTCTTGTTATTTTATTTCCTATTTCAATATTGTCATGCAATGTACCTATTATTTTTGTCCAACATATTGAAATATTTTTATCACAATTTTTGGGGCATTCTAAAAAGTGTTTTCACTCTATAACTTGAAACTTCCTGAGGAAAATACTGACGCGCAGTTACTGGTTTCTCCTAGTTCATTTACCTTTCTTAATAAAACAAGCACAATATTTATTTGAGAGCTTAATCTTTAGAAATAAAGTTTATGTTCAATAATTTCAGATAATTTACTGACAAAGATATCAAATAAAGATCCCCTAATTTCTTATACCTTGTGGTATCATAAATCTGCTAGAATTAACAGACTTCTCTTCTAGATAAATCCAGGTATGAGAAGGTATTAAATGAGAGTATCAACTTTCTGTTATTTTAACACATTTTCTCAGTGCACAGAGTATTTTTCCTACATTGATCACAACATTTCAAGCAATGGTCTGTGCTTGAACGTACAATGAAGGGTAAAAATGTATTTCTACCACAATCAAAAAACTCTTGGGTCTCTGAGGATTTCTGTTGCAAAGGAAGACCTAGCTAAGATGAAATATTCCTTTAAAAGGACGATTTCCCTCACTCACCATAGTTGGCATGCTTCCTCATTCGGAATCTCCTTGCACCGTGATACAACCACCTCACTGAGAGGGAGGAGTTCAGGCATGTATTGTTATAGAGAAAGGTATACAAAATACCACAATAATGAGCTCAGGGTAGTGGGGGCAGCAGAGTGAAAGTTAGAACTTGCTAAAGGGTATGTGGTTTCCATTATTTGTACGCCCCTGGACCAGGATTAAAATCGGGGCAATGTGGGAGAAGGAAAATGCTACTTACCGGTATGCATCTGTTCTTGGCATGTAGAGCTGCAGATTACTACACTTTGCATTAGATCGCCACCTGGTGTTGGGCTCAGATGATTGCATGTCGTCGTCGTCTTGGAAGAAGTCTTTTGTAGTCAGGAGATAGGTAACTCCTCCCTTGGGCATAGTGCGCATGGGCATCGGCTCCATCCTTAGATTGTTTTTCGCCATGGGAAATGATGGAGTTAGCAGAAGTAAAGAAAAGGATGTCCATCTAAATAAGATAAAACTGGAACAGATACAGGTCCCGGGGAAGCGGGAGGGCGTGCAGTAATCTGAGGCTCTACATGCCAAGAACAGATGCCTACTGGTAAGTAGCATTGTCCGTTCCAGGCATATGAGCTGCAGATACTACACTTTGCATCGATTGTGCAGCAGTGTCTACCCTAGCGGTGGTCACCTGTATCTGTTGCAGTAGTTAGAAAGAGAGTTTTTAGGACAGCTTGGCCTACTGCAGCTTGCTGCTTGGCATGCACATCAACACAGTAGTGTTTAGTGAAGGTGTGTGTTGTAGACCATGTTGCTGCCTTGCATATGTCTTCTAGGGGGATGTTCCCTAAGAAAGCCATAGAGGCTCCTAGTTTGCGTGTGGAGTGCACTCTAGGAGAAACTGTTAATGTACATTTTGCTTTTTGATAGCATATTTGTGTACATTTTACAATCCACCTTGCAATTCCACCCTTTGAGATGGGGTTGCCTTTATGCGGTGGAGAGAAAGATACAAACAATTGTTTTGTTTTTCAAAAAGATTTAGTCCTATCTATATAGGTGAGAAGAGCTCGTTTAACATCTTGTGTTTGTAGAGCTCTTTCTGCTACAGAGTCAGGGTTATGGAAAAACACAGGTAACTCTACAGATTGGTTTAAATGAAAAGGAGTAATGACTTTTGGAAGGAATTTGGGATTAGTTCTTAGAACCACTTTGTTACGATGTAGTTGTAAAAATGGTTCTTGTATTGTGAAAGCTTGAATCTCACTAATTCTTCTAAGAGAGGTAATAGCAATAAGGAAAGCTGTTTTCCATGTGAGGAATTGCAGTTCACATTTGTTCACAAGGTGGCCCCATGAGGTGGTCCCATGAGCCTTGTAAGAACAACGTTTAGGTTCCACACTGGAGAAGGTGGTAACCTGTGGGGAATGATTCTCTTTAATCCTTCCATCCATGCTTTAATAGCAGGTACTCTAAAAAGAGACAGATGTTGTCTGTTTTGTAAATATACTGCAATTGCTGATAGGTGCAGGCGTATAGATGAATGTGACAAGTTACATCTTTGTAAATGTAGAAGGTAACAAATAATATTTGGATAGAAGCATCCAAAGGATCAATGTGGTTATTGGTGCAATAAATGGCAAATCTTTTCCATTTAGCAGCATAGTTCTAGTAGTAGGTCTCCTGGCCTCTTTAATGATGTTCATATAGTCTGGTGGTAGGTTAAGATAACCAAACTATAAGACTTCAGGAGCCAGATCGCCAGATTCAAATGATTTGGGTCTGGATGTCTGATGTCTCCATGGTTCTGCGTTAGCAGAGATGGTGTGAGACGTAGCTTTTGGTGTGGAACTAGAGAGAGTTCTAACAGTGTGGTGAACCATGGTTGGCATGCCCATGTGGGAGCTACCAGGATTAATTTGAGAGACTGTTGTCTGAGCTTGCGTACTACTAGTGGTATTAGTGGTATTGGCGGAAAAGCGTACGCAAATCTGCCTGACCAGTTCATCCATATCGCATAGACCTTGGACAGCGGGTGTGGAAACCTGGCGGCGAAGAGTGGGCATTTTGCATTTTCATGTGTGGCGAACACATCTATGTTTGATTGCCCCCACTTGTGAAAGAATGGTTGAAGAACTTGCGGATGTAGTTCCCATTCGTGAATTTGTTGTGTCTGCCGTCTCAACAGATCGGCTATCTGATTGTGAACTCCTGGAAGGTGCTCTGCCATCAGATATATGTTTTGTGGGATGGCCCATCTCCAAATGTTCTGTGCGAGCTGGGACAGTTGTAGAGAGCGTCCCCCCCCCCTGTTTTTGTATATAATACATGGCTGTCATGTTGTCCGTCCGGATTAAGACAGCTTTGTTTTGTACTTGTAGTTGGAATGTTTTGAGTGCTAGGAATATTGCTAGCAGCTCTAGATGGTTGATATGGAGCAGTCTTTGTTGAGTGGTCCATTGCCCTTGAGTTGTATGATGTAGGAGATGAGCTCCCCATCCTGTGAGAGATGCGTCTGCTGTGAGTACTATTTCTGGAACTGGTTCGAGGAACGGCCGCCCCCTTGTCAAGTTTTTGGTGTTCCACCACTGCAGAGAGCGATGTGTGCGGTTGTCTAACAACACTAGGTCTGTTAGTTGCCCTTGAGCCTAGTTCCATTGTTGTGCTAGACATTCTTGTAACGGACGCATCTGCAGCCTTGCATATGGTACTATGAAAATGCCAGATGCCTTCATGCCTATCAGTCTCATGAACACTCTGGCTTGCAGAGATTGTTGATGTTGGAAGACTGCGACTAAGGACTGAATGCTCTGTATCGTTGCTGGACTGGGATACGCTAGAGCTGTTGACGTGTTTATTGTAGCCCCTAGATACTGATGTGTATGAGAGGGTGTGGCTTGGTGTAGTTGATTGTGAACCCTAAGTCGTGCAATGTTTGAATTGTTTGATGTGTATGTTGAACACACTGATTGAATGACTTGGCTTTTATGAGCCAATCGCCTAGATAAGGGAAGACATGTATTTGTTGTCTCCTTAGATGTGCTGCTACTACTGCTAGGCACTTTGTAAATACTATTGGTGCTGTTGTAACTCCGAATGGAAGGACTTTGAATTGATAATGTTGTCCTTCAAGTACAAACCTTAGATACTTCCTGTGAGCAGGATGCATAGGAATGTGATCGTTTAGATCTAGTGTTGTAAGGAAATCGCCTTGTTGCAGCAGTGGGAGCACTTTTTGTAAAGTGATCATGTGAAAATGATCTGATTGTATGTAATTATTGAGGGGCTTGATGTCTAGAATTGGTCTTAGAGTCCCATCTTTCTTGGGTATTAGAAAATACAGTGAGTAAACCCCTGTTCCTTGGTGTTGTAAAGGAACTATTTCTATTGCGTCCTTTTGAAGAAGTGACAGGAATTCTTGTTTGAGCACCGTAAGGTGTTCTGCCGACATTGGACGCTGTCTGGGTGGTATGTGTGGAGGGGTTGCTGTAAGTTCCAGGCAGTAGCCAGACTGGATAATTTGTCTTACCCACTTGTCTGTTGTGATGGAATTCCAGACAGGTAGGAACTGTGTTAATCTGCCCCCCCACAGGAGTGAAATGCTGTTGGGGAGCAGAGGAAAGTCACTGTTTTGTGTTGGAGGAGGTTCGATTATTGTTGTTACCCCGACCTCTTCCTTTGTTGTTGTTTCCTCTATATCCTCCTCTAAAATATCCTTTGTAAGAGGATGTTTGTGTGTTTGTATTGAAGGATGTTGTATTGTCTGCTCCAGACTATTTGGAACCTTCTCTGTAGAAGGAGCGACGAAAGGAACTTTTAGCTTGTGTGGACTGTAAAGCTCCCATAGATTTGGCAGTATCTGTATCCTTCTTCATCTTTTCAAGTGATGTGTCTACCTCTGGTCCAAACAATTGTTTTTGATTAAATGGTTGATTTAAAATGGTAGTTTGCACTTCCTGTTTAAATCCTGAAATGCGTAGCCACGCATGTCTTCTAAGTATGACACTAGTGTTGACAGCTCTGGATGCAGTGTCTGCCACATCAAGTGCACACTTGATTGAGGTATTGGAAATTAGCTTGCCTTCTTGTATAAGGTTGTTTGCCTGCACCTTATATTGGTGAGGTAGATGTTCCAGTACTTTCTCTAACTGATCATAGTGAGCCCTATCATATCTTGAAAGGAGGGCTTGTGTGTTAGCTATACGCCATATGTTCGAAGCTTGCACAGCTATTCTTTTGCCTGAAGCATCTATTACTTTAGATTCTTTGTCAGGTGGGGGTCTCTCACCTGACGTTTGTGAATTTGCCCTTTTCCTAGCATTTGATACAACTAGTGAATCTAATGGTAGTTGTCCTTTAATGTAGGCTGGATCTGCAGGTGCAGGCCTATATTTTTTCTCAATTCTAGGGTTTAGGATCCTAGTACGTACAGGGTCTTTAAATATCTCTGGAGCGTGTTTGATGACCCCTTTAATCATAGGAAGAATTTGAACAGACCTTTGCGATTAATAAAATGTGTCTAAAAGAAAATCTTCTTCTGCCTCATCAGAGTGCATAGTGACTCCATGGTAAATGGCAGCTCAGTTCAGCAGGTGTCCAAAACTAATATTATCTTCTGAGGGAGAAGGTTTTGATGGGTATGACTGTGGGTCAGGAATATCTGGTGCATCCTGTGGGTCCGGGTACTCCCAGTCTGTATCATCTATAGGGTATGGGAAAGGCTCATCTGGGTCTATCCCTCTTCCTAAACTATACTCATCATCATTTTCAGGTGAGTGTGAAGACAGAAGAGGAGAATGTGAAGGGGAAATCTGTGGTGAATTGTTAAGAGGCCACAAAAACAACTCCTCTAGGAAGTAAGGGTCAATGGGAACATATTTAAAGACCTACAGCAGATTGAATCCCCCAATCCTCTACTTAATAACAACAAAGCAATCTGGTGGTCTATGATATCTAAAAAACCAAAGGACAGAGGAAACATAGAAAGAAAATGTTGGTACTTACAGACAAGGCAAATTCAAATTTAAACAACCTAAGAAATACGCACAACCCTATTCAGGGAAGATGAAAGAAGGATTTCCATCAACTGCCCTTCGTGGCCAGTGTCATCATTTGGAATCCTAGCTTCCCTGTCACATCACCCCATTAACTCAGGGGATGATACCGTGATCTGAGATTGTGACCCAGAGAGTCAGAACATCTTACACGACAATGTTAGATGACTAAAAACCTATAGTCCCAAGTACTCAGATTGAAACAAAAAATTGCAGTGCAGTGTTAGTGAGAGAATTTAAAAAGAGCATAGTAGTGAACCCAACAATTTTATTAATGTCCACTCATATGCCTTTTAAAAACAGTGCAGGTGCTGCGTTTCTAACAAATATGCCGCAGGTCTTAGGTCAACTAGTTTCAGCCAATAGAGCACACTGCCCCGGCTTTCTTCAGGACCTTCTTATATATTAGCTACTGCAACAAATAAAACAATAAAGAAATTGTAAAAAGAAAAAACATAATCACAGTGTTCACATTTGTGAATACCACAAATACCTCTATACAGGATGGAGGATTCCCACACACCTACAGAGGAAGAAACACAACTATACCTTTAGATTAATCATGAACTGAGTACCACACAGTCCCCTCTCTTCTCCAATATAAAACTTGTAAGTAGGTACACTCACCTATCCTGTGTAGGGTTAGGCCTCACCTCACCTGGCACAGACTCAGGTTTTGCAGGAGACCCCGCCCTAGAAAAGAATGTGATGATAAACTCTCATTCACATTAAAACACATAAAAGCTATGTATGAACCACAGTGATTGCCTAAATGACGATCTCTGATACACTGTGATCTCTATCCTGTCTCCCTAACAAGCTAGACTGTCTGTCCTATTCTGTCAATGTGTATATACAAGGCATCCACAAGGTTTGATTTTAAATCCTGTGTCTTGTAAAAATGGAAGAGCTCGATTAATTGTGTGGAAAATGGTGTCACGAGGATTTCAAAGTGCTTCCCTTGTCAAACGGAGCCTGATTGACTCGGAAAAAGTAACCTGCCAACTGAGCTCAGACATTGCTCACGGCATCACCAGAAACACATGCGTGAGTGAGAACCCAGCTCCCAAGAATATATTAACCACAGCTTCATTATGCCGATTTGGGTCCCAATCCAAAAATAGAAAGCTGTAAAAGGAATATGAAATGCTACACCGAACTGAAAGAAAAACAAGGCCTGAGGAATATGTTAAATATGTAAACCACAGCTCCATTCTGCCGGTTTTGGTACCACCCCAGTTACCAAGTGCTGTCCCAAAAATATGCGATGCTACACAAAGCTACAAACCACTTGACCTAAGTAATTTATCCACCCTGCTTACCTTTCCGTCGGTGTCCCAGTCTGTCTTCTGAGCCCGGGGAAGGTAGCAAACACCAGCAAGCGGCCATTGTTAACTTTGAGTACGAGTCACATGAGACCAGTCACGTGGTCTCAAAAAACAAGACAACTACAAAATGACATCATCGCCATTCAAGGAGTAGTTCATTTGTTATTCGAAACACCCCACTGATCATAAGTGCAGATCTTCAATACCCGCTATATGTCTAATGTGCGTGATTCGTAAAGGACCAAAACGAAGTCCAAAAGTCATGTTTATGTAGACTAAAAGAAGAAATCTAAATGTTTATAACCCTATTGCAAACGACAGAAGCAGAAATTCTTACTGTTGCCAATTCTTAAGATCACATTTAGGCATTTGTATGTTGATAAACACAAGCGGTAATTCCTTTTGCCACATTCAGTCTGTTACTCCTATTTCGAGTTTGAAACACAGACTGCTCAATATCGTCGTCATGTCGTGCACTGTAATTGCCCAATATCGAGCTTCCAGAAATAAAAAGATATTTATTTGAAAAAGCGAGGTCCAAAAACTTTGTGCTAATGTGGCCCTATCTCGATGATTAATGTTTCCAGCCTACCCCTAGGCAATCCATGTCGATATTCTTGCTGTTAATAATTCCTAAGAGTGCATACAGACATTTGCATGGTGATAAACATAGAAAAAGGGCCTTTTGCCAACTACTGTATGATACTCTTATCCCGAGGCCACTCATTGATCTCATCATATCGTAAACTGTAATTTCCAAATTTAGCACACTTGGAAGAACCCAGAAGCGCGATAGTTGTACCACGCCAGCGCGGTTTAGCGGTTGTCTATCCTTCTAGCATCTGCAGCTGATAGCCTGGGCTCGATTCCATCGCCTGCCCGCCTCGGTCCGACTCGACAACCAGTGCCGTTGAGCGGAGGGCGGACAGGCAGAGCCAGGCAGGCAGCACTTCCGGTTGTCCCGGAGTTGAGGTTAGCGCTCTAGTGGCTACCTCACTCCAGGCTATTTAGCCACGCCCTTCCAGGAAGCGCGCAGCGGTTGCGCGCAGGGGGCGCCTAAGAAGCGCGCCTAAGAAGCGCCGAAGAAAAGCCCGTCTGCGCCCGTCCGCGACAGGACGGGGCGAGGGGCTATGGACTATGATATTTCGCAAAATGCCTCTACCGGTAAGGGTTCACGGCTAATTACGTATTCCCGCCAAACGCTACTGACCCTTAGACCACCGTTGCTATGTAGCACCAAAATACCATGGCACCGTGTAGAGGGAGCCTTCTCCTGTTTGCAATGTCGGCGTCTTGCAAAGAATGACATACCTCCCTCAGACCCTAAATCCCCCTTACCGGGCCTTAAGAGCTTTCTACTAAATGTGCGATCTTTACCCAAACATCAACATGAGGTTTGGGATCTAATTCATACTATGCAGCCAGATATTTGTTTTCTTGTTGAAACATGGCTAAAACCCCACACAGTCACTGCCATCGCTATGGGGATTCCCTCTGGGTATAAAATCAAACATTTAGACAGAGACATTAAAACTGGAGGGGGTCTTGCTATTATATATAAAGATTGTATAAAAGTGACTATTAGTGAACAACATATGCACCCACAGCTAGAAACAATGATTTTTAAACTTACACTTACTAACCACATCACCTGGAAAGGTGCTCTGGTCTATCGACCCCCAGGACCTAACCCTAAATTTGCACTTACTCTGCAGGAAATTTTAGCCCCTCACATTAAATTTAAAGAAGATTTTCTTCTTTTGGGTGATTTTAATATACATGTAGACTTACCCACACTTTCCGAATCCACTGACCTGATTACTGACCTTTCTAATCTAGGTCTAGAATTACAAAACCAAGGTCCCACTCATAGAGGAGGACATATGCTGGATTTACTTTTTTCTAATTGTGCCAAAGTCATCTGCTCTCCAGCAAAAGAAGTATCATGGACAGACCACTCAATGTTAGAATTTTTATTAGTAACTCCATTAAGTACTGCTAAGAGTGTCTCTCTTCCTCCCATCTGGCGACGACAATGGCACAAAGTCACTGCTAACAAAATCCAGGAATTCTGGAAAGATCCGGAAATTTTGGCAACAGACACAGCCGATACGGCTTTAGCTAAACTTAACATTTCTATAAAGCAAGCCATCGACATTGTAGCCCCCTTAAAAAAGCATAAACAATATCCTGTGTCCAAACAAGATAGCTGGTATACCCACGAACTGAGAGCAGAAAAGCAAAACTGTAGGCGAGCTGAGAAAGCCTGGAGAAAAAGGAAAACCGAGAGTAGCAGAGCAGTTTTCTTAGACGCTCAATCAAAGTACTACAAGAATATTAAACTTGCCAGAAAACAGCACATAACGCTACAGATATCACAAGCAGGCAATTGCTCTAAGGAGCTTTTTAATATTCTTCAGAACTTCATTAAACCGACCGCATGTGAGAGCTCAGAGGACTTCTCACAAGACCTATGTGATGAAGTATCGACATTTTTTGAGGATAAAATAAATAACATCTATGAAAAAATAGTAGCAGCCAACAGCGCTATAAATAAAACTACCAATGGTCATCCTCTGACCCCGGCAACAAACAACAATAAAATACTTCTAACATCCTTTCCCCCAATTACTAATACAGAGCTCCTCTCCCTTTGCAGCCAAATTAAATCAGGATCGCCAAGTGACCTTATTCCCGCCAAGATGATTGGCCCCATGACTTCCCTCCTGGGACCTCCCATATTAGATTTGGTGAACATTTCACTAACTAAAGGTCAGGTTCCAGCAGACTGGAAAAAGGCGGTGGTGAACCCGATTAGGAAAAAGGCATCTTCCCCATGGACAGACCTCTCCAATTTACGACCTATCTCCCTCCTACCCTACCTGGGCAAGGTTACGGAGAGGCATGTGAACACCTATCTCTCTCAACATCTTGAGGCGACGGACGGCCTGGACCATTCGCAATCAGGGTTCAGGCCAAACCACAGCACAGAATCAGCCCTTCAGACGGTGACCAACAACATCAAAATGGCACTGGATGAAGGCAGCTCAATGATTCTGGTGCTGTTGGATCTTTCCGCCGCTTTTGATACGGTGTCTCACACGGTGCTCCTCAGCCGCCTAGGCGAGGTGGGTGTAGAGGGAGAGGCTCTGGCATGGATGAAGAGCTTTTTGACTGGTCGTTATCAAGAAGTTAGGCTGGGCTCCCACAAATCCACTCTTAGGGAGCTCAATAAGGGAGTGCCACAAGGCTCGTGCTTGAGTCCTACACTCTTCAATGTGTATGTGGCCCCCTTAGCCAACTTAGCTAGATCTTTCGGCTTCACCCCAGTGTCGTATGCCGACGACACCCAACTCCTTTTTCCCTTCAAAAACCTTACACCTGCAATAAAAAGAATTTTTGCAGATGGCATGAGAGCCATTGCAGAGTGGATGTCATCTAACTGTCTGCAGTGTAATGTAGGGAAGACGGAGGTCATGTGTTTTGGGCAAGCGGCGACACACTGGGCATCCGACTGGTGGCCCTTAGAGCTGGGCCCTGTCCCTATTCCCAAGAGTACAGTCAGGAACCTGGGAGTGCTTTTTGATCAGCAACTTACTTTCAAAGGCCACGTTAACCAAGTTGCTGGAAACTGCTTTCGGGCTATTGGTATGTTAAGACGTGTTTTCCCCTTCATACCGGACCATCATAGAAAGACGCTTGTACAGGCTCTTGTCATCAGCAGGGTTGATTATTGCAATGGTTTGCTCCTTGGAGCTAACGAGGAGCAACTTAGTAAACTGCAGGTAATCCAAAATACAGCTGCAAGGATTATCCTGAATGCCCCTCCAAGGACACCCTCATATCCCCTGCTGATGAGACTCCACTGGCTCCCAGTGAGGAAACGAGTCCAGTTTAAAACGCTATGTACTATCCATAAGAGTATGATAGGGGAGGGCCCGAAATACATGACCAAAATTTTCCAGCCCTACACCCCAGGGTGCCTTTTGCGCTCAAGTCATCAGCAGTTACTGCAAGTACCCAGAGTAAAAAAGACCAGACAAGGCGGCCGTGCACTAGCCCATGCCGGACCAATACTCTGGAATTCTCTGCCTCCGGAATTAAGATCTCTCTCTAGTCACCTGACTTTCCGGAAAATTTTAAAAACCTATTTGTACCCTAGCAAATAATGCCCTGTAGCTTTTTATTTTAGTTTGGACAATTTAAATCAGAACTCTCCTTGTTGCAGCAATAGCGCGGAGATACCCATTTGGGGGTCTAGTCTGGCGCTTTACAAGAATATAAAATAAATAAATAAATAAAATAAAGATCTCCGATCCATCTCTATCAGACAAAGTTTAATGTGCCCATCACTAGAGTGGAACTAAAACATTGGGACGAACAGTGTCTATATGGGAATCAAGTGGCCCTCATAATAGGGTCCAAGGAATCGTGTCGTTGAGACCTAGGGTATCACTATTAAGCCTGAAAACCCATCTTTGTTCTATTTGGAATAGGAACTTGGTTCTATCTTTAACATGGGGTGGTATACAGGGTTTTTCTAACACCGTCCATTGGTAGTCATCTGGCCTATGATTAGCCTCTGTAAAATGTTTTGTCAATTTAGTGTTGGACTTTCTACAGCGCAAGGTGCTTTTGTGCTCCAACATCCGCTGACGCACTTTACGGGTAGTCATTCCCACATAACGATCTCTACAGGGACACTCGATCATGTTTATTTATTTATTTATTTTTGGTATTTGTAAAGCGCATCATATACCCTCAGGCGTCTTGGCGCTAATAAAACCAGTTATTTATGATAATTAGCGTGAGGAAGGAGCAGTTATTGATCGAAGAGCCATGTTTTTAGGAGCTTGCGGAATTGAAGGAGGGAGGAACTCTCCCTGATGTTTAGGGGTAGGGTGTTCCAGAGCTTTGGGGCAGCCACCAAAAAGCGACGATTGCCCCAAGATGCCGTTTTTGTGCGAGGAACGACCAGTTGACTGAGAGTATTTGAGCGTAGAACTCTGCTAGGTCTGTATCGTTGTAGCTGTTCTTTCAGAAAGTGGGGTCCTTGGTTGTTAAGCGCCTTGAACACGATCCAGAGGGACTTAAAATGGATTCTGTTTCGAATGGTGAGCCAGTGGTAATCCTTTATACTTTTGGATATTGATTCGTATTTTGTTTTACCAGAGAGCAGACGTGCTGCTGCGTTCTGGATTGTCTGTAGTTTGGTTATTACTCTGGATTGGGCATTGAGGAAAAGGCCGTTACAGTAATCCAGAGCAGAGAGGACAAGAGAGGTGACCAATGTTTTAATGGCTGATTCCGGAAGAAAGGGACGTATTTCAAATTGTTGCTATTACAATTCGAGAAATGCGATTGTATCCATGGTCTTGGTGTCCCAATGTCTACCGTTTTCGACTGTCTTGTTTGGGGACATACAGAACAATTTCAACTTGGAAAGTGCCCCTGCACCGGAGGCAAGTTCCACAGGGTATTAGGTTCAATTTGTGTTTGGATACTTGGACGGGTATGTACAAGGGTGTCACGCAGATTCCGTCCGCGTTTAAAAACAAACAGGGGCATTGGAATTTTTTCTGTCCTAGTATTCAGAAACCGCCAATTTCTCCGGATACATTTCTGTATCCCATTACTCAGGGTACTGAAGGTGTTTACGAAAGTCATCCGGCCCAGAGGAGTTATCTCCACTTTCCGTTCGAGAAGAACCTGTCTGTGGTTGTTAGAGGCCCGTTTGCACGCTTGTTTGATCAATCTATGAGGATACATTTTATCATTCAGTTGTTTCGATAAGTTACTGGCATGATGTTTATACCTGTCCATAGTGGAACAGTTGCGCCTCACGCACAAAAATTGGCCAAACGGTAAATTGTCCCTTAAAGACTTGGGATGTTGGCTGTCATACCGCAGTAGTGAGTTACATGCCATTGATTTACGGAATAGTTCACTTGCCAGACCAGTAGGGGTTGCATAGATTGACAGATCCAAAAAAGAGACTTTGGACCTATCCACCTCTAGGGTGAATTTCAGGTAGTCACTCTGTGCATTTAGCCACGAGTGAAATGATTGTACAGAGTCTTTATTGCATCGCCATACCACCAGGATATCGTCAATGTAACGTTTCCACAGTCTAATCGTCTTGTGGAAGGGGTTGGTGTTTGTCAGCACATGGTTCTGTTCAAAATTATGCACGTATAAGTTCGCCAAACTGGGCGCATAAACACTACCCATACTCGTGCCGGACACTTGAAGATAGTACGTGTCCTCAAACTGGAAAAAAAATTCCTTCATAGCCAAAAATGCTAATGACATAATGAAACTTACTGGGGTGATGGAATTCAATTCAGTATTATTTAGAATGTCTGAAATAGTTTCCAGGGTTTCGTCCTGGGGTATGGAGGTATAGAGGGATTCGACATCGAATGAAACCAAAAGGTCACATTCAGGGTCGAAATCCACATTTGGTAAAAGCCTCAGCACATCCTTTATGTCCTGCAAATAGGTGGGCATATTCCGTACAATGGGTCTCAGGAAAAAATCTACAAAGGTAGACAATGGTTCCAAACATGAGCCAATATCTGATATAATGGGTATTCCTGGTGGTGGCCTCTGTGCTTTATGCACTTTTGGAAGGATATAAAAATAGGGCATCACAGGGTGACTTGTCTGTAAATAAGTCGACTCTTGGCTCGTGATCCATCCTTCATTCAGGGCCTCATCCACAGAATCCATTATTATCCTGCTTAGCTTGGGAGTAGGATCTTCTTTGAGGGGGCGATAGCACCTTCTATCGCTCAGTTGGCGTAGACACTCAGCCCGGTACATCTCAGTGTCCATGATGACCGTGGCCCCGCCGTTATCAGCGGGTTTGATTGTAATGGTCTGATCTTTGGTCAGTGCAGTCAAGGCTTTCAACTCTTTGGAGGGGATGTTACTATATGCATGCTTATTGTTGTTTACAACAAGGGGTGGTGAGGGATAGAGTCTCTGAATTAAGCAGAAAACTCTCACCCAGTCAAGAGATCTGGGCTAGATCCAACACCGTTTTTTAGCTCACTGCACCATCCCAGTTTCAGAACCTGGCTGTATGCAAATTAGTCTGTTCCTGTCCCAGTGCATGATGGGAACAGGGCAAACCAAACTACAAAAGCCAATTCTTACACTGGGAAGGAAACAAGCTCCCGGGGACCGGTTTCTGGCATTACAGCCGTCTTCGGCCCGGTTTGCTTGAATCCTGATGGTGCAATGAGCAAGGGACTCATGTCTGAGTATACCCTTCCACGCTTAGGGTGGACAAAAATATTTACAACAAGGGGTGGTGAGGGACAGAGTCTCTGAATTAAGCAGAAAACTCTCACCCAGTCAAGAGATCTGGGCTAGATCCAACACCGTTTTTTAGCTCACTGCACCATCCCAGTTTCAGAACCTGGCTGTATGCAAATTAGTCTGTTCCTGTCCCAGTGCATGATGGGAACAGGGCAAACCAAACTACAAAAGCCAATTCTTACACTGGGAAGGAAACAAGCTCCCGGGGACCGGTTTCTGGCATTACAGCCGTCTTCGGCCCGGTTTTCTTGATTCCTGATGGTGCAATGAGCAAGGGACTCATGTCTGAGTATACCCTTCCACGCTTAGGGTGGACAAAAGTATTTACAACAAGGGGTGGTGAGGGACAGAGTCTCTGAATTAAGCAGAAAACTCTCACCCAGTCAAGAGATCTGGGCTAGATCCAACAACGTTTTTTAGCTCACTGCACCATCCCAGTTTCAGAACCTGGCTGTATGCAAATTAGTCTGTTCCTGTCCCAGTGCATGATGGAAACAGGGCAAACCAAACTACAAAAGCCAATTCTTACACTGGGAAGGAAACAAGCTCCCGGGGACCGGTTTCTGGCATTACAGCCGTCTTCGGCCCGGTTTGCTTGAATCCTGATGGTGCAATGAGCAAGGGACTCATGTCGGAGTATACCCTTCCATGCTTAGGGTGGACAAAAATATTTACAACAAGGGGTGGTGAGGGACAGAGTCTCTGAATTAAGCAGAAAACTCTCACCCAGTCAAGAGATCTGGGCTAGATCCAACACCGTTTTTTAGCTCACTGCACCATCCCAGTTTCAGAACCTGGCTGTATGCAAATTAGTCTGTTCCTGTCCCAGTGCATGATGGGAACAGGGCAAACCAAACTACAAAAGCCAATTCTTACACTGGGAAGGAAACAAGCTCCCGGGGACCGGTTTCTGGCATTACAGCCGTCTTCGGCCCGGTTTGCTTGAATCCTGATGGTGCAATGAGCAAGGGACTCATGTCTGAGTATACCCTTCCACGCTTAGGGTGGACAAAAATGTTTACAACAAGGGGTGGTGAGGGACAGAGTCTCTGAATTAAGCAGAAAACTCTCACCCAGTCAAGAGATCTGGGCTAGATCCAACACCGTTTTTTAGCTCACTGCACCATCCCAGTTTCAGAACCTGGCTGTATGCAAATTAGTCTGTTCCTGTCCCAGTGCATGATGGGAACAGGGCAAACCAAACTACAAAAGCCAATTCTTACACTGGGAAGGAAACAAGCTCCCGGGGACCGGTTTCTGGCATTACAGCCGTCTTCGGCCCGGTTTGCTTGAATCCTGATGGTGCAATGAGCAAGGGACTCATGTCTGAGTATACCCTTCCACGCTTAGGGTGGACAAAAATATTTACAACAAGGGGTGGTGAGGGACAGAGTCTCTGAATTAAGCAGAAAACTCTCACCCAGTCAAGAGATCTGGGCTAGATCCAACACCGTTTTTTAGCTCACTGCACCATCCCAGTTTCAGAACCTGGCTGTATGCAAATTAGTCTGTTCCTGTCCCAGTGCATGATGGGAACAGGGCAAACCAAACTACAAAAGCCAATTTGTTGGCACAGAGGGTCTTGACTTCTTCTAGTACCACCCTTTCAAACGCTAGTACTTGAGGGGGCACACTGTGCAGAGGAGGGTTAAATGTAGACCGATTCTTCAGCCCCGTATTGATAAGATCTTGTTCATTTTCAGGCTGTTTTTATCTTTAAAGAAATGGTGCAAACAAACCTTGCGGAAAAAATGTGCTAGTTCACAATGTATTGTGAAATCATCTCCACTATTAGTTGTCACAAAACCCAGGCCCCTGTTCAGGACTGCGATCTCATCTTGTGTCAGTACCCTCTTACTCAAGTTGACTATCAAATCTTGTTGCATTGTCCCTCCCTCTACTCCTGATTCTGGCCTTGTTTGGTTTTGGAGCGGGTCTCAATCTGGTTGGGTACTTCCGGAGGTTGGTTCCAATGGACCTGTGTTTGATAATTCTGTTGGTTCCAACATCGGCCCCTTGATCTGCCTTGGCCTGCCCCTAAAAAAGGCTGGTGAGGAAATTCCGGTTGATATGACTGCCAAGGGCCTGGTGGTTGAAAATGAGGAGGAAAACCCCATGGGGTCGGTGGCCACCAATGTTGATAAGCTGGGCCACTGTATCCTCTCCTAAAAGATCTCCTCCACCCGCCTCTATACTTTTGACAATTATTAACTGTGAGATCAGAATCACTTGAATCCCATCCAAACTACTCCCAGAGTATGTAGAGCCCAGGCGTTTACCCCTGTTGTTAAAGGTAGGTGCCACATAATCGTCACTGGTGTAAGGATACACCACCTCATGCTTGAACTTTGCCAAGTCCTTTTTGAATTGATCAATTTTGGATTTAAGAATGGAATCTTTAAGATCTTTGTTGGCTTTGTTGGATTCTTCTTGATTTTTCTTGAAGATAATGCTAGTGACCTTGGTCTTTATCTGGGCTTCCATCACCTGTATTTCCATCAAAATAGCATCAGCTATCCTCTTGGCAGTGCATATAATTAAAAGTAACCAGTCCCTGATACACCCCCCAGGCTATTAGGGACCAATGCTTGCGAATTGCTTTGTCCTGCAAAAAGTAGCCTGGATGCATTGGTCACAATCAATCCTGGAGGTGCGCAATTACCGCGCAAATACTTCGCCATAATGGCACCATGTATGACGGTGAGTGAGTGGGATTTCTTCAGGGTGGTAACCGAATCCCAGTCATCAGCTGCAGATGTAGATGGACTGATAAAGTTGTCTAATATACTAGGAGTATTATCAAGTATACTCTGATAGGTGGCATCATCAAATGCCAAACCGCTGAACTCCGCCATGATCAGACGACGTCTTGATCAGCAAGATTGGAACAGGATAAAAACTTCTAGTCACAAATAGAAGGAAGACAGGATATAGAGATCAACTGGCTCTTACTTTTAGAGAACCAGGACAGAAAACAATACACCCACGTGTGTGTACTTGTCCGGTAACAAATAATGTGAAATAAAAGACCCGCAGCCATCAGCTGCACACAATTGCCACAAACACAAATCCTCTATGAAGTAAGGGTCATTAAGAACATATTTAAAGACCTACAGCAGATTGAATCCCCCAATCCTCTACTTAATAACAACAAAACAATCTGGTGTATCGATAAGTTACTGGCATGATGTTTATACCTGTCCATAGTGGAACAGTTGCGCCTCACGCGCAAAAATTTGCCAAACGGTAAATTGTCCCTTAAAGACTTGGGATGTTGGCTGTCATATTGCAGTAGTGATTTACATGCCATTGATTTACGGAATAGTTCACTTGCCAGACTAGTAGGGGTTGCATAGATTCCTTGGACCCTATTATGAGGGCCACTTGATTCCCATATAGACACTGTTCGTCCCAATGTTTTAGTTCCACTCTAGTGGTGGGCACATTAAACTTTATCTTATGGAGATGGATCGAAGATCTATCAGCTGCAGATGCTAGAAGGATAGACAACTGCTAAACCGCGCTGGCGTGGTACAACTATCGAGTTTCTGGGTTCTTCCAAGTGTGCTAAATTTGGAAATTACAGTTTACGATATGATGAGGTCAATGAGTGGCTTATCCTCAGAATAGGAGTATCATACTGTAGTTGGCAAAAGGCCCCTTTTCTATGTTTATCACCATGCAAATGTGTGTATGCACTCTTAGGAATTATTAACAGCAAAATATCGACATGGATTACCTAGGGGTAGGCAGGCAACATTAAGACATCAAGATAGGGCCACATTAGCACAAAGTTTTTGGACCTCGCTTTTTCAAATAAATATCTTAATAAATATCTTTTTATTTCTGGAAGCTCGATATTGGGCAATTACAGTGCACGACATGACGACGATATTGAGCAGTCTGTGTTTCAAACTAGAAATAGGAGTAACAGACTGAATGTGGCAAAATGAATTACAGCTTGTGTTTATCAACATACAAATGCCTAAATGTGACCTTAAGAATTGGCAACAGTAAGAATTTCTGCTTCTGCCGTTTGCAATAGGGTTATGAACATTTAGATTTCTTCTTTTAGTCTACATAAACATGACTTTTGGACTTCGTTTTGGTCCTTTACGAACCACGCACATTAGACATAGAGCGGGTATTGAAGATCTGTACTTATGATCAGTGAGGGTGTTTCGAATAATAAATGAACTACTCCTTGAATGGCGATGATGTCATTTTGTAGTTGTCTTGTTTTTTGAGACCACGTGACTGGTCTCATGTGACTCGTACTCAAAGTTAACAATGGCCGCTTGCTGGTGTTTGCTACCTTCCCCGGGCTCAGAAGACAGACTGGGACACCGACGGAAAGGTAAGCAGGGTGGATAAATTACTTAGGTCAAGTGGTTTGTAGCTTTGTGTAGCATCGCATATTTTTGGGACAGCACTTGGTAACTGGGGTGGTACCAAAACCGGCAGAATGGAGCTGTGGTTTACATATTTAACATATTCCTCAGGCCTTGTTTTTCTTTCAGTTCGGTGTAGCATTTCATATTCCTTTTACAGCTTTCTATTTTTGGATTGGGACCCAAATCGGCATAATGAAGCTGTGGTTAATATATTCTTGGGAGCTGGGTTCTCACTCACGCATGTGTTTCTGGTGATGCCGTGAGCAATGTCTGAGCTCAGTTGGCAGGTTACTTTTTCCGAGTCAATCAGGCTCCGTTTGACAAGGGAAGCGCTTTGAAATCCTCGTGACACCATTTTCCACACAATTAATCGAGCTCTTCCATTTTTACAAGACACAGGATTTAAAATCAAACCTTGTGGATGCCTTGTATATACACATTGACAGAATAGGACAGACAGTCTAGCTGGTTAGGGAGACAGGATAGAGATCACAGTGTATCAGAGATCGTCATTTAGGCAATCACTGTGGTTCATACATAGCTTTTATGTGTTTTAATGTGAATGAGAGTTTATCATCACATTCTTTTCTAGGGCGGGGTCTCCTGCAAAACCTGAGTCTGTGCCAGGTGAGGTGAGGCCTAACCCTACACAGGATAGGTGAGTGTACCTACTTACAAGTTTTATATTGGAGAAGAGAGGGGACTGTGTGGTACTCAGTTCATGATTAATCTAAAGGTATAGTTGTGTTTCTTCCTCTGTAGGTGTGTGGGAATCCTCCATCCTGTATAGAGGTATTTGTGGTATTCACAAATGTGAACACTGTGATTATGGTTTTTTTTCACAATTTCTTTATTGTTTTATTTGTTGCAGTAGCTAATATATAAGAAGGTCCTGAAGAAAGCCGGGGCAGTGTGCTCTATTGGCTGAAACTAGTTGACCTAAGACCTGCGGCATATTTGTTAGAAACGCAGCACCTGCACTGTTTTTAAAAGGCATATGAGTGGACATTAATAAAATTGTTGGGTTCACTACTATGCTCTTTTTAAATTCTCTCACTAACACTGCACTGCAATTTTTTGTTTCAATCTGAGTACTTGGGACTATAGGTTTTTAGTCATCTAACATTGTCGTGTAAGATGTTCTGACTCTCTGGGTCACAATCTCAGATCACGGTATCATCCCCTGAGTTAATGGGGTGATGTGACAGGGAAGCTAGGATTCCAAATGATGACACTGGCCACGAAGGGCAGTTGATGGAAATCCTTCTTTCATCTTCCCTGAATAGGGTTGTGCGTATTTCTTAGGTTGTTTAAATTTGAATTCGACTTGTCTGTAAGTACCAACATTTTCTTTCTATGTTTCCTCTCTCCTTTGGTTTTTTAGATATCATAGACCACCAGATTGTTTTGTTGGTATTACTATATTGAATTGTTAAGAGGAACAGGGGATGAAGGAGAAGGAAGTATAGGAGAAGAACGGTGCACAGGAGATGTGGCAGAGTCCTTCTTCTTGGTAGGTACTACAGTGGGTGTTGTATCTGCCTTCCTCTTCTTGTGTGGTATGGTGGATACAGCACCTGTCTTTGGATCAATGTAGATCTTCTTTTGCAGAGGATCAGGTTGATAAAGTTCTTCTCCTTGTGTAACCTTTGCCGGCGCCGATTTTTTCGGATCCAAACGAGGTTGCTGCTTGTCTTTAGCCTTAGGAGGTGTTACAGTGTCCTTTGGCGTAGTTTTCGGCACCAAAGGTGTTGTTTTCGGTGTGGTAGGCTATTTCGAGCGCTTGGGTGCATCCGAATCAGACCTAGTCGGTTTCGATACCGAAGGAGATGGCTTCGGAGTGGAAGCTGGTCTCGTCGGCTTCGAGGCTTCAGATGCTGGCTTCGCACCTTTGTCTTTAGAAGTCAAAGGAGCAGAGACTACTTTCGGTTTCGTTGCCGATGGAGCTGGTGGGATCGGCACGTGCAGCTTGCTCGGAAGGCTTACTTATTTTCTTCGGAGCCGGGCTCGATGGCGGGGCTTTCGAAGTGATTTTTCGGTCTCGACTGGGCCCCGGAGGCGGAGTGTTGACCTTTGCCTTCGGTTTGGGTGCTGTGTGTGGTGCAGGGGCAGTAGTACTCATGCACTGACCCAATGTATGGAGTCATCCGAGTCGTCTGCCTCGATTTGGAGATCATCGGAATCCTCTTCAGGAACGAGCGGTACCTCCTCGTCGAAGATATCCACCGATTCCAGAGCTGATCTCTGCATGTCGTGTCGACGGGCTCTCTGATCTCGGATGGTATTCTTGGATCGAAAGGACGCGCAGGCTGTACTGCTGAATTCGTCGTGTTCTGGCGATAAGCACAGGTTACAGACCTCGTGGTGGTCACTGCATGGAAACTTTGCTTCACACACAGGGCATTTCTTGAATGGCATCCTTTCCATGAGGTGTGGGCCTCACGGCGTGGATAGCCCCAACGGCCTGCGTCGATGAGCGGACCTCGATTGTCAGACTTTAATGGTAGACCAAAAACTCTTTGATATCAAAGATAGTTTGGCTGTCTTACAGGACTTAAATGAAATAAGAAGAAAACAAAGTAATGTGTTCCTGAAGCCAACCACCACTGAAGAGAAACGGACCGTCCCAGCAAGGCCTTTCTGGATCCCAATGCTTGGTGATCTGGTCAGAGAAAAGATCGTGGACAAGAAGGAATTTGGGCATTCTTACTGACAACCCGTACCTGTCCTAGCAATCCACGGATCAAGAACTGTATTACTGCCGCCCCTTGCTGGAAAAAAGGAGAGCAGGTTCGTGTCTATCAACTTGGTCAAACCACCTCATGTGGCCGATCATAAGCAGTAGGCCAAGTGGACTCCGCCAATGTAGCAGACGCCCAGCTCTGGCTCCTATCCAAGAGATTCAAACTGAGAGACTCATCACCTTTGAAGAATCTGCAGTGCGAAATGAAGGACTAAGCAACAAAGCTATGGCACTTGTACCTCTTGAAACCCAAATAACAGTTAGTCAAGAAACGCCTGTCTACAATGAAGTAGCATCTGACTGCACAAATGTTACAAGTAATCCTGAGGTTCCAGCGAGTTCAACGAATCCCGATGCAATCCCAACAATTGACAGAACTGCCTCTGGCTATTTCATTAACTTTGATACATTTTCCGAGGATCCAAGCGAACCTAAAACTGCGCCAGTAAAAAGATCTTTGAAAGAACAAGCAACAGACCTTTTTCATCACCTGGAAAAGACTTATTTGGTTTCACCATGGATTGAACTTTGGATTGTGTTGGGTGTGCTTTTTATTCTACTTTGGTTGACTCTGGTAATAACTTTGGGAATGCTGATAAATGGAAGATATGTAACAATGGACACAGCAAGTAAGAACATCAACTTACTTCTCAAGCCACACAAATCATCTCATCGTGAACAAAGAGACTTGTCATCAGTGAACATCACAGCGGGTCCTATACCAGGGAGTATAGCTTGGGACAGAACTAATTATGACATGTTTGGCCCGTCAGAGCTGTTGAAGATTCCACACCAGTTCAAGATTTCCTTGAATGACTTTGTTTCATCTAGTAAATTTTCTGATGATTGGGACTTCGAGACTGTTAATAATATGATGTCGGACTTTACAAATCATGAATACTTAGAAAGTTCATCAGATTATGAACACATGTATTGTTATAATCACTATGGTCATCATTTCTTGCACAAATATGCAAATCCTAGAAATTTATTAATGTATAACCAATGGGAACATTGTCCTACGCCACCAAAGGGTAGCTCAAAAACGTTTTTTAGAAAATGTCCGTACTTTTCAGAGTTCAATGTATCCAATCCGGAATCATTTCACTAAAAAAATGTAAACAAAAACAGGAATGAAAAGTATGTTAACAAATACCAAGCAAATTTATTCTCCAGCCTTTTATGCTCAACTGTCTTCACTAGGTTTTTAATCTTGGAAAGACAATATTGAGACAAAAACTGTCTGGGGCACAAAAGATTGGCAAGTGCAGGGGATAGAAGCTTTATTTAGAGCCTGCATCATGTGAGAAGTTAGCCTGGTATATGATGTTCACTATTTTAGTGAGCACCTTGCACCAGTCCAAACAACCCTTATGCTGATGGTTTAAAGTCAACCTTATAGACCAGCTATCCTAGTGGTAGCATGGACAAAAGCAGTCTTAGGCTAAACTCAAGAGGGCATTGAAGCCAGCTGTTTTACCATATGCAAACCTTTTAATACCAAATGAAAGGACACCACACAGGTTATATATTCAAAATATATATGTATTTATTTCTAAACAAATCCCCTTAACTCTTTATGAGCACAGGAGCACAAGCGTATAACAAGACACTTAATATAGCATACAAAAGTTGCACAAATATGGATAGGCCCTGGTGGCCCCTAAAACCATATATTAAAATAGTGGTATAAGAACCACGTCACAAACAATGGTAAGGCCTAGGGCCTTGGGAATCGCTGGGGCTACACTGGACTAACAGCAGTTAGGGAGCAGGAGGCCCACAGGATGCGGGTGCAGTGTCTAAATGCACATGGGTGCACCTATAGAAGTCAATGGGTGCGTAAAGTTAGAAAGTTGCAGATTTGGAAGTCTTCCGGCTGGACTAGAACTTAACCACTTAAAACTAGGACACTAGGGATGTAAATCTCTACAGGAGCACCACAGTACTCGCGTTACCTCACCCACAGGAAGCAGGTGCATAGGTGTCAAAGTGTGTCGGGTTTCGTCGTGGAGTTCTATGGAGCCTTGGAGAAAAGGTGCTGCAGGCGACCAGGAGAGAAGAGTCCGTTTGGATCTATGGGTTGATCGAAGATGTAGAGTACCTGAAAGAAAAGGGGGCAGAGTCTGGGTCACTAGCCAGTGACCAGGAAGGAACCAGGAAGGAACCAGGTGATGTCGGGTTGCTATCAGGTGATGTCGTGAAGCTTGTCTCCGCTGCCACGTGGACCAGGAGGTGTCAACGACGACCAGGTGGTGGACACAAACTGTCCCACGAAGGCTCTCGCTGTCGGCGGTGTTGGTTCTCGATTCGGAGTCAACAGGCCTTGGCAAATGCAACCCACGCAGGATTCGAAGATGGCTTCTGGATCAGACCAGCAAGGTCTGATGGGCTGCTCCTTTTCAGGGGAGCAAGGGCCAGTCTGGAGCAACCAGACAAGCATTGAAAATTCGAAGGCTCGTCGTCACAGAGGCCACTAGCCAACGGGCAAGTGACCGGACAGACGTATCGAGCAGGAAAATGCAAAAGGGCTCCACGCAGCACTCGGTGAGTGTGGAGAGGGGATCTTCGGTGCAAAAGCTGCTCGGGGCTGGGGCTTCTCAATCCCCAATGCACAGCTTTGAGGGTGCTTCAGAAGCTGCACAGAAAGCACTTAGCTGGCTTTCAAAGATGGCCGGTCCCACGTCTCACGTCTCCTCCACGGGTCTCAGCTTTGCTGTGGCTGTGGATCGGGCTGTTGGATGTCTGGAAGTCCGGTTCTTGTCAGGCTCTGAGGTTCTTTGGTTTCCGACATCGCCTTATGCGGCCGCCATTTTGTGTCCTGTCACCATTTTGTGTTGCCCTCACTCAGGCGAAGCGGCGAACTGAGTGTTTTTGCCTTTTCCAGCTGCTATGTGTCTTTCTGTTAAAAAGTAATCCCCTGCCCTGGTTTAGGAAACCGATGTCAGGGTCTGTCCAAGTCCACTAATCAATTTCTAGGCTGATTGATCCCTGTCTTGACTTACTGTTTGGCTTTCCCAATTCTTCCCTTACTTTATCTTATCCGACTGGCCTTCGCTATTCTCTTCTTGTATTCTCATTACACAACTATCCTTTGAGGCACACGAATACGTCCCGCCACCTGCAAATTGGATTGTAGGCACTAGCACTGATTAACTTGTGGGGAGGGGTAACACACAGGGCCTGAAAGAAGGGCGTATTTGGGACACTTGATAGCTTGTTTTCCAACTTTTCCTATTGGTTACCATTGTATGTATTGGGAGTATATGTTGTAAATATGTGTGCTATAAAAGCTTGTGCGCCACAAAGTGGCAGTCTCCTGAGAACCTACTCTGTACTTCTGGGACAACTGTGCTCAGCTGCAGCTAATAAACCTGTTTTTTTACGCCTAACGGAGTGTCTCGTGTCTCCGTCCGACAAGGCAGGTGAACCCGGAGATTTTAGGCATGCCCTGCGCCGTCAGGCCCATAAGGCCCGGTTTTTCAGCTCTGTTGTTTGAGCTCCGGCGGGAGCAACGATAAAGCAAACCGTTGAGCGCTTGATGGTGCCTGCTTGCACAGGGTGGTCCCTCCTTGACCACAAAGGAGATTCCTCAGTCTTCTACGTCGAGTAGGATGTCGAAGGGTCCAGAGTTCCGTTTCAAAGTTTCAGTCAGGATTATCTAAAGTCTATGTACACAGCTCCTACCTTTATTCCAAATCAAGGGGCTGGATTACCTGCTAGGTCCCTCCTACGGGTGGGACCCAGGAAGGGGGTGGCTACACCCCTTTCCCTTTGTCCAGTTTCGCGCCAGAGCTGGGGCTGGAGTGCCCCAGCACCGGTTTGAACTGGGCTATGCATGGGCCACCTTGTGTGCCCCAGGCAGTGTCTGGTTTCATTCAGCCCTCCCTGCCCCAATCCACTATCTCCTGTCTGGGGTGGTGCTAGCACCTCCCTGTGACAGGAAACCTATTGTCCAGGCCTCCCCTGCCAGAGTTTCGGTCAGCAGCAGGAGGCCAGACTTGTGTCTGTGGCAGCAGCGTCCATTTTGTGATGCTGAGGCTCTGGTTAACTTTAACCGGGATTAAGGTTAGTAACATGTCTTCTCCCTCTAGAAGGGTGGAATGCTACCCCCGTTGCCAGAACTGGCGAGGGGGTAGTATTCCAAAGCGTATGACACCTTACACGACATGTTTTGATAAAGCCAAACCAAAGATAGCATCTAATCGCGAGGATTATAATGCACTTAAGAGTATATGGTATGGCAATATCCCAGAACAGCTATAAGGACATGGATTCGAAAGCTGCAGACAGGCTCAGCTCATGCTAGAGCACCATCTCACATAAACCCAAGCACTCTGCCTCCAGGATTGTTAAGGCCGGCCATAGGAGTGACTTATAGGTGTATATGTGTCCAGATATAAGGTTAGACATAGGTATACAATATCTAAGCAAGGGGTGATTACACGACCTTGCCCCATCTGAGTGATCAGCCAGTTATGTCAGTTTGGATGGCCAGCCAGGGGTGGCAAAAGATATGCTGCAGCCCCTGGTAGGCCTTGGATGCACTTATGCCCTGGATACCTATAGTACTCTGTACAGGGGCTCATAAGGTGACCCAATCCCAATTGGTGATGTACCTAAAATACATGGTTGTGAATTTAGAGAGAGAACAGCAGGGCTGTGGGTCTGATTAGCAGGCCCACAGCCACATTAAGTCAAAAATAAGTGAAGCAAAAAGCAAAAAATAATGGGGTGACCATAGGATAGCAGACCCTACTCTCCTACACATCGTCCCTGAGCAAATTATGTTTTTGAATGACACTGTCCAACAGATGTCTTATCTTGGGTTAGCCAAGATAAAAGACTTGAACAATCCGTCTATACCTGCTCCTACACCTGCTAGTGATAACACTTCAGAGGGGGGAGTCGATGTACATACTATTTTGCATCACAACAGAACAGATCCAGATTGGAATAAATGGTTGATCTTGGCCCACAGACACAAACAACTGTCAAGATAGATTCCTGAATAAAACAATGGGGTTCACATTCATTAGGCCAGAACCAAGATATGTTCAAGGACAGCATTCAGGAATAGTAACAACATACAGTGTAGGGAAACTTTGCCTTGATTGGATACATAGATCTACACTTAAGGAAGTAAAGCAACACTTATTTTTACTTAAAGATGGCGCTGATCTTAGGGAATTGTTGCTAGGACCAAGAACATCACGTCATAAACATTTTATATATGCCGGTGTCTTTGCTGCTTATAATGAAGCATGGAAAATTACGCAAGCAGAGACTGCAGAACGAATACGAGAAATTGATCGTATTCATTTTGAGAAATCTCTCTCTGTGGTTGACAATGGGTTAACAACTCTGTGGTCCAGGATATATTCTTTATGTAGCATAGTGTCTTCTGCCATAGACATCATGGAACAGGACTCGGTCATGTTGCAACATGGTCAGTCGCAATTACGTTCTATCATGCTATTAGGCTGGACGTTGCAAAACCTTCATTCAGGCTATGTGCTGTGACATTTAATCAATACTACGTCACTGTTTTCAGAATTCAATCTCACTGATAAACAGATCAAATTGGCACATAGGGGAGCAGACAATACGGTGCTGAGCATTGAAAAACTGGAAAGATTGCCATTTTACTGTCGCTGAAAAGCCAGTTATGGAATGGATTATACATGGAACAATCACTCTGCCTGTTACAATTTTCTATTTTCAATATTGCCTACAACATATACCAGTAGGCACATATAAAAGGTTGGGTAAATAATACATCAAGACATCCAGGGAATTGCCGTACACATACAGATGTTGGAGTGGGGGTAGTGAAGTGCTTCTTAGCGGGGAAAATTGTAAAAATGTACCAAGCGGTTCACTCCTATTTCAGGGTATAAACGGGGCCTGCAATAGTTCCTTTAAAAACTTATCCTGCCACCTGCAAGGTTCACCAGCCGCGGTGATTGATCCAATTTTTGGACAACTCTGGAATGGGAGTTACCTTACATTGAATGATCGCAGCTGCTGTGGCATGTTGCCAGGCATACCATATCTAGTAACTGTCAGCCAGGGTCACTTGCTGTATGCAAGTATTGTTTCCTAAAACCAAGACAGCCACGAGTCGCCACTTTGGCCTTCACTGAACATCTCTTCTATACAAATTGATACTTTAAGCAGAATGAAAGCCATTCTTTTTTTTAAAAACTGTGCCACTGACCTCGGCCAAAGAAACCTATGATCTGCAAGTCGCAAGGACTTCTGCAGACTTACATGCCCTCTTAACTACAAATTGCCCTATAGGTTTCTCAGAAATGTTAAGTCGTATCTTAAACATGTCGGATACGAGTGGTATTGTACATGTATTTAAGACCGTATTTTCTGGACTGTTAGCACCTTTAGAAGCAGTCCTAGTAATATTTCCAAACTTTGTGCACTCTGTGTTTGGCGGATTGCCTCTCATTTTGGAACTCGCTGCAGGAATACTATTTTTGCTCCTATTGCTGCGATATGGCAAGTCATTTCACAAACGACACCTAGTTCTCCATGGAGAAAACTCTACTAGCAACGAAGTGTCGTGAGCGCATCGTCCAAATGTTGGGACTACCTCGTCTAAGAGAATTAAATACCACATGGTTTCTGTCATTCAGACCAATTTGGCAAGATTGCATCCTACCTGTTCTATGCTGCCTGCTATGCGGAGAAGAATGTGTGTTAGACACATGTCTCACACTCCCATCAGTCATGCCAACGGATGTTGATACTTTGGTTGAACCAGTAACGGCCCATGCACTGTGTTGTCCCCAGCGGCTACTGATTCTGATAACTGCATTCATTGAGATCTCACAGACGCAAAATGCTACTGCTGTAATTCATGAATTTTTATCTTGTGTTCTGATTAACTTGGACATATTATATTTGTCAATCTGTAACTTGGAAGATGTTTTTTTTTTTATAAAACCGAATAAAGTTTGTTGATAATAATCACTAGGGGATTCATTTTCAGGGTAGCATGGTATCCCTCACAATAACTCTAGGAGTCACAGTCCACACAATATACATGCTTTGTTCCCCCTACTTACAACCTTACATGTACCCCCAATCACCTGCCCAAACCTCTCCCTGCTGATGCCAATGTGGTCCTCCGTCATCCCACAGACCATATTTTTGGCCCCTTTGAAACTGCCCATACAATAAAAATGCTGCAGTTGTAAATACATATCAACTACCATTTGTTGTGTTTGAAACATTTTATTAAATAATAAAACCTAATAAACATAAGCTGATTTTTAAAGCAAAACAAAACGTCAGTTGCCATACACATAAGACACAAAAGTAGTACATAAAAATCAACATACTGTAACACAGCAAAGTTTTGTAGAGCATAATTCCTAATTTCGGGCAATCTTTAAAGTTCAACAATAGAAATGTACATAAAGAACAGGAAAGGAAACAAAGAAGGTAGGATACAGTGATTTCATTAATGCAACTGTTACTTGCGCTGACTTAGAGCGCCTTTTAAAACTTTTTAAATCGTTTTTTGTTGTTTTGGTGCATTATTGCTACTGCGCGCTGATTGCTAGCGCTTCAGATAGCTGTTCTAGTGCTGTATTGTACCTTCTGCGTGCTGATTGCTAGCGCTGGTTTCATTTGTGTGTCACTGCCTACCTGACGGTACATCTTTTTTCCTGCTCTCCTCATTTTCACCACCTGGGGCGGAAAGCCGGGTGTTCTCCTGCTCCTGACTTTCGTATCTTTTCCTTACCTCTTTTCCCCGTCTTGCTGGGTGGCATCAGCATCGCAGTGGATTTTCTGGCTCATTTCCCCATACCTGCCCGGCTGACTAGGGGCCGCAAGGTATCCTGGGACCAGTAGGCTAGTAGGCTGCATTCTGTATTCAGCGGCCATCTTAGGAGGATTTCTGGCACGCTGGTCGGCGGACCAGTGGTGCGGTCTTCCTCACCTTCGTCGGATTTTTTATAAATTTAGAGGCCCTCATCTCCGCGCAGCAGACGCGCGGTGCGGGTGCACCTACTATCGCGCCAAAGGAGTGCCTAAGGTAAGCCCGTCTGCGCCCGTCAGCATCCCATAGGCGGACGGGTGCGGGCGGAGCTTCATCCTTTTTGGTCTTAGGCCTCTTACAGCATGCGCACATACACTTCTGAGGAGCTTCTTTCCTTAAGAGGAAAGTCTAGTAATTGCTACAGATTCTTCCCCAGAAGACATGTCTGTAAAAAACGTTGTCCGGCTTGCGGATGGGGTACGGGTGGCCCTCCTGTGTCATCTCCTCGTGACTAGCCCATAGTTCTGTCTTGTCTTCTTCTTAATACTAGGTCCCTTACTAGACACTCCCTGGACATTTACAATCTCTTGGCCGACACAAACCCTCTGTGTCTCTTTCTTACAGAGACTTGATTGGGTGAATGTTCGGGACCCGACCTAGCGTCAGCCATTCCCCACAGCTATGCTATCTTCAGGAAAGATAGGGCTCAGGGCAGAGGAGGCGGCTTAGCCCTAATAGTCGATAAACGTTTTCCCTGCACTATCATTTCCACCGACGATATTGCGGGCTGTGAATCCCTGGGGTTTTCTCTCTCCTTATCCCCTCATCAAACTTGGGCTGGGCTTCTAGTTTACAGACCCCCGGGACCCCTAGGCTCTTTTTTTTTAAGAGCTTTACACAGCTGTGACAGCTCTGTGCCTTAAAACGGACCAGTGTCTGCTGCTGGGGGACTTCAACATACACATGGACTCAGGCACTGATGCTGATACCATCAAGGTATTAGACGTTAGCACCCCATTGGGTTTGGTCCCTTTCATCACTACTCCCACACATAACAAAGGACACACCCTGGACCAAGTGTTTTCCACCACCTCCATTGCTGTGTTTCCCCCCAAACCCGTTTTATGGTCGGACCACTATCTTGTTAAGTTCCAGATCTCTTTGGCCAATAAACATCCATCCCGACTTTTAGAATGCTCGCGTCAAACATCGAGAGCCTTCAATCGAGTATCCCCGGATATGTTGGTGCAAGCTCTCTCTTCCCACCCCTGCCAGCTGACTGGCAGCCTCGAAGCCTATCTAGACCTCCTACAAAGCTGGCTGGTTGAGAGATTTGACGAACTAGCTCCCACTACTACCTCACGTAAAAACTGTAAACGGGCTTCTGCCCCGTGGTTTACAGCTTCTCTTGCGGATATGCGGCGTAGCTGTAAGAAAGCGGAATGAGTCTGGCGCCGTTACTATGATCCTTCGGACAAGAATGTATATAGGGAGTCCATCAAGCTCTATCACTGCAGCATCACTTTAGAAAAGAAAGCATATCTCGCTAAAAGAATTGAGGCCGCAGCTGTTGCCAGCAAGGAAATCTTCCTTATTGTTAAGGAATTTACTGTACCTAGCTCTGTTCTGCCCACGCACCATCACTCTGAACCCTGGGTGTCTCAACTGGCCAAATTCTTCATTTCTAAAATCAAGACCATTCCTTTCCCCCTACCACTTTAACAACTCCGTCTGAAATAGGTGCCCCTTCCTCTATGTTCCTTCCTGATGATGGTTCTTTTCTGGCCAACTTTTCCCCTCTTTCGTCGACTTCTTCTCTAGATCTGATTTCTAAACTCAAATCTGGCTCACCTCTGGATCCTTGTCCTGCAAAGTGCCTGGGAAAAATGGCCCCAGTGATCAATGATCTTATCAACCCGGTGCTCAACTGTTCAATGAGCACGGGCGTGGTCCCTCAGGCCTGGAAGCATGCCCTGATCCTACCGCTTTTGAAGAAGCCTAATCTAGACCCTTTGCTGCACGCTAACTACAGGCCTATCTCCCTCCTCCCGGCTTTGGCTAAAGTTGTGGAGAAGCACGTCCACCCCTCTCTTTCAAACTTCCTGGGAAACAATAACATTTTGCATGATACCCAGTCGGGTTTCCGTGCCAATATGAGTACGGAGACGGCATTATTGGAGGTCACTGATGCCATCAGAGAGGTGCTGGACGCAGGAGGCAAGGCCATGTTGGTAATGTTGGACCTGGCGGCGGCCTTCGACACCGTTCCCCGCGACGGTCACCTTCTCAGATTAAGGGAGATCGGGCTGCGGGGAGCGGTGTTCCATTGGTTTAAGTCCTTCCTAGCTGGCCGCCGCCAAACGGTCTGGGCCCCCCCCTTCTCGGCCGAGATGCCGCCATTGGAGGTAGGGGTGCCCCAGGGCTCTGTTTTGAGCCCTACTTTGTTTAACATCTATTTGGCACCCCTGGCGGCTCTGGCGGAGTCTTTCGGCGCCCAGATCGTGTCCTACGCTGACGACACCCAGCTTCTCTTCACCGGTCAGAAGGGTGCAGACTTCGATGGCGGGCAGATCACAGGCTGTCTGGGGCCTGTCTTCAAGTGGTTTGAACAACATAGCCTTAAATGCAACTCCGATAAATCGGAGCTGCTGTTTTTCGGCTGTCCTTCTGACCCCAGATGGCAATCTTGGTGGCCGCCGGCCATGTTTCCCCCCACGGCTGCCTCCCTCATGGCCAAGAATCTGGGAGTGCAGATCGATGATGGCCTCACGATGAAACCCCAGATCTTGGGCCTCGTCGGCAAGTGTTTCAGCATCATCAAGATGCTTAGGAAATTTCTTCCGATGCTTTCTCTCTGTCACTGGAAAGTGACTGTTCAGGCTTTGATAGGTCCGCGCCTGGATTACTCCAACGTTCTCTACCTGGGCCTGCCGGAGGTTCTCCTCTCTCGCCTGCAGGTTGTGCAGAATGCTGCTGCCAGAGCCATTTTTGGCTTTCACAGCAGAACAAGCGCAACGGCATTAATAAAAAAACTTCACTGGCTTCCCATCAAAAAAAGCGTGGCCTTTAAGGCTCTCACACTGACCTTTAAGGCTCTCCATGGCGAAGGAGCAAAATACATCAGAAACCGACTGGATTTCTACCTGCCTTCGAGGACTCTGAGGTCAGCTTCTCTGGCCTTGGCACATGTTCCATCTATCAGAAGAGCCCGAATTGGTGGTCGTTCCTTCCGCTATCTTGCTCCTAAACTTTGGAACTCTTTGCCTGTCTCCCTGAGATTGAACACTAATCTTCTGGGTTTCAGGAGGGAGCTAAAGTCCTGGCCCTTTGTCCAATAGTCTTATGTTCGGTCTGTCCGCCCCTGCTGCTCCTCGGAGTAGCTGAGCATTATATAAAACCAACTTAACATAACATAACATAATGCTTCCTACATATAGAAAAACAAAAATACTAATTATTTTGCTTAGGCAATAAAGTCCTCACATTATAATACTAAGAGAAATATATTGAACAATGAACATTTCATATGTAATTAGAATTCAATTTGAATATTGTATCCTCCTCAGCATTATTTGACTCATGATTACATCCTGAATGCTTTCTGGAAAGGAACCACCTCATGGGGTTCAAAATCACATCTTTTCCAACAATAGGATTCAAATGATAAACTTGAATTTCAATTCAATTTATTGATTTAGGCCATTTTAGAGATCAACAATTTGAAATATATACAAAATCCATACACTTTTGTAAAATTGTCTTCTAAACTTGAATTCCATCCACTTTTTGATTAAACTCTCCCCATTCCAGCAAGCATCATAAGACCACTTGTTATCTTCCCAATTAGTGATAATGTTTCGGCTGGCAACAACAATAAATATGTTTAGAATTTAACCTCCGAAAGCAAAAACATGCCATTTCTGAATCATGGTGCACAATAAAATGTAGGAACACAAGGGCACAAGGGCATATTTTGGTGTAGCATTTATTAAGGTTTGACCAGACTTGAAACTAGAATTCCTGATTTTTTGGACATTTTTTGGACATTTAAATGTCATATTTTTGATAGAGTTCTATTAGACCCAGCACAAGCTCACCGAAAAATAGAAGATGACTGAATTGTACTTAGAGAAAATGTGCTGATAAGTAATCTATTGATGTAAAATACAGTGGTCAGGCAATGCCTGTGCATCTAATCTATTCAGATTTAAACTCCATAGTGTGTTCAATAAATTGACTGAGCATAATACTTAAAGGTCCATCTCTCAGATCAGTTCTAGTACAGTTTTAGTTGCGATAACACTAATAGAGATCATTGATAAATAGATTTTAAAAGCCATGGGTGGAATCGATCCTTAGTCTAAATCTAGATTATTGTCTGCAATAGAAACCAGTACAAACAGATCAAATCTAAAATCATTATGTTTATTATAGTGGTTTAGAGTAAACCCAGAAGACACACATTTTTCCTGAAACTCAGAAAATGTATCTAAAGATTATGATTACATCCTATTTTATGTCCAGAGACTGCTTTAGCTGCTTTCCTGTTTAAGTGACATTTGCAATTATATTTAACACAACATTAACGCTGGATGTCAGAAATTCTGTCTTTAAGTATTGTGTAAGAGTTATGTGTGATGGTTTTTATTTGATCTGAAGCAACACTAACACTAAATAAGTACATGCACCGGTTATCATCCAACTAACATTATTAGCAAACTTAATTTGGAGGGAATTGAGAAAAATGGCCTCATGTTTTATTGTTAAAAAAATACACTGGTTCAGTGATTCACAGAATTTGCAAATGCTAAACCCCTTTTTGAAATGTACTAATCCCAATTAACAATTCAGAATTTGGAAGGGGAATGTTAATAGTTTCCCTTCTGAATATTTAATACATTGTTAAGGAATATATTGAGCTTTGAAACCATATGTGGACTGAAAAACAGTAACAGGAGGTAGTAACCCAAGGGGACATTTGTGAATCTGAAAGTAAAATGGGGTGCATTAAAAATGCCTTATTTAAAAGCTATCACAGACAAAGTGGTGTGCAGACTCTACAAGCAACCACTTTTAACCAAATGGATTATTAGTACATGAATCTCAGTATTTCCTAAATTGCTGAAATTTAGTCTCAAATATTTTTGTAATGTGTAAATATTTGTTCCTGTTAGTTCCCCTTTCAATATTGTCATGAAATGTACCTATTCTTTTTGTCAAACATATTGAAATATCTTTATCACAATTTTTGGGGCATTCTAAAAAGTGTTTTCACTCTCTAACTTGAAGCTTCCTAAGAAAAATACTGACGCCAGTTCCTGGTTTCTCCTAGATCATTTAGCTTTCTCACTAAAACAAGCACAATATTGATTTGAGAGAGGTGGTTATTGTAGTCATAGGCACTGGGTTAGTTTAGAAAAGACCAATTCCTTAATCTTTACAAATAATACTTGGAAAAGTTTATGTTCAATAATTTCAGATAATTTACTGATAAAGATATCAGATAAAGATCCCCTAATTTCTTATGCCTTGTGGTATCAAAAATATGATAGAATTAACAGACTTCTCTTCTAGATAAATCCAGGTATGAGAAGGTATTAAATGAGAGTATCAACTTTCTGTTATTTTAACACATTTTCTCAGTGCACAGAGTATTTTCCCTACATAGATCACAACATTTCATGCAATGGTCTGTGCTTGAACGAACAATGAAGGTGTAAAAATGCATTTCTACCACAATCAGGAAACCCTTGGGTCTCTGACGATTACTGTTGCAAATGAAGACCTAGCTAAGATGAAATATCCCTTTAAAAGGACGATTTCCCTCACCCAACATAGTTGGCATGCTTCCTTATTGGGAATCTCTTTGCACCATGAAACAACCCACTCACTAAGAGGGAGGAGTTCAGGCATATTTTGTTATAGAGAAAGGTATACTAAATATCACAATAATGAGCTCAGGGTAGTGGGGGCAGCAGAGTGAAAATTAAAACTTGCTAAAGGGTATTTGGTTTTCATTATTTGTACGCCCCTGGGCCAGGATTAAAAACAGGACACTTTGGGAGAAATATATATGCACTGTTAGAGTCAATAAGAGGTCAACATGTTTCAGCCTATTAACCCTCCAAAGAGGTGTTTGCAGCATTCTTCAGGACTTAATCAAAAGTTCTGCCGCTCAATGTACTCAATCAATAACAAGCATTGTCATAGCCAATAGGTCTCGCCTTTGGGACCTCATAAGTGTTTAGCCATGCACATTCAGTAACAATATGAAATAATTACTATTAAAAAAAAGAAGACTATAAACTAATTAAGCTAGACGTGACTTTATAACTGTTTAGTCAAACGTTTCTGGAGGTTTAGTATATATAAACAACTCCTTTTTTCTATGGCGTCATATAAAATTGATGCTCTAAATTTTGGTAAGAGTGCACAACGTCAAAAAATTCAATACTGCTTTTATATCAATTTACTTTTGAAAGCTTGAAGTGAAAGACAATTCTATGGGTGGCATTTGGTTATGAGTAGGCGCTATTGACTATTTCTGGATGACAATGTAATTACCATTTTTTGTATAAGATGTGTTAAAAGTATGGGTAGGGAAAATGGCTATTTTGGCCAAAGGCTGCCCTTTCTATATGCTTGCAAGTTTAATTTGTAAACAGAATCACAATTTGTTATGTGGTACACTGTAATGTTGGATTCATCTGTTTTACCCTTCTGATAAGCAAGGGATGACGATGAACCGTTTTTTCGTCCCTGGTTTTAAATGGATTCAGGTTGGAACAGAAGAGGTTTTGGTTGACTTTGCCTCAGATAATGGTTGTTTCCCGCATGCTGCTTTCATGCGACTTAAATCCCTTCAATGGAAGAGGCGGCTGCATGCCTGCATATATGGCCAGATCAGTACTTGGCTGTTTCGGTTCTCCAGTGGGGCTAGAATAGAAGCTGTTAAGGGCAGGGGCTTAGCTTCCCATTGGTGCAGCAGGTGCAGTGGCACCAGGTCCCAGATGCCTTAAAGGCCCACTGAACCCTGATAACTACTGTTTGTCACAGTTCAAACAGAGGCCTGAGGGGCCCACAGAACAATGATTATTGTTTTTTTCCACAGTCCAAATAAAGGGCAGGGGTCACATTTCCTTTCTTGCCTTCGGGCCCAGGGCACACTGGCTAGGCCACTGGTTAAGGATGCAGTCGGGAAGAGGTGGCGAGACAGGTGGATTATCTAAACAGCTCGACGATGGCACCATGCCTGGGTATTAAAGTATTCATTACAATTAAAGACTTAAGCAGGAATAGATATCATAATATAGGAATGCCTATGTACAAATGCAGCTCGATTAGCGGCAGCCTTTAACTTCTCACTTATCACCTTTCCTAATTTATAGTTTTATATTAGATGCAGACATAAATCGTGACCTATGAATATGTTTATCTATCTTTAGGTTCAAATGACCCATCTTTTCCATATGCAAGTATCAGACAGGTCGGAAACGCCTAATGGCTTTAAACTTGATAAAGCCACATTAATCACTGGTCTTGAAATACAAATGGCAGCATTAGGCACACAGAGGTGTATTCTATGTAATCTCATTATGTTCAGGGTACAGGAGAGTATTTAGGGCATAAAGCACTTTGACAAAAAACATTGCCGCCACCGTAGGAATTCAATCTTCCTTGCCCTACCTTAGTATACAAGTAGTGCCACATTCTTTGTATACCTGAATTAAATAGGCACACAAAATAGTACAGTATTTAAAGGCCCAGTTCAGAATTACATGGAAGGTGCACTGTCCCAGACTACACAACGGTGCAGTTTTCAGTGGGTGCTATCATCCCACACAGGGGGGAGCACACCAGATTATGCTGAAAAAAACATGTGGTGCCCCAACATAGGCGCAGTTGTAAACCACCAGTCTGTTAACATAGTAAAGCGTCTGGCAGCTATTAAATGAGGTGGCACGTTTCCCCTGCAGGTGGTTGGGGTCTGTCACTATCCTGTCAGGTGGGGGGTATACAATCAGTGCGCCTCCTGACTGCTTGTTTGCCTTTTCGCCCGTGTCAATAATACAGTGCAGTCCTTGGAGGAGTAGTCAATTTGTATTCATGAAAGACACTTGTGTTTCTCGGATGTGTAATCCCCAGATGATGCCTGAACTGTTCCCCAATGGGCTATTTGTACATCGTATTGAATTGTATGGTCTTATGAGGACTGTTAATAATAATAAAAAAGATTTAGTGAGTGTTTATTGCCCTCTATGTCACTCTACTTCTAAGCACCTAATACAGCTTGTAAGGTGCTTTTTGTCATCTGCTCACTTACATTATGCTTATTATGCTTAATTTAAATAGTGCACAATTTAGGCGTTTGTGTCTGCCTACAATGTGGACCTGATACAAATAGCAGTACCTACAAGGTGGATGGTACAATTCAACAAGAGTCTAAGATACTCCAGCACAGATGACTTTGCATCAACATTACGGGGCATCAGTCTTGATGGCAAGCCAACTTAAAACTTATCAATATTGTATACATTATTATAAGAGACTATACTTGCCTCTTGGATACAACTTTACAACGGAATTTTATTAATTTGTGTACAGTTGTGTGTATACAATAAAACAACCTCCCCACCATAATTGATCTGTCTTTTCGTCTTTTTGGGATCTGGATTAGCATGCTACTCGCCGAAAAGCACTTCATCAGGGGTAGCAAGCGCTATATAAATGCAAAACCTTCCCTCTTCTATCCCCCCACATTCTTTATTAACCCAACTAACAGGCCAACATGTCCAGCTCTCATATACATTTTATATTTCCCTATACTAATTCACCACTAATCATTTTTGGATCCTAGAGTAGTGTGCTACTCGCCGAAAAAGCGCTTCAAAGTTCGTATGGGGTAGTAAGTGTTATGTAAATCTAAATACATTACAATTACTGTTTACATCGGTCTGCACTAACACGAGGATAGAAGTAGAGTGGGGATTGAGTTTATCTGCCCAGAACAAAGCATACTACAGAAAGTGTGTGAACAGTCTATATGTCGTGCGCCTGGCAGAGAAAAACACAACAGAGGTGGGAAGAAGGTAGGTAATCTGATGGTCTGACCTATGTGGAAAGAGGCAATCACTTTGGGCAGAAAATAGGGCTTACACGGAGGACTACTTTGTTCGGATGGACAGCAAGAAAGGGAGGTCTGGAAGATAAGCCTGAATCTCACTCATCCTGCAAGCAGAGGTGATGGCAAGCAAAAAAGCAGTCTTCTAAGGAGGCGAAGAGGACAATTATGTAGGCGCTCAAAGGGAGCACACATAAGATAAGTGAGGTCAACTCCCACTAGGGCATTACGAAAGGAGAAGGAGAAAAGAGATGAGTAATGCACTTCAGAAATCTGTTAATAATAGGAGCGAAGGCCATGCTCAAGAGCTCGGGGTACCAGACTTGGGACTGATCGCGTTTGATCTTCTTCAGCAATCTTGGCAGAAGTGGTACACGAGGCCGCATGATCCTCCGACATGGGATGAAATCACCACAAACTGCATGACCCTTACGCACTCCGCTGCTTGCGGAACTCCGCGTAGACCGCCAGAGTTTTTTTGTCACTTTGCGGAGTTCCTCACTGAGGAACTCCGCATAGGCTTAATCTTATCATGAAAAAATAGATATCAGTCATATGTTAAGAAACAAGGGTGAGTAGAAACCTTTTGGGTGAAGTAAAATATAAGACATTATTATTGTGATTTTTTGGGCAATTAGTTGATTTTTGCAAGCACTAACACTTCCCTGTGTAAAGTAAAGACCTTGAGAGTTTTGTAATTTTCAGATACTCAAATTGTGGATTCTGTTGCAATGAAAAATATTTCCAGGCCTGACATTTCTTTGGAGGTTGCATGCGGCAGCCTACGTTATCCTGCAAGAGTTTCTTGGTGAATTCTATTGCAACTACAATATGTGCTCTCTCATGTAAAGTCATGTTGTTAGAAGCTTTTCTGCAACTCAATATACGCCTTACTTTTCACCTGGTGTGGATGCATTTCTCATGTTTAGTGATATCTCCTTTCTGAGTATAACGTTTCTGGCTTTCCCCTCCTGTATATGGCTTTAGTCCAGTGTGAATTCTCTCATGTGAAATGACATTGTATTCAAGACTAAACCTTATCTGACATTCAGAACACACATAAGGCTTTTTTCCCCCGTGTGAGTTCGTTCATGTCAAGTGAGAAGTAATTTGTACCCAAAACATTGCTTGCATTTCGAGCACTCATAAGGTTTTTCCCCAGAGTGAGATCGCTCATAAAGCATAACACTGTCTTTCAGATTCAACCTTTTATGGCATAAGGATTTTTCTAATGTGGAGTTTCTCATGGTGAAATAGCGTTTTTTCTGCAGCTTTTTTGGCATTCAGAGCACTTATAAGGTTTTTCATCAGTATGGAGTCGCTTATGGTTAGTGAGGCTGTGCCTATCAAATAGGAATTTCTGGCATTCACAGAAATTGGTAATGTTTTTCCCCTGTGTGCGTCTGCTCATGTAGAGTGAGATTGAGTTTAAAATGTATGCTTTTCTGGCATTCAGAGAACTGATTATTTTGATGGTGTGTTTTCTTATGGCCCTTGTAACCATCTCTACCTCTGAATCTTTTCTGACATTTAGAGCACTGATAAATTTTTTTCTCCAGTGTGGATTTTCACATGTTCAGTGAGATGAGATTTTTGTCTGAAACATTTTTGGCATTCGGAGCACTGATAAGGTTTTTCCCCAGTGTGGGTTCTTATATGCTGAGTGAGACGGCTTTTTACACTGAAACATATCTGGCATTTGGAGCACTGATAAGGTTTTTCCCCAGTGTGGGTTCTTATATGCTGAGTGAGACGGCTTTTTACACTGAAATATATCTGGCATTCGGAGCACTGATAAGGTTTTTCCCCAGTGTGGATTCTTATATGCTTAGTGAGACTATTTTTGTACATGAAACATTTCTGGCATTCAGAGCACTGATACGGTTTTTCCCCAGTGTGAATTCTTATATACTCAGTGAGATTGCTTTTACGACTGAAACATATCTGGCATTCAGAGCACTGATAAGGTTTTTCCCCAGTGTGGATTCTTATATGCTCAGTGAGATTGCTTTTTTGACTGAAACATTTGTGGCATTCAGAGCACTGATAAGGTTTTTCCCCAGTGTGGGTTCTTATATGCTGAGTGAGACTGCTTTTTTCACTGAAACATTTGTCGCATTCAGTGCACCGATAACGTTTTACCCAAGTGTGGGTCCTTGTATGTTTAGTGAGTCTCATTTTGTCACTGAAACATCTCTGGCATTCAGAGCACTGATAAGGTTTTTCCCCAGTGTGGGATCTCACATGTGCAGTTAGAAGTGATTTAAGTTTGAAATCTTTTGGGCATTCGGAGCACTGATAAGGTTTTTCCCCAGTGTGGGTTCTTATATGCAGCATGAGATGTCTTTTTTCATTGAAACATTTCTGGCATTCAGAGCACTGATAAAGTTTTTCCACAGAGTGGGTTAACTCATGTCGATATAGACTCGGTTTGATACTAAACCTTTTCTGACATTCATAGCACTGAAAAAGTTTTTCCCCAGTGTGGATTCTCATATGCTCAGTGAGATAAGATTTACGCCTGAAACTTTTGTGGCATACTTTGCACGGAGAGTGTTTTCCCCCAGTGTGGATTCTCATATGCTCAGTGAGATAAGATTTACGCCTTAAATTTTTTTGGCATATTTTGCACTGAGAGTGGTTTTCCCCTGTGTGCATTCTGTCAAATTATGTGAGATAAGATTTATGGCTGTTTCTTTTTGGGCACAGGTAACTTTTTTCCCTAACTTCGGTTATTTTGCCTCGATTTTAGAGTCGGGCTTGTTTAGATAATGTTCAGCACTTATCTCTAAAAGAAATTGTGTGTAATCTTCTCAACACTTGAATGGAACAAAAAATGTCGGGAAGCAGTCCTGTAACACCTGTTGAAATTTTTCTAACAGATAAGAGTCTTTAGGTAATAGCCTCTCCGGCATCAACTTAATTTGTGACTAAAGTTTTTCTCAAATCTATTTGTATAGGTTCTTAGCAATGCAGTATTAAGGTGTTAGTCTGATATTTAATGATTAAACTGATAAGCACCTTTTTGCACTGGTGTAATGGCAGTAACTGAGGGCGTTAGAACGTGCAGAGTACTATTGTGGATCATTAGTCGCAGAACATCAGTTCCTTCTACCCTTTCTATGTTTGGGGTAAGGTTAAGGTTTGTAGTTCTGAGGATGAGGATTTATTTACATTAGATATAGCGCAACGGTGCTCCTTTAATCCATTTTTATATTTAACAGTTTTAGATATCACTCCTGCACAACAGATAATGTTGAGGCGATTTACATAGAATTACAGAACAGTACACAATAAAAAGAAAACAATCTGAGATGGTCATGAACACAATAAAGTGGTGAATTTTTAAGGTTTTCGCAAGAGTGAGCAGAGTGGGTCGAGGTGTTATATCCCGAGGCAGATAGTCTCAAACTTGCATAACTGGTTAAAAACGGTTGTTGAACAAAGGTGATTTTCCAATCTTTTGGTTGTTAACGTGTCAGCTTCGGAGTCTCCTTTCAGCGCCTTTTCTTTGATGGGATCCAGAAGAAGCCTTTAGTTGTAACTTTCTTTTATGTAGTGTGTGCTTTCTCTCTAGAATTACATGATGCTTCAGATGAACGTTATTCTGTCATGCTGAGGCAATTTGTCTTTCTGATAATATTTCAGATGAGGATGCTGAAGCGGTCTTTCTACATTATTTCTGATGCTGTGTGCACAGATATGGCTCTGCTCTGGGTTAATGAAATGCAAAATTAGAGACTTCACTTACAGGTATAGTACTTTCCTCGCCACACTTAGATTTTTGGAAATTGTTTAAACGTAGAATGCTGGATGTCCTTCAGTTTTTCAAAATAATCCTTCTTATGGCACTGACATTCAATTGCTTAGTGCTAAATCTTGCTTTCTTCGTCCGTAATTTCAATCACTTATATTATTAAAATTAAATAGTTAATACATGTACATTTCCAAAAATATAATTTACAAGCCAAATCAATGCAGAATTTTGAATATGCTGAGCTGTTTTTCAGACAGAGCAGAGTGTAGAATGGTAGCCTGAGAGTACTTGGATGTAGGAATGAGGTTTTGTAGAATATTCAACATTTTATTAAGCTCACAAAGGATACATGTACCCTATGGAGTTGCAACATAGAATCCCAAAGGCAGATATGAAAGTCATATGGACTGGCACCAAACAGATATTTAAAAAATATATACTATTAATTAATTTGTAATGCAGATTTCTGGGAAGGGAATGACTCATCCACAGACAACAGGCGTTTTCCCCTGCCCTGAGTTACCACCTACTTTGGCCTCTGCCTCAAGCAAATCTATTGTGTGCTGTGAGGACTATGCCTAGACCTATCCCTCAACTATGGTCCAGAGTGTGAATCAAGGGCAATGAAATTAAGGCGTACTTTCATGTGTTCATTTTATTCCACCTGATCATTAGTTGTTAGGTTTTTCTGCACCTGGATTTAGTGGGCGCAGAAAACCAGGACACAATCTTTTTCCAGACAGAAAACTTAGACTGAAAAGACGCATAAGACTCTGGGTGCAGGAGAAGCAGCTAAGACTTATGCTGTTTTTTTTCACTAACTGGGGGAAACACACAATTCTTCCCTCTGTTGGTGTTCACAGTTGTTGTCGGCCTGTGATTCGGTGTTGAGTGCAGAGCGTATCGATTAGAGCCGAGGGGCCGAGCAAAGGAGGAGTTGACGAGCAAGCGGAGCGGAGCCTGGGACGACTGCCAGGGTTTGTTTTGTGACCGGTTCCCGCTTCACCCGCGTCCTGGTATACGGGCCCTTTAGGTTCTACAGATCTGCGATGGAGGCAGGAATGGCCGCTGCCAGCACCGCGGTGCTAAGGCGCTGCTGGTGCTGCTCATGCGGTGGCTGCTGCAGGGCACAGAGGGCACAGAGGAGCCTTGGCCTGACACCTGATTTATGTCAAAAATGTGTTTATTAATTTTTTTTTCCACAGGCAAAAATTACATCATCACTTGGTCCCACGCAGGGGATCAGAAAGCCTCAACAGAATTATAACAGGTGGACAAAGTGCATTGATCAATATAAATCTGCTCCTCCTCTTATTAGATAAGCCAAATGAAAGATACAGCTTCTAAATGCCCCGGAGCTTAGAGAGAAAGATAAAAAAGAAAAAAAAGATCATGCAACTTTGCTAAGCCAGCAGATAGGTCTAAAGAAAACTCAACGGCCTTCTGTAACGGTAATTTCTCCAGGTTGCTCCACCGAGGTGTTGTATGCGGAATAGCCAAAAAGTGTGGACAAACTCATCCTAACATGGGATAAGTAATTATGAATCTAACAAGAAACAAAGAAAAAAAACTAATAAAAAAACCACTTCCGGGCGTGGCTACCGGCCGAGAAAGATGGCCGCGTTCCAGCAGAGCTCCGTGACTGCAGGGCACCTTCCTCGACAATCCGCACAATAATCCTGACTTCAGCAGGCGCTGCTACGGCTGTATAAAAACGGGAGATCTTCTGGTTCCCGGTGAAGCAATCCGCTACTCCAGACTCCTAAAACTCAAGCGGCTACGAGACAGTGCAACCGAGGCCTAACAGCACTACGGAAGCCGGGGACTTAAGTTTCACGGCGGCCCGGCATACAGATGACCCGACAAGAACTGCTCCTGAACACAGAATAAAGACGGCGAAAACCAAAACGGACGCGGCTGCGCGCACAGGACATCCTCGGACTACAAGGTACTGGCGACTGCTAGAGGAGGCAGCGAGGGGGCTCTGAGTGAAAACCCGATGTTACCGGGCAGGGACTGGGGACGCCGCAGTACGGCAGCACAAAATGGCGGCACAAAATGGCGGCTTAATCCTGGAACCACCGGCCTCTCTGTTACCGCCGCTGAGCATACCAGCCTGCTCACCTGCCCCACACGAAGCACTAGCTGCAAATCAGTGACACCAGCAGGCATTTTAAGGGGCATACCCTAGATAGCACTGTGAGAAGACAACTGGCGCAGTCTCACGAGCTCAGCGGGGGCTATAGGGAGCAGTTCCAAGGCTGAAAGACAGGAGCTGGAGGTACCACAGGCCGCTGGTCCTACACAGCGGACCAGCCCAGCGCAGCGCAGGCCCACACGCATTCCCGGAGTCACCAAGGAACACACTGTACAACACATCGAGGAACAGTTGACAAACAGGGCTCTTCTCCTGTCCTCACGAATTTTTGGGTGCGTGTCCACTGCGATCAAGTACCATGACGGGCAAGGGGCCCAAGGTGCAACAGCCTCCGCGCTTGGAAAAATATGCCTATGTAAAAGAACCCCAGAATGGTCACTCGAAAGCAAAGCGCCACGCACATCATCCCAGACGACCAACCCGCCTGGTGACGCCGAACAGGTCACCCTGAAAGACGTCATGGCGGCATTGCAGACAATGCAAACTTCAATGGGCACTATCTCCACTGATATCTCCCTGCTAAGGGCGGACTTCTCCAAGTTGTCAGACCGTTTGATTGAGGCGGAAAAAGCTACATCGGGGCTAACTGACGACACGGCGGCCTTGAAACACAAAGTACAGAAACTGGAAGATGACAATCTGCTATTAAAGGCGAAACTTGACGAACAGGAAGGCCGTTCACGGCGCAACAACGTACGCCTGGTGGGTGTACCGGAAACAACAGGGGGCCTGCGTTGGACCTATTTGTAGAAGACTTGATCCAAACCACGCTGCAACCGAAGGGCCTGTCAAATAATTTCTCAGTGGAACGTACCCACCGGGTGCCAGGGGGGAAACCGAAACCAGGGGCACCACCGCGTCCAATCTTAGCGAGGATCTTCAACTTTCGCGACCGCGATGCCATCCTGCAGACAGCTCGAATGGCTCCAACAGTCAAAATTGACAACGCAGAGGTCACCTTCTATCCAGACTACACGGCAGCGGTGGCACAACAACGACAAAATTTCACGGAAGTGAAAAGGGAACTCCGTTCTAGGGAACTCAAATACTCAATGCTCTTCCCAGCGAAGCTGCGTGTTGACGCGGAGGGAAAAACTTGGTTTTTTGAATCCCCCAAAGATGCGCAAGAATGGCTGGAGGGCTGGCGGCAGACAGAGAAACCCAGGAACCGGGACGCAAGACATAATAACCGATAATGGAAAAGACAGAAGCCCACAACAAACTGCATCACAGAAGCGACGCTATGACTTGGCTTTTTAAGGATTAAGGAACTCACAGGCTGCCACGCTTCACAACAACGCAGTAGGAGACTATGATATGGACACGGCCCGAGATTGGGCGGTGAGCACAAGGTGGTGGGTACTGTTACATTGACCTTCCTTACAATGGGTCGATTAAGGACGCGATACACAGGCAAGTTATGAAGACTCCTACAGGTAGGACCTACCGTGATGTTGGTATCGCTGCATGGACATTGATGGGTGGGAAGGAGGCTATAGCAGTCACGGTAGTCTCACCCTCAAGAACACTACATTTTGTTCTGGGAAGTAAGCACTCTGCTCAGTTGGGGGTGGTGGATGGTTCTGTATCTGCTTGGCAGGGAGGCAGGGTGGGGGGGGGGGATTTTGATAGCGATAGTCTAGTCTAAGTCTAGGATCTGGTAGTACTGAGAACCCCTCCGATTGAGACATGGTTCGCATCAATTGTGTCCAGTAGGGTGCAATTTTCGGGCAGTCCCATATAGTGTGATAGAAGGTCCTTTCCTCACCACAACCCCGCAGGCAGTAAGGATGTGTTATTCGTCTCATCTTATGCAGTGTATGTAAATGTATGTAAATGTATAGGCATTTATATAGCGCACTACTTACCCGTAGGGTCCCAAGGCGCTTCGACCGCTGCGAAACCCTTCCTGGCTTCCCTGAGAGATGGTCCCTTAATGGGTATCTCCAGGGTGAGACCAGGCATCCCCGGCGGTCTGGTGGGGCCGTTAGTGAAGATGAGGCAAGCTAATGCCCAGAGTTGCCGAGTGTGATCGCTGATCAGAGTGGGCACCGAGGCGAGAGAATTAACGAGTCCGCTGACCCTGGTCCAGAAACCTGCCGCGCCGGGAATCGAACCCTGGTCCCGGGCCGTCCTCTGCTCTCGGGTCTGCCGCCTCTAACCAGTGAGATATGATCTATGTAATATGCGTAGTTGTACCAAGCGGAGAAGTGAGGGGATGCCTAATTCTTTCGGGGACGCAATCGCCTCTTGCCACTCCGAATCCTCAATGTTCCCACAATCATGCGTCCACTTCTCCCGCAGGGGCCCCGTTGTGAGATGTAGCTTTTGATGTGGAACCACTGATAGTGTTAAGGTTGAGAGTACCAAGGTTGACGAGAACATGTGGAGGCAAATAAGATCAGTGAGGGACATTTGTCTGAGCTTCCGAACTAGTAATGGAATTAGCAGGAGAGGCAGAAAAGCGTAATCAAATATCCCTGACCAAATCGTCCATAGGCATTGCCTTTGGATGCTGGGTGTGGGAATCTGGATGCAGAGTTTGGGCATTTTGCGTTGTGCAATGTGGCAAACAGATCTGTGGAAAACCTCATTTTTGCACGTAGGGAAGAAGAAGTGGGGATGAAGTTCCCACTCGTGGACTTGCTGCCTGTGTCTGCTGAGCAGGTCTGCATCTGATGGTCTTCTCCTGGGAGGTGTTCTGCTAGGAGATTGATTTTCTGGTGAATCGCCCAATACCAAATGCTTTGTGCAAGGCACGACAGCTGGAGAGAGTGAGTCCCTCCCTGTTTCTGTAGGTAGTACATTGCTGTCATGCTGTCAGTGCACACTAAGACAGTCTTGCCTACGCGTTGGGTTAAAAAAGCTGAGTGCCAGGAACACTGCTAGAAGTTCCAGGTAGTTGATGTGGAGACGTTTGTGTTTGTCCGACCGCAGCCAGTGGACTCTGTAATGTTGAAGATGGGCACCCCAACCGGTTATTGATGTGTCTGTGGAATCGGGTCTATGAAAGGCTGTCCTTTTGCTAAGTTTTGAGGGTTCCACCACTGCAGCGAGCGATGGTTGCGGCGGTCTACCAACACTAGATCAGTTAATAGACCCTGAGCCAGATGTACGACCCTTTCATTTTGAGCCTCGCAATTTGCGACTTATTGTGAGGCGCTAAATGAAATGCACAGTTGTTGTTATTACACTAATTAGCGGTTCTCAATGGGCTTGTAAATTGCGAGGCTCATTAATATTAATGAGCCTCTCGCAATTCCCCAGCTCAGCAGGCCACGGATGGTGGGCTCAACAGACCACCACTTCTGGGACTGCGTTTTAATGAAGCAGCTTTTTTTTTTAAAATGCATCCCGTTTTTCTTAAAGGAAAACGGGATGCATTTAATTTTTAGAAAGTGAAACGTTTTCGTTTCATACTTTAAGGGCAGGCAGTGGTCCCTGGTACCACTGCCTGCTCTTAAAAAATATTTTTAGACACAGTCACAAAGTAAGGGGACCCATTCGAAATTGCAACTGCATTAGTCAAGTCAAGTCAAGTCATAACATTTATATAGCGCACTACATACCCAGAGGGTTTCAAGGCGCTTAGGAAGGGGAGGTGGATTATTTGTCAAATATCCACGTTTTAAGCTGCTTTCTGAACGCTAGGTGATTCTGGGTGAGGCGAAGGTAAGCGGGGAGTGAGTTCCATGTTTTGGCAGCCAGGTATGAGAAGGATCTGCCTCCCATGGTGGTCTTGTTGATGCGAGGTACAGTGGCGAAGGCTTGGCTGGAAGAGCGAAGTTGGCGGGAGGGGGTGGAGAAGGACAGTCGAGAGTTGAGACAATCTGGTCCGATGTCGTAGAGTGATTTGTGTGCGTGGGTAAGCAGTCGGAAAGTAATCCTCTTATTGACGGGTAGCCAGTGGAGGTCTTTAAGGTGACCAGAGATGTGTTCGTTGCGTGGGATGTCTAATATGAGCCTGGCTGAGGCGTTTTGGATTCGTTGTAGTTTCTTCTGGAGTTTAGCGGTGGTACCTGCGTAGAGGGTGTTTCCGTAGTCCAGTCGGCTCGTGACTAGAGCGTGGGTGACTGTTTTCCTTGTTTCGGAGGGGATCCAGCTAAATGTTTTTCTGAGCATGCGAAGAATGTTAAAGCAGGAAGAGGATACGGCGCTGACTTGTCTGTTCATTGAGAGTGATGAATCCAGGATGACGCCAAGGTTCCGAGCGTGGTCTGTCGGGATGGGTGCATTTCCGAGAGCTTCCGGCCACCAGGAGTCGTCCCATGCAGAGGAGGATTTACCTAAGATGAGGACTTCTGTTTTGTCTGAGTTCAGTTTCAGACGGCTTTGTTTCATCCATTCGGAGACTTCTTTCATTCCTTCGTGTAGGTTAGTTTTGGCGGTGCTGGGGTCCTTGGTGAGAGATAGGATCAGTTGAGTGTCATCCGCGTAAGAGATGATGTTGAGGTTGTGTTGGCGGGCGATGGCTGCGAGGGGGCTCATGTATACGTTGAAGAGGGTGGGACTGAGTGAGGATCCTTGTGGTACGCCGCAGATGATTTCAGAGGCCTCGGACTTGAATGGTGGGAGGCGGACTCTCTGGGTTCTTCCGGTGAGGAACGAGGTGATCCATTCCAGTGCCTTTCCTTGGATTCCGATGTTTCTGAGGCGTTGTAGAAGGGTGCTGTGGCAGACTGTGTCGAAGGCTGCAGAGAGGTCGAGGAGGATGAGGGCGACTGTGTCTCCATTGTCCAGTAGAGTTCGAATGTCGTCTGTTGCTGCGATGAGGGCGGTCTCAGTGCTGTGTTTGGCTCGGAAGCCAGATTGTGAGGGGTCGAGTGATTTGTTGGCTTCGAGGAAGGCGGCGAGCTGGTTGTTGACAGCTTTCTCGATGACTTTGGCCGGGAATGGAAGAAGTGAGATGGGGCGGTAGTTTTTGAGTTCGGTGGGGTCTGCTGTTGGTTTTTTCAGAAGGGCGGTGAGTTCAGCGTGTTTCCAGTCTTCTGGGAAGGTAGCGGAGTTGAAGGAGCAGTTGATGACGTCTCGGAGGTGCGGAGCTATGACGGAGTCTGCTTTGTTGAAGATGTGGTGAGGGCATGGGTCTGTGGGGGATCCAGAGTGGATGGAATTCATCAGGCGGATGGTGTCCTCAGTGGAGATTGGGTTCCAGGCGTTAAGGGAGTTAACGGGGGGAAGATGGTCAGCTGATGGTAGGGTGGGTTGCCTTCCGGGTTGGTTGTCAAAGCTGTTGTGGATGTCAGCAATCTTGTTGTGGAAAAAAAAGGCTAGGGAATCGCAGAGGGTTTGAGAGGGGGTGATGTCGTTGGAGTTGGCCGAGGGGTTGGAAAATTCCTTGACGATGTTGAAAAGTTCCTTGCTGTTGTGGGCGTTGTTGTCAAGTCGATCTTTGAATGCTGTTTTCTTGGCTTTTCGGATCAGTTGGTGGTGAGTACGGATGGCGCTTTTGAAGGCGTCCTTGTTGCTGGTGGATGGGTCTTTTTTCCAGGCCTTTTCAAGGGAGCGGCACAGTTTCTTGGATTTCTTGAGGTCGTCGTTGAACCATGAGGCCTTCTTGAAGCCAAGTTTGTGTTGACGTTTTTTCAGTGGTGCTAAGGTGTCGGCGGTGTTGGATAACCAAAGGGTGAGGTTGGAGGCGGCTTCGTTGGCGTTAGAAGAGAGGGCTGGGGAGGATTGAAGGAGTGATGTGGAGATCTGTTCTGTGGTGATTTTGTTCCAGTTTCTTTGCAGAGTTGGTTGGGGGTGGTTGATGGGTTTCGGCTTGTTGTAGGTGAAGTGAACGCAGCTGTGGTCAGTCCAGAGGAGATCCGTAGTGTGGCTGAAGGAGACATGGTTGCTGGAGGTGAAGATGGGGTCGAGAGTGTGACCTGCGATGTGGGTGGGGGAAGTGACCAGTTGTTTAAGTCCGAGGTTGGCGAGGTTGTCCAAGAGGGTAGCGGTGTTGTGGTCGTTGATCTTTTCAAGGTGGAAGTTGAGGTCTCCCAGAAGGATGTAGTCTTTGGAGGGGAGCGCGTGTGGGGTGATGAAGTCCGTGATGTCTTCACTGAATTTTGCGCGTGGTCCAGGTGGTCTGTAGAGGAGGGTGCCTCTGAGTGTGGTCTTGGGGTCGATGTGGATCTGGAAGTGAAGGTGTTCGGAGTTGGCGAGGTTGGCATCAGAGCTGGTTGAGATGCGGATTGTTTTCTTATGGACGATAGCGATTCCACCTCCTGTATGGTCGGTGCGGTCCTTGCGTGTGATCTTATAGTCATCAGGGATAGCGATGGCGATGTCAGGGGCGGAGGAAGCGTTCATCCATGTTTCCGTTAGGAAGGCGACGTCAGGAGAGATGGTGTCTAGTAGGTTCCAAAGGTCAATGGCGTGCCTGTGGACCGAGCGGGTGTTGAGAAGGATGCATTCTAGGTGATTGGGGTCGGGAATCTGTGGTGTGGTCGTAGCGGAGATGTTGTCGGTGCCGCTAAATTTGCAGGAGAAGCAGGAGAACGGTCCGTGTGTGCGTCCAGGAGCGGCTTGGACGCAGTTGGGGGCGCGACCGGGGTCAAGGGCTAGGAGGGTGGCGGCATCGTAGGTAACGCGGGGGGGGGCAGGGCAGCGCGAGGGGCAGGGGGTCTGGCGCTGGGCGCGGTCCAGGCGCGGACGGGCGTAGACGGGCTTACCTTTGGCGCACCTTCGGCGTGTCCGAAGCGCGTTGACGCTGCGCGTGGAGACATTGGCCATAAATGGAGGGTGGAGGGGGCGGAGCGTGGGAGGGTCAGCAGCTGGGAGGCGGTAGCGGGGAGGAGGGGCAGGGAAAACAACAACAGCAAACAAGATGGAGGTCAGAGGGGAGGCGAGGCAGGGGCAGTAGGTCGCCAGCGAAAATAAATCCAATTATGCACGTTGCTGCCAGGTGGGCCAATACAGTTAAATGCAGTGCAGGGCGGGCGGCGCTATAGTCACAAGCGCTGAGAGCTATGAGATTAAACAAAACACTGCGCAAATTTGTGAAATGCAGGCGAGCCGATTTTAAACACGGCGCTATTTAGTCTAATGCAGGCGATACCACTGAAATAAAGAATGCAGGCGATACCGTGAAGTTGATTCAGCAGTGCGATCCCCAGGAAGATAGCAGCAGTACAGGGAGAGGAGCAAGGAGGGAGCAACCCTCTTGAAAAGGGTGGTAATTTGCGACCGCAATTGTGGTTGCAATACATTCACACATAGCATTGAGAACGCAATTAGGAAGGGACTAACTAACTGTGACTCTCAATTCCTAAATAGCGAGTCGCAAATAAACTGTGACTCGCTATTTTGGAATTGTACATGGCCAACAGTGATTTTGCATGTGCAAACGGGTTCGCAAACCCGTTTGCGCATGCAAAATAACGTCGTACATCTGGTCCCCTGTGACTGATTCCACTGACTTGCTAGACATTGTTGCAGAGGACGCATGTAAGCCTTGCATGAGGTACGATTGCAACGCAGGATGCCATAATTCCCAGCAGTTGCATGAAGACTCTAGCTGGTAATGATTGGTGGGGTTGAAATTGTAATAGTGTGGCCTGGATATTGTGAATCCTGGCTATATTAGGAGTGGCTAGAGCTTTGAGAGTGTTGATGGAAGCACCCAGATAGGATTGCACTTGTGCCGGACACAGGTGAGATTTTTGTGCAATGATTGTAAAACCCAACTGGTTAAGTAGATGTACTATTGTCTGATTGTGTAGCGTCCTTGGTGAGAGGGAGGATGACCTGGATGTGCGTTGGATACTATACTGAGTCCGTACTGTTTGATGATGGTGGCGAGGAGGGCCATGTAGATTTTGAAGAGCGTGGGGCTGAGCGACGATCCTTGTAGGTCCTCGGCAATTGATTTCTGTGGGTTCGGAGAGGAAGGGTGGCAGTCTGATTCTTTGGGTTCAGCCAGTGAGGAAGGAGCAGATCCAGTCAAGGGCGGTTCCCTGTATGCCGGCGTCATAAAGTCTGCCGGTGAGGGTGCAGTGGGAGACGGTGTTGAATGCCGCACAGAGATCGAGTAGGATCAGAGCTGCAGTGTGCCTTTGGTCGAGGAGGGTGTGGATGTTGTCTACGGCAGCGAGTACAAAAAACAAGACAGCTCAAGACAGTGTTTCCCATGCGGACTCACTAGAAAAACATAGAATATTAACAATTAGCTTGCCAATGGGGATGGCTCCCTCACTAGAAGACTGTACAATTTGAGGTATAGTTTTTGCTGCAGTATATATCAGAACACATGGTTCCCCTTCATTGGCTGGTTTGATAGAAGTGCTTAAACCGATCCAGAATGTACGGGGTAGTACCTGCCCTGGACTTGGGAATAAAACTGATGGGCAATTTTGCAACGATGTCCTCCATAATGTTAATTAACATAAAGAGGGAAGCAGCAGCGTTGGCGATATGCCAGCGTTTAAGGATTTGGCTCCTGCATAGCAGGAGCGCAAATTTCCTATAATTATCGAAGAAACATAAGCTACGCTGGATAGAGATAATTTGAGTGCCAGACCTGGTAAACCACAATGAAGAGTTATTCTGCAAATGATAACTCTAAACAAGCACCTGACTTTTCAACAAAGAAGTAGTAGGAGAATAAGAAAAACAAATATAAAATAAACTACAGGGTGGGTGTCCTACACAGGAAGCTACTGAAAAAAACTACAATCTGCTTAACTGCGATAACATTAGACCACCTAAGAGGTATCAGGATACTGATGCATGTTCATCTCGTTCCTTTCAGGAGTTATCCGAAAAACATTTGGAGAGAGGTGGACGGTCAAAGCCCAGATCGGAGGAGAACGTGAAACCGAAGGATCCCAATGCTCATCTGACTACATCATTAAACAGGTTAAACAAGTTAAACCTTCCAAACCTCAATTCAAAAAGATGAAAGTAGCTGGACTTACAGTCAGGGATGCCCCGCATATTCAGGACACTGCTTCTGAGCAGGGAATGGGCAGTGACCATGCTAAAACGCGCAACAGAAGTCACAATAGTTCGCCAGAACCTGATGGATTGTCTAGTAGAAGTAGCGCTGAGTGAGTACATCACCGTTGAGACACCCGATTTATTTTTTATTTATTTTATGACATTTGATTAAGCGCGAACAAATGCCCGTGGGCGTCTCGGCGCTGCAACATCTGCAAATAATTCTCCTGCTGCGTAAAGTGTGTTCCGGTGTTACTGGTTAAACAGCCAGGTCTTTAGCTGTTTACGGAAGGACCAGAGAGTGGGACTGGTCCTGATTGACTGGGGTAAGGTATTCCACAATTTAGGTGCCGAGACCAAGAACCTGCGGTCTCCCCAAGAAACAGTTTTGGTGCGGGGGACCACTAGATCGTTGAGGGTGGTAGATCGAAGCAATCTGGATGGACAATAAGGGATTAATTGTTCTTTGAGAAACAAGGGTCCTTGTTTATGCAGTGCCTTGTATACAATGCAGAGAGTTTTAAACTTAATCCTGCTTCTGATAGGGAGCCAATGAAAGTTTCTGATGGTGTCAGTCGCAGACTTGTATTTAGGGATTCTAGCAAGTAGTCTTGCTGCTGAGTTTTGAACAGTCTGCATTTTTTTGATGACCCTGACCTGAGCGTTTGCAAAAAGACCATTACAGTAGTCCAAAGTGGACAGCACTAGAGAGGTCACCAAGGTTTTACCGGCAGTTTCAGGAAGGAAGGGGATGATTTTCTTTATTAAGTAATTAGTGGAAGGCTGAGGAGGCGATTTGGTTGGCATAGGAGACGAAGTTGAGGTGGTCGTCAAAGACAACTCCCAGGTTCCTTACCTTGAGGGCAGGTTTAGGCAGGGTTCCGAAAGCCGTTGGCCACCATGCGGGGGACCAACTTGGAGTAAGTTGTCCAAATATGACAACTTCCGTCTTTTTGGAGTTGAGTTTTAGACAATTGGAGGCCATCCAGTCCCCAATTGCCAACATTCCTTCTTTAAAACTCTCGGCCACCTTGTCGCCGTTGTTTTTGATGGCCAGGACTAACTGCGTGTCATCCGCATATGAGGTTAGGCTCATCCTATGTGCTCGAATGATGTTAGCTAGGTCTGACACATAGATGTTAAAGAGTGTCAGACTCAGGGATGAGCCTTGTGGAACCCCGCATGGCAGAGACAGGTTGGACGATTGGAACGATCCCAGTATAACAGCCTGAGTTCTTTCAGACAGGAAAGATGCCAATAGTTTTTTAGCTGTTTGCTGAATGCCCATTTTTTCGACACGGTCGACCAAGATCGAATGATCGACCGTGTCGAAAGCTGCAGATAAATCTAGTAGTACTAGTACTGCTGTTCCTCCCTGATCTCGATAGTTCTAATGTCATCTGCGGCTTTAATCAAGGCGGTCTCAGTGCCATGGAACCTACAGAACCCAAATTGGGTGTTGTCAAGTAGGTGATGTTCTTCTATGAATTCAGATAACTGTGAGTTCATAGCTTTTTCAGCGACTTTTGCCAGAAATGGGAGGCTTGCTATTGGCCGGTAATTTTTCAGTTCGTCCTTATCAAGATGTGTTTTTTTTAATAATGGTTTAAGGAGAGTTTTTTTGAGTGAATCTGGATAGGTTCCTGATCTAAACATGGCATTACAGATTTGGGTAATGGCGGGTATCAGGGAATCCATGATTGGTGGGAAAATTTTAAAGGGGCATGGGTCTAATGCAGAACCAGTTTTGATCGTGGTGATGATATCCGCTATTTGAGCGTCGGTGATGTCTTTGAAGTGAGTAAATTTGGGAACAGGGTGTTTGAGGTTAGTGGTACTTGAGGGGGTATTGATATTATCCGAAAAGGCTGAAAAAAATGTTGTTGACCTTTGTAAAGAAGAAAGTGGCCAAGGCATCACAGAGGGATTGAGAGGGAGGTGGGTTTAGATCAGGGGAGTACCCTGCTAGCTACTTGGTAGTATCATAAAGTTCTTTGGAGGAATTCTTGGCTAGCTCTATCCGTTCGCTAAAGTACTTCTTCTTAGCCTCAGTGATCATGGATTTGTATTTGACCAACGTCTCCTTATAGCAAATTTTGTTTTCTTCGCTGTAGGACTTCCGCCAGTGCCTCTCCCTGTTCCTACAGTGTTGTTTCTGGGTCCCTAGGTCTTCGGTAAACCAAGGGGCAGAGGGGGCCGATCTATTTCTGGTCACATGTTTGAGAGGAACCAATGAATTAGTGGCAGTGCCCAGCCAATCCTGGAATTGCTTAGTGGCTGTGTTGGGGTCAGTAGAAAATACAGGCTGGGAATTATCGAGTAAAGTTTTTAGGCTTGAGCTATCTATGTCGTTCCAGGCTTTAAAAGGTTGGTGGCAGGTAATGGGTACTTTGGGTGTAGGTGTTTCATAGATGGTGATTGAGCCCAGAATGTCATTGTGATCCGACCATGTGAGTGGGAGGATGTGAGTTATATGAAAATCCTCCAAATTGGAGAAAATGCCATCCAGAGTGTGACCGCCGTCGTGAGTGGGGGAATTGACCAATAGGGGGAGACAAAGGGTGTTCATGTCCGAGAGAAGGGAGGACGTGTCCCTGTCCTCTAATTTGTCTAAGTGAAAATTAAAGTCACCCAGTACTGTTAGTGATTCTTCAAGTGCAAGAGACTCAAGGATAGAGCTTAAATCAGTGAGGAAATCTGACCATGGTCCTGGTGGTTTGTATACGAGAATCCCTCTGAAATTATTAGAGGGGGATAGATTGATGGCAAATTGCATGGCTTCACAAGAGGATGAGGAGATAGCGAAGGTCCTCACATTAAATGTGTCGCGAGCGATGATGGCTAGTCCTCTCCCTTTTTTGCGCTGTCTATCCTGTCTATGAACCGTGAAGCCTCTTGGGACCGCAATGACTAAGTCTGGGTCAGATGTGCTGTCCATCCATGTCTCAGTCATGAATAATATGTCTAATTTCCGATCCTCTATCAGGTCTGCTATATCCTGTCTATGTTTACCAAGTGAACGGACATTGGTAAGGGCTATCAGTGTGCTCTTAGGGGTATTTTTGTTGCCGGAGAGAATTGTTTTATTTGCCAGAAGAATGGAGGCCTTACAATGGGGGCAGGACTGCATGGATGGACCAGAGATGAATATAGGATCAAGCATTAGGCAGTCATTATGATCGCGTGGGCGCAACTTGTGCAGCATAGTGTTTGAGTATTAGACACGTGGAGCTGGGGCGTCTGGACCAGGGGTAGCGGCCCTGGGCCCGGTCCAGGCGCGGACGGGCGCAGACGGGAAGGCCAGGTGTTTTTATACATGTTAGAGGAGGGTGGGAGGCGTCCAACAACTGGACCGCAACCCTTTCCTCCCAGCAAGATGGCGGCTAAGGTGGATCAAGTCACGGTGTCAGCGCCTGAATCGGCTGCGCCGTGCGAGGAAACGAGGTGTTGGTGCCTTCAGTGCGACGCAAATCTCGCCCCGAAGTACGGATGACTAGGTAATTAAAAATTACAGATTAAAATATCTACAGTTTTTAAAAACGGGAAATTCACGAGTAAACAGGGATAGTACAGAGCGCCCCCGGCTTCCGCCTCAGGGGAGAAATAGCCAAATGCGCTGTAGTTGCTTGATGTGCTTCGCAGCGCTACACTTCCTCTCTCGTTTGAATTCCGGTGGCTGACTGCTCCGCGCTCTCTCACCAGGAGGAAGAGACCCCAGAGGCCATGATGCTCGTACCGATATTAGGTTAAGCGTCCCCCATCTTTTATACAAAATACAACTTCTATTGGAGGGGGAGGTACCTAGAAACATTAATTTTCTCTTTTGGAAGGACTTCACTAAAGGTTAAGAATATTCTTTTGGCTAAAAAGGATTGTCGACCTGATTTCGTAATGGATTGCCTAAACGGAGAAACTGTGATTTTACCTGCCTTTTCCGAGCTTGTTCAATTTTGGAATTTGGAATTGGATTTGTAGAGCGCATAGCTACCCTTGGGCATCCCAGCGCTGAGAGGACCTAGTTTTTCCAGGGGGGAGGGGGACGGTTGGGAAGACAGGGTTTTAAGGGAAGAGCCAAGTTTTTAATTGTTTCCGGAAGGAGAAGAGGTTGTGTTCTCTCCTCATGGCTACTGGAAGGGTGTTCCAGAGCTTTGGCGCGTTGTAGGCGAACAAACGGCCGCCGGATCTTGACTTTTTTATTCTTGGGATGTTGGCAAGGGCAAGTGCGTCAGATCTTAGATTTTTGGTAGACTGGTGGGGCTTCATCAGGGGTCTGAGAATTGGGGGGCCTTTGTCGTGCATAATTTTGTGCGAGATGCATAGTGTCTTGAAGGTGATGCGCTCCTTCACTGGGAGCCAGTGTAGGCTTTTGAGGGCTGGTTTCGCCGAGCATCTCGCTTTGGTTCCTGTAAGGACTCTAGTTGCCGCGTTCTGAGCCACCTGAAGTTTCTGGATGACTGCTGCAGGGGCTCCTAGGTACAAGACGTTACCATAGTCTAACCTGGAGTTGACCAGCCCCTGCATCAGTAACTTCCTGGACTGGAAGGGGATCAGGTGGAGGATTTTTCTGGACATGCGAATAAGGCCGAAGCAGGACCCTGAGGTTTTTCTAGCCTGGGTTTTGAAATTAAGGTCCTGGTCGAGCCAGATGCCTAGGCTTTTGACCTCGGTTTTTGGGGTTGGGTAGGTACCCATGCAGGGTGGCCAGGAGAGATTGGTAGGTAGTTTGTTCGAGTTGCCAAGGAGAAGGATCTCCGATTTGTCACCATTAAGTTTTAGTCGAGAATCACACATCCATTGTGAGATTCCTTCGAGACATCTGGCGAGATTTTCTAGGCTGGTGTTTGATTGATTGATGGAGACCACCAGCTGAGTGTCATCAGCGTACATCACTGTCTTGACGCCGAAAAGAGTGATAACGTCTGCAAGGGGGACATATAGACGTTAAAAAGTGTGGGGCTCAGGGAGGAGCCCTGGGGAACCCCACACTGCATGGGCAGAGCTTTGGACGTGGAAGTGCCATCTGACACCTGAAAGGATCTTCCCTCAAGGAAGGACTTAATCCAGGCAAGGGCAGAATCGGTGATTCCCACTCGACTTAGCCGGTGGACCAGAATGGCGTGGTCCACCGTGTCGAAGGCGGCACTTAGATCGAGGAGGATCACTGTCACTGATCCTCCTGCGTCTATGATGCTTCTCGCCTCTTCGACAACTGCCAGGAGGGCGGTATTGGTGCCTTGCCCCGGTCTAAAACCGGTCTGGGAGTCGCGTAGTAAGTGATTCGACTCCAGGAAGTTGGAAAGTTGCTGGTTAGCTATTCGTTCGGCCTCTTTGCTGATCCCGGGGAGGAGCGAGATGGGTCTGAAATTGGGATCCGTGGGGTCTAGGTGGGGTTTTTTTAAGAGGGCCTTGACGGTAGCCTTCTTCCAATTGGCTGGAACGGTGCCCTTTTTGAAAGAGGCATTGATGAGGTTGGTGAAGGGTAGGGCTACCGTGGGGGCAACCAGTTTTAACTTGCTGATGGGGGCTGGGTCAGATGGGGAGCCACTTTTCACAGTTTGCAGGGTGGCTAAGAAAGTCTCCGTGGTGATCTGATCAAAGGCTCGTAGGTATGGAGCCTCAGGATGAAGGGGAGGTGCGGTGGCATGGTGAGGGGCAATGGGTATAGGGAGTGAAGTAAGTATTTTGTTGATTTTTGCGGAGAAGAAGTCGGCCATTTGATTGCATCTAACGCCCTCTGGGTCTGGCGGTGGTAGGGGATCCTGGATTTTTGTCAGGAGGCGTACAATGCGGTAAGTTTCCTTCGCAGAATTGGCCGCTGCTGCAATCTTTCCTTCGAAGAAGGTGGCCTGTGTAATTTTTATGGAGTTCTTGTAGAGCTTGATAGCGGCTCTGTACTCATTTTTGGATTCCGTTGACCAATTTTTCCTCCATACGCGCTCAAGTTTTCAAGCATCGGTTATACACTTGTATGCCAAGGAGTGGGCACTAGAACTAGCTCCTACGTTATACCCCAACCCTGAGGGTGGTATGACAGTTGCCCTTACCATGAAGTACCACTGAGGACAATTCCATAACCTCAAAGATAATACTCCATTAAGCATGAAGCTAAAAAACAAGTTAGGGAAATCCTGCAAGAACTTGAGTACCGGGGTGTAATAAAAAGTTGCACCTCATCAATGAATAATCCCTTGTTTCCTGTGATGAAATACGATCATTCATATAGTCTAGTGTTAAACTACAGAAACTTGAACACAGAAAGTCGCACATTTGTAGTACAAAATACACATAGTGTCGCACTAATAAACAACATTGTGTGGAAAAAATACAAAACCAAACTTGATATCTCAAATGGATTTTTCTGCCAAAATATATCGCCTGGAAGCAGGTATTTGACGTGCTGCTGGATCCCGGATAAATGTGAAAGCAGCAGCACTAATTTCTATCTTTTGGAGGTGGAGTTGGGGCGAGGGGGGGCAGGCACTGACTTGGAAAGAGTATAAGTCTGGTGGGCACCAGGCAGTATAAGTCACTTAGTCCTGGTCTTTCAGGAACTGGTCCTTCTCGGTCTGGTCCCACAGGCTCTCCTTGTCCTCCATGGCGCTGGTACTTGTACACTTGGCAGTCATGGTTCTATTTTGTTTACTGTATTTATAGAGCGCAACACCCATCCCTAGAGGGATATCACAACACTAGTCGTCCAGCTGGAACTCATTCTAGTCTCACTAATCTAGATCCTTGGTTTTCCTAGATCTGGTCCTCAAGGCCGGGTCCCAACCATTAACATCTGGATATCCAGGTCTTGGTCCATATGTTCTTGCTTTTTCTCCTGATCCTAGTCCTCAAGTGCCCACTGGTCCTGCTGTCGCTGCAGCTCATTCTTGAGGTCAAAGTGCTTCTGGGCCATGTCCTAGTATTCTTTGTCCTCCTCGTCTTTGTTCTTGTAGCCGAGACTACTGGTTCTAGTCTTCGCTGGTTATGGCTCCCTCTGTCTTCTCAGTCCTGCATACCCTTGTTGTCCTGGTCCCTTATCCTCCTGGCGTAGACGCTGGCCAACTGACTCCAGTCCTCATGGTCCAAATGCTAAATGTCATGACTCGCTCCCTGCTCTCTTGTGCCCACCACCATTGTGCTGAATTGTGAGACTCTCCAGTGTTTTAATAAGCTTCTGGACCTTCCCATCTATGCATATCTTGACCTCCAGCCATTTTGATGCTATTTGGAACTTCCCATCCATTCCCAATCCATGCCGGGTTTTGTGAAGCCAGTCTCTCTGATCATGCTTGAAACTCCATTACCTATAATGCCCTGCTCACTACTCCCTCTTCGCCCCTGCAGGCCAAGCATGGGTGGAGGAATACAGCACACCTGTAGCTGGCAACTGGTAGCCTGTTCACACCTGCTGCATGTGAATACTGTGAGCTCTTTGAAGCCCCAGCTCCCTTCAGTCCAGTGTTGGTCACTGTAGCTGTGTTCCTGCGAGGCCGACCCTTGTTTCTTGAGCTTTTGTTATCAATGTTTCCAAAGTTCCTGAGCTATACCTATTCCTTGCTTTCTGAGCTATAGCGATTCCTTGTTACTGAACTAGCACTGCTTTCACGGCTATCTTCACTCCTGAGCCTTAGCTACTTCTTGTTTGCTTGATTCCTGAACCAGTACTGTTTAGTGCACCCCTGCAGCCTCCCTACTGTATTTCCGTTTTGCCAGTCCTTGCTTCCCCTCCCATTACCTTTGTTCCCATTCCAAGTTTGCTGTCTTCCTGTGCCTACGGTCTTGCTACTGGTTTCCCCTGTATGCTTGTTACCTGCTTTCTGCCAAGTGTGCAATTTCTTCCCCTTTTTTTCTGTACTTTGATTCCTTGATTTCTGAGATAGAGTTAATTCCTTGTTCCTTGAACTAACACTGCCTTCAGTGCTACCTTCTTTTCTTGATTCCTGAACCAGTACAATTTAGTGCACCCTTAGTCTCTCTCCGTTTGTATTTATCTATTCCGAGTCCCTGCCTTTTTTTGAAAATTTACCTCTTATTCCAGTTCCTACCTTCTTGTCTTCCTGTTCCTTTAGTCTTAGCTTCCTGTATCCTAGTGGTTTTCGCTTCTCACTTTCTGCCAAGTGTGCCCTTTGTTTTCAATTCTTTCCTGTTAAGCACTCCTCCTTGCTAACTCTTTGTCTATTGTGGCTGTATATTTAGTTCTTCACCCTTGCTGTTACCATCTTGCCGGGTCCGGTTTGATCGCCAGGATCTGTGGGCACAGCTGACAACCCTGGTGTGTTACTTGTTATTTTTGAATATTGTGTTTTAGTTAAATTTCTATTGTCATTATAGGTATTTGCTCCACAGACCCTGTCTTTTCATGTATATCCTATATGAAGTTTGAAGTTTATTGACTTGTATAGCGCTGAATCACCCATGAGGGTATCTCGTCGCTTAAGACAGTGGGGAATACCAGAAACGAAGGAAAGATTGAAAGAGGTGGGTTTTTAACATCTTTCTGAACTGAGCCAGAGTAAGTCCAGAGCGCAGGTGAAAGGGTAAATTATTCCAAAATGCTGGAGCAAGATGAGAGAATGCTTTCCCACCACTACGTGCCTTTTTGACTCAGATGATCAGAGCATGACCTAAGAGTTCATGCCGGGGTGTAAGCAGAGGGTTTAATTGCAAGATACGAAGGGCCTTGACCATTGAGGGCTTTGTGAATAATGCAGCCTATTTTGAATGTTACCCTTTTTCCTATAGAGAGCCAATGGAGTTGGTTCAGGAGAGGTGCAGAGGGTGTTCTAGCTGGGGCGTTGACAGTAAGTCGGGCAGCGATATTCTGCACCACCTGAAGTCTTTTTATGGCAGATTGATTAGCTGAGAATAGGAGGGCATTGTAGTAGTCAAATCTACTAAGCACCAAGGCCTGCATCAAAGTTTTCTTATCATCAGCATTCGTAATGTTCTGTTTTAAATACTATACTTTCGATTTCCATGCTATCATCAGCATTCGTAATGTTATGTTTTAAATACTATACTTTCGATTTCCATGCTATGATCAGCATTCGTAATGTTATGTTTTAAATACTATACTTTTGATTTCTATGCTATCATATGCAAAAATGTTCTGTTTTAAATACTGTACTTTCTATATCCGTGCTATCATGAGAATGAGGCTCGGGTTTGCCTGACTGCAATGGCTAACCCTGGGGACAGCTTTGAACAAGTACATCCTTACTTATGCTGCCAGAGCTTCTTTTATAATATCTATGTAATGGATCAATGCAACTTTATTTTATTATGGAATTTCACTTTTTGTAGCAGTGGGCGTTGAGCTGACTGGTTGAGTTTTACCTTATATGCAAGTGACTATAGATGATGTGCAAGCTTCTGATTTCACTCAGCAGTTGGTTATGGACTTCTGCTACGACTGCTGCTAACAGTGCCTGCATTACTTTAAGCTAAATTTTACGTGAATTGTCCTATCTGCACTCAGAACATGGAGGCAGGAATTATAATCAAGATGCAGTGATGGCCCGATAATTTGATGAATAGTAATGTGCACGTTATTCGGCTGATGGGATTACTTTAACTAGGACTATTTGGTGCTGCCACTGAGGACCTCATTGAAACATACACTGCACTTCAACTGAAATAGCCGTGTTTTTATTTTTTAATTAAGACAGGCATGATCTGCAATGACGCCATCTATTTGAAGCGGAGGTCTCAAACTGAGAAAACTCGACCTCCTAACTCCGAGTGTCACCTTAGGGCCCTGATCCTCAAACTGCAGTGATCTAAAAGGGGTTAAGATCGCAAAATAAATGAAACCAGTCAAACTTTACAAGGGGCCTTCCACTGTGCGCGGGCTGCAAAGTACATTTGCACACCTACATGTTTAACTGTAAAAGCGTGGCTCCAGGGTCACCATTGTGCTTTGGCTGTATGAAACTTAATATCCTGCAGTAGGATAGTAATCTAACATGTAAACATTATAAACGTCGCTCCTGAGTGTGCCTTGTCGAGCCCAGGCTCGGTGCCTAATGTGTAAGAGCTGGACATGCTCTATAGCAGACTATTGTGGGTTCTTACAGTGAAGAGCTTCGCTTCAAGAGTTGTTTTCACTCTGTAGACAAAGTGTGATTATTTCTATTGACAAGCCGACAGGACTTAATCCCCCAACTGATAAAGTTGAAAATGACAGTGTTTTTTACTTTTGCTTTTTTATACCATTGACAATAGTGGTATGCAAATATGATAACTCCACTGCAGATAAAAAAACAACACAGAGTCAACCTAACCCGGAATTAATATAATAATTCTTTTGTCACATTTTAGAGCTACTAATTGTATATATGGGCATAGCTATTTGAATGTACTCGTGGCACTGTCTTACATGCAATGTAGTAGCGAGGATTTACCATATCTTCTGCCAGGTGCAGTACTATATGTGGCCAAAAGAGGTCTCATGGGCCCACTTTTGGCCACATATGGTACGACACCCTGCAACATGGCTAGGTGAAAAATATTGCCATTTATATTGCCAATAACTCCAACTCCAACAAATGCGAGACCGATTGTATTGCCAATGCAATAGGTCTTGTATTTGTTAGTTGGAGCTGTTGGGGTTGAAAATGACAATTTTGTTTCTCTTGCTTTTTTAGACCATTGGTAATAGTGCTAAGCAGATAAACAACTCCACTGCAAATTAAAAAACAAAAGCAAAAAACATTCTTATTTTCAACGCCAATCGCTCTAACTTTAAAAAATACAAGACCTATTGCATTGCAAATGCTTGTTCAGTATTTTGAAAAGATAAAGGTTTAGCAACTTTTACTAACCACCGTTACAACAGGTCTAAAAAATCATCGACATAGCCAACAGATCTCACATAGGCGAAACCTATTTTTTTTGCCAATGCCAGTTAACTTCTCCTGACACTGCTACATTGAGAACCCAAATAATTGCTTCTTTTTCCTTCCCTGTTCTCAGTAGCAGCTTGCACGGATCAGGGATCGTCAGGCAGGCTGGAGGAAGGGGAGGGACCATACCTCCTCTCTCCTCTTCTGCTCTTTCCCATGTTGTCTCTCTGGGGCCCGGAACAGGAAGCAGCCATGCTCCCTCCCCTGAGCCAATCACAATACTGAAATGCAGCATTGTAATTGGGCTGAGCGCCGTGGATCGGTGCTCGCCAGTGAATGGGGGCCGGGCATGTTCTCCACGCAGGCTGTAATGCAGCCTGAATAAGAACATGGAGGTGCGCATGACTGTTTGACCTTGTATGCGAACGACTTATTAATATATGTCCGGGACGCCACTAGAGACCTGACGGCCATCTGGAGATCACTAAAAGATTTTGCGGAAGTCTCAGGCCTTAAGGTGAACTGGGAGAAATCCTCGCTCTACCCACTGAGCCATCCCTTGGCCCCATTCGAGGCCAGGATCAGGACCCAATCTCTCATATGGAACACAGAGGCCCTTAAGGATCTGGGAGTGCGGCTGCACCACACCCCAGAGGATCTGTACGAGGGGAACCATTGTAAGGCGCTAGCAGGACTTAGGTCGGCAGTGAGGTTTTGGAAAACGTTACCTCTGGCTCCCATGTCACTAGCAAAAATGATAATGGTCCCTCGACTATTGTATCTTTTCACCAACCTCCCAGTTGTCCCACCGAGATCATTCATTAAAGAACTGGATAGTCTCCTCACTGAGCTTATATGGGGAGGAGGGCGGCGACGGGTTGCGTTATCCACATTACACCTACCCACGACGGAGGGGGGCTTGGGAGCGCCAGCATTCGAAGCATACTTCTTGTCGGCACAGCTCCAATGGCTATCGTATTGGACGGCGGGGCGCCATATAGGAGAGACTATCACCATAGTGGGCCCCCGTGCCGCAACAGGCAATCCACAGATTACTACTGCCGGGTACTAAACCCATACGCACACGGCCACTGCAGGTGTCCATAGCCTGCACCTGTATGATGAGAATACATCGTATGTCTGGGACGCGGCTGCCGTACTCGCCCCTACTGCCTCCAGTGAGGTTTCCAAAAGGAGACACATACTACACAACGGGCGCCCTCCAGGCATGGACGAATCTGGCGGTCACAGAGATGGAATCATTCTTTGAAGAGGGACAGCTGAAGACATATGCCCAAATGATGGAACAGTATGATCTCCCACCCGGGCAATTTCTAATGCATAGGCAAATTTTAGATAGCAGCCGTAGATACTGGAATCCTAACACAGGGGAACCTCCAACACACCCAGTAATTCACACAATACTACACAAGGGAGTGAGGTGCCATTTGGTTACTTGGCTTTACAAGGCAGTGCGCAAACTAATCCTTCCATCCCTTCAGCCCCTACGTCAAAAGTGGAAACGGACATAGGGAGGGTAGTCCATGATAAAGAATGGAACACAGCTCTGGAATACCCCAAAAAAGTCTCAAGAAACGCGAGATTCCGGAACATACAGTTAAATATCCTCCACAGAGCTTACCTCACACCGCACCGCCTTCATCAATTCTTCCCAGATACACACTTTGCATGCCTCCGCTGTCAAGCCCCAGCAGCAGACTTCAAACACATGATTTGGGACTGCCCCACACTTATAGGCTTTTGGGACCGGGTTCATCGGTCACTCACAGCAATTACCAACATCACAACAATGTCCACATGGGAGGCAGGTACGCTCGGGATTTTCAGCAGGCGGAAAACTGAGAAAGTACAATGTCGTTTCATGTCCCTAGCCATCCTATTGGCGAAAAGGGGAAAGCCATGTACTGGAGATCCCCTACGGGACCTCCGGAAGCAGCCTGGATAGGCGCCATGATCAAATGGGGAAAAGCTGAGGAAGAGACACATCGGGAGGAAGAATTGAAGGGAGTCCGCAAACACCCTATTTCTTTGGAATGGGCACAACTAATGCACAAATTTACACAGACAACAAACCCACCGGAGACACCCATAGCCTCACAGGCCCACGTACAGGCCCAGCCGCTGTTCCGGCATCCCCTATTTTAGAGGAAGCACAACAACGCCCGCCACCCCGAGCCCAATCTGGAGTGGAACCCATACAGAATGGCCACCCCTTGACAGAGTAAGGATCACCACAACGACTCGAATCCTCGACCCCCTCCACATAACACGCGCTGCCACAGCCCTGCACCTCACGGCAGCTGAAGGACAGCCCACCAAGGCTCAGTTGGAAAGGGGTACTCCACCAGAGTTTTTTTTGGGGGGGGGGAGGCATTTTGACAAACAAGACAGGACCACAACATGAGATGCACATTACATTGAACCCGTCAAGTACGCGATAATGCGCTGGAAGGGAGGTGTCAACTGCCCCCGACCGGTCTTAATTATAAGGTGCACAACATGGCCGATACAGGCATAGGATGTATGTAAACACGGACCAAACAGTTCAATTCAATTCAATTAAATGTATATAGCGCGCTACATACCCAGAGGGTCTCAAGGCGCTTGAGGAAGGGTGGGGAAATTACTTGTCGAATATCCATGTTTTAAGAAGCTTTCTGAATGCTAGGTGGTTCTGAGTAAGGCGAAGGTGAGTGGGAAGTGAGTTCCAGGTTTTAACCACCAGGTAGGAGAAGGATCTTCCTCCCATGGTGGTTTTGTTGATGCGAGGTACAGCAGCAAGGGCTTGATTGGAAGAGCGCAGCTGGCGGGAGGGGGTGTAGAAGGAGAGTCGTGTGTTGAGGCATTCAGGTCCAAGATCGTAAAGTGCTTTGTGTGCGTGGGTTAGGAGGCGGAATGTTATCCTCTTATTGATGGGAAGCCAGTGGAGGTTTTTCAGTTGACCAGAAATGTGGTCTTTGCGAGGGATGTCTAGTATGAGTCTGGCTGAAGCGTTTTGGATGTGTTGGAGTTTTTTCTGAAGTTTTGCGGTGGTACCGGCGTACAGGGTGTTTCCGTAGTCCAGGCGGCTTGTAACCAGTGCGTGGGTGACCGTTTTTCTAGTTTCGGTGGGGATCCAGCGAAATGTTTTTTGGAGCATGCGGAGGATGTTGAAGCAAGAGGATGAGACGGCGTTGACTTGTTTGGTCATCGAGAGTGAGGAGTCCAGGATGACGCCCAGGTTCCGTGCGTGGTCCGTCGGGATGGGTGCTTTTCCAAGGGCCTCTGGCCACCAGGAGTCGTCCCAGGCGGAGGGGGAGGAACCTAAGATAAGGACTTCTGTTTTGTCTGAGTTCAGCTTCAGACGGCTGTGCTTCATCCACTCGGCTACTTCTTTCATTCCTTCATGTAGGTTGGTTTTGGCGGTGTTAGGGTCTTTGGTGAGTGAGAGGATCAGTTGAGTGTCGTCAGCGTAGGAGATGATGTTGAGGTCATGTTGGCGCACGATGGCCGCGAGGGGGCTTATGTAAACGTTGAAGAGGGTGGGGCTGAGTAAAGATCCTTGAGGCACGCCGCAAATGACTTCAGTGGCCTCTGACTTGAATGGTGGGAGGTCGGACAATGCAATGCTTATGTAGAAGAATGTTTATCTGGTGATTATTGTTGTTGTGTATTCACAGCATAGCACTAATGTACTGAACCATAACTGTCATAATGAATGCTAAAACCCAATAAACAAACCTAAACAAAAAAATGACTGTTTTACCGGCCCGAGAGGCCGGCCAAACAGTCATTGTGCACTTGGGAGTGGGCAAACCCTACCTCCCCTGCTCTGAGAGCAGAGCAGCCCCGCCCGTACCACAAAACTGCCCAGCAGAAACAAATACAACGATAATCTCAAGTTATTATCAATGTATTTGTTCTTTCTTTCATTGCTTGGCAGCAGTGGGGCAACGTCCCTCTGCCTTAGCGGAAGTGCCACAACTGCCTGTCCTCCCACATCCAATCAAGCATGTCTCAATGCACTTCAACATTTGACAGCCCTTGGGACCCTTTTGCTGAACTCATCCTCAACAGAGGTCTACTTTACCTCTTCTTCTGCTACCATCACCTCACGTAACTCTCTCCTGGTCCCCGTCTCTCCTCGTACCTTGTCCTCCTCTTCTGCTAGAAACTGAGGAGTGCTTCTCAACCATTCACTGTGTATAACAGCGCTCATTACTATCACCGTCACCACAGGATGAAACCAAGTAACACATCGATGAATAATATATATCCACGTCTACTATTCCACGCTACTAATGCACTGATTCACTCACTGCTCAACAGCAGATTGGATTACTACCACTGCTGTTGAAGTCTCTCAGTATCCGTTCTCCCCACTGGATAAGACCCAATACTACGACCAAACCCTTTCACCACGGAGCTGCAGGGCTCTCGCCGAAAGCAAAGAACACTCTCTACAAGTTGTTGAAAATCATATTCAAAGCGCCCCTCAGCATTTCTGTGGACTACCTAAAAACATACATGTGGCAGTCATGTAGGAGAATTGCCAAAGCGAACCCTATTATCACACCCAAAGTCACTCTGCATCATTCCGATTCCACCTTCTAGGACTTCATCGTTTGACCCCACGGCCTCCCAAGATCTGAGCCTGCCCCACACCCACTCACTCACTGAGATCTGAGCCTGCCCCACACCCACTCACACACTGAGATCTGAGCCTGCCCCACACCCACTCACTGAGGTCTGAGCCTGCCCCACACCCACTCACTCACTGAGATCTGAGCCTGCCCCACACCCACTCACTCACTGAGATCTGAGCCTGCCCCTCACCCACTCACTCACTGAGATCTGAGCCTGCCTCACACCCACTCACTCACTGAGATCTGAGACTGCCTCACACCCACTCACTCACTGAGATCTGAGCCTGCCCCACACCTACTCACTCACTGAGATCTGAGCCTGCCCACACATCCACTCACTCACTGAGATCTGAGCCTGCCCCACACCCACTCACTCACTGAGATCTGAGCCTGCCCCACACCTACTCACTCACTGAGATCTGAGCCTGCCCACACCCACTCACTCACTGAGATCTGAGCCTGCCCCACACCTACTCACTCACTGAGATCTGAGCCTGCCCCGTACCCACTCACTGAGATCTGAGCCTGCCCCACACCCACTCACTCACTGAGATCTGAGCCTGCCCCACACTCACTCACTGAGATCTGAGCCTGCCCCACACACGCTCACTCACTGAGATTTGAGCCTATCCCATACCCACTCACTCACTGAGATCTGAGCCTGCCCCACACCCACTCACTCACTGAGATCTGAGCCTGCCCCACACCCACTCACTGAGGTCTGAGCCTGCCCCACACCCACTCACTCACTGAGATCTGAGCCTGCCCCACACCCACTCACTCACTGAGATCTGAGCCTGCCCCACACCCACTCACTGAGATCTGAGCCTGCCCCACACCCACTCACTCACTGAGATCTGAGCCTGTCCCACACCCACTCACTGAGATCTGAGCCTGCCCCACACCTACTCACTCACTGAGAACTGAGCCTGCCCCACACCCACTCACTCACTGAGATCTGAGCCTGCCTCACACCCACTCGCTGAGATCTGAGCCTGCCCCACACCCACTCACTCACTGAGATCTGAGCCTGCCCCACACCCACTCACTCACTGAGATCTGAGCCTGCCCCACACTCACTCACTGAGATCTGAGCCTGCCCCACGCCCACACACTCACTGAGATCTGGCCTGCCCCACACCCACTCACTCACTGAGATCTGAGCCTGCCCCACACCCACTCACTCGCTGAGATCTGAGCCTGCCCCACACCCACTCACTCACTGAGATCTGAGCCTGCCCCACACCCACTCACTGAGATCTGAGCCTGCCCCACACCCACACACTCACTGAGATCTGAGCCTGTCCCACACCCACTCACTGAGATCTGAGCCTGCCCCACACCTACTCACTCACTGAGATCTGAGCCTGCCCCACACCCACTCACTCACTGAGATCTGAGCCTGCCCCACACCCACTCACTCACTGAGATCTGAGCCTGCCCCACACCCACTCACTGAGATCTGAGCCTGCCCCACACCCACTCACTCACTGAGATCTGAGCCTGTCTCACACCCGCTCACTGAGATCTGAGCCTGCCCCACACCCACTCACTGAGATCTGAGCCTGCCCCACACCTACTCACTCACTGAGATCTGAGCCTGCCCCACACTCACTCACTGAGATCTGAGCCTGCCCCACACCTACTCACTCACTGAGATCTGAGCCTGCCCCACACCCACTCACTCACTGAGATCTGAGCCTGCCTCACACCCACTCGCTGAGATCTGAGCCTGCCCCACACCCACTCACTCACTGAGATCTGAGCCTGACCCACACCCACTCACTCACTGAGATCTGAGCCTGCCCCACACTCACTCACTGAGATCTGAGCCTGCCCCACACCCACACACTCACTGAGATCTGGCCTGCCCCACACCCACTCACTCACTGAGATCTGAGCCTGACCCACACCCACTCACTCACTGAGATCTGAGCCTGCCCCACACTCACTCACTGAGATCTGAGCCTGCCCCACACCCACACACTCACTGAGATCTGGCCTGCCCCACACCCACTCACTCACTGAGATCTGAGCCTGCCCCACACCCACTCACTCGCTGAGATCTGAGCCTGCCCCACACCCACTCACTCACTGAGATCTGAGCCTGCCCCACACCCACTCACTCACTGAGATCTGAGCCTGACCCACACCCACTCACTCACTGAGATCTGAGCCTGCCCCACACTCACTCACTGAGATCTGAGCCTGCCCCACACCCACACACTCACTGAGATCTGGCCTGCCCCACACCCACTCACTCACTGAGATCTGAGCCTGCTCCACACCCACTCACTCACTGAGATCTGAGCCTGCCCCACACCCACTCACTCGCTGAGATCTGAGCCTGCCCCACACCCACACACTCACTGAGATCTGAGCCTGCCCCACACCCACTCACTCGCTGAGATCTGAGCCTGCCCCACACCCACTCACTCACTGAGATCTGAGCCTGCCCCACACCCACTCACTCGCTGAGATCTGAGCCTGCCCCACACCCACACACTCACTGAGATCTGAGCCTGCCCCACACCCACTCACTCGCTGAGATCTGAGCCTGCCCCACATCCACTCACTCACTGAGATCTGAGCCTGCCCACACATCCACTCACTCACTGAGATCTGAGCCTGCCCCACACCCACTCACTTTGGTTTATGTTACTGACTATATCTGCCTATCAGGTTAGGTACCACATTTACCCTTTTGTTTGATGCTTCTGATCGAAATTACTTTCCACTCATTTCAAATAAATAATAAAACATGCATTGTCATTTAGGAGGTGAAACGGCACGGCCGATCTGCAACACGAATACCGTCCTTTGGAAAGATTTTTTGTGATCCACCACTGCAGAGAGCGATGGGTGTGGTTGTCCACCAACACCAGATCTGTTAGTTGACCTTGAGCTTGGTTCCACTGACGTACTACACATTCTTGTAATGGGTACATTTACAATCTTGCATGAGGGACGAGAAAATGAAAGATGCCATCATACCTATTTGCTGCATGAACACTCTTGCTGATAGTGTTGTGGCTGAAATCTTTGAACTAGGTTTTATATAGCATTTATCCTGATGGGAATGGGATATGCTAGGGCTGTGGAAGTATTCACTGCTGCCCCTAGATATTGTTGCATTGTAGACGGTTGGAGATGGGATTTGGCTAGATTTACTGTGGATCCCAGACTGTGAAGCAACTGTATTGTCCGGAGTGTGTGTTGAACACAGCTGCTGTGGGAGTTTGCTTTTATGAAGCAATCGTCTAGATAGGGGAAGACATGAATTTGTTGTCTTCTGAGATGGGCTGCAACTACCACAAGGCATTTGGTGAAAACCCTGGGTGCTGTGGTGACTCCGAATGGGAGCACCTTGAACTGGTAGTGTTGATCATCTACCACAAATCTGAGATACTTCCTTTGAGCGAGATGTATTGGAATGTGGAAGTAGGCATCTTTTAGATCTATAGTGGAGAGAAAGTTGCTTTGCTGTAGTAGTGGAAGCACTTGTTGTAAAGTGACCATAAGGAAGTGGTCTGATTGAATGTAAAAGTTGAGCGGTCTGAGGTCCAGTATTGGTCTTAGAGAGCCGTCTTTTTTTGGGATTAGGAAAAAAGGGAGTAGACTCCTGTCCCCTGATGAATTATCGAAACTGGCTCTATTGCATCTTTTTGCAACATTGCTAACACTTCCTGTTTGAGGAGCGTTAGGTGTTCTAATGACATTGGACACGGTCTTGGAGGAATGTTGGGGGGAGTAGAAGTGAGTGCCAGGCAATAACCATACTCAGTAATTTGTCTTACCCACCTGTCTGTTGTGATGGAATTCCAGACAGGTAGGAACTGTGAGATGCGTCCCCCGACAGGAGTGAGCTGATCGGGGGGAAGCACAGGGAAGTCACTCTTTATTGTTAGGGGAGATGCGGGTGTTGTTACCTCTGCCTCTACCCTTATTGTTGTTATCTCTGTAACCTCCTCTATTGTATCCCCTAGAAAAGGAGCCCTGGTTGGGACATTTATAGGATGATGTGGGTGTATAAAAGGAGCGACGAAAGGAGCCTCTGGCAGATGGTGACTGTAAGGCTCCCATAGACTTTGCTGTTTGTGTCTTTTTTTATTTTTTCTAGAGATGCGTCAACTGCAGGTCCAAAGAGGTGCTGTTGATCAAATGGTTGATTTAGGATCGTATTTTGCACCTCTTGCTTTAATCCAGATACCCTGAGCCAGGCGTGTCTATGATGGCAGAACACTAGTATTTATTGCACGTAACGCGGTGTCAGCTGCGTCAAGCGCACATTTGATTGAGGTATTGGTTATAAGTTTGCCGTCTTGTATAAGGTCATTGGCTTTGTCCTTATATTCTTGGGGCAGATGTTGAATGAGCTTTTTCCAGCTCATCATAGTGAGCACTATCGTATCTTGCTAGAAGGGCTTGTGTGTTTGCTATTTTCAAAGAATTAGCAGCTTGAGACGCCATACGTTTACCTGACGCGTCTAATAACTTGGATTCTTTGTCAGGAGGAGGTGTGTCACCTGACCCTTGGGAGTTTGCACATTTGCATGCATTGGCAACTACTAGTGACTCTAAGGGAAGTTTGCCCTTAATGTACATAGGGTCACTGGGAGCTGCCTTGTATTTTTTATCTACTCTGGGGTTAAGACCCCTAGCAGCTCTAACTGGGTCTTTGAACACCTCAGGAGCATGTCTAAGGAGGCCTTGTAGCATGGGTACGACATGAGTAGATTTATGTGGTTGGGCAAAAGTCTCCAATAAGAAAAAATCTTCTTCTAAGGGGTCTAAATGAAGCTTGAGCATGTGATATGTAGCAGCTCTGTTGATTAGTTGGGCAAACCCCGCATTGTCATCCGGTGGGGATGGTTTTGAGGGGTAGAAGTGCGGATCATTTGTTAGATCGGGATCAGTACTAAAATCATGCCATGGGTCTGGTTCGTGTGGTGAATCATCAGGATCTAATGGCATTATGTTTTCATCCAATTGCCCATGCCCTTGTGAATTGTCACTATCCTCTGACTCTGGAGAGTATGGTGGCGAAATAATTAAATTAGGGTTAACAGGTGGTGGCGGTGAAGTGTTAGTCGCTATATGAATCTTCTTTGGAGGAACTGGAATTTGTGGTAAATGGTCTGGTTTCCTCTTTGTTGTTGGCTTTGTGACTATGTGACCAGTCTTTGGGTGAATAAAGATAGTAGTCTGCTTTGGATCCAGCCAGAAAAGCTCTTTGTTTTTAAAAACAAAAATAATATGCGTGCTTGGCAGACACAACTAAGCACACTTGGCCATGCTATCCGACAGCTCAGCCACATACTCAAACCCTTGAGGTACTGCTAACCTATGGAGCGTGTAGACACCTAATTATGCATCTTTACAGAACAATGCGACACATACAGTAGACACTACATACGGACCCAAGAGGCCTGGAATTTAGACTTTTACCTTCCAATGGAAGATCAAGACTGGCAGCGGGCCTGTGAACTAATACGCATGGTTTCTAGTAATGCCCATTTTCGATTAATACATTATAATTTTCTGCAAAGAACCTACTTAACGCCACAACACCTTCATCGAATGGTCGGGTCTTGCCCAGATATATGCTAGCGCTGAAACACTGTGGGGGCCGATTTCTTACATTAACCATGGTCCTGCGATGAAATACACTCCTTCTGGCAACTAGCTGTCGAAGAAATGGTGCATGCCACACAACTAAGCATTGAGCTGACACCCAAATGCTATTTATTAGGCCTCTTTAGATGCCAGAAGAGCACAAGATAACCTATACATTTGGTCAGTTGCCTATGGTACTGGCATGACGTAGAATTGCAATCACATGGCCGCAACAGCATGCCCCATCGATTGCGCTCTGGCATAGAGATGGGCCTCTTCTTCTGCGGCAGACGCTTCTATCTCGTCTTGGTCAGATTCTTCCCCGAAGATATGCAAAGTGTGTTGAATGCTTTGACGCAGCCTCTCTCATCGTCGAGCCTGATGATCGGGTAGAGTCCTCTTGGACAAGTGTCACAGTCTTCCTCCTTGTGCGCTGGAGAGAGGCACAAGTTACAAACTTGATGTAGGTCAGTGTGAGGGTATTTGGCGTGGCACCCAGGACAGAAATGAAATGGAGTCCGTTCCATTTGCAGATGGCTGGCCCTATGCAGCAAGGCCCGACAGTTGCCCTAGAGGTTTTTTATTGAAAATGGGGAGTTTGTCGATCTATTTTAAACGCAGAGAACAGGTAAACGGGTACTGAAACATTACCGTTGAGGGTAGAGTGGACTGCGTACTGAGGGGAACCCGAAGAGCGGTTTTAGAGCGCAGCAGTAGACATCCGAACACATTGGGGATAAAAAACAATCTAACAATGGAGTCGATGCCCATGCGCACTATCACCGAAAGGAGGAGTCACCTTACCGCGTGACTTGAAAGACTTCTTCAAAGAAAAACAACTTGCAAACATCCGGACCCAACACAAGATGGCAGGAGTATGCAAAACATGTGCATCTACAGTATACATGCCTCGAACAGAGGATTAATGGCCCCAAATCCCTGTCGTGGTATCTGGTCATGTTGTGGCTGAGTGTGCCATGTGATGTGGTAGGCTATAGTGCTTGGTATGATTTGGTCATTTTTGACAAGGTGGAGTGCTGAACGGTTTGATTTTGATCTTTGTTTTTGGGATTGTGTGAAATAGTGCGGTACTTACCGTATGATGTAAATAAATTATTGGGGTGGTGTTATTAGGGCCGAAGCCTTGCTGATTATATGCAGAATACCAGGTCTGGGAGGTCACTACTGACTAGAGGAGGTTAGCCGCTGCACAGGCCATGGGCATTGATCCTATTGAGGATAATATGTGACGGGCCACTGGTGACTGGAGCTGGCTAGCAACAACGTTGGCCTCTGTTATTCATTACAAGCAGGGTAACAATACATGTCAATATGACTGGATCTGGTTGGCAGTAGAGTTGACCTCTGGTTTTGAATATTTGCAGGATTTAAAGATACAGGGTCTCTACTGACTGGAGTTACTTAGCAGGATTATAGGTCTCAGGGAGCCAATACTGCCTGAAGCTGGTTAGTATGATCACTAGTCCCAAGGTGCTACTAATGACTCGAGTTGGCTGGAATGATAACAGGTCCCAGGGGCCAGTACTAACAGGAGCTGGCTAGTAGGCTTACATACAGACCCGAGGGGCCACTACTGACTGGAGCTGGCTAAAAGAATAACAGGCCCAAGGGTGGTGGGGTGCGAGTGGCACAAGTGACCGGAGTTGGCTAGAAGCATTGACAACCTTTGGAATTGATTAAATGCAGGATTCCGGGTCACAATAGGCACTGCTGAATACAGCTGGATGGCAGCAGTGGTGGCCTCTAGGAAGAAGGAATTGAGAAAGCATAACTGGATATACTGGTTTCTTTAATACCGATAATTGGTTACACATGAAAGCCACAACATGCATTGATATATTACATTACCAAATTATAATATTCTTATATTAATTTGATGTGTCTGTTCGCCTTAATATGCCTGCAAAGTTACATGATTGTATTAGGGCCCAGAACCATTTTATTTAGTGATGTCCATCTGCACACTTTCCTGCATCTTGTAGTAAATTTAATATTGACAAACAGAAGTGTTATTTCCAGAAACAGTGAATTCTGAAGCTTATCTGTGTATCTTTTACCTGCACCTCACGGACTCCTCACATTCCTCTCGAGAGAAGATCCTGCCTCCTACTCATTAGTGTTGTTTTAGTAACCGTTTCTATCACGTGTTCATGTTTCATTGATTAGGAGAAAAGTGTATAAAAATGCATGGGGAGCATTAGCATTATATACTCCAAATTGCTATAGGGTGGATGCTCTCGTGCATTGCAAAGACAATTGTCACTTGTTAGTTTGCTTGGCCTTTTGCTATTTTTGCATTAAAGGTATGATAGATTTGTTGGCCTCCTGGTGTGTTGTGTTTTATTTTACATAGCACAAGAGATGCTGAGGAAAATGACAGTCCAGTAAACACATTCTTCATATAAATCAACTCACAGTATACTGTTCTGGAGGTTCAGTCCCACAGACATTATCTCTAACTGAACGCAGGCACTCTAGGAAGCATGGGCTTTTCAAACCAGTTGCCCTCTGATGCGGCGTCCTCGCTATTGGATAAGTCAGTATGCCCTGAATGTTAGGAGGGTTATCGTATCTAGTGCACTCTGTTAGGCAGCGCTCACCTGTGGTAGTAAGATGGTAATAGGCACCTTATCACCTATGCACGTGCAGGGCTTTGAGTTACAGAGCTCCTCACGCTGTGGAGAAGATTAGGTCACATTCACCCATTTTCCCATATTTGGTCCTGATAAAATGCCAACAGATTGCTCCATGACTACACAGGGCATGAACAAAGTTGACTTGAAGTATAGACCCCAGCTTACCAGCAGGTCCATAGGTGATCAACACTTTCACACAGTGATAGGGGCCATTAGTTCCTCAATTTCTCTGCCACTGTTTTTAATCTCAACATGGACCAGGAAGATCACATTAACTATATTGCGGCAACTGGCCGATAGTTGATCTTATATTCATACTTTCACCAATCTCACATCTTATGACAAAACATCCTCTGTCCTACTATGCTCATCCGGCGTACTTAATATAAGATCTGCGACAAAGTGCCCTCTTGTGGAGCCCGTCAGGTGAGGAGTATAGCGCAATGATGAAGCATGTCACCTTTAGGTGAGTGAACGCAACTTGTCTTAAAAGCACATGCTTCCTAGGGTGTCTGCGTTCAGTTACAGATAATGTCTCTGGGACCTAACCTCCGGAACAGTATACTGTGATTTGACTGTTTTATTTTAACAAATGTACATAGCAGATATTGGCCCTTCCTTGTTTCGCAAAAATGATCGGATACCTGCCTCGGAGAGCACTTCTTACAGACGAGTATGGGTTTATCCTGTTGCTGCTAAAAGCTCCTTACCTGTGCGAGTTATCGGGAATGATGAAGGGGCAGACCCAAACCAGCCACATGTGGAGATGAATGACAAATACTGAAAAATTAACAGAGCTTCCAAGCTGGTGACCATTACTTAATTGACCTTGAAAATAAAAGACACGTTTTTAGTATTCTGGTGACTCATGACCATAAAAAACAAAGGTTATAAATTCAATATTGTGTCAAATACTTAAAAAATGGAACTGGGTGTGCTGAATCGGATGTTGTCCTAGGTCATGTGTGACACCTTCCACCACTATTGCTTATGGGACTTGTAGTTTTGTTTTTCTCATTAAAAGGATAGTCTCTAAAGTCCCAGTGTTCTAAGCGATGTTAGTTAAAATCAGAGGCCTGACGGAGGATGAAGCATGACACTGCTCTGCTTAGCAGTGAGATGACTGACAGTTCCCCAGCCCTTCCATTCTTTGACCTACAGAGACTCGTTGGCCAATCATATTTTTTTGCAACGACAAAGAAACTTATATTGCAGCTTGTGTCAACTGAAGAGATAAAACGCCTGAGCCTGTTTTATCAACTATAGACAAACATGAACAATCAAGAACATGAGTTTCTGGAAAACTATCAAGCACCCAATCAGAATCAGCCGCCCTTTAGACCCAGGAATTCTTGAGGCTTTGGAGAGTATGAATTGCATGTGGTATAAGAGGAACACTACATTGACTCAAAGCTCACTTCTCAGGGATGCACTGAACTGCCAGCCTCATGGCACACTTAGCCAGCTCTTCACCTCCTCCTCCTCAAACTGTTGACCAGGTATCAGGGCAAATGAGCCTGCAGCAAAGCATCGCTGGCTTGGTTCCACACCGGACCAGGCAAGGTGGTCAACTCCATACTCCTCCAAGTCAGCAAGCACTCTGGTCGAGCCAGTCCTAACCCCACATGAATGTTCCCCATCACAACTATTTTAATGGTACAAAGTTATGTTTCTGCCAAATGACTGAGTCAAAAATTGAAAGGTTTTACTATGAAGTGCTGAAAGAGAAATCATTAAGTTTTTCAATATTTCTGAGTCTGCCACAGTACACAGGAGCATTATTTCACTACAGCAAAAAATCATATATGTGCCCTGTAGAAAGCACGTTTGAATGAAACATGGAATGCATTGCAGCCAACAATCCGTGCAATGAGGGAGGAGCTTCGCGGGCAACCAAGATGGCCGCGTGAGCTCGGAGCTCCGAAGACCCTCCGATCCTCCGAATTAATCCTGTCGCCTATCCTGCCCCACAGTAGTGGGAACATGCTGTTGAACTGCTGCTGACGCTGGACTCGTTCTCCGATCGAGGATCCGAGTCTTCTAGGTGAAGTTACACCGTGTTGAAAGTTGGGGACGACGACGCCATCATAGCCCGGAATTAGGTGGGCGACTGCAGCGCTGCTACAAGGTGGCAGTCTGGGGAGAGGAAGGCCGCCCCATTCTGAGGCATTGGCCAGGTCATCCTGTGGACTGAAGTGTTGGATGAGCGGTGGGGGCGGATGCTAACGCCTACCAACTTGGGGCCTCAACGACGACCGGGGAGTCTTCCTGATTGAAAGACCCTCTTGCCCAACATGGCGGGCAGAGGAGACTCAGACAAACGAAAACCTAGAGTCAGCAGGAAAACGTCCCTTTCTCAACCCTATCTCCGATCGCTACGCCCTCCCAAAGGGATCGCCCGGAGTCACAGGACGGCCTAAAGACATGCAGCGAGATGTGTCGCCGGATGACTCAGATCCAACCCTCCGGGACGTCATGGGAGCCATTGCGGGCATCAAGGCTGAGATGCATAAGCAACATGAGGTGTTAACAAATAAGGTCAATACACTAGCCATCGAGATCAATTTGATCAGGGCCGATCTCGGCAAGACTAACAACAGAGTCAAGTCGCTCGACATAAAATCGTCGAGTTTAACCTCTGACGTGACGGACCTACAGTCGGAGATCCGCGACCTAAAAGCTGCGAACATGTTGTTTGCCCGCAGGCTTGATGACTTTGAAGGACGGGCCAGGCGCCAGAACGTCCGTATTACTGGAGTTCCGGAGGGTGCGGAGGAGGATGCTACTGATCTCTTTGTCGAGAACTTGGTTCAGAACCATCTAGCACCCGGTGGACTCAGCAAGGTCTTCTCGGTTGAGCGAGCGCATAGACTACCTGGAGGCCGACCGAAACTGGGGGCCTCTCCGCGCCCAATCATCGCCAGGGTCTTCAATTTTAGGGACCGAGACGCTATCCTGAAGGCCTCGAGGAGAGGTGGGCCGCTAAAGTTTCAGAACGCTGACATCAACTTTTTCCCGGACTTCACCCAAGCGGTGCAGAAGCGTAGGCAAAGTTTCATGGGCGTGAAGCGTAGGCTGAGAGAGTTGGGGATGAAGTACTCAATGCTATTCCCAGCGAAACTGCGTATCGAACATGATGGCCGAGCATTGTTCTTCGACATGCCAGAAGCGGCTGGGGACTGGCTGGACACTTTCCCCAACACCGGAGCGTGCCCGAGGAACAGTCGGAAGGGGCGTCGGGCGGCCCCGATCTTCAGGAGTGAGAGGTCCCTTCGGACCATCTTCGGACGATGAGTCTGCTCAGGCAGTTAGTCACGGACTATTGTGTTTTGCTGACATTCTTTCTCAGGGAACGGGGGATACGGGGGGGATAGGCTGACTCCTTACTCCTCTAAGGGCTTTTCGTAGATTAGTTTTTTGGGGCGACAGGCACACTGCTAGTTGGGGGGGCTTTTTAGTCTAATGCAGGGGTGCAGGGTGGGGGGTGGTTGGTATAACTGTTTCTTGTGTGTTTTCTTTCTCTTTTCTTTCCCATGGCAAGGTAATTATCCTTCTGATGAATATGCTATAGCGGCTGTTCCCTGTGGGGTTGGCGGGGGCCTGTACATCGACGATGGGGGGTAAGAAGCTAAATATTCTGAGTTGGAATGTTAATGGGCTGGGTGATCGCATTAAGCGAGGGGACATGTTGCAAATGTTTAAAAGATGCATGCCTGATGTCATTTTGTTACAAGAAACTCATCTCATTGGCAATACATGCCACGCACTCAACAGAAAAGGCTTTAAAATGGTGGCACACTCAGGGTTCTCCTCGGGGCGGGGATCATGGTGCGCATGTCTCTCCCGTTTGAGGTGGAGACTAGTGTGGTCGATGAGAGGGGATGCTACGTCGCCGTCACGGGCAGATGGGAGGGACGTACCCTGGTTTTGGTTTCTGTTTATGTCCCCCCTGGCTTACAGACGACTACTTTTCAAGATCTTGGAGGCGCCATTTTGGGCTTGCCAGGGGGCTTGCTTATAGTTGGTGGGGACTTCAATGCAGTTGGGTCTGGGACCTTGGACCGTTTTCCATCCAGAGATCTTCGCAGCTCGCAGTCCTGGCTTCCCGATTTTTTGAACACCATGGGGCTTGTCGATTGCTGGAGACTTCTCCATCCCGCTCAGCGGCAATACTCCTTTCACTCGGGAGCGCACGGCAGCCTCTCCAGGATTGACTACGTACTGGCTTTGGCTGCCCATGCGTCAGCCGTCTCTGAGGCCCGCTTGATGGCCAGGGGCATATCGGACCATTCCCCGGTCTGGGTGTCCTTTGATTTTGACATCGTAGTGGCCTCTAAAGTAGCGCCGGTCAATCCGTGGTATTTCCGTAACCCCAAGACTCGAGACCTCCTGGCTAAAGCCATTGACCTTTATTTTTCCGAAAATACGGGCTCTGTGACGTCGGCCTCGTCTCTATGGGAGGCCTTTAAAACTGTCCTGAGAGGAGAGGCCTTCTCCTTAATAGCCGAGGTGCGCAGACGCAGGGATGAGGATGTGGTGCGGCTGGAATCAGAGATTGAGGATCTTGATTCCCAGTTGAAGACTGATCCGACGCCTGCCCTGTTACATGCTCTCTCGCTCAAGCAGGCGGAGTACCGAGCCACTGTTACTGACGCAGCCAAGGGGATGGGCAGAGAACAGCAGGGGAGGATCTATGATGTAGGGGATAAGGCAGGCAAGCTTATTGCGTGGCTTGACAAGAAGGAGACGGCTTCCCGAGTGGTTCCCGAGGTGAAGGGTGAAGACGGACCGGTTGTCACTGACCCCAGTGCTATAGTTACGGTCTTTGCCGACTACTTTGAGTCTGTATACACATCGGCCTCTGATATGACTGAGGCGGACTCTGCCTCTCTCCTTGCAGGGATTGAACTTCCTTGCTTGTCTGATACTGAACGTGACGACATAGACAGAGGTATTACAGTGGATGAGGTGGCGCTTGCGATACGCTCCTTAAGGTCTGGCAAAGCTCCCGGCCCCAACGGACTTCCGGTAGAGCTTTACAAAATAAAGGCCGATGCCATTGCTTTGCCTTTGCGGAACATGTTCCTGGAGGCGCGCGAGGCGGGTGAGCTCCCTCCGGACCAGCGACTGGCCACTATTGTGGTCATTCATAAAGATGGGAAGCCTAGAGACCTTTGCCGGTCATATCGCCCGATCTCCCTGTTGAATGCCGAGCCTAAAATCCTGGCTAAGTTATTGGCCAACCGGTTGGTGGGTGTGATTGCCGACCTGGTTCACCCGGACCAATCGGGTTTTATACCTCATCGTAACACTGCCCTCAACCTCAGGAGACTCCATGCGGTTATGTCAAGGGTCAACACACTCCGGGAGCCGTCCGTCTTGGCTTCTTTGGATGCGACGATGGCATTTGATTCCCTTGAGTGGAATTACCTGTGGGCAGTACTGATGAAGTTCGTGTTTGGCCCTGAATTTATCAGATGGGTCAGACTTCTATATGCTGACCCAATGGCCAACGTCACGGTCAACGGGCGGGTGTCAGCTTCTTTTGCTTTGCGAAGAGGCACCAGACAGGGATGTCCTTTGTCGCCACTGCTTTTTGCATTGGCGCTTGAACCTCTTGCCGCCTGGTTACGGACCCACCCAGATATTTGTGGGATGAAGTGGTCACCCGGTTTTGAGGACCGCGTGTCATTGTACGCGGACGACATTCTGCTCTACCTCACCTCCCCTTGTAAATCCTTGATTGTGGCCTGTGATGTTCTGTATACTTTCGGTAGATATTCGGGCCTGGTTATAAACTGGTCTAAATCTCACCTTTATGTACTGAACGGGGAGACTCCGCGTCTTCCCAGGGGTTGCGCTATACAGATCGCGAGGCAGGGGTTCAAATACCGGGGCATTTATATTTCAACCGATGCCCGGATGCGATACTCCAATAATTTGCTTCCCCCTCTTGCACGCCTTCGGCGCGATGTGGAGGGGTGGCGCAAGTTGCCGCTGTCCCTGCTCGGGCGTGCGGCATTGTTTAAGATGATGTGCCTGCCCAGATTCTTGTACGTGCTCCAGACCACACAGGACCCTGTTCCCTCCGGGTACTTTAGGGAGATTGAAGGGTTGCAGCGGACCCTCCTTTGGGAGGGGAGGCCGCGGATTGCTATCACCAAATTAATGCTCCCTTGGTACGACGGCGGTATAGCTTTGCCGGATATCCGGCGGTACTACTGGGCCTCCCAGTTGGCCGCCCTTAACCACGGTTTCTACGGATCGGCTGATAATCCGGGGTACGCCATGGATCGGTGGCTCCTCGACGATGGGAAGTACTACAGAGCGCTATATTCGAGATCTCTGGATGGAGGCATGACAGGTTCCAGTAAGACAGCTGTACATATTTGGAGGGCCGTCACAAAGGCGCAGGGGTGGCAGGGCAGGCTTACATTGGCTACTCCGCTTTATGACTCTGACTTGCTGGGCAAACTGTGGCACACAAAGGGGTTTGATCGGTGGGACCTCATTGGTATTTCTAAAGTGGATGACATGATGGTCAGGGGCGAGATAAAGTCTTTTGCCGCTTTACAAACGGAGTTTCAACTGGGGGCGACAGAATACTTTAGATATGCCCAATTGCGACACGCTCTTATGGCGGTGCTGCCGGTGGGAGAGAAGGTCCCTGAATCGTCCCCGCTGGAGGACAGGGTACTGAACGGCCATATGCCGGACAGTGCCATTTCATTGATTTACAAAAAACTGATCAATGTCTGCACGGACCTCCTGTCGGGGGTGAGGGAACAATGGGTGCGTGATGGTGTGGAACTGGATGATGAGGACTGGCAGTGTGCGGTGTCTTCTCCTAAGGAAGTGGCAATTCCAGCTAGATTACGTCTGGTCCAACTGAAAATTCTCCATAGAGTCTACGTGACTGGCCCCAGACTGATCCATATGGGACTCTCAGTGGATGGTCTTTGTAGGCGTGGATGTGGAGAACTAGCCACATTCATGCACATCATCTGGGAGTGCCACGCTATAGCCTCTTACTGGAGGCAAGTTCATGCGGTGATGCGTGCGGTGACTGGTGTGGCTTTGTCGGCGGAGGCCCGGCGTTGCCTGTTGAATGTGTGGGGCCCCACGGATTACAATAATGCTCAAACCCAATGGGTTACCCTGGGGAATATGGTGGCGAAGCGGGACATAGCCCAGAAGTGGGGGGCCCCTTCGCCCCCCTCTGTGGAACTATGGAAGACCAATATGGATTGGTGCATGGTCCGTGAAAAGACGGTGTATGTGGCCAGGGGCAAGCCTAGGAGGTGGAGAACGGTTTGGGGGGCATGGAATGAATATAGAGGTGATATCTGCCTACCTCCCGACGCTGACCCACTGGAAGCTCGACTTTCCCCCTAGCCCTCACTTCCAACCTACTTGTTGTTCCACTGACATCCTGACTCTTTCCCCCCCGTTGTCGTTTAATTTACACAGTTTAGTTGCACTTTGTGGGCTTATGACCCTGCCCACCCCCTGGAATTGGGTATTGTCGCTTTCGTACTTTTCCTTGCCTCTTTACCCTTTCTTAGTGTTTCTTTAGGTTGTTATCTTATAGGTTTATTGTTACCGTATTATAAAATTAAACCTGATACGATTTTTCAACCTGTACTGTGTACACCATATATCCGTCTCTTATAATGCTGCCTAGCCTCTGGGATGTAAGGCTGAATAGCTGTGTGCCTTGACTTTCAAATAAAGGTTTTCCAAAAAAAAAAAAAAACAATCCGTGCAACAACATAGAGCGCAAGATAACTGTTATTATTCCAGCAGAACAAAGTGCCATTCCTAATGTGTACGTCATTTAAAAGACAAACCCAGAAAAATGTATGGTCAGTGTTGTTCTTCTGCCAGTTAAAAGACAATCTCCGTTAATGTGCCAGGAAACAATACACTATGAGAAATCCTACTCTATGGCAGGGTGCTACTGCCACTGTATTGCAGGTTACTTCCAACATAATCTGATTTATACATACATACTGCAGGGTGCTGCCAGCTATCGGGTCTGCACACAGCAGACTGGAGCCACTCAGGAAGGAGGTAAGCTCTTCATTTCATCTTAAGCCCTTAGGTTACATTCACAGCCTGATGGGTCCGGAGAACTTTATCCGCGCTCTAACTACACCGAGCAGATGGACTTAGCCCTTCATAGGCTGTGTTGTGTGCTGGGTGATGCCTGACATCTTATTATCGTTGGCGGGAGGATGAAGCTCTGATAGGAGCTACTACAAGAAGAGCAGAGAAACAGGACCACAGATCCCCACAGAGCGATAACTGCCCAGAAGCTGAAGAAAGAACTCTGGAACAGCAAACCTCCTCCACCCTGGAGATTCTCCAGGATAAGCAAATGATGGTAATGAAATGCAAACTGCAGCATTAAGGTCACACACTACAACATCTTTCCCTTTAAAATGAAGATAACAGCCTACAATAAAAAACTAAAGAAAAAGCAACAAAACTAGAAAATACATTTCCAAATGCTGCAAAAGAGATACAGTTAATACAAATGAACAATATTAAACTTTGTTGGTACCTTAGTAATGTGCTTACTTCTTGGCTTCACTCCATCTGCAGCAATAACGCTCTGAAAGGAGAAATTACTGCTGTGAGTCTCAGAGTCTTCAGTGTTACTGGTCTCAGTCATGAAGACTGCGGTGTCGGAAGATAACTTTCTTTTATTTGGCTTTATAGTTCCCACAGTCACGCTTTTAGCAGACACGCTACTGTCAGCAGCATCATAACTTCAGGCAGATCAGCAAAGAAGATATCACCACTCACATTGGGTGAACAGACTCGCCTCTGCTACATACATCCACTCTGTTCTCAAATTTGCTTGGGGCTGTCAAAATGCAAAGAGCTGCAATATATTCCTCACACTTTCCTGACTACCTTGTTTTAAAAAGGGATGACATTCAAGCGTGATTCTTGGTTCATCTGCAAGCTGATTTTTGTAGAGGTTCTATTGCTACACAATACTATTCCCATATTCCAGTTTGTACACAGGGTGTTTCAACCCTGGTAGGTTATCAACTGCCTGTTTTGCAGATATTTCAGATAGTTTCTGTTAGAAACTGAATTATTATTTGCGGTAGATGAGGAACAATCAAAACCATTGTGAGAGTGAACTTTCAAAGCCATTCAATTAACCTAGGATCAACCCCCTGGTACCTAAGCACCAAACAGGCAGGCTTAACTTAAGGTAATATGTAAAATATTTATGCAGAAACCAAAAAAGTAAAAGTCAAAATGCAAAACAATAAAAACCCAAACCGAAATAGAAAAATTAAAGTAAAATGTATTGAACAAAATGACACTAAAATGACAAAATCCAATAAGGGGAATGAGATATGAACTGTAACGCTGTAAGAATCACAAGGTGCCAATGGATGAGGGGCCCAGGCATGGATTAGTCTCTGGAGCTGACTGCCAAGTCAGAGGAAACCGGAGACCATGGCCTGCAAGCACATAGTACAGGAATTAGCCACAGTGGTCCAAGAAGACATCTAGGGCCAGATGTAGGTAATCCGATTTTACCGATTCTAAAATACCGAATTTTACCGAATCGGTATTTTAGAATTGGTAAATGGTATGTAGAAAAAAAAACCGGTAAAAAATACCGATTCGGTAAAATTCGGTATCGGACAATCGGGAAATACCCAATCGGTATTTACCGATTATGTATTTACCGATTCTGTATTCACCGATTCTGTATTTACCGACCGAATCGGTAAATACCGATTCGGAAAGCAAACAAAAGTGAAACTTGAGTAGGCAGCCAATCAGGTGCTACCCCCCTCCCTACCAGAAAGTGGCTACACAGGCAGCTGCAACTAATTAGAAGCTTCTGGAAAGGCAGTTGGAGCTGAGCTGAGTCACTGAGCAGCAGAAAGGGTTTGGTGCACTTTTAAAACTGCAAAATGTCAAGCAGCAAAGATAAAGAGCAGCCTGAGAGAAGGGGAAAACTCAAATTCAGCAGCATGGAGTTGAAGGTCCTTTTGGAGGAGGTGGTGAAGGTGCACCACAAACTGTTTGGCAGGCAGTCCCTCACTGTGGCAGAATCTGCCAAAAGAAAAATCTGGCTGGACATTTTGGACAAAGTAAATGCAGTTGGGGTGACCACCAGAGACACAGAGGACCTGAAAAAACGATTTTATGACCTCAGGAGCCAAACAAAAAAGAAATTGGCAGAACATCACAAGCAGGCATCAACAAGCATTTGCAATGCAATGGTCTCGGCATCATTAAAGGTAGAGCTATTGGCATTGCTCATGACATTTTTTTTCTTTAAATCAAAAATAAAACTCTGCCCTCACCACTCTGCACTCACCACTCTGCACTCACCACTCACCACCACTCTGCACTCACCACCACTCTGCACTCACCACTCTGCACTCACCACTCACCACCACTCTGCACTCACCACCACTCTGCACTCACCACTCTGCACTCACCACTCACCACTCTGCACTCACCACTCTGCACTCACCACCACTCTGCACTCACCACCACTCTGCACTCACCACTCACCACTCTGCACTCACCACTCACCACTCTGCACTCACCACTCACCACTCTGCACTCACCACCACTCTGCACTCACCACCACTCTGCACTCACCACCACTCTGCACTCACCACCACTCTGCACTCACCACCACTCTGCACTCACCACTCTGCACTCACCACTCTGCACTCACCACTCTGCACTCACCACTCTGCACTCACCACCACTCTGCACTCACCACCACTCTGCCCTCACCACTCTGCCCTCACCACTCTGCCCTCACCACTCTGCACTCACCACCACTCTGCACTCACCACCACTCTGCCCTCACCACTCTGCCCTCACCACTCTGCACTCACCACCACTCTGCCCTCACCACTCTGCCCTCACCACTCGGCACTCACCACCATTCTGCACTCACCACTCTGCACTCACCACTCACCACTCTGCACTCACCACCACTCTGCACTCACCACCATTCTGCACTCACCACTCTGCACTCACCACTCACCACTCTGCACTCACCACTCACCACTCTGCACTCACCACTCACCACTCTGCACTCACCACTCACCACTCTGCACTCACCACTCACCACTCTGCACTCACCACCACTCTGCACTCACCACCACTCTGCACTCACCACTCTGCACTCACCACTCTGCACTCACCACTCTGCACTCACCACTCTGCACTCACCACTCACCACTCTGCCCTCACCACTCACCACTCTGCCCTCACCACTCTGCACCACTCACCACTCTGCACCACTCACCACTCTGCACCACTCACCACTCTGCACTCACCACTCTGCACTCACCACTCTGCACTCACCACTCTGCACCCACCACTCTGCACTCACCACTCTGAACTCACCACTCTGCACTCACCACTCTGCACTCACCACCACTCTGCACTCACCACCACTCTGCACTCACCACCACTCTGCACTCACCACTCTGCACTCACCACTCTGCACTCACCACTCTGCACTCACCACCACTCTGCACTCACCACCACTCTGCACTCACCACTCTGCCGTCACCACTCTGCCCTCACCACTCTGCACTCACCACCACTCTGCACTCACCACCACTCTGCCCTCACCACTCTTCCCTCACCACTCTGCACTCACCACCACTCTGCCCTCACCACTCTGCCCTCACCACTCTGCACTCACCACCACTCTGCACTCACCACCATTCTGCACTCACCACTCACCACTCTGCACTCACCACTCACCACTCTGCACTCACCACCACTCTGCACTCACCACCATTCTGCACTCACCACTCACCACTCTGCACTCACCACTCACCACTCTGCACTCACCACTCTGCACTCACCACCACTCTGCACTCACCACCACTCTGCACTCACCACCACTCTGCCCTCACCACTCTGCACTCACCACCACTCTGCCCTCACCACTCTGCCCTCACCACTCTGCACTCACCACCCCTCTGCACTCACCACCATTCTGCACTCACCACTCACCACTCTGCACTCACCACTCACCACTCTGCACTCACCACTCTGCACTCACCACCACTCTGCACTCACCACCACTCTGCACTCACCACCACTCTGCACTCACAACCACTCTGCACTCACCACTCTGCACTCACCACTCTGCCCTCACCACTCTGCCCTCACCACTCTGCACCACTCACCACTCTGCACCACTCACCACTCTGCACTCACCACTCTGCACTCACCACTCTGCACTCACCACTCTGCACTCACCACTCTGCACCACTCACCACTCTGCACTCACCACTCTGCACTCACCACTCTGAACTCACCACTCTGCACTCACCACCACTCTGCACTCACCACCACTCTGCACTCACCACCACTCTGCACTCACCACTCTGCACTCACCACTCTGCCCTCACCACTCTGCCCTCACCACTCTGCCCTCACCACTCTGCCCTCACCACTCTGCCCTCACCACCACTCTGCACTCACCACCACTCTGCACTCACCACCACTCTGCACTCACCACCACTCTGCACTCACCACTCTGCCCTCACCACTCTGCCCTCACCACTCTGCCCTCACCACTCTGCACTCACCACTCACCACCACCAAGCATTGACAAACCCAATACCTTATGTAGACGAGACCTATTGGCTTTTCCAATGCTTGTTTTTAACTCTGTGGTCGCGTCCTTCTGAATATGTTTGAATATAAACGTTCACATTCTATCGCACGTTGGCTTGAGGGCTGTTGGAATTCACTGTATGCTTTAATCCAAAATGTTGATGCGGGTTCAACGAGAGAGAGACAGAATTTGGCAGTACGGCAAGCGATTTTCTTGCATGAGTTCAATCAATGGGTGATGTAAACAAAGCGTCTTTCATCAGTGTCCATTTTGAGAACTAACAGCGAATCCCTGGAACGTTGCCTGTGTTGTATTTGTGTTGTACAAAAGGGGATGATTGCATACTCAACCATTCATAATTTAAACATGTAAATTGTTGGCAGATGAAACACGGGTGCATACAACTGCTGAGCTTTGCTTAGCAAGGAGTTATGGTAACTTTGTTCTTAGAATGAAGCAGGAGCAGGATGCTCCGGGCAGAATTGTAAGCATTAATTTAAATCCTGTTTAAACACCGTTAGGTGAGGGCTTGGAAAACCTATTAATCAGCTATTGAATACAATTGCATTTATGGTATTTATTGCATTTCATTGAACTCGCGGCCGCCCCGGAAGTCAGGCACGGTCGCCTGTGACGGGGGCGGGGCCACGTTCACACCGGAAGAGGAGGCAGGCGGAGTCGTAGCGTCTCGCGGCCCGGGGCTCCTGTGAGCGGTGTAGAGCCCCGGGGCCGCGCCAGCAGGAGGTTGGGCGCCGCGTGCTGAGGTAAGGTAAGTTCTGGAGCGCGATTGGTGCACTTGTGTGTGTGTATGCTCGTGTGTGTGTGTGTATGTATGTGCGTGACGGTGACGGCGGGGGAGGGGGAGGGGGGGCCTCGGTGCACTTGTGTGTGTGCGCGCGTGTGTGTATGAGTCAGGGGTGGTGTCTCTGTATGTATGTATGTGCGTGCGTGCATGGGCGCGTGTGTGTGTGTATGCGCATGCGTGTGGGGTGCTTGCGCTTCCCAGGAGACAGCGCCTGGCCACAGCGCGCGTTCCAGTTACAAATCGCCTGGAAGGATGCGCGTGGCCAGGACTGTCTCCTGGGAATGATAGTCGCTGACATAAGATCTCGACGGAGACGCGCTTCCGCGCGTCTTTTAGCCGAGACCTAAAAACCGGTGAAGGCAAGAACCCAGCACCTCCCCTCACTGACCACTCACATTGGGTGAACAGACTACCCTCTGCTATATACATCCACTCTGTTCTCAAATTTGCTTAGGGCTGTCAAAATGCAAAGAGCTGCAATATATTTCTCACACTTTCCTGGCTATCTTGTTTGAAAAAGGTGTGACATTCAAGCGTGATTCTTGGTTCATCTGCAAGCTGAATTTTTTTAGAGGTTCTATTGCCACACAATACTAGTCCCATATTCCAGTTTGTCCATAGGGTGTTTCAACCCTGGTAGGTTATCAACTGCAGTTTTGATTTCAGTTTTAATTTCAGATCGTTTCTGTAAGAAACTGAATTATTATTTGCGGTAGATGAGGAACAATCACAACCGTTGTCAGAGTGAACTTTCAAAGCCATTCAATTAACCTAGGATGAACCCCCTGGTACCTAAGCACCGAACAGGCAGGCTTAACTTAAGGTAATATGTAAAATATTTATGCAGAAACCAAAAAGGTAAAAGTCAAAATGCAAAACAATAAAAACCCAAACCGAAATAGAAAAATTAAAGTAAAATGTATTGAACAAAATGACACTAAAATGACAAAATCCAATAAGGGGAATGAGATATGAACTGTAACGCTGTAAGAATCACAAGGTGCCAATGGATGAGGGGCCCAGGCATGGATTAGTCTCTGGAGCTGACTGCCAAGTCAGAGGAAACCGGAGACCATGGCCTGCAAGCACATAGTACAGGAATTAGCCGTAGAAGTCAAAGAAGACATCTAGGACCAGATGTAGGTAATCCGATTTTACCGATTCTAAAATACCGAATTTTACCGAATCGATATTTTAGAATTGGTAAATGGTATGTAGAAAAAAAAAATCGGTAAAAAATACCGATTCGGTAAAATTCGGTATCGGACAATCGGAAAATACCCAATAGGTATTTACCGATTATGTATTTACCGATTCTGTATTCACCGATTCTGTATTTACCGACTGAATCGGTAAATACCGATTCGGAAAGCAAACAAAAGTGAAACTTGAGTAGGCAGCCAATCAGGTGCTACCCCCCTCCCTACCAGGAAGTGGCTACACAGGCAGCTGCAACTAATTAGAAGCTTCTGGAAAGGCAGTTGGAGCTGAGCTGAGTCACTGAGCAGCAGAAAGGGTTTGGTGCACTTTTAAAACTGCAAAATGTCAAGCAGCAAAGATAAAGAGCAGCCTGAGAGGAGGGGAAAACTCAAATTCAGCAGCATGGAGTTGAAGGTCCTTGTGGAGGAGGTGGTGAAGGTGCACCACAAACTGTTTGGCAGGCAGTCCCTCACTGTGGCAGAATCTGCCAAAAGAAAAATCTGGCTGGACATTTTGGACAAAGTAAATGCAGTTGGGGTGACCACCAGAGACACAGAGGACCTGAAAAAACGATTTTATGACCTCAGGAGCCAAACAAAAAAGAAATTGGCAGAACATCACAAGCAGGCATCAAAAACCGGTGAAGGCAAGAACCCAGCACCCCCCCTCACTGACCACTCCCATTGGGTGAACAGACTCGCCTCTGCTACATACATCCACTCTGTTCTCAAATTTGCTTAGGGCTGTCAAAATGCAAAGAGCTGCAATATATTTCTCACACTTTCCTGGCTATCTTGTTTGAAAAAGGTGTGACATTCAAGCGTGATTCTTGGTTCATCTGCAAGCTGAATTTTTTTAGAGGTTCTATTGCCACACAATACTAGTCCCATATTCCAGTTTGTCCACAGGGTGTTTCAATCCTGGTAGGTTATCAATTGCAGTTTTGCAGATAATTTCAGATCGTTTCTGTAAGAAACTGAATTATTATTTGCGGTAGATGAGGAACAATCACAACCGTTGTCAGAGTGAACTTTCAAAGCCATTCAATTAACCTAGGATGAACCCCCTGGTACCTAAGCACCGAACAGGCAGGCTTAACTTAAGGTAATATGTAAAATATTTATGCAGAAACCAAAAAGGTAAAAGTCAAAATGCAAAACAATAAAAACCCAAACCGAAATAGAAAAATTAAAAGTAAAATGTATTGAACAAAATGACACTAAAATGACAAAATCCAATAAGGGGAAAGAGATATGAACAGTAACGCTGTAAGAATCACAAGGTGACGATGGATGAGAAGCCCGGGCATGGATTCGTCTCTCTGAAGCTGACTGCCAAGTCAGAGGAAACCGGAGGCCATTGTCGAAGGAGACATTCCCCCATGATGACACTGTGAACAACTGAGAGACAGATAAGTGACATTGGCATGGCTGGGTGGGCGGCGAAGAAGTCTGCGGGGAGCGTAGAGACACGGGAGTGTAGAGACACAGGGAACTGGCCACACACGTTCCCAACTATTCCGTCTTCCAAGGACGCGCACGCACGAATGGCGGGCCCTGGACAATTTGAGGTTAATGGGTTTCTAAGTTGGGGTTAGGGAGGAGAGGGTGGAGAACTGGTATGCAGATGCTCCCTCCCTGGCGGGCAGGAAGATACCAACGCTCCTGTTCGCAGACGATACCCTGCTGATTTCGAAATCCCCGACGGGCCTCCAAACCCTGTTAACGAGGTTCCAGGGCTTTTGTGACGCAAGGGGCTTGGCTATCAACATCAGTAAAACCAAGTTCCTTGTGCTGAATCCCCCCAGGAAGACAGTCCACCCGCCATCTTTAGACTCAGTTCCACTAGAAAGGGTTAGGGAATTTGATTACCTAGGAATCAGACTTTGTGATTCCATGAGTTGGAAGGCGCACCACCAAAAAATCATCTTGACACATAGGAGGGTTACGGGCGCCCTCCTAAAAGAACATCGCGCCTCATCCCTGAAACCCATTGGGGTGATACTTGATATCTACAAGGCAAAAGCTGTGAGTGCGGCATTGTATGGGGCTGAGTTGTGGGGTACCCAGAAATTTGATACTCTATCCCATCTGGAGAACAAGTTCCACAAAGATCTAATGAGGCTCCCCCACAGCTCTCCCACTCTACCTCTACTACTTGATACAGGAACACGATCCATAGCCGATCAGGCCAAGTTACGTCCCCTCCTTCTGTGGGCCCGTATATGGAATGTCCCTGAACTTTCAAGTTATGCGGATGCACTAAGCGAACTTCTCTCAACCCCGGGTTGGCATAAGATCGGTTGGCTCCTGGGAATAAAGCGCCTTCTTTGCGATTTAGGCCTGGATGACGCTTGGGCCAATAGATCTTCACCACCCAAACAGCTGTTAAAGAAAATATTCTGGATGTGGGTGGATAATGAGAGAGTGACTCATTCGAATCTGTGCAGATCCGCTGAAGAGTTTGTGGCTATCAAATGCGGTCCTTTTAGAGAACCCTACCTTGATGTGATTTTGAATCCAGTAGACAGGGCGTTGTATTTTAAATTTAGGGTTGGGGTTTTGCCTTTAGGCACAAGGACAGCTAAATGGAAACCACCTTGGCAAACCATAGAAACTTGCCCTTTCTGTGCGACCAGGGAGGAATCCATTCCCCATTTGATGTTCGAATGCCCAGCCTATGCTGCTCCTCGTCGCAGATGGTTGAAACCGCTCTGCACGAGGCTGGGCACTCGGTCACACTCGGAGGCCCTACAGCTGTTAAGATCAGACCCTCACCCACTGCTTGCTTGTGGCCTGGCAAAATTCTTGGGGTGGGCTTGGAGGATAAGAACCGCAAGGAGAATGATCCTCCAGTAAGGGTGCCAACTTACACTTTATTGGCCCGGCTGTTTATTGCTGTGTCCCTTTTCTTTTATTTTTTCCAAAGATGATAATTACGTGTTTGTATAAATGTTTTTAGAATGGATGTTACTTACCATGTTGTATATTTTACATTGTCCTTTTGAGATCTGTCAGTTTTGATGGCCAAATTGTATAACTGCTTTTATGTTCACATTGATTTTTATTGTAATGCTTTTATGAAATGAAATATTTCGAAATAAAGCTATACAACAACAACAACAAGAGAACTGGTATGCAGGTTAAAGGCGTTGAAGAGAGGATCAAAGCGCAATGGAGGCTGGGCAGACGTTGGGAGCTCAGGGGGAAGAGGGATCACAGGGACCCAAATACTGGCCAATGCTGGTGCACTCACTATGACACAGTATTTCCCAGCCCACACTGAAAATTCTCTATCTCAATGAGAGAGGTCTCAACAATCCCAATAAAAGGAGGTCCATCCTTTCCTACCTGGGTAACATGGAGGCAGACGTGTGCCTCCTCCAGGAGACACAGCTCCTCTCCAAAGATTGGCATAGAATGAGGTCACGGCTCTTTCCCCAGCAGTTCTTTTCATCTACCCTGGATAAGAAGGTGGGTGGCTATTTTAGTAGCCAAATATTTTAAGGGGACATTGGGGGAAAAGGTGGCCGAAATCAAAGAGGTTGATGGGAGCAGGGCCATCGATAGTGTAGGTGTTGGTATGAGTATTTTAGATGCCGAAATTGTGTCGCAAACCGCCAGAGTTACAGCTCCCGCAATCACACTTCACCCGATAGACGATAAATCCAGGGGCTGCCTCAATTTCCTATAGATAGAAATGGGTCCTCCCCTCTCCCCACCCCCCTATACCAATAACCATTTCAAATACCAACCCCGCCAGGGATGGTGCTAATAGGTTAAACAGGCCCAGGGGCTCGAATCAGAACAGGTTGTCTAGTACCTCGTGCATTAATCAGGGGTGGGGAATTCCTATCTCCCGACGCCCGAGACATCTAGATTTCCTAGGAGTGCAAGAGGTTTTAATTTGTATTTTGTCCAAAGGACAAGTAGACAGTTTTATGGTAATCCGATACACAGCTGTTCAACCCTGTAGGTCACAGCCAGTTAATAAGTTGCTCTGAGCAGTTTATTGGCAGTGAAAGGGTTAATGCAAAAGCTGTTGCCTGCACTCGTGTGGCTTCTAGGCCCTTTCCTGGTCCTTTTATTTTCCTCAAGCATGAGACAAACATCCAGCTTCTGCAGCTCCAGTACACTAACAGCAATGGCATGTAAGAGGCTGCCTTAGCTGCCTCTTGGCCCCTTGCTCTGACTTGAACTGTCTGATCCCTGCCTTGTATGCTCTGCTCCACTCCTGGGCCTCATAGGGCCCCAATATCCCTGCTCATCTTAAACTCACTTTGCTTTCCCTTCTCATGCAACCCCTCCTTTGCACTTTGCCTTTCCTATAGACCTTATGTTACACCCGGTGCCTGAACCTGCTAACCCCACCCCCACCCTCTGCCGCCCTCTCGGACATCCCTGCCCTGCTCACCTTGGCCTCTCATATCTTTCATCATCGAGGGCTTACATTCAAACTCATTAGTTTCCCCATGAGGCTTTCTTGCAGGCTGAAGGCCACCCCCCAATTCTGTCCTTGCATTAGGCCTCTCATCTCACTTTGTGTCTCCACCAGAGGCATTGTGAACACACCGCAGTAGCAACTACAGCAGCTGTGGAGTTCTTGATGGGCCTCTTCAGTATGCAGGTCCGCAGACAAAGGCCCATAATGGCCCTGAAAGGGCGGGTGGGTGGGTGAGTGAGTGAAAGGTTGGATGAACAGAAGCATGGATGAATGAGTGAAAGTGTGAATGGATAGCTGCATGCATGAATAAGTGAAAGAGTGGATGAATACGTTCACAAGTGGATGATAAATGCATAAATTAATGAGTTAAAGGGTGAATGGATAGATGCATGAATGAATGAAAGGCTGGATGGATAGATGGATGAATGAGTGAAGTCAAAGGGTGAATGGATAGATGCGTGGATGAATGAGTAAAAGGATGGATGTGTGAAAGAATAGTAGGTTAAGTGCAAGGGTAAATGAAGGGATGGGTGAGTGGATGGATGGGTTGAAAGTGGATTCATGAGTGAAAGGATGGATGGCTTATTGAAAGGGTGGATTAATGGGTGAGAGATAGAGTAGATGAATGGATGGCTGAGTGGGTAGGGGGATGGGTGGGTGTAAGGGTTGATGGATAGATTGATGGATGGATGGGTGGGTGGAGAGTTGAGTGTAGAGGTGGATGGAGGGATTAGGGAAAGGGTGGATGGATATATGAGCAAAACGGAAGATGAATGGGGTGAAAGGGTGGATGGATGAGCGAAAGCATAAATGGAGGAAGTGAAAGGGTAGGTGGAGTGATGAGTGGAAAGGAGGATGGAGGGAGTGAATAGATGGTGTGAATGGAGGGATGAGTGAAAGGGTGGATGAATATGAGTGAAAAGGAGGATGTGTGGGGTGAAAGGATGGATGGATGAGCAAAAGGATGGATGAGTGAAAGGAAGGTGGGATGGATCAGTTTGATTGATAGGTTTGGAGATGGAAGGATAGCTTTGAACAGGGGCTTCGTAAACGCCCCGCTTTAGTAGCAACAGTAGAGGTGGAGCTCTTGATGGGCCTCTTCTGTCTGCTGCTCGGCAGACAAACACTCGTAATTAATGTGAAAGGGTGTGAGTGAAAGGATGGGTGGATGTGTGGGTGAAAGGATGAGGGAGTGTAAGTGTGGCTAGATGGATGAATGAATTGGCGACAGTGATGGTTGAGTGACGGGATGGTGAATGGACAATGGATGTTATAATGAAGGAAAGGGTGAATGAGTGGATGGGTTACAGGGCGTAAGGATTAGAGAGCGAAAGGAAGTATGAGTGTAAAGGATAAATGGATGGATGAGTGGAAGGATGGATTGATGGATGGGTAGAAGGGTGGGTGGATGGATGAGTGAAAGGAAGGATGGATGGATGGATGAGTGAAAGGAAGGATGGATGGATGGATGAGTGAAAGGGAGGGTGGATAGATGAAGTGAAAGGGTGGGTGTATGGATAAGCAGATGGATGAATGGTTGAAATGGATAGGTTTTAGATAGATGGGTAGGTTTGGATATGGGTGAGCGGATGGACTGACGGATAAACAGATGGACGAACAGATTGGTAAAAGGCTAATGGATGAAAGAATGAATGGGTGACAATGTAATGGTGAAATGCTAGATATCAGTGGGTGAAAGGATGAATGGATAGATGCTTAGATGGAAGAGACAAGAGAGCTATTCTGGAAAGGATTCCAATGACTTTTTTTGCTTGCTTGGTGTAATAAGAACTTTGGATCAAAGTGGGGGGTAGTTTAATCTTCTGGTTACTCACTTGGCCTACACTATGCTCCTTTCTCTACCTGGGGATTATAAGGTAGTGTTTGCCAGCGTGTTCTTACTAGACCCCAGTATTTGGTCTCATAAAAGCTACATTGCCATAGAAATTCCTGGCACTGAAAAAAGAGCAGAATGCGGTCACACGCAATGAAGCCAGCTGATAGATAGGAAGAGATAGCATTTTAATAAAAACAAAAGGTCTTGGTCAACTCTGATTTAATTAGGGGCTCAAATGTTAAAGAAAGTCACAAAAGTTCACCTATGATATATGTCTTTGTATTAATGCAGATTTACATTTTTTTCAAGTCACATGAATTTCCATAAGTAGGCCAGGAAACCGTAGTCCTAGAAAATATTTGTGAATTGCATCTTAGCATGAGCAAATATGAATGTGCCCCAGAGGAAATCTGTTGAGTGTTTACAAGTTCACTTTTTCTCCAACCACATTTTTCCCAGCCCTGGAAGAAACTTTACTTCTGCCGTTGTCGGGGGTAAATTTCTGACTATTCTCAGTATGGGAAAGATTAGAGAAGAGCTGGTGAAAAACTGCAAAATTCAAATCCTTCTATAGTATTAGCCTGACATAACCAGAGAGGCTATTATCAGAGCTCTTCTGTAATGAGATTGCTGCCATTATTTGACGGCGCACTACGTGGCACCAAAGGGACAAGTGGATATTGTTACAAGACAAGTAGATTTATGAAGCTACTTGTCCCATGGACAAGTACATATTTCATTAAATTCCACACCCCTGATTAATGTTCCTGCCGGCCCAAGTATGAATGGCTAATTAAGATGTCCTGAGTCTGACGCCTGCTGCTTGCCCTTATGTGTTGGTGCTGGCAGGAGTACCTACTTTAAAGAGGGATCAGCAAGAGTCATGGGACCAGCTACGCAATAAATGTGCGGACTGGCTATCAAGGCATAGAAGCTTCCATGTGTAGGAAGGTGGATATCTGACTATTGTTACCCCCACCTTTTTGCCTGGTGTTTTGCTGGTTTTTCGACATAGTTGACCTGGGACCCTGCTATTCAGGGCCCCAGGCCCACTGCTCTCTCTGTAAAATGGATTCCATGTACCCTAGGTACATATCTAATTGGATACTGAGTCACCTTATCAGTCCCTGTACAGTGTCCCTTAGGTACCCAGGGCATAGGTGTACCCAGGGCCTACCAGGGGCGGCAGCATGTATTGTGCCACCCCTGGCTGGCCATCCAAATCTGACACAACTGGCTGCACGACAGCTGGGGCAAGGAGTGTAAACACCCTTTGCTTTAGATATAGTATCCCTATATCTAACCCTAAAATGGACACATGTATTCCTATCAGTCACTCCTATGGCAGGCCTTAACAATCCTGAAGGCAGAGTGCTTGGAATTATGTGAGATGGTGCTCTGGCATGAGCTGAGCCCGTTTGCAGCTTGCGGAACCAAGTCCTAATAGCTGTTCCATGATAACGCGTACCATATCCTCTTAAGTGCATTATAATCCTCCCGGTTATTTGCCAACGTTGGTATCTGTTAGACGGACCGGGAAGGTCGGCCGAGGATAAGGGGAGAGGTCTCCGGGGAGAGCCGTCTCCAGCGATCGTACAGACAAGTAACTTCCCCCCCACAGACGGACACCACACAAGGTTAAAGTTCAACGAGACTTTATAGGCAATTCTTTACGTTACGATGAAATGGTACAAGGAGGTCTGGACTCAGGGGTCCCCTCGATTCTGGTCTCTGGTTTGGGAAAAGGGTAGCGGGACAGTCTTATCACCAAAAGATGGAAATAGCTCTCAATCCTCGAGCTCGGCGTTCTAGATGATCGGGCCGCGGCGGAGCCAGCAGGTCCCGAGATGGACGAAGGAAGCGACGGTCCGCGGCGGAGCCAGCAGGTCCCGATGAAGATGACGGTTACAAACGGTCCGCGGCCACGCCAGCAGGTCCCGACGACGATGAAGGATATGAAGGTTGCAAAGGTTGCGGCAGCGCCAGCAGGCAAGACGATGGTGCACAAGACAGAGCTACGGCAGCGCCAGTAGTCCGTCCAGGATGAGTTCTTCTTTGCGTCTCTCGACTCCAAGATACAACTGCCTTCCTGCTCTGGAGCTGCCCCAGTTATAGGGCTGGTGTGCTTTGATGTCCGGACCCTCGCACTTGGAGGTCGGGAGGTCCGGGATGAGGGAGTCCAGACACCCAGCAGGGGGGTGGAGCCAGCGCCCGGGGAGGCGATGGGCGAGCGGCACTTGGCGGGGGAGAGCCATCGACACCTCTTTCTCCCATTGACTTGCCAAGTAGCCCGCTCACCTCCTGGGTGGATGGTGGTGCCGGGATGTCTGAGGCCGGGCCAGGCCCAGGGTTGAGGTCGATCGGGGGCCAGGCGGCCTCGTGGTGGAGTGTCCAAGATGGCGCCCCAGGATGGGCGCGCGGGCCGGCAGTGGATCGGACCCACGAGGTCGACATGCTCGAGGGCAGGGGTCCCTGAGGGGACGGAGGACGTGCAATGGTGGTGTGTGGTACCTGCGTGACCGGGCTCGGGCCTGGTCGGGCCGGGGGAGAGCGGCCTTTCCTGTGGCCTGTCCAACATGCGTCCCCCCCAGCTGAAGGCGGGGAGAGTTACCCATCCTCTTGGGGACTCTCCTCGTCGAGGCGGAAGAACCGGGACAGGCCATCCGCGTTGGCGTGATCTGGCCCAGGCCGGTGTTCAACTGTGAAGTCCATACCTTGTAGGGAGATGGACCAGCGTAGTAACTTTGGGTTTTCCCCCCGCATCTGCATCAGCCACTGCAGGGGTCGGTGGTCGGTCTGCACCCGAAAGTGTGTGCCAAAGAGGTAGGGCCGGAGCTTCTTGAGGGCCCATACCACAGCGAAGGCCTCCCTCTCTATGGTGCTCCAGCGTTGTTCCCGTGGTAGGAGTCGCCTGCTGATGAAGGCCACTGGTTGATCAAGGCCTTCGGTGTTCACTTGAGACAGGACTGCCCCAATGCCATGGTCGGAGGCATCCGTCTGGACGACGAACTCCCGGCTGTAGTCGGGGGCCTGGAGTACAGGGGCGGAACACATGGCGGCTTTCAATTGTTCAAATGCTGCTTGACACTCTGGGGTCCAGTTGACTTTCTTGGGTTGATTTTTTGACGTGAGTTCTGTGAGGGGCCCCACTATAGTACCATAGTCTTTCACTTGATTTTTTGTTCGGCCAGCTTAAGTTCAACGTCCATTTTGAGTCGGGCCATTTCCAGCTCGTGTAGTCGGGTTTTTTCTCTTTCCTGGATCTCGTCTTGCGAGAGACCCGTTCTTCGCCCTTCAGGGGCCGTGGTGGTTTTTGCTGCGGTGCTTTGATCGGGGGTTCCGGCAGCCCCGGTTTCTGCCCAAGATTCTAGGGCATGCTTAAAATCGTCTTTGGTACTTAGTCCGGTGGTAGCGATACCTAGTTCGATGCAGAATTGTTTTAGTTCACGATGGCTGTACTCGTCCAATTTCTCCATCTGGAACTTCTCGGTTGCTCCGCTTTCTTTAGTTGTCATCGTGATTTCGTCGTGGGGTGAGCTACTCTCTGTACGATTATGCGGTGATTCGGATCGCGCCGCTGGCCACCAATGTTAGACGGACCGGGAAGGTCGGCCGAGGATAAGGGGAGAGGTCTCCGGGGAGAGCCGTCTCCAGCGATCGTACAGACAAGTAACTTCCCCCCCACAGACGGACACCACACAAGGTTAAAGTTCAACGAGACTTTATAGGCAATTCTTTACGTTACGATGAAATGGTACAAGGAGGTCTGGACTCAGGGGTCCCCTCGATTCTGGTCTCTGGTTTGGGAAAAGGGTAGCGGGACAGTCTTATCACCAAAAGATGGAAATAGCTCTCAATCCTCGAGCTCGGCGTTCTAGATGATCGGGCCGCGGCGGAGCCAGCAGGTCCCGAGATGGACGAAGGAAGCGACGGTCCGCGGCGGAGCCAGCAGGTCCCGATGAAGATGACGGTTACAAACGGTCCGCGGCCACGCCAGCAGGTCCCGACGACGATGAAGGATATGAAGGTTGCAAAGGTTGCGGCAGCGCCAGCAGGCAAGACGATGGTGCACAAGACAGAGCTACGGCAGCGCCAGTAGTCCGTCCAGGATGAGTTCTTCTTTGCGTCTCTCGACTCCAAGATACAACTGCCTTCCTGCTCTGGAGCTGCCCCAGTTATAGGGCTGGTGTGCTTTGATGTCCGGACCCTCGCACTTGGAGGTCGGGAGGTCCGGGATGAGGGAGTCCAGACACCCAGCAGGGGGGTGGAGTCAGCGCCCGGGGAGGCGATGGGCGAGCGGCACTTGGCGGGGGAGAGCCATCGACACCTCTTTCTCCCATTGACTTGCCAAGTAGCCCGCTCACCTCCTGGGTGGATGGTGGTGCCGGGATGTCTGAGGCCGGGCCAGGCCCAGGGTTGAGGTCGATCGGGGGCCAGGCGGCCTCGTGGTGGAGTGTCCAAGATGGCGCCCCAGGATGGGCGCGCGGGCCGGCAGTGGATCGGACCCACGAGGTCGACATGCTCGAGGGCAGGGGTCCCTGAGGGGACGGAGGACGTGCAATGGTGGTGTGTGGTACCTGCGTGACCGGGCTCGGGCCTGGTCGGGCCGGGGGAGAGCGGCCTTTCCTGTGGCCTGTCCAACAGTATCGCTTTATCAAAACATGTCGAGTAAGGTGTCATACGAATTGGAATACTAAACCCTCGCCAATTCTGGCGACGGGGTTAGCATTCCACCCTTTTAGAGGGACACGACATGTATGTAACTGTGAACCCCGGTTAAAGTTAACTCGAGCCTCAGCATCACAAAATGGATGCTGCCACCACAGACACAAGTCTGACCTCCTGCTGCTGGGAGTCCTTCCAGCGAGGAGAGCTCGGACAAAGGGTTTCCTGTCAGGGGCGGTGCTAGCACCATCCCAGACAGGGTTTTGTGTATCCCAGGTAGGCAGGGCTGAGAGGAAGGTGACTGCAAGTGGCACCCCGGTGCTCACTGTGCATATGCCGGCTTAAACCAGTTCCAGGGGCACACCAGCCCCTGAGCTGGGGAAAGTCCGGACAAGGGAAAGGGGTGTAACCACCCCCCTCCTGGTCCCACCCATGGGCAGGACCTAGTCGCGTGCCAGCCCCTTTTTTTAGAATAAAGGTAGGAGCAGGCCCCCTTCCCAAATTAGATAATTCTGAATCTTGAACTACTTTCCACGAAAGGAACTCTTGACTTTTTCTGAAGACTCTCCCTTGTGGCTAAGGAGTAGCCACCCTGCACCCGCAGGCACCATCTAAGCATCGCGGTTTGCTGTAAGTCCATCCTCCGGACCAAGACTGCCCAGCTCGACGAGACCCGGATTCCCTGGCATCTCTGACCTCTACCTGCATCATCAGCCCAGCTGAGATTCGTGGGTGTGACGAGACCTAAGGGACCGACCATCTTCAAAACGGCACGACGCTTAACCAGCACGACCGCCGAGGGATCCTCGAGTGAGTGCTTTGGGGTTTGAGAAGCCCTAACCCTGAGCAGCTCCAGCACCGAAGTCCAGTCCCCCAGCATCCACGAGATCTGTGTGGGGCCCTTCTGCTCTTTGCTGCTCACCGCGTTGTCCGGTCACTTACCTGCTGGCTAGTGGCCCTCCTGACAACGTACCACGACGATTTCACCACTGGTCAGGTTGCTCCAGACTGGCCCTTGCTCCCTTCCAAAAGAGGAGCACCCCGGACCCTCCTGGTCCACTCCAGACACCATGTTGACTCCACCGCGTGGGCTTGCCTTTGCCAAGGCTTGTTGCTCCAATCCTGGTCCCAGCATCGCCGACAGCAGACACCTTCGTGGGACAGCTCGCACCTCCAGCCTGGTCGCCGACAACGCCTCCTGGTCCGAGGGACAGCAGAGTCCAGCGTCGCCCACTCACCTGGTCGAGGTGACTTCATCCGGTGCCATCCTGGTGCCCACACAATCACTGGCTAGTGATTAAGAACTGAGTCCCCTCTGCTTTCAGGTCATCGCTATCACCGATCCAGGCTTGGATCACTCCGAACATCTTCACTGGTCGCCTGCCAGCAACTTCTTCTTTCAGGCTCCATAGACTACTACGAGGATTCCCGACGTCTTTTGAACCCTATGCAGCCGCAGCCCCCGGGCTAGGTATCCCGAGCATTTTGGTGCTCCAACGTAGGTTCCCTATCTAAGTGTCCAGATCCTTTTTCGTTTTTAGTCTACCTAGTCGGATTCGTCCAATAACAGTAACTTAAGAAATACTAGCCTCCATAGACTTTGTCCCGCATCCCGCGTGAGAGTGCACACTCTGCACCCGATCTCCCTAGGCCTCCTGCTCCTAACCTTAGGGTTCAGTTGTGTAGTCCTAGCGATCCTGAAGCCTCTGGATCTTGTTACTTACCTGCTAGTATTTCGCATTCCACTTTTAGTGTATATGGTTTTTCGTGCCCCTCGGTCATTTGTGTAAATTGTGCGTCTTAAAGTATTTTTATAAGAGTTTTGTATTGTGCTTAGCTCCCTGACTCATAAAGAGTCCAGGGTTTTTGTGTTATAAATAAATATCCTTTCTTTTCATAACAACTTGTGTGGTGTCCTTTCACTTGGTGTTCAAGGGGTATATGTGATGGTATAACAGCTGGCTTAACACGCCCTCTAGAGTTTAGCCTAAAGACTGCTCTTGTCCATGCTACTAGGATAGCTGCTCTATAAGGTTGACTTACAACCAATCATCAATAAGGGTCGTTTGGTATGATACACAGTGATCACTAGAATAGTGATCACTATATATCAGGCCAACTTCTCACACCATGTACCCGAAATAAAGGATATTATTATGGCACGCAGGGTTGGGTGAGTCAGTGCATCTACAAAAAATATCGAAGTGGACAGTATTCTAATTAACTTTTGCAGACCTTCTTTGGTGAGACACCTACTAAGGGCTTGCTAATTCATTACACCTAATAGCACTAACACATGCGCACTACCCCTTGTTTATTTCTACAAACCAAGTCATGCTCCTTTCATGAACAATTCCTCTTGATTACTACTTCTAATGGGTTCGAGGCCTTGTCTGGATTAGAGACCCAAGACTGACTATCGACTTTTGGGGAAAATACTGATCCTGCTATTAGGTTACCTCATGCCCTGCCAGTAACTGAGTGTACTATTCCCACACCCCACTTATGCCCCCTATGCAAATGAAGGCCTCAGCAAGTTCAGACATCCGTATCTTAAGCGGGAATGTTGCAAGGTTGTACTCTAAACTTCACCAGCCAGACTGGGTACAACTTATTAAAGACCAAGATATCCTTTTATTTCAGGAAACATGGGCCACACAAGAATTGCATATTGAGGGGTTTGAATGCCATAATATCCTAGCAACAACCCCCAAGCAGGGTCGACCATTTAGGGGTTTATTAATCTGGGTCAATATTAAGACAGGGGGATGCATAAAAACTGTACATACAGATAACAATAGTTTTCTAGGCATATTATTTAATAGGGGAATTTCCTTTTGCATAATTAATTTTTATAACAATTATTTTCAATCTGTTCCAAATATGCATTTTATAAATTTGTTTAATTTTATTGCACCTATTGGAAAATCCAAAGACTCTTTCAATTCAGTAGGAATCTGTCTGGGGGCGATTTTAATGCTAAGCTATCTTACTCATGGTCAAGCGAATATTCACACAGCAGCAGACAAACATGCAATAGGGGTAGAGAGCTAATGGACCATTTGAACACCCATAACTTAATTAATGTTATGGAAATTGATGCAACTACAAAATATAATGCCCCCCCTGAACCGACATTCAGAGGGAGGGGCTGTTCATCTACAATGGATAATGTTTTTTTATCTCCCCCGCTTTAGATGCAAGCTTGCTTAAAGCCGAAATTATGGCCACAATCTTTGGGGACCATTACCCAATACAAGTAACGTTACAGATGTCTCTAGTTCCAACGCCTCAGACAGAATGTGGTGCTGGAGATCTATCACCGTCCATAGATAACCGCAGACTGGTATGGCGAGGCATTAATAACGCAGACCTATTCAGTTCTATGATTAGGGGAAACATGAATCTTATTAACATCTGCTTAGAGGCCCTGTTCCTCACCCAGTGGCTATCAGCGCCTTTACAGAACTCAGTGGAGCCATTAAATCCTTGCTGTCTAAACCCATTTGTACAGTACTGCACGAACCTAGATGGTTCAATCAGGAGTGCTCAATTGCCAACAGGAAGCTCCGAAAGGCCCTATCTCAAAGCCCTAGGTTTAATGATTTGGTCAAGTCTTTAAGGTTGACATATAAGCAGGCTATTGCTAATAGGAAGGAACAGTTATTAGGTGAGCACTGGGATGCGCTCATTAATGCTGCCAGCTTAAATAATGGGAATATATTTTGGACTACCATTAAAGAGTTAGGATCAATGGGACAACCGTTAACTCCCATCAGCTGCAACATAATGAGCGCTACCTGGGAAAGTCCCTTTTCCACTATTTACCAAGAGCCTGCTTTTGAATCCGACCCTTTTATGAAAAGGGTGGCACCTGGAGTCTCATTATCAATAAACGAGGTTGAGGAGGATAGACGTCAGAGTGCGGGCAATAAAACTCCAGGCCCTGAAGGGTTGCCCATCGATCTTATTAAATATAAACCAGATTTTTTGGCCCCTCTGCTGTTAAATATTTTTAATATTCTAACCAATGCCCCACTGCCTAAGACATGGTCTACTAGCACGATCGTTCCCATTTTTAAAAAGGGCGATTGCACACAACCTTGTTGCTGTAGACCGATCTCCCTCATAGATAACACCCTTAACATTTTAGGCAGAGTTTTATACACAAAAATGTTAACCTGGACAGAGGACAAAACGATTTTAGAACAATGCCAACTAGGTTTCAGGGGTAAAGTTGGCAAGAACAAGCAATGTCTTAATCTTAATTTGATCATAGGGAAGTACACTTTTGCACAGCACTCGCCACTTTAGTTAGCTTTTATGGACTTTTCCTCAGCTTTCGATTTTGTCAATAGGTCCAGTCTATATAGTTTATGTTGGAAGGGGGAGTCTCTAGTCGGCGCAGTGCGGCACTGGCGACAAGCAGGGACTCTCTCTTCCTGGTCAGGGCTGAGGGTTACCTTTAAGACAACCTCTGCTTACCCTCTAGGTAGTGTGGCTTAAGCAGTCTTAGGCTAATCTCTGGGGCACATGGGGTTAAACATTGGCAGTATTACACCATCACAACCAACCCACCACACAATGACACCAGACTGTATTTGTAAAAATATATATCTTTATATAAATTTCAAGCAGGCTTGTAAATACAGTTGTCAAACTTTCAATAGCGGGTCCAGTTTACTTAGTTTCAAGTTGCCACAGTTCTCTCTTAGCAATACGCAATCTTCTGGGCCTTCTGCCCGTGTTTCGAAAGGTTCAGTGTCTCGTAGTGCCTCAATGCGCGTTCCGCTGTCTCCGCTCGCTTCCGGGAGGAGATCGAGCCTCGGTTCTAGAGGCGGCTCGCGTTGGGAGCAGATAGCGCGGTGCGAGTGCGAGTTGCAGGATGCTCGCCCCGTGAGGATACAACACAGTACCTTTCCAGTCTTGTGGAGCGGGCGGCTTCTAGGGGCGGGGAGCTGTCTCACGTCGCGTTGCTTTTCCGGCGTCGCTGTTCGCTGCGGCTCTCAGCCGGGCAGGTCACGGGTCGTCCGGGGCGGCGATGTTCAGTGGCGGCAGGATCCTTCCTTCGTCGTTCGCTCCGACCCTGGAGTCGGCGGCTGTATGGTGGCGGCAAGTGGCAGTACGGTCCCCAAGTGCAGGACGTACCCAGCCAAGTGTCGGTTGCAGCTGTGCACTCACAGCTGAGCTGTCGGGCAGGGTACTGACCAGAGGGGGGTTCTCACCGGCGACTGTCCGTCTTCGCAAGTGGATTGACGGCTCGAGGCGCGGTCAATTCGGGAGCTTGGACCGGACGGGTCCTCCTTCACTTTGCTCTCGGGCTCCCGGTGCAGATGCGGTCACAGTGTTCGGGCCAGCGGCGGCTGGACCTCACTTTGCTCTCGCGGTTGCTTTGGGCCCCGGTCACGGTGCTTGGGGGGATGTCGATGCTTTGGAGTAGACTCCTCTGTCAGTACTGCGGCGATAAGCAGCACACACAGTCGCTTCCTTCAGGATGTAGCGCCCACTGGTCCTGGGGCGCTGGTCAGGGGGCAAGTTCAGCAGCAAGCCCTTGGAGATCTTTTAGCAGAGTTTGGCACAAAGTTTCATAAAGCAAAAGTCTTCTTGTAGTCTTTCCTTTTCCTCTCCTTCTGCAGCAAGGCACCAGACACAGGCAAGAGTCAGCACTCTTCCTTGTCCTTCCCGGTCCTTCTCGTCGGGCAGAGTTCCTTCTGTAGCCCAAACAGGATCTAATTTACAAGGAGCAGGGCTCCTTCTTTTATACTGCATTTCTTTTGTTCTTGCAGGCCAGGGGGGCCTTTGCATAGCCACTTTCAGTCCTTGAGTACTCTGGTGGGTGTAATCCGGCTTCTGCTTTCAGTGTGAGGGGCAGGCGCATCAGACGCCCCACAGGAGGTGGAGCCAGCATTGTGTGGACAGGGGCAGCCAGAAGTACCTTGTTGATGGGGCTCCGCCCTTCCTGGGCCAGGTGTCGGCTGAGTCATCAGTCGCTCCCTAGGAGGGTGGAGCCAGCATTGTGGTGGCAGAGCACAGCAAGATTCAGAGTCAAGAGCCACTCCTACCTCCCACTAAGGTGTAATCTGCGCATTCACCACCTGTCATCCCCCAGCCCTGTCACTCACACATCCCAGACAGTCAGATACACATACCAGCAGAGGCGGGCTGAAATGGTTAGGCAAGCAAATGCTAACTTTCTAAAAGTAGCATTTGCAAACACAGGATATTAAAATAACCTTTACTAAAAGAAATATTTCATTATTCTGAGTTCAGGCATACTAAACATGACTCTCTACCATGCTCCCTGAGCCTGCTGGGATTATAGAGTGTAATAATTCCAGCAGCCCATTCTGGCCTAACGGAAGCAGGTAGCCTTGCAATAGTGAAATACGAGGTCGGCAGTAATTCACTATTAGGACATGCCACGCACATCTGGGCATGTCCTACCTTACACCTACAATGCACCCTGCCCGTAGGCCTACCATAGGGGTGACTAATATGCAGTCAAGGGAAGGTTCAGGGGCTGGCGAGTGGGTGCACTTGCCCAGCCGGCATGACAGTACGAGACTGCACGCGGGGTCTGCAATGGCGGACCCCAGACACATCTTACGGCTGCTTCTGTGGGTGGCGCAACCAGCGCTGCAGGCCCACTAGCAGTAGTGGCATTCACAAGCCCCGGCACTCCTAGTGCACTTTACTAGGGACTAACAGTAAATCCACTGCACCAATCATGGACACCAATCACATGTACAATTTACAGTAGGGAGCACTTGCACTGCGGCACGGGTCGGCCGTGGCGCAGTGCCCTGAGTATCGGAAAACCAGCAAAACATCGGAGGCACACCAGCAAAAAGTGGAAGGGAAACTCACGCCAAGGTGGCAGGTCTAACACGTGTCCCCTCCAGCTGAAATGTGGGGGGAACTACCCTTCCCCAGGGAGTTCCACATCACTAAGGCAGAAAAATCTGGACAGACCATCAGCATTGGCGTGATCTGTGCCAGGGCGGTGTTCCACCGTAAAGTCCATACTCTGTAGAGAAATGGACCACCTCAACAGTTTCGGGTTCTCACCCCTCATTTGCATCAACCATCTGAGGGGCCTGTGGTCCGTCTGAACTCGGAAGTGAGACCCAAACAAGTAGGGTCTTAGCTTCTTCAGCGCCCAGACCACAGCAAATGCTTCACGCTCTATTGCACTCCACCTACTTTCCCGTGGAAGTAACCTCCTACTGATGAAGGCTACGGGTTGGTCAAAGCCCTCCTCAGTCATCTGTGAGAGAACAGCCCCTACACCATGCTCTGAAGCGTCTGTTTGCACTATGAATTCCTTGGAGAAATCAGGAGCCAGGAGCACGGGCGCCGTGCACATGGCAGTCTTCAGGGTGTCAAAAGCCTTCTGACAGGTGTCAGTCCAAATCACATTCCTGGGCTGCTTCTTCGAAGTCAGCTCTGTCAAGGGGGTCACAATTGTGCCATAGCCCTTGACAAACCTCCTGTAGTACCCAGTGAGCCCCAGGAAGGCTCTCACTGCAGTCTGGGTCTTGGGGGGTTCCCAAGCCAGGATGGTCTCAATTTTGGGTTGCAAGGGTGCCACCTTGCCACTCCCCACTTGGTGTCCCAAGTACACCACTGAGCCCTGCCCAATCTGGCACTTGCTTGCCTTGATTGTGAGGCCTGCTCTGCGCAGGGCCATCAACACTTCCCAGAGGTGTCGCCGGTGTTCTGGCCAGGTGCCACTGAACACCGCGATGTCATCCAGGTAGGCGGCACTGAACTCATCCAGCCCAGCCAACACCTGGTTGACCAATCTCTGAAAGGTGGCAGGGGCATTCTTCATTCCAAATGGCATAACCCGGAACTGGAAATGCCCATCTGGTGTAGAGAATGCTGACCTCTCCTTTGCCCCATCGGTCAAGGCGATCTGCCAGTACCCAGACGTTAAATCAAACGTGCTGAGGAACCGGGCAGCCCCTAGCCGATCAATGAGCTCATCAGCTCTGGGGATGGGGTGCGCGTCAGTCTTGGTGACTGAATTGAGTCCTCTGTAGTCCACACAGAACCGGAGTTCAGGTGTGGCTCCCGGCGCAGCAGCCTTTGGGACCAAGACCACGGGGCTGGACCAAGGACTGCTGGAAGACTCAACCACTCCAAGGGCAAGCATCTTGGAGACCTCCTCCTTGATGCAGGCCCTGACCCTGTCAGTCACTCTGTAAGCCTTATGCTTCACAGGTAAGCTGTCTCCTGTGTCCACATCATGGACGCACCAATCTGTGACACTAGGAACCAGGGAGAACAAATCTGGAAACTGCCCCAGCAACTGGCGGCAGTCTTCCTGTTGTTCAGGGGTCAGGGTGGGTGAGAGGTTAACTCCATCCACTGACCCGTCTTTCTCACAGGCCACTAAGAGGTCAGGAAGAGGCTCCGACTCCTCTTCCATTCCATCATCAGTTGCCAACAACATGCCCACTTCGGACCTTCTTAAGTGGGGCTTGAGGCGGTTGACATGTAGGACCCTCAAAGGGTTCCTGGGCGTCTTCATGTCCACCAAGTATGTCACTGGGCTCTTGCGCTCCACAACCTCAAATGGACCTGTCCACTTATCCTGAAAGGCACAGGGTTCCACTGGGGCCAGGACATACACCTCTTGTCCAGGCTGAAGCTCGACCAGAGTGGCATTCTGGTCATACCACCGCTTCATTTCCTCCTGGCTGGCTTCCAGATTTGCTTCGGCAAGTTGTCTGAAGCGCCTGGTATGGTTTCTGAAGGCCAGCATGTAGCTATATACATTCTGGGGAGGTTTCCTGGGAGATTGCTCCCAGCCTTCCTTTACCAAACTCAGTGGTCCTCTCACGGGGTGACCGTACAGCAGTTCAAAGGGGCTGAACCCTAGGGACTTCTGTGGTACCTCGCGATACGCAAAGAGTAGGCATGTTAAGAGGATGTCCCACTTACGCCTCATCGGACCTTCCAGGCCCATGATCATGCCTTTCAGGGTTCGGTTGAATCTCTCAACCAACCCGTTACCTTGGGGATGGTAAGGTGTGGTGAACTTGTAGGTTACACCACACTCTTGCCAAAGGGACTTCATATATTTGGATATGAAGTTGGTCCCCCTGTCGCTCACCACCCCTAGAGGGAATCCTACTCGTGAGAAAATACCCATCAGTGCACGCCCCACCACGGGGGCCGTCACTGTCCTCAGAGGGATGGCTTCAGGTTACCGGGTGGCATGATCCACCAAGACCAGGATGAACCTGTTGCCCATGGCTGTCTTGGGGTCCAGAGGCCCAACAATGTCAATACCCACTCGCTGGAATGGCGTACCGACCACAGGGAAGGGTTGGAGGGGAGCCTTGTTCTTCCCTCCGCTCTTCCCACTTGCCTGGCAAGTCGGACAGGTCCTACAATGAGCATCTGAGCTCTTGTGCATTTGGGGCCAGTAAAAGTGGGTGACAAGCCTGTCATAGGTCTTGTCCATCCCCAAATGTCCTGCTAAAGGCACATCGTGAGCCAGCCACAGTAGGAAGGCTCTGAACTTCTGGGGTACCACCAGCACACGGGCTGACCCAGGTTCAGCAGCCTTAGGCTCTGAATACAGGAGGTCGTTCTCCCAGTACACATAATGTGTTTTGGCCTGAACACCATTGGCCTGGTCTGCAGCCTGCTGCCGCATACCCACGAGAGAAGGGCATTCTTTCTGCTCCCTGCAGAATTCCTCCCTGGAGGGGCCTCCTTCTTGCTGCCAATGGGTCAGCTAAAGCAGGTCCCCCAGCTCGGCAATCTGTTCCCCAGTAGGCTCCAGGGCATCCCCCTCAAGGTCTGCTTCTTCCTGGACCGTGGGAACTTCGGGGGCCGGTTTCCCGTGCCCCCTGCGCCTTCTCCCTAAGGCCGGTTCCTGGGCCTCTCCTTCAGGCCCCAGGACCTCTTGATCACCCCTACTGGCTGCCATCGACCGGGTGGTCACGCACGCCCAGTCAGGTAGACCCACCATCCTCAGGTGAGTCGTTTTCTCCACCTTTTCCCAAGGGGAGTGCTCCAAGTCATTCCCTAGCAAACAGTCAACAGGCATGGTTTTCCTCACACAGACCTGCAGAGTACCAGAGACCCCCCCCACTTGAAGGGAACCTGAGCCATCGGACACTGACTCTCTGAATTATCAGCATTGATAACCCTACAGTAGGCATGGGGTACAACCTGCTCTTGAGACACCAGGTGCTGCCTCACTGCAGTCACGCTGACTCCTGTATCTCTAAGAGCCTCAGCTTCCTTGCCATTGATGATCACCACCTGCCCATATTTCTTAGTGTTAGAGGGCAGGTAGTTTGTAGGGACCATCTCACTGTCTCCTAGTGAGACTAGGGTCATCTGAACGGGACCTCCACCCCCCGGGACCATCGCTTCTTCTCCTAAGTGAACACTAGTCACTTGACGGGGCGGAGCACCAGTGGGTGCGGGTTTTCCAAACAGGCGACACTTGGGGTCACTGGAGATGTGCCCCGGCTCACCACATTTGAAACAATTGAAGGGCCCCTTTGGAACAGGTCTACCTGTCGGGGCCCCATTCTGCTTTGGGGGTGGGGGAGGCTGAGAACCTTGCTGCTGGTTCCCTTGGGGATTACTTTGGGGGCCTTTTTGGAACCCTTTCTGTTTTCCCTTGTCCCCCCCACTCTTCTGCTGGGGACCCTGCCCACCCTTGGCGGAGTCTCCCACTGGACCCTTGTGGACCCTGGTGCTGAGCCAGCGGTCCGCCTCCTCAGCAAGCTTCCTCGGGTTGGACAGCTTGCTATCGATCAGGTGTTGGCGTAACTCAGGAAAACAGTGATCAGACAAGTGCTCCCATGCAATTAAATCAAAGAGACCTTGAAAATCATTCACTTTGCTACCCTTCACCCAACCATCCAGTGCTCTGCAAAAAAAAGTCACATACTCCACATACGTATTCCCAGGCCGCTTAGTACATCCCCTAAACTTCTGTCTATACATTTCAGGGGTAAGCCCGTACCTGTTTATTAAAGCTTCTTTCATGTGGGAATAGGACCTCTGGTTTTCAACGGGCAAATCTAGCAGGGTATCTCGCCCTTTGCTAAGGAACCTTCCCCACAACCCCGCTCCCCAATCCTTGTCAGAGACCCGGTGGGAGGACATGGCTACCTCGTATGCCCTAAACCATTGTCCTATGTCATCCCCTTTAAAGAACTCTTTAACTACATCTTTGGGGATGTGCACTCTTGACTTTACCTGCACCGGCGTTGTGCTGCCACCAGAGGGAGGATGATCCAAGTTTCTCTCCTTTAGACTCATCTCCCTCATTTTCAATTCGTAATCCATTTGGTGCTTTCGCTCTTCCAGCGCCATCCTTTTGGTTTCAAGCTCCAGTTGGATTTTTAATTCTGCCAGCTTTCTTTCATGATCCCTCTTTTCCTTCCGGTCTGCCAGCTCCTCTGGCGACAGGCCTTTACCAAAGCTGTGCACGCTGTCTTGCCTTTCTAGATCCACCAGATCCACGGGTGCCCTCTGCTCCTCAGTGGCATCTTGATCCTCTGTGGCATCTTGATCCTCTGTGGGCTTTCGGGACTCTATCCAGGCTTTCAGGGCCTTGTAGAGCTCTGGTTTGTTCTTGCAACCGGCGTGCGGAACTTTGAGTTTCTTGCAAAAAAACTTCAGTTCATTCTTCGAGTACTTGTCCAGCTTTGCTGCGTCCCATTCCACCTCCAACATTTCAGAGGTCGTGGACTCCGCTCCATCCAGGCTCTTCGTGCCCGGCATGGTTTCTTCGCTAGGGATCTTTTCTCGGCAAAATTACAACCAATCCTGTGGCCAAGTAACTGGACTGAAATCACTGTGCAATGGTCGGAAGTTAAGGTATAGATACTGCAAATGTAAGTTCGAAAAATCCTCACCGCTGCGTCCAATGTTGGAAGGGGGAGTCTCTAGTCGGCGCAGTGCGGCACTGGCGACAAGCAGGGACTCTCTCTTCCTGGTCAGGGCTGAGGGTTACCTTTAAGACAACCTCTGCTTACCCTCTAGGTAGTGTGGCTTAAGCAGTCTTAGGCTAATCTCTGGGGCACATGGGGTTAAACATTGGCAGTATTACACCATCACAACCAACCCACCACACAATGACACCAAACTGTATTTGTAAAAATATATATCTTTATATAAATTTCAAGCAGGCTTGTAAATACAGTTGTCAAACTTTCAATAGCGGGTCCAGTTTACTTAGTTTCAAGTTGCCACAGTTCTCTCTTAGCAATACGCAATCTTCTGGGCCTTCTGCCCGTGTTTCGAAAGGTTCAGTGTCTCGCAGCGCCTCAATGCGCGTTCCGCTGTCTCCGCTCGCTTCCGGGAGGAGATCGAGCCTCGGTTCTAGAGGCGGCTCGCGTTGGGAGCAGATAGCGCGGTGCGAGTGCGAGTTGCAGGATGCTCGCCCCGTGAGGATACAACACAGTACCTTTCCAGTCTTGTGGAGCGGGCGGCTTCTAGGGGCGGGGAGCTGTCTCACGTCGCGTTGCTTTTCCGGCGTCGCTGTTCGCTGCGGCTCTCAGCCGGGCAGGTCACGGGTCGTCCGGGGCGGCGATGTTCAGTGGCGGCAGGATCCTTCCTTCGTCGTTCGCTCCGACCCTGGAGTCGGCGGCTGTGTGGTGGCGGCAAGTGGCAGTACGGTCCCCAAGTGCAGGACGTACCCAGCCAAGTGTCGGTTGCAGCTGTGCACTCACAGCTGAGCTGTCGGGCAGGGTACCGACCAGAGGGGGGTTCTCACCGGCGACTGTCCGTCTTCGCAAGTGGATTGACGGCTCGAGGCGCAGTCAATTCGGGAGCTTGGACCGGACGGGTTCTTCTTTCACTTTGCTCTCGGGCTCCCGGTGCAGATGCGCTCACGGTGTTCGGGCCAGCGGCGGCTGGACCTCACTTTGCTCTCGCAGTTGCTTTGGGCCCCGGTCACGGTGCTTGGGGGGATGTCGATGCTTTGGAGTAGACTCCTCTGTCAGTACTGCGGCGATAAGCAGCACACACAGTCGCTTCCTTCAGGATGTAGCGCCCACTGGTCCTGGGGCGCTGGTCAGGGGGCAAGTTCAGCAGCAAGCCCTTGGAGATCTTTTAGCAGAGTTTGGCACAAAGTTTCATAAATCAAAAGTCTTCTTGTAGTCTTTCCTTTTCCTCTCCTTCTGCAGCAAGGCACCAGACACAGGCAAGAGTCAGCACTCTTCCTTGTCCTTCCCGGTCCTTCTCGTCGGGCAGAGTTCCTTCTGTAGCCCAAACAGGATCTAATTTACAAGGAGCAGGGCTCCTTCTTTTATACTGCATTTCTTTTGTTCTTGCAGGCCAGGGGGGCCTTTGCATAGCCACTTTCAGTCCTTGAGTACTCTGGTGGGTGTAATCCGGCTTCTGCTTTCAGTGTGAGGGGCAGGCGCATCAGACGCCCCACAGGAGGTGGAGCCAGCATTGTGTGGACAGGGGCAGCCAGAAGTACCTTGTTGATGGGGCTCCGCCCTTCCTGGGCCAGGTGTCGGCTGAGTCATCAGTCGCTCCCCAGGAGGGTGGAGCCAGCATTGTGGTGGCAGAGCACAGCAAGATTCAGAGTCAAGAGCCACTCCTACCTCCCACTAAGGTGTAATCTGCGCATTCACCACCTGTCATCCCCCAGCCCTGTCACTCACACATCCCAGACAGTCAGATACACATACCAGCAGAGGCGGGCTGAAATGGTTAGGCAAGCAAATGCTAACTTTCTAAAAGTAGCATTTGCAAACACAGGATATTAAAATAACCTTTACTAAAAGAAATATTTTATTATTCTGAGTTCAGGCATACTAAACATGACTCTCTACCATGCTCCCTGAGCCTGCTGGGATTATAGAGTGTAATAATTCCAGCAGCCCATTCTGGCCTAACGGAAGCAGGTAGCCTTGCAATAGTGAAATACGAGGTCGGCAGTAATTCACTATTAGGACATGCCACGCACATCTGGGCATGTCCTACCTTACACCTACAATGCACCCTGCCCGTAGGCCTACCATAGGGGTGACTAATATGCAGTCAAGGGAAGGTTCAGGGGCTGGCGAGTGGGTGCACTTGCCCAGCTGGCATGACAGTACGAGACTGCACGTGGGGTCTGCAATGGCGGACCCCAGACACATCTTACGGCTGCTTCTGTGGGTGGCGCAACCAGCGCTGCAGGCCCACTAGCAGTAGTGGCATTCACAAGCCCCGGCACTCCTAGTGCACTTTACTAGGGACTAACAGTAAATCCACTGCACCAATCATGGACACCAATCACATGTACAATTTACAGTAGGGAGCACTTGCACTGCGGCACGGGTCGGCCGTGGCGCAGTGCCCTGAGTATCGGAAAACCAGCAAAACATCGGAGGCACACCAGCAAAAAGTGGAAGGGAAACTCACGCCAAGGTGCCAGGTCTAACAGTTTAGAATATGGACTGGATGAGACCCGTGTTCATTTTTTGGCCTATCTCCATACGGACCTGAAAGCGTGGGTCAGGATTGTTGTTGGGGGAGAAGTTTCCCCTTACATCAGTGTAGAGAGAGTGGTCACACAGGGGTGTGTTCTGGCTCCTTTTCTAGTTATCATATATATAAACAATTAACATAAATCACTGATCACACTAACTAATGATATTCCCAGAATTCAAGGCAAACCTCTCCCATTGCTTTTATACACAGATGATACGGTTTTAATTGGTCGCACACCAAATGCACTATGCACTTTAGTTCGAGGTTTCACAGATTTTATATCTGGCTTAGATTTATGCACAAATTTTAAAAAATCTTTTATAATGCCTCGTGGGCCAAGGAAATGTCCTTTAAATTCTATCTCTGTGGGTGACCAAAAATTAACTTGCACTGCTACTTTACCTTATCTGGGAATGGTCTTCGCTGCGAACGGAACCTGGTGTGAACACTTGGCATATTGTAAAAGTAAGTTCTCGAGGGATTATAACTCAATCCTCAGTCTCCTCCGCCCTAAAAGATCGAGAACAATTCCAGCCTTTTTAAAGATTTTTAAGATCCAGTGTGTACCAATAGCTACCTATGGGGCAGAGGTATGGAGTGTTGCCAAATGCTCTTGCGTCCAATCAGAGGAAAATAGATTTTGTAGAAAACTCTTGGCGCTCCAATCTCCACCCCTCTGTACATATGTCAAGGCGAACTGAAATTTGGATACATTGAAGACATCATAAGGGCCCGCCCCACACTATTTTGGCTATCCATAATGAAGAATCCCGAGGCTTCTCTCACAAGGGACATAATAGATTATAGTCTTCGCTGTGAGAAAGGGATGGATATTCCATGGCTTCCTGGGGTAGTCAAGAGTCTGGAAAGCGTTAACCTTGGTAGACTGTTTGCCAATTCGAACACAGCTGTAACAATGGACAAAAAAGTTTTAAAGACAGCATTGTACGCCCTTTATAGCGCGGAAAGACTAGAAAGGGAATTGAATAAACAAACTGTTGCATCATCTTTTTCTTAAAACTTTTGTGCGGGCTGATGGACATGTATTTTGTTTTTGATGGGTTTATTTCCAATCCTTTTCGTTTACAGTACACCAGCAACTTATTCAGAAGATTTTGCAGTCCCACTAGGGTCTGTGAGAGGAGGATGGTATCATCCGCAAATGTCAGAGCACATACATGAGAGCCACCTAACTTTGGGGAATCGTGGTTTGTGTCCAATATGAAATCTACCATATCATTAACATAGAGGAGAAACAGGGTAGGCGCCAGGACACAGCCCTGGCGGACCCTCTCCTCACCGGTATCTCCTCTGTCAACTCCCCACCCATACCCCAGCGCACTTTTGCAAAATTATCTTCATGTAATTTTATGAGACGCACCAGTACGTTTTTTGGGACCCCTTGATTTAGGAAATGTATCCACAGCAGATCTCTTGGAATTTAATCGAAAGCGGCCTTTAGGTCAATAAAGGCCATATACAAATTGCCGGATCTTAGTTTAGTATACTTCCAGGCAATGGTTAGCAGCCTAAACACCTGATCTATGGTGCTGATTCTTTTTCTGAACCCTGCCTGGCATGGGGATAATATGTCATTGTCAACTAGCCTGTTGTTTAGCCTGTCCAGTATCTGCTTTGAATAGACCTTTTGGGTAATGTCTATCAAGCTGATAGGTCTATAATTAGCGGGATCGTCCCTACTGCCCTTTTCGTATATAGGGACGATCTCCGCGCCCTTCCATGATATAGGGATAGCTGCCCTCTGCTAATTGCATTGCACAGTAAGTTGATATACGGTGCCCATACCTCTGGGTCATGTCTAAAGAGGTCTCCCGGGATAATATCTGGGGCTGGCGCTTTGGTCGCCTTAATGGCGGCTATAGCCTACTTAGTATCTAAGATACTAAAATATAGTGGTTCAAACTCCTTGGACATTGTCAGCTCTTTGATTATGCATAGGTTCTCGCTTGAAGGGGAACCCGGGCATGCATATAAATGTGCAAAGTGTTTGAACCATGGTTTAGGATCTAGATGGTAGTCCTGGGCTGGCTTGCTCGACTTATTGCCGTTTGCAACAATCTGCCAAAAAAGTGATTGATCTCCTTCCCTTGCTGCGGCTAGCAAGTCTTCCCAACCAGAGTCCTCCCAATTTTATGTTCTTGTTTTAGAATCTGATTGTATATTTTCCTTTCTTGCCTAATTTTAAATCGGTTCTTTCAACTCCAAGGCCTTGATTAGGTTCTTCTTTGCTTCTCTGCATAGTTCATTAAACCAGGGATTGACTGGCATCAGCTTATCCTTTGAAGAGGTTTTACCCATCACTGCTCTAGTAAGATGAGGTTCAATTTTTTCCACTAATGCTACGTGGGTTTGGGTAATTGGGATTGGATTTATATTCTCGTTAAAAAGAAAAGAAGATAGAAGGTCACTAAAAATATTATAATTGGAAGTAAGGGATTCAAGTTTCCCTAAAATGATTGCCCATCTAACTGCCCTTCTATTGTTGCACAACATAGGCTGTGATACCTGCAAGCCTGATCTAGGATGATGCTGGAAATATTTTGCTGCTAGTTCTAGGCATAGGGGGAGGTGGTCACTTTCCCTCCTAGCCGCTACTCTAAAATCAGTCACGTATGCCGAGTGCGCAGCGCTTATCATGATATAATCTATAGCTGAAGACGATTGGCCCCTCAGAAAAGTGTTTGTGGGCTCAAAATCAGAGGGACATCTCCCATTCCAAGCCCGTAGCCCTTTTTCTACTGTTAAGTTAAAGATCTGCAGGGCTGAAGCGGTGCACCTCGCTGGTCTTTCAGAGCTGAGTATTGGGATGCCCAATGCAAGGTCTTCTTCTTCTTCCAGTATGGTTTCCATGCCCCTTAGTGGTTCTGAACAACAATTAAAATTGCCATCAATTACAATGAGGTTATTATTTGAAATAGAATCAATAATCCCTCCTAGTTGGATAATTAATGGTGATTCTTTAGAATGATCTCTTGGTCTTATGCATATGTTAAGGAGAGAGATCATAGATGTGTTGGAGAACTTTAAACATACACCCTGGATATCATCTGAACTGGACAACTATTTTGGCATTTACTTGGTTTTTAGCCCATATTAAGAGCCCGTCTGAGGGTCTGCCTTTTTTTGGTTGAATTGCCTCGATACTGAATGTTCGATATCCCACCTTATATAGGGGTTCCAATGTTCAGGTCTCTTGGAAGAGGCATAGGTCATATTTATCTATATAGTCTTGCCAGTCAGATTCCAGGTGTTGCTTTGTTAAACCAGCGATGTTCCAGGACAATAATTTAACACCATTTATATTGGGGGCACTAATCTCTTCTCTAGTTAGCCCACTATCCGGAACTAAGTTTGATCCTTGGTTTGAACCAAAGATGGGTCCGCCCTTAGAATCATCATCATCATAAGCAATTTCCCTGTTCAAACTTGTTGTCTCGTGAGTTCCCCAACAGAGACGCTGTGTCCCTAGACTTGTTGGTGTCTGGTCAGTAGATGAATTTAGTCAATCTACTGCTTCGAGACCGCTTTGGGGAATCAGGTTGGTTCCATGGACTCCAGGGTTAATTTTGGTCACAGTAGAGTTTAGGGGGGAACCACAGCTCATTCTATCAGCTTTATTTTGCCGAATGGAAATGTTAGAATTGAATAATGAGTGAGTCCTTAGGTTCAAGGTTATTAAGTTATCAGCTATAACTTTTGAATACAAGGTTACCCTAATATCATCTAAGCCCCCTCCTTCTTGCTGTAGCCGTTCGGCGCTCTTTATGTCAGATTTGATAACAGAAAGGCAGAGGCGCTTGGTCTTTATCCAATGTATAACCTTGTTAAGCAGGGAGTCCCCATCCTCCCTGGTTCCTGGTTTCAATCTAGGGACGTTTGTAAGAAAAATGTTATGACAAGGAAAACGCACATGGGACCACCGTTTCTGGTGCTTGTTGAAGTGCTTCTTTTCTCCCTCTGTTCCCCTCATTCCCTGTCCCCCTATCGTAAGCTTGCGGGTGGTAGACTACCCAGGGGTCTTTTCTTGTGTGGGGGGGATTTGCTGCACTCTGTGTGATATATGCCATTCCTGTGGGGTGGTCACCGGATGTCCTAGGTTTGGTCTTAGGCTACGGGTATAACCTGTGTTTTGCCGCCCATGGAGGTTATCAGTTTGGGAATGTTCTGCTCTTTCTGTTTGCTCTTTGGGCCTATCAGATCCAGTAGTAATATTTTCCATCCATATCTCTACAGGTTTAGTCACATCAGGTGTATAAGCTAGACCCTTATCACATATACAGAGATTGCTGGTTAGAGCTTCTATCATATTTTTAATCGCTCTGACCTCCTCCTCAACAGTACTTAATTTATTGGACAGTGCTAACAACAAGCTGTGTGTGTCAATGGCGTGAGTTTGCACCTGGGCATATGGTGGGGATGGTTTGGGCAGCCTTCTGCTATGTAATTGATCCCCCCGAATAAGGCCCTATCGTTTCTGGATTTTCTACTAACACTGAGTATTTGTTGGAGCACTCAATGGTTATAATTTCATCATGAGAACCAACACTATTATCTAGGTTGTCTAATATTTCATTACTATTGGTATTAGTTTTATTTATGCTAATCCCTTTTTCTTGGGGGATAGGAACTGATGTTACAAGGGGGTGGGTCTTTCCATTGCTCCGATGGACTGTAACTATATGGCTGTTGGTATTTCCACTTATGGTTTTATACTTTTTGCCATAGTATGAAAAGATTTTATTACTTCCTTTAAGGCTAGGCTCCTTACCATTAGACAACATATTCTCTACTTCTTCAATTAGGTTATCAATGGCTGCAAGCGTGCATTTCTCAGCTGCTGATTTTGGCAGCTTCTGTGTCCTTGGGATTTTTTTCCTACCTGTGATAGTGTGACGGGGCACGGGAGCCGGAACCTCAGACTACTGCAGAATGGTGGACAGCCACACCTCTTTTACCCTGCCCCTTGTCCCCACAGAATACCGCGGCCTCATTGAGTGAAGAGGATGATTCAGGCTGGATTCCGATTAATGCTTCGGAAGGCCCCTTTAAATCTTTTGAGCCAGGTAACGAGACTCCACCCCATGTGGGCGTAGCGAGGTCAAAAGACGGAGAAGCAGAAACCTCGTCGGACGGCGTTTCCTGAGGAGCGGAAGCCCACGTGGAGGACGACAGGAGGTCCCAAGACGCGGAGCCAAAGGAGAACGACAAGCCAGGAGGCCAACGGTTTCACGCTTCGCCCCGCCACGTTCCCACGGGAGGAGCGTGGCTTCAAGAGGTACGGGGTCGGGTAGCGGGTTGGGTCGGGCGTAAGAAACAGTAGTGAACGTTTCTGTAACGAAGCCCTCTATCCTCTACCTCTGCAACTCCCCTACCTTGGCACGAGCACTTCTCTCTTTCCTCCACCGATAGGGGTAACGAAGTATAGCACAAACTCACGACGGTTACTCCCTCACTCCCTGACCCTTGAGAACGTATCAGGTTATTATTTGGTCCTGATCCTTGTTTTCTTTCCTTTACCGGTACCGGAGCGGAACCAACCGACGAATCCTCGGTGAGGACCTTGACCACCTGACGCCCCGAAGTCGAAGAGTTTAAAACCGGAGGATTCCTTTCCTTGTTTCTATTCTAAAGACTGAGTTTAATGAAAAGGACTTGTGTCCCAATAAAGCCTTCGTTAAAACCGTTATTGAAGGCGCCTGTGTTCCTCTTTTCCTCACCCCCATCGGTAGAACCGACAACCCAGAGTGCAAACCCCAACGTCCCAGTACCCTCGGGACAGATAGCTTCCGCTGCTTTCCTTTTGCCCATTGTTGGTATACGTTTAACGCTAGTAGTGAATCTGCGCAGGGGGTAAGGGAGTGCTTAAATGTGCACGACAAGCTCCTAGGTGCTAGTAGTGTCTTTCACATACAAATATGGATTCCTAAACGCCAAGTATGGATCAAGTACCAAGTATCTATCTAGCACAGTTTACCATTAACGGGTACAAAACAATACATGCACAAGATCATTAAGAATTCAAAACAGTCTTCCCTCGATGGGTGCATGAACATATTGAAATTTGCCTATACGGTAGCAACAAGTCCCGTAAGATGATTCTTCAGCGAAAAAAGTTATTGCACGTTGTTCCATTAGCCATAAGCCTGAAATCTCTCTCAAGTTCATTCTCTTGCCAGACAGAGGAGGCACTCGGGACCACTGGATGTGATTTCAAGGAGGTGGCCCAGCCCAGTCTTATCCAGGCTAAAACGGGCGCGGATGGGCCCGCCCCTGGCCCTGGCGCATCCCATGCCGCGGGATCCCTGTTCCGGTTTTGACACGCCCCCTGGGGCTAAGAGATGACGCTCGCTTCAGGCATCACTAGGGGACTCTGGGTAATGGAGTCCCCCACTCAATGGATGATCGGTGCAGCCCCCACGGGCTGTTCTGCTGCGGGAAGATAGTCGGTGCAGCCCCCACGGGCTGTGTCTGATGCAGGAGGATCGTGGGCTAGCAAGGGCAAACCAGGACTGGTATATTTTTACTTGTATGACGAACTGAAAAAGGGTTACCTCTGTCTCCTTCGTATAAGTCTTGAATGTCTTGAGGACACAGGCCTTGCTTTTTTTTGGTTTTAAGGAAAAGACAGAGGTCACAATCAAACGACCAAAAGCAATCAAGACTTGATGGATTTCCTTCATCACTTTCCTGTAAAGATCTTTCTGCCAGAGCTGTAAAACCTTCCACTCCTCCTCAGAGAAACGGGCAACAACGTCACAAAATGTGACAGGATCGGTGACGGTGGCTCGTTCTTAAATCGATACCCTGGGATCATAGTCAGCTCGGTGTGCCACTGATTCGGCCTGTGGAGGTCGAGGTTTCCTGCTACGACGGGGAGGGACGTCAAACAGCGAGTAGAGCACCAGGTAATGGAGCGCTATCGATTTATTTTTCTAATGGTTTTTATCCTGTACATGTGTTACTTTTATGGATACGTTGCTATCTGAATAAAGTCTTTTGGATTGGGATTGGATTGGCTACATTCAGTCCTCTCACTCTTGAATGGGATTAGAAGGGTTTCTTTAGGTTGGCTGCTGCTTATGGCTTTCCCTGACAGTGCTCTGTGGATAACTCATGTTCCTGCAGCTAGTAGATAATTAATTTCCAAGTTTGAGGGCTCTCTGAGAGGCACAGTGACAAGAGCTGAGTCACAACGTTTTGTGTATTACGTTTCTGTGCAGGTCAGTAGTGTAACAAAACTTGAGCCCTCCCCCCACTCCCCCCCTGCATATAAACATGGACGCCCTCCTTCCCCAGACTGTCAGGACCTCTCAGGCCAGAATGAATTAAATGAAGGATGTCAAGAAATCAAATTGTAACCTCAAACTGCATATTGTTTTGTATTATCATGCTTCACATTCTAATCATGGCTAAGTGTAATATTGTTTTGAACCTTCTTTGTCTAAACAATATAGCAATGTAACTTGCTTTTTATGTGCATACTTTCATTTACTGCTCACTGAGTCATTCTTGGTTACTGAGTGAGTCAGTTACATTTTTGCAACATTTCTTCCATGAGTCTGTTTATTCTTAAATGCATTGTGACAAGAGGCTCAAAGAAGATGTGTATGTATTTGTAAGGTGCATAGCTGCCCTTAGGCTTCCCAGCGCTAAGAGAAACATAACTACGGTGGACTAAGTCAAGTTGCCTGAGATCTGGAGTTTTTAGGGAAAGAGCAATGTTTTGAGTCTTTTCCTGAATGCTAATTTGTTGGTTATCATGCGCATGTCCCTTGGTAGGGTGTTCCACATTTTAGGAACCAAGTGCTTGAAGGGCCTTCCTCCCCATCTTGCTCTTTTTATTCTGCCCTGTTGCATAAGAAGATCCTCTGATGACCTTAGGGTCCTAATCGGGTTTCCCCTACCCAGACTTAACACCCCCGCTGGCATCAGTGCAGCCCTCGGTCACACCATAGACCAAACTTTGCGGCCCCCGGGAAAATGTGAGTACCATGATCTAGATCAACAAAAGGCGGGAGTAGTTAGACAAGAAGACGAAATAGAAGCATGCATCTCTAAAAAGGCACAAAAAGGAACCAATGAAAACAAGCATTGGCATAGCCAATAGGTCTTGCCTTTGGGACCTTATAAGTGTTTAGCCATGCAACAGTTGATGTTGTTGCACCAAGGATATTGTGCTGGATAAATAAACACTTTAAGGTCCCAAAAGCGAGACGTACTGGCGATGCCAATACTTGTTTACCTGATGGGTATTTGCTGATTGCTGCTCGTGAGAGGTTTTGCACAGCCATACCTTGTTCCCTGCTACTGGAGTAGCTCTTCGAGGTCACTCTTGCCTTTGGACTAGCGAGGAGGGTCCTGAAACCTTTACGTGGCCGCAGAGGAGGTGCGAGGCACGGCGAACAGGACTGCGAGGACCAGCATTCCTGAAAACATCCGCAGCTGGTTCCTCTTCCCGCCCGAGCCGCGCCCCCTCCCAGTGCCACGCCTCCTTCCTGACAGCTCTTTACCTCTCGCGGCCCCCGCTTCGCGGGCGCCGCTCGTGAGAGGTTTTGCACAGCCATACCTTGTTCCCTGCTACTGGAGTAGCTCTTCGAGGTCACTCTTGCCTTTGGACTAGCGAGGAGGGTCCTGACACCTTTACGTGGCCGCAGAGGAGGTGCGAGGCGCGGCGAGCAGGACTGCGAGGACCGGCATTCCTGAAAACATCCGCAGCTGGTTCCTCTTCCCGCCCGAGCCGCGCCCCCTCCCAGTGCCACGCCTCCTCGTCAACTAAAAGCGGGCCTGCCAACGCGCATCGCGGGACGCGCGCGGGGCGGAGCTCGGGGCGAAGACCGGGCAAAGAGCGGGCCGTTTGAGGCCGTTCGAGTACGGGAGAGTCCGGTCCGGGCTATAAACCTTGGCCCCACTTCCATCTCTTCAGCCAACACCCCACCCAGCGGTGCACGCAGCGGCTAAGTGTGATGTCTACACGCGAGTACAGAAGCAGGGCAGCTAAGGGGAAACTGCAAAATGGAACACTTGATGACTTTATCACCAGAACCAATATTGCAATAGACAAAGAGATTAATAAGATGCAGCATAGGGTCTCCATTGAGTTAGATGCTGCCAGAAGGCTCTCCCAGGAGATGGCTAATGCCAAGAAATCCTCTCTGGGTCACTTTGCTTTTGCGAAAACACCGGACCGTACAGTGGGTCCAGCACCAAATTTCACACAGGCACTTATCCACCATCAACCAGCCTCACCTCCTGCAGTTCCAGTATTGGAGGCCGAAGCTCAACAGGAAGCCCCAACACTATTACCCAGGGTGGGAGGGGTAGACGGGCCACCCATGGGTACTCTACCAACTACAGAACTTAAGGGCAGGAGCGCGAGTACCCCGCCTATATCCCTAAAGGGCCCCAATCAAAAACGGAAGCGGAATACCAATACCGCCTATTCCAGGAAAAAGGCCAAGGTTGCAAAGGCCCAGCTGCCTTCTCAAGCATTAGCTCAGCCTTTTCACATATCTGCTCCCAAGGTAAATGGTTTTCCCCCAGTCCAAGATTCTAGTCCAGTGGGGTTGATGGAGGAACACAAGAACCTTGTAATTGAAAATGGTGGGGTGCCACTTTGTACGATTGAAGGGAAGGATGTTGAATTCTTGACGATTGTGTGGGAAACGCAAAAAAAACTGCTGACCCCTCTAGAACTCAGATTTTCCCGCATAGAAACCCAGCTCCTCGAGACGGAAAAAAGCATCCTACACCTTGCCTCCCTGACCATCCCTGGTAACAAATGATCTAGCCAACCTCCAGCGAACAATATTCCTCCAGTAGTGGTTGCCTCCCAGCCGGTACCTACGGTAACCAAACCTGTTCCAAAGCCTCGGCATAAGGTTCCTGCAATCACCAATGAAAATAGAGTAGCGGGAAGAGCAAATGAGGTGCCGGCTCCATCTACAACAGCTCCGGAAGCACCGGCTGCCCCGCGGAATAAAGATCACGATACATATGCTCACAGACATAAATACTCGAAAAATCATCATAGGGCTTATGTTGATCTCCCCCCAGAGGTTAGACCATACGTAGTAGTGCTCACAGGGGTGCCTGAAATTCAGTACCATCAGCAGGAGGATTTTGGATCTTTAAAAAACAAGGTCATCTATTGGCTCAATGTGAACAGACCTCTACCCAATCACCTGAGAAGTAAAATTCTCATGGTGCGACGTGTCCCTTGGATAGGAACATCGCACAAATCCATCACAGGTGATTGTGTCATGGTCTCATTTGAAGATCCTAAAATCGCACACTTCATACTTTCATCGAGTAATCATGGAGCAAATTCTCCCATTGCAACTAGATCACTAACCTACTTCTAGCCCCCGCATCTTCAAGCCCAAACGGGGGGAAATTGGAATTGGAACACGATGTCGGCACGGAACGGTGCGCAGAGGGGGTACCCAATTTCTGGCAAGGTGCACATGGAGGGTGGAATGGGGTCCTTACACACAATAGATTTGGATGCCTCGAGGACGTGGATTGACTTCTATATAGTGCAAATGTCACCTTGTCAGCACTAGACTCACACAGCTCTTTGTCTGATCCCCCTCCCTGTTCTGTCCCTGTATCATCACCAACACATAGGACTACTGAGAAATTGCCACCGGGACACTGTTCCTTCCCATGCTTAGCCACACCTTCGAAATCGTCTCTCTCGGAAGACCATAATCAAATCATGGGTGACAATAAGTATGTGAAGGGGCAGCCCAATGATCATCTGGAGGGGGGCACATCCACTGAACTTAAGCAAGATAAAGTCACTACCACCAACACATGTATAGCTGGCTATATTGACAAGGACAAAGCCTCCCCTGAGGTGCGCAACGTAATTTCTCGTTCGACACCAGAGGCTTTGCCTTTTTCAAACCCTAGCCAGCTCCGGATAAGTAGGCGCAGAAACCCCCATAATCTTAGAGAGAAGCGGGGGGCACCGAGTACACTTTCGATACTTTCTTGGAATGTGGCTGGGTTGGCAAATAAGTTGGATTCCGAGGAATGGGCAGAATTCATAGAGGAATATGATATCTGCCTGTTCCAGGAAACGTGGGCAAGAGAACAACACTCCCGCACAGGTTATGTAACCTTCGAGACTATGGCCAAATGGGGTGGGAAGGGCAGACCGTCGGGCGGTCTATCAACCTGGGTGGGTTCCCATCTTGGTTGCAGGGCAAGAAATATCGAAACTAACTCACCGGACTAGCTGTGCGTTCTCCTAGAGTGGCCAGCCGGAGCAAGAGTAGCAATAATAAATGAATACTCTAGACCAGTTGCCATTACGGGCACCTAGGGAACGATCGAGGATTTATCTGTATTTATTGATTCCATGACCCTTTCTCCATTACTCGTAATTGGGGGGGACTTCAATACTCAGTTTGAGCCCCTCCCGGATCACATGGAAGGGGCAATTAATGAAGAGGATGTTCTCTCGGAGATACCCACCATCTCGGGTCCACCTGTAAAAGCATGGTCACCTTTAGTTACACAAATAATATCCTTCACCCTATCCCATTCGTTGAGGGCTTGCAACGGGCGGCTTAAGGGAGATATCCCACCCCAGAACACCTTCAACAGACCAGGACACGAATCACGGATAGATTACATCCTGGTGTCAATTAAGGATTGGGCTAAAGTGAGGGACTTTACAATACTTAGTAGGACCGATAGTGACCATAATTCATTGTCACTGAGACTAGCTATACAGGGTGTCCCGATAGCAAATACAGATTTAAATTTAACACCCACGGAGGGCCTAGTTGCAGCTTGCAACAGACGCAGAATCAGATGGCCAACATTGGTCCAGAACCCCCAAAATATCCAAAGGCTATATGAGGTAGTGGTGCCCGCCCTTGAAAAGGTTAGGGAACCCGGAGGTCAGGGTGAGAAAGGTTAAGGGGAAAAGAGCCTCCTGGTTCAATGCTGCTTGTAGAAGAGCAAAGGTTGCCCTTTTGGAGTCCCTCAAGACATGGGAAACTCCTAGTAAGATCAGGGATAAACGGATGGCCTACAAGTCCATCATACGTATAGCCAAAATAGAATGGGACCAGGATAACTGGTCAGAAATGACGGCTGCCCTAGCAGTCCATGACGCCCGTAGGTTCTGGCTGATCGTCAAGCATGGATCAGCCGAACCACTAGCGGCAGTAAATGCAAACATTTCTGCCACAGTTTGGGAAGACCATTTTAAATCTTTGTATAGTCCCCCCGACCAGAGCCAAGTGGGTAACTCTTCTGAATTCGCTCTGGACGGAACCCCCGAAATCCTAGCCCAAATGGACGGGTTCACCCTGGATGAACTTAAAATGGCAATTCAGGGTCTCGCGCCCGAAAAGGCGCCAGGCCTGGACAAGCTCCCAGGAGATCTTTACAAGCACGAAGCAATGATCTGGGCACCGTACCTAAGGATGCTGTTCAATGCAATTCTGGACGGCATGACGATCCCCACAACTTGGCTGGGGGCAGAGATCGTCCCTATATTTAAGAAGGGTTCGCCTCTGCTCCCAGCCAACTACAGGCCAATAAGCCTGATAGATGTTTCGCAGAAACTCTTTACAAGGCTACTTTTGGATCGTCTGTCGGACTGGATCATGGACCACTCTATTCTGAGCCCACTCCAGGCGGGATTCAGAATGAAGATCTCCACCACAGACCAGGTCTTCCGGTTTGCCCTCATTTTCTGGAAAACGGTACAGCTGGAGGGTGGCAGCCTCTACACTGTATTCGTGGATCTGAGGGCGGCCTTCGACCTGGTCCCCCGCGGTAAACTTTGGGAAGTGCTGGCCAAACTGGGGGTCCCGAGGGGCCTGTTAGAGATGATCATCCGTCTCTATATGGCCAACTTCGCTCAGGTGAGGTGTGGCAAGGATGGGGCGCTGTCTAATCGATTCCCCGTTGACAGGGGGGTAAGGCAGGGTTGTGTGCTTGCACCGACCCTGTTCTGCCTCTACGTCAACGGGGTATTGGCATACCTCAACGGAATTCCCAACCTAGACGCTCACAAGCTGGCAGGCAGCAGGGTGCCCGCGATCATGTTTGCCGATGACACCCTGCTGCTCTCTAAATCGCCAATGGGGATACAGCGTGTACTAAATGGTTTTGTAGATTTCTGTGGGGAACATGGACTAGAAATCAACACCTTAAAGACCAAATTTATGGTCTTTAATCCCCCACCAAAACTACGCACTACACCTACCATTGGTCAGACTAGTCTTGAAAGGGTAGACACCTTTGAGTATCTTGGGGTCATGATAAATGAAAAAATGACTTGGTGCTCACACCAACAGAAAGCACTACTTAAATTGACCCGGTACTCGGGAGGGGTTCTGAAGTTAATACGGAATAACAGGTCATCTATCAAACCCGTTGGTCCACCACTCCAGATTTACAAGGCACAGGCAAGGGGGGCTGCTATGTATGGCTCTGAGCTATGGGGTCATGAAGTCTCCCCAAACTTAGTGAAAGAGGAGAACAATTTCATTAGGCGGTTGGCGGGACTACTGCCTAGTACACCCCTTGTCCCATTGAGGCTAGATCTGGGGCTGCGCCCTTTAAGCGAAGAACTGGCATTGCGCCCCCTAGTTTACTGGAGGAGGTTGTGGGCTGTCCCGGAATTGACCAGCTATAGGCAGGGTTTACAGGAGGTCCTAGCCATCCCGAATGCGGGGAAAATCAAATGGCTAAAATTCATTAAAACTCAACTGGAGGTTATAGGCCTAGCGACACTCTGGTCTGATCCTTTGACTGTATCTCCATCAATTTCTAAGAAGAGGCTGGCAAAGGTCTATCGTGACAGTAAATTAGCGGCACTCTGTCGCCAGCCAACATTGGGGACACTTACGGATGATTTTTTAAAGACTAAGGATCATTATACTTTTGAACCAGCCCTGGAAAAAATGTACCCAGTCTTACTCAGAAAACTCTACTTGCAGTGGAGGCATGGGACCCTCCCACTAAGAGCGCTAACTAGTAAGTGGAGAGACCCAACCATCAGTATATGCCCGGCTTGCAGAGTGGCCACTGAATCAGAGCTCCACATGATCTTTTTTTGCTCAGCTTATAAAGCTCCCAGAAAGACATGGATTGTCCCCATATGTAGGAACATGGGGTTCGCTAAGTGTCTGGCCGCGTTCAGAGTACTAAAGACAGATATGACTGACCACATTGTTTTTGCTGTAGCCAAATATCTAGGCGTAATATGGACGCCGAGGATACAGAGTCTCAAGGCTGGTCACTAAGTGTACTCTGATCCCGAACCTTGTAACCGTTAATTTGATGACTAAAATGGACTGTGATGTTTTAAAGTTTTATTGTTTTATCAATGATGAATGTACCTTGTGTATTTTATGGTGATAATATTACCGAAATACAGATTTATGAAATGAAATGATTGCTGCCTGGTTACTGAGGCTCTAGTGAGGTTGAGACATATTTGGGGGAGTTTTAGCCTCATCAGATGATGCTGTGCAGGCCCAGGCCCAGGTAGCAATGAGGCGCAGTCAGTGCTGCCTGGGAGTGTGATCTTTCACTTTCAGTTGGCGGGGCTGCCCCCTTCACTCTGGTGAAAGCCAAAAACAGAATTCAAGTCGATCGTCTCATCACACAGACTGGTCACCGTTTGCTGAGGCCCTCAAAAGAGTGACCCAACTCCACCACTGAGGGCCAACGAGCATTTTTGATACAAAATAATCATCCTTCAATACAACAACAACAAGAACAAATGATTCCCGGAGAGCAGGCTCGAGACCCTCCAGCAGCAGACAATCTTTGTATCTCATGGCCTCACCTGGGGTTTCTTGTGGGTGCTGCGGGCCCTGCTGGGGTCGGTTTAAAAGAGGGCCTCGGATGAACAACTGCGCATGCGCCGAGAACAGACACTGCCTCCTGCCACGGAGCCCGAGTTCAGGAAGGGCTTAGGTCTTGGGTGAACAACTGCGCATGCGCCGAGTATAGACACTGCTTCCGACAGTGTGGGTAAAAGAGGCTTCGGCTTAACAACTGCGCATGCGCTAAGGACAGACATGGTGTTCGCAATCGAACACCAGAAGTCTTTGCAAGAAATATTCCTTTATTTAGTTCACAGCACGGAGCGCAGCACAGGCCCGGGGCGCAGTAAAGGGCTCCACGTCAGTACAAGTGCAGGTGGGACGGGGTCCGAGAAGGGTCACATTGAATGAGATACAGCACGCGCTGAGATGTACTGAAGTGCAAAGCTCCTCTGTCCGGCTCCTCTATGGGGGGGTGTCTCTCCTCTGCGCAGGCGCAGTGACGCTGAGCGTCCTCTGTCCAGGGCTGTTCACAGTCTGCAGTCAGTGTAAGGGCCCAACACTTTTTGATTGTTCTGCGATAGGGAGTAGTGTCTTTGCTCCGCACGAGCGCAGCTGTGACGCGCGGTGCTGCGCCTGCGCAACCGTGAGACGCCATCTACTGTTCGTTCGGGGGAATAACACACCGGGCCCCACTCCTCACAGGCAGCCGGGCCCTCGGTGCCGGACTCAGGCGGGCCGGGCCCCCGGTGTGCCCCCTCCCTCCCAGGCCCTGCAAACCCCACTGAGCGGTGCACAAGGAGAGGTGAGGTTTTTATTTTATTTTATTTATGCATTTTTATATAGCGCGGACTTTACCCGAAGGCGTCAGAGCGCTTCACATTAGGAACAGAAATGAAACATAATGAGAAACATTACAGAATAGCAGATTACTAAAACATACGTTACTTACATAAGGTAATAGTGACAATTGTGAGCAAACAAAAAACATGAGGTAGTAAAAATTGTGAGCAACCAAAAATACATGAGGTAGTAAAGGTAATAGTGACAATTGTGAGCAAACAAAAAACATGAGGTAGTAAAAATTGTGAGCAACCAAAAATACATGAGGTAGTAAAGGTAATAGTGACAATTGTGAGCAAACAAAATACTTGAGGTAGTAAAAATTGTGAGCAACCAAAAATACATGAGGTAGTAAAGGTAATAGTGACAATTGTGAGCAAACAAAAAACATGAGGTAGTAAAAATTGTGAGCAACCAAAAATACATGAGGTAGTCAAAAGTGCACAAGAGGAAAAGTGACAAGTGTGCAGTTAAAAGAGAAAACAGAGTATAATTTGAGGTATAATACTGCAATAAGTGCTAGGCACAAGAACAGGCGTTACGTAGGCAAGGTGGCACTTGTGCAAGTATCAAAGGTAAAAACATGTGAGAGGTGTCCTCAAAGCGCCCAATCATGTGTGTGTGTTTAATAATATTTTTAGTGGATCTTATGTTTTTTGTTGTTGTTTTTGTTGTTGTTATTTATGAAGAACAAAATAGAGACAATGAACGTCATCGCCATAGTCAAACAATTCCATATAATCCCATTCACCGTGTGTGTATTTGTGGAATACCAAGTAATGTCCCTGGTGTCTGATTACTGGTGTTTGTTTTTATTTATTTTATTTTATTTTTTTAACCCCTTGGCCGTGGCTGTAATTCCACGGCGGCGCTAGGGGGGAGCCGCGCGGCGCCGCCATGCTCGTGACGGAACCACTCCGTCACAAGCCGCGGGCGCGCTATGCTTGTGACGGAGTAGTTCCGTCACGGCCCGCCTGCTCCATAGAACACGCCGCGCAGGCGCGGAATTGATGCCGCGCAGGCGCGGCGGCCGGGTCATGAAGGAACCATTCCGTCACCAGCACAGCGCGTCCGTAGCTCGTGATGGAGTGGTTCCGTCACGTGCACGGAAAGGGTTAATGCATTTTTATAAAGCGCGGACTTTACCCGAAAGTGTCAGAGCGCTTTACTATAGAACCAGTTACGTTACATGAGAGAACGGTTACAGGAATGGAACAAACAAAAATAGCATGCCATAGAATCAAAGCGACGCAGGAAAAAGGCACACAATCGCAAGCGCAGACTGTACAAGCAAAAATATGAATATATATGACAAATTTTACAATGACTAAAGCACTTACTGACGAAAAATAGCAGGCCATAGAATCAAAACAACGCAGGTAAAAAAAACACAATATTAACCGCAGCAAGCACAGGATGTACAAACAAAAATATAAATATAAGTGACGAATTTACTGAGAAGGAGGGAATTAGTTCTGAAAGTGTCTTTGGAATTAAAGAGATTTGAGGTCCGCTTTGAAGATCTGGATGGAGGTGATGGCACGGAGCGGAGCGAAGGAGGAAGCGAGTTCCAGATTCTCACAGCATTACCTGAGAACGATTGTGCCATCAATTTTTCCCTTTTGATGGAGGTGGGGCTCAAGCAGGAACTTTTCCGCATTGCGAGAAGGTCTTGAGCCTCCAGCCAATTTCAGTTTCTTCGCCAGATAGCGAGGGAAGGAAGAGTGCAAAGCTTTGTGGGTGATGCACGCTGTTTTGTAGATAGCTCTAGCCTTGATGGGAAGCCATCGGAGAGAAGATAAGATAGGATAGGAGTGATGTAGTCACTTCGTTTGGACCCTGAAATGAAGCGAGCTGCTGAATGGAGGACGGATTTGAGGGGGGAGAGGTGAGATTTGGGAAGGCCAAGTCAGAAGAGAATTACAATAGTCCAGTCTAGAGAGAACTAGCGATTGGACCAAGGTTTTTAGGTCATTCTCCGGGCAGAACCGGCGAATCCCCCATAAAAGGCACCGCTGTTAACGTGCGCTCTTGGCCATGGAATTGATGTGTGAGGTTAGGTTGAGTCTTTTGTCAAGTATGACACCTAAGGATTTAGCGCAGTCCACAATGATGGGTTTACTGTTGAGTAGATTTGATTGATCCATCCAGGATTGAACAGGAGGCGGAGAGAGCTAGATAAGAGGAGGAATTCCTTTTTAGAGGGATTGTGAATTACTTGGTGAGCTAACATCCAGTTGTGAATAGGGTTGAGAGTAGAGCTGAGTAGTGAGAGATCATGAGGGGAAGACACCTTGAGGTAGATTTGGGTATTATCCGCATAAAGATGGTAGAGGATTCCAGATTTGCTTAGAAGGATCCATAATGATTCCAAGTAGAGTTTGAACAGAGTGGGAGCAAGGATAGAACCTTGAGGTACACCTTGACCAACCACCAGTCGAGACAACAGACTGTTCGCAATCTTGATCATTTGGGATCTGTCCGCGAGGAAAGAGGCAAACCATTTGAGTACTGTGCCTTCCACGCCCATTCTCTGTCGGAGAATGTTAAGGAGGGTGTCGTGATTAACAGTGTCAAAAGGTGCAGAGAGGTCAAGAAGAATCAGAAGGCACAATTCCCCCGAATTGAGAATATGCAGCGCATCATCGATCACTAGCAGCAGTGTTGTTTCAGTGCTGCAGTTTTGAATAAAGCCCGACTGGAACATGTTGAGGAGATTATTGTCCATAATGTGTTGGGAGAGTTGTTTTGCAACACATTTTTGTGTGATCTTTGAAAGAAAAGGGAGATTGGTGATGGGGCGGAAGTTATTGAGGTCATTTGCATCTGCAGAGAGTTTTTTTAGAAGGGGGGAAACCTGTCTAGTTTTGAGGACAATTGGGAGGGATCCTTGACTGAGGAAGAGATTGACTAGCCTGGTCGAGTAGGAGAGAGTGTCAGTATAGAAATTAATGGCGATGCCACTGGGTATGGGGTCAGAAGAATGGTTGGAGGGTTTGATTTCGCGGATGCATTTGAGGAGATCAACCTCTGAGATGGCGGCAAAGTTCTGCCAAGTGACTAAGGATTTTCGCTCCTCGATGGGGGTGGGGTGGGTGACCTGTTCCACCAGAGATCTACTGTAAAGAACTCTGATACACACCAGATAATGGCGAAGAAGTTCTTTATTTATATATCCTTGAAGATCCCTTCTGCTAGTAAGATGCTTCTTAATTACGCTCCGGCTGTGTGGATGAGAAGTGTTTATTTTTCCTTCTTTATTTTTTTAAAATTTCGCTGACGTACAAGGCAGGTAAACTGGACTGCTGATTTATTACTTTAAAGGTGGCCGCTTGACGTTAGAGGCATCCGTCTTCGTCGCTGAAGTTTACACAGATGGACTGATGACGTAGGAAGAATAATTCAAGGCGGCAGTTGGTGAGTGTTCGTTAAGGCAGTTGTGTACCTCAGCAAGTGTATTTTCCAGTCAGAATGTAATTCCAGCAATATTAAAAGTTGAAGAGAAAGTGTCACATTTTTTAAAATTACCTTGAAATGTGTTGCTCGAAGCTTACTTGCTGTTTAGACTTTTAGATGAAGTTTGGCTTGTGGCTCGCTGAAAATTCTTGTTGGTTTCTTTGTTGTAGTACGTTTTTTTCCGATAATTTTTCCTTGTTACTTCTTATTTCGATCGCAAGTTCCAAGTAAGTATTTTAGCCAAAGTTCATTTCTGCATGTTCAAATTTTATCAAGTTTCTTTTTCTTCTGAATTTTTACTCGTTTGAGTTTACTGTGTTCACCTTAATTACATATTTGACTGTTCTCCAACCTTAAGTGCACTGATGTTAACGACATCAATTTATTCTTTGCAAATCTTGGAATTCACCTAACACGAAGTACTTGAAATCGCTTATCTTCTATGACTGTATCCTTGTAAATTTCCTTAAGTGCTGAGTTCTCGTGTTGGTGCTCGTCGCCACTTTGTAAGGAACTCCGATACACACCAGATAATAAGCGAAGAAGTCCTTTATTTATAATCGCCAACACAGGCTCCAGGGGAGCTCTAGCGTGACTTGTCAAAGCAGTGATCAGCTGTCAACTGTCAGCTGATGACCTCACGGCTGGTACGGTATCCGCACAGGGACATCAAAAAAGCAATGGCAGAACTGTGTCCACGGAGGGACACAACTACAGAGGACGTAACATCTACTTATTATTTCTATGATAAGTTTGCATTGTTCTTGTTTTGTCTCAACATTGGTTTGCTTGTTCAACCTGGTGTGTTCAAGGCACTCTATATGCTCGATACTACAGCTGACCTAATGGCCTATTTAAATGTTTTTCCATTTAGCTGCCCGGAGGCTTTCTGACCATACCATTACTAAGTGGTTTATGCTCGCTATCATGGCGCTCTCACCAATATTGAAGTGGAAGATCGTTCTGAATATTTATGAGTAAGTGTTCCCTGTATCTGATGGCTTCTTCAGGCTTTTCGATGTTTGACGATTAGGGCAAGTGCAAGAGCACACTACTGTGAGAAGGTGGCCTGATAATCAGTGGTCACTATTCTAGTGAACACTATGTATCAGTCCAGCAACCCTTATTGATGATTGGTTGTAAGTCAACCTTATAGACCAGCTATCCTAGTAGCGTGGATACGAGCAGTCTAAGGCTAAAGACTCGAGAGGGCGTGTTAAGCCAGCTGTTATACCACATATACCCCTTGAACACCAAGTGAAAGGACACCACACAAGTGTTATGAAAATAAACAGTTATTTATTAAAGATCACAACAGCCCTGTACTCTTTATGAGGACAGGGTACTAAGCACAAACCAAAACTCTTACAAAAATACTTAAGTTAGCACAGTATATACAAATGCCCGAGGGGCACGGAAAACCATATACTTGAAAAGTGGAATGCGGAATTACTAGCAGGTAAGTACAGTACTAATAGGCTTTGGAATCGCTAGATCTTGACTATAGAATCGTTAGATTACTTCTAGGAGCCCCAGGGGACTCGGGTGCAGTGTGTGCACTCTCACGCGAGATGCGGGACAAAGTCTATGGTAGCTAGAATTTGCAAAGTTAGTGTTCTCGGGCGAACCCGACCTAGTAGGGAGAAAACGAAAGTAGATTCTGACCCTTGGATACTGAGGCTATGCTGGGGCACCGAAATGCCGAAGTTACCTAGCCCAGGGGCTGCAGCTGCATAGGCGTCGGGAATCCTCGTTGACGGACCAGGAGCCTGGAAGAAAGAAGTTGCTGGCAGGCGACCAGTGAAGAAAGTTCGGTGGATCCAAGCCTGGATCGATGGAAGATGACACCTGAAAGCAGAGGGGACCAAGTTCGAGACTACTAGCCAGTAGTCAGTGGGCACCAGGAGGGCACCGGATGGTAGCCACCTCGACAAGGTGAGTGGGTGACGCTGTGCTCGGAGATCTCACGGACCAGGAGGCGTTGTCGGCGACCAGGATGGAGGAGCGAGCTGTCCCACGAAGATAGAAGCTGTCGGCGTCGCTGGACCCAGGATTGGGCAACAAAGCCTTGGCATATTCAAGCCCACGCGGTGGACCTAAAATGGCGTCTGGAGTGGACCAGGAGGGTCCGGGGTGCCTCTCTTAAAGAAGGAAGCAAGGGCCAGTCTGGAGCAACCAGACCAGCAGCAGTGATGTCGTCGGGCGTCGTTCAGAAGGCCACAAGCCAGCCGGCTAGTAGCCAAACAACGCGGTGCACAGCAAACAGCAGAAGGGCCCCACGCCGATCGTGGAGATGCGGGGAGGCTGATCTTGGGTGCTGGAGCTGCGCAGGGTTGGGGCTTCTCGGACCCCAAAGCACTCACCAGTGGAAGACTCGGTGGGCTTGTTATGCAGAAGTCGTGCAGTCTTGGCGATCGTCGGTCCCTCGAGGTCTCGTCGCACTCACGGTTCTCAGCTTTGCTGTAGAGGTGAGTAGAGGTCAGAGGTGCCAGGGAAGCCGGGTCTCGTCGAGCTGGGTCGTCGGATTCGTGAAGAAGGACTTGCAGCAGACCGCAGTGTTCCGAGGATGGTGCCCGCTTGATGCAGGGTGACTACTCCTTAGCCACAAGGGAGAATCTTGAAGAAGAAATCGTGAAGTCCTTTCGAAGAAAGTCGTGTCTTGATTCCAAAGATGATCTAATTTTAACAGGGGGCCGCTCCCATCTTTATACTAAAAAAGGGGGCTGACCCGGTGACTAGGTCCTGCCTATGGGTGGGACTAGGAGGGGGGTGGTTACACCCCTCTGCCATGCCGGACTTCCCCAGGCCAGGGGCTGGTGTGCCCCTGGAACTGGTTCAGACCGGCCTATGCGTAGTGAGCACCGGGGTGCCACTCAGCAGTCACCTTCCTGAAAAGCCCTGCCTACCCAGGATACACAAAACCATGTCTGGGACGGTGCTAGCACCGCCCCTGACAGGAAACCCTTTGTCCAGGCTCCCCTCGCTGGAAGGACTCCCAGCTGCAGGGGGTCAGACTCGTGTCTGTGGTGGCAGCATCCATTTTGTGGAGCTGAGGCTTCAGTTAACTTTAACCGGGGTTCACAGTTACATACATGTTGTGTCCCTCTAGAAGGGTGGAATGCTAACCCCGTCGCCAGAATTGGCGAGGGGTTAGTATTCCAATTCGTATGACACCTTACTCGACATGTTTTGATAAAGCAATACCAAAGATAGCATTTAACCGCGAGGATTATAATGCACTTAAGAGTATATGGTATGCGATATCATGGAACAGCTATTAGGACTTGGTTCCGCAAGCTGCAGACAGGCTCAGCTCATGCCAGAGCACCATCTCACACGATTCCAAGCACTCTGCCTTCAGGATTGTCAAGGCCTGCCATAGGAGTGACTGATAGGAATCTGTGTGTCCATTTTAGGGTTAGGTATAGGTATACTACACCTACAGCAAAGGGTGATTACACGACTTTGCCCCAGCTGTCATGCAGCCAGTTGTGTCAAATTTAGGAGGCCAGCCAGGGGTGGCATAATACATGCTGCAGCCCCTGGCAGCCCTGGGTACACCTATGCCCTGAGTTACAGGGTCTGATAAGGTGGCCCAGTACCAATTGGAAATGTACCTAGGGTACATGGAATCCATTTTAAAGAGAGAGCAGTAGGCCTGGGGTCCTGATTGGCAGGGCCCCAGGTCGACTATGTCAAAAACCAGCTAAAACACAGGGCAAAAAGTTGGGGGCAACCATAGTCAGGATGTACCTTCCTACAACTACCTGTTGTCCAATAGTTTGCATACCAGTTTGAGTTTGAGTTTGAAAGTACTTTTAGAGCGCACGTATACCAGCGGTTTCTTGGCCCTATAGCTAACGGGAACTGAGGTTAGAAGTAGGGAGGACAGAGGGAGCATTTATTCAAAGGACTTTGTGAATAAGTGGGTTTTAAGGGATTTGCGGAATTGTGAATAGAGGGTGATGGAGCGAAGTTCGAAGGGAAGGGAATTCCAGAGGGCGGGGGCAAGGATAGCAAATTTGGATCCACCCCACTTCTTTCTCCGGAAGCGTGGGATGGTGAGGAGGGACTGGGAGGAGGAACGTAGAGCCCTGGTGGGGACGTATGAGACAATCTCGGAGGAGATGAAGGCTGGCGCCAAACCCGATCGGGCCAGGAAAGTGATGGATGCGAGCTTGAATTGAATTCTAGCTCGCACGGGGAGCCAATGAAGTGATTTCAGGAGTGGGGTAGAGTGGTGAAATTTAGGGAGATTGAAAGCCAGGCGAGCTGCCTGGTTTTGTATCTGTTGTAGGCGACGCAAACTGTATGCAGGGATACCGGCATACAGGGCGTTCCCATAGTCCAGGCGGGACACCACCATGGCCAAGATGATAAGTTTGAGGGCAGAGAAAGTGAAGAAGCGGGACACCCTGCGTATGGTACGCAGTGAGAGGAAGGAAGAAGATACCACAGAACTAACCTGGGAGTGAAGGGTGAGTTGAGAGTTAAGTTTTATGCCTAAAGTTTTGACTGAGGAGGAGGGGACAGGAGAAGGACCAAGAGAGGGGGGCCAAAAAAGAGGGGACCAGGGACTGGATGAACCACCCGTCAACACCAGCTCGGTTTTATCAGGGTTGAGTTTAAGGTGGTTGTGGTTCATCCAGTCCCTGATATGACGCATGACAGTTTGAAAATTAAGGACAGCAGAGGGAGAGGAAAGATTGAAGACTAGCTGGAGGTCATCCGCATAGTTAAATACGGCGACCTCCATCTGTTGAAGAGAGAAAATCAGAGGGGCAATATACAAATTAAACAAGAGGGGAGAGAGAGAGGAACCTTGAGGGACCCCGCACTGAACTTTCCGGATGTCCGCTGTGAAGTCACCCAGGCGGACAGCCTGGGTGCATTCGCTCAGGAAGGAGGATAACCAGACCAGGGCAGTCCCCCCGATCCCCGCCGCCCTGATTCGGGAAAGTAAGATGTTATAATCCACCATATCGAAGGCGGCTGAGAGATCGAGGAGCACAAGGGCCTGGTGCTGATTGGTGTCCATGCCCTCCCTGAGGGTGTCAAGAACCGACATGACAACAGACTCCGTAGAGTGTGCGGGGCGGAAGCCGGCTTGGCGGGGGGCAAGGGCTCCGTGCTTCTCCACAAAGGAACTCAGGGCGCAGGTGACATGGCGCTCGAGCACCTTAGCCAGAAATGGCAGAAGGGAGATGGGGCGGAAATTGGCCGGGACAGAAGGATCTGCCCCAGGTTTTTTCAGAATGGGCACAATTACCGCAGATTTCAGGGAGCTGGGGACTATGCCTTGAGAAAGAGAACTGTTGAGGAGGTGAAGGGGAGGGTCTGGGCAAGAAACAAAGATGTGACGGAGGATGTGGGCAGGGCAGGGGTCGAGCGGGGAGCCAGATTTGATCAGAGGTACCAAAGAGCTCAGACTTTCCCGAGTGATAGGGGGAAAGGTGGTCAGTGCGCCTTTAGGGGGAGGACATTGAGGATCAACAAAAGATGGGGAAGGAGGAGGGATGTTGGCCTTGATGGTAGAAACTTTGTGAATAAAATAATTATTGAGAGAGAGGCAGAGATCTTCGGACGGGGCTGGTTTTAGAGTAGTTCTGTCCGAGAACGCCAGGTTATGGACGATGGAAAATATCTCCTTGGACTGGTTCTCTGCTGCTAAAATTTTCTGTTCTGGTTTCTACTTACTAGTCGTTCCAGGACTCTTTACTTACGTATAACTACTACGAAGGTTCACTCGACACAGAGAAAATATTTCTGACCGACTACTTGGGCCACAGATACTCCTCTCTAAAGTAAGTGCTGGGAAGAGAGGTTGTTAGGGTCACTATATAGCTGGCTTTTAGAGATAGGTGATTTAAGTCATCTTTTGATACTTTACATTTACTATCACCTATACTGATCTCTTTAGCTGCTGGTATTTATGCTGTGAGGGGTCTCATATTTCGGATGCTCCATCTTACTGCTGGTTATTAGACTGCAGGCCCAGTAATCTTCATTGGATTTAGTAAGTTTTGGCTTGTTACTAAGCAGCCCACATGAGTTAAACCATTCATTGTATCTTGCATTAGTTACATTATATATATATATTTATATATATATATTTCTTTTTTTTGCTACACTACATCACATATATACCTTTCCATTAAATATATTTTTTAGCTGGTATGAAAGGTCATGTGGATCTATGTTTTGACGAGATCAATCAGGACTTTGAGGAGCTAGTTGTAAAACATATAAGAAGATTGTATAGGAATAACTCGTGGATTTTCGCCTTTATTTTATTTTTAGTATACATTCTACATATCTGCAGAACATCTTCTAGCTTGGCAGCCATACTACCTCATCAGAATACCCTTTGAAAAGCTTAGAAGCGCCTCATATGATATTTATAACATTCTCAACTTTGGTATTTATATATGTTTCTCTCTGGAATTGTTTCACTTCACCAATTATCCTTGGATTTGGAATTGGCGTACTATATGGAGATTGGGTCTATTTTTCATTTTAATTAACTTTTTCTTTCTTTCACTTGGAGCTTCAATTTGTATACTTGGGTGTCTTTGTGATTCACTGGATATTTCCAACATTTTCCCTTCGTTTCCCTTTTTTAACCAACACTTTTAAGACCTTCCTTTCTACCCCTTCTTGTTTCTTCTACAGGCATGTTTTTATTAGAAACTTAATAGATTTTTCTACATACAAAAACGTTTTTTGTGAATAACTATTAAAAAGTTATGAATGAAATGTATTTTTCTGTTAAACAGCCTTGAAAAAGTCGTCCCAAGACACAACACGTGTCAGCTGTTCTTGTTTCTGTCTCTACGTGTCAACATTTGAGAAGACTTATGAATAAAATATTTCTGTTACATATATAATTGGACTTGTGCTACTATTGTTCTGAGATCTGTGGGCCCACTTGAGTCCCCTTTATAACTTGTTTGAGCTGTGCTCTGTCATTCAGATTATTGTTTTGCTATATGAAGATTTTCTACATATAGATTAGCACTGTGGATGGCACAGTGCTTGGTATTGAGCACGCTGGAGAAAATCCGCTTCATCTTGTTAACTTTGTGGCAACCTTTTACGGAGGTGCTGGCTGTTGTGTACCACTGCCATCAGGTGTTTCTGTAACAAGCCAGAACTATTGGCTTTGTCTATGGTTGTTAGTTGCATAAAATAAAAAAGCAGCAACCATGGCTGCTATATTCTTTCTCGGGATGATGAGTATAGTCTAGTGATAGTGGCGCCTCACTTGATTATCGGTGTATCTGTTCTATACTGTTTAGTGTGTTATGGTGCTTAGGGAGGGGGTCCTCATCCTTGACCTCACCATTCAGTACTCCACATGAGAACTGTACAAATTTTGTTACAATGTCCTAGCACACATAAACCCTTATTCCGTTTTGTTCATATATATAAACAAAAAATAGCAGTAAACAATCTCTGTATTCATATTTTCTTTTCTTTATTCCAGTAGTTGTTGCCAACACGTGTTTCGTTGCTGCCTGGGTAGTTCACCCGCGACTTCGTCAGGGCTGTAAAACATATATACAATGCGATGTAACAACATCACACATATGTTTTGCATTAAGATCTATGCATATGTGTACATAGTCCCTCAGTCCCCTTTTAAGGTAGAGGATAAGCACCCCAAAAGTGTGAGTTTAGTGAGACAGAAATATGGCACAATTTTGGTTGTGTTGCATTCAAAATTGAGATAATTTATTTCTCTATTCCCTTTGTGTCCCAGTGGTAGGGGTATTATGCAAATAATATTAGGGGTCATATCTCCTGTATATAGTGTCTATATTATTCATGCTATCTGTAGCGCTTACAGTGTATACCCCAGGATTGGCATACCTGAGAGACTGGAATCGAGATCAGCTGGCCTGTAATTCATAAGACCAATATGAGTATTCGGGCAAACATCAGAAAACGTAATCACTCCTTACTAGTTGACATATAATCAAAATGTCACCAAAAGAGCCTACCTTCTGACCGATTGTAATTCCGTCCCAGCCAATTGTCGGCCTGGGTGAGGATGTAGGTATCTTATGTCGTATGCTCAGAAATTCAGAAACAGAATCATAGCTGTCCATTATTTCCAGTCTTCATAATATTTCCATCGAGCACCATATTACTCATCCATTACCGACTCCTCCAAATCAATCTCCAACCTATTGTGTATCGTCTTATCCTTAAAAACGGCAGTGGATTACGTCACAACTATTAGTTATGGAATCGCTGTGCTGATCCCATTTTACAGACTAAACCTGTCTGTATTATTAAAATTATAGATATCTCATCTGTTGTACCAGATTATCATGGGAAATATCTATCAGTTCTAAACTTGGCATGCATTATTATTATACGAGCTTAAGTCTTATACTGCGTTTAGTAATATAAACCACTGTAACCCATGGTAATCCATATATTAGGTAAATCTACGCACAAAACTGCTCGTATAGATACCTTGCGTGTGTCTCAGAAGGATCGTAGTAAGTCGATGTGGGAGAAGGCGGAACGCTGTACGTGGCGTCGTCTTCCCCAGTAATATTAGTAACTGTGTCCCAAAGTCCTAATTCGGATTCTGCATACAAGTATATGGAGATTTAGAGTGAGAGAGGTACCCCTTGGGAATGTCAAGAGAAATAGGGTAATATGGGCCGGGATTCCCGCCACCCCCTCCCAACACCAATTCCCCATGGGAGGAGACAGACACAAGTTTGAACTTTTGGAAGGCGGGGGGGGGGGGTCACCCCCCCGGCCGTATTTATTAAAATATGAAACAAAATTTAAAACTTTAAATTAAAACGTTTCATGAATCATGTACAATTTTACTTCAATTACATTTTGATGAAGACAAGTTCTTTGGCTAACCTTAACAAATCTCTAATACAAAGGTTTCCTAGCAGAGTCTAGCATCCTGAAAATGCATAACATTCTAAAATAAAATTGTACATCCTAGCATTAAGGGCCAACGGCAAGGTCTTAACCGGTGTCAGATCCCTACTACCAAATTCCCGCCCTCACGGTGTGAGTGGCGCATGCGCAGAGGACTTTACCCTTGCTGCCAACTGTAACTTCCCTTGTCGTGGGGGCCCCCTTTCACTCGACGCCATCTTAAAGGTCGTCCGAGTTCTCGTGCGAGGTATCCGTAAGAAGGACAGCGTGGACTCCCCTCCCTTCCCCACACTCTCTTCCGCCGGAGCGGATATCCGGCCCCTGGGAAATTCGTAGGAGGGGCATGTAGCCGTCTCCCCCTGGGAGGGGCCTATGGCCGTCTCCCCCTAGGCGACCCATCCGTAGTGGGTGCCGCCTCCCCGTGGGAGGGGCCAATGGCCACCTCCCCCCGGGCGCTCACATCCGTACTGGGTGGCGCCCCCCCTAGGGACCTTGAAATCACTGCTCACCGATCATGACCTTACCGCCCGACCAAGAATAAATACGACAGTTGTTTTACCTACTAAGGAAGAAAATACACCTAATCTGCAACAGCTTGATAATTAATCAACTTTGACATTGCTACAAAGGAAAAAAAGTCCTAAAGCACAAGACAAATATTGCTTGATCCATCACTCTCCGTTTCTACAAAGGAAAAAAGTCCTACCAACATTTATTCAATCAAAGGCATACATCCATGATGCAAAAATTTCACTGTATCTTTTTAATACATTCGAATATCACCAACAATTACTTTATTCAAAAAACATTGCAAAAAGGGGATGGTGGGTGGGTCAAAATTGCCGCTTGTTCCTTCGAGGGCTCATGAGCGACGAGTGGTGCAGCCTTCAGAGCACTGGAACAAGAGGATGCTTTGTTGGATTCCCGCTCTATTTATCCATCTGCGGGAGGGTGGGGGCCCGCCTCAGGTACGCCCCTCCGTGCGCGGACTTCCGGGCGGGTGTCTAGGACAACCCCTTCTGGGCGGGAAAGGGCGTGCTCCGGCTACGCTGCTTTGGGCATACCAGCCGAGACACGCCCCCCGCCCACAGCGGTTTCCCGGGGTGATCGGGGGACCCATCCATACGTTCGGGGGGACCGAGTGTTCTTCCCTTTCCATATGGGCCAGGATGCCCGCCACCCCCTCCCAACACCAATTCCCCATGGGAGGAGACAGACACAAGTTTGAACTTTTGGAAGGCGGGGGGGAGTCACCCCCCCGGCCGTATTTATTAAAATATGAAACAAAATTTAAAACTTTAAATTAAAACGTTTCATGAATCATGTACAATTTTACTTCAATTACATTTTGATGAAGACAAGTTCTTTGGCTAATTTATTTATTTATTTATTTTGTATACTTATAAAGCGCAACCTATCACCCAGAGGGCATCCTGGCGCTTTGAACTTCGGCAGACACACAACTCACTGCTCAGACAATTTTCGGGAACAAATGCGTTTTCAGCGCTTTCCTAAATGGTAGGTAATCCTTGTGGCTTCTCAGAGAGAGAGGAAGGGAGTTCCAAAGTCTGGCCGCCGCAACACTAAATGAGCGGCCACCCATCCTGACTCTCTGGAACCTCGGGACCGCCAACAAGTTGGCTGAAGATGAGCGAAGGGGCCGCGAGGCAGCATACCAAGCAAACATGTCACGAAGTGGTATTGGGCCCTGTTGGTGTACGGCCTTGAACACCAAACACGCGGCCTTGTACATCACTCGCAGATGCACCGGGAGCCAACCTTAACAAATCTCTAATACAAAGGTTTCCTAGCCGAGTCTAGCATCCTGAAAATGCATAACATTCTAAAATAAAATTGTACATCCTAGCATTAAGGGCCAACGGCAAGGTCTTAACCGGTGTCAGATCCCTACTACCAAATTCCCGCCCTCACGGTGTGAGTGGCGCATGCGCAGAGGACTTTACCCTTGCTGCCAACTGTAACTTCCCCTTGTCGTGGGGGCCCCTTTTCACTCGACGCCATCTTAAAGGTCGTCCGAGTTCTCGTGCGAGGTATCCGTAAGAAGGACAGCGTGGACTCCCCTCCCTTCCCCACACTCTCTTCCGCCGGAGCGGATATCCGGCCCCCGGGAAATTCGTAGGAGGGGCATATAGCCGTCTCCCCCTGGGAGGGGCCTATGGCCGTCTCCCCCATGGCGACCCATCCGTAGTGGGTGCCGCCTCCCCGTGGGAGGGGCCAATGGCCACCTCCCCCCGGGCGCTCCCATCCGTACTGGGTGGCGCCCCCCCTAGGGACCTTGAAATCACTGCTCACCGATCATGACCTTACCGCCACAGGCCGGATAGTTGACCGACTATCCGGCCCCCCCACACCTCCTAAAGGTCATGTCTCCTCAATGCCACTAGCCATGCTATGAAGTCTCCTATGAGTAAATCATTTCCAGCCCTGGACAGGTGAACCCCATCATTCAAGTAACAGTGATCACCCAGAATACACCCATGGGGAATGCTTTGCAAATGCGTGGATCGAAACAATTTCTCAATTTTGTTGTTGACCCTCTTTACCGAGTGGTTCAACGCCGTCACAGAGATACCCCCCCGCCAGATTCTTCTGGGGATCATGTGGGACCATGCAATCGTACACCCCGGGAGCCTCCTAGCCAACCAGCTGACTGCCGACAATATGTGTTCTACTAACACCCGTCTTCCTAGTCTTACCAAGTCATTGCCCCCCAGGTGCACTATGATTACAGATGGCGGTGACCTTTGCCGCCCTAAGAGTTCCTCCACAAAGGTTTGAAATTGGTCAAAACAGAGGCCTCCCTTCCCATGGAAGGTCACTCTGAACCCGTATTCCCCAGATGCGTGAATCGCGTCACCTGCCTTGAATACGTCCCCGGCACGCCTCACGTATGAGTGGCCCACGACCCATACCACTTGATCTCCAGTCGGTGATCCTTGACCGCTGGTCCTCTGATGTTGGGTCGATCCCAATTTCCGCCCGCGTCACAGGCTCGCGAAACTGTAATCCAAACAAAAGATAACAAGCGTGAGTGCATTTCATCAGTCTTTTACAACATGTGCAGTAGCACATACCTCTTGAAACAGTTCGAGGACCAACGGCCTAACTGCTTCACTTCCTCCGCACCCAGACCCCGAGCCGTAGCCTCAGTAGTGTCCCCTATCCTGAATGAGTGGGTCCCAAAATCGCACAGGTTCAAGCCCGACGCAGCAATCGTAATTGCCAGCACCCTCCGGAACTGAAATCTCGTCAGCGGGGTGCCATCCTTGTGTCTAATGAAGGCCCCCCCCCATGTTGTCGACCTCTGAGCCAGGTAGTCCTCTAAGTACCTTATGGGACAACAGGAGCTCCTTTGGGCGCGCTGCAAAACCACACTATTCCCCAAAGCCTCCTGGTCTATCTTGGACCTGGCGATCGAGATCAGCAGGGAATCACCTTGTACTTGAACATGATCCCTGCTTAGACCTCCCCCAACATCCTTCTTGTTCCTTTCTACGAGTTCACTTACCCGCATGGCCCCGTGGAATGCCAATGCGAAAGCCGCTCGGAACAGAATTACCACGCAGGGCGAGGAGCATGTCTCATCCAGCTTTGCTAGTAGCAGGGACAACCTGTCTAGCCCAATCGGGTGCATTGTATCTTGTCTGCGACCTTCTAGGCGCTGCCATCCGCGGAGCGCTTTCCAGACTAAGAAGGAACCCGTTGGGTCCCGTACCCCATGGAGTTGCGCCATGAATGATATGGCTGCCCTATATCTGTTGGCAGTTGCCGCCGATCGGCCTTCCTTATGAAGTGCCACCAAAAACCCGAGGAAGGATTCTTCCTGCCCCCAGCTATGGCTCCCCACCGGCCCTAAAGAGGCGCAGTATGAACAAAACGCTCCCTCATAAGCTTTCCTCGTCCTGGGCGCTAAGCTGGCTGCCACGAGGTCTTGTAATCCGGGGCACCGATCTGCCATAGTGCTTCGGGAATGGTGCCGCTACTAGTTCCGCTGTGGGTAGATAACCCCTGAAAGCCTGCATGTGTGAACGAGAGAGTGCATCAGCTGCATTATTCAGTACACCCGGCACATGTTTTGCCCTGAACTGTACATTCAATCTCATGCATCGCAATACAATTTCCTTCAACAATCTCAATATCCACTTGCAGCGTGCTGCCTGGTGATTAATGCTCTCGGCCACCGTCATGTTGTCCGACCAGAACACCACTGAGCGGTTCCTAAAGTCTTCCGGCCATGCCAGCAGAGCCACCCAGATGGGGAATAGCTCCAAGAACCCAATGTTACCTGTTAGGCCACTTGAGTGCCACCACGACGGCCATGTTTGCGCCGATCACCGGTTACCAAAAATTGCGCCAAATCCCACGCTCCCAGCCGAGTCGGTCCACAAACCCAATTCGTCAGACGATGCTGGGGGTTTGTTCCACGCCACTCGACCGTTGAAATCCTCCAGGAATGCCAACCAAATGTGCATGTCCTGGCGAACCTCTGCCGACAGTCTAGTGCGGTGGTGACCCTCCTTGAGGCCTACCATAGCTTGCGCAATGGAACGTGAGAACGGGTGAGCCATCGGTATCACTTTCAAGGCAAAATTAAGCTGACCCACTGTCTGTTGCAACTGGTGTTGGGTCACCTTGTCCTTACTGAGACATTGTATCAAGGAAGCCCTGAACTTGGCCACCTTTTCAATTGGCAGACGGAAACATCCTTCCACTGAGTCGAGCTCAATCCCCAAAAACTAGAGTTTTGGTAGATGGCCCCACCGTCTTACCTGGCGCTAATGGGACCCCAAACTCGCGCATGAGCGTGCAGAAGTCCCGTAGTGTTTGCGCACATTCCGCAGTGTCCGCCGGACCTAGAAAAAGGAAGTCATCAAGATAATGCATCACCCGTCTATGCCCCGTGGCCTCGGTGAACGCCCATTCCAAAAAGGAGCTGAACATCTCAAAATTGGCACATGAAATTTAACAACCCATGGGCATACATTTATCCATGAAATACTTCCCTTGAAACGTGAATCCCAACAAGCGCTGGTCCTGAGGATGTACCGGGAGCAACCTGAATGCCGATTCGATGTCTGATTTTGCCAACAGTGCACCGGGACCCAGGCGATTCAGCAGAACGACGGCATCATCGAACGATGCGTATCGAACTGAGCACACTTCAGGGTCAATGGCCTCATTCACCGAGGCCCCCTTCGGGGCCGACAGATTGTGAATGAGTCTGTACTCCCCCGGGTCCTTCTGGACCACTCCTAGAGGTGAACACACAAATTCGGCCACTGGTGGGCTTGCAAATGGCCCTGCCACCCGTCCCAAGCTGACCTCTTTCGCTATTTTCTTGGCGGCCACTGCCGGGTTATGTTGAATAGACAGTTGGTTCTTACAGACGGGGCTCCCCCGAAAATTTCCCGCCGGGATTCTGAAGCCATACAGAAAGCCATTCCTCAAAATCCCGGCGGATACATTATCTGGGTAGCGGTTCAGCCAGGGGGTCAAAGCCAAGATATCGATGGGCGAAGATGTTTGCTTCCAAGGCACCACCTCAATCCTGCTTGGATCCCCCCCTTCCTCCCGCCCCATTGGACTTGGAGCGGCAGCCAGTTTCAGTGTGTGAGGAATTCCCACAGCCCGAACAAGCGTGCCGGAACCTACACGTTCCTTGAGGCCTGGTACAGGTTCCTTTGTTGAATCCCCAACAAACCCCCCGCTTGCCTCCATTCCCGCCGGACCTGGGATGCGGCTCCCCCCCGGCGTTCGTCCGAAAGGAGTGTGCCGGCTTCTGTTGGAATGTCCCAGAGACGCTCATGCTCGGCACTGACGTACCCGCAGGTCCCGGCAACAGCTGATTATGCCAGGACACCGTGTCCAGACAATCCCATGTTAAAGCCTCGTTAAACTCCTTCGCCTTTCTAAAATTAACGTCATATCCCTTCCATTCGTTTCCCCCGTACATTGCATAGAAATTCATGATCCTATTCTGATAACATGTTAAGTCGGGCAACACTTCAGGTCTACGCTCCCCCATACCCAGTTCACCATGGTCTAGTCGACCCTGAATTCCGCCATCTTGGCCCGCCATACGCTGGGGTGCCATAAATCCTTCTGGGTCTTTGCATATTCCATCTCTCGATGGTCAGTCAAAAGGGAAAACATATTGATGTATTTGTCCCCCCATATCATTTCCTTCGTGGCCGCCGGAATGTGCTGAGACAAACGTTCCCGCCTCGAAGGCACTGAACTCTCCCCTGCCAATGGCAATGGTCTCTTACCGGGTTCGGCCGCCGTGTCCGTTGTCTTCGTTCGACCATCATCCGTCGTGACCCCCGTCGCAACCTGTGGGGAAATACAAGGTACATTCGCTGTCCCGGCATCCCTTGACTGCCGCAACTGCTCAATTATTAGTCTGGCTTCCTCCGTCGGATCACCCGCAGCCACTGTTCACCCTGCTCCCTTCTTCAGCCAAGGTAGTACTGCCGCTAACTGAAGGGCCAATTCTGGGGGCATTTGGTCATCCCCGACTGGCGTTACTACTACGGGGATTGGTAAACCCACATCTGGACCTGGTACCGGGCTATCCACCGGCGCGACTGGGCTCGGTGGAGGCATCTCTGGGACTGGGGCCTCCCTAGAACCTGCCCGGCCCCTACTTTTCTTACCCTTACCCTTCGGGGCGACATCCGGCAAGGCCGGCCCTATTACCTTTTTTGGCCGTCCCGAGGGGGTGTTCTGGGCTGCCAACTGCTTCTTGACGTCCGCTAAGCCTCGACCGATTACGTCCACTTTACCCATTTTCCGGTCGATCACCGCTACCCGGTTTACCAAAGTGCGTAGCATCTTCTCCATCTCGGAGCTCTTTCCCGCTTTCTTGCCAGACATGCTCTCAGTCTAGATCTTCCACACGCCTGACACTGAAAAAAAAAACAAGAAAGATTACAAGTTCTCAAAATTGCCGCTTGTTCCTTCGAGGGCTCACAAGCGACGAGTGGTGCAGCCTTCAGAGTACTGGATCAAGAGGATGCTTCGTTGGATTCCCGCTCTATTTATCCATCTGCGGGAGGGCGGGGGCCCGCCTCAGGTACGCCCCTCCGTGCGCGGACTTCCGGGCGGGTGTCTAGGACAACCCCTTCTGGGCGGGAAAGGGCGTGCTCCGGCTACGCCGCTTTGGGCATACCAGCCGAGACACGCCCCCGCCCACAACGGTTTCCCGGGGGGATCGGGGCACCCATCCATACGTTCGGGGGGGACCGAGTGGTCTTCCCTTTTCATTAAACCAATAGAGAGCAGAGTTTCCCTGGACCGTGATATATAAATACACAATCAACATACAACAATATAATATAACAACGTAAATAAATAAATGATTTCAAAATGTATTGGAAATACATCTTAACATAAAATCATTAGAAATATATGCAATTCTTAATCCCCACAATGTAAGAGCATAGATAAAAATACATAAAAACAATCATACAATTATGACCAGCATAATTTATACAAGACAGAACATGTTATATGACTTAAATTTGTCATTCCTCTTTGTACATCTCATATATGTTACTGCCACATAATGTCATCCACTTTCAAATATTTGATGATTGACTGAAATGTTGCTTAATGGGATGGTACAGGTGAATGCGTCGACGCGTTTCGATGGCTTGAAAATTTTACACCATCTTTTTCAAGACAAGTACGTTTTGTCTGTCTCTGACTGGGTTATTGGTCTTTTCCCTATAAAGATGTACAGAATTAAATTCTATTCTTTTTTTGATAAAATCACATTTTATTCATCACGTTAATTTAAATGCTATACTTTAACATCATACATATAACGTCCCATACAAAACATTATATGCAATCTGAAACCTTCTTAATGCTGTTAGAACATTATCATTCTTTCTTTCTTTTAAATTTATTTTTATTGCAGATACACAAGGGGCCATTATACAATCTGTCAGCGAAACTCTGTGTACAGTAGCTATTATTACCTCGCACCCTGAAAGATACACGGCCATTCAGCCCACCCCCGGAGGTCGGGCGGCGCGCGTCGTCAGTGTCTCAGTTACTCCCAAGGTTGCCAGCCATGATCAGTCTTAGGCTACCCAAGTTTCCGCTTTTTCTTTTTTGTTGTAAGTATTGAAACTGTCCCCTTCCCTCCCCCCTCCCTCAACCCACGGCGGTCAAACATTAAAAAACTCAAGATAGAATTCAGCAATATACAAGCAGTTTACAGAAACGTATAATTTTCGCATACCTCTCCCTCCCTCTCCCTCCCACCATCAGCCAGGTACATACATTTGTTCGGAGCTTGTTATGATCAGTGACCTTCTACTCCTCGTGCGGTTGAAAGCATGTCCATTCAGTCCCTCCTATACCCCAACCGGACAAAAGCAGTGACGCAATCCCTCTACCCTCTCACATCCCACTACAACCCCCCATCCAATCCATGATAGTGTCTCCATTTAGACCAAACTTTCCTGAATTTCCGGGGACAACCTCTCGCCTTGTACGTGACCCTCTCCGCTGCCATATACAGGTCTAAACCTCTCCTCCACTCCTCTAGGTCCGGGGATTCTGGCGCTCCCCAATGTTTTGCAATGTCCCGCTTGGCAACTACTAATGCCAGGACCAGGAAAATGAGTAGTGGGCTGGTCAGGTCTACTTCGGTCGTCATACCAAGCAGCGCCAACTTAGGGTCTATAGGGATGGGGGCCCCGAGGACTTCTTCAAGTTCCTGAAAGATCTGCGACCAGTACCTCTGTATGACAGAACAGGTCCATACTGTATGAAAGAAGTCCCCCTCCTCCCGCCGGCACCTAAGGCATCTTGGTCCCTCTATTCTCCCCATTTTGTATAGATGTACCCTGTCGAAGTATGTTCTGTGGAGAAAGTTAAATTGGATCAGTCGCAGCCTGGACTTGATGGCCACTGCCGGGGGGTGTGTCAAGACTATCTCCCAGTCCAGGTCTTCCATCTCCCCTAACTCCGGCTCCCATACCTGTCTAAGTTTTGTTAAGTCACCCAACATATGGTTCGTCAGTGTTTTATATGTGAGGGACACCGCCTGTCCAACCATGTGCTCCTGGAGCAGTCTCCCCTCCAGTGGTGCATACTCGGGAATATCAAGCAGCAAGATATTCTGGGTCTGCCAGGCATGGCACAGCTGTACCTACTTGAAATGTTGCGTGGTGTGCAACCCGAACTCCATTTGGAGGGCCCTGAACGACTTTAGTTCCCCCTTGGCTATTACATCTCCAATAGTAGAAATGCCAATGTCGTCCCATCTCTGGAATCCACGTAGTTTATGTAACTCATGTAGCCAGCGACAAAACCACAGTGGTGTCTGCCTTGTAGGTTTGTGTTCCCACCCTATGCGTTTTGTAGCTTTCGTCCAGGCCCTTAGCGTTATGGATGTAGCAGGGAGAAGGTGGACTCTCCTCGCATCCCCATAGAGATACTGCAGTATATTTCTGGGCGCCAGCTTAGCTCTTTCCAGGGAATATGTCGGGTGGTCCGCCGCCGCATGGAGCCAATCATTGATTGGAGTCAGATGTTCCGCCCAATAGTAGGCTTCCAAATTGGGAAGCGAGATTCCCCCGTTGTACTGGTGTCTTTGTAGTGTGGCCAGGGCCACCCTCGCCTGTTTCCCGAGCCAGAGGAAAGATCGCAAATCTGCATGGATCCTGGAGAAGACCGTAGTTGGCAGCGGATAGTACTCGTTTTGGAGGGTGTATAGAAATTTCAGTAGGACAACCATTTTATACATGGCCGCCATGCCCAGGAGTGTTAAAGGGAGGCGTCTCCAACGGTCCATATCCGCCACCGCGTTCACGATGATACGCTCCACGTTTTTTTGGAACGAGAGAGGGATGTTCGTCGTAATATAAACCCCCAGGTACTGGAACCCTTCTGCTGTCGTCGTCAGTTCCCTTGGTAAACTCCCCCACTGATTTCTCCCCTTCGGGTCGTATAGTACTGATTTGTGCCAATTTATTTTGTGGCCCGCCATCTCCCCATATTGTTCCAATTCTCGGAAGAGCTCCGGTACGGTCGTCTCAGGCTCTGTTATATAGAGCAGGACGTCATCCGCGTAAAGCGAAATGTTTTCGGGGGGGAGCGTCGTCGCCCCATCAGTGAAGCCGTGGATATTTGCATTGTGTCTGACCCTGTCCACTAGGGCTTCTATTACAAGTGTAAAGAGAAGTGGAGACAGGGGGCATCCTTGCCTAGTACCTCTCTGGATAGGAAATATTCGGGAGAGCGTTCCATTAACCCTCACCCTAGCCCTTGGGCCGGTATAGAGTAGTCTGATCCACGCTGTGAACTTTGGACCGAATCCAAATCTCCGGAGCACTGCAAACAGGAAGGGCCAATCTACCGCATCGAACGCTTTTTCAGCGTCCAGGGAGAGGAACCAGTGTGGGTCTTCCCTCTCCTTTACCTCCTGGAGCCAGTTATGAGTTCTGCGGAGATTTAGCTTCGTTGCCCTGTCAGGTAGGAAACCTGACTGGTCCATATGTACCAGACCTGTTATGACCGCCCTCACACGAACCGCTAGGATGGTCGCCAGCACTTTTACTTCCGTGTTGAGTAGAGATATCGGCCGGTAGGAGGCACATTCAGTTCGTGGCTTACCCTCCTTGTATAATGCTATAATTGTGGCCATAGTAAGATCCGGAGGGAGTTCTCCTATCTCAAGGGCGTCTACTAGGAGGCCCGAAGGTGGGGGGTCAGCAGGTCTGATGTGCGTTTAAAGAGTTCTGCTGGGAATCCATTCGGGCCCGGTGTTTTACCCGGTCGGAGTCTGGCAATAGCGGTCGTGATGTCTTCTAACGTTATGTCCGCTTCTAATGTGTCCACGTCTTCCGGTGGAAGGACCGGCAAGGTGGTGTTGTTCAGATACTGAAGGGCCTCCTCGTAAGTCGCCAGGTCGCACGCTTTGTATAATGTTTCATAGTGGGTAGCAAAAGCCTCCGCTATTTCTACGTCAGTTTTGACCGCATTACCTCCCATCGTGGCTATGCCATCTATCCACCTCTCTGCTCTCTCCTTCTTGCTGAGCCATGCCAGTAATATTCCTGACTTATCCCCCACGTCATACAATCTGTGTAGGTCGCTTGTGATTAGGTCTTGGCTTCGTTAGCCACCAATTCCCGATATTGCTTCTGAACATCAAGTAACCGCCGCAGGGAGTTTTCGGACTTATGGGCTAGGTATTCGCCTTCCTATTTTATAATAGACTGTTCCAGGGCTGCTACCTCTGCCTGAAGTCGCCGTCTGTCTTCCCCTAGTCGAAGCCTAATCCTATCGCACATGACTGGTTTCAGGGCCTCCCATAATGTGATTTTTGACATTGTCCTCGAGGTATATCTTTATGTCTGTCCTCACATCTTTCAGTAATTTTGCGTTCTGGAAGTCCCAGGCCGTGAGTCGCCAGTACCCCGCATCCTCAGCTCTGTCACGCCCTACTCTAACATACAAAGGTGAGTGGTCAGAGATGCCCCTGGCTCTGTAGTCAGCTACATCCCCTACTTCCAGCCATTGCCTGTGCATGAAAACATAATCAAGACGGGAGAACGTCCGATGCGCTGCGTCGGGTGCAGCCACCGCCATGTGTCCGTCAGCCCCAAGGAGGACATCAGATCAAACAATGCAGTCCTATGTCCGCCGTCAACTGTGGTGCCTGATCTGTCGAGGGCAACGTCCATGACATAATTAAAGTCCCCTCCCACCACCTGTATCGTGTCTGCTGTGTCTAAGAGGATGTTCGCGACTGAGGCATTTGTGCGCGACTGCAGCTTAGGTGGTGCATAAACAGAGATCAAGGTATACGTGTGCCTATTCCAGCTGCCCTGAACTCCCGCATAGGTACCCTGTGGGTCAAGCCACGTATATGTGATGGCGAAAGGTTGGGATTTTTTAATCATGACTGCCACTCCCTCGGAGTCTGAAGTGTAACCCGCATGGACCAACATCCTGTATTTGCCCCTAGCAACAAAGGAACACTGAGTACCCCTAAGATGCGTCTCTTGCAGAAAAATGATGTTGGGGTCAGTCTTTTTAATGTATGCGTTTACCAGCCCTCTCTTGATTTTCGATCCCAACCCATTGACATTCCACGTCAGTATGTTTGTTGCGTGTTTATCTAGGTTCCTGATCGATACTGTGACCTTATGCCCCTATTCGGCTATAAATCCATTTATTCCCTATATTGGCATAACCGTTCAAGTGCGATATTCAGAACTCGTCTCTGGCCTCACACGAACAGAGCCACATTCCAGAATAGTTCTCTGCCACTTCCTTTGCAACCAATTAGTGCAATGACAGAGCAGAAGTCACTATCTGATATTCCTAGATTAACACTCCGAGTTCTTCAACAAGATAAAAACTCAGCAAACCTGGAAATCCCCGCTTGCTGTGTTTTGATTAGTAATGGAACTCTAATGAGCAACTGATAGCTATCACTTCCTAGTGACATCTTTAATTGACGTCTTATGTCCAGCAAACTTGCGTCAAACCAGGCACCTGTCAGGTATAAATACTACCAACGTTGCCTTAAGCAATTGCTGGTGTCCCATTGCTGTTGTATGCTGTATGCAGTACGCTGATGCTGCTGCTGTCCCTTTGGTGGTGAAGCTACTGATACCATTATCGCTGCTAAAGCGCGAACGATGGTGTGATGACCTTAGGAGCTGAACAGCCGTCCCTCTGCGAAGAGCCCAGCAGATGCCAAGCTGCCCGCGGACGCTGTCCCCCCTCCTTCCTCGACGCGCTGAAGAGAGACGCTGTCTTTCTTCTGCTGAGAAATCCAGCTCCAGCGTTTCTAGTCTGCCCTCGCGGGTGACTGGGATACCGAGTGCCCCCTGAAGGAGATACCAGACCTCCATCATTCTATTCAGAGGTATGGTGTTGACTAAACCCTTAGATGAGAATTCTTGAATCAAACCTTGGCAAAACCAACTTAACTTAAAGCTACTTACTTACTCCCCTTCCACGTGTTAGGCTTAGGTCAGGCACACTGGGGTAGGCTTAGTTAGAAGCACCAGTTGAGTATTTTAGCCTAATGTATATATGAATGTATATATGTTTTATTACTTTTAAACCATTGTATGGCTAAGAAACCATATCAATGCTTTTACAGTATTATTTCGCAATCCTTATCTTACTGTACGTACTTTTTATAATAACAAGTCTTGCAATTGTGGCAATACATTTCTCTTGTACGAGAAGAAAGACTGTTCAATAAATGTTAACCCTTTATTGACAAACGCCCGTCTCTCTGTTCTCTACATCTCGTGAAAGTAAACTGCACTAACCTGACTGAGTGAAATACATGTCTATTGTTTCACAGGACCCTAGAGATTGACTCTTGATCTGAGGAGCAAAGTTGTCATGTTGCACGGTTGTTGGAAAGCTGAATCCCTTCTTGTCTGTGCCAGGGAAGCTGACCACTTCCCATGCAGAGAAGAAAGTTTCCAGTGACCTCTGAGCTAGTTGGTAACACACCCAATTAAGTTTAGCATAGTCAGTGGAGGCCTGGAAGATCCGCACTTCTACGTCGATACTACTGTTTATGTTATTCCAATGCGCAGGGCCTAGTGGGAAACTAGGAACTACACTACATGGCGCCCAACGTTTGGTAAGGCGATAAACTAACGCAAGACGTTAGAGTAACTCAGTCGTGCATATTTCACACAGACCCCTTTCTCCCGTAAATACTCCAATAGACGTCTGGAGTGGGTGAAAGGTTAAAATCCGCCCGACCTTAGTAGGAAGAGATTCCTATGTAAAGCTCTGGTTTATTCAACGTTGAAGGATACAGTGTTCCAAAATATTGTGCACCTAATCTTTGTCTCCTTGGAGACCAACTCTGCAAACCTTGCATTTTAACAATGCCAGGAGAAAACGGAACCACTGGGGCCGCAGCAGATGCGACTCAGCAAGGCCCCGAATACACAGACCCGGGTGCAATTATCATCCACTTAAGAAAATCTATAACATTAAAACTTATAGAGAACTGACTGACACCTCAAGGTGGTACATTAATTTTCGTGATAGAGGCTCACGAGTATCGGCAGACAGAGGTATTCTATTCATGGATAAACTTTCCAGCGGCAAAAGCTAGAACAAAAGAGTTTCACTATTACAAAATAGAGGAACCTCCGGAAGAGTACGCTCCTTTCGAGGAGATTGAAATTCCACTTAAATTTCAAGAGCACCTGCTCTGGTTTAATGGCGCCCTAAAACATAATGATCACATTACCAGGCTCGGTCCACTAGGTAGACCAGGAGCAACGTGGCCGGTTCTAGCCAGCTACACACCACATCCGGACATTGTAAAAATGTCAAAGGAAGAGCTGTTAGTACAGCTAAAAACACTAATTAAAATACATAGGCAATTAGTCCAATATGTAATGCGGACTGCAACAGTCCAACTAGCTGTTAATACACCACAGCTGACCCCTCATCAGGGGAACACAAATAAAATTACACCACAGAACATACAGTCATGTCTTGGTAAAACACCCGTAAAACGGGAACAAATTCCTTTCTGGTTAGCACAGAAAATTACTCAAATAGAGGCAGTATTTCCTGATACTACCCCTATAGAGAAACACAGAATCTTGACAATCTGCCTTCCTATGGGAACCGTTCAAGTGCGATATTCAGAAAGTCATCTCTGGCCTCACACGAACAGAGCCACATTCCAGAATAGTTCTCTGCCACTTCCTTTGCAACCAATTAGTGCAATGACAGAGCAGAAGTCACTATCTGATATTCCTAGATTAACACTCCGAGTTCTTCAACAAGATAAAACCTCAGCAAACCTGGAAATCCCTGCTTGCTGTGTTTTGATTAGTAATGGAACTCTAATGAGCAACTGATAGCTATCACTTCCTAGTGACATCTTTAATTGACGTCTTATGTCCAGCAAACTTGCGTCAAACCAGGCACCTGTCAGGTATAAATACTACCAACGTTGCCTTAAGCAATTGCTGGTGTCCCATTGCTGTTGTATGCTGTATGCAGTACGCTGATGCTGCTGCTGTCCCTTTGGTGGTGAAGCTACTGATACCATTATCGCTGCTAAAGCGCGAACGATGGTGTGGTGAGCTTAGGAGCTGAACAGCCGTCCCTCTGCGAAGAGCCCAGCAGATGCCAAGCTGCCCGCGGATGCTGTCCCCCTCCTCCTCCTGGCGCGCTGAAGAGAGACGCTGCCTTTCTTCTGCTGAGAAATCCAGCTCCAGCGTTTCTAGTCTGCCCTCGCGGGTGACTGGGATACCGAGTGCCTCCTGAAGGAGATACCAGACCTCCATCATTCTATTCAGAGGTATGGTGTTGACTAAACCCTTAGATGAGAATTCTTGAAGCAAACCTTGGCAAAACCAACTTAACTTAAAGCTACTTACTTGTTCAACCTCTTGCCAGCCACGTGTGATGCTTCTACGGTACCGGCCATGGAAGAGTGCAGTGACCATGTGTGACCCAACACTTACGGTTGGCAGTGTTGCGAAGACATAAATTGCTGAAGTGATTTTCTACCCGAGTCTTCAGTGTTCCCACCTGAGTCCCTCCCCGTACCCTGCCCCAACAAATTTGAAATACAAATAACTGTAATGCCCTCCCCCCTGCATCCCCACCAACTTGAGCATCCCCCTCCCCCACCCCACCTCCCTCCCCTTCCAGATGTGTCCTTACACAGGACATAGCTTTCCGAAGGAGTAGGCCTGACGCCCACCCGCTAACCCACCCTAGTAAACACCCAACAACCCTACCTACGTGTCAAACAAAGCACAATAAAGTGGGCGTGTTAACTTGCGTGCTTCCTTTTGGCAGGCTGCCACTCCAGACCTCCCAGTCCTCCAAATGAACGATATTTCACCTAACTCCCCATGGCTCCAGACTCAGAACGTAGTTTGTGCAGCAGTCTCTCTTCCGTCAGGATTTGGAGTCTGGAATTTCAGATTCGGGGGCACTGTGCTGTCCTGATAGGTCATGTTCCATGACCCATATCTCCTTCACCAGCGGATGGTCTGATTGTCCGTCATCCTCCTCTCCCTCTCCGCCAGATAAGTGGCTGTCCAGTGTCTCCTCCTCCTCGCCTTCCGACCGTGCAGTGGTGCGCAACGCCGCGCCTCTCGACCCGGATGCAGCTGCACCTCTTGGAGAAGCGAAGCGCCCTTTCCTTGCCTGTCCTGTACCGCGACTTCTGTATGGCGTCGCTGGGGTTTGCCTCTTAGATCGCCTGGATTTCAGTCATTGAGGTTTCGTATGTTCCCAGTGTGTCGCATTTTTCCGTGACCTATCTAGCACGTCACTCTCCCTGCTGTTGAGGATCAGACGCTCCTCCAGCCATTGCCAAGCGTCTTCCGGGTGTACGAAAAAGAGTGTCCGCTCATTGAATATCACCTTAAGCTTCGCAGGGAACAGTAACATGTACGGAAGTCTCTGACTTTAGCCTTTACTGAGTCGAAGGATCGCCTCTGCTTTTGCACCTCCTGACTATAGTCCGGGAAGATCATAACATGCGAGTTTTCCAGACGAATCTCCCCCATCTTCCTCGCCTCCCTCAGTATCAAATCTCTGTCTGCAAAGTTCAAAAAACGTGCAATGACCGGACGCGGTCTTGCTCCCTCAGGCGGTTTCGCGAGGAGTGCTTTGTGTGCCCTCTCTATTATGAAGCATGGTGAGAATTGCGCCAGGGGGAATGTTTCTCGTAGCCACGCATGAAGGAAGGATACCATGCCGTTCTTTTCAATTCCTTCTCTGAATCCTACAAAGCGTAGGGTGTTGCGCCGGGCCCTATTTTCGGCGTCGTCCACCTTCCAGGTGAGCTGGCGATTCGTGGCCTGCAGTTCCGCCATGTCTCTTCGAAGAGTTGTGATCGAATCCTCGGCTTCTCCCACTCGAGCCTCCGCAGCGGTGACCCTGTCAGATAGATTGCGGAAGTCCTGTCGTAAGAGTGTCACTTCCGAGCCCACCTCGCCGATTTTGACCTCCAGTGCCGCCCTGGACTCCTGAATGTCTGTGCGGGAGGCCTGAATTGCCACCATCAGTAGCTCAGTGTCTGAATGCGTGTTCGAGGGCGCGGGTGGACCTTCCGCCCCTGGCGCGGTGCCGCAAAGTTGTCCATCGGGCTTTGTTTGGGTCCTTTCGGCAGAGTCTCCTTTTTCCCCATGGTTCTTCGGGTTGTCAGCGTCCGGGCACCCCGCCGGCCGGTCTCCTCCCACCGCTGGGTGTTGTGAGTTTCCCCCAGGTGCTCTCCCACTGCCTGCGGCCTCCTCAGCCTTGTTCCTCCGCCGCTACCCGGCTGGGCGTCTTTCAGTGTGGCCCTCTCGCTGTTCCTCAATTTCCCCTCGCAGGGTCCCGGGTGTCCCGCTTATCTCTGCACCAGCTGTGGCCCCGTCCGAGACACTCACCCTCTCAACGGCTCCTGCTGTTTTGCCTCAGGCGTGTCATGCTTCATCATCGGGGTCATCGTACCCCTCTACGGGGTACGGCGTGCTGCGACCTACGGAGACGTGGGAGCACTTGTTAGACTATGTGTGGTGTTGGTGAGGGGGTATTTTGAATAAATGTGAGTGTATTGTGGGGTTTGGGAAATAGTGATAGTTAAAAAGAACCTGGCTCGTGGGGTGACTAAAAATTATTTAATAAGCCCCCGGGCTGGTGCTGTTAAAAATGAGGGTGGGAGGTCACTACGCTGACAATGTGCGTTACCTCCTTTTTGTGTGTGTCAACATGTTTCGGTGCCAGAAGCACCTTCTTCAGGACGGGGTGCACAAATCCCCACCTTACTCACGTTTCTCTAACTAATACCAGAATTTTCTAATAAAAGTGAGGAAAAATTACAGTGCAGGTAAAAGTAATGTACCTAAAAAAAAGACGTTGTCTATTGATCAACCTGTAAAGGAAAGAAGACAAAAAATTTTTTTGGGGTGGTCTCTCTCTCCATATCCATAGGTAAAATGTTCAGTGGTTACAGGTGACATATTATAGCTGTATTCCAGTGCTTATAGTGGGATAAAAATATTTTACCAAAAACACACTAGACTCACTGACACACAACATAGAGCACACACACTTAATGAGGAAATTTTTGATCAGATGTTTTCAAATCATTTCCAACACTATTGTTGGTAAAGAGGGAAAGGACAAAGTTTGTGTTATATCCCTGTAAAGTGAGGAGGAAAAATGTCAATTTCATGCCATTACATATTTAAAACATACTGTTTTGGAGTTGTAGATAAACCTCATGAGCCAAAACGTCAGGATCTGGTGTGCTAACTAGAACCTGTTTGAGAAAGAAAGGCATATTCAGGTCTTGGTTTAACTTACATTCATGTAGTGGTGGCAGTGCTCACAATCATCAGACCTTTCTACTCACGATTTCTACGAGGAAATACCTCCCGATCGATCCCTACGTGGCTCCGGTGATAATGCCAGAAGTAATTTTGAAACCGGGGTTTTATACCTTTTCCCGGGTTGGAGTTAATTAGTTAATTGCATGACTAAGGTTTCCTTATGGCCATATATGGTCATTGTCGGTTTTAGTTAGTTAATTGTTGAGGAAATGTTGTGCCCATTGTTATTTCTCCATTTTCCCATGATATGCCCCTTCGATGCCACCGCCAGGTTTCCCAGCCACTGAGAGTTTCTTCATCCTTTTCTGCAGTAGAATTAACCATTTCCAGCGCAGGGAAAGGTCCGATTTGAGTTTGTGAATGCTCATATACTTGCAAGCTAGTGGCCATTCACAAACTGAGAAGGCAAGCCACGCGTGCGCTGCATTTACGATTGTGCAATTATACGCATGCCTGGTTAAGAATTACCTGGCAGGTTTCATTTTATTTTATTGGCTAAGAGGTGTTTGAACTGGAAACACAGTAGCAGGGGACAGACCCAATGAGGTGTCCAGTTTCTATTTGGCACCACTTCCCCCTTGACTAGTTTTATTTATTAACATTATAAGAAGAGCTACTGAGTCCTAAAGACTTCCGCGAACCCGCAGGTGTGATCCCTGAGATTATGATTGGACAAAGTGCCCAACCTTCTTTCAAGTTAAAACTCTCTGCGCTTAAATGCGATAAACGTGTTTCCCTTTGTATCTCTGCCCAAGAGAGTGGTGGTGACGCGAGTTTCTTATTTTACGTACATGTATCATGACGTGCATTGATGTCGTATTTTCCAATGTTAACAGTGCGTTGTTGAACCGCCTGTTCGCTGGAGGGCCTGCTCCTGTGCTCATGCCTTTGTGATCTGGATGTTTCTAGTCTGTATTCGGTTGAATGTAGGCGCTGGCAACACCTCTTTCGTCTCCAGCCAGCCTTGGGCATCTGGCGGTTTTGTGAAAAATAACATGGCTTCAGAGTCCACCAGGAGCAATGTAGCCATGTACATAAGAGTTCATTCCAGGCCTGTTTGACCAGCAAGAATGAACCTCTCAGTCTCTGTGCTTCTGTAGTGTAGTCTGGATGGATGGTCACTCAGCCTTGGGCAATTTGCCTGGGGCCCATGGACCTGGGGACGTGCATAATGTAGTCGCGGTCCTGGTAGTTAAAGAGATGCAAAATGAATCTGTGGATTGTGGCACGCTCTTGTAGATGAAACCTAATGTATAAAGCATCCGCGCAGCACACACAGGCAACACACAAGGCACACTACAAAAAGACTCCTCACCAGGTTAGGTGGAAAACAGTATGTGTATTGTCGAATGAACACATCAGAAGGGAATCACAGGTGCAGATAAACTGTGCCAGCTGGCACTAGGTAATAATTCACATGGGTCTATTTACTAGGCAGGGCCAATCAGATACGTCTAAGGAATAAATGTAGAGTCCATCAGCTTTAGCCTTAGGGGAAAAACATTATCAGCATAACACCACAGCCTTATCATAAGTCCATTATGCCTAGCCTTAGCAACATTGCCATAAACATAAAGCATTATCAATCGGCATACACCTGTGGGCATAAACATGTGAACGTTAGAAGCATATTATGCACAACGACCATCAGTGCAAGGGCCTCCACACATTTGCATAAATCATGAGGCTCCTCCCTAGGCGTAAATGCACACCAGTCGCATGGGACCTACGCACAAGGTCTAGAAGGAAGACATCCCTGCATCATCATATCACCACCAAAGTATGAGCATGGGAACATATGGGCAAGGAATCAGCACTGGACGCCTACATCACATTATTTAAGTGCAACGTAAATGAGGCATAACAACATTAGTGCACATGCTCAAAACAGCCCAGATCAAAGGTGTTCAGGAGAATATAAATGTGAAATTTAAGCAAAGTGTGGAACCAAAGTGCGGTAGCTTAAAGTTTTCCGTTTGTGATAAAAATGAAAATCAAACTGCCCAGAGCTGAAGCGATCCGAACTTGTCGTTATGGGGATAAAGTAAACTAAAGAAACTAACCACGCAGTCTCTTACAGTTCCATTACGAACCGGCTAAATCAATGTGTCTGTATGCACTGGCATGCAGGACAGTTAGTTTCACGGCTGTATTTCCAACGTAATTAACCCCTTCAATGCTGATGACGGCCCCCAGCCGTCATGCATCATGGTGCTCGTGTGCTGATGACGGCTGGGTGCCGTCATAAACACGCCCACTTCGAAAAACACCGCACAGGCGCAGAATTGCGGCCACACCCAAGGGGTTAAAGGAAGTAGAAAAGGGACTAACCGGAAGCCGTACCCAAATGTAGACTTCCGTGACCGCAATCTAAAAAAGGCAACGGCCAAAGCGAAGGTGCTCAAGACCGTGTAGTCGCTTATCGTTAATTTACAAAGCGGCATGTTTGGAGTGACCATGCACGGTTGAAGACGAGTCAGTGAGTTTTGTGCTCTACCATATTTACTTTCTGGGGTGATTTGCGGGATCTCTGGCAGTGCTGACCTTATTTCCAGTTGTCTTTGTAAGTCGCTTAGTGTTTCCGTTGGTTGCTGTGTCTCTGTAAGTGACCCATGTCGCTTTGTGATGGGTCTGAAGTGTTCTTTTTGCTTAGCGATGGTAGAAGCAGTGTTAGCTAGATTGACTTTTTAGGTCTCGCCTGTCAATGAGCATGCGCATTGAGCTTGCGAGACTATAGGGGCTTAAACAGAGTTTAACTAGACTGGCGATTTGATGCTGTGCATGTGCGCTTTTAGCTCAATGCGCAAGCACAATGAGTTAAAATGCGCGTGCACAGCATCAAATCGCCAGCCATCTGTTGCCCAGCTTGGTGCCGCCAGCAGCTCTTCCCACTCCACCCCATGCTGCATCAAAGGCTTTCACGGCCGGCCGGCCGTGCTTTCAGTTTCACGGCCGCCAGGCCGTGTCTCCTTTTCTGTTGTCCAGCTTGGTGCCGCCAGCAGCTCTTCCCGCTCCGCCCCCTGCTGCATCAAAGGCTTTTATGGCTTTTAATTGCCTACTCCCAGTGACTGAAACACTTTTAATGTTGGGCCAGGCTATATATTTTCCCAAGTTTACTGACAACGTGGCCTCTGTTTACAGTAGATGCTTGGCCACAGTTACTTCCAACACTTTGCACTGGCACTTCTTGCGTTGCCTTGTCCTACAGCTAAATTCGAACTGTTCTGAACTAGAGTCTCATAATTTTCACAATTTTGCAGTAAAACGATCAAAGAGGTACTAACTTAATTTCGACATCATTGTTGAAGTGCAGTTTATCTTGTCTTCCTCAGTACTTCGTACATCTCTCTAGAGATGTGGCCTAACGGCCAGAGCTGTCATCTAAGTCACATAAATACAAAACATGTTGCATTACAAATGCTATAGGTGTCACATTTGCGAAAGTTATAACCATTGGCATTGTAAATGACAAAGCTATCAATTTATCTATTTTAAAAACCAACACATAAATAAAATATTTGTCATTTACAAGACCAATAGCTCCTACTTTTCTAATGCGAGACCTATTGCATTTCCAATGCTTGTTTAATACTGATTATCTGTTCTAGAACCGCCGGTAGGGAGCTCAGTTTGTTGATTATAGGGTCACAGGCTTAGGATCCTTGTAATGATAAGTCCATGGATTGAACTCTCGTTCTTAGACTGGAGTCAATGGATTGAACTCCCAATGTCTCATACCGGGATACTACGTCCTGAGGAGTGACCGGTAACAGGGGAGGGGAGGAGGCATTGCCATTATTTTAAAAGAGGGTTGTAAATGTCACATCGTCTCCAACATCCTACCGGATTGTGAAAAATGTTCTTTCTCCATCACGCTTTCCCTCACCCACACCTTTTCGAGTATTCTGATTTTCCACCTCCCTTGACCCCATGGACAATTGTTCAAAGTTTTACCACAAATTGTCTCCAACATGGCAAGCTCCCCCTCCAATTTCACTGTACTAGGGGATCTCAACTTGCATTTTGACGATCACTCGGACCCAGTAGTGACTGAACTAATCCAGAATCTCCTAGGTATCCAGATGAAGTAAAGTGTTACTAGCCCCACCCATGAAAAAGGGCACCTCCTAGACCCCATTTTTTCCAATTGGAAGGAACTCTCAGTAGGAGACCCGGTCCCAGTGCCATGGTCTGACGACTTTTTGGCCCCTTTCTCCCGGGGTCTGCTGAAACCCGCTCTTACCACCGGCACGACCAGTAGCTGGAAATGCTCTTTGTCCAACCTTCCGTTGAACTCTTGGAATTCAGCTCTGGAAAACTCCATACCTTCTTTAGATTCCTGTCCCGAATAACAAATTTAACCATTGGATCGATTCCTCCCTGGACCTAGTCATAACTAGGAAACACATTCATAAAAAACTAGGAATAACCCTGCTCCGTGGAACTTCCCCAAGCTGCATGAGTACAAACAAACCTGAAAAAGACTTGAGAGGAAATGGAGAAGAAACTACGACGCAACAGGTAAACTGAAATACAGGGACTCCATAAAAATGTATCAAACCAAAGTGAAGGATGCACAAGCATCCTACTATGAGGAAAGAATTAACTAATTTTAGTACGGAAACGGCTTTGCTGGAGGTCACTGAGATCATCAGGGAGACCTTGGATGTCGGCGGTAGGGCTATGCTGGTCATGTTAGACCTATCGGCGGCTTTCAACACCGTCCCCCATAAGGCGCTTTTAGCTAGGCTATATGACATCGGCCTCAGGGGGACGGTGCTCAGGTGGTTCACATCTTTCCTTGAAGGCCGCCGCCAGACGGTCTGGGTTTCCCAGAGTTCTGCCGAGATGCCGCCACTGGGAGTTGGGGTTCCACAGGGCTCTGTGTTGAGCCCCACGCTGTTTAACATCTTTATGTCCCCTTTGGCGGCCTTGGTGGAGGCATATGGGGCTCAGATCGTCTCCTACGCCGACGATACGCAACTCCCCTTCACATGCGGGAAAGACCAGGATTTTGATGGAGAGAGAATTCGGGACTGTCTTGCACTGGTCTTCGACTGGTTCCAGCGGAACAGTCTGAGGGCCAACTCAAGTAAGTCCGGGGTTTCTATTCTTTGGTTGCGTCGATGATCCAGAGTGGCAGCAATGGTGGCCGTCCGACATGAGTCCTCCTGCACAGTCCTCCTCGGTGGCTAAAAATCTGGGTGTCAAGCTGGACAACCAGCTGTCGCTGAGAACACATATTCTTGGTCTGGCTGGCACCTGCTATGGAATCTTGAAAATGCTCCGTAAATTCCTGCCCCTGCTGTCTGAGGAGCACAGGCGGATTACTGTGCAGGCTCTTGTTGGCTCAAGGTTAGACTATGCCAATGCCCTCTTTCTTGGCCTCCCTGATTACCTGGTTCAGCGTCTACAGGTGGTGCAGAACTCCGCCGCCCGGGCGATCTATGGCATGCGCAGACGAGCCCGAGCCTCTGGGCTGCTACAGGCTTTACACTGGCTGCCCATCCGGAAGCGGATTCAGTTCAAATCCCTGACATTGATGCACAAAGCCCTGTTTGGATCAGGGGCTGGATATCTGCGGCAGAGACTGGCTTTCTATACAGGTGGTGCAGAACTCCGCCGCCCGGGCGATCTATGGCCTGCGCAGACGAGCCCGAGCCTCTGGGCTGCTACAGGCTTTACACTGGCTGCCCATCCGGAAGCGGATTCAGTTCAAATCCCTGACATTGATGCACAAAGCCCTGTTTGGATCAGGGGCTGGATATCTGCGGCAGAGACTGGCTTTCTATCGACCAGTCCGCTCCTTGTGTTCGTAATCCCTTTATAAAGCGGTGGTCCCGCGGGTGAGGAAGGCCCACGCGGGAGGGCGCTCTTTCAGCTGTAAAGCTCCCCAGCTGTGGAATTCGCTTCCCCTCTCGCTCCGTAGCACTGTCAATCTGCTCCAGTTCAGGAAGAGCTTTTTAATCTTTAGGCTGGTTCTAATGTTTCTTTTTTTTCTGTTTCCTCTTTTTCGCTGTATTGTGTTATTTTTACTCTGAGTTGCAGGTGGAAAGCGCCGGGACACTCTTTTCGAGTAGCCGTGCGCTATATAAAAGCTCCATAACATAACATAACATAACATAACATAACATAACATAACATAACATAACATAACTCTGTTTCAAACTCCTCACACAATTTTTTTTAAATTGCTAAAGCTAAAGCTACCGATGAGGGATGCCCCCCTTGAGGGCTCGCACGCATGGTGTGATGCACTTTCAGAGTTCTTCTCCTATAAAATCAAGGTTATCTACAATTTCTTTCCCCCTCCGGTCTCCACTGTTAATCGGCTTTCCATGGGGAACTCCGTGCCCGATGAGCATGCTCTCAAGGAAATTCCCTTTATGGTTATGGACACCCTATTGAACATCTGTGCCTTAGTAAAATCCATCTCTCCCTGTGACCGGGCAGCCCCTCAATTCCTAAGCAAGGCTGAGGAAGTAGTCCTCCCGGTGTTACTAAAGATAATTAACTCCTCCATCTTGACCGGACTAGTACGCCACTTTGGAAACACGCCCTGGTGAAGGCCCTACTGAAGAAACCCAACGCTGACCGCGACATTCTTGGGAATTACCGCCCTACTTCCCTCCTTTCCTGGGTTCAGTAAAATGCTAGAAAAGCATGTTGATTCAGCTATTTCCACCTTCTTCGAATCTCACAACATACTTCACCCCTTGCAAACCGTGTTCTGCCGCCAACATGGGACTGAAACCGTGCTATTGGCTTTGTTGAAAAGCCCAAAATAATTATCGACAAAGGTGAATTGACAGCTATCATCCTTTTGGACCTCAGCGCCCCTTTTGACACTGTTAACTATGACTTCCTGATCCATAGACTGAGGAATGTCGGACTATCAGGCAGTGTTATCACCTGGCTGCAATCTCTTCTCGAGAATAGAACCTTCCAAGCCTTTGAAGGGGGTAACATTTCAAACCGGATCCCACTTGACTGCAGTGTTCCTCAGGGCTAGTCTCTGAGCTCGATGCTGTTTAATATCTATATGAGCTTCCTGGCAAAGATTGTTCTCCCTTTTGAGATAGAAATTGTCACCTACGCTGATGACACCCAATTAGTGGTGGCCTTAAATCATCCAGAAAACTCCTCACAATGCCTAGGCTCCTGCCTGGAGAGAGTTCCCAAATAGATGGCACCCTCCTTCCTTAAATTGGACGGAAATAAAACGGAGATTATGTTGCTGGGTAAGTCACCCACATTTGATATCGGTTTAGCATGGCCAAACTGTCTCGGCTCTCCACCCACGCCCAAAAATCAGATCAAAAGTCTCGGCATGTGGCTAGATCGGTCACTGACAATTTATTATCAGGCGACGAAACTGGCCGCATCCTGCTATGGCATCCTACAGATGCTCCTTAAAGTCCACCCGCTCCTCCCCCTCTTAGCAAGGAAACTCATGGCCCAGGTCTTGATCCTCTCCCGCCTCGACTACAAAAATGCTCTGTATCTAGGAGCTCCAGGGGTGACAACAAACAAACTGCAAGTTATTCAGAATTGTGCAGCATGCATGCTTCTTAAGATCTGCAACAGCCACTCTGCAAGACCTGCCCTGAAAACCTTGCACCGGCTCCTGATTGTGGAAAGAATAACATTCAAGCCCCTATGTATTGCTCATAAATCTTTCTGGAAAAAAGGCCCCCCATCCTCCGATCCACCATCTCCCCCTACTGTCCTAACAGATGCCTCTGATTATCCATTCTCTACCTAGCTTCGCCCCCCGCCCCCGGGGCCCCCCAGTTACGTTCAGAACCCAACCCCCTTTCCTTCTGTAAACGTCTGAAAATCTGGTTATTCCAAAAACCCACCGACTAAGCTGGTGTGGCCTGCCATAAATCTCTGCTAGCACAAGGACACCTTCTGGTAGCCATGCGCTCTATAAATATCCTTAACATAACATAACATAACGTTATTTTATAGAGGTGGGCGAGCCAGTGAAGGACGCCTGGCTTTAGCTCTGCTTGGAGTTTACTCGGATCCTCGGGCCAAAGCAAGCCAAGCCACTTGTCTGCCACAGGAGGCCTTCTTTAGGGGTGACTGATATATATTAAAAATAGTGTTTGACTTTGCCACACATGGTAAAGGCAGAGTTGGGATCAAGCAGTTTACACTCTTCTGCAGTCTGCATTGGCCGTCCTCCTGTGAGTAGTTTACTTAGGCTACTCAGGGTGGCATAAATAGTGCTTCAGTCCCTGGTGACCCCTTTAACACCCATGCCCTGGGTACCATTGGTACCATATATTAGGGACTTCTAAGGGTGATAAAGTCATTGCCAATTGGGGATGCCAATTCACATGTAGCAATTTCAGCCTGCTCCAGTGCACTTTGAGTCCTAACCAGCAGTATCTGGAGCAAAAAGATTGGGGATCACCATCCAAAAAGGATACTTTTCTCCAGGTGATGATGACTTAGGCTGACTTGGGGCCTGCGTCCTGTGAGTCCTCTCTATATTAAAGCAGGGGGATAGCTCTCTGTCTGGAATCCATGTTTTAAACCAGTCTCCCCGGTTTGTGTTCTCGACTCATAGTGGGAGGCAAGGTGCTGGAGAATTGGATTTGACTATGTTATGCCCTGTTGCGTCATTAATGTAACTTGTCTCTGCTTCCCAAATTTTGGTCCAGTTCATTGTGTACCTGGAAAACGCTTTAAAGTCTGATATGGTGAACATCGGTGCTGACAACAAACGTTCTGGAGAGGCTAAAGTCAGGAGTATGTCGTCTGCTTACAGCATAATTTCCAGGTTGCCGGCTTTAGTTTCAGTTCCCCAAATGCCTTCTGAGCAGTATAGGGTGAATGTGAGGGTCTCTGGGGCTATCAGGAAGAGTATGTGTGAAAGGGGACGGCCTTGCCTCATGCCGCGTTCAATGAGCTTCTTTCTCTTCCTTTTGCTCTTCTCCACTTCTATTATTGTCTGTCATCTGTTTGTTCTAATCCAAGTGTGCACTTCACATTATGTGTCGTATGCATGCTCAGAATTCCTAAGTGTAAAGATTCAGAAGGTCTCAACTATTATGCATTTCATCCCTTGCTTTATCAGCATCCAAGTTAAACACAGTTACAAAAAGACTGCACTTCCCAGAGCCCATTGGAATGCATGACTACGGAAAACTGAACCTGGTGCACCGTCATGGCACACTAGGTCTCGTTTTAAATCCTCCTGTGCATGCAGCAATTCCTCTTCTCTGATAATGCACATTGAAAACAAGGTGCATAAGCTTTTCTGTTATCAGTTTATATAGGTTCTAAATTGTGGTGTTTTTTCAGTGTTTTACAAACGTTTAAAACATTTTTGCTTTGTAAAAATTCACACGGCTGGTGTTTTTCCAAAGAAAGTTGAGTTTATTTCCTTCTCTTGCTTGTCCCTAGTGCCATTACCAATATCCATCTATCTTCTCCTAACTCTCTTTTTTGAATTTGCTCTTTCAGGTAATGTTTCATTGATTTGCTCACCTCCAAACCTGTCTGATTTCCCATTGATCTGTTTCCAGCAGTCTAGTCCCAGGATGTGCAGGATGGAGGTATGCCTGCATCTCATTATCTCACAAACATTTGACTGCAGCTGGTGAAAGTTTTTTTATTTTTTATTCTTTTAAAACATCAACAAGAGGAAACTCAATTAGGGATACAGGTTGCAGGCAGCATCAATGACATAATATATGTGACATATGTAAACACATCATGGTTCGGCAGCATTGCCATTTACATCAGTGACGGAGCAAGAGCTACTAAGATAAAGGGTGATCACAAGGCAAGGAGGACAATAAAACATTCCAATCCTAATCGCAGGCAGCGCATCACTAAAAAAATTAAAAATAAGGAAGCAGGTGTAAGGGGGGGACTGCATCGAACACATAAGGGTAGATCAACATGATGTCTAATCCTTGCCATATGCCGGCGTGGCTCCCGTCCTCAGGGGAACGCCAATTGCATGGACAGGAGGATATACATCATACTTTGGTACAATTGTACAGAAGTTATGCATTCATAAGGTCCCGGCCATAGTTCCTTCATGGTGGTCGAAAATCGTTTTTGGCTTCTATGCTAAGGATATCCATATTCCCCCCCATCCACTCACTACTCCTCTAGTGAGTAGCATGTGTAGTGTGTTGGCCTCTGCTCGTGCACATTGCAGGAGAGTATGCAGCTGCCTCTTAGCACAGATGTTGCTTTACAAGAAATTTCAATTTGGCGCTTCAAAAGTACCTATGCACGGTCTGTAAACTGGTGTAAGTGTTTACCCCCCTTTGCTTTAGGGCGAAGGCCTAGCAGGCAGGATTCAGGAGCAGGTGACCGTGTATGGTCTGCGAGTTCCGATATGGTGGCTGTAACCTCAAGCCATGACATCTGTAGTGATGGGCACCCCCACACCATATGTTAGAAGCCGGCGTCACCCAGTTTACCGCGCAGCACTTTGGTGTCGAGTCAGGAAACATGCGCTGGATACGGTGAGGGGAGAGAACTGTGATGTGTGTAGTTAAATTATGTAAATTGGAATCGAGGATTCAAGTAACCCTTCGCTAACATGTTGTAGCGCCCGCAGGCATGACTTGAGCGGTTGCAAGAGCACGGTGTTCATCTAGCCAATGCAGTCCCCATGTGCAGCTGAGGTGGGGTGCTCGGTGCTGTCTTATTGGAAGCCAGCGTCCTATTACCCAGTACTTTATCTCAAAATACTACATATCTATAAATGTATCATTTCTGTCTGATCTGGGCCTGCATCGCTCTACCTGTCATAGAGGAGAAACTGCTGAGGAATTAGCACACATGCTGCTAGTTTCAGGCCCTTTGATCACAATGCAGTAACTATTCCACTATACAGCTGCCTCACCTATCACTCGTTGACTCTGTCCCTGCCTTGGACCGATAGGGAGCTCAGCTGCTTTTAGGTGAGGTTTGTGCTGTACAAACACCACATGCATAGCACCTTTTTCCAAGGAAGAACGGTTTGGTGCCATTAAGCTGTGCTGCTGGATGAAGCAGTGATATAATAAAGACCCTTGTGGCATGCAGCACGCGTTGTATCATTTGCTGGTGTGTTTCACACTGAGAATTCTTTTTATTTTACATTGTGGAGCTGTGCCTTGGGCATTTTGTGTATTTGTAAAGCAGTTCTAAGCATGTGGGCCTTTGTAAAAGCTGGGTATGGGCTGTGTACTTGTCGGGCATGTGTGAGAGTCGCAGAAGGCATTTATTAGGTGTTATGTGCAGCGTGCACTGTTGGGGAGCATTCTACATCTTGTGGAAAGAATGAGCGCACCTCAGTATTGTTCCATTAAATGTGGCCACAGTGGTTTGTACAGGTGATGATGAAAAGCATGAGTAGGAGGAGAGATCCATGAAAAGTCATGGGAAATACATGGTTTGAAAATCTTGTTCACAGGCCTCAGCATGTTGATAGCAGGGCAATGCATGTGTGGAGCAGGTGAATAAATGTCAGAACCGGGCCTACCTTTATGGATGAAAGAGTGGAGGGCAGCCGAGGTGTAGGACTTCTGGACAGAGCCATTTAACTTAAGAGATGTTTTTAAGAGAGTGTTTCACGTGCTGGGCATGGTCCAGGAGTGAAAGAATGTTAACAGGCTTTGGCGCACCATCCATGCACTCGCTACACAGATGCACCCTAGTGTTCAACTAGTAGACAGCCAAGCTGGTGTGCTATGTCACAAAGCTCTAAAGTTAGACATGGGACAACTCAACAACAGACTAGCTCAGCTCAGTCTCCTAGTCCAGCCGGCGATCTCCCACTCCTGTGGATAATACTGGCCAACTAAAAAAGCTAAAAAAGAAATTGCACATAATGAAGGGTATCATACTGTTTTGGGGTCCGATGTTCAATTCCCGCAATATCCGAAGCCTGACTAGAATAGATGAGGGAGTCTTTAACACCACCGCAGGTATACTGACTAATATTACAGTTGAGCTCCAAGCTACGAGACGTGTCTCGCTTCAAAATCGGATGGTTTTAGATTTTATCTTAGCTGACAGGGGTGGAGCCTGCCATGTCATCGTCAGTAGCAGCTGCTGCGTGTACATACATGTCAGTGCCCCGACTGTAAAGTCTGCAATGCAGAAATTGTATAGACTGGCTTCAGAAATTCACGAAGACAATGGTACCTGGTCCCTCTCGGGATGGCTCTGGGGAATATTGACATTATGGGGTTGGAAAATAGTCCTTTTCCTGATAGCTATTGCAGGGTTTGTTTTCACATGCTGTCTATGCATAAATTGCCACCCAGCTTGCTGCACGTATTGCATAAGCAGACTCATTCCCAGTGTCTCACTACCAAAAAGTAATAATAAGCACACTCTCATGATGATGCAAGAAATACAGTCAATATTGTTAATCGACGAGGGAGTCTTCGAATATTGATTACAATTTATGATGTTTGCATTCGCTTTCTTTTCACATTTACTATGGATAGATAACTATATCCTTTTCCCCTTATCATTGTAAAGACCCTACCGGATAGCCAAATAAAGCTAATTAGCATATAATGCTAAAAGGAGGGTCTGTTAGTCTGAAAAATCCCTTGCTATCCTTGAACTGTGCTATAATAGATTAGCATTATATGGCTAAGTTAGTTGCCGCTACCACATTTGTATGCAACCCGTTGAGTTATCCCCGTAATGTGCAAGTCTCAGTTAGCAAGTGTGACTCCATTTTGTATTTTGTAATCCTTATTTAGACTGCATAGGCTGCACCAGCATTAGGCCCATGTATCCAGAATTGCTTGCCTCAGCTGAACACTGTATTTCACTGTTATTTTCTTTTATGTCCAAGGTTGTTTCTCGACTTGCTAATGAATAAGGTGCTCTCCCTTCAAATACCAAACTGAGCGTGTAGCTCTGCTCCCACGTTTAGAGACGCTGAGGCCCAGCACGATAACCGTGAGTTGCCGATAAGGTGTACCCATCTCGCAAGTAGTAGCGCATCTCTCTGTACCCCCATTGTTCGGGTCCAGCTCGAGCCAGTACATTTCCATGGTGGGCGGGGTTGGAGATGGCTGGGAAGCTTCTTTACCTACTGTAACCAGTTTGGAAGGCAGTCCACTCAGCAACCATCTTAGGGTTCAGGTCTGACCGGATCTCTCTCTGCCGAGAACTGATAATAAATCCTGTTTATATTCTCTACTGTCTGACCGACTCTTCATTCCTGGGAAGGCATAGCAGGTGGTTCTTAGTAACCCGGGTGGCCCCTAAGGGCCACTTCCTTCAGTTCTGAGGGACAAGAAGTCGTTGAACACCTTCCTGAACTCTCTGATAGTGACTCTGCCACTCTTAATGAATACGTGATCTGCATCAAAAAGTTGGACTTTCACTACCTCACCAAAGTGAGTACTTTCCTTGAACGATAACACTTCGGGAGAAGGATGCAATGGCAGGATGAGTCGGTAGAACAGTACATAACTACCTTGCGCAAATTGGCTTCCACGTGCAATTTTGGTGCAGCTTTAGATGAGCTCTTAAGAGAGTAGTTCATATTGGGATGAGTCCTCGATAAAAAGAGAGACGCCCTGTAGCAAAAAGGCACGCCATCGCTTCAAGAAGTGCTGACCATAGCCAAAAGTCACAAGCATTCAAAAGCGTGTGTTAATATTATACGCAAAGACAGTTCAGGTGATAAAAAGGAGAACACTAATGTCAAGGTGGTGGTGGATAGATTTGTTAAACCCAAATCAAGCACCACTTCAAAGCCCTTTAATACAAACAATTTTCAGGGGAAGTGCTTCAGGTGTGGCAACCAGGCCATATGGCCAACTTTAAAGACTGCCCATGCTGGAAGGCCATGTGCAAAATGTGTGGGAGAAAAGGTCATGTCTCAAAGAACTGCAGAAAGGGCACAGGCATAAAAAAGTCAGGGAAGTTGATCTTTATGAAGAAGAATTGGAAGAAATCAATATTCTCCCAGTCACAGGAAATGCTGATGATTGCCCTCAGGATCTAGTTTTGATCAATGATGCTCCCGTGAACATGCTCTTCGACTCTGGGGCGAAGGTAACGCTAGTCCCCAAAACATTTTATGAGCGTAATCTGCTGGGCAAAGTCACCCTGTTGAAAGCCAAACATTAGACCAAAAGGTTAAGGTGGGGTGACTATTGAGTTGTTGGGTTATTTCTGGGGCACAATTGACTTCAAAAGGAGAGTCATCCCTGGTAAAATCTATGTCTTGATGAAAGGGGACTCGCTCATAAGTTGGTTCTACATATCTGCGTTGATCCCAATGAGATCTGCCTGCCTAAAAGAATTACCACCAATTAGGGTTGTTAGTAATGTGCCGCTCACTGAGCAAATCTCTCTTTGGCCACGAGGATTGTTCCGGATTGCTGATTCTTCCCTGCACCTTGAGGCTGTTCAAGCTCCAATAACTTTTCGTGACACCCGCTTCGCGGGTGCCGCTCACTGATCCAATCTGACCATCACTGCTGCCACGAGGACTTTGTTTGCACGGCTGTTTTTACCCGCTCCCTGAGGCTCTCACAGCTGGTGTGAGCGGCTCCGCAGTCGGCGGACTCCACACTCGCTCCCAGCAACTCACAGCCCAGGTAGAGGACTTTGGGTAGAATACTGCGCGTGGAGCCTACCGGGGGACTGCGAGGACCAGCATCCTCCACTTTGCATAGCTGGTGCCTCTTTCCCCGGCGGCCACGCCCCCAGCCTCCACGTACTTTACAGGCGCACTCTCCACCGCGACGCGGGACGCGCGCGGGACGGAGCTCGGGGCAAAGAGCGGGCCGTTTGAGGCCGTTCGAGTACGGGAGAGTCCGGTCCGGGCTACACTCCCTGGCCTTATTTCTATTGTTGCTGAATCTACATTTGTTAGTGGCGCACGCAGAGGACTAAGCGCAATGGCCACACGTGAGTACAGAAGCAGGGCAGCTAAGGGGAAGTTGCAAAATGGAACACTTGATGACTTTATCACTAGAACGGACACTGCTATAGACATGGAGATCACTAAGATGCAGCATAGGGTCTCCATTGAACTCGATGCAGCTAGAAGGCTATCCCAGGAGATGGCCAATGCCAAGAAATCCTCTTTGGGTCACTTTGCTTTTGCTAAAACACCGGACCGCACAATGTGTCCACCATCAAATCTAACACAGGTAGTTATCCACCACCCACCAGTTTCGCTTCCTTTAGCCTTAGTACAGAAGGTCGGGTCTCCACATGAAGCCCCCACATCACTGCCCAGGGTGGGAGGGGTAGACGGGCCCCCCTTGGAAACACCATCAATTGCCAATTGTAAGGCCATGAGTGCGAGAATCTCCCCTAACCCCCCAAAGGGCTCCAACCAAAAATGAAAGCGCTACTGCCTATTCCAGGAAAAAGGCTAAGGTTGCAAAGACCCAGTTACCCTCTCAGGTACTAGCCCAGTCATCCCACATACTCTATCCCGTCGTGAATAGTTGCCCCCCAGTTCCTGAATCTAGCCCAGTGAAGTCGATGGGGGAATACGAGAACCTCGTAATTGAAAGTGAGAATGGTGGGGTACCACTTTGTATGATTGAAGGAAAGGATGTGGAATTTTTAACGATTGTGTGGGAAACGTTGAAAAAACTGCTCACCCCTTTAGAACTCAGACTTTCCCGGATAGAAACCCAGCTCCTTGAGACTGAAAAAAGCATTCTAAATCTTGCCACCCTGACTATGCCTGGTAATAAACCAACTAGCCAACCTGCTGCGACCAACATTCCTTCAGTAGCTGTTGTCACTCCACCAGTACCTCCGGCTATTAAACCTGTCCCAAAACCCCGGTACAAGGTCCCTGTAACCACCAACGTCAACAGTGTAGCGGGAAGTGCAAACGACTTGCCGGCTCCATCTGTATCAGCTCCGAAAGTACTGGCTGCCCCGAGGCCTAAAGACCGCGATACTCACTACTCTAACCCACAGAGACAAAAATCTTTTAAAAACCACCATAGGGGGGCGTGGCCAAGATGGCGGGGTGAGCGGACGCTTCTTCCCGCAGCTCCTCCGGCCCCACTAGGCCTGAGCCCTTTTTCGTCAGCTTCTCTCCCCCCGCTGAAGCTCAGCGGCTGAGAGACGGGTGGCGGAGACCCTGGGGCACACATTGATGCTACTTTGGCCCCGATCGCTCCGGCGGAAGCACGCTAGGAGACCGATAACCGGACGGTGGAGCACCTTGGAGGCGGAGCAGAGCGGGGCACTGTCCAGGTGCCTCGGCTGTGGCCTGGTGCTGATGTCTAGCGATCTGGAGTGGAGCTCGCCCCGGTACTCGACGGGGATTGTCGGAGGGACAACTGCTGTGTGACATCGCTGAGCGAGGTCCCTGCCGTGTGATCGTGGCGGTGCATGGACTTGCGGTGGTGGCCTCTCGCGTTGTGCGGGCCCCGGCCCCGTGGCCAGTTGGCGACAATGCTTAGGATTGAAGCCAGGTCTACTGTTTCTCTTCTCTAGCCGGGCGGCTTTGAATGGAACTTTCCTCTGTATACCTGGCTCTTAGAGTGGCCCTGGTGGCATTGCCGAGCCTGGACGATCTACCCGGCCCCGCCCTACCGCCATCTTGTCTTCACGGCGACGGTGACGCAGCCCTCCTTCAGTGCCGCTTGAGGCCGTCTCCTACACCCTTGCTTTTGCACAGCTCTCCCTTCCTGCGGGACGCGCCAGCCGGGGCTCCCCTCGCTGGGGTCTCTGTTGCAATTTTGGCTGGGCTCCGAGCGGCCCTTTGTGACTGGACTGGCCCGCCATTTTGTCATCTGTGGCGCGGATCCCCTGGTGCCCCTATCTGGCCGGGTTTTCCCTCTGGAGGAGCTCTACCGAACATTGGTGACTCATCGAGGGCCGATCCTATTGCAGGTGGCCGAAGCCAGTGTTCCTGCCTCAGTTGAGTGCGACAGCATACGGGGCACGAATGTCCGGAAAAGGTGGATCGAGGAAGGGGGATCGCACCCTGCCGGACATACTTAGCAGGGCCCAGCAACAGCGAGACAGGGCGCAACCGTCTCCGGGCTCTTCCCGGGCTGCTGCGGACCCGACCGGGAGTGAGCCCCCCGTCACGAGGTCCTTCATGGAGGAACTGTTCAGCTCGCTTAAGGCTGACTTCCAGACGCTGAAGCAGGAGGTGGCCAGTGAAGTACGCGAGGTCCGCAGGGAGGTGGAGGGCCTCGGCGAACGGATGGAGACGGTGGAGGCGGCGGGCCAACGTCGGGACGACAAGATTGTCCATTTGCAACAGGACGTTCTCCGTCTCAGGGAGCAACATGTTGAACTCCAAGCCCATAACGAGGACCTGGAGAACAGGTCGAGGAGGAATAATATACAGGTACCGGGTGTACCGTCTGCAGATGAGGGAACAGACCTGGTGGGCTACTTGCAGGACTTGTTCCGGGAGATTCTGGGAGAGGCCGCGGACTTCCCGATCCGCATCGACAGGGCCCACAGAGTCGGCCGACAGCGACAGTCGGCGGCTCCTCCGCCGGACATCTTGGCCTATCTCCCTGACTTTCCGGTGAAGGAGCGCATCATGTCCGAGGCCCGCAGGCAACAGCCATTGACGTTCCGAGAGCGACCTGTGGCGCTGTATCAGGACCTGTCTGCCATCACGCTTCAGAAGCGCAGGTCCTTCAAGATTGCAACCGATTTCTTGCGCGAGCACGAGACACCGTACTCCTGGGGGCATCCCTTTCGTTTGATATTCCGCTGGAACGGGATACTGCATCAGCTGCGCTCCTTGCAGGATGTCTGCGGCGTCTTGGGTCTCACGGCTACAGAGGAGGATGGAGCAACGACGTCCTGGAGGCGCTCGGACAGAGGAGGACGACGGCGATCGGTGAGGAGGAGATCAGCGGCGAGCACTGGGCGACCTGACTCGCCCACCATCAGAGCGGACATGGCCAGCGCTTTGAGAGAAGCGGCCAGGGACTCGGCCACCACGAACGGTGTGGCCTTGACGGCGTAGACTCACTCCGGGGGGAGATGGACATAGCTTCTTCGGTGCCAGGTTTGGGGGTCGGGGGGAGGGCCGGGGGGGAGCGGGAAGAGCGAGTGGCCGGACGTCCACTTTTGGTACTTTCTGCAGACTTGTCCGTTTTGGGGCTTGACTGGGACAATGGGTTGTTTGTGTTTGAGTGGGAATTTGACTAGTTGCCATTGGTTCGTTTGGGTTGAGGTTGGGAGTTGTTCAGGGGCGGGGAAGGAATCGTCCGGTATTTCATATGTGAACGCTTGGTCCTATTTTGCCTGTCCTGCGCTGCTGCCCTGCGCCCTTCCCCCGCCAGCTGCCTGCCCGCGGCGTAGCGTCTCCAGACCCTGGGAGGTATGTCGTCCCTGAAGGTGGTAACCCTTAATGTTAAGGGTCTAAATAACCCTGTCAAGCGAAGGGCGATTTTGTCTCTGCTGGAGAGGACACAAGCTGATATATGCCTCCTGCAAGAAACCCACTTGTTGTCCCGTGATTGTCACAGAATGCGCTCTGCCAGGTTTCCCACCCAGTTTTTCTCCTCTGCTGCGTCCAAGAGGGCGGGGGTGGCTATTCTGCTGTCGAGCTCCTTCAGGGGGGAGGTGTTGTATAAATTTGCTGAACAGAAGGGGAGGCTTTTGGCATACCGCCTCCGCCTAGGGGACACGTCGTTTACTATTGGCTCCTTATATAGCCCGAATGACCATCAAGAACGCTTTTTAGATTCGGTGCTGGTGGACGTAACTGCCTCCCCCAATCGTCATGTCATACTAGGGGGTGACTTAAATATAGTCTTTGATTCTGCATTAGATAGATCAGCGCAGCGATTCCCGCAGACTGGGGAACTTTCCCAGGCCGGGAAGGCCCGAATCACCGACATGGATTTGCATGACCTTTGGCGCACCCTCCACCCTACAGATAGGGATTATTCCTATTACTCACATGCGCACCGGACCTACGCACGGTTGGACTACTTTTTGGTTAGTGGACCGATGCGTGCCGCTGCTACGGCAGCGGACATTGGGGTCCTGACACTGTCTGATCATGCGCCGGTCGTGGGCACGTTTGCGTGGCCGGCGACCTCCCCCTCTCGGGGGGTGTGGCGCCTTAGGGACACCCTTCTGCACAAAAAAACTGTTGTAAAACATATTGAGGAGGCGATCCGGGAATACCAGGCACACAACAGTAACTCAGACACTTCATTGGCGACACAGTGGGCGGCGCTGAAGGCGGTTCTCAGGGGGGAATTCATCTCCATATCCTCGGCAGAAAATAGGGAGCGGCAGCGCAAGAGGGAGGAGTTGACTTCCCAGGTCCGGGAGCTGGAACAGGTCCACCGCCGTACGGGAGCTCCAAGGGTTTGGAGGCAGTTGAAGGCTGCCAGGAAGCTCCTGTCGGCGCTGGACATGGACAGGGCGGAATACGCAGCGTTACGTCTGAAACATGCATTCTACACAGGGGGAGATAGGTGTGGCAAACTCTTGGCACATAGGCTTCGTGTCGCGCATCAGCGTAACGTGGTGAAGGAACTCTTGGGTGCTGACGGGGTGGCGGTTTCTGGTGACGCGGCAGTAGCGGAAACTTTTTGTAGTTTCTATGAGGCGCTGTATGCCGGGGAGCCCCCCTCGTCGCGGGATGCCGTGGAATATCTGGAATCCGTGACCCTTCCGGCGCTGGACCCCGCCCAGGCGGAATACCTTGAGCGCGATATCCATGTTGAGGAGGTGATTTCCGCGATAGCCAGGCTTAAGCACGGGAAAGCCCTGGGCCCGGACGGTTATACGTCCCTGTTTACAAAACCTTCTGCCCGGTTGTGGCCCCTATCCTCGCCCGATTGACAAAAAAGTGGTTCTGTTGGGTATTGTACAATCTCTTTGGGTTAGGCTAAGGACAGCTCTAAAACACAAACAAGCAGAACTCTCTGAATGTGAACGCCAAACCGAGCTCTCCGAGTGAAGGCGCTCGTACCAGCGCCTTCACTCGGAGAGCTCGGTTTGGCGTTCACATTCGGATCGCCGTTTCCCACATCGCGGAGGCTTCCACGCTGATGACAACGAATCGAGGGTTGACCAACGGGCTACCCTCTGGAATATAATAACTTTTGAACATTCCCCATCCCCCTTTTGTCTTGATAAAGACCCGCCGCGACCACCAACTGGGGCGCAACCTGGGTCGAAACGTCGACGCTCTTCCTTTTGGCCAAGATAATTCCAGGAATATGGACAATAATTCCTTCTTTTCCTTGGAACTTTTACTATGATGAAACTGGCCACAAAACGATAAAAAATACATCGTTCTACACTTTCCCCGGTCCTCCCCCCCTTTTTGTAAATTGTATTGATTTAACGTCTTTGTATATAAGTGTCACTACATGTCTCACATTTGTCACTTGAATCACCACAGTCACTGCACTTGTGTTTGATAAATATTTGCTAGTAATGTAGTGGAATGAAGTAATTCCATTTTACTGTTTCATTGGTTCTTGTTTTTAATATATATAAAAACTTTGAATATCAGAGAGTTCTGCTTGTTTGTGTTTTAGAGCTGTCCTTAGCCTAACCCAAAGAGATTGTACAATACCCAACAGAACCACTTTTTTGTCAATCGCATATACCCAGGTTCTGAGGGACACAGGGTTACCCCATTTTGTCAAAATACCCTATCCTCGCCCGGCTGTTTAATTCCTTCTTCGAATCAGGGGCCATCCCACCGGATCTCCTGAGAGCGACGGTCTCCGTGATCCCGAAGCCTGGGAAGGACCGGGCCTTATGTGGCTCATATAGGCCAATCTCGATCCTGAATGTCGACCTTAAGTTGTACACGGGGATTCTGGCGTCCAGGCTGGCCCTGCACCTCCCGGGTCTGGTTGAGGCCGACCAAGCTGGCTTTGTGCCTGGCAGACAAACTGTCGACAATACTAAACGAGTAGCGCACGTGAGGGTCAATGGGTGCAGCTCCCGTAGTTTTGCAATCGAGCGGGGCACTAGGCAGGGGTGCCCACTTTCCCCACTCCTCTTTGCTCTTTACATGGAGCTGTTTGCCCAGAGGATCCGCCAAAACCCGGATGCGATCGGGATCAAGATGGGGCAGTATGTTCACACGGTCAGTCTTTATGCGGATGATGTCCTGCTGACCCTGGACGATCCCAGGAGGTCCCTTCCTGCCCGCATCCACGAATTGGATGCTTTTTTGCGAGTGGCCGGTTTTAAAATGAACATGGGCAAGTCGGTGGCTCTGGATGCGTCTCTGGCTGCGGATACTAGACGGGACCTTCAGCGGCTCTTTCCCATGCAGTGGTCATCATCCCTGGTGCCATATCTGGGGATTCTGTTGGTGCCGACGTTGCCAGAGATGGTAACGGCTAATTACGCCTCTCTTAGTAAGAAGATCAAGGAGGAGCTTGGCCGCTGGAGCAAGAGCCTGTTGTCCTGGCTTGGCAGGATTGCTGCGGTCAAGATGACGGTTCTGCCCCAGATTCTATACCTTTTCCGAGCCTTGCCGCTCCAGCCTCCAGTGGGTTGGATCAGGCACACGCAAGCTGACATCTCACGCTTTGTCTGGCAAGGCCGCAAGCCGCGGATGAAGAGGGTTCTCTCCACGCTCGCCCCGGAGGCGGGGGGCCTCGGTATCCCGGACCTCCAGAAATATTTTCAGGCGGCGCAGTTGCGCTACCTTGTGGAATGGAGCAGGTGGGAATCCGATAAGCACTGGCTCTTTCAGGACCAGGCGGTGGCAGGGCGTACCCTCCAGGAAGTTCCATTCTTGCGCCGGGTTCACCGCCCCCCCCCCCCAACCTTTATGCTTCCTTTGTCACGCGGGTCCCCCTGCGGGTGTGGGACACGGTTTGTGCGGTTCGGGAACTCACCACGTTCCCCTCGCCTTTTACGCCAATAGCGGGTAATCCTGATTTCTCCCCTGGGATGGAGCCGGGTGCTTTCTCCCATTGGAGGATGGCGGGCTGCCGAGCGCTCTTTCAGATTTATGGGTCGGAGGGAGTGGTCCCCTTTCAGCAACTTCAACAGGAGTTCCAACTGCCGGAGTCGGATAGACTGCGATATATGCAGGTCCGGCACTGGGCACTCCAGCCCCAGGTGCGGGACACCGCTGATCGTCAGATAACACCATATGAGCGGTGGCTGGTGACCCGCGCCTCCGACGCTAAACTGATCACCGATCTCTACAAGTTCCTACAGCCCCCTCCGTTTCACTACTATGATCCGGGCAGGGAACGTTGGCACAGGGAATTGGGTAGGACACTTAGCCATAAGGATTGGGACCAGATTGCACACCGTGCGAGACACTCGGCATATCATACTGGCCTCACTGAAACATTCACCAAGGTGTCCACATACTGGTACTACACCCCGGAGAGACTGCACGAGATGAACAGGCATATCGAGAGGGAGTGCTGGAGAGGTTGTGGTCAGTTGGGGACCCTTTCACATATTCTTTGGGATTGTCCCTTGTTGGCTGATTATTGGAAGGAAGTTCTCGATGAGGTAGATACGCATTTTGAAATCGAATTACCGCGCTTTCCGGCGTATGTCTTGCTGGGCCTTCCTAATGGCCTGATGTACCCGCTGAAGTCCCGCAGGGGCAGGCAAATCGCGATAGCGCTGGGCTCCACGGTTCAGAACATCCTAATCCACTGGCGCACCACCACAGTCCCCTCCATCACTGGCTGGTTGCACAGGCTCTGGCATGTGCTGGGTATGGAAAAATTGTCACTCACAGTAGCGGGGGAGGTGGACCAATTTGATGAGCTGTGGCAACCCTTTCATGCGCTTCTAACCGCGGAATTTAGGGAACTCACCTGTGCGAGGTACCTCAGGCTTCTAAGGTTAACGCCACCTGTGATTCCAGCTGACTAGGAGGGGCAGCGGGGCTGGGCTGGTGGAGGGGGGGCGCGGTGGGAGGGCGGGCAGTGTTATTAGCGGTACATTGGACGGTGGGGGTGGGGGGGAGTTGGGGTGAGTTGGGGTGTTAAAGGGGAAGGGTTCTAGGGGATGGTGGGTTGTTTTTTTTTATGTTATTGCTTATTTCCTTCTGCTCAGACTGATGGTGTTGACTATGCTCAGATTGGAGGTGTTGCTTATATTTAGCTTTTCTCATTTGCTGTTGCTTCCTTTTCCACAGCGGACTAGTCCACCTTGCACTCATCGTGTCATGCTCATCTTCTTCGCTTGAATGTATGTAACCCTAACCTCCTGCTCCCTCTCCCTATGTTTTTTGTCTTAATAAAATGCTTTAAACCTAAAAACCACCATAGGGGTTATGTTGACCTTCCCCCAGATGTAAGACCATACGTAGTAGTCCTCACGGGGGTGCCAGAAATTCAATACCAACAGCAGGAGGACTTTGGGTGTTTAAAAAATAAGGTCATCCATTGGCTCAATGAGAATAGGCCATTACCCAATCACCTGAGAAGTAAAATTCTCATGGTGCGACGGGTCCCTTGGATAGGCACCTCGCACAAATCTATCTCAGGTGATTGTGTTATCGTCTCATTCGAAGATTCCAATACCGCACATTTTATCCATTCATGGAGTAATCACGGAGCTAATTCACCTATCGCAACTAGACCATTAACTTATTTCTATCCCCTGCTCCCCCATTCTTAAATGGGGGAAAACTGGAATTGGAACCCGATGCCGGCACGAAACTGCATGCAGGGTGGGTTATCCAACTACTGGCAAGACATATATGGAGGGTGGAACGGGGCTCCCACCCACAATAGATTTGGATGCCTTGAGGATTTGGACTGACTTCAATATAGGGCAACTGACACTTCGTCCTCTGTAGATTTACATAGCTCTCTGTCTTACCCCTCACCTAGTTCTGTCTCTGTTTCACCAACACCTCATAGGATTATCGACACACTGGCATACTCACACTGTTCCCCCCCATGCTTGGTCACACCATCAGCACCGTATCTCCCTGGAGACTGTAAGCAAATCACAGGCGATATTAAGTATATGGAGGAGAAGGCCGTTGACTATTCCGAGGGGGGCACACCCACTGAGCATATAAAAGATGTAGATGATATCACCAACACATGCCTAGCTGTTCATACCAACAAGGATAAAGCCCTCCTAGAGGTGCTGAATGCAACCTGCTCACCGGTACTAGAGGTTTTGTCCTCTTCTAACTACACCCAGTCTAGGATAAGTAGGCGTCCACTATCTTTCAATTCTACCGAGGAGCGGGGGGCACCGAGTACACTTTTGATACTTTCTTGGAATGTGGCCGGGTTGGCTAATAAATTGGATTCCACAGAGTGGGTAGAATTCATTGAGGAATATGACATATGTCTGTTCCAGGAAACATGGGCTAGAGAACAACACTCCCGTACAGGGTATGCAACCTTTGAGACTGTGGCAAAATGGGGTGGGAAGGGCCGACCGTCTGGTGGTCTGTCGATCTGGGTAGATTCCCATCTTGGATGCAGGGCAAGAAACCTCGAAACCAACTCACCGGACTTGCAGTGTGTTGTCCTAGAGTGGGCATCCGGTGTGAGAGTAGCATTAATAAATGTATACTCCAGACCAGTTGGCATTACGGGCACTTCGGGAACTATTGAGGACTTATCTGTGTTTATCGATTGTACTACCCTCTGTCCATCACTCGTAATTGGGGGGGACTTTAACATCCAGTATGAGCCCCTCCCGGATCACCTGGAAGGGGTAACCAATGAAGAGGATGATCTCTGGGAGATACCCACCTTGTCGTGCCCACCTGTAAAATCATGGTCACCTTTAGCCACTCAAATACTATCCTTTACCTTATCCCACTCGTTGAGGGCTTGCAATGGGCGGGTTAAGGGAGACATCCCACCCCAGCCCACCTTTAACAGACCAGGGCACGAATCACGGATAATTTAGATCCTGGTGCCGATAAAGGATTGGGCTAAAGTGAGGAACTTCACAATACTCAGAAGGACCGACAGTGACCATAATGCACTGTCAATGAGATTTGCTGTCCAGGGTATCCCAATAGCAAACACAGATAAAAATTCGGCATTCCCGGAGGGTCTAGTTGCAACCAGCAACAGACGCAGAATCAGATGGCCAACGCTAGTACAGAACCCACAAAACATTCAGAGGCTATATAAGGCAGTGGTCCCTGCCCTTGAAAAGGTTAGGGATCTTTTTCCCCAGTCACCCACTCCCGATAAGTTCAGTGCATTTAGGGATATTCACTCTGAGCTCTGTACCAATCTAGCAGAAGTATTGAACCCGGTGGCCAGGACGAAAAAGGCCAAGGGGAGAAGAGCCTCATGGTTCAATGCTGCTTGCAGAAGAGCAAAGGCTGCCCTCTTGGAGTCTCTTAAAATATGGGAAACTCCTAGCAAGATCAGGGTTAAATGGATGGCCTATAAGTCTACCATCTGCAATGCTTAAATAGCATGGGACCAGGACAACTGGTCGGAAATGACGGCTGCCCTAGCAGTCCAAGATGCCCGTAAATTCTGGCAGATCGTCAAGCATGGTTCAGCTGAACCAATAGTGGCAGTTAATGTAAATATTTCTGCCACTGTGTGGGAGGACCACTTTAAATCCTTGTATAGTGTGTCCGACCAGGGCCAATTAGGGAACCCACCTGAACCTGTAATGGACCGACCCCCCGAAAGCCTACCCCAGATGGATGGGTTTACCCTGGGAGAACTTAGTACGGCAATTTTGGGCCTCGCGGCTGAAAAGGCGCCAGGCCTGGACAAGCTCCCAGGCGATCTTTATAGGCACGAAGTTAAGATCTGGGCCCCGTACTTGAGGGTGCTGTTCAACGCAGTCCTGAACGGCATGATGATCCCCCAACTTGGCTGGGGGCAGAGATAGTACCTATATTTAAGAAGGGTTCGCCTCTGCTCCCAGCCAACTATAGGCCAATAAGCCTGATAGATGTTTCTCAGAAACTCTTCACCAGGCTACTACTGGATCGTCTGTCGGAATGGATGTTGGATAACGATATTCTGAGTCCACTCCAGGCGGGATTCAGAAGGAAGATCTCCACCACAGACCAGGTCTTCCTCATTTTTTGGAAAACGGTAATGCTGGAGGGTGGCAGCCTCTACACTGTATTCGTGGACCTGAGGGCGGCCTTCGACCTGGTCCCCCGCAGAAAACTCTGGGGGGTGCTGGCCAAACTGGGGGTCCCGAGGGGCTTGTTGGAGATGATCATTCGTCTCCATACTGCCAACTTTGCTCAGGTGAGGTGCGGCAAGGAGGGGGCGTTGTCAAATCGATTCCCCGTTGACAGGGGGGTAAGGCAGGGTTGTGTGCTTGCCTCTACGTCAACGGGGTAATCGCCCAGCTCAATGGGGTTGCGAACTTAGACGCTCCCAAGCTGGCAGGTAGCAGGGTGCCAGCGATTATGTTCGCCGACGACACCCTGCTGCTCTCAAAGTCCCCAATGGGGATACAGCGTGTCCTAAATGGTTTTGTGGATTTTTGTGGGGAACATGGCTTAGAAATCAATACCTTAAAGACCAAATTTATGGTCTTTAATTCCCCACCTAAACTATGATTTACCCCTACCATTGGCCAGAGCAGACTTGAAAGGGTGCACACTTTTGAGTATCTAGGGGTCATGTTAAATGAGAAAATGACTTGGTGTACACACCAACAGAAAGCACTACTTAAACTGACCCAGTACTCGGGAGGGGTTTTGAGGCTAATAGGGAATAACAGGTCATCTATCAAACCCCTCGGCCCACCACTCCAGATTTATAAGGCACAGGCAAGGGGGGCCGCTATGTATGGCTGTGAGTTATGGGGTTGTGGTATCGGGTTCCCAAGGCCTACATGCTCCGTAGATAACCCACTTACACTGAAAGAACTGTTGGCACGGAAACTGAAAAGTACAAAGAACAAGTTTATTAAGACCCCATGGGGTGGTGGTACATTCCTACAGCACCCTTCAGTAATGCAAGAATTATCACACCGAACATCGATGTGACTCGTTCTTTTATACAATTTACAGGTAATAAAAAGATAGGCGGTACAAAGTTACAGAGCTTTATGTACATATATGGTCATTTTTGGAACACAGCCAGCTCATGGGAGGGGTTACAACCCCACTGGTCAGTTTGGCGGCACATTCCTGAGGGACGACTGGTCAGTTGGGACTGCGCATGTACAGGCTTGACCGTTACTAAAAATAGCCTGTTGCTGGGCAAACTCGAGTGGTCAGTGGTACGGACAACGGACTAAAGGGCACGCTGGCCACGAGGCCGCTCATGATCTAAGATGGCCGCCGTAACGTACAAGATGGCGTTTTCTAGTATGGTCAAGTTAAGGAGAATAACGTGTAGCACAGCTAAGCGCTAACCCAGCCATCGTCAAATTACGACGGACGACCCTTTTAGCGTTTAGATGAAGCTACCTCATAGTGGACATAGTCCGGGTATTCATATTCGATATCAATCAACATTATTTGAGCAACTTCTTTATGCAGTACCATTTCATTCTGAGCAAGAGTACGTCTGGACGGGATGCAGGCTGATAAACACATGGAACATAGGGCGGGACCACATTGTATACATAAGCATACGAAGAACAGTATTCCAATAATGACACATAGAATTGTTCATAATTTCCAACCCCAAGCTGTAAGCGTTGACCAGAACCATCCTGAAAGAGTCCAAGTTCCATTGTCTGGGTGTATTTCGGCGGCTATTTTGTGCAACTTCGAAATGGCATCATAAACAGATGGTGAATTATCAGGTACGTATACACAGCAGCTGCTTCCGATGATTCTACATGCCCCCCCACTGTCAGCTAGAACCACATCTAGGACCATTCTGTTCTGGAGCGTAACAATCCTAGAAATCTGAAGTTCTTCAGTAATATTCCCTAGTGCAATAGCAGTATCATTGGCTACAGCCTCAACAACACGGGTCAATCGTCGTATTTTCCGACTATTTAAAGCAGCCCCCACAAAGGAGAACTGTCCCAAATAAAAGTCCACATATTGTTGCAAAGCAGTATCAGTCTGGTCGATGTCGTCCAGAACAACAGTACGTTTAACACGATTCAACACGAAGTCGTGATAAAGTACATAGTCATTATGATACATTGGTGGGGCAATGAATACAGGGGGCAATACAAAGGATACATAACAAGTGCCTAACCATCCCAACGGGAGCTGATGATAGCCTTTCGTTCCACAAATAAAATAAGTATTACGAGATGCTACAAACGATATGCCATTCGGGCTGTCAAATGTAAGTGTAGTGTTGCATTCACTTTTCCCAACCGGGATTGTACCTTTATTACGTATGCACAAATCAGCTTTAGTGGCAATAACATTAATAACATGTGAACTGGATACATTGATGTTCCTTTGGTTGCTGTAAACACGGGGTGCAGATGCATTGTCGGGGCGATATTCCTCCCATTCAAATCGAGTACCCTCAGCTCGTTGATACCCATCCCGGTCATGGTAGCAAATCTTATTCAAACGGAAAAGCACCCCCCCTTTCGTTGGCCATCGCTAAGTGAATAGAAGAGTGTACCAGGCATTGCAGGATCCATTATTGTGAAAACGGGAGTGGAATGAGTGGAGTGCCCCCTTTCTTCTGATGCCCAGGCAACATCCTACACACCCAGCAATTGGAAGTATTCGTCATGTTATGAGTATGATGCAGGATCTGAATAAAGCTATTGTTCAAATAAGTCTGTCGGTGCCGTTCTTCATGGTAGGGCAAGGTGAAGTGAAAATGTTCAGATGGAGCCGGGGTAGTCGGCAGCAAATGTTCACGTGCAGGCACCACGAGTTCAACTACCCAAGCTATCACTGCTATTACCACAATTGTCAAGACGAATAAGATGGCACCAAGTATTCTTTTGTCTCGCGCTGCAGTGGACGCCATAGTTCAAAAGAGTTCGCAAAGTCTCAAATAGTCCAAAGAGTTCACAAAGTCTCAAATGTACATATATGTATACCTAAAAAGGAAAAATACGGTGCTGAGCTCCGAGGTAGCCGTTGTTTTCTTCTCCGGGGTCAAGACGGGTGTCGCTACTCTTGGCAGAACTGATCCCCCCCCCTTGAGATTCCCGGCTTCCGTTTCACAAACCCCAGAGCGGTAACCAACCAGTCTCGAAAACCAAAAAAAAATCTTCTCCTTATCGTGGCCGCAGATCGTAACGCTGTCGTCCAGAAACAGTGTGGTCCGGGAAGGCTCCCTCGACTTCGGCCGATGTCACAGCTGGGCTCTTTTCTTTATCCAGAATCTCCTTGTAGTCAGTCAGCACGGCAGGATTCACCAGATCAGGAGAAACACGACGGCAGTGAGTTGAGTGCACCCACTGCTTTCTATTGGTCACTCGTACAGCTGTTCGAGTAGCCAGGAGGACCTGCTCGGGGCCACGCCACCTCGGTTCCAAGCTGTTCGCCCTCTCAAACGACCGGATCATCACAAAATCTCCAGGACGAAGATTGTGAGCCTCTCCAGTAGAATTTTCGGGGAGCGCTTCTCGAACCTGTTGATGAATAGAAAGCAAATCATTTGTTAATCGTGCCAAATAATCGTTCATCATTATACAAGGCACATCATGTATCAATCGCGGCTTAGGCACTCCCCAAATATTCATAGGCCTTCCAAACACCACTTCATACGGTGTGAGGCCTGTTCGAGAGTGGGGCACTGATCTGAGAGAGAGCAATGCTAGCGGTAAAGCATCCGGCCACTTCAATGACGTAGATGCTACAATCTTAGCCAGTTTTAGTTTCAACGTGGCATTATACCGCTCGACAAGACCTGCTGACTGAGGGTGGAACACAGCATGAAACTTCTGCTGGATCCCCAACCCCTTCAGCACATACTCCACAATTTTCCCGACAAAATGAGGCCCATTATCGCTCCACAAAAATTTGCAAACTCCAAATCGAGGGAAGTACTCCTTGAGCAACACCTTAGCCGTTGTCAAAGCTGTATTATCTTTCGTGGGGAAGGCCTCAACCCATTTGCTAAAGGCACACACCACCACTAAGGCATACTTAAGGTTATTGCAGCGCTCAAGCTGGATATAATCCATTTGGAGTACCTCGAATGGTGCAGACGGTGGAACGAACCTTCCTTTCGGAGTATGGGTCCCCTTTGCAGGATTGTGCTGTAAACATATCAGGCAGGTCTGCACTACTCTCTTGGCAGTATTGGCAATCTCGGGATGCTCCCAAACTCGTGTTAACAATCGAGTGATTGCAAGAGCTCCCATGTGCGCCAATCCATGTGTCATTTGAACCATCGCCTGCAAGTAAGCTGCGGGCAATTTCCATCTCTCCATATCCTTGCTTCTCCAACAACCCTCATCATCTAGCACCCCTTCTGCTGCCCATGCCGCAAGTTCTGATTCAGTAGCTGATTTCTGAATATCTAGTATCTCTGCTCTAGCATCATACCATCGCTCAGCCTGTGATTGTGTTACGTACATGGGGGAGTCAGTTCGAGACATAGCCGTTTGTCTCGCTATGCTGTCTGCAAAAGCATTTCCTTGACCCACTTTATCAGTGATCTTTTTATGGGCACTGCATTTAATTATCGCTACTTTCTTTGGACAAAGCAACGTGTTTAAGAGATCACGCACTAGTTCTCCGTGCATAATGTGTACTCCATGAGAAGTCAAAAACCCACGCTCTCTCCAGAGTAGCCCGAAGTCATGCGCTACTCCGAAGGCGTACCGGCTGTCTGTGTATATATTCACACATAGGCCAGCGCTCAATTCGCAGGCTCTTGTCAAGGCTATCAGCTCTGCTGCTTGAGCCGATTTCTGTGGTATTCTAGCTGTTTCTACCACTGTCTTAAGTGTCGTGATCGCGTATGCTGCGGAAGTCGTACCATCTGGCAGCCTCAAACACGATCCATCAACCCACAGTTCCCCATCCACATCTGGAAGTGGCAATTCCTGTAAGTCGACACGACCCTTTGTCTGTTCCTCGGTCAGGAAAACACAATCATGATGTTTTTCTTCCTGACCCTCCTCAACCGGATAGGGCAATAAAGTGGCAGGGTTCAGGGTAGCGCATCTTTTCAGTGTGATATGTGGGGCCAGAAGTGTGAGCTCATATCCTGTCAAACGTGCACTCGTGAGATACTGAGTTTTCGTCTGATTCAACAGGGCATCAACTGCATGGGGAACTAACACCAACAATTTGTGCGACAGAACTATTCCCTCACTCTGTCGTATAGCTACCGCTGTTGCTGCAACTGCTCGAAAACACCCTGGTAACCCTCGTGCTACAGGGTCAAGAACCGCCGAGAAGTATGCGCATGGCCTTTGTTTGTCCCCGTGTGCTTGCACTAACACTGATAACGCGCACCCATCTTTCTCGTGCACGTACAACGTGAAAATCTTTGTATAATCTGGTGTACCTAACACGGGTGCAGAACAAAGGGCTTGTCTCAATTGTTCTAAGGCATTTTGACATTCATCTGTCCATTCAAGGGGCATTGGTGTTGCTTTGGACAGTAACGCTAACAAAGGTTTTATAATGTGCGAAAACCCCATGATCCACTGTCTGCAAAAGGACGTCAAACTTATGAAAGCACGTACATCTCTCTGAGTGCGGGGAATTGGTGTGTCCAAAATCGCCTGAATCCGATCTGATGTTAATGCACGCCCCTCCTTAGACAAAAGATGACCGAGGTAGGTCACCTTGGGTCTACAGTATTGAAGCTTTTTCTTGGAAACCTTATGATTGTTCTGTGCCAAAAAGGAAAGCAAAGCAATTGTACTCTCCTCACATTGTGCATAAGAGTCTGCAGCTAGCAAAAGGTCATCGACATACTGGATAAGGACAACCCCAGACTGTAACTCAAAGGAATCAAGCTGTCTTTTCAAAGCCTGGCTGTAGATGCTAGGGCTTTCAGTGTAACCTTGAGGAACACGACAAAATCTATACGATTTATTATTTAACGTGAAGCCAAACAAATATCTACTATCAGGGTGGACAGGGATAGAAAAGAACACATTTTTCAAGTCAATAACACTAAATGTTGTTGCCGTTGGTGGCACCAGTGTAAGCAATGTTGTGATGTCAGACTCCACCGGATATTGGGGAATGACAATCTTGTTAATTTCTCTCAAATCAATAATAAAACGATAGACCTTGTCGTCAGTATCTTTCTTAAGGATCGGGAGAATAGGGCTGTTGCAAACATTGTAAGGAACCTCCTCCACTACTCCTGCAGTTATCAAATCTTGGACAATGTGTGTCAGGGCAATTTCACCTTCCCTGGAAATCTTATACTGTGGCACACGTGGCAAAGGTACTCCCTCCTTTACAGTAATTCGAATAGGTGGAATACGCATCTCTCCCACATCCGTATCTGAGATCGCCCATAACGTGTGCGGGAGAGAGGCCAAAGCTGCAGTGTCTTGTATAGTGCAAAACCTGTCCGATTCAGGGTAATTGTCATTCAAAATAACCCGCACTCCCTCGGGAGCGCAACGTATCGTTGCTCGAAAATATTTAAGCAAATCAATGCCCAAGATGTTATCTGGTGTATAGGGCGACAGCAAAAATTGACCAAAACTAAAAAATTTGTCAAGACAAAGTGCGAGGGGTTTTGACAGTGGGCTAGGGGAGGGTGTGCCATCAAACCCTACACATGTTATCATTTCGCCAGACAGGGGAGCCCTCGGAACCAAGTTTTTTGACAAAGCGCTACGAGTAGCTCCTGTGTCGACTAAAAACTGATCAGTAGAACCCAAAATGCCCGCTGACACATATGGACCTCTCTGATCTACCGGCACCTCAACTGATTCCGTACCCCATCCTACGCAGTCCTATGCATGCACATAATCCTGATGCTCCACATTCTCGCCCTCCGATATCTGATATTGATTTTGTCTATCAAAAGTATTTCGTTCATCCTGGCCACGGCCCCTCTCTTCAACCCTACCACGATCACCTCCGCCACCTCTCGCCCCCGAATAACTGCTCCTCGACCTTCCACCTCCTCGACCACGCTGACTACGTTGTTCGCGAAGTACCGGACAATCTTCAGCCCAATGCCCAAACTCTTTACAATAGGCACATTGATCCTCCGCTATATCCGTACGACCATACGACGTATTACTTCCACCTCGTCTGCCTCTATCATTCCCTCTAGATTGTGTTCCATGAACCTGTGCCAACATCACCTTCGTTTTCAATTCCTTCGCTTTCTTATCAACACTTTCTTTAGCCTCCAATTCCTGCCGCTCATAATACTGAGCCATAGTTAACAAAGACGCAGGGGTCGCCGTGGCCCAGGAACTTTCACTCGATTTTAATCGTTTTGCAATCTCCGGTAGGAGATTAGCCACATACTTATCTACAAACAAATGCCTACCCGTATCATCTGTTAATGATTGACCACTGTAATCGTGAAACGCTTCTTCGAAGCGTGTAAAGAAGTTTGAAACCGTTTAATCTGACTTTTGTTTGCACGAAGCTAACATGGTCCAATCGATCTTTTTAGAAGGAACGAGCGTTTTTAATTTAATCAAAATAGCCGCCGGGAGGTCTAGAATCAACTGACATGGCTTACATGCTGGTTCCCTTTCTAAATCTGCTTCGTTTATCTCTTTCCACGTTCCCCCAAGTATTGTTTCATCATTATTTTTACGAATTAATCTCCACATATCAGGCGGAAGAATTAACCCAAAAAACAAATCTATATCGACAAGAGTCATCACACAGGACGAAATAGCCCCTTCCACCCCTTCATAGAATGCTGCCGGAATTTTACGAAGGTCAGGCAAAGAATTTTTCAACGCCATAACATCTGCTCTATTCCAAGGCGTATACACCCAATTATATATAAAATACCCCTTCCCATCCTTCGATGTTTTATCATCGTCTGTACCATCCCCTTTAGGTGGAACATACAAAGGCGCAGCTTCACGCATAGGCATGACATGCATTTTAGAACTCTTATCTGAACCCCGGAGAGAACACTCCTTAGACTGCCCAGTGGACTCCGGCCCGGACTCCTTATTCTTTTTCCGCTCGTCCCGTAATCTGGAAGTCTCATCCCGCAGCTGGATCAGTTGCTTGAAAAATGTATCAACATCTGCAAGAACAAATATACCTTTATCTAGATTCTCATGATGAACCGATACAGCCTTAGGTTCTAATGTATCCGAATATTTACGAAATGCGATAACAACTTCATCAGCCAGAGTAGACAAAAAACACATCAATTCTTGTTCTGTCCAGTTACCCCTCTCGGCAATAACTTCAACCACAGTTACAAAATTTGTATTCAATTTACGGGCCCAACTACGCAAATCCGCGGATCTTTCCGCAGATAACCTGACACTCGACTTGCTCCCTTTTCCCGACTTATCCTGTCCGTCATCGTCCGAGTCCACTGTCGGAGCCGTAGGTGGAACGTACGGAGGCGGCGATCGATCTAGTAACGAAAAATCATCAATTTCATTATTAAGGACAGGATAAAGCGGTCGACGAATAGGGAATTGACCAGTCGTTTGCAATTTACGTTCCCGTTCCTCCCTCTCTCTCTTTTCCTGAGCCTCCTTTTCCTCAAGCTGTAAAGCCTTATCACGAGCAGCCTTGCGCTGCTCTTTGTCCGCCAAGGCAACCTCACGTTTCATTCGCTCACGCACCGCTTTCTCCCACATTCGCACACAATCAAACATATTTTGTCTAGACCTTTGTTGAAACAAACACTGCTACACAAACTGAACCTTTCGCAAATCGAACGACCCATGTAGTGGCCATTGCAATTCAGGATCGGTTTTGGTGTATTTATGCCATAATTTACTGTACATTATAGGGGGAAGGCCGAATTTGATGTACATTTCACGGTTTGGAGTTCCTTCTGGGGGAGCCGGCTGTGATTCCGCTAACCTAATTGTGGTACCATTCCCAAGACAGCACATCCCTCGGAGTGTGCTTAAAACAGGCATGTTCAAAAAGTATCACGAAAGCGTGATACCGTACAAAATGGCACTAACAGTACTTCACACCAATGTGCCGCTCAAAATAGAAAACAAGATTAGAGAAACATCTCTACATGCCTGCCTATGTGAAGTGCACTACACATATAAATTCAAAGTTCACAAATTCACAAATGTTAGCTAACTCAAATCAAAGTCACAGTCGCAGAACTTCGGCAAGCGTCCGTAGACTACCTTACCGATCACAAATCATAGAACCTCAGTAAGCGTCCGCAGACTACCTTACCGATCACAAATCTTACCCAAATCTCAAAAGGTCCAGATTCCAACTGCCAAGGTCTTTAATCGAATCAGCCAAACGGCACCTATCCAGCAACGCAGACGATCAAGAACTCAGTCGGAGACCGGCGCCACCTGGAAGGTCAGATCAGAAGGAAAGGAAGAAACACCGTGGGTGCCAAGACTCGGGTCACTCGGTGGCAGCGTACGCGTCCATGGCGAGTGTCCAATCCTTCGTCACGACCTCTCCTTCGGGCATCCGAGTCGCCAATGAGTCCCTTCGTGGTCGCCAATTTGTGGTATCGGGTTCCCAAGGCCTACATGCTCCGTAGATAACCCACTTACACTGAAAGAACTGTTGGCACGGAAACTGAAAAGTACAAAGAACAAGTTTATTAAGACCCCATGGGGTGGTGGTACATTCCTACAGCACCCTTCGGTAATGCAAGAAGTATCACACCGAACATCGATGTGACTCGTTCTTTTATACAATTTACAGGTAATAAAAAGATAGGCGGTACAAAGTTACAGAGCTTTATGTACATATATGGTCATTTTTGGAACACAGCCAGCTCATGGGAGGGGTTACAACCCCACTGGTCAGTTTGGCGGCACATTCCTGAGGGACGGCTGGTCAGTTGGGACTGCGCATGTACAGGCTTGACCGTTACTAAAAATAGCCTGTTGCTGGGCAAACTCGAGTGGTCAGTGGTACGGACAACGGACTAAAGGGCACGCTGGCCACGAGGCCGCTCATGATCTAAGATGGCCGCCGTAACGTACAACATGGCGTTTTCTAGTATGGTCAAGTTAAGGAGAATAACGTGTAGCACAGCTAAGCGCTAACCCAGCCATCGTCAAATTACGACAGGGTCACGTAGCCTCCCTAGACCTGGTGAGAGAGGAGAACAAGTTCATTAGGCAGGTGGCTCGACTTCCGCCCAGTACGCCCCTTGTCCCACTAAGGTTAGATCTAGGGCTGCGACCTCTAAGCGAAGAACTGGCACTGCGTCCCTTGGTCTATTGGCGGAGGCTGTGGGTAGTCCCGGAACTGATCAGTTATAGACAGGGTCTACAAGAGGTCCTAGCCATGCCTAATGCTGGGAAAATTAAATGGCTAAAATTTATCAAAACTGAGCTAGAGGGCCTAGGCCTATCGACACTCTGGTCTGATCCCTCGACCGCATGCCCATTAATTTCCAAAAAAAGGCTGTCAAAGGTCTACCCCAACAGCAAACTAGCGGCACTCTGTCGCCAGGCAACTCTGGGGACACTTACGGAATCATTTTTATGTATTAAGGACTATTATAGTTTTGAACCAGCCCTGGATAAAATATATCCTGTTCTACTCAGAAAACTCTACTTGCAATGGAGGCATGGGTCCCTTCCACTACGAGCTCTAACTAGTAGGTGGAGTGATTCAACAATCAGTTTATGCCCGGCTTGTAGAGTGGCCAATGAATCAGAGCTCCACATGATCTTTTTCTGCCCGGCCTATAAAGCTCCCCGCAAGAAATGAATTGTTCCCATATGCAGGTGCCTGGGGTTTGTGGAGTGCTTGGCCGCATTCAGAGTACTGAAAACAGACATGACTGATCACATTGTCTTTGCTGTGGCCAAATATTTAGGTGCAATGTGGTCCCTGAGGATACAGTGCCTTAAGGCTGGTTACTGATCACTCTCTGACTCTACCATAAAACTTGAAACTTTGTATATCGTAAAACTTTTATGCATCCGGATGAATTGTGATGTTTTTAAATGTTTTATCATTTTAATAATTATGAATTGTATCTTGTGTATCTTTTATGGTGATAAAATTACTGAAATAAAGATTTATGAAATGAAATGATAATCGAGATTGTGTACATCGGATAAAGGTCAAATCTAACGCTGTTCTAAAAACAGCTAAGGAGCTAAGGTCAGGAATGCACGTCTGTTAGTAAGGGAGAGCATGAAAGTTGAACTAGACAATCTCTTAGCCAAGGGAAACCTTCAAGAAGTTGAAGCAACGGAGTGGGCCTTTCCTGTTGTTATGGCCCGCAAAGCCAATGGGGAGGAAAGGCTCTGTGACGGCTCGAGGGAGCTCAACGAAGCAGTTATTGTTGATCATTGCCCTTTACACAACATAACTAAAATGCTGTGTTCTCTTGAGGGGGAAAGGCATTTTTCTTCCTTGGACTTGACCTCTCCCTTTCACCAGGCCAGGCTTCACTCCTCTTCAGAACATTCAGAAAATTCACTCCTCTTCCCAGGACTTTACCTCCTTTGAAACACCCTTTAGTACCTTTAGATTTCTAAGAATGCCTTTTGGACTGATTTCTGCAGCCTCAGTTTTTTAGTGGGCGATGAAGGGCATTCCTGATGGCCTTCAGGGTGTCAAGGTGTACCCAGATGATGTGCTCATCTTTGGTGTGGATCTTGAGGAGCATGATGGGAGGCTGAGGTCAGTATTGAAGAAGTTACATGATGCTTACCGCACTCTCAGGGCTGACAAGTGCAAATTTTACAGCTTAGGGCACTTTTTGTCCGCTGCAGGCATCGAATCCAAAGTGTCATTGGTAAATACCCTTTGTAATTTGCACACCCCTTTAAACAAGGAAGAGTTTGTAAAGTTTCCGGCCATAGCTGAATTTTATCAAAAGTTCGTTCCGGACTTTGCAGAGAAAACCTCTTGTTTGAGGTTTCTCCTCCAGAAGCGAAGCACATTTGTTGGGTCCAAGGGCTGTGAGAAAGTGTTTGAGTGCATTAAGAAACATCTGAATGAAACACCTTGTTTAGCAAGTTTTGACTCCACAAAGGCATCTTATCTCATCACTGATGTCAGCTCGAAGGGGTTAGGATCACTTATTTTGCAGATGCTTGATAGGGAGGATAAAGCCATTCTTTTTGTCTCTAGGCCCTTGAGAGGTGCTGAATGCAACTGTTCTGTTGTGGAGAAAGAAGCTCTGGGTGTTTTCTGGGCGGTACTCAAGCTAAGAAAGGTTTTGTGGGGGAAAAGGTTCAGAAATCTTACTGGCCACAATCCTCTTAGGGAGGTCTTCTCCAAGAAAGACATTGACTTCGTCTCCCGTAGGATACTGAAGTGGGTTGTGGCTCTACAGTTCTGGCAGACTATCTGTCAAGACTCGGGGTGAGGAGTGTGAAACGACGGATGATGTTGAGTGGTTTGGAGGTGAATAACTGGATGAAGGAATTAATTTGTGTCTGATTAGTGAAGGGTTGGTTCCTGAGAGTGAGTACAGGGAACCTCAGATGAACGATTTAGACTTGCAGACAGTTCTAACCATGGTCACAAGGTGGTTGGTGTGAAAAGAAGGACTGTGAAGAGGTCCTCGAAGGCTTTTGGCAAGTTAGGGAAGATCTGACGGTGGAGGATGGTCTCCTCATGCGCGGTAGTATATTGGTTGCACCTCTTGCACTAAGGGATAAGCTAGTAAAGAGTGCTCACACCTCGCACATGGGCATTGCCATGCCAAAGGAAAGGATCAAGTAAGCATATTGGTGGCCTGCCATGGATGTACATGTAGAGAGGTTGGTGCGTGAATGTGTTGAATGTGCGTGGTGTGACAGGATATTGAAGTGCAGGATGCAACACATGGTTATTAGAGAACAGGCTTCTGGTCTGTGGACGGACCTTTCAATCGATATTTTGGGACCTGTGAAGTTGAAGACTCAGGATTGCTATTTGATCGTGTGTATTGATATGTTTTCCGTTTGGCCTGATATCAATATTGTTAATTCCGTTGAGTCTGGTGTAGTGATTGAGTTTCTAGAGTTTCCCGTTAACACTCTTGTCTGACAATGGTGTTCAGTTCACATCCTTAGTCATGGAAGAGTTTCTAAGTTCCAGGGGGATCAAGCATAAGAACGCGGCCCTGTACCATCCACAAAGCAATAGTGTGGTGGAAAGGTTTGTCAAGGTTCTTAAAGAGACTATGCAACAAGCTGTTGCCTGTGGTGAAAGTTGGGACTGGGCCATTGTTGGACTTGGCCCTTCTGGCAGGTTTACCCCTAAACTTTTTGCTTTTAATTGTGACCTGGTGTTAGATTTTTTGGGCTTCTGCGCACTTTCACTGTGTCCCAGTGTAACGTGCGTGAGCACTCTTGAGTGCGTGTGGTGAGATTGGCCTGCCCTCCCAGAGGAATGCAAGGGGAATGTGTGTGTCCATGTTAGTTCCTGATGTGTGGGGAGTGCAGGGTCGAGTTGATATGTGCGGACTCGTGTGATCAACTAGAAGTTGGCAGGTCTGTGTAATAAAGATGAATTGACTGTCTGGCTTGTGATTGGCTGGCTCCAGGAGTCGGGATGGGTCTGCCCCGGTGGTGAATAGAGAGATTGACAGCCAGATGGGTGTGAGGAGTGCACCTGGGACCTGAATAGGGCTGGGCCTTCCCTACACAATGCTGGCTTCACCCCCTGTGGAGCGCCTGATGTCCCTAGCCTGACTAGTGAATGGGGAGAGGGGCTGAGCACAACAAAGTGCTCCGAAACCAGCTGCGTCTGATTTTCCCTTAACCCTGCAGCCTCAGACAAAGGAGTTATGTGTATAAAAGGGGGCTGTGACCCCATGTAAAATGCCCTGGACTTTTGTGCACCTCAAGCGCCTGGGTGCACTTTGCCTTTATTTCTTTACAGCGCTTTGTTTTCCTCCAGGGAGTGCTTCTGCTTTTTACTGCAGCACGGAGCTGCGATCGTCCTGCAGAGGGAGTCCCCGGCATGGGGACCCCCTGCCTTTGTGCCGTCTTGTGCCCCTGACGGGTGCCCACCCCGCCAGAGACTTGGCGCTTCTTTGCGGGTGCCACCCCGCTTCCTGTGTCTCAAGCGGGTGCCTACCCCGCGTGGGTGGTGACTGGCAGCTTAATTACGGCACGGGAGTCCACCCCATCTTACCAGCCGCATCGGAGATAGACCAGGATTCCTCCGCGCATCTGTTGATTTGAAATCCCTAGCGGGTGCCCACCCCCCAGGGACTTTTGCCTCTAAACTGGAGCCTACACCGTATCTTGCCAAGGGACTCACCGCCGCAGCCCGGGGCCTCATCGAGAGGGCTGCACCGCCATTGGCTAGCGCGCCCCAGAGCCTGAAGGTTCGTCTCCCGGGCCGCGCTGCCATGGGTTCAAGTGCCCCGGAGCCTAGAGGCTCGTCGGAAGGGGCGCGCAGTGATTGGCCGCCCAGCCAGCCTGTACCTCGATCCAGGGGGTGCTTCCCCTAGGTGAGGCTGCACTGCCTGTGACCCGCGGCGGAAATGGAGAGACCGGAGAGCCCCCACGGAGTCCGGGAGGCTCTCCGGGACACCGCCTGCAGCCCCGCAGAACCGCCGCAGGAAGGAGAAGGGAAGCCAGCGGAGACGCCACCTCCCAACAGCCGGTGAGTGCGGGCGTCTCGGCGAGTCGCTCCTCTGCTAAAGGAGGCATTTGTTTAGAGCCCACGAGGCTCCACCTGATTTCGGGGCATTGTTTTAGTTAGAGCCCGAGAGGCTCCTGGGGGTATTGTGGTTTCGAGCCTGAAAGGCTCCACCGTGACTTGGGCACACCTTTGTTTTAGAGCCCACGTGGCTCCAACGTAACCCGGGCACATTTTGTTTCAGAGCCCAAGAGGCTCCAACATGTTGGGGCCCCGTTCATTTCGAGCCCACGAGGCTTCAGCGAGCATTTTGTATTCAGAGCCCACGAGGCCCCACGTTGTATTAGGGGGCATTTTGGAGCTTAGAGCCTGCGTGGCTCCCACGTCGTGTTTGGTCACATTCCTATATTCAGAGCCCCAGAGGAGAGCCAGGCTCAGTTCACCAGCTGCCCAGCACTTAGTGGGCAGCTGCATCGTTTAGGCCTTGTGCAATCTTCTTTGGCTGCCTGCGCAGCCAGCCCAGACATTCTGGACATTGGGCCTGTGAACCGCTGAGAGGCCAAGCTGGCCTGGGGTCAGATATATGGTTTTCTGCGCAAATGTGTGATTACTTACCTACTGTGATTTCTGCATAATATGCAATGCTTTTTGCCTGTACCCCTAAATGTATTTGTATGCCTAGGAGGTTGTTTTACCTAGTATAGTTATACTAGTGAATTCATGGTGTCCTGCGTGATATATGCCTACCGTGGTTAGGGTTGCGTAGTGTGTACTTACCTTTTACCAGTGTTTACTGGTTGTGTGCTACATGTGCTATTTGGTGCTACAATTATTCTATGTTCTAAGTGTTATTCCTACAAAGTGCTATTTCTACCAAGTGCTAGTCCTGAAAGTTCTTATTTTCTGACAGTGGTTCACGTGGCCCTGTCCCGTGTATATAATCCCCTGTAAATTCTGCCCGTGCCAGTTGGCACAGTGTAAATTGTGTGTTTATTATCTAATGTGTTTGGTATAATACAAAGGCTATTTTTATATATAACCTTGTGTCGAGTTTCCTTTGTGGTGGGCCTTGGGTGTTGTTGCTGGGTGCACTCGCAAACGCTTCACACATTGCCTCCGGGATAAGCCTGACTGCTCGTGCCAAGCTACCAAGGGGGTGAGCAGGGGTTATCTTTGGCGGGTGACTTCCTTGACCTGCAGTCATGAGGAAGAAGGTTCGCGAGTATAGGTACACTTCTTGATCGTCCACTGTTGAAATTCCCTTTCGTTTATTTAAAGGAAGGGTCCCCAACACGGAGGTCACTCGGTTGTGGGTAACGACCAAAAGAACCTTAGTGGATAAAAAGGTGAGCAGCATGGAGGGCTGGAAAGAGAGAAAGAGGTGATGAAAAAAAGAAGGATCTTGTGTGATAAAAGGATGGCTGTGAAGAGAACAGTGGTCGACGTGGGAGACTAGGGCAAGATTAAGTCTCCCAGGAAAGGCGGAGGCAGATCCAAATTCACTCTTCCATTTAACGTTATCAAGGTTTTCAAAATTGCAATAAAGACCAGGGACCATAGAATTTGGAATTTGAGTTGCGTGGCAAAGTGTCAGGCTAGTTCTAGTTTTGATACTAGCATCGCAACTGGTGGGCCTGATTCGGGCTCTGAGGTGGAAGAGCCTGTTGCACGAGAAAGGTATTCCCCGATGTTTGCACGATTGTGTTTCTTAAAGTGATTGCTTTCCCATTTGCCATGCACCCCAGTTTTCTCTTTGCCTATGAAATCGCTTTGTTGAGTTCTTCAAAGATTGTAACTGCATTCTCTATTATGTTCTCAGCATTCTTTGCATTCATAGTTAAGTTTCCTTTTATTTTCTTCAAGTTTAGAATGTGTAAGGGGGGGAGAAGGGGTGACGTCCTGTGTCAAGATACTCTGGAATGTGGGGATGGTCGCTAGGTGGTGGGCTGGAATAGAGACATTTGTCGGTCGGTCTTAGCTTGATGATGGATGGGGTCTCTGTAGCTGTGATACTTAAATAAACCTTTCTTGACTTCCACTGTATGTTCTACTCTGCTTTCTGGAGGGACACACTTCCACAGAAGTCCATTTTAAATCTAGAAGCGCACAACCCACTGAGCATTCCTGCAGGTGTGGTACTTGATGGCAAACGTTTATTGTCAGCGGTTTATGCCATAACGCCTAAAACATTAATATTTACAGCACATAATAAAACAATCACAATTCTTATTCACTTAAAACAACTTAAGCACAGTTGATATAAATACTACATCTTGCGCATCGTCCATGATCTGACGTTAAGTGCAAGTGCAAACGGATGACGTACATCACTATTAAAACCAATCAATTAGATAGAGCGGTCATTAGATCTTACAAAGCGTACCAGCTCACAAGCGCGTACCTAGGTGCAGATACCGGCATCTCCGTCTGCTCGTTGCCTACTCAGAGCAAGTAAACCTGCGAGGAAGCCTGAAAGCTGTCTTATAAACAACAGAAATAAAAGAAGAGCACAAGCTTGTGGCGCAGATGTTACCTAGTGTGGTAAAAAAACGAGGATTGACCAAATAATTACAGTTTTGCTGACAGCCGGGTGGAAATTAAACCCTCAGATATGGGCCAATAGACGGCCAACACCTAAGCGAGCATTTTATAAAGTGCAGGTGCAAGTAGAAATGTGCAACAATACCTCTCGATGCTCTGTTCAGTCAATAAGAGGCTCCAGGTCGTCCATAGTGCCCTAGTGCCTTTAATGCCGGAGTCGAGCCACGCTCCATTTTATGAGGGCAGATATGTCAAAGAACGACCACAGTCCCCAGAGACAAACCGAAAATGGCAGTTGGTTTATTGTTTGAGCCCACTTCCTTCGCTGCTGTCTGTAGCAGGTCTGCATATACAAAGGAACTGCCTGGTAAATCTCCATACGATCAGTTCTATAACATAATGATAGTGCTGCACTGCAGCATCTCAGTTTACGTGCCAGCAAAAGGGGACGTAGGTAGTACCTTCGGATTTTAAGCGACATATCATACAAGAGCATAACACGCATAAATGACTCGGGTCCCCCTTATGTTCGGGGGGCACGTGTCAGATCCTCCTCCAGGGGCTTTACCCGTGATATAGTAAAGGCCCGCACCTAAGGAGTTCCTAATCTGAACATGAGATATAAAGCCATTTTCTCAGCAGGGAACAGCAAGTCTAAGACGGTCCCCAGTGACGTTCACATGTTACTTTCTGGTAATTAGTCGGAAGGATGCCTCTCCCAGCTCCTTGCTTGCTCCACATGAATGACCAATATGTCTTTGTAACCAGTTCTAGGGTTACCTTACTCATCAGTCCCAAGTTATTATATTGCTCCACCCTACAAGTGGATGTTAAAATGTTCTTAACATGCTTGAACCAGGGTAAACTATTACAGTTCCTGCATCATCGCAGTTCCTGCAGCTCCATTCTATATCAGGCAAGAGCTGGAGTCGACCACACTCGCCCCCGGTGTCTTACGGGGTCGAGATCCTTCAGTGTGGTGAACCTCAGGTCAGCTGTTAATGCTGCCATTGGGGTACCAGGACCCAGGTTCAGTAAAATTCACAAGAAGATGTTTCCCAGTTTATGAAGAGCCTGAACTTTCGTAAAATCTCACAGTTAGCACCAGAAGAACAAGCCACCCGTGCGTTTGTCTTGAATGCGTCAGTGCTCCTTTTATTGGTCTCTTGCTGCTTGAGTTAGCAAAATGTAGAATTGTGGCGTCAAGTTTGTTTCCAACTTCGCCCGATGAGTTTTCCAATATAAATGGTCTGCCCGGGTATGTGGGGAGCTTCCAGGGACAAATGCAAAAAAGAAAGGGAGGCCTCCTTTGTGTGGTGATAAGGGACAAGGAGGACTGAGTAGGAAAACACAAGGCAAGTCCCTGGGCTATGTACTCACTTAGGAACCCTAGTATAGTTCGCGTGTACCAAAAACGCTATGCCCCAATGTTTAAATATACATTCGTGATTACACCATATTACACCATATTTGTACAAATTATAAAGCAGAAATGCGAAAATAAGAACCTTAAATGTTGTTTTGTCATAAAAAATGTACAGTTTATTACAATATTCTCAAGGTTAAAAACATCATTATGCACAGATAAAAATTAATAAAATATCGCAATTAAATTAAAAACAATGAGTTTTCAGGAGTCACAGTTTGTTTTCGTTGTCGAAACAAACAAACGAAAACAAACTGTGACTCCTGAAAACTCATTGTTTTTAATTTAATTGCGATATTTTATTAATTTTTATCTGTGCATAATGATGTTTTTAACCTTGAGAATATTGTAATAAACTGTACATTTTTTATGACAAAACAACATTTAAGGTTCTTATTTTCGCATTTCTGCTTTATAATGTGTACAAATATGGTGTAATATGGTGTAATCACGAATGTATATTTAAACATTGGGGCATAGCGTTTTTGGTACACGCGAACTATACTAGGGTTCCTAAGTGAGTACATAGCCCAGGGACTTGCCTTGAGCTTCCAGGGACACCTCAGAGCCTGGTCGATTCTACTTTGGCCTTTTCAGATTCCGGCCTGAAGGTTAGAGACAATATTTTTCTCCCCTCAAATATCTATGATTGGAGATTGCATGAGGCATGCTGGACAGGGAATCAAAGTATCCTTTGTCTACTGCTCAACCCTGCAGGACCAGCGACAGAGCACATTGGAAACCTTCTGAAAGGAGAGCTTTCAAAGAGTCCACGTTATGATCAACACGCCAGACGATGTATGATTTTTATCTTCCAGAAGATACTAATTAGGTGGAGGGGCAACAAGCTGATAAAATTAGATCGACCGCCTCCATTGGCAGCTGGAAGGAGCTCCGATGCCCCTTTCAAACTCCAGACATGAAGGTGGAGGCTCTGGAGACCGAGGTGCCTTTCCTCCCCCTCTCGATCTCCAGACTTTCCAATTGGGAAAGAAGGTCCACTCGAGGCAGATGTGGCAGGTGGTACATGGAGAGGCGCAGGCAGGCCATGTACCACACCTTTCTGACCAGTGATGGGTGGTAAAAATTGCTTCAGAACAGTCATGGTGAATATTCCTGAGAGCGGGAGGGATTAAGGATATGGGAAGAAAGGTGTAGTGAAGCGGAAAACCCCACCTCAACCGAAATGTGTTCCCCAACATTTCCCACAGTGTAAACTGAAGGACACACAATTGTGGACAGTGGGCGTTATCACAAGTTGCAAATCGGGGTCCCACAGGGCTAACATGTTCTACACCAGAATCCTAAAGGAGATGCCGTTCGTGCCTGGCAAGATGAAGCCAACTCAAGCTGAGAGCTGACCAGATGGTTGGCACCTAGCCAGGTCCCATGCTGGTGCACGTAGAACCCAGAGACTGGCACTTTTGCGGCGCAGGAACTTCACTTTTTTTAAGCTCCAGTGGCGCAATGTGCCACTGCATATTTATCAGGCCACGTGAAGCCACCTTACATGGCTTTTCATAGCCTTATAAATATGTGCCCCTTGCACGCAGAGCACTGCATGGAACGGGTGATCCATAGTTGTTACTGTGGGTGGCATTAGGGAGGCACAACCAGAAGATGTTTTTTTTTATTTCTCCTCGGGCTTTCCTTTTTCTATTTGTGCTGCATTCTGCTACACACCTATAGTAATAGGAAATCGCCTCTTGTGATTGACTTTGTGCAAGAACGTCTCCCTACAATCAATCAACCCTGTAACGCAGGCACCCTTGCATTACACCTGCGCTGGGGAAAAGGACAGGAATGCGCTGAATCACATAGATACGGTGCATTCATACCCTTTTGTTCTGACGTAGGACAGTGCAGCAAGATTCCTTGTGGTGCTGCCCTACCCAAAACCTCATAAATTAGGCCCAGAGTCTCTGGGCTTCCTGACTGAGGAGGAGAGACCTCCAGCAGGAAGACATTGGATTGACTAAATCCAGTCGAGCGTGAACTAGAAAAAGAAGAGATCACATTCTTTGGCCACATCTACACCGACACAAGATGTTTGGACGAAAGAGCCAGACCACCCGGAGGGTCATGAGACCACCATGAGCCAGACCACCGGTAGGATCATGAGACCACCAGGAGCCAGACCACCCATAGGATCATGAGACCACCATGAGCCAGACCACCCGTAGGATCATTAGACCACCATGAGCCAGACCACCCATAGGATCATTAGACCACCATGAGCCAGACCAGATTACCCCCCTTCCGTAGGATCATGAGGCCACCATGAGCCAGACCTGATTACCCCCCCCACCCCACCCATAGGATCATGAGACCACCATGAGCCAGACCACCCGTAGGATCATTAGACCACCATGAGCCAGACCACCCATAGGATCATTAGACCACCATGAGCCAGACCAGATTACCCCCCTTCCGTAGGATCATGAGGCCACCATGAGCCAGACCTGATTACCCCCCCCACCCCACCCATAGGATCATGAGACCACCATAGCGTTTGAGCAAAAAGCAACAGCTAAGACGAAGACATTCGCTGTATCAGAAGTCCACAGAGATGGGTCGAGAAGATGTGGTCATGGAGTGACTCGCGTGTATTCTCTTCCTCAAGCATTCTCTTTTTCGTGTTTTCTTTTCTTTCATTCTTCTCCTTCCTTTCAGATTTTCTTCCCCTCACCCCACCTTATGGCCCAAAATTCTTTCATTTGTCAACCAAGTGGTAAGATGTAGATTAGAGCTTAGTTTGAGCCGGTGGTCGGAGGTGGGGCCCTTCAGCACTCTCTTTTTGGGGGCTGGCACTTATTTTTCCTCATCAGACTTTTACCCATCAATCCATCCATCTATCTACCCATCCATCCACCCACCCATCCATCCACTCACCCATCCATCCACCAACACACATCCATCCGCCCATCCACCCACCCATCCACCATCCATCCATCTACCCACTCATCCACCAACCCATCGATCCACCCACCCAACCATCCAACCACCCACTGACACTTCCATTCACACATCCATCCACCCATCCATCCACCCACCAACACATCCATCCTTCCACCCACCCATCCATCCATCCTTCCACCCACCCATCCATCCATCCATCCACCCACCCATCCATCCACCCACCCAACCATCCATCCACCCACCCACACAGCCACTGACCCATCCATCTAACCATCCATCCATCTAATCATCCATCCACCCTGACACATCCATTTCACCCATCCATCCACCCACTGACACATCTACCCACCCATCCATCCATCTCCGCTTCTTTCCTCCATCTCTGACCGCCTTGGCAAAGTGGGCTCTGGCCCTGGGCCCGGCCTTTTAGGGGCCCCTGATAGACCTGGCTCTGTTCTCCACACAGCCCTGCCCTGATGACCTTGAATGGTTTTTAAACACAGTTTGTTTTCATACATTTGTATTACAGGTGGGTGGCAGGGATTGTGCGCAGTGTCAGTGAGCTGCTGCTGGGTCATTGGACACACTTCTGGAGCAGTCTGATTGGATCAGGAACCCACAACTGGTCTGTGCAGGGGCCCCAAAATGTTTGGCCCAGGGCCCTCACAATCCTTAGGATATACCAGCCTCCCCCTCCTCTTCCTCTCTTTCCATCCATCTAATTTCTACCTCCCACCCCCAGAAGAGAAGCAGAGGACCCCCTCCCAGAAGCAGAGGGGCCCCTCCTATAAGCAGAAGCCGAGGGGCCCCTCCCATATGGAGAAGCAGAGGGGCCCCTCCTATCCTTCTACAGGGGTCCCCAGGGGGAGGCAGCAGAAGTCGCTCAGGGAAGGGATTATTCTGTCTTTATTTTAGGATCTTTATAAAGCGTGAACGGGGGGGGGGGGGAGCCAAGCCGCCTCGGATTAAACATTTATTATCACAAGTTGTGACAAGAAGAGATACACACAGTATAACACCCCCAGAGGGACAGACATCAGGAGTGGGGCACAGTGGGGTGCAGTGTCAGCTGCACAAGACACGATCATCAACACAAGTCAGAAATACCCAAGATATCTACCCCCTCCGGAGAGGACATTTCATGGTTAAAAGTCACTTTTTGGGGACGGATCATTGAGGGGTGTTGGGGGGGGCAGCAGCATCACCCGAACCAGGCCCCGGGGCTGAAAGATGGAAATGGATCAGGACATTTCCTTCATTTTCCTCATTCTGAGTGATGAACACGTGCCTCGTGTGTAGCGCCTCGTGTCTGGTGTGTGGTATTAAAGCGCCTCGGTCCGAGCCACAGTCCTGCCCCCGGGGGCGCCTCTGGGCAGGTCCAGGGGAGCAGTGTCTCTCTTTGGGGCCTGTGGATAGCGCCCCGAGGCTCAGGGCGGAGTCAGAGGCGCTGTATGGTGTGGAATGAACTCTGGGCTCCTCTGTCCTTAATGAGAATCCTTCACTGAGAGGCCTGTCCAAGGGTGCAGAGGAGGAGAGGCCTGTCCAGAGGTGCAGGGGAGGAGAGGCCTGTCCAGAGGAGGGGTAGAGGAGAAGAGGCCTGTCCAGGGGTCAGAGGAGATGAGGCCTGTCCAGGGGGGCAGAGGAGGAGAGGCCTGTCCAGAGGAGGGGCAGACGAGTTGAGGCCTGTCCAGGGGGCAGAGGAGGAAAGGCCTGTCCAGGGGGGCAGAGGAGGAGAGGCCTGTCCAGAGGAGGGGCAGAAGAGGTGAGGCCTGTCCAGGGGTCAGAGGAGGTGAGGCCTGTCCAGGGGTGCAGAGAAAGTGAGGCCTGTCCAGCGGTCAGAGGATGTGAGACCTGTCCAGGGGTGCAGAGGAGGTGAGGCCTGTCCAGGGGTCCGAGGAGGTGAGGCCTCTCCAGGGGTCAGAGGAGGTGAGGCCTGTCCAGGGGTACAGAGGAAGTGAGGCCTGTCCAGGGGTGCAGAAGAGGTGAGGCCTGTCCAGGGGTACAGAGGGGGTGAGGCCTGTCCAGGGGTGCAGAGGGGGTGAGGCCTGTCCAGGGGTGCAGAGGGGTGAGGCCTGTCCAGGGGTGCAGAGGAAGTGAGGCCTCTCCAGGGGTGCAGATGAGGTGAGGCCTGTCCTGTGTTTGGGTGGTTCATAGAAGGTGGGCCTGTCCAGGAGGGATGCAGTGGAGATGAGGCATGTTCGTCCAGGCGGGGTGGTCGAGAGCTGAGTTTAAGTTTGTTAATTGTTGTCCCAAGAGATTTGTGGAATGAGTGTAAGTTGTTTGTAAACTGGCCAATTGAAGAGCCACAGAGTGAAGCGCCTCAGAATACTTTGTTATATATACAAGAGATTAATGCAGATTTACAGACAATATTGCAAAGTCGAAGACCGGGTAAAAGAGGGCGCATCTTTTAGCTATGCATCCAGATGTTAGTGCTTAATGTGAGGGGCTGCAGACTAATATTCTGGATGAGATTTTGTTGTAACCAAAGTACTCCAGTGACAATTCTATTACTAAGCAGAAGAAGATCAAAATAATAATAATGATGGCTCAGTCAAAAATTATCCAGAAGGGTGACAAAAGTGGTTCTCACCGATTGTATTCTCGTTTTGATTCTGGGTTTGTTGCTGGTGTGAATTTGGATATGCACGGCGTTGGTGTGCAGAGTAATGATGTTCAGTATGTGCAAAGAGGAAATGTTGTTCCTCTGGGTCAGGGCCGGACTGAGAACCCAAACCAGGCCTGACAATTTTGACGGACCAGCTCCCTGCCTCTTTTGTTGCTGGGGGCGATATAGCAGCACCACAGCAAAACCGCCCCCAGTAAGAAATATGTTTCCCAGCATTGAAGAATCTGCCCCCACTCTTTCAGCCTACCGGGGAACCACTGGAAGCCCGTTACGGCCAGTCCGGCCCTGCTCGGGGTGTAGGTTTTACTGACAGTGGCAATTTAAATAATTCAAACACTAATAATGTGCAGAATAAGACATGATCCTTGCGATGTTTGCAGGAACCTGGGAAAATGGAACATGAATCAGATGACACAGAATGGGATGTCACAGTCAGTGGTCCCAGCCCAACTGGCCTGTGTGCCGAGCATGGAGAATCAAAGGCAGATAATTGGAACATGCCTTCAGTCCCGATGGCCCCGCAGCCCAGTGCAGAATAGAACGCTAAATTCTCAACAAATGTAAGATTTCAACAAAATCCTTTAGTGATTAATAAGGATTTTCCACAACTTGCATCTACACTAGGAGTTTCTACTGGACTGAATCAGACACAATGACGGCGCCTGAGATGGAAGAAGGATTGCGTGCTTGGTGCAGTCCTAGAGGTCACCTAGAGGGCCCTTTTGTAGAATAAGTAAATGGGAATCCAGCATCTCTTTTAATCAATAAATGTGCCTCCCGTTCCACAGTCAGACTGACGGGAGCTCCCAACCCACCCCTCTTGGGAAACAAATCCAAGTTGTAGGCATTTCTAATAAACAACTAATAAGCTGTCAGCAAATGTTCCCATACAAATTAAGTCATTGATGAATGGCCACAAACTTAAACTGTGATTAAGATCTAGTTATTATGTTAGGGAAAAACCTTGTAAAATGATGGGTGACTTTTAGGTGAAGAGTCACAATTCATTATTCATTTTGTGGGTGTGGTTTATTAAATTACATTTTGTTGTGCCATGTTTTCATGAACATTCATTGATTGCTGTCATTTTTACCTCATCATGAACCATGTTAATAATGTGTTCTCTCTGTCTAAAAACGTAAGAACGTTTCCTTGATTTCTAACTAAGCAGGTTCTAGTCAGTTTGCTATTTGATATTATAAAAAAAGTTTTCTTATTTCTTAGCACACATTTGTTGTGCTGGTCTGTCTACTGACTTTACAGCTAGAGCTATTTCTGAGTCTGTCTTTTGATATACTTTAGAGGTTACCTTTATGTGATCCTCCTGCAAATATTATGATAATTATTTCTCTGATTGAGTAACCATGTTTATGCCTTCAGTAATTATTTGAAACCTTTAATATAGCTTTGTAGCTTGTTGTAGCTCCAAAGGCAAGGGCCTTTACCAAGAGAGCAGTCCTTTAATGGGCAGTATTGCCTGCTACGGCTGACTATAAGGTCTTTACACTGTTTGACCTGTGACTGCAGAATGTGTTACTTAATAAAACAACGGTGTCCCAGAGACCCAGGGGGTTGAAACACCTTCGGTACTCCGAACTGCTGTAAGCGTGAATGTTGAACAGTTAACAGCCGCATGCTGGATCACAGGGGTTAATTGTTGAACAATCACAGCAATCGCTGTGAAAGGAGGCTGAAGTCAGCCCCTGGTTCTCCCTGGGCTTGGCTAAACTGCTTTTCATCATTCAGGTGAGTCAGGCGATACGGGAGATGAGCAGAACCCCCCCTCCTTCCGAGATGCCAGTGACACTGCGAGCTACGGGAGGAGGAAGGGGGGAGGCTCCTGTGTGCCCTGCTGCAGGCTCTATCTTCTGCTTTCTCCTGTCCAATCCATATATTTCAGAGAGGCAGAGGCTGTGTATTAGGACATTGTAATGTTGAGAGCAGCTGGCCTATATCAGGTTGTATAGGCTGCTGCTGCTTTGTTGTCTTCAATGGAGATCTAAACATTTCAATGTTCCAAGTTTTGTCTCGTGAAGGATTTATTTATGCTGACCCTCCGCATCATCCCTTCAGATAAGTTATAGATAAAAAGCGCCAACACATTGATGCTTTGTTACTTCCATTGCTTGGCATTCAAACTCTGCATCAGTTTGACCTTGAATTGCAGATGCTCAGAGAGCATGGTTTGAATAAATATAAGAGTCTGGTTGATTTATGAAGTGTGGGCAGAATTATGTTCAAGGACTTTAACATACCTTTGCAAACCAGATTGTTTTGATTTGCAAGTTTCATGGTCTGTAAATGGAAAGATGGGGGTTATGAAGACGTGGACTGTGTTGTTGGGGTTTGTTCTCTGAGACTGTGGGTGCACTCCATATTCACAGAGACCTTTTCCAGCAAGGGATCATGGTTCTTGGTGAACCAAAAAAGTATTTATTCATACCCATATTTGCTTCACAATGGCCTCCAGAGAACAAGAGATTCTTTTGTGTTGTAAGTTCAGGACGGTTATTTGTAAAATGTGATGAAGTGTGATAGTCGTCTGATGCAAAACTATTTCTTTACTTCCTTTCAAGGTATTCCGGGATGACCAGGCAGTGCAGCGTGGCTGCCACCCTTGAAGGAACAAAATATAATATAACTGTCAGGTAAGGATTCCTATAACTCTTACGTTTCCTTGTCCCCGGTTTCTTCTTTCTCTATTCCCTTTCTTGATCTCTGTTTTGATTTTGTCTCTTCAGCTTCAACATTTGACTCCCTCTGTACACTATTCTTGTTGTTATCAAACTTCTGATAATAATATGATGGAGCCACATTCCTCCTGGAAATGTTGGGGGTGTAGTGCAGGTCCGATTCCTTTTTAGGTTGGTTTTGCCCAGCAGTTCCTTAACTATTGGCATATTTGTCTCCTCCTCTACACCACGTGATACTCTCCCCCCTGACTGTTCTTTCGGCGTCTTTTCTCTCTTGATCTAACTTCCATCTCTTTATGTCCTCCTAAACTATCCTTTTCTGTCTTATCTACTACAAGCAAAAGACACAGTATATGTGTGTGAAGACACATGCACACAAGGCTTACTTTAGGGTGATACAACCGGTGGAGCTGCACCTAGTGCTGACCTTGGGGGCACTGTCTTTAGAAGTAACTTATGGGTTTACAAGCATCTGCTGCACAGTTTCCTGCGCAGGAACATGTGGTGAGAGTGGAAGATAGCCTTTTATCTCTTCCTTCTCTTTTGTGTTTTTCTTTTCTAGACCCTTTTTTGTTTCCTTTACTGTTGTGCTGTTTTTTTCTCTTTTTCAGGTGTTGCAGTGCCTGGGTCCTGTCGGAGGAGTGTGATGAGTTCTGGGCACCAAGTAAGTCCTTATCATCCGCACAATTTGAAATAGTGCGGATGATATTCCACTGAGCTAACTGGACACAGCGTCAGTCTACAGTGGCATTTAAAGAAGTGATAACAACAAAGCGAATTCTTTTCTTCAATAAAATGTCCCTTCCTAGAGCACTGGAAAAAGGAATAGATTAACAGTCTAGGTGGACAGGAGATAATTGATTAAAAGTATTACAAATATCTCATTGTGATGCCAGCCTTTGCCACAGAAATTGTAAATTGATAGTGTTGGCTGCTGCTGAGAATCTGTGTCACAATATATGTGCAACTTGTGTTTCTTTCTTAAATAGTAATTACGTTTTCTCTCACATCCATGAGCTCCAGTGATCCGAAGCTCCCGATTTACAGTGTCCCCGAGCTGTTTCACCACTATCAGAAATGATACTCAACTGATTTCCTGGCTTGTTTTTGTCAATATATTCTTTGTGCAAAGTATAAGGTCATGAATATTTTTTCTTTGTGTTCATTTACAATTTCTGACTCCGTTTCTACAGGTGACTGAAGCATGAACAGAAAAAAGAAATTTTAAATTTAGAGAAACACAAGGAAAGTTAAAACATTCTTGAGCTCTTGAGAAGAAACACATTCTATGTACCAGGAATGGTGAGGATGTTGGAGCAGAAGAAACTGGTGAATGTGAAAGTTGTCAAATCCCTAAAGGAAAATGACCATAAATGTTTAGCAAGTGTCAGTAACTGAGATTGAGGAGAACATTGGCCACAATTGATGCCCACGCAGTGCGCATGGGAATACTCAGTGTTGTAAATTCTGTTTGATGGTTTATGAGAAATGCTTTGGAGACGCAAACCCTCCACAACAGATCAGCATCCGTAGACGTGTTGTGATGTGACAGAACCGTCAAAAAGACTAATATCCTCGGTTTACAAGAGCAATCTTTTGTCTCTGTCTCCTGAAGATGAGAGGAGAGAAAAGGTTGTTTAAAAGAAAGTCATTGTAAATACGCTTTCTCAGATGTCAATTCACCAAAGATGCTGGCTTACCATTTCCAATATAGGAAGATTTTCCCCCACCAACTCTGTCTCTTGAGGTTGATCCCAGTGGTTTCAAAGGGTCCTGTAACTCCAAAGTGGATCATGTACCTGTCTTAGTCACTGAGCAAAAAAGCATATACTAACAGAAAGTATAAAAGGGGCCAGTGTTACGCTATTGATAATTCATAACCCACCCTGGCATGCCCTAAGCATCTGTCCCTAGTTGTATGAAAAAACATACCTAACAGTCAAACACTAAAGCCCAAAGACCTTATCAGTGCTTTTAAAACTCATGAAATCAAATGTGATAAACTAGAATCACTAAATGAGACTAATTAAACTTGAGAGAATTCACCCAGGCATAACTTGGAGAAAATGAATCCATGAGAGGTCTCTTAATCAATACAAGGGGCTCCTCAGTGAAAGTTAATAAGACAAGTGAGATAGGTGCCTTTAAAGGTAGGAACATGATCTCCAGGTAAAAACTATAATTAGTTGAATACATATGTTAAGAAGAGCATCTGAAATGTATTTTAGAAGTTAATGCTGAGTTGTAACATAAACAAGTACACAATCAGAAATCAAATTTAGTCTTAAGATGGCATGTTCCCAGGAACAAACCCAACTTAAAGAAACAAACAACTCTAATAAGAGCAATGAATGTGAGACCAGCTTTAGTCATCAATCCTACCTCACTAAAGATGAGAAAACTATCGTTGGACGAAAACCCTATCAGTGTCCCGAATGCCAGAAAGTCTTCAATCACAAATCCAGACTTACGGTACATGAAATAACCCACACTGGGCTTAAACCATATCAGTGCTCTGAATGCTGTAAAAGCTTCAGTACCAAATCCAATCTCACTTCTCATGAAAGAACCCACACTGGGCATAAACCGTATCAGTGCTCCACATGCCAAAAAAGCTTCAGCTTTAGTTGCAGTCTGATTCACCATCAGGGAACTCACACTGGCCAAAAACCTTATCAGTGCTCTGAGTGTAAGAAAAGCTTCAATCGTAAATCCAGACTTACTGCACATGAAAGAACCCACACTGGACAAAAACCTTATCAGTGCTCTAAATGCTATAAAAGCTTCAGTCATAAAGCCAGCCTTACTGTACATGAAAGGACCCACACTGGACAAAAACCTTATCAATGCTCTGAATGCTATAAAAGCTTCAGTCAAAAATACAGCCTTACTGCACATGAAAGAACCCACACTGGGCAGAAACCGTATCAGTGTTCTGAATGCCAAAAAGGTTTCTATCACAAACGCGGTTTAACTCAACATGAGAGAATCCATACTGGGCTCAAACCCTATCAGTGCTCTAAATGCCAGAAAAGCTTCAGTCGGAAAATTACTCTCACTTACCATGAGAGAACTCACACTGGGCAAAAACCTTATCAGTGCTCTGAATGCTGTAAAAGCTTCAGTCATAAATCCAGCCTTACTGCACATGAAAGGACCCACTCTGGACAAAAACCTTATCAGTGCTCTGAATGCTGCAAAAGCTTCAGTCAGAAATACAACCTTACTGTACATGAAACAACCCACACTGGGCATAAACGGTATCAGTGTTCTGAATGCCAAAAAGGTTTCTATCACAAATCCGGTTTAACTCTACATGAGAGAATCCATACTGGGCTCAAACAGTATCAGTGCTCTGAATGCCAAAAAAGCTTTGGTCAGAAATCCAACCTTACTGTGCATGAAAGGACCCACACTGGGCATAAACCATATCAGTGCCCTGAATGCCACAAAAGCTTCAGATTGAAAACAACTCTCACTAGACATGAGAGAACTCACACTGGGGAAAAACTTTCTTAGCTCTCTGAATGCTGGAAAAGTTTCAGTCGGAAATCTGGTCCCACTCAACCTGTGAGAACTTACCTGGAAAAATCCTTGTAATTGTTCTAAATGCCAGGGAAGGGTCTGATGGAGATTCAGTTTCATTCAACAAGAGAGAACCCACAACGTGAAAGAAAATGACCCGTGCTCTCAATGTGACAAAAACTTCAGCTGTAAATGTAACTTTCCACATAAGAGAGACAATGTGGGAGAATAAAAGGTGCTCACTGTCAACCCTGAGGAGGAGCTTTCAGCATTGCAAAACATTTACATGAAGCAGCCACAAAGACATCAATCCATTGATTGTCCAACAAACTGTGTACTGAGAACAGCGCACAGCGAGGGATGGAAATGCTTGAATTAACCTCATTCTTTTGTAACTATTTGTGGCCTCATTCCATTCAGTGTGTTTTGTTCCCTGAGTGTTTGTAAGCAATGACTGACCCACAAAGGCCATTCGATCCTGAACTTTGAGGCCATGCTGCTAGGATCTGGAATGCAAGTAACTTCAAACTGTTTCCAGTGTTAACGAGCCTCACCAGGGGGCTGCAGCAGAAGTCCCTTTGTCGTAGGTCTCTATGGGACCAATATCTGTTCATGCCTGTAACACGTAGGGCTGATCATTGAGAAAAACTAAAGGTGATGGATGGACTGGTAGTTAATCTTGGCAACATCCCGCCACATCATTTTCTATTCTCTGTGCCACTAAAGACAAGGCCAACCATATCCAAACCATTCGTGGCCCGCCCTAAATAGTCCTAATGATTTCAGTTCCAATGGGACAAGGCCTCGTATTACAAAGATCCACATGATTGGCCTCTTTCCATCTTATTTTTATTTCAAATAGAACCTGCTATCCCTTTAACCATGCCTCAGGCCTGCCACGTTCCATGCTTTGGCTCTTATCATCAACCTTGAACCATCTCCATAACTTGGCAGCTGTTGTAATTGCTTGAAGTTTGACACATTTTGATGGCCGTGGATTCAGGTTCAACTTGATGACCCAACTCTACTCTGTGGGAATTTTGCACTTCAAGCCACTTCTGTGCAGCTCATCACCTTCTGAGACTGATTCAGCCAAAAACCTTGCATCAAATTCCAGTGTTAATCGTCACCATAGACTAAACTTATCTTTGCCCTCTCGAGCATAGCTACCGAAGTCATTTACAATTTTGTAGGTGACTTCCTGATTGATTCAATGGATCTGCTTGTTTTTTATTCATTTACCTTTTTGTTTGGTTTTGACAGTTGTTTTTGCTAATTAATGATTCTTACATCACAGCCCACCTTTAGATTTTGCTTCTGAATAATTATTAAATATTCTTTTTGATCTAAACTTGGTTTTAATCTTAAAGTTCCTTGTCCATTTTTAATAAACTGTATTGAAATGTGTGACTTCCACTGTTTTGCTCTACCTACACACCATGGTCCTGTCGCGTTCTAATCTAGGACCCCGATCAATACTGTGACCTTATGCCCCTATACGGCTATAATCCATTTATTCCCCTATATTGGCATAAACGATCAAATGCAATATTCAGAAACTCGTCTCTGTCCTCACACGATCAGAGCCACATTTCAGAATCACTTCCTCTGCAGCTTCCTCTGCAGCTCATTAGAGCAAATGACACAGCAGAAGCCACTATCTAAGATTCCTAGATTACACTCTGAGTTCTTCAACAAGATAAAAACTCAGCAACCTGGGAAAGCCCTGCTTGCTATGTTTTGATTAGTAATAGAACTCTAATGAGCAACTGATAACTATCACTTCCTAGTGACATCTTTATTAACGTCTTATGTCCAAAAACTTAAGTCAAACCAGGCACCTTTCAGGTATAAATATTACCAACGTTGCCTTAAGCAAACGCTGATGCTGATGCTATCGCTGCTACAATATCGCGCACTGTATTTTAAACTGTAACTAACCTTTTTTAAACTTATGCAGGTTCAGACTTGATTTCTGTTCCCAGAGGTGAGCTGCCGGCTGGGGCTGATCGTGTTTGCGGGCTCCCAGCGGCAGCGGGCGCCATCTTCGGTTGGGCTGATTTCCTATCCCAGCCCTGCCACTCCCCCACCGCTCCGCCCCTATTTAGGAGCGCGATCCTCTCTCCCCTTGTGTTTGCCAGTGGACCGGTGGCAGTGGGCTGACCGGTGAACGCTTGGAGAGCTTTGCCTGCACTTCCCTGCATTTCGCCCCGCTGAATGCGAGCGGAGGCGCTACAACATCGCGCACTGTATTTTAAACTGTAACTAACCTTTTTTAAACTTATGCAGGTTCAGACTTGATTTCTGTTCCCAGAGGTGAGCTGCCGGCTGGGGCTGATCGTGTTTGCGGGCTCCCAGCGGCAGCGGGCGCCATCTTCGGTTGGGCTGATTTCCTATCCCAGCCCTGCCACTCCCCCACCGCTCCGCCCCTATTTAGGAGCGCGATCCTCTCTCCCCTTGTGTTTGCCAGTGGACCGGTGGCAGTGGGCTGACCGGTGAACGCTTGGAGAGCTTTGCCTGCACTTCCCTGCATTTCGCCCCGCTGAATGCGAGCGGAGGCGCTACAACATCGCGCACTGTATTTTAAACTGTAACTAACCTTTTTTAAACTTATGCAGGTTCAGACTTGATTTCTGTTCCCAGAGGTGAGCTGCCGGCTGGGGCTGATCGTGTTTGCGGGCTCCCAGCGGCAGCGGGCGCCATCTTCTGTTGGGCTGATTTCCTATCCCAGCCCTGCCACTCCCCCACCGCTCCGCCCCTATTTAAACGGGCAGTATGAGTCAGCGCAGCGGACGAGTGCAGCGGGCGCGACGTAGGCGCGCCGGAATTGCGCCTGAGTTAAGCCCGTCCGCCCGGGGCTAGGGGCACGAGATGCTGCCCGTCCAATTATGTACTCACCATCACAGCTTTGCTCGTATTGGGCCTCAGGTACCATTTCCCCCTCAGCAACTACTCATTTGATACATCTTGGTCTGTTCACCCCCTCCCCTTGTCTCCCTCCCTGGATCGTTTCACACTTAGCCTCGTTACCTACTACTCCTCTCCTCACTCCCCTACCACCATTTGTCCCCCTTGTCCCGGTATTTAACACTTCGGCCACACTCCTTAACACTAGGTCTGCAGTCAACCATCAGTACGAGCTATTCGATTACATCGACACCCATGAACCAGATCTCTTATTCCTAACTGAGACCTGGTTCAAGGCTGACTCCCTGCCCAATGTGCTAGCCGCATTACCCCCTTCATATTCCGCCATTCGGGCGGACCGCCCAGAGGGTAAGCGAGGCGGTGGAGTGGCCCTAATAGCCCGTACTGATTTCAGTTTTCAGATTCTCCCCTCCCCCCAAACCCCGACGTAGACTACCTTGTAGCCCGTTCGACTTCCCACCAGGTACCCCTTACTTTTGTTTTAATTTACCGTCCTCCCCAACCAACTCCTTCTTTTCTCTCAAGCATTCAGACTCTCCTGGCTACTCTGGTGATCAACAACTCATCAGTACTAGTCCTAGGGGACCTCAACTTTTGGCCTAATGACCCTGCTGAGAGTCTTCAATCCAAAGAGTTCACCGACCTCATGATCAGTCTGAACTTCTCATCACTCATCCACAGTTCCACCCACATACACGGCCACACGTTAGACCAAATCTGGGTGTTGAATGTCCCGTCCACATCCCCTACAATATCCCCGTGCACCTGGTCAGATCATTCCAACATCACTTTTTCCCTTGCTTTAGCCCTGATGGGCAAACCTCAGCTCCCCAAGAACACCTGGGTCAGGAAATGGGGCAAAACTGACATGCCTTCTCTCTGCTCGACCTTGGCCAATACTAGCCCTGACCTTTCAGGCCTTGCAGCTACTTCCCAGCTGGCCGCTATTAACAACTGGCTGACCCTGGCGGGTGACGAATTCGCTCCCCTGAGGCGGCTCACAGTCAAGCGGGCCCATGCAGCTAATCAGTGGTTTACCCCTGACCTAAAAGAAAAGAAACTAGCTGCAAAGAGAGCCGAGCGGGCTTGGAGAAGAACCTATAGCCCTGCGCAAAAGACAATTTACTTGTCTGTTCTACAAATTTATAAAAAGGGTATCCTTGAGGCCAAAACAGAGTTCTATACGAGCAGAATAATGGCAGCAGAGTCACACTCGAAGGAAATCTTCTCTACTGTCCACGAACTGGCATCATCTAGCAGAACTACGGCCACTATCCCCCCTTCCCAGTCCCTCTGCAACTCGCTTAACGAGTTCATCATTGACAAAGTTGTCAAAATCAAACTCAATATTCCTCCGCCCTCCCTACATTTGTCAATCCCTCTCCACCCCCTACGGCCCTTAAATTGAACACTATTCTGCTGTTAACCAACGACACGCTTCCCCCGTTGCTCCATCGGGTTAAATCGGGCTCCCCCCTGGACTTTGCCCCAGCTCATATCCTTAGGGAAATCTATCTGGCCTGCCCTACCCCACCCCTGACTCTTCTCAACGACTCGCTTAGAAATGGCATTGTCCCCAGTCCACACAAATCAGTGGTTGTCATCCCTATCATAAAAAAACCTGACGCAGATCCATCCTCCCCTTCCAACTACCGCCCTATCTCCCTCCTGCCCTACTTAACAAAAGTTCTCGAAACCCACGTCACGACCACCCTGAGTACCCACGTAGAGGCAAACCGTTGCCTCTCTCCCTGCCAAGCCGGCTTCCGCCCCCTGCACTCTACGGAGAAGGTGGTGATTTCAGTAATGGACGAGCTGCGTGAAGGTATTGACATCAACCTTCCGCAAGCCCTGATCCTCCTGGACCTGTCCGCCGCTTTTGACACAGTGGACCACTCCATCCTCCTCAACCGTGTCAGGGCGGCGGGCATAGAGGGCTTGGCCTTCTCATGGCTTGAGTCCTTCTTAGCCTGGAGAGCTCAAGCGGTCCAACTGGCTGGCTTCACCGCGGCCTCCCGCAAAGTGGAGTGCGGGGTCCCCCAGGGTTCATCACTTCCCCTCTTTTGTTTAACTTATACATTTACCCCCTTATTTTTATGCTACAGCAGCTGGAGGTCACGGTGTTTAATTACGCCGATGACCTCCAGCTAATCTTCAACCTTTCCCACTCATCTTCATCCGCCCAGAATGTCCAGACAGTCATGACGTTCATTCAGGACTGGATGAACTGCAACCACCTCAAACTCAACCCGGACAAGACCGAGCTGGTCTTGACCGGAGGTGGTTGCAGTCCGTGGTCCCCCTCTTTCTGGCCCTCATCACTTGGTGTCCCTCCACTCCCTGTACCTAAAGTTAAAACTCTTGGGATTCTCCTTAACTCACAACTTTCTGTTCATTCACAAGTTGGTTCAGTGGTCTCTTCTTGTTTCTTTTCCCTCAGAATAATTAGGAAAGTCTCCCGTTTTTTTTCCCCCTCTGCTTTAAAAATTATCGTGGTGGCCATGGTACTATCGTGCATTGGTTATGGCAACATAATCTATAATGGGGCCCCTGCCTATGCGATCCACCGCCTGCAGTTGGTACAGAACCAGGCTGCCCGCCTGATTCATGGCCTACCTAAGTACCATCGGGCCACTCCACTGCTCAAAGCACTACATTGGCTCCCAGTGAGAGAGCGCGCCCTCTTCAAACTTGGCTGCCTCACTTTTCAGGCCAGGTCGGGTACTGCCCCCGAGTTCATATGCTCAGCTATCAAGCCCTACCTTCCGGGCAGAGAACTTCGCTCCACTCATATGGCTCTTTTAGCTACCCCCCGTTTTAAAAAACAGAAGGCTGGTGGAGCGAAATTCGCTGTTCTTGCTCCAGTCTTCTGGAACTCCCTCCCTGCTGCCCTTCGCACATCGCCTTCCTATTTACAGTTCCGGAAGGATCTTAAAACCTTCCTATTTGTGCGAGCCTACACTGCCTAGCCTCTTCCAGCTGCCGCTGTCCACTGCATCACACATAGCGCCATGAAACCGCCTGGTAAAAGAGCGCTGAATAAATGTTTTTAAATTCAAAATTCAAATTTAACGACATCGATGATAGAGATGGTGTGGTGAACATAGGAGCAGAACAGCTGTCCCCCTGCAGAGCCCAGCAGATACTAGCTGCCCACGGACGCTGCCCCTCCTCCTCTTCCTCGACGCGCTGAGAGAGACGCTGTCTTTTCTCCTGCCGAGAAATCCAGCTCCGGCGTTTCCAGCCCACTCTTGCGAGTGACTGGGATATCGAGTCCTGGAAGGAGATACAAGACCTCCAACATTCTATTCCAGAGGTATGGTGTTGACTAAACCCTTAGAGAGAATTCTTGAAGCAAACCTTGGCAAAACCAACTTAACTAAAACTGCTACTTACTTACTCCCTCCCAAGTATTAGGCTTAGGTCAGGTACACTGGGGTAGGCGTAGTTAGAAGCACCAGTTGAGTACGTTAGCCTAATGTATATATGAATGTATATATGTTTTATTCATTTTAAACCATTGTATGGCTAAGAAACCATATCAATGTTTTTACGGTATTATTTCGCAATACTCATTTTACTGTACGCACTTTTTATAATAACTAGTCTTGCAATTGTGGCAATTCATTTCTCTTGTATGAGAAGAAAGACTGTTCAATAAATAATACCTTTTTATTGAAAACGCCCGTCTCTCTATTCTCTGCACTTTGGTGAAAGTAATCTGCACAAAACTGACTGAGTAAAATAACTGTCTATTGTTTCACACGACTCTAGAGATTGACTCTTATTCTTAGGAGCAAAGTTGTCATGTTTATGCGGTTGTTGGAAAACTGAATCCCTTCTTGTCTGTACCAGGGAAGCTGATCACTTCCTATTCAGTCAAGAAAGTTTCCAGTGACCTCTGAGCTAGTTGGTAACAAACCCAATTAAGTTTAGCATAGTCAGTGGAGACCTGGAAGATCCGCACTTCTACGTCCATACTACTGTTTATGTTATTCCAATGCGCAGGGCCTATTGGGAAAATAGGAACTACACTACATGGCGCCCAACGTTTGGTAAGGCGATAAAACTAACGCAAGACGTTAGAGTAACTCAGTCGTGCATTTTTCACACAGACCCCTTTCTCCCGTAAATACTCCAATAGACGTCTGGAGTGGGTGAAAGGTTAAAATCCGCCCGACCTTAGTAGGAAGAGATTCCTATGTAAAGCTCTGGTTTATTCAACGTTGAAGGATACAGTGTTCCAAAATATTGTGCACCTAATCTTTGTCTCCTTGGAGACCTGCTCTGCAAAACCTACATTTATAAAATGTCAGTAGAAAACAACGGAACTGATACCGCAGTAGATGCGACTCAGCAGGGTCCCGACGGGACTACTGAACCGGGTGCGATAATCATCCCGGCACATTTAAGAAAATCTATAACGTCAAAATTGATAGAAAATGGACTGACCACACAAGGTGGCACAGTCGTCTTCGTGATAGAGGCACACAAATATCGGCAGACAGAGGTATTCTATTCTTGGATAAAATTTCCAGTGGCAAACGCTGCAACACACGAGTTCCACTACTATATAGTAGGGGATCCACCGGAAGAGTACGCTCCTTTCGAGGAGATTGAAATCCCATTAAAATTCCAAGAGCATTTGCTCTGGTTTAAAGGCGCCCTAAAACACAATGATCATATTACCAGGCTCGGTCCACTAGGTAGACCAGGAGCAATGTGGCCGGTTCTAGCCAGCTACACACCACATCCAGACATTGCAAAAATGTCTAGAGAAGAACTTTTAGCACAGTTAAAAACATTAATTAAAATACATGGGCAATTAGTCCAATATGTAATGCGGACTGCTACAGTCCAATCAGCTGTTAATGTACCACAGCTGACCCCTCATCAGGGGAACACCAATAAAATTACACCACAGAACATACAGTCATGTCTTGGTAAAACACCCATAAAAAGGGAACAAATTCCTTTTTGGTTAGTGCAGAAAATTACTCAAATAGAGGCAGTATTTCCGAATACTGCCCCTATTGAGAAACACAGGATCCTGACCATCTGCCTTCCAATGGGGGTCGCACCACACGTGGAGGACTGTGACACTTGGGGTACAGTCTTTGCTTCCATTTACTCAAAAACACATGGTGTTCCATCAATGGTGGTAATACCAGAAGTGCTAAAACAGATTCAAAATGAATACGGACCAGAACCTGCTTTAACTCTTGGTATGAAATTACTGAAAGACTTCAAGCAGGTCTCGGCTATATTACTAGCCAATATAAAAGGAGAAGCAGCATCTGTGGCGATCCGCCAGAAGTTGAAGGAAACAGATATAACAGATCAACCAATTGAGCTTACCAGAATTATAGAAAAATGATATGAAGACAGCTTGGGTGGAAAACCAGTAAAGCCCCAACTGCTCGAAAATCCTGAAAAATTATTTATTAAAAATAATTCAAACGGGCGTGGCTTGGCGGGCGAAGATGGCGGTCGCAGCCTTGTAGAGCTCCCGCCGGCCCGGACTTAATCCGATCATTTATCCTGACCCCCGAGCCCGCTACTGGTACCCAGTGCTTGCTTTAGATCTGGTGGGGTCTCCTGCCTACTTTGGTGCGCTGATCCTGCATTTCTACCCTTCCTGTGATCGGCGGGAGGCGGCGGCGAAGTGCGGCCTGGTGGCCGGCCGGAGGCCGGGGTCCTCGAGTTTCGCGACGCCTGGCGGTGGTGGCGATCTAACGGGTGCGGGTGGCATCCGCCGCGCCGGCCTTGGCTCATCTCATTGACTGCACTCGCCTGAAGGATCGAGACGGGCCATCGGATCCTACCCATCGGTTCTTTCCCTGTGAGGCCGACGAGCGGAGGCGGCGAGGCGTGGCCCCGCGACAGTCTGGTGGCGGAGGTCCCTGAGCCCCGAGGCGGCCGGTGACGACCTGGCAGACGGCAGTGGCATCGGATCTGCCCATCCTGGCCTGGCCCATTGCTGCGGCGGCCCACAGACCACGGACTCGCAGATCCTTCAATAGGTACTTTGGACAGCTGCCCGTGGGGACGAGCGCGGGTGCGGCCTGTCCCGCCTGGGTGACGCCGGGGCCTCGATTTTCGAGACGCCCGATTACTGTGGCCGGCACGCTTTCCTCTCTGGGGCCTCATCTGGGCCATTCCGCTAGCGCCTTGTGACAGTGTCCGAAGACTCGGAGGTAGTGTCCGCCCTGCCTGGCGTGTGCCATGACCAGGGATAGGGGAGGTGGCCCGCCTAAACATGGCCCTATCGACAAATTCACTGGGCCGAGTGGTGGCGCCGGGGCGGCTGGTGGCAGCGGTGGCCCTGGGCCGGACAATGCAGCTCTACTGGCGGCCATCACCCAATCCCGAGACACGCTCGATGCCAAGATTGGGGCGGTTGGGGCGGATGTCACGCTCCTGCGCCAAGACCTCCGCAACGCTGTGGAACGGATTGCCGGGGCTGAGACCCGTATAACGGAGACTGAAGCGGACATTAGTGGCCTCAAGAAGCGACTGGCGGAGGTGGAGAGCATTCAGAAGACGCTGGCGGCCCGTGTGGAAGACGCAGAAGGGCGCGCGCGGCGCAACAACCTCCGCTTCATCGGCTTTCCTGAACGATGTGAGAAGGACAACATGGAGCGGTTCCTGACCGGGTGGTTGGAGAGCTGGCTCCCCGAAGGGGCACTGTCTACGTGCTTCGTGGTTGAGAGGGCACACAGGGCTCTGACCCAGCGACCACCGGAAGGCGAGCGCCCACGGCCTGTTATCGCTCGGCTGCTGAACTACCATGACCGTGATGTTATCCTCCGGGAGGCAAGGAACAAGGGCTCCCTCGCCTTTGAGAATCACACTATCATGATTTTCCCGGACTACACGAAGATGGTTCAGCAACAGCGGCAATCCTTCATGGACGCAAAGGCTAAACTTAGGGGCCTCAAGATTCAATACTCGCTTCTGTATCCAGCTCGCCTGCGAGTCATATATCAGTCTCGGACCCATTTCTTCGATTCGCCGGAGGAGGTGTTCCGCTGGACTGATGAATCGGTGCGGCTCAGGCCCCATGCCCAGCCGGGGCTGGATCCAGGCAGGTCCCAGGGTTCGTCGCCGGAGCGCACAGATCGCCCGAACAGGAAGGGCCGCCATCGGAGGTCCCGCTCCAAGAAGAGATCGGCCTCTGCCAGCGCGACGCGGCCGGGTGATGCCCGGGACTCGGAGCACTCCGACGCAGGCAGCTGAACATTGCTAGATCTGCACGCACTTTGTAGGTTCCATCCTGAACTGCCCTGCTTTGGCCGGTGAGACTGCTTCATACTGTCCTTGATGTGCCGGTTGCTTCCCTTGTGAAGACTTCAGTTGTTGTCATGGGGGTGCAGTGGGGCGTGGGGGGTACCACTTGTGGGCCTCAGACCCTCACAGCTGTGAGTGTTGTTGGGGGGGGGGTGTGTGTGTCATTGTGGGGTTGTTGGGATCCATTGGTATGGTGGGTCCTGGGTCCTCTGTTTGGGGCCCGGGTCTCTCCATGCCGCGACAGATACTTCAATGTTTTCTGAGGTATTGGGGTGGTGGGTGTGGGGTGTGGGGGGGAGTTTTGGAGTTGTACTGGTTGGGGGGGTTCAGGGTCGGGAAGGGGGCGCTGTGTTTGTGGGTTGGGGGGGAGGGTCCACACATGTCTGAGGCTTTGATTTTTGTCGGTTTGCGGGTTGCACCTGGGTGGGAGGGAGGGCCAGGTTTTGGACTGGATATCGACAATGGCTGATACTGCGCTTATGTCTCCTTCGAAAACCCTGCGGGTGGTGACATGGAATGTGCGGGGTATCCTGGACAAGATCAAGCGTGGGGCTGTGCTGCGATGGGGGAAGAGGGAGATGGTGGATGTACTCATGCTCCAGGAGACTCATATGCTGGGCTCCAAGGCCCTCAGCCTCCAAAGGTTCGGCTATCAACAGGTTTACCATGCTGGCTTTGCGAGGGGTTCACGGGGGGTGGCCATATTAGTTCATCGTAGGGTGGCCTATGTTCATGTGAAACAGTGGATTGATCCTCAGGGTAGATTTGTTTTTATTCAAGGCCTGCTGGGCTCCGAGCCGGTGGTTTTTGGAAGTGTTTACGCCCCTCCCCCCCTGCAGTGGGCACTGTCTGAGCGGTTGTTTGCGCTGTGGGACGAAATCCCCGAGGTCCTGACCATGGTGGGGGGTGACTGGAATGAAGTCATGGATGTGAGCCTGGACCGCCAGCGACGGGTGCCTGTGGTGCCTGACCCCCCTCCCGCGGCTGCCCCCACCCGGTTGTGTGCGACAGTGCGTAGTCTGGGCTGGATTGATGTGTGGCGGCATTTCCACCCCGCGGAGCGGGCCTACACGTATGTATCGGCGGTGCATGGGTCCTTCTCTAGGCTCGACTATTTGTTTGTGCCGGGTGCCTGTCTGAGCCGTGTCAGGGATGCAGCGATACTCCCCAGGGGCCTCTCGGATCATTCCCCTGTCCTGGCCACCGTGACCCTTCCCTCTCAACGGCCGCCATTTCGATGGCGCATGTCCGCCTGGCAGCTACAGAGGCCGGAATACGTGACGCATATACGCCAAGAGATCGATCATTTTTGGCGCGAGAACCTGGTGGGGGGTGTCGATGCCATTGTTGTGTGGGAAGCGCTAAAGCCTACCATACGGGGCATTGATATAGCTTGGTGTGCGGCCGCTCGGCGGGAGCATCGGGAGGCCATTGTTACTGCCGCGGCCCGAGTGGAGGACCTGGAGCAGCGTAGCCGACTCGGGGGCGACGAGGGCGTCGTGCGACGGCTCCTGCAGGCCCAGCAGACGTATGCCTCGGTTCTATACGAGGAGGCCCGACAGGCGTGGCTCGCCACACGTAGCAGGGTGTACCAGTGGGGCGACAAGTCCTGCACAATGTTACATAGGCTTTGCCAGGCGACCTTCCAGCCCCTAGAACTGCCCGGCCTTGCGGCGGAGGACGGGTCGGTCATGTCCGACCCGGGTTTACTGGCGGCGAGCTTTGCCCGCTACTACGCGGCACAGTATGCTCCCCGAGACCCGGTGGTGGAGAGCGACATAGCCTCATATTTGGATGACCTGCTCCCACGGGCGGTCCCGGATGAGACTAGAACGGCCCTGGAGGCCCCGCTCACCTCCGAGGAGCTTGGCGAGGCCCTTGGCCAGCTGAACACCGGGAAGGTGCCCGGCCCGAGTGGCTATCCTGCCGAATTCTACAAGAAGTTCCACGTTCAACTGGGTCCCCATTTCCGCAACGCTCTGGAGGCGGCGAGGTCTCGGGGCGAGCTGCCACCTGACTGGCGCCACGCCGAGATTGTGGTCTTTTTGAAACCGGGCAGGGCACCGGATCGGCACGACTCTTACAGGCCGATCTCCCTCCTCAACATCGAGGCCAAGGTGTTGGCGAAAGCCCTTGCGAATCGCTTGCTGCCCCACATTGCCGACCTGGTCCACCCTGATCAGGCCGGGTTCATGCCGCGCAGGGCTACCCGGCATAATATCCGCCGGGCACAGGCAGCGATTGACGCTATGGGAGCCAGGGATGAACAGGCTGCACTCCTTCTTGCGGACATGGACCGAGCCTTCGACTCGGTGAGTTGGCCATATTTGTTCACCTTGCTGGCCCGCCTCAATCTAGGGCCGGTCTTCCTGTCCTACATTCGCCTCCTGTATACCAATGTCACGGCCTCGGTCCGTGTCGCCGGCGCGGTCTCTGGGCGCTTCCGGATCGGTCGTGGGACCCGACAGGGTTGTCCACTTTCCCCCTACTTGTTTGCCCTGGCCATGGAGCCCCTGGCGGCGCGGGTCCGAATGGATGCCCATCTACGTGGCTTTGTCTGGAACGACCATCTAACTGATAGGATTGCACTCTATGCTGACGACGTCCTCCTGTTCCTTACGGATTTGCGGCGCTCGGGTCCCCGGGTCCTGGAGATCATGCGTGGGTTTGGCGAGGTCTCGGGGCTTCATCTTAACTTGTCTAAATCAACCCTGTGGGTTCTGCGTGGCGGAGTGGTTGCCGATCCTTGGGCCGCCGACTTGCGCGTGGCGACAAATGGCCTGAAATACCTGGGCGTCTTCCTCTCGACCTCGCGGGCCGTGGCCTGGACACGCAGTGTCTTACCGGTATGGGACCGAGTCCAAACCGATGTCAAAACATGGTCCAGGATGCCCATTACGATCTATGGGAGGTCGGCCATCTTTAAGATGGTGGCGCTGCCGAGGCTGCTGTACCAACTCCAGAACTTCCCACACCCTATTGGCATGGAGTGGTTCCGTCAGGTGAACTCTGTGCTGAGCCGCTTCCTGTGGGATGGCGGAGCAGCCAGGGTGGCCCTGAGAACGTGCTTTCTGTCCACGTACTGTGGGGGCTTGGCCACGTCCGACCTCCTCTCCTACTATCAGGCGTCGCATCTCCTTGTCCTCAATGACTGGTGGTATGGAGATAGGAGTGATCCGGCCTACGCCCTAGAGAGACACCTCATGGGTGATCGCACGCTTCACACCATTCTTTATTCAGCTCGTATACGCCGTGGGTTGCCGTCGGTCACTAAAGTAGTCTTTGCCGTGTGGCGGCAGTCCCTGCGCCGTATGGGTTGGTGGGGCAAACTGACAGCCGAAACGCCGCTGTGGCACAATGGCATGCTCCCGGAATTGGCGGCTTTGGCCGGGTTTGAGGGCTGGGAGACGATTGGCATTACACAACTGGGCCAGGTCATGTCGGGCACCACCCTCAAGTCCTTTGAGGACCTCCGTGCGGAGTTCCAGATGCCTCACTCCCAATTCTTCCGCTACCTCCAGCTGCGGCATGCCCTGGCCCCGAGTATCGCCGGCCTCGCCTCCCTGCCAGAGTTCAGCCCCATTGAGGCGAAAGTGTTTATGGGCGACTTGGGAGACAAGAAGGTCTCTAGGATCTATCAGTCCCTTGTTACACACTGCTCCTCCACTCTCAGCTCCCTTCGGGAGGCGTGGGAGGTGGATGTGGGCGCCCTAGACGAGGATGATTGGAGGGAGGCACTGGAGTCCCCACGTGGCACCGCTGTTGCGGTTCGGCTCCGCCTGATACAATTCAAATACCTGCATCGTGCCTATTACACACGTGAACGCCTGTGGAAGGCTGGTTTGATTGCGTCCTCGGAGTGCCTGCGTTGTGGGGAGGTGCCTGGCTCCCTGTTGCATACGGTGTGGTCGTGTGGTCGCCTGGCTGGATTCTGGAGGGGAGTGTGGAGTTGTCTGGCTGAGGTCCTGGGATGGGATCTTCCTCGTACCCACCGATTAGGCCTGCTGCACGTTATGGAAGGGGTAGGAGGTAACGTTTATAAGCGCCACTTGTTGCTCCTGGGCCTGGTCGTGGCTAAGCGTGACCTGGCTCGGGCCTGGAAATCTGTGAGGCCCCCCCCCCTGTCTGCATGGAAGGCTGGGCTGGACTACTTCATGGGCCTTGAGAAACCAGTCTTTGAAGCGCGAGGTTGCCCGCGCAAACATTTCAAAATCTGGAAGCGGTGGGCCGACTACCGCGGCCTGTCCTTGGAACCCCCAGTGGAACAGGAGGAGGACATTTGATCGCAGTGACACTCCTGGCCCGAATGGCAAAGCCCTGGTTGCGTCATACCTGATTCTTTTATGTGTACCGTCTTTATGTTGCCTCTGTACGTGTGTGGTGGGGGGGGGGGTGTTGGGTAGGGGTGGGGGAGTAGTTGGGGTTGGGGTGGGCAGTTGGGACGTCTTTAAAACTGAGCTTCATCATTTGATTCATAGATTGACGAGTATACCACTGTGCATTGATACTGTTGTGGGGATCTTGGTATGTGAAGATACCACATTCTTGATACTCTTCTGCTCAATAAAATTGGTTTTGAAAAAAAAAAATAATTCAAACACTCCTAAAAAGAGCTGGGATGGAAATAAACAATCCACTCCCAAGGAAAAAGTTTTCCAGTCCAGAGGAAGGGCTCCTCGACGGAGGGAAAGAACTCCGACTCGAAAACACCAGTCTCCCCAGAGGGAGCCCTCTGAGAAAAGATATAACCTTAGAAATAGGGATAATTTGAAGAAGCCTGATAGATATCAAAGTATTAATACACGTCCCTTTCGATCTTTTTCGCAGAAATCAGAAAGAAGAGGACGGTCAGACCCAGGAGAGCACACCAAGTCCAAAGACAAGGAACCTGTTCATAGTAAAAAATCACAATTTCCAAAAAAGAAGGTAGCCAGTATTAGAGTAATCGAACATGCCGAGAATACTGAGGACACAGTTGAAAAACGGGGAGTGGGCACAGCCAATGCTAGACAGTGCAGCAGAAATCAGTATAGCCCGCAAGATCCTGATGAGTCATCTGGAGACAGTGGACACGAATGAATACATTCAGGTTGAAACTGCCGACACCAGACTTAGCAAGCCCCATAAGATATACGAAATAACACTGCGTATAGAGGGTGATAAGACTAGGAAAATAAGGGGTCTATTTTGGGATAAACTCTCAAAAGGCTATGACATTCTGTTAGCTGAAAAAGATTGGCCCCCAGAGTTTGTCAGGGAGTGCCCTCGTGGCGAAGAAATGATTATGCCTGCCTTCTCGAATCACATTCCGATTCACAAAAAATATACTTATGCAAGGAAATGGGCAGTAGCCCAGGCACCAGCATTATATAAAAATCATGTAGGATGGGATGAGGATTCTCCTCCTCACAAAATCCAGTTAAAAAGTCAACCGACTGCACAAAGGCAGTATCCCATTAAGCAAGAAGCTAAAAAACAAGTCAGGGAGATTTTAGATCAACTTGAATACCAGGGGGTGATTGAAACATGCACCTCTCAAATGAACAATCCTTTGTTTCCTGTCTCCAAGCCAGACAATTCATATCGTCTAGTTTTGGATTACAGACACCTTAACGCATGTTGCAAAACATTTGCAGTACAAAATTCGCATAGTGCTGCACTAATGAACAACATAGTTAGGAAAAAATATAAAACGACATTAGACATATCTAATGGTTTCTTTTGTCAAAACATTGCACCAGAAAGCAGATACTTGACCGCTTTCTCAGTAATGTGGTCTCAGAAAAATGTCTGTAGGCTCCCACAGGGATTCAAGAACAGCCCAGGACTATTCTCAGCCAGAGTAACAGAGTTACTACAAATATATGATGATGAGGCATTATCTTACGTAGATGATATCTATCTCACAGACGACGACTTGGAGACTCACTTGAAAAGAGTGAACACCATTATACTTGGGTTCGCAGCATAGGGTTACAAATTCAACTTTAAAAAGTCTCAAATTGCCCATCTGACAGTATTATTTTTAGGATACGAATTATCAAGTGAAGGAAAAAGCCTAGCGGACAACTTCTTAGAGAAGTGCGCTGTACTCCAAGCTCCAAAAACGCTGAAAAACTTACAATCGATTCTAGGCTTTCTGAATTTCGGAAGAACTTACATTCTAAATTACGCGGAGAGGGTTAAGCCTCTCTACGAATTAATTAAACCTGATTTTAAAGCAATCACTTGGACTCAAAAACACACAGAAATTGTGAGATCACTGCAAACAGACATGTTAGCAAAAACAAAATTAGATACACGTGACAACACACGCAATCTTGTAATCCGAGTCATCCCAGGAAGATGCGGATTCACGTACCTGACCTCTAATGAGGGAGAAAGGGTACCAATTTCAATTAAATCTCACTTGTACACACAAGCAGAAAAAACATTCAGTCCAACAGAAAATACAGTGAAAGCAGTAGAAACTGCATTAGCGAATGAACGAGAACTAGCACATGGTAGAAGGATCAATATCCTCACAGCGGAATCCGCCTTCGAGGCGCTATTCAGCCCAGTAAACCTGCCTACAGTGTCACTGGATCCGAAATGGATACAGTGTGTAGATTCTCTTGGAGCGGAATATGTGAAATACTATTCCGCCCCGCAATTCGAAAAACTGAATGATTTAGAATATGAAGAAGAATATCCTCTGCCAATCGAACTTCTGCCTCTCCCACAGTACGCCTGTATAATCTATACAGATAGATTTGTACAGCATTTCAACGTAGAGAACAAATCCTACGATGCAGCATACGCGATTATTAAAGGTCGCTGGCTGTGCGGTAAATTCAGACCGAAAATAACAAAAACTGAATCAGTGAGGTACTGTTCGGCTCAGCGAGCTGAAATCAGATCTTTAAAGATGGCGCTTGAAAATGCAGAACGTGAATTCCCGACACTAATCGTGTGCGATTCTCATTTTTGCGTCAACTCTTACAATAATAAGTTGCAGAGCTGGATTGAAAATGATTACAAAGATGACACAGGTGCCACAATAAAGGATAAAATGCTTTGGAAACGGGTAGCTCTTTTACAGAAAGAACTACAAAAGACTCACGTGATACACACTCTGAGTCATCAACGTGATGGCGTTCACGTTGCAGGGAATTCATTGGCTTATACAGCCACAGCGGAAGCAACTAAACCGGCTTCCGTAGCCACAAAAAAGGGTTCAGAAAAACACATAGACGGGGAAACCATGCTGGCAGTCAAAACGTCCGTAAAAGGCGACTGTGCAGCACTACCCGTTAACTATCCACTCAATTATGCATACGTAATTGATGCAAACTCCGTTCCTTTTGCTCGAATCCCTGGAGTGGGGGATAGAGTAATTCCAAACATGAACCGGAGAAAGTTATTAATAGCAGACACACACATGGGTGAAGGTCCTAGGCACAAGAAGATCAAGGAATCTCTGACTGAATTACAATCAGTATACTGGTAGCCGGGAATGAGCGTGCAACATCAAATATATGTAAAGAACTGTCCAAATTGTGACAGGGATCGCAGTAGTGAACTGGTCCAGTCTGTTGCCCGGCTACCAATTAGAAACAGCGTAATGCTGTCTACATGCCACCCAGCGTCCTATTAATCATTAAGGCTAAATCCACTTAAAAAAATGTGGCCCCAGCGCTCGGCTGACGCCAGAACGGTTATAAAAGATCTGCGAGTCTTTATCGGCACATACCAATTGCCATGTTCCATTCTGACCAAGGTCCTGCTTTCAGCTCTCAAGCTTATAAGGAGGCCATGGCCGGCATGGGCGTTGGCTTGCGGTATTCTTGTCCGACACACCCCGAAGGGAACAGTGTGGTAGTAAGAAAAAAACGGGACATAAAGCAATCTATAACAGCGAAGGTATTAGGTTCAGGTGCTGGGTGGGTCAAACATTTAATAAGAGTTAAGTTAAGCCTAAACAACTTGCCAAGAAATTCTCTAAAAGGTTTCAGCCCATACGAACTATTGTTCGGAACTAGAATGCGAATTCAGGACTTAGATAGTCAGGTATCAGTGGTAAAAGATAAGAAAACAGACTTTGACATCAAAGATCGTTTTGCTGTTTTACAGGACTTGAACGAAACAAGAAAATCCTTAAGCAACATAAAGTTAAAGCAACAGCCAGCTACCACTGACGAGGCACCACCAGCCCCAGCAAGGCCTGTCTGGATTCCAAAGATTGGGGATCTAGTCAGAGAAAAAATAGCGGTGAAGAAGGAATTTGGGCCTTCTTACAGAAAAGCAGTACCTGTCTTAGCAAACAATGGAACAAGATCAGTAGTACTACTGCCCCTTGCTGGTAAAAAGGAGAACAGAGTTGTATCAATCGACCTGGTAAAACCACAAGCATGTGGCCTATAATCAACAGTAGGCCCAGTGGACTCCCGAGAAACAACAAAATACCCAAACTTGCAACAATCCAAGAGGTTCAAACTGAAAGACTAATCACATTCGATCAGCCTGCTGAGGTACCGGGTTTTTAGGAACCCGGTGGTGCCAGGGGAACAACACCCAGAGACCTCTTGATTCTTCCTGTTCTGGACCACAGAAACACGGAGTCTTCTAGGTGATGTCAAAGATCGAGTTTTATTGGCTGCAACCAAGTAACAAGCGTCCTAGAAGTACAACAGCACGGGTCGTATATTCTCAGGAGACTGTTCGTTTTTACAGAACCAGCCTTGTCCTTTTATACAAAAATATTAGCTGCGGGCAAGAATTCTTTACTTTATGGTACGGTCATATACCGTATTTTCCGGCGTATAAGACGACCCGGCGTATAAGACGACCCCCTACTTTGCTTGATAAAATTTAGGTTTTGTGCTATACTCGCCGTATAAGACGACCCCCACTTCCAGCGCAGTCCAAGGCAGTCCTGCATAGCCATTCCGAGAATGTATTTTGAACTTACCGTATTAGTGATTCTAATCCTCCTCCCTATGGGTGAGCAGTAAGGCTTTATCAGTGGACAGTGTTACCTAAGCGTTTATTTTACAAACTCAAAGACTGAACTCAAACAAATTGGTTGTATAAACAATCTTGCTTTACTCGCAATATTTTTATTTAGAACCATATGAAAAACTGTACGGTACGGTAAACATAAATTAGTTCATGAAACAGTACAAGTGGATTAAACTTTCCATAACTTTTCATAAATCCAAGCGATTTCTACAGGATTTACAACGTTCCCTTTAAAAGCCTTCAAAATCCTCCTCTTCGTCATCTGATCTCATAAGTAAGTCAATGAGATCTTGTGGTACATCTGTAAGGCAGTCATCGTATGGATCTGGTACCAATTCCGTATCAGATGATGTGGTCTCTTCTTCGGCATCCTCTTCATCTTGCCACAAATAGTCGTCCTCCATACCATCTAATGAATTTGATATGCCACACTTCTTGAAAGACTTTATTACAGTTTCTGCATCAATGTCGTTCCAGGCCTTTATAACAAAGGTGCACAAAACATCCAACTGTGGAGCACGCATGTTTCCTCCTTTTGTGAATGTTTTTTCACCGCTAACCATCCACTCATTCCACTGTTCTCGGATTCGATCTTTAAATGGCTTGTTTAGGCACACATCCAGTGGCTGCACCAACAATGTCAATCCTCCAGGTATAACTGCAGCATCTGTTTTTAGTCTTGCCAGCCTTTGCTTGGTGCTTGGAGTTAAATGAGCCCTGAACATATCCCACACCAGTAGACTACGTCTTTGTAGAAGTCCACCTGGTCGCCTGCTCCATACATTATCAAGCCATAGCTTTACCCCTTCTTCATCCATCCATCCTTTCTCATTCACATGCACAAAACAACCAACAGGAAACTTGAGTTTCGTCATTGTTTTTCTTTTGAAAATAACCATTGGTCTCAGCTTTGCGCCATCAGCTGTGCATGCTAGTACCACTGTGAAACTGGACTTCTCATGTCCTGTTGTTTTTATTAAGATTGTCTTTTCACCTTTTTGATGGACAGTTTTGTTGGCAATCATATCGAAATTCATTGTAGTTTCATCCACATTTCCGATGCTACTTAGCGCATAGCCATGTTCATTGCGCAGCCTAATAACGTAGCGATGGAAGCTATGCATTTTGGCATCAAGATCCGCAGGTAATTTTTGGGCAATTTTTGTCTTTTGCCGCAATACCAGATTATGCCTTCCCAAGAATCTGGTACACCAGGTTACAGTGGCCTTAAATCTGTTGCTGAGATCTGGGTTAGATTTGGCCCACTGAAGTACAACCAATCGGATTTTATTTCGGGTCACGACATAACCGCTTTGCCGATGCTCGGTCACCATGTCTGCTACATGCTTTTCTAGTTCTGGCCAATGTGGGGTGCCTCTTCTTAATGCACACTTACCCCTTGGCATACTCCGTAATGCTTTCTCATTTGCTCTCCAGGCCCGAACCATCTTTTCTGTCACTCCATATTGTCTTGCAGCAGCACAGTTATTATGTTCCGTGGCAAAATCCACAACTTTAAGTTTGTAACTGGCTTCATATTTCCTTCTTCTTGCCACTGCTGGAGCCTTGCTGGGTTCTAGACTGCCAGCCATTTGCACTGGATGTACTGCTGGAGCCTTGCCGGGTTCTTCACTGTCTGCCATTTGCACTAGATGTGCTGCTGGAGCCTTGCCGGGTTCTTGACTGTCAGCCATTTGCACTGGATGCACTGGTGCTGTACAGTATGAACAGGTGCAGAGACTGGTGCTGTGCTGTACTGTCTTCACCACCACATGTACGGTACGGCAAATACGGTATCTGCTCACCAGACTGCCTTTCCTCTTCGCAACAACCAGCCAATCACGGCAAGTGCTCTACTGCCTTCGGGAACATTCGGGAACATTCTACAGTCCCCTTTCTATGCCCACGCCCATGTCAAGGAGAGAGGAGCGCGTGCCAAACGTGCCAAACGTGTCAACACACCGGGCGCTGCCATCTTCGGCGCTGGCTGCCCGTTACCATATACCGTATTTCGGACGTCCTGCTGCCTCGTCCTGCTGCCTCGTCTGCCTGGGGATGTGCAAGCGGTTGGAGGCGCGTGTACAGCGGCAGCGGCAGTCGAGGTAAGACTCATGGCGCCATTTGCTCGCTTGTGAAGCGGTTTGACACCTTCGAGTGAAGTCCTCGCTATGAAAAAAACGCTCGCTTTCGATACTTGCACAGTTCATGGCGCGGGGCCTGGGTGTGGACGTTGCCAGGGCCGGTGGATGTATTTTTTAACATAAGGTGTGTTGTTTCTTGTTACATATTTCCTATTGTGAAGCGGTCTGACACCTTCGAGTGAAGTCCTCGCTATGAAAAAAAACGCTCGCTTTCGATACTTGCACAGTTCATGGCGCGGGGCCTGGGTGTGGACGTTGCCAGTGCCGGTGGCTGTATTTTTTAATTTGTTGTTTCTTGTTATTTCGTATTGTGAAGCGGTCTGACACCTTCGAGTGAAGTCTTCGCTATGAAAAAGCGCATGAAAACATACCATAAAATTTGGTACCCGGCGTATAAGACGACCCCCGACTTTCCAGAACATTTTACGGGGTTAAAAAGTCGTCTTATACGCCGGAAAATACGGTACATATTTCCAAAACAATGAAAAAGCGAAGTCATGATGGCAAACCCACATTTCGTATGTCCAGTTCGTGATGGATCACCCAGCCAGGCCCAGAACTCCCACCAGATATCGATGAAACCCCAATAAAATCGGGCACCTCCCCATCGTAAAACTAGTCATAAACAAGAAATAGGGACAGGTGTGTGTATGATAGAGCATGGTTTGTATGCAGTGAATGGTTTATGACATGTTGTGCCTTGATGCTATCTTACTCGGCCACTGGGCGAGGTACTGCCCGAACAGGTTTGGCTGGAGGCAGCTCGGCCAGGTCATGGGGAAGTCAGCAGAGGTGGACGTGTCCTTTCAGATCAAATTCGGCCTGGATCAATTGACTATGTAAGGGCAATCCACAAGATGGATGCCGCTCACAAAATAGAACCCGAGGGTTCAACACAGGAAGTGCGATTTAGGGGTGTTTGCGTCACTCAATCTTGACGCAAATGCACAGGCATAATGACCTGATCATTACTGGTCTGCCGATACCAAATTCGTCATGGTATTAGGATATTTTCTGACACGGGTGTTGGACCTCGATACCATATTATAGCAGGGCCCTTAATTTTCAGAACCACAGACCCTCCTTTTGCCCTTATATAGGCAATAACTCATGCTAATCTGAGTCCAAATCTATATTCATGAAGTCATGGAGATGCTGCTGTAGCATCATCCTGTTGCTCAGTTCGTCCCTGGACACAGGCTTCCTTACACATCATGTAGCACAGAGGCCACATATTGCAGGAGCGCACTGTACACACAGGCAGAATAAGAACAGAATGGCTAAGATCACTCCAATGAATATCAGAAATTTCCACCCCAGGCAGATATCAGTTCCCAGAACCACCCCAATAATGACCAGTCCCCTTTATCCACGTGGATGGACTCAGAGATCTTGTGCAGTTTGGAGATGGTCTGGTTTACTGTCGGAGCATTATCAGGGATGAAAATACAGCAACTGGATTGGATCACTCTACATACCCCACCACGGTCTGCAAGTATGACATCCAGGGCAACCCTATTTTGAAGAGTCATAAGGCGGTCCGACTGGAGCTCTGCAGTCAAGTTGCTAAGGGCACCAGCCGTTTCAATCACGGCGGATTCAACTACCCTCGTCAGTTGGCGAATGTTCCTGCTGTTCACCATAGGCCTCCAAAATGGCAGAAAACCTTTTGCGAAATCTCCAAACTCCTGTTCCGCAGTGTCGTCTTTACTCACGACGCCCCTAACTATCCTTGTCCCGTGGTAATCTGCCTTGGCCGTGTAGGTGGGTGGCAGCAGAAACGAAATAAAACATGTGCCCGAGAAGTCAGGGGGTAACCATGTATACGCTCTATCGTGGCAGACGAAGTAGGTGCCTTTAGCTGCTAGGAATGAGGGGGAGGTCTGAGACGAGAAAACATAAGTCTCAGTGCAGACACTCTTCCCCAACTGAGCTCTTCTACCATTTCCCTGCAGACACAGGTGACCCTGATGGGGTACTATCCAGATGGGGGAGGATTTCTTTGATTTCTGACTCTCAGCCAAGGAAATTCCATATTGGGTTACATTCCATCTGCTGTAGGGCGTCAATTCATCTCTGGGAATCGTTTTATAGGTGTCGACATCCCTACTCATATTTCTAATTCCCGCTACTAGTGCCTTGTTGCTTGAGTTTTTTTCTGGGACATATGGTTCGAGGGCAAACAGGAACATCGCTCGAAATGCCCACAGAGAACCATGGTAGCCAAATGGCAGGACAAAATACGGTATACCCTTGTCTGTTGTGTGTGGCATGAGGCCACATACCCAGCAATTCGTGGTGTTCATTACAGACTGGTGCTGGTGTAAGAGCTGGACGAATGAGTTATTTCCGAATTCTAATCTTCTGGCAGACTCGTGTTCAGGCAGAGGGTGAAAGGAGTGTGGGGAAATAGTAGGAGGAGGTGGGGGCTGCGCAGTGTATGCAAATGTGACTCGAAAGGTGAACAGAGCATAATCCACCAAAAACATCATTATGCTACACAACATTAAAATGCATATTACTAGAAATCTTTTTCTTGCCATCACAGTGCATATTGTCTTTTCAAAATTCGTAGATCTAGCAGGTCTCTCCATCTTTGGAAACTCCATCCTCTATGTTTCTGCCCGCGGTGGGAGATTGATTCTGCTAAAGAGTGCTTCTGTTCAGTCCAGGGTAATTCCCTTAGACCAACCAGAACTGTTGACCTAACCGTCTCCAGCTGCACTCCCTAGACTGTGGCAACCGCGACCCTAGCAGCAGAACCGGATGGCGGTTCGAAAATCAAAAATTAGCAAGTTTCCTGGATGAGAGAGCTGCATAATCAAAAATAGTTCTTGGGGGAAAGGAAAACTTTATTATTTCGGTTTTTTTGGCCTTAGATTATATCATTGTTTCCCTGGTATGGTGTGGTCTTCAAACAAGATTTCAGGTTCTGTAGTGTCCAACTGCATTGACGGTGGCACAAATCCTTGCAGAATATTGTCACTCTCCTTTTCTGTAGCAGTTCCTTTCAAACGGGCATCACTGAAAGGTAAGAAGCGAGGGACGGTCTCGGTCTCTGAGTCAGCAATTCCCTTCTGGACCCACCGGTCATAAGGGAGGGGTAACGGGACCCTTTTACAATGGGTGCCGTGCACCCAGTTCTTCTTTCCGTGGATACGTACTGCAGAGCGGGTAGCCAGCAACACCTGAAAGGGTCCGGACCAGCGAGACTGCTCGTTCTTTGTTCGTTGGAAATTCCGCACGAGAACCCAGGTGCCGGGCTCAATTGCGTGGCCTGGATCATCAGACGCTGGCGGAGAGGAACTGTGGACCTGTTGGTGTAAAACACGCAATTTAGTTGTCAATTTGTGCAAATAGTCAAGCAGTACAGGGTGCTCTATCTCACTGAGCTTCTTGGGCCTTGGCACTCCCCATATGTTGGCCGGGCGTCCAAACACGATTTCGTGTGGGCTAAGTCCCAGTCTGGAATGGACAGTCATTCTGGTAGATAGGAGTGCCAAAGGCAGGGCGTCTGGCCATTTAAGACCTGTGCTGGCTTGAATCTTGGCTAATTTTAGTTTTATGGTGCCGTTGTAGCACTCTACTAATCCAGCTGATTGGGGGTGATTTGCAGCGTGGAACTTTTGGTGTATGCCTACACTCTCACACACTCTCTTCATCACTCGTCCCACAAATTCACTCCCATTATCACTCCAGACCACTCGAGGCATTCCAAACCGGGGAAAGAATTCTTTGACCAGGGCTTTGGCTGTTGACAAGGCAGTATTGTCCTTAGGAGGGTACGCTTCCACCCACCTGGAGAAGGCACAAACAACAAGTACGTATTTCAGATTGGTGCACCTTTCCATGTGGATGAAGTCTAGCTGCAAGACCTCGAACGGATACGTTGGAGGCGCAAAATGACCAGCTGGAGTTGGGGTTCCCCTACCAGGATTGTATTTCAGACACACCATACAGTTTTTGACAACATTCTCTGCACATTTTGGGATGCCACTATTCTGCCACACTGGAGCCAACAACTTACAAATCCCTTTCACGCTGATATGAGCCATTCCATGAGCCATTGTCACAACTGCAAGCACGTATGCATCGGGCAGCAACCATTTCTGATGTTCTGACAATTCGACCCAACAACCATTCGCATCCAATCTTCCCTTGCTTTCTCTCCATTCATTCACCTCTTTCTCAGTGGCCTCGGATTGTATGGACTTCACACTCTCAATTGTGTTCTCACACATTCCAACATCATCAACCCATCTCGCAGGACGTGCAACATACATTCGGCTCATCACGTTCCTTGCAGTCTCTTTCGCAACTTCGTCTGCAAATGCATTCCCACGACCAACATCATCTTGAATCTTTCTGTGTGCACTGCACTTCACAATCGCGACTTGTAGTGGCAATGTCAGTGACTCGAGAAGCTCATTTACCAGCTGACCATGTTGGATTTTCGTGCCATGCGATGTCAAGAACCCACGTTCACGCACAATCGCCCAAAGCTGTGAGCCACGCCAAAGGCGTATTGGCTGTCCGTGTACACATTCACCCGTTTCCCTTTTGCCAACACACATGCTCTTGGAAGTGCAATTAACTCTGCTGCTTGCGCAGAATTATGTGGTATACGCTCAGTTTCAACAATCGTGTGCAAAGTCGTTACAGCATATGCTGCAGTCGGATCACCATTCGGCAACTTGAAACATGAACCATCAACCCATAAAGCATCATTACATTCAGGAAGGGGAGTGTCCTGTAAGTCTACTCTCCCTTTTGTCTCTTCTTCTGTCCTAAAACAGCAATCATGTCGTTCAACCTCATCTGTCTCTGCTGGAATGGGCAATAACGTGGCTGGGTTGAGAGTATCACACCTCTTTATGTGTACGTGACTCGCTAACAGTGTCAGCTCATAGCTTGACAGTCGAGCACTAGTTAAGCGCTGTGTCCTTGTTCTGTTTAGCAAAATGTCTACAGCATGTGGGACCATAACGACTAGTGTATTGTTCATTACTATCCCAGCAGACTGTCGAATACAGACAGCTGCTGCCGCAGTGGCCCTCAAGCAACTTGGCAATGCCTTAGCTACGGGATCTAGAGTTGTTGAAAAGTACTCGCATGGACGCTGTTTGTCCCCAAAGGATTGTGTCAGGACTGATAATGCGCAACCTTCCTTCTCATGCACATATAATGTGAAAGGCTTACTGTAGTCATGGGTGCCACAGGATCCGAACACAACGCATCAGGCAACTCGTGAAAGCTTTTCTGACAATCGTCAGACCATGGAATGGGTTCCGGTGTATCCTTGCAAGTTAATGCCACCAAAGGTTTTGCCAACAATGAAAAATTTGGTATCCATTGCCTGCAATATGATGTAATGCCCAAGAACGCACGCACTTCTCTCTGTGTCCTTGGGACACCCAATTTTGCAATTGCCTGTATTCTCTCTGGGGTCAATCTCCTTCCCTCCTTCGATAAGATGTGACCTAAGTAGGTCACTTCTTGTCGACAAAATTGCAATTTCGAAAGAGAGACTTTGTGCTTCATGTCACATAAATGATGCAACAATGACAATGTGGCTTGCTTTCAAATCTCCTCAGTATCTGCAGCGACTAGCAAATCGTCTACATACTGAATGAGAGTTGCACCATCTGGTAGGACAATCGTGTCAAGTTGTGATTTCAGAGCTTGACTGAATATAGATGGGCTTTCACAGTAGCCCTGAGGAGCGCGTTTGAAGCGGAAGCTTCGTCCTCCTAAATTGAACCCAAAAATATCTCTGCACTCCTCGGCAATAGGGATGCTGAAGAAAGCATTCTTTAGGTCAATTACCGAGAACCAAGTGGCTGAAGCTGGGACCATTGTTAATAGCGCAGTGATATCAGGAACAACTGGAAACTGTGGCACACCAATCTTGTTCACTTCTCTAAGATCAATCACGAATCTATAGACAGGTGGCTGTGAAGGGTCAGTACGCTTTAAGACAGGCAAAACAGGACTGTTACAAATGTTGCCTGTTGTCTCTTCAATGACATCTTTCTCAATCAGGTCCTAAATGATAGCTAACAACGCTTTTTCACCTTCGCTAGAGATCTTGTATTGGGGAATACGTGGCAACCTAACATTGGCTTTCAATGTTATGACATATGGCGCTATTTCCAGAAGACCCACATCATTAGAACCAGTAGCCCAAAGTATATCTGGAAGAAACGACAATTCTGTTGGGATATTCTCTCTCGACAAATACATTGGAGAAACCACTTTCTTACCTAGGGTAAGTTGTACTCCCGAAGGAGAACAGTACAAGGTCGCATATAATCTCTTTAACAGATCCAATCCCAACAAATTTTCACCACAACCTGTTGTAAGAATGAGGGGTGCTTCCAATTCACATGGCCCAACAGAAAGTGACATAGGACTAGAAATCGGGTTCCTAACCGGGGCGCCAGAAAAACCTACTGAAACATTCATTTCGCCAGACAAAGGTGCGCCATGAAGTTTCGAGTGCATAATAGAACTTTTTGTAGCACCAGTATCCAGCAGAAGGGGTTCTGACACACCTGATGTAATCACCTCAACATAAGGTCCATTCTGATCTACTGGAACTGAAACAACTCCCTCTCTTTGTCTATGGCTGTCCTAGCAATTATTACCCTCATTTTCGTTCTCTGCATAGTAGTCATCAACATAGTACTGAGCTGTCCTAGAAGGCGCATTATTCTGTTGATCAAAGCTGTTCATGGAATTTTGAGACGGAAAAGAAGTAGCATTCTTGGGGAAATTTCCACGACCCCTACCCCTAGGATCCTGCTGAACACCTCTACCTCTTGCACCAGAAACACCATTCAAACGTCGCGATAAAGCTGGACAACTACTCTTGAAATGACCCTCTTCTTTGCAATACGCACACTGATTCGGACCATACGGTAAACGCTGCTGAGAAGACTCATTTCTTTGCGAGCTTCTCAAATACTGCTGTGGTTGCTGATAATCTTGCTGATTATTATTACGAGGTGGATAAGCTTGCTGGAGAAGGACCTTAGTTTTCAAATCTTTAGTCTTTTTGTCTGCCTTTTCTAGCTCGTCTTTGCACCTATTTTCATAGTACTGGGCTGTGGCTAGAATCTGCACTGACGTGGAAACAGCCCAAGCACTCTCTGAATCTTTCAATTTATTACACAGTTCGGGAAGCAGATTATGTACGAATTTGTCTACAAACAATCTTTGGCCACCCTCGGTAGCCATATCCTGACCACTATGATCGACGAAAGTCTCCTCAAACCTCGTGAAAAAGTCAGACACATTCTCATCTTTCTTCTGCTTGCACGCAGACAACTTGTCCCAATTCACACGTAATTCAGGCATTAAAGTCTTCATATATATGATAATCCTGCCAGGATGTTCCACTACTAAAGGCTCAGGCTTAGAGCCACCAACTTGTCTAGCATCAGCAGCAGTGATATGAGCCCATGTGTCACCTAATTCTTGGTCATGATCTGTATGACGAATCTTACTCCATAAAAGCTGTGGGACAACATTTCCAAACAACATGTCTACATCCGCTAAATTCATTATACATGAGCTGGCAGTCTGTGATAACTCCTTATAATATCCTGCCGGATTTTTGCGAGGATCAGGCAATGTCTGTTTTAGCGCTAGAACTTCAGATCTTTTCCATGGAACATGTACCCATACACGCTGGAAATGCGGGGGAATCGCTGGATTCGCATTCGCATCACCTTCCCTCCAAACTGGAGGAACCTCTCTCATGGGATACTGTCATGCCTTTTTCCTACCTGGAATGTCATCCTCATACAATGACCTAGAATTGTTCCCCTTACTCCTGTAAGATAACAACAGATCTATTGCTCGTTCAACATCGGCTCCTACAATCATGCCTTCATAGAACTTGAAACGCATACGGAATAATTCCTTCATGTTGCGTTCTGGATCATTTGTCTGCAAATCTTCGCAGAGATATACACACATCTCTTCGAATACATATCTCTGTGTAGGTGCTTCCCACTGACTGAAAACTTCCATAACAGACTCAACATCATACTTTACAGTATCAGTAACCCATTTACGTGCTAACTCATTCAGCACTTCTCTTTCCTGATAATCAGGCAGTCGACTTCGTAGCTGTCTACGTCCAGTTTTAGGGGTCGTCTTAGGCGACCCAAAGAAAGGGGAGAAAAGACCAGTGACAGTGTTTGTCACTCTGTGTCTAACAGAAGGGGATGCAGGTGGAAAGGCAGAAACGTCAGAAAAACCAGGCTGATGGAAAGCAGAAGTCGAGGCAATAGCAGAAGAAGTATCAGGAGAAATTGTTGGAGCAGTAGGCAAAGTCGTAGGAAAAGTAGATAGAGTATGTAGCAAAGGCGGCGGCCCTTGAGAGGGCTGCGCCGGAGGAGTAGAAACCAGCTGAAGAGGAGCTGGTGCTTGTGTAAGAACTGGCGTTCGTGCACCGGGGCGCGGTATAACAAACCGCCGCGGGGGTGCAGTAGCATCTTGTGCATAGGGGGGTGGTGAACTCAACAAGTGGGACATTAGAGGATCGCTATCAATTTTCTCCGTTGATCCTTGTCCTCTACGTGGCAACATTGGGTAGCATTTATCTACTGCTAACTTCTTGCTTCTAAGCATTTGTTCACTCTCTTGCTCTTCCTCATTATCCCTGTATGCAACGGCAGCTTGTACCATTGACATACCTCTTTTATTTTTCTTTGCTAATTTCATTTCTTTCTGTTTGGCTTATTTGCGCCATAAGCGAAAAGAGTCAAACATCGCCGGCCTGGCTTTCTTCTTGAACAATTTGACCTCGAGATTATCTAAGATTTCTGTGTCAAAGCTACCATATTGGGGCCATTTTACACCACCATCTTTTCTGGTGTATTTTATCCACACGTCATTGTACTTGATGGGGCCTACTCTTTGCTTGATATAGAGCTCATATGTTGGAGTTCCAATTGGAGGAACCGGACACGAATCCTCCAATCGGGAGTCCTTATTACAACCAAGACAAAACAAGTTTCCAAGTCTGCTAAGACCAGGCATCTTCGCTCACTAGTCTAGCTTCAAACTTCAAAGGATTATCGAATACGATATTCTCGTGAATACACGAGTCCCTCGGCTTTGGCGCTTGCAAGTTCCAAATCAAGGCGTATCACAAGGATACCAAAACTAAGAACAAAACTAAGGACTGGGAGACGCTCCACTTATACTTAACTGAAGTATTGATGATCGATGACGTCATTAGAAGACTCGTCTATCGTTTCGCTCTACCAAGTATCGATGGGTCCAAAACAGGGCGATAGTCAGGGCAGCAGTCCTTCGTAGCCGTCGGGACGCGGGGAACCTCGCAGCAAAGACCTTCGGAACCACGTCGACATACAGGGGTCTCTGAAGTGGCTGGCCGTCCTCTGGAATTTTCACAAGAAGCTCCTCACGAACATCTGGCTTGGACCGACACCGCTTGATACCGCCCCGAGTTGGGCGCCAAACTGAGGTACCGGGTTTTTAGGAACCCGGTGGTGTCAGGGGAACAACACCCAGAGACCTCTTGAGTCTTCCTGTTCTGGACCACAGAAACACGGAGTCTTCTAGGTGATGTCAAAGATCGAGTTTTATTGGCTGCAACCAAGTAACAAGCGTCCTAGAAGTACAACAGCACGGGTCGTATATTCTCAGGAGACTGTTCGTTTTTACAGAACCAGCCTTGTCCTTTTATACAAAAATATTAGCTGCGGGCAAGAATTCTTTACTTTATGGTACGGTCATATACCGTATTTTCCGGCGTATAAGACGACCCGGCGTATAAGACGACCCCCTACTTTGCTTGATAAAATTTAGGTTTTGTGCTATACTCGCCGTATAAGACGACCCCCACTTCCAGCGCAGTCCAAGGCAGTCCTGCATAGCCATTCCGAGAATGTATTTTGAACTTACCGTATTAGTGATTCTAATCCTCCTCCCTGTGGGTGAGCAGTAAGGCTTTATCAGTGGACAGTGTTACCTAAGCGTTTATTTTACAAACTCAAAGACTGAACTCAAACAAATTGGTTGTATAAACAATCTTGCTTTACTCGCAATATTTTTATTTAGAACCATATGAAAAACTGTACGGTACGGTAAACATAAATTAGTGCATGAAAAAGTGCAAGTGGATTAAACTTTCCATAACTTTTCATAAATCCAAGCGATTTCTACAGGATTTACAACGTTCCCTTTAAAAGCCTTCAAAATCTTCCTCTTCGTCATCTGATCTCATAAGTAAGTCAATGAGATCTTGTGGTACATCTGTAAGGCAGTCATCGTATGGATCTGGTACCAATTCCGTATCAGATGATGTGGTCTCTTCTTCGGCATCCTCTTCATCTTGCCACAAATAGTCGTCCTCCATACCATCTAATGAATTTGATATGCCACACTTCTTGAAAGACTTTATTACAGTTTCTGCATCAATGTCGTTCCAGGCCTTTATAACAAAGGTGCACAAAACATCCAACTGTGGAGCACGCATGTTTCCTCCTTTTGTGAATGTTTTTTCACCGCTAACCATCCACTCATTCCACTGTTCTCGGATTCGATCTTTAAATGGCTTGTTTAGGCACACATCCAGTGGCTGCACCAACAATGTCAATCCTCCAGGTATAACTGCAGCATCTGTTTTTAGTCTTGCCAGCCTTTGCTTGGTGCTTGGAGTTAAATGAGCCCTGAACATATCCCACACCAGTAGACTACGTCTTTGTAGAAGTCCACCTGGTCGCCTGCTCCATACATTATCAAGCCATAGCTTTACCCCTTCTTCATCCATCCATCCTTTCTCATTCACATGCACAAAACAACCAACAGGAAATTTGAGTTTCGGCATTGTTTTTCTTTTGAAAATAACCATTGGTCTCAGCTTTGCGCCATCAGCTGTGCATGCTAGTACCACTGTGAAACTGGACTTCTCATGTCCTGTTGTTTTTATTAAGATTGTCTTTTCACCTTTTTGATGGACAGTTTTATTGGCAATCATATCGAAATTCATTGTAGTTTCATCCATATTTCCGATGCTACTTAGCGCATAGCCATGTTCATTGCCCAGCCTAATAACGTAGTGATGGAAGCTATGCATTTTGGCATCAAGATCCGCAGGTAATTTTTGGGCAATTTTTGTCTTTTGCCGCAATACCAGATTATGCCTTCCCAAGAATCTGGTACACCAGGATACAGTGGCCTTAAATCTGTTGCTGAGATCTGGGTTAGATTTGGCCCACTGAAGTGCAACCAATCGGGTTTTATTTCGGGTCACGACATAACCGCTTTGCCGATGCTCGGCCACCATGTCTGCTACATGCTTTTCCAGTTCTGGCCAATGTGGGGTGCCTCTTCTTAATGCACACTTGCCCCTTGGCATACTCCGTAATGCTTTCTCATTTGCTCTCCAGGCCCGAACCATCTTTTCTGTCACTCCATATTGTCTTGCAGCAGCACAGTTATTATGTTCCATGGCAAAATCCACAACTTTAAGTTTGTAACTGGCTTCATATTTCCTTCTTCTTGCCACTGCTGGAGCCTTGCTGGGTTCTAAACTGCCAGCCATTTGCACTGGATGTACTGCTGGAGCCTTGCCGGGTTCTTCACTGTCTGCCATTTGCACTAGATGTGCTGCTGGAGCCTTGCCGGGTTCTTGACTGTCAGCCATTTGCACTGGATGCACTGGTGATGTACAGTATGAACAGGTGCATAGACTGGTGCTGTGCTGTACTGTCTTCACCACCACATGTACGGTACGGCAAATACGGTATCTGCTCACCAGACTGCCTTTCCTCTTCGCAACAACCAGCCAATCGCGGCAAGTGCTCTACTGCCTTCGGGAACATTCGGGAACATTCTACAGTCCCCTTTCTATGCCCAAGCCCATGTCAAGGAGAGAGGAGCGCGTGCCAAACGTGCCAAACGTGCCAAACGTGTCAACACACCGGGCGCTGCCATCTTCGGCGCTGGCTGCCCGTTACCATATACCGTATTTCGGACGTCCTGCTGCCTCGTCCTGCTGCCTCGTCTGCCTGGGGATGTGCAAGCTGTTGGAGGCGCATGTACAGCGGCAGCGGCAGTCGAGGTATGACTCATGGCGCCATTTGCTCGCTTGTGAAGCGGTTTGACACATTCGAGTGAAGTCCTCGCAATGAAAAAAACGCTCGCTTTCGATACTTGCACAGTTCATGGCGCGGGGCCTGGGTGTGGACGTTGCCAGGGCCGGTGGATGTATTTTTTAACATAAGGTGTGTTGTTTCTTGTTACATATTTCCTATTGTGAAGCGGTCTGACACCTTCGAGTGAAGTCCTCGCTATGAAAAAAAACGCTCGCTTTCGATACTTGCACAGTTCATGGCGCGGGGCCTGGGAGGGGACGTTGCCAGTGCCGGTGGCTGTATTTTTTAATTTGTTGTTTCTTGTTATTTTGTATTGTGAAGCGGTCTGACACCTTCGAGTGAAGTCCTCGCTATGAAAAAGCGCATGAAAACATACCATAAAATTTGGTACCCGGCGTATAAGACGACCCCCGACTTTCCAGAACATTTTACGGGGTTAAAAAGTCGTCTTATACGCCGGAAAATACGGTACATATTTCCAAAACAATGAAAAAGCGAAGTCATGATGGCAAACCCACATTTCGTATGTCCAGTTTGTGATGGATCACCCAGCCAGGCCCAGAACTCCCACCAGATATCGATGAAACCCCAATAAAATCGGGCACCTCCCCATCGTAAAACTAGTCATAAACAAGAAATAGGGACAGGTGTGTGTATGATAGAGCATGGTTTGTATGCAGTGAATGGTTTATGACATGTTGTGCCTTGATGCTATCTTACTCGGCCACTGGGCGAGGTACTGCCCGAACAGGTTTGGCTGGAGGCAGCTCGGCCAGGTCATGGGGAAGTCAGCAGAGGTGGACGTGTCCTTTCAGATCAAATTCGGCCTGGATCAATTGACTATGTAAGAGCAATCCACAAGATGGATGCCGCTCACAAAATGGAACCTGAGGGTTCAACACAGGAAGTGTGATTTAGGGGTGTTTGCATCACTCAATCGTGACGCAAATGCACAGGCATAATGACCTGATCATTACTGGTCTGCCGATACCAAATTCGTCATGGTATTATGATATTTTCTGACACGGGTGTTGGACCTCGATACCATATTATAGCAGGGCCCATAATTTTCAGAACCACAGACCCTCCTTTTGCCCTTATATAGGCAATAACTCATGCTAATCTGAGTCCAAATCTATATTCATGAAGTCATGGAGATGCTGCTGTAGCATCATCCTGTTGCTCAGTTCGTCCCTGGACACAGGCTTCCTTACACATCATGTAGCACAGAGGCCACATATTGCAGGAGCGCACTGTACACACAGGCAGAATAAGAACAGAATGGCTAAGATCACTCCAATGAATATCAGAATTTTCCACCCCCAGGCAGATATCAGTTCCCAGAACCACCCCAATAATGACCAGTCCCCTTTATCCACGTGGATGGACTCAGAGATCTTGTGCAGTTTGGAGATGGTCTGGTTTACTGTCGGAGCATTATCAGGGATGAAAATACAGCAACTGGATTGGATCACTCTACATACCCCACCACGGTCTGCAAGTATGACATCCAGGGCAACCCTATTTTGAAGAGTCATAAGGCGGTCCGACTGGAGCTCTGCAGTCAAGTTGCTAAGGGCACCAGCCGTTTCAATCACAGCGGATTCAACTACCCTCGTCAGTTGGCGAATGTTCCTGCTGTTCACCATAGGCCTCCAAAATGGCAGAAAACCTTTTGCGAAATCTCCAAACTCCTGTTCCGCAGTGTCGTCTTTACTCACGACGCCCCTAACTATCCTTGTCCCGTGGAAATCTGCCTCGGCCGTGTAGGTGGGTGGCAGCAGAAACGAAATAAAACATGTGCCCGAGAAGTCAGGGGGTAACCATGTATACGCTCTATCGTGGCAGACAAAGTAGGTGCCTTTAGCTGCTAGGAATGAGGGGGAGGTCTGAGACGAGAAAACATAAGTCTCAGTGCAGACACTCTTCCCCAACTGAGCTCTTCTACCATTTCCCTGCAGACACAGGTGACCCTGATGGGGTACTATCCAGATGGGGGAGGATTTCTTTGATTTCTGACTCTCAGCCAAGGAAATTCCATATTGGGTTACATTCCATCTGCTGTAGGGCGTCAATTCATCTCTGGGAATCGTTTTATAGGTGTCGACATCCCTACTCATATTTCTAATTCCCGCTACTAGTGCCTTGTTGCTTGAGTTTTTTTCTGGGACATATGGTTCGAGGGCAAACAGGAACATCGCTCGAAATGCCCACAGAGAACCATGGTAGCCAAATGGCAGGACAAAATACGGTATACCCTTGTCTGTTGTGTGTGGCATGAGGCCACATACCCAGCAATTCGTGGTGTTCATTACAGACTGGTGCTGGTGTAAGAGCTGGACGAATGAGTTATTTCCGAATTCTAATCTTCTGGCAGACTCGTGTTCAGGCAGAGGGTGAAAGGAGTGTGGGGAAATAGTAGGAGGAGGTGGGGGCTGCGCAGTGTATGCAAATGTGACTCGAAAGGTGAACAGAGCATAACCCACCAAAAACATCATTATGCTACACAACATTAAAATGCATATTAATAAAAATCTTTTCCTTGCCATCACAGTGCATATTGTCTTTTCAAAATTCGTAGATCTAGCAGGTCTCTCCATCTTTGGAAACTCCATCCTCTATGTTGCTGCCCGCGGTGGGAGATTGATTCTGCTAAAGAGTGCTTCTGTTCACTCCAGGGTAATTCCCTTAGACAAACCAGAACTGTTGACCTAACCGTCTCCAGCTGCACTCCCTAGACTTCGGCAACCGCGACCCTAGCAGCAGAACCAGATGGCGGTTCGAAAATCAAAAATGAGCAAATTTCCTGGATGAGAGAGCTGCATAATCAAAAATAGTTCTTGGGGGAAAGGAAAACTTTATTAGTTCGTTTTTCTTGGCCTTAGATTATATCGTTGTTTCCCTGGTATGGTGTGGTCTTCAAACAAGATTTCAGGTTCTGTAGTGTCCAACTGCATTGACGGTGGCACAAATCCTTGCAGAATATTGTCACTCTCCTTTTCTGTAGCAGTTCCTTTCAAACGGGCATCACTGAAAGGTAAGAAGCGAGGGACGGTCTCGGTCTCTGAGTCAGCAATTCCCTTCTGGACCCACCGGTCATAAGGGAGGGGTAACGGGACCCTTTTACAATGGGTGCCGTGCACCCAGTTCTTCTTTCCGTGGATACGTACTGCAGAGCGGGTAGCCAGCAACACCTGAAAGGGTCCGGACCAGCGAGACTGCTCGTTCTTTGTTCGTTGGAAATTCCGCACGAGAACCCAGGTGCCGGGCTCAATTGCGTGGCCTGGATCATCAGACGCTGGCGGAGAGGAACTGTGGACCTGTTGGTGTAAAACACGCAATTTAGTTGTCAATTTGTGCAAATAGTCAAGCAGTACAGGGTGCTCTATCTCACTGAGCTTCTTGGGCCTTGGCACTCCCCATATGTTGGCCGGGCGGCCAAACACGATTTCGTGTGGGCTAAGTCCCAGTCTGGAATAGACAGTCATTCTGGTAGATAGGAGTGCCAAAGGCAGGGCGTCTGGCCATTTAAGACCTGTGCTGGCTTGAATCTTGGCTAATTTTTGTTTTATGGTGCCGTTGTAGCACTCTACTAATCCAGCTGATTGGGGGTGATTTGCAGCGTGGAACTTTTGGTGTATGCCTACACTCTCACACACTCTCTTCATCACTCGTCCCACGAATTCACTCCCATTATCACTCCAGATCACTCGAGGCATTCCAAACCGGGGAAAGAATTCTTTGACCAGGGCTTTGGCTGTTGACAAGGCAGTATTGTCCTTAAGAGAGTACGCTTCCACCCACCTGGAGAAGGCACAAACAACAAGTACGTATTTCAGATTGGTGCACCTTTCCATGTGGATGAAGTCTAGCTGCAAGACCTCGAACGGATACGTTGGAGGCGCAAAATGACCAGCTGGAGTTGGGGTTCCCCTACCAGGATTGTATTTCAGACACACCATACAGTTTTTGACTACATTCTCTGCACATTTTGGGATGCCACTATTCTGCCACACTGGAGCCAACAACTTACAAATCCCTTTCACGCTGATATGAGCCATTCCATTAGCCATTGTCACAACTGCAAGCACGTATGCATCGGGTAGCAACCATTTCTGATGTTCTGACAATTCGACCCAACAACCATTCGCATCCAATCTTCCCTTGCTTTCTCTCCATTCATTCACCTCTTTCTCAGTGGCCTCGGATTGTATGGACTTCACACTCTCAATTGTGTCCTCACACATTCCAACATCATCAACCCATCTCGCAGGACGTGCAACATACATTCGGCTCATCACGTTCCTTGCAGTCTCTTTCGCAACTTCGTCTGCAAATGCATTCCCACGACCAACATCATCTTGAATCTTTCTGTGTGCACTGCACTTCACAATCGTACTTGTAGTGGCAATGTCAGTGACTCGAGAAGCTCATTTACCAGCTGACCATGTTGGATTTTCGTGCCATGCGATGTCAAGAACCCACGTTCATGCACAATCGCCCAAAGCTGTGAGCCACGCCAAAGGCGTATTGGCTGTCCGTGTACACATTCACCCGTTTCCCTTTTGCCAACACACATGCTCTTGGAAGTGCAATTAACTCTGCTGCTTGCGCAGAATTATGTGGTATACGCTCAGTTTCAACAATCGTGTGCAAAGTCGTTACAGCATATGCTGCAGTCGTATCACCATTCGGCAACTTGAAACATGAACCATCAACCCATAAAGCATCATTACATTCAGGAAGGGGAGTGCCCTGTAAGTCTACTCTCCCTTTTGTCTCTTCTTCTGTCCTAAAACAGCAATCATGTCGTTCAACCTCATCTGTCTCTGCTGGAATGGGCAATAACGTGGCTCGGTTGAGAGTATCACACCTCTTTATGAGTACGTGACTCGCTAACAGTGTCAGCTCATAGCTTGACAGTCGAGCACTAGTTAAGCGCTGTGTCCTTGTTCTGTTTAGCAAAATGTCTACAGCATGTGGGACCATAACGACTAGTGTATTGTTCATTACTATCCCAGCAGACTGTCGAATACAGACAGCTGCTGCCGCAGTGGCCCTCAAGCAACTTGGCAATGCCTTAGCTACGGGATCTAGAGTTGTTGAAAAGTACGCGCATGGACGCTGTTTGTCCCCAAAGGATTGTGTCAGGACTGATAATGCGCAACCTTCCTTCTCATGCACATATAATGTGAAAGGCTTACTGTAGTCAGGGGTGCCCAACACAGGATCCGAACACAACGCATCAGGCAACTCGTGAAAGCTTTTCTGACAATCGTCAGACCATGGAATGGGTTCCGGTGTATCCTTGCAAGTTAATGCCACCAAAGGTTTTGCCAACAATGAAAAATTTGGTATCCATTGCCTGCAATATGATGTAATGCCCAAGAACGCACGCACTTCTCTCTGTGTCCTTGGGACACCCAATTTTGCAATTGCCTGTATTCTCTCTGGGGTCAATCTCCTTCCCTCCTTCAATAAGATGTGACCTAAGTAGGTCACTTCTTGTCGACAAAATTGCAATTTTGAAAGAGAGACTTTGTGCTTCATGTCACATAAATGACGCAACAATGACAATGTGGCTTGCTTTCAAATCTCCTCAGTATCTGCAGCGACTAGCAAATCGTCTACATACTGAATGAGAGTTGCACCATCTGGTAGGACAATCGTGTCAAGTTGTGATTTCAGAGCTTGACTGAATATAGATGGGCTTTCACAGTAGCCCTGAGGAGCGCGTTTGAAGCGGAAGCTTCGTCCTCCTAAATTGAACCCAAAAATATCTCTGCACTCCCTCGGCAATAGGGATGCTGAAGAAAGCATTCTTCAGGTCAATTACCGAGAACCAAGTGGCTGAAGCTGGGACCATTGTTAATAGCGCAGTGATATCAGGAACAACTGGAAACTGTGGCACAACAATCTTGTTCACTTCTCTAAGATCAATCACGAATCTATAGACAGGTGGCTGTGAAGGGTCAGTACGCTTTAAGACAGGCAAAACAGGACTGTTACAAATGTTGCCTGTTGTCTCTTCAATGACATCTTTCTCAATCAGGTCGTAAATGATAGCTAACAACGCTTTTTCACCTTCGCTAGAGATCTTGTATTGGGGAATACGTGGCAACCTAACATTGGCTTTCAATGTTATGACATATGGCGCTATCTCCAGAAGACCCACATCATTAGAACCAGTAGCCCAAAGTATATCTGGAAGAAACGACAATTCTGTTGGGATATTCTCTCTCGACAAATACATTGGAGAAACCACTTCCTTACCTAGGGTAAGTTGTACTCCCGAAGGAGAACAGTACAAGGTTGCATATAATCTCTTTAACAGATCCAATCCCAACAAATTTTCACCACAACCTGTTGTAAGAATGAGGGGTGCTTCCAATTCGCATGGCCCAACAGAAAGTGACATAGGACTAGAAATCGGGTTCCTAACCGGGGCGCCAGAAAAACCTACTGAAACATTCATTTCACCAGACAAAGGTGCGCCATGAAGTTTCGAGTGCATAATAGAACTTTTTGTAGCAGCAGTATCCAGCAGAAGGGGTTCTAACACACCTGATGTAATCACCTCAACATAAGGTCCATTCTGATCTACTGGAACTGAAACAACTCCCTCTCTTTGTCTATGGCTGTCCTAGCAATTATTACCCTCATTTTCGTTCTCTGCATAGTAGTCATCAACATAGTACTGAGCTGTCCTAGAAGGCGCATTATTCTGTTGATCAAAGCTGTTCATGGAATTTTGAGACGGAAAAGAAGTAGCATTCTTGGGGAAATTTCCACGACCCCTACCCCTAGGAGCCTGCTGAACACCTCTACCTCTTGCACCAGAAACACCATTCAAACGTCGCGATAAAGCTGGACAACTACTCTTGAAATGACCCTCTTCTTTGCAATACGCACACTGATTCGGACCATACGGTAAACGCTGCTGAGAAGACTAATTTCTTTGCGAGCTTCTCGAATACTGCTGTGGTTGCTGATAATCTTGCTGATTATTATTACGAGGTGGATAAGTTTGCTGGATGAAGGACCTTAGTTTTCAAATCTTTAGTCTTTTTGTCTGCCTTTTCTAGCTCGTCTTTGCGCCTATTTTCATAGTACTGGGCTGTGGCTAGAATCTGCACTGACATGGAAACAGCCCAAGCACTCTGAATCTTTCAATTTATTACACAGTTCGGGAAGCAGATTATGTACGAATTTGTCTACAAACAATCTTTGGCCACCCTCGGTAGCCATATCCTGACCACTATGATCGACGAAAGTCTCCTCAAACCTCGTGAAAAAGTCAGACACATTCTCATCTTTCTTCTGCTTGCACGCAGACAACTTGTCCCAATTCACACGTAATTCAGGCATTAAAGTCTTCATATATGTGATAATCCTGCCAGGATGTTCCGCTACTAAAGGCTCAGGCTTAGAGCCACCAACTTGTCTAGCATCAGCAGCAGTGATATGAGCCCATGTGTCACCTAATTCTTGGTCATGATCTGTATGACGAATCTTACTCCATAAAGGCTGTGGGACAACATTTCCAAACAACATGTCTACATCCGCTAAATTCATTATACATGAGCTGGCAGTCTGTGATAACTCCTTATAATATCCTGCCGATTTTTGCGAGGATCAGGCAATGTCTGTTTTAGCGCTAGAACTTCAGATCTTTTCCATGGAACATGTACCCATACACACTGGAAATGCGGGGGAATCGCTGGATTCGCATTCGCATCACCTTCCCTCCAAACTGGAGGAACCTCTCTCATGGGATACTGTCGTGCCTTTTTCCTACCTGGAATGTCATCCTCATACAATGACCTAGAATTGTTCCCCTTACTCCTGTAAGATACAACAGATCTATTGCTCGTTCAACATCGGCTCCTACAATCATGCCTTCATAGAACTTGAAACGCATACGGAATAATTCCTTCATGTTGCGTTCTGGATCATTTGTCTGCAAATCTTCGCAGAGATATACACACATCTCTTCGAATACATATCTCTGTGTAGGTGCTTCCCACTGACTGAAAACTTCCATAACAGACTCAACATCATACTTTACAGTATCAGTAACCCATTTACGTGCTAACTCATTCAGCACTTCTCTTTCCTGATAATCAGGCAGTCGACTTCGTAGCTGTCTACGTCCAGTTTTAGGGGTCGTCTTAGGCGACCCAAAGAAAGGGGAGAAAAGACCAGTGACAGTGTTTGTCACTCTGTGTCTAACAGAAGGGGAAGCAGGTGGAAAGGCAGAAACGTCAGAATAACCAGGCTGATGGAAAGCAGAAGTCGAGGCAATAGCAGAAGAAGTATCAGGAGAAATTGTTGGAGCAGTAGGCAAAGTCGTAGAAAAAGTAGATAGAGTATGTAGCAAAGGCGGCGGCCCTTGAGAGGGCTGCGCCGGAGGAGTAGAAACCAGCTGAAGAGGAGCTGGTGCTTGTGTAAGAACTGGCGTTCGTGCACCGGGGCGCGGTATAACAAACCGCCGCGGGGGTGCAGTAGCATCTTGTGCATAGGGGGGTGGTGAACTCAACAAGTGGGACATTAGAGGATCGCTATCAATTTTCTCCGTTGATCCTTGTCCTCTACGTGGCAACATTGGGTAGCATTTATGTACTGCTAACTTCTTGCTTCTAAGCATTTGTTCACTCTCTTGCTCTTCCTCATTATCCCTGTATGCAACGGCAGCTTGTACCATTGACATACCTCTTTTATTTTTCTTTGCTAATTTCATTTCTTTCTGTTTGGCTTCTTTGCGCCATAAGCGAAAAGAGTCAAACATCGCCGGCCTGGCTTTCTTCTTGAACAATTTGATCTCGAGATTATCTAAGATTTCTGTGTCAAAGCTACCATATTGGGGCCATTTTACAACACCATCTTTTCTGGTGTATTTTAGCCACACGTCATTGTACTTGATGGGGCCTACTCCGTGCTTGATATAGAGCTCATATGTTGGAGTTCCAATTGGAGGAACCGGACACGAATCCTCCAATCGGGAGTCCTTATTACAACCAAGACAAAACAAGTTTCCAAGTCTGCTAAGACCAGGCATCTTCGCTCACTAGTCTAGCTTCAAACTTCAAAGGATTATCGAATACGATATTCTCGTGAATACACGAGTCCCTCGGCTTTGGCGCTTGAAAGTTCCAAATCAAGGCGTATCACAAGGATACCAAAACTAAGAACAAAACTAAGGACTGGGAGACGCTCCACTTATACTTAACTGAAGTATTGATGATCGATGACATCATTAGAAGACTCGTCTATCGTTTCGCTCTACCAAGTATCGATGGGTCCAAAACAGGGCGATAGTCAGGGCAGCAGTCCTTCGTAGCCGTCGGGACGCGGGGAACCTCGCAGCAAAGACCTTCGGAACTACGTCGACAAACAGGGGTCGCTGAAGTGGCTGGCCGTCCTCTGGAATTTTCACAAGAAGCTCCTCACGAACATCTGGCTTGGACCGACACCGCTTGATACCGCCCCGAGTTGGGCGCCAAACTGAGGTACCGGGTTTTTAGGAACACGGTGGTGTCAGGGGAACAACACCCAGAGAGCTCTTGATTCTTCCTGTTCTGGAACACAGAAACACGGAGTCTTCTAGGTGATGTCAAAGATCGAGTTTTATTGGCTGCAACCAAGTAACAAGCGTCCTAGAAGTACAACAGCACGGGTCGTATATTCTCAGGAGACTGTTCGTTTTTACAGAACCAGCCTTGTCCTTTTATACAAAAATATTAGCTGCGGGCAAAAATTCTTTACTTTATGGTACGGTCATATACATATTTCCAAAACAATGAAAAAGCGAAGTCATGATGGCAAACCCACATTTCGTATGTCCAGTTCGTGATGGATCACCCAGCCAGGCCCAGAACTCCCATCAGATATCGATGAAACCCCAATAAAATCGGGCACCTCCCCATCATAAAACTAGTCATAAACAAGAAATAGGGACAGGTGTGTGTATGATAGAGCATGGCTTGTATGCAGTGATTGGTTTATGACATGTTGTGCCTTGATGCTATCTTACTCGGCCACTGGGCGAGGTACTGCCCGAACAGGTTTGGCTGGAGGCAGTGGAGGCAGCTCGGCCAGGTCATGGGGAAGTCAGCAGAGGTGGACGTGTCCTTTCAGATCAATTGACTATGTAAGGGCAATCCACAAGATGGATGCCGCTCACAAAATGGAACCCGAGGGTTCAACACAGGAAGTGTGATTTAGGGGTGTTTGCGTCACTCAACCGTGACACAAATGCACAGGCATAATGACCTGATCATTACCGGTCTGCCGATACCAAATTCGTCATGGTATGATGATATTTTCTGACACGGGTGTTGGACCTCGATACCATATTATAGCAGAGCCCATAATTTTCAGAACCACACTGCAGTGCACAGAGAGGGACTACGCAATAATGCCATGGAACTCGTGCCTCTTGAGACACAGATTGAAACAGTTCGTCAAGAAACACCAGTCTACAATGATGCGGCATTAGAATGTGCTACCGAAAGACAAATTGAAAGAACAATTCCAACAATTGACAGAACTGCCTCTGGCTACTTCATCAACTTCGATAACTTTTCTGAGGATCAAAGCAACCCAGAGGTGATGCCAGAAACAAAAAAGACTTTTAAAGAAAAAGCAACAGAACTCTTTCATCAACTCAAGGAAATTTATCTTATTTCTCCATGGTTAGACTTCTGGTTTGGTCTAGGTATATTTTTCCTTCTGCTTTGGCTCATCATGGTACTTTGTTTGGGAAAATTTATTGAAGGAAAATACAATACAATGGACACAGCAAGTCAGAACATCAACTTAGTCCTCAAACCACACAGATCATCCCACGTGAAGAAAAGAGAACTGTCAACAGTAAATGTCACAGCCATCCCAATACCCGGTGGGGTAGTATGGGACAAAACTGACTATGAAATATATGGTCCGGTCGAAATCCTGAAGTATCCTCATCAATTCAAGGTTTCCTTAAGTGACTTTGTAAAACCTAGTACATTCTCTGATGATTGGGACTTTGAAGGTATTAATAATATGATGTCTGATTTAGTAATGTCAGCAAGTTTTACAGATCATGATTATTTACAAGGTTCGTCTAGTAATGAACAGATGTTCTGCTACACACACTATGGTGATCATTACTTGCATAAATCTGCACAACCTAGAAATGTTTTTAAGTATAACCAATGGGAACATTGTGCTACACCACCTAAAAGCAGTTCTAAAACATTCTATGAGAAATTCCAGTACTTCTCAGGGTTTAACACCAGTGATGCAGAAACGTTTTATTATAAACTGTTAGATAAAACAGGATTGAAAACAATGCTGACAAATACTAAATTGATATATTCAGAAGCATTTTATGAAAAAATGATGACGTTTGGTTTTGATTATTGGAAAAATAACATTGAAACAAAAACAATATGGGGTACAAAAGATTGGCAGGTACAAGGCCTAGAAGCACTATTTCGAGCCTGCATGATCCCAGAGCAAATAATGTTTTTAAATGAAACAATTCAACAAACAACCTGTCTTGGCCTAGCTAAGATCAAAGACCTTAACAAACCGTCTATTCCGAAGCCAATACCTGATAATGCAACAATAGATATTGAGATAGACGTATCTAAAATTTTACATCTAAACAGAACACATCCTGATTGGAAAAAGTGGTTAATCTGGCCTACTGACACAAACAACTGTCAAGATAGATTCCTGAATAAAACACAGGGGTTAACAATGACCAGACAAGACCCTAGATACTCCCAGAGACAACATCCAGGGATAGTAACAACATACAGTGTAGGGAAGCTGTGCCTGGAATGGCTAGAATCATCCACACTGGCTGAAATTAAGCAACACTTATCTTTACTTAAAGATGGTGCTGATTTGCGCGATTTCATTCTGGGACCACGCAAACAGCGTCAAAAGCGTTTCATAGCGACCAGCATCTATGCAGCATACAACGAGGCTTGGAAAGTCACACAAATTGAAACAGCTGAAAAAATTCGAGAAATTGATCGTATTAATTTGGAAAAATCACTTTCTGTAGTGGACAATGGGTTAATGACTCTGTCCTCCAGAATATATTCACTGGACAGTATTGTATCATCTGCCATAGATATAATAGACAAAGACTTGCTAATGTTACAGCATGGCCAGTCACAATTGCGTTCTATTTTACAGTTAGGCTGGACGCTGCAAAATCTTCGTTCAGGCTATGTGCCTTGGCGTTTAATCAACACAACGTCATTGTTTTCCATCTTTAACCTTACTGATAAACAAATCAGCTTGGCACAGAAAGGAGCAGAATATACAATCCTGAGCATCGAAAAACGTGAGAGATTACCTTTGACAATGTCAGAAAGCCCTGTCATTGAATGGATAATACTCGGGATTATCACAATTCCGATAACAACTTTCCAATTTAAAAATTGCCTTGAATACATACCTACTGGCCAGTATAAACGATTGGGTAAAGGATACATTAAGTCAACATGGAAATTACCATACACACACACATGCTATAGTGACAGCAACAAAAATGTATTTCTTAGTGGTGAAAACTGTAAACATTTACTAAGCGGTATACTTTTGTGCCAGGGTATTAATTTACACGGAGCCTGTGAAGGTAATTCAAACAACCTTTCATGCCACCAACATGTCACACCTGCAACGCAGATAGAGCCTTTCTTTATGCAACTCGCAAATGGGAGTTACATTCTAATAACGGATCACAGCTGTTGTGGCCTTTGCCAGGAAAAGCCTATCTCGTAAGCGTAACATCCATGGTCAGATGCTGTATGCAAGCATTGTTTCCAAACGGCCCTGGAGACACTGAGACTCCCATATGGCCTTGTCTGAATTTCTCTTCTATACAAATTGATACTTTAAGCAGAATGAAGTCAGTGCTTTTACAGACAACAGTGCCCATCACGTCATCAAAAGAGACGTATGAACTCCAAGTTGCAAGGACAACATCAGAGATTCATGACCTTTTATGGACAAATTGCCCCGTGCATTTCACAGAAATGCTTAGCCAACTCCTTAACATGTCTAGTGCCACAGGCATCCAAGGCATATTTAAGACAATTTTTACGGGACTGCTAACACCATTTCAAGCAATTCTGGGAATCATTCCTAATTTTGTCCATTCAGTCTTTGGCGGCATACCCCTATTGTTGGGACTTGTAGCAGGCATTTTATTTTTGACCTTCCTGCTCCGATATGGCAAGCCAAAACTCAGACATGACTCCGACAGGGATGGAAGAAACGATCCTAGCAATCCGCTACTGGGACAGAATAACTAGAGTCCTTGGATTGGCCAGGCTGAGAGATCTAAACATTACCTGGTTTCTTTCGTTCAGACCGATATGGCAGACGTGCATCTTACCTGTGCTTCGATGTATGCTATGCGGAGATGAGTGCGTGTTGGACATCTGTCTTGCACTTCCATCAGCAGTACCAATGGATATCAATACTTTGCTAAGTCCTATAACGGCTCATGCATTGTGTTGTCCCCAGCGGCTACCAATCCTGATGACCGCATTCGTTGAGACTCCTGTGCTACGACTAGGTGGTAACAGTGGAGCGAGAAATAAAAGCAACATCACCCAGGTACGACCTTCTGTGAGCATTGCTGATCCAGACTTTGATGATAGCAATCATTCTCACACCTGCCAAGTTACAGCACTATCGAACTTGGTCGAACTGTCACCTGATTTTGTAGACCAACTCTTTGAGAGCCTGTCTGATATGATGTTCTCCCCCGAACAGAAACAATAATTTTGAAAAGCATTCCGACACACAGCGTTCCCATGAACTCTGAATTCGGCCTTCAGTTTTGATCAACAAAAACTGCTGAAAAGCGTTGGAACTCTATTCCCCCGTTCAACAAGAACTTTTTTGAATTGAACACTTTTAAAAAAATATATATTTACCTTTTTCTGGCACGATATTCTTTGCTTAAAGTAGACCTATTCATAAAGAACAGAAGCTTCTATTTTTAGATAAATCTAGAGACATAATAACTTTACATCAGCCTTTAGCTCATTTTATAACAAATGCATTTATATGTGATGAAATTATCTTGCCTTTCTTTTCTGTATTCAGAGATATTTCATGTGTCATTTTTTCGCAAAATCGTTCACTGATTACATATGCTATAATTTTGAATGATTTCTATGCTTAAAGACGTACAGTACATTCCATGTATTTCAAATACGCCATTTCAAATGCATATATGTATTTTGGGGTGGGTAATGTTACACATGCATCTTTTGCTATAGTTTTAGTAAATTGACGGGCATAAATTCGTGGAGTGGGTGTCGCGTTCTAATCTAGGACCCTGATCAATACTGTGACCTTATGCCCCTATACGGCAATAATCCATTTATTCCCCGATATTGGCATAAACGATCAAATGCAATATTCAGAAACTCGTCTCCGGCCTCACACGATCAGAGCCACATTTCAGAATCACTTCCTCTGCAGCTTCCTCTGCAGCTCATTAGAGCAAATGACACAGCAGAAGCCACTATCTAAGATTCCTAGATTGCACTCCGAGTTCTTCAACAAGATAAAAACTCAGCAACCTGGGAAAGCCCCGCTTGCTATGTTTTGATTAGTAATAGAACTCTAATGAGCACGAAGAGACGATCACTTCCTAGTGACATCTTTATTGACGTCTTATGTCCAAAAACTTACGTCAAACCAGGCACCTTTCAGGTATAAATATTACCAACGTTGCCTTAAGCAAACGCTGATGCTGATGCTATCGCTGCCTCAACGACATCGATGATAGCGATGGTGTGATAAACATAGGAGCAGAACAGCTGTCCCCCTGCAGAGCCCAGCAGATACTAGCTGCCCACAGACGCTGCCCCTCCTCCTCTTCCTTGATGCGCTGAGAGAGACGCTGTCTTTTCTCCTGCCGAGAAATCCAGCTCCGGCGTTTCCAGCCCACTCTTGCGAGTGACTGGGATATCGAGTCCTGGAAGGAGATACAAGACCTCCAACATTCTATTCCAGAGGTATGGTGTTGACTAAACCCTTAGAGAGAATTCTTGAAGCAAACCTTGGCAAAACCAACTTAACTAAAACTGCTACTTACTTACTCCCTCCCAAGTATTAGGCTTAGGTCAGGTACACTGGGGTAGGCGTAGTTAGAATATATGAATGTATGTATATATGAATGTATGTATATATGAATGTATATATGTTTTATTAATTTTAAACCATTGTATGGCTAAGAAACCATATCAATGTTTTTACAGTATTATTTCGCAATACTCATTTTACTGTACGCACTTTTTATAATAACTAGTCTTGCAATTGTGGCAATTCATTTCTCTTGTATGAGAAGAAAGACTGTTCAATAAATAATACATTTTTATTGAAAACGCCCGTCTCTCTATTCTCTGCACTTTGGTGAAAATAATCTGCACAAAACTGACTGAGTAAAATAACTGTCTATTGTATCACACGACTCTAGAGATTGACTCTTATTCTGAGGAGCAAAGTTGTCATGTTTATGCGGTTGTTGGAAAACTGAATCCCTTCTTGTCTGTACCAGGGAAGCTGATCACTTCCTATTCAGTCAAGAAAGTTTCCAGTGACCTCTGAGCTAGTTGGTAACAAATCCAATTAAGTTTAGCATAGTCAGTGGAGACCTGGAAGATCCGCACTTCTACGTCCATACTACTGTTTATGTTATTCCAATGTGCAGGGCCTATTGGGAAAATAGGAACTACACTACACTCCCATCTCTTCTAGTGCGGATGATAATGTAAGAACTGTAACAAGATCACCATCAAGGGCTGTATTGAGAAATAATTGTCTTCCGTCACACAGTAGTTTGTAGTTCTTTATTTGTCTTTTATATGTACATTCCCCCATTCCCTTCCAAGGTAGAGTATAGTTTGCGAAGCACGACTCTCTTGTGGCCCATTCCCCAGATTAAGTCCATAAGAACAGAAACAGAGTCCAATGTCCTGAAGAAGCGCCGAGGCGGGTAAACTAGAGGTGTCGAAAATCAGTATAAATGTATTAACAGCATTTTTGCAACTTCCACTCTACCCATGGGTCGATAGTGGCAGGGAGCCCCAAAACGACAGGGAGCTGCTAACATTGGACATCACCTAAATTGCCCAGTATAAGTTCATCATCGGTGTGGTAAGTTCACCCCTAAATACCTGAAGATGTCAGGGTGCCAACCCAGTGCTAATTGGGGCAGCACTTCCTGTTCTAAGTTGTGAGTTTGCACATTGAACATAAGTTGGATTTGGTCCAATTTAGCCTCAGTCCAGAAGTCCTACCAAAAACGTCTAGAACATCCATCACCTGTGGTAGATCGCCTGCACATTCCTGAGGTACACAAATGCATCATCAGCATACATTGATATGGCCTCTCAATTTGGCCCACTCCGTATACCGACTGCTGGGTCCTGCGAACGAAACAGGCCAGCGAACAGGTCCATGACTAAGGGTAGTGTCTCAGCCTGAGTATGGCTCTTACTGCGGTGCCACTCAGATGTTGCTGAGGAGGATGTGGGCGGTACCACTACACTACTGGGGACAGGTCTAGAAATGCCTCCCTCTTCTTCACCTTCTACCGCAATAATATCGTCCCCTGATTCTTCATGCCCAACTTCAATGGGTTGAGTTGGGGTAGTTTTACTTAACGAAAGTGCTGATGTGCGTGAAACTAGGTTCATAAATACTGCACTGGATAAATCTCCTCTACACCAACACGCTGGCCCGCATCCAGACAGGCAGAGATCTCAGTTTCTTTTGAAGCATGAGCCTAAGTGGGTTAATGAAAACAACAGCACCACAAAGGAAAGTAATCCATCCTACCATTAACAGCATGCTTAGGTTGGAGGGGCAGTTCCAACGCAACCACCCAAAGGCACGGTTGTACAATGTGAAGCTTGCTAAAATGTTAGCAATGGACCTTCTCCCTTTTTCATTTATGGAAGGGGTGGGTTTCCTTAAATTTGTGTCAGCCATCTCCCCTAAATGGAAGGTACCCAGCCGGTCCTATTTTGCAAGAAACCTGTGGAAAAGTCCCCAACTATGAAACTTCCAAGTGGTTGAATCCTGGTCAGTTTTATCCAAAATCCATCCTCACAATCTGTATTTCATACAGAAAATGTCAATATATAATCACACTTAAAACTCCACTCCTGAATTAATGCAAGCACTCTCGCAATCACGCTGGGACACTCACCCAAAACAAATATTATATAACCCTGTGTTTAAATATTAGATTGTGCATGAGTCAGGCTCCCACTCAAACCCGCTTTAAAAGAGACCAGCCAATGCAATAATAAAAATACATTAACACAACCAAGATTCCCCAAAATGAATAATCCCTGAAGTTAATACAAACTGCATATCCATCGCCCTGACAGCCTAGTAATGCTGCATGTGTGTGGCGTGCTGGATTGTAAATGCCATTTTTGTATTGTGTGTCTTAAGACCATCCATGTCTGTGACTAGTGTTGCCATCTCAGCTGGTTTTAGGTGTCAACCCTGTCTGTAACATCTAAAAATCTAAAACCCCAGTTCTTTATAGGTATAAATGCTTGCTTATGTGAAATATTCAATGCTGGAGCCTGGAGGCAGCTGTTCCATCAGCGGCCACCAGAGGGCGCTCCTCGCCTGCTGATGAAACCCACTGAACTGCATATTGGATGAAAGGAGAAGGGTTTCCTCTTCCGGGTCAGCGGTGGCAAAAACAGCACCAGCAGCGATGCTGACATCACTTCCGGCCTCTCCTGGTGTGTTCAGCCTGCTCCAGAGCTGGAAAATCACCCCTGTCTGGTGGGCAGTTACCTTCATCTTCCGACCCTCTCAGACCCCAGATCTGCCCCCCCCCTCAGATCCCAGATCAGCCCCCTCCCAGACCTCATATCTGCCCCTCCCCCCAAGCCCCAGGGGGAGGAGAGAGCCTGGACAGGTTTCTGCTCAGGTCTCTGCTCAGGTAGGAGATTGTTAGCACCTTCTGCTGTGTTTGTAGAAATAGACTGAATAATCCTGGAGGGAATCTCTGCAGGAGCCGGGCTGAGATGGGCTCTTCTATCTGGGGGCCCCTGGGGCTGAGCTGGGCTCTTCTATCCGGGGGCCTCTGGGGCTAAGCTGGGCACTTCTATCCAGGGGCCCCTGGGGCTGAGCTGGGCTCTTCTATTTGGGGGCCCCTGGGGCTGAGCTGGGCTCTTCTGTCCGGGGGCCCTGAGGCTGAGCAGGGCCCTTCTATCCGGGGGCCCCTGGGGCTGAGCTGGGCTCTTTTATCCGGGGCCCCTGGTGCTGAGCTGGGCCCTTCTATTTGGGGGCCCTGGGGCTGAGCTGGGATCTTCTATCTGGGGGCCTCTGGGGCTAAGCTGGGCTCTTCTTTCCAAGGGCCCCTGGGGCTGAGCTGGGCTCTTCTATCCGGGCCCCTGGGGCTGAACTGGGCTCTTCTATCCGGGGGCCCAGAGGCTGAGCTGGGCCCTTCTATCCAGGGGCCCCTGGGGCTGAGCTAGTCTCTTCTATCCGGGGCCCCTGGGGCTGAGCTGGGCTCTTCTATCGGGGGCCCCTGGGGCTGAGCTGGGCTCTTCTATCCAGGGGCCCTGGGGCAGAGCTGGGCTCTTCTATCCGGGGGCCCCTGGGGCTGAGCTGGGCTCTTCTATGCAGGGGCCCCTGGGGCTGAGCTGGGCTCTTCTATTCGGGGGCCCTGGGGCTCAGTTGCGCTCTTCTATTCGGGGGCCCTGGGGCTGAGCTGGGCTCTTCTATCCGGGGGCCCCTGGGGCTGAGCTGGGCTCTCCTATCCAAGGGCCCTGGGGCTGAGCTGGGCTCTTCTATCCGGAGCCTCTGGGGCTGAGCTGGGCTCTTCTATCCGGGGGCCCCTGGGGCTGAGCTGGGCTCTTCTATCTGAGGACCCCTGGGGCTGAGCTGGGCTCTTCTATCCAGGGGCCCTGAGGCTGAGCTGGGCTCTTCTATCCAGGGGCCATGGGGCTGAGCTGGGCTCTTCTATCCGGGGGCCCCTGGGCTGAGCTGGGATCTTCCGTCCGGTGCCCCTGGGGCTGAGCTGGGCTCTTCTATCCGGGGCCCCTAGGGGGCTTTCCTTCCAGCCCTGGGGGTGTTTGTGGGCATCATGTGTGTTAAAGAGCCCTGCACTGCTGCACTGCATCTTACTGCGCTGTGAGGAGTCTGTGCGTGCTGCACTGTATTTCACTGCACTGTAAGTTATCTGTGTGCACTGCCTCCTAATGCACTCTGATGAATCTCGGCATACTGGACTGTATATTACTGCACTATGGTAAATATGTTCCACTGCACCTTCCTGTACTGTGAGGAATCTGTGCATGCTGCTCTACATACTACTGCACTGTGAGGAATCAGTACCACTGCACTTATCTGTACTGCACATGCATTCTACCCGTATCCTACTGCACTGTGAGACACCTGTGCATGCTTCACTGCTTTTTACAGCATTGAGGAATCTGTGCACACTGCTTTTTATTACACTTTACGAAATTTGAGCACGCTGCGGTGCATTATACCGCAATATGACGGATCTGTGCACACTGTACTGCATCTTACTACACTTTAAGAAATCTGTGCACGCTGCACTGCATCTTACTACAATGTGAAGAATCTGTGCACACTGCACTGCATCTTACTACTCTTTAAGAAATCTGTGCACACTGCACTGCATCTTACTGCACTTTAAGAAATCTGTGCACACTGTGCTGTATTTACTACACTGAGTAATCTGTTCACACCTCGCTATTTTTTCTGTGTGACGGCAATATATGGGCTGCACTGCTTTTTGTTGGACTGACGAATCTGTGCACACTGCACTGCTTTTTACTATGCTCTGTGTATACACTTCATTACTTGTAATTGACTATGATAAAGCATTGCATGCAGTAGTTTACCAAACAATGAGATATATGTGCACACTGCACTACTGTTTGCTACACCTTGAGAAATAATGGGACGCTGCAAAGTCTTTTACTACTTGAGGAGAAATCAGTGTACACTTCAGTGATGTTTACTGTACTCTGGAATCTGTACACACTATGCTGCTGTATGAGAAATATGTGCACAATGGATTGTGCATTCTGAACTGCTGTTTAATACACTTTGAAACATCTTTTAACGCTACTGAGATTTGTTCTGATCAATTAGTAATGTGTGCGTACCTCACTGCTTTTATGCTAAACTGTTGGAGCACTATTAGCACTATGAGAAATCTGTTATGCCCTTTGGTTTAAAAAATGCCCATGTCACCTTCCAGTGGTTGGTGAATCAAGTCCTGACTGGGTTGGAGTCCTTTAGTACAGCCTATCTTGATGGTATTGCTGTCTTTAGTTCCACCTGGCAGGATCACCTGATCCACCTTGGGACGGTTTTAAAAGGCCTGCAAACTGCAGGCCTAACCATCAAGTCATCCAAATGCCAGCTAGGACAGGGCATCTGTGGTGTACTAGGGCCACCTTGTTGGTGGAGGCCAGGTACATCCCTTAGAGCCCAAGAGCCAGGTTATCCTGGACTAGGCATCTCCAACAACCCAGGCCCAAGTCAGGGCATTCCTTGGCTTGACTGGGTACTACAGGAGGGTTGTGAAGGGATATGGGTCCATTGTGTCTCCCCTCACAGAACCCACCTCCAAGTAAATGCCCATAAAGGTAAACTGGACAGTTAGTTGTCAAAAGGCTTTAGACACCCTGAAAGAAGCAATGGGCTCCTTCTAATCAGGTACCCAGGGCCTATGTTTCTTCCCTAAAACTGTTATGAAGCCTAACCCCAATTGGCATCTCTGGCCACATGTCAGCCCCTAGTAAATGGTACCACATGTACCAAGGGCACTGTGACCAGAAAAGACCCCTAAGGGCGGCACCACTTATTGTGCCACCCTTAGAGGCCCTGTACCCTGACACTCACACACTGCCCTTGCAGGCTGTGTGTCTTGGTACAGAACAAAGTGAAGAGTCGATATGGCAAACATCTCTGTGTGCCCTGCTCACAAACCACTGCCCTGGCATAGATCAGTCACCCCTCTAGCTGGCTGCCCTATGCCAGTGGTGAGGGTACAAGTGCATGAGCCCTGTGCCCCTACAGTACCCAGGGCCATTCCAGGGCACTGTAAGTGCAGTGCTGCCATTAAGAGTATATGGTGCTAGGAGTTTGTCATCACGAAATCCACAACCCCATAATGGCTTCACTAAAGACTGAGAGGTTGTTACCAAACTTCTCAGCACATAAACCCCACACTGATGCCAGTTTGGTATTTAATGTAAAATGCACCAAAGAGGGAATCCTAGCGATGCCCCTGAAACTCAACCAACTCCTAGTGACCTGACTGAGTGGCTGCTTAGGCTGCCACCAATTGACATGTTTCAGGACCCCTGGGTCGAGAGCTTGCTGCTCTCGGGGACCTGAAACAATGCACATGCTGGGACGAGGTACCAAGCCTCCTCCCCCAGGATGGGCAGGGTTCACGAAGGAGAAGATTCAAAGGCATACTGCCTTTGTGAACCTCTCCAGATAATTTGCTGCTTTCAGCAACTGGTCCCTAGTGGTTCTACCCCCCACTTTGGGTGGGAAAAACAAGTGAGGAAGAGGGGTGTTGCCAACTCCACCTCTCAGGTGGGGGAAGCGGGTTGAAGCACAGCCTCGAGTCCCCGCCATCTTGAGGATGGGGGACCCAGCCAACCAGGGACAGGCTCCAGCCACCCTCCCACTGGAGAGTGGCAGAATAGGGGGTGTACCCACCCCAGGGAATGGACCCAATGGTCCATGCCCTTTACCTACCTGTAATATCCCTAAATCTAGTATTAAGGGGTCACCCTGAGCCTCGATTCCTCAGATCCAGAAACGACAAGAAAAGAAGATAAGGAGAAGGACCGAAGAGCCATGCAGAGCTAACAAGAGGAAAGCGCCCACTAACTTGCCCCAGTCCTACAGGCCTGTCACCCCTCGAACCTGCTCCTGCAAAATCCCGGTGTGTCCTGCAGCCAGTAACCTCAAAACTACGGAAGACCTGCCTGCCTTCACTTTAAAGACTGAACCTCTTGTGAACACTGGACTTGTTCAAACAGCAACCCCTGGCAGCAGTCAAGGACCGTAAATACAGCCCACTCTGCACCCGCCGAACCAGGCCCGAACTCGAGTGGAAATATACCACATGGAGGTCATCATGGCGAGCCTGACCCGAGATCAGGTGACACCCTGACCTGCCTCAAGCCTCCAGCTGACGAATGCAGCCTAAATCCAGAAGGCCCCCTTAAACGCGACCAGGAGCTGGTAAGAAGATCCGACCCCAGAAGTCACCCCTGCACCCGACGCCCCGCGGCCTTGTGTGCCCAAACCGACGGTGCCTAACCAATCCTTAACTTCCCAACTTACCTCTCCCAGTGGTGGTCGCACCCAGAAGTCCTTTGTCTCCCTGCCTGAGGTTCTCCATAGAAAAAAACTGGGCGCCCAACGTCGAATCAGCACTCTGCACCCGGCCACCCCAGTGCCGCTGAGGGTGCACCTTTTGTGCTACTTTGTTTCCCCATTTGCCCTGACCTTAACCCTAGGAGCTTTGCTCTCACAAACCAGTGACCTGCTTGCCAGCAGCCACCATCCGGAGACCCCCTGTCCCCCTTTGGATAACAGTGGGCCTCAACACTCTGCACCCCGCCGCCCCAGTGCCGCTAAGGGTGTAACAACAGTGCAACACTGACCCTGGGGGACCCCTGAGTCTAACCCCAGAACCTTAACTCCCACAGTCAATTACTTACCTATGGACTGTTAACCTGTTTTCTCTCCATAGGATAGCATTGACACTTTTTCTCCAAAAACTTTCCAAGTGTGGAGTTTTGAAACCTAAAAATATTCTTTAAAAATCATGTGAATAACCAAAACTTATTTACGTACCTGTTTCCAGGAAATGTCCCAGTGCTGAATCTAAGTATCCTGCTTTGAGTAAGAAAAGTAACGTAGAAAGTAACTTACCTGTAATTTACTATAAAAGCATATTCATTTCAATGTACTGTATTTGCTAACTGTTGCATCCTTCTGCATACCCTGTAAATCAAACAAAGTACAATTTCTATTGCATTTTCAAACTGTTCTATATCCAGTAACTTATTGCTGAAAAATATTTAATGCATACCTGTGCCATGTTTATTTGCCATCTGCTGAGTGTGTACATCAAATGCTTAACACTGTCCTCTGATACTGCCTTACTGCTCGACCAAGCTACCAATTTAGAGAGTAAGGTGCTATCTAACTTTAACCTCTTCCTACCTCTGGGTTCACTTGGTCTCTACACACTATACCTCATTTTTGTGTAGTATATATATAGCCAGTTTTCTACAATAGGGCATTGATTTTTTTTGCTACAAGTAATGGATGGGACGGAAGTCTCTGTAGGGTTTGCTTCCAGAAGCATGAAAGATTTGGAAACACAATATTCTGTAATAGAAAGTGATATGTTGGAATGCGTTTGGGGTGTCGGCAAGTGTAAGCCATATCTCTTGAAAAGAAAATTTCGCTTGTGGACCGATCACAGACCACTCGTTGCTATTTTGTCTAGGATCCAAATTAAGATCCTCAGCCAGAGTATCTATCAAATTATTGGAGTTTTAGTGTGCTTCATATTACAGGAGGAAAGAACATTAGAGTGGACTTTCTGTCTTGGTTACCATTAGATTTGTGTTCAGTAGATTTACAGGAAGAAATTGAGGCATGTATCATTGCATAAGTTGAAGATTTGGTCATTTGTTCCAATTTAATGGAATTGTGTGATCGGTTGAGGGAGGATACTGTATTGACCAAGGTCATGATTTTTGGGAAATTTGGGGGGCAGAGGGAAAAAACTTTGGAGAATTCTTTGTAATCTTATTGCAAGGTGGCGGATGAGTTATCTTTGGAAGGAGGATTGTTGGTAAGAGGTAATAAGTTAATTCCCCCAGGATGTTTCCACCAAAAGATTTTGGAGACAGCTCATGTAGGCCATCTGGGTATGAGTGCCACTAAGCGTAGGATAACAAATGATTTCTGGTGCCCTGGAGTGGATGTGGAGGTAGAAGGATTAGTGAGAAATTGTGCACCATGCTGTTTGAGTGATAAACATTTGGTGACCTCTGTGTGCACTGCTGTGCCTGTTTCATGTCCTGGTAAGGTGTGGCAGAGAGTTGTGGTTGATTTTTTTTTCCGACCCTTTTCATGTATTACCTTCCAATATGAGACACTTTATTGTCATGATGGATCATCTTTTCAGGCGGGTGGAAGTACGTGGTATAGCCGAACCCAACACAAACTCTGTGATTCCTTTTGTTTGTGAAGTGTTTGCTAAAGAACGGACTCCCGAGGAGCTGCTCACTGACAATGGAGTTCAATTTACTTCTTCCACCATGACAGAGATTTTAGGCAAATGTGGAGTGAAACATTTATGCACGCCATTGTACCACCCTTAGGCCAACTAAAAGTGGAGAGCTTCAACAGGTTTCTAGTGGAGTGTATCCGGAGCGCGGTGACATCTAGAGTTGACTGTGAAGTAACTACCAGATATTTAGGGAGGGATTATAGCTGTACACCTCACTCGATCTCTGGTAAAGCATCTTTTACACTCATGAGAGGGAGAAAAGAGGTGTCCTTGTTGTGTCCCTCATTTGATCTCTGGTAAAGCACCTTTTAAACTCATGACGTGGAGAAAAGAGGTGTCCCCTGTGTTTCCCTCATTTGATCTCTGGTAAAGCAACTTTTAAACTCATGACTTGGAGAAAAGAGGTGTTCTCGTTGTGTCCCTATTTCGATCTCTGGTAAAGCACCTTTCACACTCATGACGGGGAGGAAAGAGGTGTCCTCATTGTGTCCTTTTTGAAGATGGAGGTGATGGATCAAGGATGTGATGAATGTCTACAGCAAGTGATGATGCCGGGAAATTGAGTGACAAACAGTGTTGCTCGGTGTCAAAGGGACGTGAGGTGTAAGGAAAAATATGTCCAGGAGGTCAAAATCGCAATGATTGATTTGGCACGTGTCAGGAAGACACCATTTTGCTAAGAGATGCATCTTCGAAATCTAGAGATCCTGTTAGAGTCTTCGAGGTTAGAGGCAATGCTGTTCGTGGTTCGAATGGACAATGGTGAAATATGACAAGAGTGGCTAGAAATGGAAAATGTGAGAATGAAAGTGAAAAACATGTAAGTGACAACCAAGTGTCTGTTGCAGGGAATGGTGCAGAGTTCTTGGTTAAGAAGGAGTTCTCGTGTTATCAAAGTGCCTAAAAGATAAGCTCCTCTTACATGTTGACTGAGTGGCATCTGGTTAGTTTTTCATATTTTCCTTGGGTATTGCTTTTTTCTGGTTCTCTGAGTTGATTTATTGTCCTGTTTTGTGTGTGGTAGTGTCACTGTGGTGATTTATTGTCCTATTTTGTGTGTGGTAGTGTCACTGTGGTTCTGTGTGTGTATATGTCTGTGTGTGGTGTTAAAAAGGGGCAAAGATGTGTCGCCTCTGCAGATAGGATGCCTTTACTGTTTATTGTTATATGATGTAATACGGCAGTGTACAGACATTGGTCATGTTGTGTTCTGTTATGGAATTTTGTTATGTGATGCTTTGAATAGTGTTACAGATGCAAGGATTTGCTGGGCCTTCTACAGCTGTGTAACAACTGGCTCTTCAGGAACTTCTCAGATCTCTACCCCCACCCGCCCCCCACATTGTGGATTGGCATTATTTCCACATGGTTTCTTCCCCTCTGTTTCGGGGGTTCTTGCCTGTCCTCCCCATGGCCTCCGCATGTTTGCCGCCACTGACCCATACAGTAAATAGTGGTGGGAAGGTAGAGTATATTTGTTTGCGAGTTCCACAAAGTTCCTTAGTTTTCCACCTATTACCCACTCCATACCACTATCATACCCTTTCTATCCAACAACCTAGACCAATATCCCTCAAGCGAGAGATGTAGTAATGCCGACAGTGTAAGGTACTTCGCACACGGAACCCTCATTTGTGTTCGCTGCAAGACCCAGGCCCATTGAAATTGCAGGATGTCCAGCAAAAGATCAGATATTTGCTTGTTTGAGCATTAGGGCTAATCAATCTGGCCCATAGCATGGTACTGGCGTAGAGAAAGTGTACGCCAGTCTCTATCATGCCCCTCTCCCCCATCGACAATGTCGTCCGTAAGCTGCCCATTTCAGGTGCGCCGCCAGGCAATAAAGCTCCAAGTCAGGGACCGCTAACCCACCTCCATCAGTGGGGAGCCGTAGACCAATGATTGTGAAATTAGCTGAGCGTAACAGAAGCGGGGCGACAACGTCAGGGAAATTAGAAGCCCATGAACCAGCAGGGCTTGGAGGGCGATACGCTAGTAGCACAGACAGAGTGAACTGTGGTGTCAGAGTTCGTTTAAAAGTTGCAGCTTCACAATCAGGAATTGATAGTTCATCAAATTTGCAGCACAGACTGACCCAATGTTGCATTATATCCTGATGTGAAAAGGATATAAGGACCCCATGGTGGGATTGTAAGTTACAGCTGTAGACAGCCTTTTCTCGAGCACCATTGCCCGCAATTGATGCTGTTTGTGGGAGAAGAGGCTGTGCCTCTCACTGTCTGAGCAGGATGGGCACGACCTTTGGAAAGACCATGGAAGTTTCCTCCAGGAGGTCAGGTTGAAATTCAGTTATTTCAAGTTCCTACACCACTGGAACTGGACGCCGGAGGGGATCTATAAAGCACATACGGCAGACGATTCCAAGTGCTGGAGGTGCTGACGGTGTGGCACAGTTGCCTGTGACATTTTACATTTCCTGCGGACTGTACGGTACTTTGTGTTACTGGGGCTCCATTTTGGATACCTTAATCATCAACCTAGGGGTGGCACCACAATTCATGGCCCGTCTGACCTTGCTTCACAAAATGTAAATATTCCAGTATTTAAACCCACCATTGGAAGAGTTAGCTGTCTATGGCCTTCGTAGTGGGAGTTGTCTTTTTGGGGGGCGACCATGCGGCCCGGCACCCTGACATTTTATTTTCCTGTTGCCATGTGCATTCCCTTGTGTTCCCCCTCATCCTCCTTCCCTGATCATCTGCGGGATCTTCTGAGCCACATCACCTCTATCTAGGGGGGTTATTTCATTTATTGTTTTTCCGGTTATCAATGTCTTCTCACAAGTTCTAGTTTACACAGTATCTTGGACTCTGCTGAATCGATTAAACTTTCATACCTGTTATATGCTCATTGTATATGAAAAATCAATAATGAAATGAGGTATAAAAAATAGACGAAGGGAGTGCTGTCACTTAACATTTGACTTTGACAATACCAAAGGAAGAGACATTACTGAATTTATAGACATGATCAGAACACATGCAAAGCGATAAGATTGACAACCAAGTCTCACTAAAATAGAGATTCAATGTAACATTCCACTGAACTGTGTGCAGTACTCATGGTGAAATATGAGAAAAGTTTTGCCAACAAAATGTAGGACAGAGGGTCTGCTCCGTGCTGCGTAGTTACGTGTGAAGTTCTTGTTAAACCCCATAGTTTTGAAGAATGGGCTAGGTTTGAGTGAGACTTCAGACCGACCTCCAAATGTGTGAGTGTCACTCATGATGGATGATGCTTCAGGGCTCTGATGTATGCACGTCCAAACTAATGTCACTGTCGAGGCTCTCAAGGTTGCTTGCATGACAATGCTACAAAGAGTTGACGCACTCACTAATCAGCGGTGTATTGATGACGAGCGTACTATGATATAGGGGCCTATGTGAAGGAGTAGAATATTTTTGAGTAGTGAAATGCCCCTCCCCTGTTCTTCTAGTGAAGTAGTGTGGCTCGCTGGTTAGAGGCGGCAGACCTGAGAGCAGAGGACGGCCCGGGACCAGGGTTCGATTTCCCGGCGCGGCAGGTTTCTGGACCAGGGTCAGCGGACTCGATAATTCTCTCGCCTCGGTGCCCACTCTGATCAGCGATCACACTCGGCAACTCTGGGCATTAGCTTGCCTCATCTTCACTAACGGCCCCACCAGACCGCCGGGGATGCCTGGTCTCACCCTGGAGATACCCATTAAGGGACCATCTCTCAGGGAAGCCAGGAAGGGTTTCGCAGCGGTCGAAGCGCCTTGGGACCCTACGGGTAAGTAGTGCGCTATATAAATGCCTATACATTTACATTTACACATTCAGACCAGTAACACCCACTCATTTTTATGATACAATGCAAACTGTGTCAGAAACTTCTGGTTCATACTTGATATCACTATCTTAGGAATTAATTGTTTCAAAGATAAATTACTTTATTGTTTGTCAGTGAATCTTTTTTGAGAGAGGATGGTGGTTACTGTAAACAAAACACCAAAGCCTGGAAGAGTCCGCTATCTTAATATTTTAGGAGACAGTTGTGCTCTTAAATCAGAAACTCAAAACCTAATTAGGGCCTAAATGTCAGTCTTGTGCAAAGATATAAAATCATATCAAATATAAGGAATAAGCCACATTGACAGAAAATTAGAAATAAGCTGTTCCTTTCAGTCCTGCCAAGTACCACGCAGCAGGCGCTAGACTAACGCATTTCAGTGTGGTGGTCCGCATCCCCGCACTGAAATGTGAAGTCACGCATAAAGCGCATGTGCCAGTCAAGCGCCGTGGACCGAGTGGAGGCTGGTCTTTTAATAATACTAGTGTTAGTGGGCGAGGCAGGCAGCCCGCGCTATTCAGAAGACTGCTTGGGAGCTGGGCTCTGAGCTGCCTGCTTGATACAATGTACAGACTGGTTTGAATAACTGCGCAGTAACGCAGCTTACTTTCACTTGTCGTGGGCTGCCTCCCGTGAAACGTGCTCTCTGCTGCTGGTGTGGTAATGAAACTCAGCGGCTCGCTGCATTGCGATTGACCAACTCTCAGCCGGTCTCACCACATCCCTGGGTGGTGGTGGAGTCACTTAGAACTGACTGACTGACTGCAGTTGATGGAGTGGTTAGTTCGCTGTCCCAGATCACTGGGACCTATGACTGCGAAGTTGAGTCCACTGCCCGAGAGAGGGAAGCCAGGTGGCAGGCATCACGTGAAATGCAGCTGCTCCTGAGCTGGCCACCACTGAATTAATTTCAAGTAAGTGTTTACTTAACCCTGCTAGGAGTCAGTGAGGGCCATAAAATAACAATTGCTGCCAGTAACCAATTTGCAAATCTGTGCTTGACTTGCCTTCTGACCTCCATGTGCCACACACACACGAGTCACACCCAAACTTGCAGTCAAACACAAACTTTCACCTAGCAGCCAGTCAGTGACACGCACACACAACATGTATGGCAGAACATCTTTCTCAGGCCGGCTGATTTAACATGATTTCTCTGGCCCGAATGCTCACTTGACACTGTTTACTAATGCCACTACACCTGATCTATCATCTTCCACATAATTGCCCACTGGCTCCACGAGGCTGTGACTAAGGGGGTCATTAGGATGGCGTGCTGACCTGAGTCTGCCAGCCATCCCTGCGGTTTTGGGACTGGCCGCCAGACCTGCGGCGGTCCCGCACCGCAAATTAGTTTGCGACCACCACCTTGGCGGTTGCATTCCCCAATTTAACATTGCAGCTGGTGCTGCTGACAGCAGTACCCACTGCGATGTTAAAATCGCATGTCTAACATTTCCCTGCACCACATTGCAGGCACCACACGGTGCCTGGCACCAGGTGCAGCGAAATGTAGGGGGGTACTAAAGATACCCCCAAGGGCACCCCACCTCCCCCAGATACATGGGGGGCCCTCAACGGGCCCCAAGACCCAATCCCCGATGCCGCCATGGGAAGGCCTTTAATATCCCACATCCTAATACGGCGGACGGTGCCTCATAGGGAGTGCCATCATATTAGTGCCCCTGCTCTGTCTGCCAGACAATTGTGATGACTGCCACCAGCAGAAATGCAGCGGACGGACTTTCCGTCCACCACGGTACCCATCGCCATCATAATTTGGCGGTGGGTAAATCAATATTTGAAGGCGGAAGGATCGCTACTGTCGTCCCGGAGGTGGCAATCCTGCCGCTATCATAATGAGCCTCTGAGTGTGTGCTTCAAAGAGCCTGAGGCTGCCTCGACCAAAATGCCTGGGGTGCGTGCTACTGCTCCAGTCTGTCCCCCCCTTAGTTTTCACTTGACTTTATCCTGGTGAGCCAACAGCAAATTGTGCTTTACTTGGGTGATGATAGGAAATTAAATTCAGCGCTCTCAAGAGGCTGGTAGGTGTCTCTCGAAGGTAGTGCCCATGTTTGTGAGGCAGCTCGTACCCGGAAGTATACGTGTGGTACATGAATGCTAGCTAATCTAAAGTGCAGCAAAAATACACCAATTATTGGAGCATGTGGATGGAAAATAGAACAGGTAGTTTATTTTGTATATTTACTAATTCGTGCTGAGCTGCCTTGAGTTGAACAAGCCCTTCCTTGAAATACTTCGAAACAGATGTGTAAATGTTGAGGGAGACTCATTTATAAAATTATAAACACTACAGCGCACTAGCTGTTGGCTTTGCCTGAGACTTCTCTGCGCCTCAGCCTGAGGCTTAATGCGTTTCAAGTGCTTTGCAGCAGTTTAAAGATTTTTTTGTTGCTCAAATTTAATTTAATTAAATATGTTCCCCTCGTCTTCATTGCTTGATTTTTTCTCGCGAAAAAAGTGTCACTCATTGTCATTGAAATGTCACTCATAATCACACTGAAAATATGAAAATGTCACACATAGCAATATGAAACCTTGGCAGCTATGTTCTTTAATTGTCGCTTTGATACATGACCTGTGCTGCATTGTCACTGATCTGGTGTTTAAAACTCCTTGGTATTTTCCTCTGTTTACTTTCCTACGTACCACGCTGTGGATTTGAAGAAAACTGCAAATAAATAATGTAAAAAAATGAATACGCTGTCCAGTTTAATTGCAAAACTCCCCAAAATACTTATATATTCATTGAAATACTGATATATTCATTGAAATACAGATATATTCATTGAAATACAAACTATCACTTCCAGTTGTCACCTTTCTGTAAATACTCTTTAGTCCTTTACATCAGCGTTTGGAAGATGCTCATATGAAGTAAAGCTACAAATACCTTTTTACAGCAGCAGCCAAGTGTGAGGCCTGTACTTGAACTGTCTGACCCTTAAAAACATTCACTCCTGTGACATCTGAAATCCAGATCTTTACAGGCATAAATGCTTGTTTGTGTGAAATGTATTCACTGCTGGAGCCTGGAGGCGGCGGTTCCGTCAGCGGCCACCAGAGGGCGCTCCTCGCCTGCAGATGAAACCCACTGAGCTCTCATTGGATGAAAGAGAGAAGGGTTTCCTCTTCCGGGTCAGCGGCGGCAGAGACAGCACCAGCAGCGGTGGTGACATCACTTCTGGCCTCTCCTGGTGTGTCCAGCTTGCTGCAGAGGAGGAAGGAGCCCTGTCTGTCTGGTGGGCTGATACCTTCATCTTCAGACCTCCACAGACCTCCCTCAGACCCCAGATCTGCCCCCCCCATCACCCCAGCCCCAGGGGGAGGAGAGAGCCTGGACATGGCTGCACAGGTCTCTGCTCAGGTAGGAGATTGTCAGCACCTTCTGCTGTGTTTGAAGAAATAGACTGAATAATCCTGGGGGGAATCTCTGCAGGAGCCCGGCTGAGCTGGGCTCTTCTATCGGGGCCCATGGGGCTGAGCTGGGCTCTTCTATCTGGGGGCCCCTGGGGCTGAGCTGGGCTCTTCTATCTGGGGCCCCTTTTGCTGAGCTGGGCTCTTCTATCTGGGGAACCTGGGGGCGCTGAGCTGGGCTCTTCTATCCGGGGACCCCTGGGGCTGAGCTGGGCTCTTTTATCCGGGGGCCCCTGGGGCTGAGCTGGGCTCTTCTATCCGAAGGCCTCTGGGGCTGAGCTGGGCTCTTTTATCCGGGGGCCCCTGGGGCTGAGATGGGCTCTTCCATCCGGGGCCCTGGGGCTGAGCTGGGCTCTTCTATCTGGGGAACCTGGGGGGGCTGAGCTGGGCTCTTCTATCCGGGGGCCCCTGGAGCTGAGCTGGGCTCTTCTATCCACGGGGCCCTGGGCGGCTGAGCTGGGCCCTTCTATCCGGGGCCCCTGGGGCTGAGCTGGGCTCTTCTGTCCGAGGGCCCTGGGGCTGAGCTGGGCTCTTTTATCCGGGGGCCCCTGGGGCTGAGCTGGGCTCTTCTATCCGAAGGCCTCTGGGGCTGAGCTGGGCTCTTTTATCCGGGGGCCCCTGGGGCTGAGATGGGCTCTTCCATCCGGGGCCCTGGGGCTGAGCTGGGCTCTTCTATCTGGGGAACCTGGGGGGGCTGAGCTGGGCTCTTCTATCCGGGGGCCCCTGGAGCTGAGCTGGGCTCTTCTATCCACGGGGCCCTGGGTGGCTGAGCTGGGCCCTTCTATCCGGGGCCCCTGGGGCTGAGCTGGGCTCTTCTATCCGAGGGCCCTGGGGCTGAGCTGGGCTTTTCTATCTGGGGGCCCTGGGGCTGAGCTGGGCTCTTCTATCCGGGGGCCCTGGGGCTGAGCTGGGCTCTTCTATCCGGGGGCCTCTGGGGCTGAGCTGGGCTCTTCTATCCGGGGGCCTTTGGGGTTGAGTTGGGCTAGTCTATCCAGGGGCCCTGGGGCTGAGTTGGGCTCTTGTGACCGCCCGGACTTGTTCCTGAACGGTCGCTCCCTCCCTCCCCCGGTGGTCTCACGCACTGTGGACGCTGCTGATTTCATTTGGTATCGTTACCTTGATTCAGAAACTGACTCGATTGCCTTCCAAGAGCCTCTATATTTGAATAGCGCTGTGCGAGGGGCTTGGTAATTAACTCGCTTGTTTTTCAAAAGCCACTATATTTGTAATTGAATAGCGCTGTGCGAGGGACTTTGCTTTTGACTCGCTTGTCTTCCAAGTGCCACTATATTTGTAATTGAATAGCGCTGTGCGAGGGACTTTGCTTTTGACTCGCTTGTCTTCCAAGTGCCACTGTAATTGACTAGCGCTGTGCTCGTTCAGCTCGTCTTCCAAGTGCCACTATAATTGTAATTGACTAGCGCCGCTCTCTCAGCTCTATCTTCTGTAGCACGACATTTGCTCTCTGTGCCTGCTGGCGCTTTAACAGAACAGTAGGAGCGCTGGTCCATTTGCTGCCCCTGCCTCACCTTCCCTTTGACCCTCCATTTTGTCTGTAGCAGCTCCCTGACCCGCCCCTCCTCCCCGCTACCGCCTCCCAGCTGCTGCCCCTCCCACGCTCCGCCCCCTCCACTCTCCATTTATGTCAGATGTCCACACGCGCAGCGTCCATGCCCAACCCCGCCGAAGGTGCGCCAAAGGTAAGCCCGTCTACGCCCGTCCGCGCCTGGACCGCGCCCAGCGCCAGACCCCCTGGTCCACGTAATGCCCACCCCTCCCGCATTACTTACAATGCCACTACCCTCCTAGCCTTTAACCCCGGCCGTTCCCCCAACTGCGTCCAAGCCGCTCCTGGACACACCCACGGTCCCTTCTCATGCAACTCCTGCAAGTATGACGGCACCAAGACCAACTCCTCATCCACTAATACCAAACAGAGATCCGACACCAACCACCTTAAATGCATCCTGCTCAACACCCGCTCGGTCCACAGACACGCCATCGAACTTTGGAACCTACTAGACACCATCTCTCCGGACGTCGCCTTCCTAACAGAAACATGGATGAACGCCACCTCAGCTCCAGACATCACCATTGCCATCCCGGAAGACTATAAGATCATACGCAAGGACCGTACCGGCCACACAGGAGGAGGTATCTCTATAGTCCATAAGAAATCCTTCCGCATATCAACCAGCTCAGACGTCAATCTCGCCAACTCTGAACACCTTCACTTCCAGATCCACATCGACCCCAAAACCACACTCAGATGCACCCTCCTTTACAGGCCACCAGAACCCCGCGCACAGTTTAGCGAAGACATCACGGACTTCATCACTCCACACGCGCTCCCCTCCAAGGACTACATCCTTTTGGGAGACCTCAACTTTCACCTTGAAAAGAACAACGACCGCAACACCTCCACCCTTTTGGACAACCTCGCCAACCTCGGACTTAAACAACTTGTCACCACCTCCACCCACACCGCAGGTCACACACTCGACCCTATCTTCACCTCCAGCAAACATGTCTCCTTCAGCCACACCACAGATCTCCTTTGGACTGACCAGAGCTGCGTTCACTTCACCTACAACAAGCCCACTTCTAACAACCACCCCCAACCCACCCTGCAAAGAAACTGGAACAAAATCACCATCGACCAGATCTCCTCATCGCTTCTTCTAAACCCCCCAGCACAGTCTTCTAACCCAGACCAAGCAGCCACCAACCTCACCCAATGGTTATCCAACAGCGCCGACATCTTAGCACCACTGAAAAAACGACAAATCAAACTAGGCAGCAAGAAGGCCTCCTGGTTCAACGATGATCTTAAGAAATCCAAGAAACTCTGCAGCTCCCTTGAGAAGGCCTGGAAAAAAGACCCAACCACCAGCTCCAAGGACGCCTTAAAAAACGCCACCCGCATACACCACCAACTGATCCGGACCGCCAAAAAAGCCGCTTTCAAGGACCGACTAGATAACAACGCCCACAACAGCAAGGAATTATTCAACATCGTCAAGGAATTTACCAACCCCTCGGCTAACTCCAACGACATCACCCCCTCTCAAGCCCTCTGCGACTCCCTAGCCTCATTCTTCCACAACAAAGTCACAGACATCCACAACAGCTTCGTCAACCGACCCAAAGACCAACCCACACAACCCTCTGCAGGACCCCCACCCCCCTTGAACATCCTCAATGACTGGAACCCTATCTCCACTGAGGACACCATCCGCCTGATGAACTCTATCCACTCAGGATCCCCCACAGACCCATGCCCTCACCACATCTTTAACAAAGCAGACTCCATTATAGCACCGCACCTCCGAGACGTCATCAACTGCTCCCTCAACTCCGCCACCTTCCCGGAAAGCTGGAAGCATGCCGAACTCAGCGCCCTCCTGAAGAAACCCACAGCTGACCCCACCGAACTCAAAAACTACCGCCCTATCTCACTCCTTCCATTCCCTGCCAAAGTCATCGAGAATGCTGTCAACAATCAACTCGCCGCCTTCCTCGAAACCAACAAATCTCTCGACTCCTAACAATCCGGCTTCCGAGCCAAACACAGCACTGAGACCGCACTCATCGCTGCAACTGACGACATTCGATCTCTTCTGGACAACGGAGACACAGTCGCCCTCATCCTTCTCGACCTCTCCGCAGCCTTCGACACAGTCTGTCACAGCACCCTTCTACAGCGCCTCAGAAACCTCGGAATCCAAGGAAAAGCACTGGAATGGATCACTTCGTTCCTCACCGGAAGAACCCAGAGAGTCCGCCTCCCACCATTCAAGTCAGAGGCCACTGAAGTCATTTGTGGCGTACCACAAGGATCTTCTCTCAGCCCCACCCTCTTCAACGTATACATGAGCCCCCTTGCAACCATCGCTCGCCAACACAACCTCAACATCATCTCCTACGCTGACGACACTCAACTGATCCTCTCACTCACCAAAGACCCTAACATCGCCAAAACCAACCTACACGAAGGAATGAAAGAAGTAGCCAAGTGGATGAAGCACAGCCGTCTGAAACTGAACTCCGACAAAACAGAAGTCCTCATCTTAGGCACCTCCCCCTCCGCCTGGGATGACTCTTGGTGGCCAGAGGCCCTTGGAAAGGCACCCATCCCGACAGACCACGCACGGAACCTGGGTATCATCCTGGACTCCTCACTCTCGATGACCAGACAAGTCAACGCCGTTTCATCATCTTGTTTCAACATTCTTCGCATGCTCAAAAAAAATTTCACTGGATCCCCACCGAAACTCGTAAAACGGTCACCCACGCACTGGTCACTAGCCGACTGGACTACGGAAACACCCTCTACGCCGGCACCACCGCAAAACTCCAGAAAAAACTCCAACGCATCCAGAACGCCTCTGCCAGGCTCATACTAGACATCCCGCGTAAAGAACACATCTCTGGTCATCTGAAAACCCTCCACTGGCTCCCCGTAAATAAGAGGATTACTCTCCGCCTCCTAACCCACGCACACAAAGCACTTTACGAACTTGGACCTGAATGCCTCAACACACGACTGTCCTTCTACACCCCCTCCCGTCAGTTACGATCCTCCAACCAAGCTCTTGCCACTGTACCTCACATCAATAAAACCACCATGGGAGGCAGATCCTTCTCCTACCTGGCAGCTAAAACGTGGAACTCCCTTCCCACTCACCTTCGCCTTACTCAGAACCACCTAACATTCAGAAAGCAACTTAAAACTTGGATATTCGACAAGTAATTCCCCACCCCTCCGCAAGCGCCTTGAGACCCTATGGGTATGTAGCGCGCTATATAAATCTTTTTGACTTGACTTGACTTGACTTCTCTCTGGGGCCCCCTGGGGCTGGGCTCTTCTATCTGGGACCCCTGGGGCTGAGCTGGGCTCTTCTATCCGGCCCCCAGGGGCTGCGCTGGGCTCTTCTATCTGGGGCCCCCTGGCTGAGCAGGGCTCTTCTATCCGGGGCCCCGGGGGCTGAGCTGGACTCTTCTATCTGGGGGCCCCTGGGGATGAGCTGGGCTCTTCTATCCTGGGGCTCCTGGGGCTGAGCTGGGCTCTTCTATCCGGGCCCCTGGGGCTGAGGTGGGCTCTTCTATCTGGGGGCCCTGGGGGGCTTTCCTTCCGGCCCTGGGGGTGTTTGTGGGCATCATTTGTGTAAAAGAGGAGATCCACTGTTGCACTGCATCTTACTGCACTGTGAGGAAACTGTGCACACTACTCTCCATCTTACTGCACTGTGAGGAATCTGTGCATGCTGCTCTACATACTACTGCACTGTGAGGAATTAGTGCCACTGCACTGATCTGTACTGCACTATCCATGCATTCTACACCGCATCCTACTGCGCTGGGAGACACCTGTGCATGCTGCGCTGCTTTTTACTGCATTGAGGAATCTGTCCACCCTGCTTTTACTACACTTTACGAAATATGAGCACGCTGCGGTGCCTTATACTGCAATATTTTTTTTATTTTTTTATTAAAAAGACCTTTATTAATAGCAAAGCCATTGACATCACCAAATGTACACGAGCACAGTGTACCTCCTCATACATTACGATAATCACATGAGCAGCAAAGTATTAGTTCGTACACAGCCTTTTAGCCGGCATCCCGGAGGCCCGGCGGCGTGGTAATGCAGCAATTGTATAACTGTGCCATTAAAAGTGTTATGTCACAAGCTACTTGTTGGTGCGGTGTGGCAACTGGCAATCTACTTCTGCAATTGCGGTCAACAGATCTAGTATCGAGACAAGTTCAAGAAAAACAACCCCCACTAAACTCCCACCCCACCCTCTAGAGTGTGTCTGTGTGTCTGCCAACCCAGCCCCAGCTATCATGTCCCCATGTGTACCTACTCTGTGTCCAGTGCCTATCCCCCCGTAGTGAACGGTCCTCCCCCGGCAACTCCCACTCTACCTCTACTCGGAGTCCTCACAGCAGCCCCCACTTAACTCGGAGCACTCCCAGCCCTTCCCTCTTCTGTTTCGCGATGAACACAGTCAGAACCTTACTCCTCCACCCTATCCTGTAGTTCCACCGCCTCGGATGTGTCAGAGCTGTCCTCCTCCCCTTTCTGTAAGTGCTCTTTATAAAGATCCCAGAAATTCTTGGGCCAACTCCTGGGCGGTAGCAGGTCGCTGTATAGTTCTGTCTGGGTGCAGCAGTACTGTAGGTCTCGCATCCATCTTGTTTTGGTTGGCAGGGGCCCTCGCATCCAGCAAGCCGCCACCAGCCTCCTCGCCAACAGCAGCGCCATGTCCACCAGACGACGCAGAGATTGGGCCAGTGGCTTAGAATAACCAATAAGCGCGAGCGCCGGAGTGCGGGGCAGAGGCTCCCCCAGAATCTGGTCTAGTTCGGCAAATACCTTCCCCCAGAATGCCTGCACCCCAGGACATAACCACGCCAAATGGAAAAAGTCCGCCACCATTGTCCGGCAGCGCTCGCATTCAGCTGTGGGACGGAGGCCATAGCGGTGCAGACGCTCAGGTGTATAGTACACCCGCGGTAGATATTTGAAATGCAACAGCCGGTGCCTGCCGTTCAAGGAAATCTTACGCGTGCTGGAGCAGCAGTATCGCCACATTACATCATCTATGGGGGACTGAAAATCAACCTGCCAGGCCTCCCTGGCCTTAGAAGGCCGCAGGCGCTGCTGCGCTACACCCAACTTATTAACCTGCGAAATGAGCTTCGCCGACGAGGTGGATTTGAGTACATAGGTCAGTTCCAGGACCTCCTCCGGTTCCTCCAGGTCTGGGCCCAATATCTCACGGAACGCAGAGCGGAGTCTGTGATATTGGAACTTTTGTAGCACGGTGTGGCCTGACTCGGTGGTAGTCAACTGGTCCCAGGTTTTAAGTATGCCATCCGCGAATAGGTCGTCCATTCTTACTATGCCAAGAGTCCGCAGGGCTTTAATCACTCCTTTTTCCCCCAGCGGGTCAAGCCAAAGGGCCCACTCAACAGGCAACAGTGGGGAGTATAGTAATGTACAGACACGAGAGCTCACCAAGTAGTTCCAGGCATGGTTGGTCGCTTTAAGCGAGTCCATCTGGCCAACCGTGTGATCCGTGGGCAGGCAAACAGTGGCAGGCAGAGGAAGCGGGTCCGCAAACAACCGCTCCAATATGAGGTGCGGGGTCCGAGCATCACCATGTATCCACGAGTGTAAATGCGATGCCTGTGCAACCCTATAGTAGCGTTCTAGGTCCGGTGCCCCCAGTCCCCCCATCTCGCAGGGGAGAATCAGGGTCGTCCATCGGACTCTAGGCTGCTTGCCACCCCAAGCTAGCCGCACCATTACTTTGGTTAGTTGCCTAAAGAAGACCTTCGACAATACCACAGGCAAATTCAGGAAGAGAAACAGGAATCGGGGAAGCACCACCATTTTCATTAAAGCGATTCTGCCCGAAAGGGAGAGCGGAAGCCTGATCCAGTTATCAACGTCGTCGACCAATTTGCTATAAGCCACCCCGTAATTGTCCCGAATTAGGATCTCAGGATCTGTATGAAGGCGAATGCCCAGGTACCGAACCGAGTCGGAGGACCACTGCAGCGGGTACTCCATAGCGAACGGCCGTGTCACCGGGGTGAGCGGGAAAGCAATCGACTTATCCCAGTTCACCTTCAGGCCCGACAGTGAGCCGAAGCGGACCACCTCGCGAAGCACCGCGGCCAAGTTGGCTTCCGGGTATCTAACATACAATAACGTATCATCTGCATAAGTCGATATCCCTATTTTATAGGTGGGGAAGCTAATACCCTCTAGGCTGTGGTACTCCCGTATGGCACACGCCAGGGGTTCCGCCACCAGTGCATAGAGCAACGGCGACAGGGGGCACCCCTGTCGCGTACCCCTTCCAATGTATATCGGCTCCATCACCCTATCGCCCAGACGTAGCCTGGCAGAGGGCTGATGGTACAGCGCCCCAATCTGCTGCAGGAACGGCTCGCCCAGACCCAACTTTCGCAGTACACGTACCATGAAGGGCCACTCAACCGAGTCAAACGCCTTTTCCATGTCAAGGAAGATTGCCAGCGCGCTGTTCTCCTGCTTGACATGCTGCATAGTGCCCAGTACCGTGCGTATGTTGTAGGTTAAATTTCTGCACGGGACAAATCCGGATTGCTCCGGAGCGACCAGTTCAGGGACCAGTAAGGCCAGTCGAGTGGCTATGACCTTTGCATAAATCTTAGCATCGACATTCAGCAGGCTGACTGGTCTGTACGAGCCGCAAAGTTCAGGCGGTTTCCCCGGTTTGGGTATAGTGATGAGAAGCGCTTCGCACATAGTAGTCGGCATTTCGCCATTCTCACAAATGGCATCAAAGAGGGCAACCAAGTGTGGCAGCAGTAAGTCCTTAAAGGCTTTATAAAAACTAACCGTGAGGCCATCCGAGCCCGGCGCACTGCCCGATCTCATACTCGCTAGAGCCTCCAGAATTTCGTCCTGGTGGAAGGGGGCCATCAAGAATTCCCTATCCGAGTTCTTGAGGAACCGCATAGCAATATGATCTAAATAGTCCTCCATTTCGTCCTCTACTCCCTGCGTCTTGGACTGATATAACTCTGCGTAGTATCTCCTGAAGGTCTCTAGTATCTGCTCCTCATCTGTGACTGTGTCTCCCTCCGGAGTCCTCAGCTCCTCAACGACCAGTGGGCGTCTAGTGCTTCGGACCATGCGCGCTAGTAACGCGCCAGGCCTTTCCCCTTCCCCGTACTGTCTGGCTGTGGCATATTTGCCCATATAAAGGACCTCCCTGTCCGCCAGAGCCTGAAACTCGGACAGAAGTTGGGTGATCGCTGGTCCCTCAGTATCGCCGCCTGACTGCAGTCGCCTAGCCTCCAGCTCCGCTATCCTATTCTCCAGAGTGGTGAGGTCCCGTCTGATGGCGCGTAACACACTCGAGTGCTTTGACATTGCCACCCCCCTGATGTATACCTTAAAAGCTTCCCAGACCGTAAAGAAGTCGTCTACTGTACCTATGTTTGTCACAAAGTATTGTTCTATGTCTTCTGCGAGCTCCCCCCTGAATGCGTCATCCAACAGCGCAAAAGGGGGGAACCTCCAAGTGAAGGCCGGGATCCCCTTCCTGGCTGTTAAGAGGTGTAGGAGAATAGGGGAGTGGTCCGAGAGTGTGCGTGGAAGGACCTCGCATGCGCTAATGTTACCAAGTACCAGGGGGGACGCCAACCAGTAATCTATCCTAGTGTGGACATCGTGGAATGCCGAGTAATGTGTAAAACCGCCCTTCGTTGGGTGCCTCTCCCTCCAAACATCCGCCAAGTCAGATTTGGTCATTTCAGCTGTCATATATGAGGCCGAAGCCACAGGGCGCCAAACAGTGCCCGCAGAACGGTCCATAGTTGGGTCGAATACAAAGTTAAAGTCCCCGCCCCATAACGTCCAAGGCTGTGCATATGATCTGGCAAGAGCAGACAGAGTCGCGTAGAATTCAGGGTGGTCATAATTGGGGCCATAAACATTCACCACCAATAGGTCCAGGCCCTTACCCACACATCTTGCCAGGACGTACCTGCCTTCCGGGTCAGAGTGCACTGGAATGAGCCTCAGCTGTGACGAGGGATTGGCCCAGATTAACACCCCACGGGCATGCGTTGTGAAGCCCGCGGCGACTATGTTCCCAGCCAGACCCCTAGATTTTAGACATTCTACTGGAGTGTGGTAAGTGCGTTTCCTGTAGCAGGGCGAGGTCTACGTGATGTCTACTAAGATAGTGAGGACCTTCCTTAATTTATGGAAGTCGTTCAGGCCCCGCACATTCCAAGTCATCAGTTTCAGCTTATCCGGGGCATGTGTAAGCAAATTCGGTGCAACATTAGACATTACCAGGATTCACTTGTGCATAATTATCTAGGATAAGCAAATCAGGACACAGCAGTTCACATAATCTCAAAATCGCCAGCCGGCGTTTCCGAACAGGTACAGCGCCACACTGCAGTTCACACTCCGCGCAATCAAACCCCACAAACAACCCCAGGCAACAACTCTACCAAATCCTAGTCCCCACCCCTAGAGCTCCAACCCACCCACAGCCGACCTCCCCCAACCTGGTCAGACAGGCCCCAAGAACCCCCCCCATCAACCCTCAATAAGTGTAGTGTTCAATAGTCCAGCACTAGCCCCTCAGAGAGTAACACAACCAAAGGCACCAGGGCAGAGCGCGCCAAAATAGAGCACCACTAACTGTTCCGAAGGAATGTCTGATCAGCGCCTCAGTCCGGCCCCACTTGTTTGGCAGTGCCCCTCGAATATCAAGTGTTACAGCCCTCTCCCACCCATACTGGCCCCCCCAAGTCTGCCGCATTTGTCCAGGTTACTCTCCCCCGCTTCAACTACTACCTTACCAGCAGTGCGCGAGGCCAGCGTCCGATCAGTGTCTCCACCCGCAACAAAAAAGGCCCTAGTGAAGCGAATGTAGGCCTCTTGCGCCTCTGCAAACATGGAGTCCTCGTGGTGCCAGGGTCAGGTGACTACCTTCAGTAAAGAGTTTCAAACCACGCCATAGTAGCCTCTAGTCTTGTTCTTCCAGGTTTGATGTCGAGCCGGCTTCGTCTTCTTGGCCTCGCTGGGCCTCTTTCCGCTTCTGCGTCCAAGTCTTCAGGGACTTATGAAGTTCCTTAGGGTCCGTGAAATAATACGACCTCCCACCGGTGTTTATACGGAGCTTGGCGGGATACAACATCGCGTAGTCCAGGCCCAGAGTTCGGAGTTGTTTCTTATATGGCGCAAACTGTCGCCTTTCTTCCTGCACCCTGGCTGTGAAGTCCGGGTAGATGGAGATATCCATACTCTCATGTTGTAGTTTGCCCTTCTCCCTCGCCACTCGCAAAGCTGTGTCTCTGTCGCGATAGTTAAGTAGCTTCGCAATAATGGGGCGAGGAGGCGCGCCAGGCTGAGGTTGTGGGCCCAACGTGCGGTGCGCGCGTTCCACAATGAACATGGGGAAAACACCTCCTCACCCAGTAGCAGTTTCAGCAGTTTCTCTACGTATAACTCCATCTTCCCCGTTTGTGTAGTTTCCGCTACTCCTGTGATACGGAGGTTGGATCTGCGGGAGCGCGCCTCCAAATCCTCTGTCTTGTCTCTGATAACATGTAGGAGTCTATCGAACTGCTTTCTTTCTTTGTCCCACTCCGTTTGAGCCTCCTCAGCTTCGGTGAGACGGCGCTCCGCCATGTCTAGGTGCTCTGCATGTTTGTCCACACGCTCCGCCATTCGATCCATGCGGTAGGACAGAGCGTCTATCTTGGTGCCCACAGATGCAATGCTATCCTGAATGCCCTTCTCCATTGCGGCTAACATGTCTCGGAGCTCCGTGGATGCCGGGGCCGTCGCCGCGGCTCCCTTCGGCGATGTGTCCGGCGCCGCCACCTCCGACCCTTTCGGCCGGCGCCGTTCAAAGGAGAGCTTCCCCTGGGCCGTGTCGTTCTTCCCCATCGCAGTCTCTAATGTGTAATAGTTCAGAACAGGGGAGCAGGTCGCACATGCAACCCCAGGTCTCCGTAGGTAATCGAAGTACTGCCACCAGACTCCGGGTGTCCGACGCGCCCAAGATGGTGTCTGCAATGGCGGACGAAGGTCTTCCTTTCACTTCAGCAAGTCTCGCAACCTCATAGCCCAGGAGGCAGTCAGGACCACAGTTCCAGCCCCGGTCAACCTCGCCCCATCTTGGCTGGGGGACGTCGGGATAGCGGTACGGCGCTGCGGGGAATCAGATAGGCTATGGCTCCAAGCTGACGGGCACTCCACCTCGTGACGCAGGAGTTCAGTGTTGTTCGCTTCCCCACGCCGCAGAGCCTCCAGGCCCTTCTCTCATGGGGCGGTCGCCGACTAGGAAGGAGAGGACGCCTCGGTCAGTGACAGATCAAAACTGCGAGTCGGTCCGCGCTCAGCCCGACCACTTCCAGCGCTGAGGCCGCACGTCCGGTGACGTCGCCCGGCCGCCTCTCCAGGATAGTGCGCGGCTGCCGGCCTAGTTCTCCACTGCCGTGCCGTCGGGGACAGCACCCTCGAATGGTTGGGCAGGCTCGCCCGCAATCGGTCCAAAAGTTCCTCAAAGGCAGCTGGGGGTGCCAGCAGATGTTCGAGAGCCCGCTATGGCATGTTCGGCACAATTAAGGATAATTTAACAGGATTATTCCGGGGCTTTGCGAGGAGCCGAAAGCTCACACATCCGCCATCGACGCCGGCTAGCTCCGCCCCGCCTTATACTGCAATATGAGGGATCTGTGCACACTGTTCTGCATCTTACTGCACTATAAGAAATCTGTGCACACTGTTCTGCATCTTACTACACTGAGTAATCTGTTCACACCACACTGTTTTTTCAGTGTGAATACTATATATGGGCTGCACTGCTTTTTGTTGTACTGACGAATCTGTGCACACTGCACTGCTTTTTACTATGCTCGGTGTATACGCTTCATTTCTTGTAATTGACTATGATAAAGCATTGCATGCAGTAGTTTACCAAACAATGAGATAAATGTGCATACTGCACTACTATTTGCTACACCTTGAGAAATAATGGGACGCTGCAAAGCCTTTTACTACTCGAGGAGAAATCAGTGTACACTTCAGTGATGTTTACTGTACTCTGGAATCTGTACACACTAAGCTGCTGTATGAGAAATATGTGCACAATGGATTGTGCATTCTGAACTGCTGTTTAATACACTTTGAAAAATCTTTTAACGCTACTGAGATTTGTTCTGCTCAATTAGTAATGTGTGCGTACCTCACTGCTTTTCTGCTACACTGTAGGAGCACTATTAGCACTATGAGAAATCTGTTATGCCCTTTGGTTTAAAAAAATGCCCCTGTCACCTTCCAGTGGTTGGTGAATCAAGTCCTGACTGGGTTGGAGTCCTTTAGTGCAGCTTATCTTGATGGTATTGCTGTCTTTAGTTCCACCTGGCAGGATCACCTGATCCACCTTGGGACGGTTTTAAAAGGTCTGCAAACTGCAGGTCTAACCATAAAGTCATCCAAATGCCAGCTAGGGCAGGGCACTGTGGTGTAGTTGGGCCACCTTGTTGGTGGAGGCCAGGTACAACCCTTAGAGCCCAAGAGCCAGGTTATCCTGGACTGGGCATCTCCAACAACCCAGGCCGGAGTCAGGGCATTCCTTGGCTTGACTGGGTACTGCAGGAGGGTTGTGAAGGGATATGGGTCCATTGTGGCTCCCCTTACAGAACCCACCTCCAAGTAAATGCCCATAAAGGTAAACTGGACTGTTAGCTGCCAAAAGGCTTTTGACACCCTGAAAGAAGCAATGGGCTCCTTCTAATCAGGTACCCAGGGCCTATGCTTCTTCCCTAAAACTATTTTGGAGCCTAACCCCAATTGGCATCTCTGGCCACATGTCAGCCCCTTGTAAATGGTACCACCGGTACCCAGGGCACTGTGACCAGAGAAGGCCCCTAAGGGCTGCAGCACTTATTGTGCCACCCTTAGAGGCCCTGTACCCTGACACTCACACACTGCCCTTGCAGGCTACATGTCTTGGTGCAGAACAAATTGAAGAGTCGATATGGCACACATCCCTGTATGCCCTGCACACAAATCACTGCCCTGGCATAGATCAGTCACCCCTCTAGCTGGCTGCCCTATGCCCGTGGTGAGGGTACAAGTGCATGAGCCCTGTGCCCCTACAGTACCCAGGGCCATTCCAGGGCACTGTAAGTGCAGTGCTGCCATTAAGAGTATATGGTGCTAGGAGTTTGTCATCACAAAATCCACAACACCATAATGGCTTCACTAAAGACTGAGAGGTTGTTACCAAACTTCTCAGCACATAAAAGCCACACTGATGCCAGTGTGGGATTTAATGTAAAATGCACCAAGAGGGAATCCTAGAGATGACCCTGAAATTCGACCAACTCCTAGTGACCTGACTGAGTGGCTGCTTGGCTGCCACCAATTGACATGTTTCGGGACCCCTGGGTCGAGAGCTTGCTGCTCTCGGGGACCTGAAACAATGCACATCCTGGGACTAAGTACCAAGACTCCTCCCCCAGGATGGGCAGGGTTCACGAAGGTCAGGAGAAGATTCAAAGGCATACCGCCTTTGTGAGCCTCTCCAGACAATTTGCAGCTTTCAGCAACTAGTCCCTATTGGTTCCTCTCTCTCGGGCTGAGTGGTCGCTCCCCAGTGTCCCTTTGAGACATTCGGTATCGTTGTGCTGCATTGCTATCTAAAACTGCCTAATTATTATTGCCTGCTGTCTGCCTGGTTGCCGCTTTGCTTTATTTGCACTTTTCTAATTTAAAACTGTTGCTTTCACTCTGTTTGCGCGTTTGCCCCAAGCGCTCCGCTGTGCTCCCCCCTCCGCCTCCATTTTGTTTGTTGTTGTCGTCCTCTGTAGCCCGCCCCGCCTCCCAGCTGAGCCGCCCTCCCACTGACTAGAAACAGCGCTCCCTTACCTGAAGGCGCCGTGACTCGCTCCGCTCTCTCGGGCTGAGTGGTCGCTCCCCAGTGTCCCTTTGAGACATTCGGTATCGTTGTGCTGCATTGCTATCTAAAACTGCCTAATTATTATTGCCTGCTGTCCGCCTGGTTGCCGCTTTGCTTTATTTGCACTTTTCTAATTTAAAACTGTTGCTTTCACTCTGTTTGCACGTTTGCCCCAAGCGCTCCGCTGTGCTCCCCCCTCCGTCTCCATTTTGTTTGTTGTTGTCGTCCTCTGTAGCCCGCCCTGCCTCCCAGCTGAGCCGCCCTCGCCCCTCCCCCTCCACTATCCATATATGACAGTTGTTCCCGTGCGCAGCGTTTACGCGCAGCGTTCGCGCCCAATCCGCGCCGAAGGTGCGCCAAAGGTAAGCCCGTCTACACCCGTCCGCGCCTGGACCGCGCCCAGCGCCAGACCCCCTGGCCCTCGCATTGCCCAGCCCTCCCGCATTACCTACGATGCCACCACCCTCCTAGCCCTTAACCCCGGCCGCTCCCCCAACTGCGTCCAAGCCGCTCCTGGACACACCCATGGACCCTTCTCATGCAACTCCTGCAAATTCATCGGCACCGACATCAACTCCGCTACGACCACACCACAGATTCCCGACCCCAACCACCTACAATGCATCTTGCTCAACACCCGATCGGTCCACAGGCACGCCATTGACCTATGGAATCTACTAGACACCATCTCTCCGGACGTCGCCTTCCTAACAGAAACATGGATGAACGCCTCTTCCGCCCCAGACATCACCATTGCCATCCCAGATGATTATAAGATCATACGCATGGACCATACCGGCCACACAGGAGGAGGAATCGCTATCGTCCATAAGAAATCCATCCACATCTCAACCAGCTCTGACGTCAATCTCGCCAACTCTGAACACCTTCACTTCCAGATCCTCATCGACCCCAAGACCACACTCAGAGGCACCCTCCTTTACAGACCTCCAGGACCCCGCGCACAATTTAGTGAGGACATCACGGACTTCAACACTCCACACGCACTCCCCTCCAAAGATTACATCCTTCTGGGAGACCTCAATTTTCACCTTGAAAAGAACAACGACCACAACTCCACCACCCTTCTGGACAACCTCGCCAACCTCGGACTTAAACAACTGGTCACTTCCCCCACCCACATCGCAGGTCACACACTCGACCCTATCTTCACCTCCAGCAATCATGTCTCCTTCAGCCACACTACGGCTCTCCTCTGGACTGACCACAGCTGCGTTCACTTTACCTACAACAAGCCCAAACCCAACAACCACTCCCAACCAACTCTGCAAAGAAACTGGAACAAAATCACCATCGACCAGATCTCCTCATCGCTTCTTCTAAACCCCCCAGCCCACTCCTCAAACCCCGACCAAGCCGCCACCAACCTCACCCTATGGTTATCCAACAGCGCCGACATCCTAGCACCACTGAAAAAACGACAAAGCAAACTTAGCAGCAAGAAGGCCTCCTGGTTCAACGATGATCTTAAGAAATCCAAGAAACTCTGCCGCTCCCTTGAGAAGGCCTGGAAAAAAGACCCAACCACCAGCACCAAGGACGCCTTCAAAAACGCCACCCGCATACACCACCAACTGATCCGAAAGGCCAAGAAAACCGCCTTCAAGGACCGACTAGATAACAACGCCCACAACAGCAAGGAACTTTTCAACATCGTCAAGTAATTTACCAATCCCTCGGCCAACTCTAACAACATCACCCCCTCTCAAGCCCCCTGCGACTCCCTAGCCTCATTCTTCCACAACAAAATTGCAGACATCCACAACAGCTTCCACAACCAACCCAGAGACCAACCCATCCAACCATCTGCTGGACCTTCACCCCCCTCGAACATCCTTAATGACTGGAACCCAATCTCCACTGAGGACACCATCCGCCTGATGAACTCCATCCACTCAGGATCCCCCACAGACCCATGCCCTCACCACATCTTCAACAAAGCAGACTCCATCATAGCACCGCACCTCCGAGACGTCATCAACTGCTCCTTCTACTCCGCCACCTTCCCGGAAAGCTGGAAACACGCTGAACTCAGCGCCCTTCTGAAAAAACCCACAGCGGACCCCACCGAACTAAAAAACTACCGCCCCATCTCGCTCCTTCCATTCCCGGCCAAAGTCATCGAGAAAGCTGTCAACAACCAGCTCGCCGCCTTCCTCGAAGCCAACAAATCCCTCGACTCCTCACAGTCCGGCTTCCGAGCAAAACACAGCACTGAGACCGCCCTCATCGCAGCAACAGACGACATTCGAACCCTGCTGGACAATGGGGACACAACCGCCCTCATCCTCCTCGACCTCTCCGCAGCCTTCGACACAGTCTGCCATAGCACCCTTCTACAGCGCCTCAGAAACATCGGAATCCAAGGAAAAGCACTAGAATGGATCACCTCGTTCCTCACCGGAAGAACCCAGAGAGTCCGCCTTCCACCATTCAAGTCAGAGGCCACTGAAGTCATCTGCGGCGTACCACAAGGATCTTCACTCAGCCCCACCCTTTTCAACATATACATGAGCCCCCTCGCGGCCATCGCCCGCCAACACAACCTCAACATCATCTCCTACGCGGATGACACTCAACTGATCCTATCACTCACCAATGACCCTAGCACCGCCAAAACTAACCTACACGAAGGAATGAAAGAAGTAGCCGAATGGATGAAACACAGCCGTCTGAAACTGAACTCAGATAAAACAGAAGTCCTTATCTTAGGTACCTCCCCCTCTGCATGGGACGACTCTTGGTGGCCAGAAGCCCTTGGAAAAGCACCCATCCAAACAGACCACGCACGGAACCTGGGCGTCATCCTGGATTCCTCACTTTCGATGAACAGGCAAGTCAACGCCGTCTCTTCATCCTGCTTCAACATTCTTCGCATGCTCAAAAAAACATTTCGTTGGATCCCCACCGAAACTAGGAAAACGGTCACCCACGCTCTGGTCACGAGCCGACTGGACTATGGAAACACCCTCTACGCCAGTACTACCGCTAAACTCTAGAAAAAACTCCAACGAATCCAAAACGCCTCAGCCAGGCTCATATTAGACATCCCGCGTAAAGTACATATCTCTAGCCACCTGAAAAACCTCCACTGGCTTCCCGTCAATAAGAGGATCACTTTCCGGCTCCTAACCCACGCACACAAAGCACTCTACGAAATCGGACCAGAATGCCTCAACACACGACTGTCCTTCTACACCCCCTCCCGCCAGCTACGATCATCCAACCAAGCCCTTGCCACTGTACCTCGCATCAACAAAACCACCATGGGAGGTAGATCCTTCTCCTACCTGGCAGCTAAAACCTGGAACTCACTTCCCACTTACCTTCGCCTTACCCAGAACCACCTAGCATTCAGAAAGCAACTTAAAACGTGGATATTTGACAAGTAATTCCCCACCCCTCCTCAAGCGCCTTGAGACCCTCTGGGTATGTAGCGCGCTATATAAATTCTTTGACTTGACTTTGACTTGACTACCCCCCACTTTGGGTGGGAAAAACAAGTGAGGAAGAGGGGTGTTGCCAACTCCACCTCTCAGGTGGGGGAAGCGGGTTGAAGCACAGCCTTGAGTCCCCGCCATCTTGAGGATGGGGACCCAGCCAACCAGGGGCAGGCTCCAGCCACCCTCCCACTGGAGAGTGGCAGAATGTGGGGTGTACCCACCCCAGGGAATGGACCCAATGGTCCATGCCCTTTACCTACCTGTAATATTCCTAAATCTAGTACTAAGGGGGCACCCGGAACCTTGCTTCCTCAGATCCAGAAACGAGAAGAAAAGAAGATAAGAAGAAGGACCAAAGAGCCGTGCAGAGCTAACAAGAGGACAGCGCCCACTAACTTGCCCCAGTCCTACAGGCCTGTCTCCCCTTGAACCTGCTCCTGCAAAATCCCGGTGTGTCCTGCAGCCAGCAACCTCAAAACCATGGAGGACCTGCCTGCCTACACTTCAAAGACTGAATCTCATGTGAACACTGGACTTGTTCAAACAGCAACCCCTGGCAGCAGTCAGGGACTGTAAATACAGCCCACTCTGCACCCGCCGAACCAGGCCCAAACTCGAGTGGAAACATACCACAAAGAGGTCACCCCGGCGATCCTGACCCGAGATCCGGTGACCCCTGACCTGCCTCAAGCCTCAAGCTGACGAATGCAGCCTAAATCCAGAAGGCCCCCTTAAACGCGACCAGGAGCTGGAAAGAAGATCCGACCCCAGAAGTCACCCCTCCTCCCGACGACCCGCGGCCTTGTGTGCCCAAACCGACGGTGCCTAACCAATCCTTAACTTCCCAACTTACCTCTCCCAGTGGTGGTCACACCCAGAAGTCCTTCGTCTCCCTGCCTGAGGTTCTCCATAAAAAACAACAGGGCGCCCGACGTTGAAACAGCACTTTGCACCCGGCCACCCCAGTGCCGCTGAGGGTGCACCTTTTGTGCTACTTTGTTTCCCCATTTGCCCTGACCTTAACACTAGGAGCTTTGCTCTCACAACCCAGTGACCTGCTTGCCAGCAGCCACCATCCGGAGACCCCCTGTCCCCCTTTGGATAACAGTGGGCCTCAACACTCTGCACCCTACCGCCCCATTGCCGAGGGTGTAACAACAGTGCAACACTGACCATGGGGGACCCCTGCGTCTAACCCCAGAACCTTAACTCCCACAGTCGATTATTTACCTATGGACTGTTAACCTGTTTTCTCTCCATGGGATAACATTGACACTTTTCTCAAAAAAGTTTCGAAGTGTGGAGTTTTGAAACCTAAAAATATTCTTTAAAAATCATGTGAATAACCAAAACGAATTTATGTACCTGTTTCCAGGAAATGTCCCAGTGCTGAATCTAGGTATCCAGCACTGAGTAAGATAAGTAACGTAGAAAGTAACTTACTTGTAATTTACTGAAAAAGCATATTCATTTCAATGTACTGTATTTGCTAACTGTTGCATCCTTCTGCATACCCTGTAAATCAAACAAAGTACAATTTCTATTGCATTTTCAAACTGTTCTATATCCAGTAACTTATTACTGAAAAGTATTTAATGAATATCTGTGCCATGTTTATTTGTCATTTGCTGACTGAGTGTGTACATCAAATGCTTAACACTGTCCTCTGATACTGCCTTACTGCTCGACCAAGCTACCACTTTAGAGAGTAAGGTTCTATCTAACTTTAACCTCTGCCTACCTCTGCGTTCACTTGGTCTCTATATACACTATACATCATTTTTGTGTAGTATATATATAGCCAGTTTCCTACAATATGGCATTGAGTTTTTTTGCTACAAGTAATGGATGGGACGGAAGTCTCTGTAGGGTTTGCTTTCAGAAGAATGAAACATTTGGAAACACAATATTCTGTGATAGAAAGTGATATGTTGGAATGCGTTTGGGGTGTCGGCAAGTGTAAGCCATATCTCTTGAAAAGAAAATTTACCTTGAGGACCGATCACAGACCACTCGTTGCTATTTTGTCTAGAATCCAAATTAAGATCCTCAGCCAGATTATTTATCAAATTATTGGAGTTTTAGTGTGCTTCATATTACAGGAGGAGAGGACATTAGAGTGGACTTTCTGTCTTGGTTACCATTATATTTGTGTTCAGTAGATTTACAGGAAGAAATTGAGGCATGTATCATTGCATAAATTGAAGATTTGGTCATTTGTTCCAATTTAATGGAATTGTTTGATCGGTTGAGGGAGGATACTGTGTTGACCAAGGTCATGAATTTTGGGAATATTGGGGGCAGAGGGAAAAAACTTTGGAGAATTCTTTGCAATCTTATTGCAAGGTGGTGGATGAGTTATCTTTGCAAGGAGGATTGTTGGTAAGAGGTGATAAGTTAATTCCATACACAACAAAATTTTGAGGAGGGCCCAAGGGCAAGTTTAACGACCACCAAGGTACATGCCCCAGAAAGCAATATCTAAACACCCAATGGTACTTAGTGGTCAAGGGAGTCAATCATCCGGAATCACAACGTAAGTGCAGTGCAGATAACACCCAAAGGAACACAACACACCTGCTTCTTAAAGTGTAGAATTGGCCAAGTTAGGACTCAAGGACATATGGAAAAATTCCCATCAGAAGCCAAACTGTACTGCCCTCTTTTACATCATTTGGGATCTCCTTGCCCAGGAGACAAAACAAAACGGCCGGTCAGACATTACCTGTGCCGAAATGGAGATGTGAGAGGAGAGTAACACAAGAATTTTATGGAGAAAAGCAGTGTAGAGTGAAAAGAAGAGAAAGTGAGTATAAAATTAGGTGAACTGGGTAGAGAATACAACATTTATTAGTGTCTCCCAGTCCCTAAAGTTTAAAAGATAAGTGCAAATGCGGTTTTAGAAATAATAGCCGCGTTGAGTAGTGGTCGACATGTTTCTGCATTAGTTGAAAAAGATTTTTCATGCATTCCTCAGGACCAAGATTTTAAAACTACTGCTTTTAGTGAAAAGTAAAATATATCACCTGCAAAGATCAGGTTATGCTCAACCAAGGACTGTTATCGCATCGCATCAGAACATAGGATCCACAGAGAAAGACAAACAAACAACAAAAATGGGAGAACATCAGTATTTCATTTTCCCGCGGTTTTCTGAGACAATGCCATATACAACCTGCAAAATACGGTACCAAATCCATCAAAATAACATCAGGAGACTTCAAGTCCTACAGAACACAGCAGCACGTCTAGTCCTCAGACTTCCCAAGAGAGCTCCATCCAAACCTGCTCTAGATACCCTCCACTGGCTACCCATAAAAAAAAGAGTTCTGTTTAAAGCACTATTAATGTGCCATAGGATCATCTCCCAAAAAGCTCCTCCCTATATGAATGACTTAGCCATTCCCTATGAGCCCAATAGAACTCTTCGCTCTGGGGGAACTGGCTTTCTCACTGTACCTCGTATCAGGAAGGCCAGAATGGGTGGCCGCTCTTTTCGGGTTATGGCCGCCAGGGAATGGAACGCTCTCCCTATGGAGATCAGACTAGCGGACTCGGAGACCGCCTTCAGGAAAAGCTTAAAAACCCACCTGTTTTCCCTGTAACTCCCCACTCTGTACTTGACTTCTTTCCACAGCGCGGGGACACGCCGTGATGGCGTCACCAGGGGCTTTATAAACTCCTTTGTTGTTGTTTATATATATAGAAGGAAAACAGATTCCATTATCAACACTCACCCATAAATGATGGTTGAGGAGCTTCACCCCACCTGGCTGCGGCTCAGGTATGAGGAGCACCGCTCTACAGAGGGAGTGTTAAAATGAAAGAAAAGAGACAATCATCGCTCATTCAGAATCCATCGATGGTGAATGGATTTTATCTAAGGACAATCACTGTCTTTGCCGATTATGTTTGGGAATTACGCTACTGACAAATATAAGACCCGCCTGCTGTGTGTTATATACCCTTGTTTATAAAAAGTCTGAATTTATTCGGTGCGCTGAGGCTAAAGTTTATCACGGTGTGATCGTGGACACTACACCGCGTAGTGTGATAACACACCGAATTTGATGTTTGTATACGATAAAATCATTCCATGCACACTGCTTACCTATCCGTCGGTGTCTCCCGACAGTCATCCGAGCTGTCTGGGGGGGCACCGATTGTGCGACTCGCTTTGTGTTTTATGCAGTTGTTTCTGAGGACCGAGTCACATGACCGGCTACAATCACGTGGTCACTAATAATGCCGGGAATTGTAGTTCTGGGTACGGGTTGTTGTAGTTCTGGTAAATCTAGTATAACCTAGCGTTAGTACCTATAATACGTGATCAATATAGTGTGTCGGGTATAAACAGTGATGACAGCAAGGAATATTCTAGGTATATATCTTGAAAACTGAAAGGTGCTTTAGTTATTAAAGGGACATCCACGGTATTGGCTCATTAAGTCCCGCCTTATCGCTGTTCAGTCTGTAAACCCATTTCTGTTCAATTTTGAACAGAAAACGGCTGGCATCTGGACAGGATTCTGGAATGGGTGGTTGTTCTAAAACTGTCCAATGGAAGTCATTGGGACTATGTCCCTTTTCAAGAAAGTGTGCGGTTAGGCGAGTCGCTTGTTTACGGCACCGCACTGTGCTTTTATGCTCTTGGATTCTCGTCCTGACCTTCCTAGTCGTCATGCCAACGTATTGGAGTTTACATGGGCAGGTAATCAGATAGATCAAGTTGCTGCTATTGCAATTTGTGAACTTGGTCTGGATCCGTGGTCGGTTGGTGCCTATGTCTACACTTGTGGATTTACAGGTTTGGGGACATACAGTACATGCCCCACAGGGGTGATGGCCTTGAACCGATGGTAAGTCCCATAGAGTGCCCACTTGTCTGGGTTCTTTATTGCGTGGGCGTGTATGGACTAGCTGGTCCTTTAGGTTTTTTCCTCTTTTATAAGCAAAAAGAGGTAAAGGAATGCCGTCTCCACCAGTTTTTAAGATCGACCAATGTTTTTTCACGATCTTTTGGACTTGATTAGATCTGGTATTGAAAGTATTTACAAAGGTTATGCGGTTGGTTTTCTCTTTCGGTGGCTGGATCTCAAGAAGAGATTCTCGATTGTTATTCGAAGCCCTCTTTTTGGATTGACGAATTATTTTCTTGGGGTAGTCTTTTACAATCAGTTGTTGTTCCAAGTTATTTGAATGGTTTTTGAAGGCTTCTTTGTTCGAGCAGTTCCTTTGTACTCTCAAAAATTGGCCAAACGGTAAATTATCTCTTAGGGCACGAAGATGACAGCTATCATATCTTAGGAGGGCATTGCGCGCCATGGGCTTACGATAGAGTTCAGACTCCAGACCGTTGGGAGTTGCGTTGATTCTCAAGTCCAGGAAGGCCAGTGATGTACGACTGGACTCAATGGTGAACCTTAGATATGTATTTCTGGTGTTCAGCCATGCATGGAAGGAAATTAGATCTTCTTCAGTCCCCCGCCACACCACCAGAATATCATCGATATATCGCTTCCACACATGTAGCGACTGTAGGTAGGGGTTGTCAGGCGTGAAGACCTCCTGTTGTTCGAAGTTATGAACATACAGATTCGCTAGGCTCGGCGCAAAGACACTACCCATGCTGGTCCCAGATGTTTGTAGGTAGGTAGTGTCTTCAAAGCGAAAGTAATTTTCTTTCAAAGCGATTTCTGCAAGGGTCATGATGAACCGTATTGGTGTAATCGATTGATGGTCACTTTGTTCAAGTAGACTCCCTACAACCTCCAGTGTCTCGGTCTGTGGGATTGAGGTGTAGAGTGACTCTACATCAAACGATACCAGTATATCGGTATCGATATTGAACAATATGTTCGGAAGGAGTCTCAAAACGTCCTTCGTATCCTGAAGGTACGTGGGCATGGCCTTTACCATAGGATTTAGAAAATGGTCAACAAAGGTCGACAATGGCTCGAGTATTGACCCAATCCCCGAGATGATAGGCCTCCCTTGTGGCGGTCTCTGTGGCTTATGAACCTTCGGTAGACAGTAGAAGTAAGGTATGGTAGGATGGTTCATGAGGAGATATTGTCCCTCTTGTGGAGTGATCCAACCTTCGGCAGTCGCTTCTTCTACTAAATTGGCTATTTTCACCTTTAGTCTCTCAGTTGGATCCTCATTTAGAGGCAGGTAGGATCTACGATCGCTCAGTTGTCTAAGGCACTCGTTTCTGTCTGTCTCGGTGTCTAGGATCACAATAGCCCCGCCCTTATCGGCTGGTTTGATGATTATTTGTTCATTGGAGGATAATGAGCGCAGAGCCGATTGTTCGTCTTTTGAGAGGTTCATGAAAGGTCTGTTTTCGGTTTGGTAGAGATGCTTAATGTCATTTTCTAATGCTGTTTCAAAAGTTAGAACTTTTGGCGGTAAACCAACACTTGGTGGGTTGAATGTGGATGGTTTTTTTAGGCCTGTGTTCTTGTCCAACACAAGAGATTCCGTGTTTGCTGGTTTCAAGAAAAAATAATGTAATCTTATTTTCCTGAATAGTTTAGCCAGTTCCACCTGTGCTACGAAAGGATCTCCTTTTTGGGTTGCCACAAAACCAAGACCTTTGTTTAAGAGACGTTCCTCATTAGGGGATAGGGCGTAGGAGCTAAGGTTCATTACGAGGCTGTTGTGTTGCTCGTCCCTGCGGTTTCTTGTGGGACTTTCTTCCCGCTGCGAAGATCCATCCTGGATTGCGGCGTCGTGTTCCAATGGACTTGAGGTGTTGTTCCTTGTCTCCTCCTGCCCCTGCCTCGACTCTGGCCAAACCGTAAAAAAGGAAAAGCTCCGGGGCCTTGTTGTAGTTGGGGTTGACCGAAAGGACCCATTTGAGGGGGGTACGACGGCCCAAACATCCAGGGGTTAGCCGGCCACCATGGTTGATAGCTGTGAAAGTTTTGAGGATGTTGTCCACCCCTCCAGTTTCTGCGATTCCCACGTCCTCTCGGAGTGTTGTTTGTAGACCCATTGATTGAAGAGTCTGAGTCACTGGATGCTCCTTCTGAGCTGGATGTTCCATATGTCGAGCCACCTTTCTTGCCACCTCGATTGAATGTGGGTGCTGTGTATGACTCACTAGTATAAGGGTATACTTTCTCAGTTGAAAATTTGGCTAGGTCCTTTTTAAATTTTTCTAATTTCGTGAAAAGAATCGATTCCTTAAAATCCTTATTATTCTTATCACTATCGTCCTGTCCTTTCTTGAAAAGGCCACTTTTTAATGTGGCTTTAATCTGGCCCTCTAGTACTTGGATTTCAATGAGTATGTTGTCTGCTACTCTTTTTGCAGGTTTAATAATAAGGACCAGCCAGTCCCTTGTGCACCTCCAGGCAATCATCGACCAATCCTTGAGAAAACCCTTATCATCAAGGAATCGATTCTTTTCACGAAATTAGAAAAATTTAAAAAGGACCTAGCCAAATTTTCAACTGAGAAAGTATACCCTTATACTAGTGAGTCATACACAGCACCCACATTCAATCGAGGTGGCAAGAAAGGTGGCTCGACATATGGAACATCCAGCTCAGAAGGAGCATCCAGTGACTCAGACTCTTCAATCAATGGGTCTACAAACAACACTCCGAGAGGACGTGGGAATCGCAGAAACTGGAGGGGTGGACAACATCCTCAAAACTTTCACAGCTATCAACCATGGTGGCCGGCTAACCCCTGGATGTTTGGGCCGTCGTACCCCCCTCAAATGGGTCCTTTCGGTCAACCCCAACTACAACAAGGCCCCGGAGCTTTTCCTTTTTTAGGGTTTGGCCAGAGTCGAGGCAGGGGCAGGAGGAGACAAGGAACAACACCTCAAGTCCATTGGAACACTACGCCGCAATCCAGGATGGATCTTCGCAGCGGGAAGAAAGTCCCACAAGAAACCGCAGGGACGAGCAACACAACAGCCTCGTAATGAACCTTAGCTCCTACGCCCTATCCCCTAATGAGGAACGTCTCTTAAACAAAGGTCTTGGTTTTGTGGCAACCCAAAAAGGAGATCCTTTCGTAGCACAGGTGGAACTGGCTAAACTATTCAGGAAAATAAGATTACATCATTTTTTCTTGAAACCAGCAAACACGGAATCTCTTGTGTTGGACAAGAACACAGGCCTAAAAAAACCATCCACATTCAACCCACCAAGTGTTGGTTTACCGCCAAAAGTTCTAACTTTTGAAACAGCAGTAGAAAATGACATTAAGCATCTCTACCAAACCGAAAACAGACCTTTCATGAACCTCTCAAGAGACGAACAATCGGCTCTGCGCTCATTATCCTCCAATGAACAAATAATCATCAAACCAGCCGATAAGGGCGGGGCTATTGTGATCCTAGACACCGAGACATACAGAAACGAGTGCCTTAGACAACTGAGCGATCGTAGATCCTACCTGCCTCTAAATGAGGATCCAACTGAGAGACTAAAGGTGAAAATAGCCAATTTAGTAGAAGAAGCGACTGCCGAAGGTTGGATCACTCCACAAGAGGGACAATATCTCCTCACGAACCATCCTACCATACCTTACTTCTACTGTCCACCGAAGGTTCATAAGCCACAGAGACCGCCACCAGGGAGGCCTATCATCTCGGGGATTGGGTCAATACTCGAGCCATTGTCGACCTTTGTTGACCATTTTCTAAATCCTATGGTAAAGGCCATGCCCACGTACCTTCAGGATACGAAGGACGTTTTGAGACTCCTTCCGAACATATTGTTCAATATCGATACCGATATACTGGTATAGTTTGATGTAGAGTCACTCTACACCTCAATCCCACAGACCAAGACACTGGAGGTTGTAGGGAGTCTACTTGAACAAAGTGACCATCAATCGATTACACCAATACGGTTCATCATGACCCTTGCAGAAATCGCTATGAAAGAAAATTACTTTCGCTTTGAAGACACTACCTACCTACAAACATCTGAGACCAGCATGGGCAGTGTCTTTGCGCCGAGCCTAGCGAATCTGTATGTTCATATCTTCGAACAACAGGAGGTCTTCACGCCTGACAACCCCTACCTACAGTCGCTACATGTGTGGAAGCGATATATCGATGATATTCTGGTGGTGTGGCGGGGGACTGAAGAAGATCTAATTTCCTTACATGCATGGCTGAACACCTGAAATACATATCTAAGGTTCACCATTGAGTCCAGTCGTACATCACTGGCCTTCCTGGACTTGAGAATCAACGCAACTCCCAACGGTCTGGAGTCTGAACTCTATCGTAAGCCCATGGCGCGCAATGCCCTCCTAAGATATGATAGCTGTCATCCTCGTGCCCTAAGAGATAATTTACCGTTTGGCCAATTTTTGAGAGTACAAAGGAACTGCTTGAACAAAGAAGCCTTCAAAAACCATTCAAATAACTTGGAACAACAACTGATTGTAAAAGACTACCCCAAGAAAATAATTCGTCAATCCAAAAAGAGGGCTTCGAATAACAATCGAGAATCTCTTCTTGAGATCCAGCCACCGAAAGAGAAAACCAACCGCATGACCTTTGTAAATACTTTCAATACCAGATCTAATCAAGTCCAAAAGATCGTGAAAAAACATTGGTCGATCTTAAAAACTGGTGGAGACGGCATTCCTTTACCTCTTTTTGCTTATAAAAGAGGAAAAAACCTAAAGGACCAGCTAGTCCATACACGCCCACGCAATAAAGAACCCAGACAAGTGGGCACTCTATGGGACTTACCACCGGTTCAAGGCCATCACCCCTGTGGGGCATGTACTGTATGTCCCCAAACCTGTAAATCCACAAGTGTAGACATAGGCACCAACCGACCATGGATCCAGACCAAGTTCACAAATTGCAATAGCAGCAACTTGATCTATCTGATTACCTGCCCATGTAAACTCCAATACGTTAGCATGACGGCTAGGAAGGTCAGGACGAGAATCCAAGAGCATAAAAGCACAGTGCGGTGCCGTAAACAAGCGACCCGCCTAACCGCACACTTCCTTGAAAAGGGACATAGTCCCAATGACTTCCATTGGACAGTTTTAGAACAACCACCCATTCCAGAATCCTGTCCAGATGCCAGCCGTTTTCTGTTCAAAATTGAACAGAAATGGGTTTACAGACTGAACAGCGATAAGGCGGGACTTAATGAGCCAATACCGTGGATGTCCCTTTAATAACTAAAGCACCTTTCAGTTTTCAAGATATATACCTAGAATATTCCTTGCTGTCATCACTGTTTATACCCGACACACTATATTGATCACGTATAATAGGTACTAATGCTAGGTTATACTAGATTTACCAGAACTACAACAACCCGTACCCAGAACTACAATTCCCGGCATTATTAGTGACCACGTGATTGTAGCCGGTCATGTGACTCGGTCCTCAGAAACAACTGCATAAAACACAAAGCGAGTCGCACAATCGGTGCCCCCCCAGACAGCTCGGATGACTGTCGGGAGACACCGACGGATAGGTAAGCAGTGTGCATGGAATGATTTTATCGTATACAAACATCAAATTCGGTGTGTTATCACACTACGCGGTCTAGTGTCCACGATCACACCGCGATAAACTTTAGCCTCAGCGCACCGAATAAATTCAGACTTTTTATAAACAAGGGTATATAACACACAGCAGGCGGGTCTTATATTTGTCAAAGCGCACATGCGCATTCCGGCTCTCACTCGCAGTTTGGTACTGCAGCGATTTTGTTTGTAGGCCTCACAGGCCAAAACGGGAACTATCATAGAAATAAACACAAATAAACGTTAATTATAGAAATTTAGCCTTTCTGTTTACCTCCCCCTTACTAAGGTTTCCCTGTTAATTGTTACCTAGCAAATAAGCGACATGTACGCGTTTTATACTCACTTATCCTTTTTCTCGATGCCACAATTACATAGACAAAAGCACATTCATGCCGTTTTTATTATTTCAAAAGTTTTGCATTAGTCTCACAACATGACAACAACATTGATTAGCCAGTTATATCTTGCCATTCAAGCAGATTAGTACTCCCACGTGTATTTGTGTTTGCACATTATACTCTTGTTGATTAGTTAAACCACTTCACACAATTAATAAAGATTACTATTATGAGGTAATGACTTCACAAGGGGTATACAAAATTTTGTAACTCCAGCTCGCTCCATCAGGGTTCACAGGAGTTAGGCCTGTCCTGGGGTACAGAGGAGGAGAGGCCTGTCCAGGGGTGCAGGGAAGATGCCTCTCCAGAGGGAGCTGGGGAGGTGAAGCCTATCCAGGGGGTGCATATGAGGTTAGCCTGTCCAGGGGGTCCAGAGTTGGTGAGGCCAGTCTAGGTGTGCAGAGGAGGTGAGGCCTGTCCTGAGGGGTGCAGGGAAGATGCCTCTCCAGCGGGAGCTGGGGAGGTGAGGCCTATCCAGGGGGTGCAGACAAGGTTAGGCCTGTCCAGGGGGTCCAGATTTGGTGAGGCCTGTACAGGGGGTGCAGATGAGGTTAGCCTGTCCAGGGGGTCCAGAGTTGGTGAGGCCAGTCTAGGTGTGCAGAGGAGGTGAGGCCAGTCAGGAGAAGAGGAGCTGAGCATTAGGAGGTGAGCCTGTTTAAGGTGTTGCAGAGGAGGAGAGTCCTGTCCAAGGTGGTTCAGAGGAGATGAATCCTGTCTAAAGGGGTGCAGAGGAGGTGAGGCCTGTCCAGGGGGTGCAGAGGAGGTGAGGCCTGTTGTCAAGGGCTGTGTTTACTGACAGTGCAGACACTCCCAGGAGCAGAACAATGAGATTTTCCAAATTCCACCACTGGTTTTCCCACAGCCACCAACTGAAGAGTTAACTAGTGGCGGTGCGAACCCAGCTGGAGGAAAGGGTAATGGGACAGAGAAGAGACTGCCTGACCTTCTGGCTCTTCCACTCTACTTCTTCCTTTCCGCCATACTCCGATTAATTCCTTTCTTTCTTTGCTCCCAAGCTGAGTGGTCGCTCCCCTGCCTCCCTGGCGAACAGTGGTATCGTTGCTCCGCTTTTTCTCATTGAACTGCCTCCTATTGTTGTTCTGCAGTCTGCCCTGCTTGCCGCTTTTCTTAATTGCATTTCAAAAGCGCTATAGTTATTGTATCTGTATCTGCGCATTTCGTTGCTCCGCTTTTTCTCATTGAACTGCCTCCTATTGTTGTTCTGCAGTCTGCCCTGCTTGCCACTTTTCTAAATTGTATTTCAAAAGCGCTATAGTTATTTTATCTGTATCTGCGCATTTCGCCCCAAGCGCTCCGCTCCGCTGACCCCTCTGCTGCCATTTTGGTTGTTGTGCTCGCCCTCTGGAGCCCTCCCCGCCTCCCAGCTGAGACGCCCTCCCACTGCCTACAAACAGCGCTCCGTGAGCTAAACGCGCTGTGACTCGCTTTGCTCCCAAGCTGAGTGGTCGCTCCCCTGCCTCCCTGGCGAACAGTGGTACCGTTGCTCCGCTTTTTCTCATTGAACTGCCTCCTATTGTTGTTCTGCAGTCTGCCCTGCTTTCCGCTTTTCTTAATTGCATTTCAAAAGCGCTATAGTTATTGTATCTGTATCTGCGCATTTCGTTGCTCCGCTTTTTCTCATTGAACTGCCTCCTATTGTTGTTCTGCAGTCTGCCCTGCTTGCCGCTTTTCTTAATTGCATTTCAAAAGCGCTATAGTTATTTTATCTGTATCTGCGCATTTCGCCCCAAGCGCTCCGCTCCGCTGACCCCTCCGCTGCCATTTTGGTTGTTGTGCTCGCCCTCTGGAGCCCGCCCCACCTCCCAGCTGAGACGCCCTCGCCCCTCCCCCTCCACTATCCATATATGACAGTTGTTCCCGCGCGCAGCGTTCACGCGCAGCGTCCGCACCCAACCCCGCCGAAGGTGCGCCAAAGGTAAGCCCGTCTACGCCCGTCCGCGCCTGGACCGCGCCCAGCGCCAGACCCCCTGCCACTCGCGCCTCCCAGCCCCCCCGCTTTACCTACGATGCCGCCACCCTCCTAGCCCTTAACCCCGGTCGCGTCCCCAACTGCGTCCAAGCCGCTCCTGGTCACACCCATGGACCTTTCTCCTGCTACTCCTGCAAATTCATCGGCACCGACAACATCTCCGCCACGACCACAACACAGATTCCTGACCCCAACCACCTACAGTGCATCCTCCTCAACACCCGCTCGATCCACAGACACGCCATTGACCTATGGAATCTACTAGACACCATCTCTCCAGACGTCGCCTTCCTAACAGAAACTTGGATGAACGCTTCCTCCGCCCCAGACATCTCCATTGCCATCCCTGAAGACTATAAGATCACACGCAAGGACCGCACCAACCATACAGGAGGAGGAATCGCTATCGTCCATAAGAAATCCATCCGCATCTCAACCAGCTCTGACGCCAACCTCGCCAACTCCGAACACCTTCACTTCCAGATCCACATCGACCCCAAGACCACTCTCAGAGGCACCCTCCTCTACAGACCACCAGGACCCCGCGCAAAATTCAGTGAAGACATCACGGACTTCATCACCCCACACGCGCTCCCCTCCAAAGACTACATCCTTCTGGGAGACCTCAACTTTCACCTTGAAAAGATCAACGACCGCAACACCGCCACCCTCTTAGACAACCTCGCCAACCTCGGACTTAAACAACTAGTCACTTCCCCCACCCACATCGCAGGTCACACACTCGACCCCATCTTCACCTCCAGCAATCATGTCTCCTTCAGCCACACTACGGATCTCCTCTGGACTGACCACAGCTGCGTTCACTTCACCTACAACAAGCCGAAACCCATCAACCACCTCCAACCAACTCTGCAAAGAAACTGGAACAAAATTACCACGGACCAGATTTCCGCATCGCTCCTTCTAAACACCCCAGCCCACTCTTCTAACGCAAACGAAGCCGCCGCCAACCTCACCCTTTGGTTATCCAACACCGCCGACACCTTAGCACCACTGAAAAAACGTCAAAGCAAACCTGGCAGCAAAAAGGCCTCATGGTTCAACGATGATCTTAAGAAGTCCAAGAAACTCTGCCGCTCCCTTGAAAAGGCCTGGAAAAAAGACCCAACCACTAGCACCAAGGACGCCTTCAAAAACGCCACCCGCACTCACCACCAACTAATCCGAAAGGCCAAGAAAACAGCATTCAAGGATCGACTTGACAACAACGCCCACAACAGCAAGGAACTTTTCAACATCGTCAAGGAATTTACCAACCCCTCAGCCAACTCCAACGACATCACCCCCTCTCAAGCCCTCTGCGACTCCCTAGCCTCATTCTTCCACAACAAGATTGCAGACATCCACAACAGCTTCGACAACCAACCCGGAGACCAACCCACCCGACCATTTGCTGAACATTCTCCCCCCGTGAACACCCTTAACAACTGGAACCCAATCTCCACTGAGGACACAATCCGCCTGATGAATTCCATCCACTCAGGATCCCCCACAGACCCATGTCCTCACCACATCTTCAACAAAGCAGACTCCATAATAGCACCGCACCTCCGAGACGTCATCAACTGCTCCTTCAACTCCGCCACCTTCCCGGAAGACTGGAAACACGCCGAACTCACCGCCCTTCTGAAAAAACCCACAGCGGACCCCACCGAACTCAAAAATTACCGCCCCATCTCGCTCCTTCCATTCCCGGCCAAAGTCATCGAGAAAGCTGTCAACAACCAGCTCGCCGCCTTCCTCGAAGCCAACAAATCCCTCGACTCCTCACAATCTGGCTTCCGAGCAAAACACAGCACTGAGACCGCCCTCATCGCAGCAACAGACGACATTCGAACTCTACTGGACAATGGAGACACAGTCGCCCTCATCCTCCTCGACCTCTCCGCAGCCTTTGACACAGTCTGCCATAGCACCCTTCTACAACGACTCAGAAACATCGGAATCCAAGGAAAAGCACTTGAATGGATCACCTCGTTCCTCACCGGAAGAACCCAGAGAGTCCGCCTCCCACCATTCAAGTCCGAGGCCACTGAAGTCATCTGTGGCGTACCACAAGGATCCTCACTCAGCCCCACCCTCTTCAACGTATACATGAGCCCCCTCGCGGCCATCGCCCGCCAACACAACCTCAATATCATCTCTTACGCGGATGACACTCAACTAATCCTCTCTCTCACCAATGACCCCAGCACCGCCAAAACTAACCTACACGAAGGAATGAAAGAAGTTGCCGAATGGATGAAACAAAGCCGTCTGAAACTTAACTCAGACAAAACAGAAGTCCTCATCTTAGGGACATCCCCCTCTGCATGGGACGACTCCTGGTGGCCGGAAGCCCTCGGAAAAGCACCCATCCCGACAGACCACGCACGGAACCTGGGCGTCATCCTGGATTCTTCACTCTCAATGAACAGACAAGTCAGCGCCGTATCCTCTTCCTGCTTCAACATTCTTCGCATGCTCAGAAAAACATTTCGCTGGATCCCCACCGAAACAAGGAAAACAGTCACCCATGCTCTGGTCACGAGCCGACTGGACTACGGAAACACCCTCTACGCAGGCACTACCGCTAAACTCCAGAAGAAACTCCAACGAATCCAAAACGCCTCAGCCAGGATCATATTAGATATCCCACGCAACGAACACATCTCTGGTCACCTTAAAGACCTCCACTGGCTACCCGTCAATAAGAGGATCACTTTCCGACTGCTAACCCACGCACACAAATCACTCTACGACATCAGACCAGAATGCCTCAACTCACGACTGTCCTTCTACACCCCCTCCCGCCAACTACGTTCTTCCAGCCAAGCCCTCGCCACTGTACCTCGCATCAACAAGACCACCATGGGAGGCAGATCCTTCTCATACCTGGCTGCTAAAACATGGAACTCACTCCCCGCTTACCTTCGCCTTACCCAGAACCACCTAGCATTCAGAAAGCAACTTAAAACGTGGATATTTGACAAGTAAACCTCCTCCTCTATCTAAGCGCCTTGAGACCCTCTGGGTATGTAGTGCGCTATACAAATTCTCTGACTTGACTTGACTTGACTCTTACTCCCTCTCTTTCTTTAAACATGAGTGGAAACACTGTAAAAGAAAAGCACACCATTACTATTTTCCTTCAATTCCTTCTCCACTTTCATACTCTCTCTCTATTTCCTTACCCAGAGTGCCTATGGCTTTTGCTCCTCTTCTATTCTACAATATAAGTATTTTATCCTTTGGGAACCTGCATTATAAATAACATTTTAGCACCCTTTAACTCTGTGAGTTCATTTATTCTTTTTCACTCATTCATTCATTCACTCTCTGCCTTACTTTCTTACTTTCTTACTTTCTTATCTTCTGAATTCTTGTTACTTCTCCTTTAGGAACCTTCTGGAGGCTCTGCCCTCAACCAAGCAACGAAGAAATCAGGAACTGAAGTATTCAATGGGTAAGTATTAATTCTTCTATTTATATATTTTTTTCTATTTACTTTAAATTGGTATTTCTTTTTAGTTCTAAATTACCTAACTAACTGGGGCACCAAAGCGCTCTAACCTGCGCCAAAGCCTGGCACAAAACTGCACTATTTGTATCTAACTAGACCACAGAAAATCCGTTGGTGAGTGCGTGGTTCTAAAATCAACCGGCGCACTTCACAGCTTGTCTAGACCTCGCGCCCGTGTCCAGGACAACAGGACTAGACCAGCAACTGCGGGACAATGAAGAGCTTTGATTCCTTTTTCCTGCACCCTGACAGTAACCCCTCGCAAGGTTTAGCCTCCGGGCTGAGGTTTGTGAGGAGTTTACGAGCGAAAAATCTTAGTTAATCGGGGAGCATGAGCATCTGATTGTTCCACCCTTGACCTATCCTCTGGGCCAAAACCCTTCCAGTCTACAAGATAGAAGATTTTCCCTTAAATGGACTTTGAAACTAGGATTGTTTTAACTTCAAATTCTTCTTGTCCTTCCACTAAAATAGGGTCTCTGTTTCTCAATTCTTTCAAATGGGGTGAAACCTTTTTAAGAGGAGAAAAATTAAACCCTGGGTGTATTTGTAGCTGTGGTGGTAGTTTTAGTTTGAAAGTCATTGGATTCACTACTTGCTCCACAAGAAATGGATCTATAAATCGGGGTTGAAACTTTCTATTTCCTTTAAGCTTTAGGTTTCTTGTGCTTAAACAAACCCTGTCCCCTTTACTTAAATCTAGTTCTGGCCTTCTTTTTTTATCTGCACTTTGCTTGTAGCGTTCCTTAGCTTTCATTAAGTTCTTGGTGGCAGACTCGTGTACCTTGCTAAGATGCTGTACAAAGTTTTGTGCTACAGGCACCGACACTTCTTGAGAGGAAGCCATAGTATTTGGATGCCTTCCATAATACAAGTAGAAAGGGGAAAAACCAGTAGAGGCATTCTTAGCATTATTATGTGAAAACTCGATCAAGCCACTCTCCCTTTTGATCCAAGAGAAACAGTCTGAGATACTTTTCTAACTCTTGATTGGCCCTTTCAGTTTGACCATCTGTTTATGAATGAAAACTCGTTGAATAACGTGTCTCAATTCCCAAACCCCTTGTGTAAGCCTTCCAAAAATAGGATAGAATTTGAGATCCACGATCTGTGATCAAAACCTTTGGAATGCCATGTATCTTAATAACACTTTGATTGAATTGTGTGGCTATTTGTTTGCAGATGACTTCCCTTTCAGGGACATCTTGTCTTGGGTTAGCCAAGATAAAAGATTTAAACAATCTGTTCATACCTACACTGACACCTGATAGTAAAAACACTACAGAAGGGGTGGTCGACGTACATACTATTTTTCTTCAAAACCGAACAGATCCTACTTGGAAAAAAATGGGTAATCTGGCCCACAGACACAAACAACTGTCAAGATAGATTTCAGAAAAAGACACAAGGGTTCGCATTCACTAGGCCAGATCCAAGATATATCCAGAGACAACATCCAGGGATAGTAACATCGTACAGTGTGGGAAAACTGCGCCTTGACTGGCTACACAGATCTACACTAAAGGAAGTGAAACAACACTTATCTTTACTTAAAGATGGCATTGATATAAGGGACTTCTTACAAGGACCTACTAAACTGTGTCATAAATGTTTCATATACGCCGGTATCTATGCTGCTGATAATGAAGCATGGAAGATTACGCAAGCAGAGTCTGCAGAACGTATTCCAGAAATTGATCGTATTATCTTAGAGAAATCTCTCTCTGTAGTTGACAATGGGTTAATGACTCTGTCATCCAGTATATATTCTTTGGACTGCATACTATCCTCTGCCATAGACATAATAGAACAGGACTTAGTCATGTTGCAACTTGGTCAATCACAATTGCGTTCTATAATGCTACTGGGCTGGACGTTGCAAAACCTTTGTTCAGGCTATGTGCCTTGGCGTCGAATCAACACCACGTCATTGTTTTCTGAATTTGACCTTACAGATAAACGAATCACACTGGCACAGAGGGGCACAGAAAATACGGTGCTGAGCATTGAAAAACTGGAAAGATTGCTATTAACTGTTTCTGAGAAACCAGCGACAGAATGGATAATACATGGTACAATTACTCTGCCTATGACGATTTTCCATTTTCAGTATTGCTTAAAACATATACCAGCAGGACTATATGAAAGGTTGAATAAAGAATATATCAAGACATCCTAGGATTTACCTTATACACACAGATGTTGGAGTGGGGGAAAGAAGTGTTTCTTAGTGGTACAAATAATATTAATAATAATAGGGAAGCTTGTAAAGCGCCTGGTTATGCCCACCGGCGTGTCCCCGCGCTGTGGTGAGTGAGAATCCCAGAGCCCCCTACCCAGACTCAGGCGCCCAGGCTCTTTAGTGAAGGAACAGGTGTGTTTTGAGCTCTCTTCTGAACCTGGTCTCAGAGGGTTCCAACCGAAGCTCAGGCGGGAGTTCGTTCCAGCTCCTAGCTGCCAAGAGTCGGAAAGATCTGCCACCCATTCGGGCCTTCTTGACTTTAGAGATCACCAGCAGGCCAGTTCCAGTGGATCTAAGGGACCGGACGGGCCTGTAGATAGTGATGAGGTTCTGCAGGTGCCTAGGCCCCATGCCTTGAATGATCCGGTGGCACGTACAGAGGGCCTTAAACACAATTCTCTTCCTGACAGGAAGTCAGTGAAGAGCAACCAGGGCCCTTTTTGAAGCCGCCCTTCTAGGGAGCCTAAGTACCAAACGAGCCGCTGCATTTTGCAACACCTGCAACCGGTCAAGACTCCTGACCCTGGCACCTAAATACAGTAAGTTGCTATAATCTAATCGCGAGGTGACAAAAGCGTGCACCAGCGTCCTCCAGCTTCTATAGGGAGAAGGTCCATAGTTTTGCGTAGACCTTTGAGGACACCAAAGCAAGTCCCCACCACACGTATGATCTGAGGTTCGAACGTAAGGTCCGAGTCTACCCATACACCCAGGTTGGGAAAATGCACTATGCGGTTCACTTATATGTCGGGATATTAATTTGCACAGGGCCTGCGATGGTTCCACAAATAACTTATCCTGCCACCTGCAAGGTTCACCAGCTTCGGTGATTGATCCAATTTTTAGGCAACTTTCTAATGGAAGTTATATTGTGTTGAATGATCACAGCTGCTGTGGCATGTTGCCAGGAATAGCCTATCTCGTAACTGTGTCAGACAGGGTCACTTGCTGTATGCAAGTATTATTTCCTAAAACAAAGACAGACGGGGAGTCGCCGTTATGGCCGTCACTGAACATCTCTTCTATACGAATTGATACTTTAACCAGACTGAAACCCATTCTTTTACAGAAAACTGTGCCACTGACCTCGGCCAAAGAGACGTATAATCTGCAAGTTGCAAGGACTTCTGCAGATATACATGCCCTTTTAACAACAAACTGCCCTAAACATTTCTCGGAAATGTTAGGTCATATCTTAAACATGTCTGATGTGAGTGGTATTGTACATGTATTTAAGACAGTTTTTTTCGGGACTGTTAGCACTTTTTCAAGCTGTCCTAAGCATATTTCCAAACTTCGTGCCCTCGGTGTTTGCCAGACTGCCTCTCGTTTTGGGGCTCGCAGCAGGGATACTATTTTTGCTCCTTCTGCTCCGATATGGCAAGCCAACTCACCAACGATGCCCAGATCACCTTGGAGAACACTCTTCTGGCGATGAGGTGTTGTGAGCGCATATCCAAATTATGGGATTAACTTGTTTAAGAGAATTGAGTACCACATGGTTTCTATCATTCAGACCAATATGGCAAGATTGCATCTTACCTGTTCTACGATGCCTGTTATGTGGAGAGGAATGGGTGCTAGACATCTGTCTGACACTCCCATCAGTCATGCTAATTGAAGTTGATACTTTGCTTGGACCAGTAACGGCTCATGCACTGTGTTATCCCCAGCGGCTACCAATCCTGATGAAGGCATTCATTGAGATCTCACAGATGCAACATGCTAAAGGTGAGGTACGAGGAACAACAGGCGCACAGGTACCATCTACTTTGAACATTGCTAAAGCGACCGACGCTGACGGTGATGGTTCACATCTATGTGCAGTTAATCTGCTTAATGAGGTAATACAACTTTCACCTACAATGGTAGACAAATTCTTTACAGACTTAGAAGACTTGATGTTTTCTCCAAGCCCTAACACTGACTTTTGATTTGGCAGGCAGTGTTCTGAGAGACTCTGAATTTGACCTTCATTTTTCAAAACAAAGTTCTAACTTTGGGACTCTATTTTTTCTGTGAATAATTTTTGTTTTTCCAAATTCTTATTTTTTCATTTTTTGGCACCAAGTAATCTGCTTAAAGAAGAACTATTCATAGAGAACTAGATTTCTTTGATAGACTTCCAAGAGACAATATTTGACCTTGTCCTCATACAAACAGTTCATATAATCTGCTCGACTTCTTTTCTGTATTGAAGAGCCATTTCATAAATGTATTTTCATGATTCATTCGGATAGCATTTTCAAATGTCAAAAATATATGCTTTGAATGAAACATTGCTTTAAAATGCGTACAGCACAAATGCTCTATTTCATGTACAGCCAATGAAATTTTATGTTTTTTGGGTGGGTTTTAACACATCATGTTTAGATATGTTTTATGTGATTAGAACTTAGTAATGTCGTACATAATAAAGTGGAGTGGGTGTTGTGTGGCGTTTTAGGCTCCGAGTGAATTTTCCCGATTTTTGCCCTTATATAGGTACGATTCACATTGCCCTTATATAGGCATAGAAATCAAGTCCTTATTTAGACATAGCCCATGCAGACCAAATACAGGCATGGCTATTTCTACCCGTACCAAACGTCACAACGATTTTTTGGAAAATCGGCTTAAGCAGTTAGAGAACTTCCCCTTGCTCGAATATTGATTTGTCCAAGAACTCATGTACTTTCCAAAGAACAACTATTCCCTAGGGGTTCTTTTCTGACGTTATTATGCCCGACTTTATGTCAAACTATGGCATTCCTATACACCTTCAAGGTATAAATATACCTCCACTTGCTCTAGCAAGACACAGTGGTTTGGAGCAGTTCGACTATCTACTTGCACGACGGAGCTCGCTACAGCAAGTGCCGAAGAAAGCCGACCCTCCAGCACTGATCATGAAGCTGTCTCTTCTCCTGCCGAGAATCCAGCTCCAGTGTTTCCAAGCTCCCCTTGCGGGGTGTTAGGAAATCGAGTCCCGAGACAGAGATACCAGACCTCCTTCATTTTAACTAAGGTATGGAGCTGATTAGAACCTAGAGAAATCTTGGATAGATTCTTGGCAAAGAAAACTCAACCTATGCTACACAATACTTACTTCTTCCCTTGTACTAGACTTAGGCTAGGTACATCGGGGTAGGCGTATTTTAGAAGCACCAGTTGAGTATTTTAGTCTCTGTATTTATGTATGTATTTTTAAATAGCTCAGAAACCATACAATGCTCTTACAGTATTATTTGATATTACTATTCTCGCTGTACGCATTATACTTTGCAGTCTGCTTAACGATTGTAGCAGTTTACTTCTCTTGTATGAGAAAGAAGACTGTTCAATAAACCTTTTTATTGAAAATGCCCATCTCTCTATTTCTCTTCAATCTCTGTTGAAACGAAGCATGCAAGATTGACTGAGTGAAATACCTATCTATTGTTTCCATGACTCTAGAGATATGTTTCTTATTCTTGGGAAACAAAGTTGTCATGTTTATGCGGTTGTCAGAAACTAATCCCTTCTTGGGAATTCGAGAAAGTTTCTAGTGACCTCTGAGCTAGCTGGCACTCACCATTAAGTTTAGTATATTCAATAGAGACCTAGTCGACCTCAGTCCTACGTCTAATCTATAGGATATATTATTCCAATGCGCAGAACCTATTGGGAATATAGGAACTACACTACAGTAGTTCAAAACCAACAGGGATATACCCAAATAACCCTTCTAAATCTGGATATCAGAAATAGTAGGAATAACCAACAGTCGGTATGAAGGAATAAATAATACACTAAGTTTGGTGAAGGTATTTTTAATTTTACCAAATATAGTAGATTGCGTTTATCGTGTGAAAACTGCACCCTTTTAAACTAGACACAAGGAAGGAGAAATGATTTAATTTCTCCTTCCTTTTCTGACTTTGCATGCGTGCTGCACTGCACAACACACATACAAAGTGGGAAAAGCCTTCCCTCGTGTCTGACACAATATTTTATACAGGAAGGTTGTCCTTCCTGTACAAAACCGATGCTGGACTCACATACACACACACCCTAGCGCTCTGGTGCTAAGGTGTGTGCGTGATGCAGGGCCGCTGTAATCTCGCAAGGGAAAGGGAAGGTGAGAGCCATATCTTTGAAAATGTGGTGCTCTCCTGTTCCCTTCCTGTCGCGCAACGCAGCGCAGCCTCGCGGGGGGAGGGCTGCGCTGCATTGTGTGGAGATTTGGTAACTCTCCCCCGAAATGTCTTTTACAATTAGTTAAACATTGTGAATTCTCATTCCATTATGTTTCAATTTAGTAATTTTAAATATCTTTACATCCAACAGAAAACAAGCCTTGAATGTATGAAATGACCATCAATAATGAAGCGAATGCTGTAAATCTTCAATCATAGCAGAAATAATGAGCTACAGTATTCAGGAGAACATCAGCGCAGTCGGCGACAGAGGAACCTGCACAGAAACTGACAGACCCCGGATGAAGCATCAAGGGCATTTCAGTGATTGCAAGAGGCTTAGCTGTGCACCTCCACGGCACAAGACGAAGATATGACCTTAGGAAAATTAAGGCAACAACAATAACAAACCGCCTCCTGTATAAACAAGTGTCCAACACCAGCTTTGATCATGGGATCGGTATGATGTGATTACTGCAGTGCTCTGTTTTATAAAATGATGACAAGCCATCATTCCGTGCTCTAGGAGAATTGTAAACTCTTTCTGGACAAACCAGTAACCAGAGAAGAGCAAAACAGAGCGGAGCCAGACAACTGACAGGTAAATGAAAGAGGAGTTCTTGTATCTACAATACAATAGACTGTCCTAATTTGCACCGGCCAGAAGGAAGATACATCTTTACCCGCAAGCGTGCATAGCCATAATCCAATCTGAAGGCACAATCGCCTACAAAGACACCTTCTACATATTAGGAGTGTGGCAAATATTTGGTGGCTATTGCATTTTATTGTTAAAACAGAAATCAAACGTGTAAAATACTGCACACATATAAAGTGTGTGAGAAAAACACAAGTGCTTTATCAGCCATGTCGGCCCATCAGGAAATGCAGTCATGGGATGTAGACAAATATATACCCGACCCACAGACACTAACCAAGAAAGAAGAATCATACACATGCAGCAAGAGCTTTAATTTGTCATCACTACGCAAGCTTCATCAGCACACGTACACAGGACAAAAACCATTCAAGTGCAGTGAATGTGTCAAGAGCTTTAGTAGGTTATCAGAACTACAAAGTCATCAGCGAACACACACAGGGGAAAAGCCATTCAAGTGCAGTGAATGTGCAAAGTGCTTTAGTCACTTATCAAGCCTTCAAAGTCATCAGCGAATACACACAGGGGAAAAACCATTCAAGTGCAGTGAATGTGCAAAGTGCTTTAGTAGGTTATCAGAACTACAAAGTCATCAGCGAACACACACAGGGGAAAAGCCATTCAAGTGCAGTGAATGTGCAAAGTGCTTTAGTCACTTATCAAGCCTTCAAAGTCATCAGCGAATACACACAGGGGAAAAACCATTCAAGTGCAGTGAATGTGCAAAGTGCTTTAGTAGGTTATCAGAACTACAAAGACACCAGCGAACACACACAAGGGAAAAGCCATTCAAGTGCAGTGAATGTGGGAAGTGCTTTAGTCAGTTATCAAGCCTTAAAACACATCAGCGAATACACCCAGGGGAAAAACCATTCAAGTGCAGTGAATGTGGGAAGTGCTTTAGTCAGTTATCAAACCTCCAAAGTCATCAGCGAACACACACAGGGGAAAAACCATTCAAGTGTAGTGAATGTGGGAAGAGCTTTAGTTGGTTATCCAACCTTCAAAGACATCAGCGAACACACACAGGGGAAAAACCCTATCATTGTAGTGAATGTGACAGTAGTTTTCGCTTCTCTGCAGCATTAAAGGATCATCAGCGAACACACACAGGGGAAAAACCATTCAAGTGCAGTGAATGTGTCAAGAGCTTTTGTCGATTATCAGTACTACAAAGACATCAGCAAATACACACAGGGGGAAAACACTATAATTGTACTGAATGTGACAGTAGTTTTCGCTTCACTACAGCATTAAGGTATCATCAGCGAACTCACACAGGAGAAAAATCATTCGAGTACAATGAATGTGGGAAGAGCTTTAGTCATTTATCAAACCTTCAAAGCCATCAGCGAACACACACAGGGGAAAAACCATTCAAGTGCAGTGAATGTGCAAAGTGCTTTAGTCAGTTATCACACCTTCAAAGACATCAGCGAACACACACAGGGGAAAAACCATTCAAGTGCAGTGAATGTGCAAAGTGCTTTAGTCAGTTATCACACCTTCAAAGACATCATCGAACACACACAGGGGAAAAACTATATGATTGCTGTGAATGTTTGAAGAGCTTTAGTCAGTTATCAGCCCTACGAAAACATCTACAAACACACACAGGGGGAAAGCCACTCAAGTGCAATGAATGTGGGAAGAGCTTTAGTCGACGATCAGAGCTACAAAGTCATCAGCGAACACACAGGGGGAAAACATAGAAGGGCACTGAAAGTGAAAAGGGCTTTTGTCAATTTTCGATCCCACACAGCCCTCAGTGAATACACTCCTTTATTTAACTCACATGGAAATAATCCTAGAGATGCAGAGATTCCGGAAAGAACTTAAGAACATCAAAAATAATATTGACCCGTCTAAGGACATAGACAAGAGCAGAACAGTGCAGTTATTGTGAGAGGAATTAATTACGGAAAAAGATCAAATTCAAATTATGTAGGACATTGAAATACCAATGATAGAAGACCTGAATAGCAGTAAAGAAGAAAAACAGATAACAGTATTTGCAGAATTATAAAAGTGTTTGTTTCCAGTGATTGTTCACTTCCGTACACATAGCAAAGTGACTTGATGTACCAGGATACACAGTGGGAGACAAGCACAATGTGGATTAAAAGAAAAGAAACATTGTTGATTTTTATTTGGTGAAGAAGAGATACAAAGAAAAACATTCAATCGCACCTGACCACACTACCTGTAAAAGCAACACTGGACAATACTGGGACTAACAGCGGTATTTTCAGCTAACTTGTCGGATTAGTGATAAAACCTATAAACCCAACATACCCAGAGTGGACATGTTGTCAGAGCTCTGGAGATGGAAGCTTCATTGGTAAAATGCATGTATTACTATTAACAAATGCCACTGCAGTATATGTAATGAACTAAAGCGAAGCACAGGTGTTCAAGAAATAACCTATTTTCAGATATAAAAGAGCATATACCTTGTTTTAAGTAACGTTTGGTGCATTTTTACACACTGTTATCGGTTGATGGTTCAGCTCGTGCCTCGCGCCTTATTACTAAGTGCGACCCGTGGCTCCTCTCCGACTTGGCGATGTGGTGAAATAGCGAAATCCCACATCAAAAGCATATATGTGCCAGGACAATCAGTTGCACTCCCATCAACTCATCTTCCACACTTGATTGTCCCTTGTCCTCAAATGTTCTGAAGGATTTGTCGTATGAATGCCTGAAGTGGCAGTGACATTCATGAAGCTAACGCTAACAGGAGTGTGTGTGAGATAGAGAGGGGGAGAGATAAAGAGAGCGAGAGAGACAAAGAAAGGGGGAGAAAAAGAGAGAAATGGAAGGGGGGAACAGCACGTTATTTGTACTCACCTAAAAATAGAAGAAGCAGCCGAATACATGCCAAAGTGTGACATCACCAGAGAAATGGGCTGAACACCTGTGAATTTATTTTATATGTGAATATAGTTTATTTTTAATACCTATAGACCCATGTCATGCCAATAAACAGGGCACAAGTAAGGAAAATAGTGAAGGAGCCCATTATCATATGCAAATCACAGAGACGTCACATGTAGTGACATCACAAGAAGTGATGTCAGGCCCTTATAATAATCTTCACGTGAAAGGTTGACGGCCTGTTTTAAAAACAAAAGACAAGAAACATAAAATAATGTAAAAGTAAGTTTTTGGTTTCAGTTTTTATACATCATGTGTTTTTCCCGCTTTTAGTTTGTAACTAAACTCGGAAATGACTGAAAGTGTAAATATTTTTAAACAGATATGTGGAACTTGGAAATTTAATTTTTAAACAGTTTTCAGTGAATAAATAAAATTTGCTTTTAATTTGCGCTTGTTTCCTGACGTTATTCTTTATCCAGCCCCTAAGCCCCAAAGTGTTTCACATTTACAATGTATTAAGCAATAGAAGGACTAATTTTGTCAAGTTCTCTGTCTCTCTCTTACGCCACTCACACAAACAAACACTCAGAGGCCTGTGTCTGCAGTGCTGGGGCACAAAGTAACAATTACCAGTTGCAGACTAAGGATCTAGGTGGAACTGAGTCTCGTTTCTAGATAATAGTGGGGGGACCCCTTAAACTGTGGCTACCACCCCCCCCACTTGTGCCGTGCTGATAAATCAATAGTGAAATTGAGTAATTTATGATGAATTGAAATGAGAGAAAGAGAACGCGGTGCAGGATATATTAAAGAAAATGAGAAAAAGAGACACAAGACTTTACCCTGTTCTGTGTACTAGCACTTTACGTAAGCAAGTTGTGCTGTGCGTTGTGAACAGCCTGTCACCCCCTTTGTATGTAAATGAGCTTCTGTGACCAGACACCCCAGACTCCCCTCTCTTCTAGCGCGGATGATAATGTGAGCACTGTAAGGTAATCACAAACTAGGGCTTTATTGAGAAACAATCGGCTTCCAGGTCACACAGCTGTGGTTATGTAGTTCTGTATTAGTTTTTTTATTTACTTTAATTTGCAGCAATTCTCCAGGTTACTTTTTCTGAGTATTATGCTTCAGGTCGCTCTTTGCTCTCCATCAGTTAAACGTGAGGTTTGATGTAGGATTTGTTGTTAGTGTCCCTAGACCATGTTCCAATCCCTTTGTCCTCGATTTGTCGGCATGGGTTTTGTCCACACACTGGTCTCGGATGGGCCTTCTCAAGGTAGAAGGCTCTGTAATAGGAATAATAAATCAGACATATATGAAATTGTATGTAAACAAATGTGTGCCTTTCAGTTATCAGGCATCACCAGACTCACATCTACACATGTAATTGAGCACCAGACTAAAGTGACTCCTCCCTGTATAAATATGTGCCATCAGTAATCGGGCTGATCGTTCTACTGATGCTCACAGCAAATACAGTTTCTGGCATTGTGCGCATTGGCCTAAATTTTAATTGCTAAAGTTTCACGCAGTTCCGCTGATGCGCACGGCTTATAAGGTTTGTGGATATTGTGCACTGTACAAAGATCACTGAAGTTCACCCTTAAGTAGTAACTAGGTCAAAACATCGTACATCATGCAAAAAGTCACTGCCCCTCCCTTCTTGTTGACATCTCCAGAAGTTCCTCCTCTCTTGTGGAAGAAGGTTTCCGCACATTATGCTCGTGTCTGTGGCACTTCCTTAAGCAGAGAGGAAAGCCTTGTTTGGGCTCTGAGGGACAAGAATTCTTTGAACACCTTCCAGAACTCTCTGATAGTGACTCTGCCATTCTTAATGAATACGAGATCTGCTTCAAAAAGTTGGACTTGCACCACCTCCCCAAAGTGAGTACTGTCCTTGAACGATATCACTTCGGGAGAAGGATGCAAAGGCAGGATGTGTCGGTCAAACAGTACATAACTACCTTGCGCAAATTGGTTTCCACGTGCAATTTTGGTGCCGCTTTAGAGGATTGCTTAAGAGATTAGTTTATGTTAGGATGCGCCCTCGACAAAACGAGACATGCCCTGTGGCAAAAAGACACACCATCACTTCCAGAAATGCTGACCTTAGCCAAAAGTCACTAGCATTCAAAAGCTTGTGTTGATATTATACCCAAAGACAGTTCAGGTGATAAAAAGGAGAACATTAATGTCAAGGTGGTGGTGGATAGATTTGTTAAACCCAAATTGAGCCCCACTTCAAAGCCCTTTAACACAAATAATTTTCAGGTGAAGTGCTTCAGGTGTGGCAACTCTGGCCATATGGCCAACTTTAACCCGTTGCGTGCATCAGACGACCCCCTAACGTCACAGGGGGCATGTGCGGAGGACGACTAGGGGCTGTCCGAACTGCACCCACTCATTATTATGCCCGCACAGCAGTGAAATTCGTGCCACAGTCAACGGGTTAAGGACTGCCCAGGGTGGAAGGCCATGTGCAAAACTTGTGAGAGAAAAGGTTACATCTCAAAGAGCTGCAGAATGGGCCACGGGCATAAAAAAGTCAGGGAAGTTTATCTTTATGAAGAAGATTTGGAAGGAATCAATGTTCTCCCTGTCACAGGGAATGCTAGAGATTGCCCTCAGGAGCTAGTTTTTATCAATGATGCTCCAGTGAGCATGCTCTTCGACTTTGGGTCCCCAAAACATTTTATGAGTGTAATCTGCTGGGCAAACTCACCCTGTTGAAGCCAGACATTAGACCAAAAGGTTAAGGTACAGTGACTATTGAGTTGCTGGGTTATTTCTGGGGCACAATTGAATTCAAAGGGAGAATCATCCCTGGTAAAATCTATGTCTTGATGAAGCGGGACTCGCTCATAAGTTGCTTCCATCAACGTGATCTACATATCTGCCTTTATCCCAATGAGATCTGTCTGCCTAATCGAATTACCACCAGTTAGGGTTGTTAGTAATGCTAATCGAGACTGGATCAAGGAATTCCTTGAGGTCTTTGCTGGTGGACTGTGTTTGTTTAAAAAACTATGTACATTGGATAAAGGTCAAATCTAACTCTGTTCCAAAAACAGCAAAGGTCAGAAATGCCCCTCTGTAAGTAAGGGAGAGCATGAAAGTTGAATTAGGCAATCTCTTAGCCAAGTTTATCATTCAAGAAGTTGAAGCAACGGAGTGGGTCTCTCCTGTTTTAATGGCCCGCAAAACCAATGGGGAGGCTAGGCTCTGTGTCGGCTCGAGGGAGCTCGACAAAGCAGTTATTGTTGATCATTATGCTTTCACCCACATAACTAAAATGCTGTGTTCTCTTGAGTGGGCAAGGCATTTTTCTTCCTTGGAGTTGACCTCCGCCTATCACCAGGCCGGCCTTCACTCCTCTTCAGAACATTCAGAGCATTCACTCCTCTTCCCAGGGCCTTACCTCCTCAGGCAGGCCTTCACTCCTCTTCAGAACATTCAGAGCATTCACTCCTCTTCACAGGGCCTTACCTCCTGGGTAACACCCTTTGGTACCTTTAGGTTTCTAAGAATGCCTTTCGACTGATTTCTGCGGCCTCAGTTTTTCAGAGGGCGATGAAGGGCATTCTTGGAAGCCTTCAGGGTGTCAAGGTGTACCCAGATGATGTGCTCATCTTTGGTGTGGATTTTGAGGAACATAATGGGAGGCTGAGGTCAGTATTGAAGAAGTTATGTGATGCTGACCTCACCCTTAGGGCTGAGCAGTGCAAATTTGATGTCAAAGAATTAGACTACCTTGGGCATTTTGTGTCCGCTGCAGGCATCAAACCTAAACACTCATGGGTAAACACCTTTTGTAATTTGCACAACCCTTTGAACAAAGAAGAGTTTGTAAAGTTTCTAAGCATGGCTGAATTTTATCACAAGTTTGTTCCGAACTTTGCAGGGAAAATCTCTTGTTTGAGGTCTCTCCTCAAGAAGGGAGGCACATTTGTTTGGTCCAAGGGCTGTGAGGAAGAGTTTGAGTGCATTAAGAAACATCTGAATGAAGCACCTTGTCTAGGAAGTTTTGACCCCACAAAGGAATCTTATCTCATCACTGATGCCAGCTCAAAGGGGTTAGGAGCAGTTCTTTTGCAAAAGGTTGATGGGGAGGTTAAAATGATTATTTTCGTCTCTAGGCCCTTGAGGGGTGCTGAATGCAACTGTTCTGTTGTGGAGAAAAAAGCTCTGGGTTTTTCCTGGGCAGTGCGCAAGCTGAGAAAGGATTTGTGGGGGAAAAGATTCAGAATTCATACTGACCGCAAACCTCTTAGGGAGGTCTTCTCCAAGAAAGGCATTAACTTTGTCTCCCGTGGGATACGGAAGTGGGTTGTGGCTCCACAGTTCTGGCAGACTGTCTGTCAAGACTCGGGGTGTGGAGTGTGAAACGACAGATGATGTTGACTGGTTTAGGTTAAGAACTGGGGGAAGAAATTAATGTGTGTTTGATTATTGAAGGGTTGATTTCCGAGAGAGAGTGGAGGGAACATCACATGATCAATTTAGACTTGCAGAAAGTCCTAACTATGGTTACAGGTGGCTAGTGTTAGAAGATGGACTGTGAAGAGGTCCTCAAAGGCTTTTGGCGAGTTAGGGAAGATCTGACGGTGGAGGATGGTCTCCTCATGCGTGGTAGTAAGTTGGTTGCACCCCTTGCAGTAAGGGATAAGCTAGTAAAGAATGCTCACACCTCGCACATGAGCATTGCCATGACAAAGGAAAGGATCAGGGAAGCATATTGGTGGGCTGCCATGGATGTGTAGTGTAGTTCCTATATTCCCAATAGGCTCTGTGCATTGGAATAATATATACTGTAGTTTAGACGTAGGACTGAGGTCTACTAGGTCTCTACCGAATATATTAAACTTAATTGTGAGTGCCATCTAGCTCTGAGGTCACTAGAAACTTTCTTGTATTCACAAGAAGGGATTCGTTTCTGACAACCACATAAACATGACAACTTTGTTTCCCAAGAATAAGAAATCAAATTTCTAGAGTCGCGGAAACAATAGATAGCTAATTCACTCAGTCAATCATGCATGCTTCGTTTCACCAGAGCGGCTTAGAAAATAGAGAGACGGGCGTTTTCAATAAAAGAGGTTATTTATAGAACAGTCTTCTTTCTCACGCATTGAAAATGAACTGCTACAATAGTAAAGCTTACTATGAAGTACAATGCATATAATACGAACAGTATTATAAAATAGTACTGTAAAAGTATGATATGGGTGTTAAGCCATAAAGTGCATAAAAAGTATAAAATGTATAAAATACATACAGTAATAAAAGATGCCTAAAAGTACTCAACTGGTGCTTCTGAAATACGCCTACCCCGGTGTACCTAACCTAAGTCTAGTACGAGGAGGAGTTTAAGTCTAGGGTTTTTTCTGCCAGGAATCTAATTCCAAGAATTCTCTAAGAGGGCTCATCAGCTCTGTACTTTGGTTTTAGAATGAAGGAGGTATTGTATCTCGTTCTCGGGACTCAATTTCCCAGATACCCGCAAGGGTAGCCTGGAAACACTGGAGCTGGATTTCTCGGCAAGAGAAATGACAGTCTCTCGCAGTGCGTCTGCTGGAGGGTCGGCTTCCTTTGGCACTTGCTGCTGCAGGGCATCGGGCAAGTAGATAGTCAATCTGCTCCAAACCACCGTGTGTTTGCTTGGGCAAATCAAGGCATATTTATACTTTGAAGGTGCCGAGTTTGACGCCTATTTGGACTTAATAACGTCACTCAAGTCTCAATTCTTGGAAAAGGCCGAGAGTTCAAGGAGAACTTAATATTCAAGCAGGGGGAAGTACCTAGCTGCTGAAGGCGCGTTTTTCCAAGAAAACGTTGTTAATTCTTGGAGCTTAGTGGAAGTGTCCCTGCCGTATTTGGGCTGTATGGTTTGGGCCAAATATGGTAATGATTTCTATGCCTCTATAAGGATATGATAAAGTATACCTATATAAGGGCATGAATCGGGAAATTTATACTAGGGTCAGAGATTTGTTTACAACAGATGTACATGTAGAGAGGTTGGTACGCTAATGTGCTGAATGTGCGGGTTGTGACAGGATATTGAAGTCCTGGACGCAACCCATGGTTTTTAGGGAACAGGCTACTGGTCCTTTTAGTCTCAAAATCCCTATTTGTGTAATGCTTCCTGTCACATGATGCCATAAGTATGTTAGGTTAGCATTGCGTGGCCAAATAGATATAATTTGCATTTCATGTTGTAAAACCCACTGAGCTATCTGAGTAATGAGTAGGCCCCTATGTATACTTGTGATTCCATTAGCTTTTGCAGTTCTTATTAGGTTGCTTTAACTAGACCCGAAGTAGGCCGCAAAATGTTTGCGTTGCTTGCCTCAGCAGAATACTGCATTTCATTATTATTTCTGCCTGCCTTTCCAAGGCCGCTTTCTAATGTACTTATGAATAAGTCATTCGGTGTGTAATGTTTATCTGTAGGGAGGTTTCTGCTCCCACGTTAAGGAGATGCTGAGACCCAGCACCATGGCCTTGAACCCCTGATAGTGTGCCCATCTGGTGAGGTGTTAGCTCATCCTACTGTGCCCGCATTGTTCCATGTTCAGCCTGAGCTCCTCTGACTTCTCTCACCTCATCAGAAAAAGGGAGGGATGACTCTTTTCCCCTTTCCATTTTCCTATAATGGGACTTATGAAGCCTGGTTCGCCCTAATAACAGCTGACGATACTACCCCCACCTCCTGCCCTGACGGAAATAATTCATGCAAGAATAGGTGGCCTTGGGGGGACTTAAACAAGGTACTTAATGCTGCCTGTTACCCAAATGAGGATGGAAATTCTCAGGCGACAGGTACGGTCCTAGAAAGTGAAGAATACAAGCAAGGGAACATGACCATGTCCCACAAGATGTTAAATACCAAACCTAAAAAGAATGCTGGTCCCCCTTCCATCTCGGTCTCACCAGTAAAAGGACACCTGTGCATCCAGAAAAATGGCTCTGTTCCATTAGGACACAGTGACTGTCTTATCACTATAAGCTTTAAAGACAGAGGAAAGTCCTCATTTCTAGCATCTCGCCATACTTATTTCGTCTGTGGCTAAACAGCCTATGTGCAGCTGCCCTTGAACTGGGGGGGAACTTGCTATATAGCATTCCTGTTACCCCCTGTCTTTGTGGCCCCATCCACTTACCACTGAGACCTCCTAGTGCCCCATGTCAGACAAATAAGAACGGTCGATACCTCCTTGGTTGACCAAACAGAAACCTCATGGGAACAGTATACAGATTTTAACAAAGGGTTCTTCTTCTTTGTTGGCCCTGTACAGAACAGCAAGCTTATACGCAGGTTGGCAAGGACCTTAGAGGCTGTTGTAAACCAGATGGCGTCTGCCCTAGGGAGCTTAACCCAGGAGCAGTCCGCCATACGATTGGTTACTCTCCAAAATCGCCTTGTTCTTGACATCATCCTGGCTGACAGAGGCGGAGCCTGTAAAATTATAGGCTCTAGCTGCTGTATATTTATTCCTGATAATTCCCCATCTGTTTACACGGCCATAACAAAATTACACAAGATAGCCGTAAGTTTACATCAAGAACCTGGCACTTGGACGTGGTCTGATTGGTTCTGGAAGATAATATCGTCCTGGAGATGGCAACTGCTGTCAGCAGCAGGTATATTTTTCCTGATAATAACTGGATGCTGCCTTTGCATCCAATGTGGTCCTGCCCTGTGCGGTCTATGCGCTGCAAACTGCATTCCTAAACCACTTGTCCAGCAGAGAGAAAGGGAAAGAATTATGCTACAAGAATGTATAGATGATCTCATGCAAATTGAGATATAATGTAGGTACAGCGCAAGGAGGGAATGTGGAAATAAAATTGACAATTGTGCCCCATCATTTCCCTGTTTCTGCCTGACAGCCATTTTTCTCATTCAGACAAGCACACATTTTGTGTGTGACATCCATTTTGTCTTCAGACCCACAAGCAAGACACCCTGCCTCTGGCATCCCTGTTCATTGACCACACATTTCTGTGGTTCTGCCAATTCTGGGAACTAGCAGCAGATAGTTCCTGTCCTTAGCTGTAAGACATACTGCACCTGGCATCTTAGTTCATTGACCACCCCTTCATGTGCTTCAGCCAATTCCCAGAACCAGCAGATAGTTCCTGTTTTAAGAAATAGTTCCTGTTCTTGACTGCAAGCCAGAGAGCAGATGGTCTCTGCTTTACACAAGATAGTTCCTCTTTTTGACTCTTGTGGTTCAGCCAAATCCCAGAACCAGCAAGATAGTTCCTGTTTTACACAAGATGGTTCCTGTTCTTGACTCTAAGCTAGAGATAAACCCCTGAATGAGGATGTGCCCTCAACTGAAAGAGAACACATTTCCACACATCACATGCCCTCTCATGAGACACAAGACACGCCCCTACCTTGACAATTCTGTTGGAAATTACTGCTTGTCACTTCCCTTTTTCTTGTCACTTCTCCTTTCTTCTTTTTCCTATTGACTGAAAACTGTATAAATATTCTGATGTGTGAATAAAGCTGCAGACCACTCCTGTACCCGCTTGGTGCTGGAGCTCTCCCCTTAACTCGAGTTACTGGACCTTTTTTTTTGTACTCGAGCACCACGGACTCCTCTCTTTGCTTTGACTGAAATTATGATTATTAAGTATAGAAATTCTGAGCTGAGGTAATATTGAATTAATTTACCACAAGGCTGGTCACTCTAGTTCTGCCCTGGGGTGTAGGGAACAGCAAGAGCAAAGTGCTATGATTACTCTTGAAACCTTAAGGCAAACCCCAAGGTTTCCATTGAGATGGCTCTCCACTTCACCCCACTCGAGTAGAGCTGATTACACAGGTCTGTCCCCTTCAGCTCTCTGCACTCTGATGAACTACCCAGCAGCCCCGGGTAGAGGCTCCATACACCTCCCCTCAGCATCGGTATATTTTGGTTGCGGTGGATCATGGCACCAAGTGTCAAGAATTGGCACCTTTGAAAAACACAACTGCATAGGTGGTTGCTAGGTCTGTCCTAGTCATCTTTTCTATGCCATATTTTCGAAGTCTGTGAATTTCAACCAGGGAACCCATTTCATATTCTCTCATATATGATAGCAAGTTGCTGTGACATCATTTCGCCGCTGCATACCATCCCCAAATGAAGGGTATAGGGGAGAGATGTAACAGAACCCTTCAAATTGTAAATAGAACTTTAAGGTGGAAGTTGGATCTTCTCCTGCCATGTCTCTTATTCACTAACGAGGAGATTCCCGACAAGGGCATGGATTTCAGTCACTTTGACTTCTGTGTGAGCACCCAGTCTGGGGTCCACACAGGTTGAACAGCAGAGGGTGGAAGGAACTTCCAAGTTCTTACAAAATGATGTGGTCGACTATGGGATTGGCCTCAGAAGTTTGATGGGGCAATACATGGATCAGGCGATGAAAAACCTTCAGGCTAGTCAGGAGCTAATAAAAGGAATGATATTTCAAGAAAGCAATGCTGATTGGGTATTAGGAGGGTCTGGCGGTGTTGGTGTGAAAGCTCATATATCTGAAAGCTTTGGAGGATAAGGGGTGTGGAACATACAAAGGGAAGAGGAAAGTGTCTGATGTGAACTGTTTACTGGACACAGGTAACACACTCTAACCTCAAAGGGTGCTCCATGTGAACCGGCTGAAGACCTACTCCTGGAGAAATAGCGCAGTGAACATTATGCTTGGGCAGAGTAATATGAAGAAGACAGCAAGCCTCTTCCAGAACCTTATACTGCATAATGTTATAAAGGATGGATCTATGGAATGAGTACAGCATTCCCCTGAGTGCACCCCCGAGTGCACCCCTGAGTGCACCCCTGAGTGTACACCTGAGTGCACCCCTGAGTGCACACCTGAGTGCACCCCTGAGTGCACCCCTGAGTGTACACCTGAGTGCACACGTGAGTGCACCCCTGAGTGCACCCCTGAGTGTACACCTGAGTGCACCCCTGAGTGCACATGTGAGTGCACCCCTGAGTGCACCCCTGAGTGTACATGTGAGTGCACCCCTGAGTGCACCCCTGAGTGCACACCTGAGTGCACCCCTGAGTGCACACCTGAGTGCACCCCTGAGTGCACACCTGAGTGCACCCCTGAGTGCACCCCTGAGTGTACACCTGAGTGCACACGTGAGTGCACACCTGAGTGCACCCCTGAGTGCACCCCTGAGTGTACATGTGAGTGCACCCCTGAGTGCACCCCTGAGTGTACATGTGAGTGTACCCCTGAGTGCACACGTGAGTGCACACCTGAGTGCACCCCTGAGTGCACATGTGAGTGCACCCCGGAGTGCACACCTGAGTGCACACCTGAGTGCACCCCTGAGTGTACATGTGAGTGCACCCCTGAGTGCACCCCTGAGTGTACATGTGAGTGCACCCCTGATTGCACACGTGAGTGCACCACTGAGTGCACCCTTGAGTGCACACCTGAGTGCACACCTGAGCAGCAAAGATAATGTGGGAGGTACATGGGATGATTTTCCAAAGCGTTCTCATTGACTCCAAGATCACCAACAGTTTTTCTTCTTGAGATTGACACAGGAGAAAGACTGGCTGTCAAAAGCAAGACTTATGGCATGTCTGCCAAAGCCCTGGAATGGCCCCTCCATGGAGCTTTGCATCAGTGAGATATAAGAGCATGGAGACTGAGATAAGTGACTGATTGCACAGGTTTAAGTGGAGGGGATAACGCTGCACCTGTGCCTTAAACCTAGGGCTTCCAGTTTTCTGTTTTTACTGATTCACACAGATAAATACAGACAGAAAACAAAGTGTTTCCTATCTGTATTTATTTGTAAAAGCGGAAAAATACTGAAAATTGTGCTACTTGTGAATGACTCGCCATGCTGTCTTTTGTGGATTCCAGGCCAATACCTGAGCAGACAGACAGCACAGGGAGTCACAAAACAGGATGAGATTTCCTTAAATACAAACATTTCTTAACATATATTTGCATTATAAGCTCAAATATATATGTGGATGTAATGTTTTTCTATATTTCTACTTAATTTTCTAAAACTCAACCGGCATCAAAGTATGAGCACATGTTTATCAGTTAAATAAATGTTATAAATATACCATTTATCACTCTGCTTGTTCTTAAAACAAACTTAATATGGATTAGTACCAACAAGATGAGTGAAAAATAAATATGGATAAATGCAAACGTAATTGTTTAAAAAACGGAATACTATAAAACCTGAAGCCCTACTTATACCTTAGCAGGGCTCTCCGCCGCCAGGGTCCAGTGAACCCTCACCAGGGAGATACCCAGATCTGCATGTTGCAATTTGTAGTATTGTGTTTTCTTAGTGTAATGAAGATCTGTCTTTTTACTAAAGATAAGCACTGAGTTGATCAATCAATTGGTGCCGGGTGGTTGTTGAGTTCAGAGATTGAGCCCCCCATACTCTCTCCCTTAAAAGCCTGCCCCCCATACTCTCTCCCTTAGAGGCCTGCACCCCATACTCTCTCCCTTAGAAGCCTGCACCCCATACTCTCTCCCTTAGAAGCCTGCCCCCATACTCTCTCCCTTAGAAGCCTGCACCCCATACTCTCTCCCTTAGAAGCCTGCCCCCATACTCTCTCCCTTAGAAGCCTGCACCCATACTCTCTCCCTTGAAGCCTGCACCCCATACTCTCTCCCTTAGAAGCCTGTCCCCATACTCTCTCCCTTAGAAGCCTGTACCGCCATACTCTCTCCCTTAGAAGCCTGCACCCCATACTCACCCTTAGAAGCCTGCCCCCATACTCTCTCCCTTAGAAGCCTGCACCCCATACTCTCTCCCTTAGAAGCCTGCCCCCATACTCTCCCTTAGAAGCCTGCCCCCATACTCTCTCCCTTGGAAGCCTGCACCCCATACTCTCCCTTAAAAGCCTGCACCCATACTCTCTCCCTTAGAAGCCTGCACCCATACTCTCTCCCTTAGAAGCCTGCACCCCATACTCTCTCCCTTAGAAGCCTGTACCCCCATACTCTGTCCCTTAGAAGCCTGCACTCCATACTCTCCCTTAGAAGCCTGCCCCCATACTCTCTCCCTTAGAAGCCCGCACCCCATTCTCTCTCCCTTAGAAGCCTGCACCCCATACTCTCTCCCTTAGAAGCCTGCCCCCATACTCTCTCCCTTAGAAGCCTGCACCCCATACTCTCCCTTAGAAGCCTGCCCCCAAACTCTCTCCCTTAAAGCCTGCCCCATACTCTCTCCCTTAGATGCCTGCACTCTATACTCTCCCCTAGAAGCCTACCTCCCATACTCTCTCCCTTATAAGCCTGCACCCCATACTCTCTCCCTTAGAAGCCTGCAGCCCATACTCTCTCCCTTAGAAGCCTGCCCCCATACTCTCTCCCTTAGAAGCCTGCACCCCATACTCTCCCTTAGAAGCCTGCCCCATACTCTCTCCCTTAAAGCCTGCCCCCATACTCTCTCCCTTAGAAGCCTGCACCCCATACTCTCCCTTAGAAGCCTGCACCCCATACTCTCCCTTAGAAGCCTGCCCCATACTCTCTCCCTTAAAGCCTGCCCCCATACTCTCTCCCTTAGAAGCCTGCACCCAATACTCTCCCTTAGAACCCTGCCCCCATACTCTCTCCCTTAGAAGCCTGCCCTCCATACTCTCTCCCTTAGAAGCCTGCACCCCATACTCCTCCCTTAGAAGCCTGCCCCCATACTCTCTCCCTTAGAAGCCTGCACCCCATACTCACCCTTAGAAGCCTGCCCCCATACCCTCTCCCTTAAAGCCTGCCCCCCATACTCTCTCCCTTAGAAGCCTGCCCCCAAACTCTCTCCCTTTGAAGCCTGCACTCCCATACTCTCTCCCTTAGAAGCCTGCCCCCAAACTCTCTCCCTTTGAAGCCTGCACTCCCATACTCTCTCCCTTAAAGCCTGCCCCCCATACTCTCTCCCTTAGAAGCCTGCACCCCATACTCACCCTTAGAAGCCTGCCCCCATACTCTCTCCCTTAAAGCCTGCCCCCCATACTCTCTCCCTTAGAAGCCTGCACCCCATACTCTCCCTTAGAAGCCTTCCCCCATACTCTCTCCCTTAGAAGCCTGCCCCCATACTCTCTCCCTTAGAAGCCTGTGACTCTTCGTCTACACTTCCACGAGACTCAAATGCTGGAGGTGTGCGACGTGGCCAAGTTTGCAGACTCATTGCAGGATGGACTCAGGGATATCAGAGCAAACACCTCCGGGCCCATAGCTGAGCCCAGTAGCCCTGCTGGCTCTATTCCCCTCCCCCTGAATGGGGTCTGTGATTAGTGAAGCATTAGCTGCATTCCCTTCCACCTGCTCTGCTCCTTATATTACCCTTTCCCTCTAGTATTGTTCATAAAGCCAAGTTCACTTGCAGGCTTCAATCAAACAGAGAAATGAGAGGGAATAATGCTTGTTGCACTTGGCTGAAACCTACCCAAGTCAAGAATGTGACTTGGTCAAAGCAGTGGTTTATACCAAATCTTTTGCCCGTGCAGCAGGGTACCCATGAAGATGTTTTTCCATTAACGCCTATGGTGGGCGACAGTATTCGAGAAATACCCCCCACATTCGTAGAGATCAATTTAAGATAAACAACATAATCCAAACTACAGATGCTCTGGTCATGAATGCTGTGCCCCTGAAAAAGATGCTGCCCGACCTAACCTTTGATCCCTTACTGCAGGTGATAATTGCATAATTGCAACCAACACTAATGTATGGGAGTGAATCGTTAAAAGGGAGAGACGCTGCGGTATTGGACAAAATAATACCCTACACATACAGAGCTATTTTTCAACTCCCAAAATACGTCTCACCTGCCCAAATACGCCTAGAGTTTGGGCTTCAAAAACAATTAGTGGAGGCCCCGGAACTGGCATGACCCGCAGCCATACTGCTTGCCGACATTGATAAGGCATTTGACTGCCTTAGCTGGGAGTACCCTTTTCAACACCTGGAAGCGGTCAACCTCGACCCATGGTTCGTAGCATATACCCATCTACTTTATACACAAATAACTGCCTCAGTGCGTTTTGCAGGTCACCTTTCGGTCCCCTTCTCCATTTGTCTGGGCATGAGACAGGGTTGGTCTCTGTCCCTTCTTTTTTTCAACTTGGCGATTGTACCTTTGGCGGTCTAGGTACGCAGAGATCCGGTGCTAGGGGGATTCGAGTGGCCTCGGTCACAATCTGATCAGACTGCACCTTATGAGGACAACGTTCTTTTTTTAGGTCTCGCCTGCGTAGGCTGCGCATGCGCAGAATCGCTGGCGAGATTTTATGATTTAGAGGGGCTTTGAGTATTGTGCTTTAAGCCCCGCCCCTCTTTCCCATTGGCCAGCGTCACTGTTAATGCTAAACGGTGGCCAGCCATTGGGAAAGAGGCTAGTGTGACGTACACTTTTCTCTTTCACAGACGGTCCACTTGGATGGGCTCGTCTGACTTCCTTCTGCCGTAAATGGTTTCTTATCTTTATGGGGCCAAACATATGACCCCATAAAGATAAGAAGCATTTTACTTATAGTGCTCTACATGCACTGCATAGTGAAGGGGGTGAAGCCTATAGAATTGTGTACTGTTGAATGTTTGTGTCTTTACATTTCCTACTGTATGTTCATTATAGAAATCGCATTTTTCCAAACTGCGTTTATTTATCGAGGTTTTAAAAAAAACGAGGCTTACACTTTTGAGGCATTTGTGAAATGCTGCATTCTCAGAAGTAGAGTGTGCCATGTGCCCGGGGTGTGCTGCCCCTTCAGATGGGTGGATAGTGCGATTCTCCGCTGGAAATGATTGACAGCCATGAACCTCAGGCTGTTTGCTTTCCTTGTGACTTTGTTATTGGACTATTGAGATTTCATTGTTCCATCCTACACACACCAGGCAAGGTGTGTTGTGTGGATTCGGGCCATCTTATGAGTGTATGTTGTATTAGCATGGCTTTTCTGGTTTAAACGCCATCTTTTTCCTTGCTTGCTTTTTTGCGCACGTTACAAATGCTGAGTGTTTTGCAAGTTAGCATTTCAGAAGGTTCTCACAGGGGAGAGAGTTTGTTTTCCCTTTCCCCAGACATACAACATATCCACAGTCTGTACAGTGAGTGCTAGTCCGTCAAGGACATCATAATGTATGAGCCTGTTTTTCAGCATGGCCATGTAACTTTCTAGACACAATATCTGGCAGCTGCGAGCTGAGTGAGATACTGCTGAGTTTATCTTAGCACACAGAGCATGATCTCACACACTTGGAAGAATCCAGGGATGCAGAGAGACCTAGCTGAACCCGATGTAATTTACACTTACTGAGAGGCGAGGTAAATGGGGTCCCCCGAAATACCCATGAGCCCTTCTATCTTTTAATATAGAAACGATAGAGATAGGGAAGGTGTAAAACTAGGCAGTATATTTTACCTGTTTGCATGACTATTGTAATATGGTTCCAACTTTTGTGTTTTATGGAATTGTAACCCTGCTTATTACAATATTATTAGTAATATGTTTGCTTGTGTTATCTAAAGTACTGCGCATGAGAACACAACGTTAAATTAAAGAATTTAACCTTACAGTGTCCTTTTATTCCTTTCGTTGCGAACCTTTGTGAGTGTAACCTAAAGGTGTCTTCACTTCCCACTATTTCCGAGATAGTCCTGAGTTGCATGTTCTGGATAGTCTAATCATTAGTTTCTTTGCTATAGGACAAAGTTCTAATGTGACACTGATAGCTAGCTGGTAAGGGTTTTGTTAGGCACGGAGGTGAGTTTTTGGCGCACCATAATTCACTAATGTCCTAATGCTCTGTACACAGGTCTCTATGTGAGCAGAGATCCATGCGACAGGTGTGTATCGACTCTCAAACTCTGTTAGCTTAAAAGTAAATGCTCCAAGGGACCCTTTTATGTGTGAGAGATAAACCAATCTCTTCCCTCACTCTCTTCTCTTGATGTAACACCTCGGATCGGGTTGTCCGGAGGCTGCGTCAGCCTTCCTCCTCCTGCTCCTCCTCCTCATCACCTCCTCCACTTTAAAACAGGTGCCTGTGTTTACTACGTGGTTAGTGAGGTGGCCTGAGTGTAGGTAGAGAGGCCGCTGGTGACGGCTCAGCGGAGCACAAGACGTTAAAGTGCAGGTGGGTGGGGGGAGCGCACACACCCCCTTGCACGGAGCACGGAATAGCGGCTGAGGTGACGCTGGGGCCGGTACCAACAGAGAGGAGTCCGAGCCGGGACAGGGCACCCACAGCAGCCCCTCACCGCAGACACCTGATGATGTCTGTCACTGCTGCGGCAGGGACCCCGCAGCAGCCCCTCACTGCAGACACCTGAGTGATGCTTGTCACTGCTGCAGCAGGGACCCCGCAGCAGCCCCTCACCGCAGACACCTGAAGCAGCCCCTCACCGCAGACACCTGAGTGATGTCTGTCACTGCTGTGGCAGGAACCCCGCAGCAGCCCCTCACCGCAGACACCTTAGTGATGCCTGTCACTGCTGCGGCAGGGACCCCGCAGCAGCCCCTCACCGCAGACACCTGAGTGATGCCCGTCACTGCTGCGGCAGGGACCCCGCAGCAGCCCCTCACCGCAGACACCTGAGTGATGCCTGTCTTTTCTGCGGCAGGGACCCCACAGCAGCCCCTCACCGCAGACACCTGAGTGATTCCCGTCACTGCCACGGCAGGGACCCGGCAGCAGCCCTTCACTGCAGACACCTGAGTGATGCCTGTCACTGCTGCGGCAGGGACCCCACAGCAGCCCCTCACCGCAGACACCTGAGTGATTCCCATCACTGCTGAAGCAGGGACCCCGCAGCAGCCCCTCACCGCAGACACCTGAAGCAGCCCCTTACCGCAGACACCTGAGTGATGCCCGTCACTGCTGCGGCAGGGACCCTGCAGCAGCCCCTCACCGCAGACACCTGTGTGATGCCCATCACTGCTGCAGCAGGGACCCCGCAGCAGCCCCTCACCGCAGACACCTGAGTGTTGTCTCTCACTGCTGCGGCAGGGATCCCGCAGCAGCCCCTCACCGCAGACACCTGAGTGATGCCCGTCACTGCTGCGGCAGGGACCCTGCAGCAGCCCCTCACCGCAGACACCTGAGTGATGACTGTCACTGCTGCAGCAGGGACCCTGCAGCAGCCCCTCCCGCAGACACCTGAGTGATGCCTGTCACTGCTGCAGCAGGGACCCCGCAGCAGCCCCTCACCGCAGACAGCTGAGTGATGTCTGTCACTGCTGCGGCAGGGACCCAGCAGCAGCCCCTCACCACAGACACCTGAGTGATGTCTGTCACTGCTGCCGCAGGGACCCCACAGCAGCCCCTCCCGCAGATACCTGAGTGATGCCCGTCACTGCTGCGGCAGGGACCCCGCAGCAGCCCCTCACAGCAGACAGCTGAGTGATGTCTGTCACTGCTGCGGCAGGGACCCCGCAGCAGCCCCTCACAGCAGACAGCTGAGTGATGTCTGTCACTGCTGCAACAGGGACCCCGCAGCAGCCCCTCACCGCAGACACCTGAAGCAGCCCCTCATTGCAGACAGCTGAGTGATGTCTGTCACTGCTGCGGCAGGGACCCCGCAGCAGCCCCTCACCGCAGACACCTTAGTGATGTCTGTCACTGCTGCGGCAGGGTCCCCGCAGCAGCCCCTCACCGCAGTCACCTGAGTGATGCCCGTCACTGCTGCGGCAGGGACCCCGCAGCAGCCCCTCACCGCAGACACCTGATTGATGCCCGTCACTGCTGCAGCAGGGACCCCACATTAGCCCCTCACCGCAGACAGCTGAGTGATGTCTGTCACTGCTGCGGCAGGGACACCGCAGCAGCCCCTCACCGCAGACACCTGAGTGATGTCTGTCACTGCTGCGGCAGGGACCCCGCAGCAGCCCCTCACCGCAGACACCTGAGTGATGTCTGTCACTGCTGCGGCAGGGACCCCGCAGCAGCCCCTCACCACAGACACCTGAGTGATGTCTGTCACTGCTGCGGCAGGGACCCTGCAGCAGCCCCTCACCGCAGACACCTGAGTGATTCCCGTCACTGCTGAAGCAGGGACCCCGCAGCAGCCCCTCACCGCAGACACCTGAAGCAGCCCCTTACCGCAGACACCTGAGTGATGCCCGTCACTGCTGCGGCAGGGACCCTGCAGCAGCCCCTGACCGCAGATACCTGTGTGATGCCCATCACTGCTGCAGCAGGGACCCCGCAGCAGCCCCTCACCGCAGACACCTGAGTGTTGTCTCTCACTGCTGCGGCAGGGATCCCGCAGCAGCCCCTCACCGCAGACACCTGAGTGATGCCCGTCACTGCTGCGGCATGGACCCTGCAGCAGCCCCTCACCGCAGACACCTGAGTGATGACTGTCACTGCTGCAGCAGGGACCCCGCAGCAGCCCCTCCCGCAGACACCTGAGTGATGCCTGTCACTGCTGCAGCAGGGACCCCGCAGCAGCCCCTCACCGCAGACAGCTGAGTGATGCCTATCACTGCTGCAGCAGGGACCCCGCAGCAGCCCCTCACCGCAGACAGCTGAGTGATGTCTGTCACTGCTGCGGCAGGGACCCAGCAGCAGCCCCTCACCACAGACACCTGAGTGATGTCTGTCACTGCTGCCGCAGGGACCCCGCAGCAGCCCCTCCCGCAGATACCTGAGTGATGCCCGTCACTGCTGCGGCAGGGACCCCGCAGCAGCCCCTCACAGCAGACAGCTGAGTGATGTCTGTCACTGCTGCGGCAGGGACCCCGCAGCAGCCCCTCACAGCAGACAGCTGAGTGATGTCTGTCACTGCTGCAGCAGGGACCCCGCAGCAGCCCCTCACCGCAGACACCTGAAGCAGCCCCTCATTGCAGACAGCTGAGTGATGTCTGTCACTGCTGCGGCAGGGACCCCGCAGCAGCCCCTCACCGCAGACACCTTAGTGATGTCTGTCACTGCTGCGGCAGGGTCCCCGCAGCAGCCCCTCACCGCAGTCACCTGAGTGATGCCCGTCACTGCTGCGGCAGAGACCCCGCAGCAGCCCCTCACCGCAGACACCTGATTGATGCCCGTCACTGCTGCAGCAGGGACCCCACAGCAGCCCCTCACCGCAGACAGCTGAGTGATGTCTGTCACTGCTGCGGCAGGGACCCCGCAGCAGCCCCTCACCGCAGACAGCTGAGTGATGCCTGTCACTGCTGCAGCAGGGACCCCGCAGCAGCCCCTCACCGCAGACAGCTGAGTGATGTCTGTCACTGCTGCGGCAGGGACCCAGCAGCAGCCCCTCACCACAGACACCTGAGTGATGTCTGTCACTGCTGCCGCAGGGACCCCGCAGCAGCCCCTCCCGCAGATACCTGAGTGATGCCCGTCACTGCTGCGGCAGGGACCCCGCAGCAGCCCCTCACAGCAGACAGCTGAGTGATGTCTGTCACTGCTGCGGCAGGGACCCCGCAGCAGCCCCTCACAGCAGACAGCTGAGTGATGTCTGTCACTGCTGCAGCAGGGACCCCGCAGCAGCCCCTCACCGCAGACACCTGAAGCAGCCCCTCATTGCAGACAGCTGAGTGATGTCTGTCACTGCTGCGGCAGGGACCCCGCAGCAGCCCCCCACCGCAGACACCTTACTGATGTCTGTCACTGCTGCAGCAGGGTCCCCGCAGCAGCCCCTCACCGCAGTCACCTGAGTGATGCCCGTCACTGCTGCGGCAGGGACCCCGCAGCAGCCCCTCACCGCAGACACCTGATTGATGCCCGTCACTGCTGCAGCAGGGACCCCACAGCACCCCCTCACCGCAGACAGCTGAGTGATGTCTGTCACTGCTGCGGCAGGGACCCCGCAGCAGCCCCTCACCGCAGACACCTGAGTGATGTCTGTCACTGCTGCAGCAGGGACCCCGCAGCAGCCCCTCACCGCAGACACCTGAGTAATGTCTGTCACTGCTGCAGCAGGGACCCCGCAGCAGCCCCTCACCACAGACACCTGAGTGATGTCTGTCACTGCTGCGGCAGGGACCCCGCAGCAGCCCCTCACCACAGACACCTGAGTGATGCCTGTCACTGCTGCGGCAGGGACCCTGCAGCAGCCCCTCACCGAAGACACCTGAAGGAGCCCCTCACCGCAGACACCTGAGTGATGCCTGTCACTGCTGCAGCAGGGACCCCGCAACAGCCCCTCACCGCAGACACCTGAGTGATGCCTGTCACTGCTGTGGCAGGGACCCCGCAGCAGCCCCTCACCGCAGACACCTTAGTGATGTCTGTCACTGCTGCGGCAGGGTCCCCGCAGCAGCCCCTCACCGCAGTCACCTGAGTGATGCCCGTCACTGCTGCGGCAGGGACCCCGCAGCAGCCCCTCACCGCAGACACCTGATTGATGCCCGTCACTGCTGCGGCAGGGACCCCGCAGCAGCCCCTCACCGCAGACAGCTGAGTGATGTCTGTCACTGCTGCGGCAGGGACCCCGCAGCAGCCCCTCACCGCAGACACCTGAGTGATGTCTGTCACTGCTGCAGCAGGGACCCCGCAGCAGCCCCTCACCGCAGACACCTGAGTGATGTCTGTCACTGCTGCAGCAGGGACCCCGCAGCAGCCCCTCACCACAGACACCTGAGTGATGTCTGTCACTGCTGCGGCAGGGACCCCGCAGCAGCCCCTCACCACAGACACCTGAGTGATGCCTGTCACTGCTGCAGAAGGGACCCCGCAGCAGCCCCTCACCACAGACACCTGAGTGATGCCTGTCACTGCTGCGGCAGGGACCCTGCAGCAGCCCCTCACCGAAGACACCTGAAGGAGCCCCTCACCGCAGACACCTGAGTGATGCCTGTCACTGCTGCGGCAGGGACCCCGCAGCAGCCCCTCACCGCAGACAGCTGAGTGATGTCTGTCACTGCTGCGGCAGGGACCCCGCAGCAGCCCCTCACCGCAGACACCTGAAGCAGCCCCTCACCGCAGACACCTGAGTGATGTCTGTCACTGCTGTGGCAGGAACCCCGCAGCAGCCCCTCACCGCAGACACCTTAGTGATGCCTGTCACTGCTGCGGCAGGGACCCCGCAGCAGCCCCTCACCACAGACACCTGAGTGATGTCTGTCACTGCTGCCGCAGGGACCCCGCAGCAGCCCCTCACCGCAGACACCTGAGTGATGCCCGTCACTGCTGCGGCAGGGACCCCGCAGCAGCCCCTCACCGCAGACACCTGAGTGATGCCTGTCTTTTCTGCGGCAGGGACCCCACAGCAGCCCCTCACCGCAGACACCTGAGTGATTCCCGTCACTGCCACGGCAGGGACCCGGCAGCAGCCCTTCACTGCAGACACCTGAGTGATGCCTGTCACTGCTGCGGCAGGGACCCCACAGCAGCCCCTCACCGCAGACACCTGAGTGATTCCCATCACTGCTGAAGCAGGGACCCCGCAGCAGCCCCTCACCGCAGACACCTGAAGCAGCCCCTTACCGCAGACACCTGAGTGATGCCCGTCACTGCTGCGGCAGGGACCCTGCAGCAGCCCCTCACCGCAGACACCTGTGTGATGCCCATCACTGCTGCAGCAGGGACCCCGCAGCAGCCCCTCACCGCAGACACCTGAGTGTTGTCTCTCACTGCTGCGGCAGGGATCCCGCAGCAGCCCCTCACCGCAGACACCTGAGTGATGCCCGTCACTGCTGCGGCAGGGACCCTGCAGCAGCCCCTCACCGCAGACACCTGAGTGATGACTGTCACTGCTGCAGCAGGGACCCTGCAGCAGCCCCTCCCGCAGACACCTGAGTGATGCCTGTCACTGCTGCAGCAGGGACCCCGCAGCAGCCCCTCACCGCAGACAGCTGAGCGATGCCTGTCACTGCTGCAGCAGGGACCCCGCAGCAGCCCCTCACCGCAGACAGCTGAGTGATGTCTGTCACTGCTGCGGCAGGGACCCAGCAGCAGCCCCTCACCACAGACACCTGAGTGATGTCTGTCACTGCTGCCGCAGGGACCCCACAGCAGCCCCTCCCGCAGATACCTGAGTGATGCCCGTCACTGCTGCGGCAGGGACCCCGCAGCAGCCCCTCACAGCAGACAGCTGAGTGATGTCTGTCACTGCTGCGGCAGGGACCCCGCAGCAGCCCCTCACAGCAGACAGCAGAGTGATGTCTGTCACTGCTGCAACAGGGACCCCGCAGCAGCCCCTCACCGCAGACACCTGAAACAGCCCCTCATTGCAGACAGCTGAGTGATGTCTGTCACTGCTGCGGCAGGGACCCCGCAGCAGCCCCTCACCGCAGACACCTTAGTGATGTCTGTCACTGCTGCGGCAGGGTCCCCGCAGCAGCCCCTCACAGCAGTCACCTGAGTGATGCCCGTCACTGCTGCGGCAGGGACCCCGCAGCAGCCCCTCACCGCAGACACCTGATTGATGCCCGTCACTGCTGCAGCAGGGACCCCACATTAGCCCCTCACCGCAGACAGCTGAGTGATGTCTGTCACTGCTGCGGCAGGGACACCGCAGCAGCCCCTCACCGCAGACACCTGAGTGATGTCTGTCACTGCTGCGGCAGGGATCCCGCAGCAGCCCCTCACCGCAGACACCTGAGTGATGTCTGTCACTGCTGCGGCAGGGACCCCGCAGCAGCCCCTCACCATAGACACCTGAGTGATGTCTGTCACTGCTGCGGCAGGGACCCTGCAGCAGCCCCTCACCGCAGACACCTGAGTGATTCCCGTCACTGCTGAAGCAGGGACCCCGCAGCAGCCCCTCACCGCAGACACCTGAAGCAGCCCCTTACCGCAGACACCTGAGTGATGCCCGTCACTGCTGCGGCAGGGACCCTGCAGCAGCCCCTGACCGCAGATACCTGTGTGATGCCCATCACTGCTGCAGCAGGGACCCCGCAGCAGCCCCTCACCGCAGACACCTGAGTGTTGTCTCTCACTGCTGCGGCAGGGATCCCGCAGCAGCCCCTCACCGCAGACACCTGAGTGATGCCCGTCACTGCTGCGGCATGGACCCTGCAGCAGCCCCTCACCGCAGACACCTGAGTGATGACTGTCACTGCTGCAGCAGGGACCCCGCAGCAGCCCCTCCCGCAGACACCTGAGTGATGCCTGTCACTGCTGCAGCAGGGACCCCGCAGCAGCCCCTCACCGCAGACAGCTGAGTGATGCCTATCACTGCTGCAGCAGGGACCCCGCAGCAGCCCCTCACCGCAGACAGCTGAGTGATGTCTGTCACTGCTGCCGCAGGGACCCCGCAGCAGCCCCTCCCGCAGATACCTGAGTGATGCCCGTCACTGCTGCGGCAGGGACCCCGCAGCAGCCCCTCACAGCAGACAGCTGAGTGATGTCTGTCACTGCTGCGGCAGGGACCCCGCAGCAGCCCCTCACAGCAGACAGCTGAGTGATGTCTGTCACTGCTGCAGCAGGGACCCCGCAGCAGCCCCTCACCGCAGACACCTGAAGCAGCCCCTCATTGCAGACAGCTGAGTGATGTCTGTCACTGCTGCGGCAGGGACCCCGCAGCAGCCCCTCACCGCAGACACCTTAGTGATGTCTGTCACTGCTGCGGCAGGGTCCCCGCAGCAGCCCCTCACCGCAGTCACCTGAGTGATGCCCGTCACTGCTGCGGCAGAGACCCCGCAGCAGCCCCTCACCGCAGACACCTGATTGATGCCCATCACTGCTGCAGCAGGGACCCCACAGCAGCCCCTCACCGCAGACAGCTGAGTGATGTCTGTCACTGCTGCGGCAGGGACCCCGCAGCAGCCCCTCACCGCAGACAGCTGAGTGATGCCTGTCACTGCTGCAGCAGGGACCCCGCAGCAGCCCCTCACCGCAGACAGCTGAGTGTTGTCTGTCACTGCTGCGGCAGGGACCCAGCAGCAGCCCCTCACCACAGACACCTGAGTGATGTCTGTCACTGCTGCCGCAGGGACCCCGCAGCAGCCCCTCCCGCAGATACCTGAGTGATGCCCGTCACTGCTGCGGCAGGGACCCCGCAGCAGCCCCTCACAGCAGACAGCTGAGTGATGTCTGTCACTGCTGCGGCAGGGACCCCGCAGCAGCCCCTCACAGCAGACAGCTGAGTGATGTCTGTCACTGCTGCAGCAGGGACCCCGCAGCAGCCCCTCACCGCAGACACCTGAAGCAGCCCCTCATTGCAGACAGCTGAGTGATGTCTGTCACTGCTGCGGCAGGGACCCCGCAGCAGCCCCCCACCGCAGACACCTTACTGATGTCTGTCACTGCTGCGGCAGGGTCCCCGCAGCAGCCCCTCACCGCAGTCACCTGAGTGATGCCCGTCACTGCTGCGGCAGGGACCCCGCAGCAGCCCCTCACCGCAGACCCTGATTGATGCCCGTCACTGCTGCAGCAGGGACCCCACAGCACCCCCTCACCGCAGACAGCTGAGTGATGTCTGTCACTGCTGCGGCAGGGACCCCGCAGCAGCCCCTCACCGCAGACACCTGAGTGATGTCTGTCACTGCTGCAGCAGGGACCCCGCAGCAGCCCCTCACCGCAGACACCTGAGTAATGTCTGTCACTGCTGCGGCAGGGACCCCGCAGCAGCCCCTCACCACAGACACCTGAGTGATGTCTGTCACTGCTGCGGCAGGGACCCCGCAGCAGCCCCTCACCACAGACACCTGAGTGATGCCTGTCACTGCTGCGGCAGGGACCCTGCAGCAGCCCCTCACCGAAGACACCTGAAGGAGCCCCTCACCGCAGACACCTGAGTGATGCCTGTCACTGCTGCAGCAGGGACCCCGCAACAGCCCCTCACCGCAGACACCTGAGTGATGCCTGTCACTGCTGCGGCAGGGACCCCACAGCAGCCCCTCACCGCAGACACCTGAGTGATGTCTGTCACTGCTGCGGCAGGGACCCCGCAGCAGCCCCTCACCGCAGACACCTTAGTGATGTCTGTCACTGCTGCGGCAGGGTCCCCGCAGCAGCCCCTCACCGCAGTCACCTGAGTGATGCCCGTCACTGCTGCGGCAGGGACCCCGCAGCAGCCCCTCACCGCAGACACCTGATTGATGCCCGTCACTGCTGCAGCAGGGACCCCACAGCAGCCCCTCACCGCAGACAGCTGAGTGATGTCTGTCACTGCTGCGGCAGGGACCCCGCAGCAGCCCCTCACCGCAGACACCTGAGTGATGTCTGTCACTGCTGCAGCAGGGACCCCGCAGCAGCCCCTCACCGCAGACACCTGAGTGATGTCTGTCACTGCTGCAGCAGGGACCCCGCAGCAGCCCCTCACCACAGACACCTGAGTAATGTCTGTCACTGCTGCAGCAGGGACCCCGCAGCAGCCCCTCACCACAGACACCTGAGTGATGCCTGTCACTGCTGCAGAAGGGACCCCGCAGCAGCCCCTCACCACAGACACCTGAGTGATGCCTGTCACTGCTGCGGCAGGGACCCTGCAGCAGCCCCTCACCGAAGACACCTGAAGGAGCTCCTCACCGCAGACACCTGAGTGATGCCTGTCACTGCTGCGGCAGGGACCCCGCAGCAGCCCCTCACCGCAGACACCTGAGTGATGCCTGTCACTGCTGCGGCAGGGACCCCGCAGCAGCCCCTCACCGCAGACAGCTGAGTGATGTCTGTCACTGCTGCGGCAGGGACCCCGCAGCAGCCCCTCACCGCAGACACCTGAGTGATGCCCGTCACTGCAGACAGCTGAGTGATGCCTGTCACTGCTGCGGCAGGGACCCCGCAGCAGCCCCTCACCGCAGACACCTGAGTGATGCCTGTCACTGCTGCGGCAGGGACCCCGCAGCAGCCCCTCACCGCAGACACCTGAGTGATGCCTGTCACTGCTGCGGCAGGGACCCTGCAGCAGCCCCTCACCGAAGACACCTGAAAGAGCCCCTCACCGCAGACACCTGAGTGATGCCTGTCACTGCTGCGGCAGGGACCCCACAGCAGCCCCTCACCGCAGACACCTGAGTGATGCCTGTCACTGCTGCGGCAGGGACCCCGCAGCAGCCCCTCACCGCAGACAGCTGAGTGATGTCTGTCACTGCTGCGGCAGGGACCCCGCAGCAGCCCCTCACCGCAGACACCTGAGTGATGCCCGTCACTGCAGACAGCTGAGTGATGCCTGTCACTGCTGCGGCAGGGACCCCGCAGCAGCCCCTCACCGCAGACACCTGAGTGATGCCTGTCACTGCTGCGGCAGGGACCCCGCAGCAGCCCCTCACCGCAGACAGCTGAGTGATGTCTGTCACTGCTGCGGCAGGGACCCAGCAGCAGCCCCTCACCACAGACACCTGAGTGATGTCTGTCACTGCTGCGGCAGGGACCCCGCAGCAGCCCCTCACTTCAGACACCTGAGTGATGCCTGTCACTGCTGCGGCAGGGACCCCGCAGCAGCCCCTCACCGCAGACACCTGAGTGATGCCTGTCACTGCTGCGGCAGGGACCCCGCAGCAGCCCCTCACCGCAGACACCTGAGTGATGCCTGTCACTGCTGCCGCAGGGACCCCGCAGCAGCCCCTCACCGCAGACAGCTGAGTGATGTCTGTCACTGCTGCGGCAGGGACCCCGCAGCAGCCCCTCACCGCAGACACCTGAGTGATGCCCGTCACTGCAGACAGCTGAGTGATGCCTGTCACTGCTGCGGCAGGGACCCCGCAGCAGCCCCTCACCGCAGACACCTGAGTGATGCCTGTCACTGCTGCGGCAGGGACCCCGCAGCAGCCCCTCACCGCAGACACCTGAGTGATGTCTGTCACTGCTGCGGCAGGGACCCCGCAGAAACAGCAAAGCCTCTGAGAACAAGCATCCTACGACGCAGCTTCAGGTAAGAGCAATGCATGACCCTGACATGACCACTAGGGGTCCCCATATGCACACTTAGAAAACTATAAGTGTTTTTGCTGGTTTTCAAGTATAATGTGCCCTGATATTGCACTGTTTTAATGGCAGAAAACAGCAGTGTCACAAAACATTTGGACCCGCAGCATTTAGCATATAACCCGTCAGGGACAACAATAAAAAACACTTTCATTGCACGGGCGTGAGCTGCCAGCAATGTTTGGTAGGTAGCGGAATGCAGAAAACCCAACTGACCCCATTTTTGAGACCCCCGCGAAAGAGACGGATGAAAGCATCATTTGTTGATATGAATCGACGCAGTGTGTGCACTCTTGCGTCTGTTATATGTAGACCGTGGCATCAGCTACCCTGCGGAGATCAGCGGGCAGTGTCCATCTGTGAACATTGGATATGAAAAGCCCCGCAAACCCAAGGCTGGCCGCGCACTCTTGGTGCGAGTGTCCGTCGATGTGATGTGATAATGCGGGTTCATCTTTGCTCTGCGTCGCCCGTGATTGATACTTAAGGGCACAGGGGCGCATTTTCACACCTCGCCTTTATTGCAGGCAGGGACTCATTTCTTTCACGGACACCGTACACTGAACCCTATTCCGTGATGCGCTTGCTCCCAGTGGAAAGGATTTTTGCAACCTGTGTGGCTGTTGCTAGCTAGTAAAACCTAGTGGTCTCCAGACTGACGTCAGTGGTAGGTAACCTGATTGGATGTACAATTGAACATTGTCAAAGGGGGTAAAAGACATTGTCATTTACAACGCCATTTCTTGATTAATGCTTTACGAAGGGGAAACAAAATCAATGCCAATAGCTCAAAACAATGTAATTGCAAGACCTATTGCATTGTAAATGCTTGTTTATGACTCACCCGTGGATCTCGGGGTCACAGATCCCAAAGAGGCTATTGCTAGTCTGCGGGGCACCGCTGTCTCCTCTCAATACTGCCTCATACAAATTAAATACGTACATCGAGTGCATTATACCCGTCTCCGCCTTAAGACGATGGGAGTCATCCAATCGCCCAATGTCTGCATTGCGGCAGAGATGAGGGGACGTTTTTTCAAACAGTATGAGACTGTACAGCAATACCGCATTACAGCATTTCTGGCATAAGGTTGTGGCCTGCTTGGGTGAGGTGTTGTCCTGGGATCTCTCATTCGAACCCAAGTTATTTTTATTGCACAGCACCAATGGGATTGCGGTAAATCAGTATAAGCAACATTTATTATCCCTGACCCTGACCGTAGCTAAGAGGTATGTGGCACAACTATGGAAGGGAACATCCCTCCCAATGACATTGATCAGGTATGCGAACTTTGTACTCTTGACTTATCCGATGTGGTAATGTGTATACCTGGTGAAAACCTGGCTATTTGCCCAACCGCGCTAGACGTTGCCACTTCTAGTCCGCATGGTCAAAATCTACCTTGTTCATCTAGCGCCGGGACACCTCCTCGCGAGGTAGCTGTTCGCGCTTTACAAAATTCCGTATTATTATTATTATATGCAGGGCGGGGGTACCATGCAAACTTAATAAAATTTGTTTTGGAGAAAAAAAAATTGTGTAAAGGAGAGGCGCATACATAAAAAGTTGGCACAATATATGTAGCGCAGGGGCAGGTTATTAAACTTGCACCTTTGGAGCGAGCTATCTCATCACAAAAAAATTACCTGCTAGGACGTTCCTATTTGACTCCCTAAAGCTACTGGGACTGATCAACCTCTGGGATACGCCCACAGATCACCAGCGTATAAAAAGATTGTGACAAAGGTAACAAAGAACGGATCTTTTCTAGAAGACAAGGCACATGGTTGGATAGTGCTTAGTGACTGCGAAGTTCTCAAACCACAACCTTACTTGAAAGTGGGAATCAAAGCAAGGACAAAAGAAAAATCCTAAAGTTGCGACTGGACAATTATCCGATTCTCCTGCACCGTCCGCCATGGGAAAGGCGCTCAGGACCGCAATCCTGCAGTTTATGCGCAAGAGGAGATGAAGATCTGGTGCACGTCATCTGCATTTGCCCCAACCTAAAGGACATAAGAAGAATCCTACTTGGACCAATATTCAAGCAGAATGGAATCAGGACGTATAGGCAGGAAGTAAAACAATGCTTTTATCCAGCTGAGACGCAGCTAAACTGCCGGCTCACAACATTCTTTGACATATGAACTGTGAGACTCAAACATGCATCGCAAGTGGCCCTTGCCTTAATGAAAAAGAGATGGGCTGGTCGGTCATCGCCCCTTGTCCTAGTCAGCTCCCACCACTGCACCTCATGGACATATGACCATAACCGACTCGGCGAAGACTGTAAGCACAAGAAACGCATCCTTTCATAGGACATAAAACTATGACCGCTAAAATTGGTACAGCCCCTGCACTTTGGAATAGTCAAAGAGAGCCACCTCCAAATGCGAGCTTTAAAAATAATACACTTTGATGATCTTTGAAGCACTATTTTATTTAATGTATTATTATGAAATCTTATTATCGTGTGTATGCAACGGTTTTAATTAATCATGCATAATAACTGTACTTAGTTACTTCCTCCGGTCTGCAGGCGGGCAGCGTTTGGTTGCTCAGATCACTGGTGGTAGTCAGAGGGCTGATTCTCATTGCTGGCTGTATCGCCGGTGGTAGTCAGAGGGCTGATTCTCATTGCTGGCTGTATCGCCGGTGGTAGTCAGAGGGCTGATTCTCATTGCTGGCTGTATCGCTGGTGGTAGTCAGAGGGCTGATTCTCATTCCTGGTTGTATCGCCGGTGGTAGTCAGAGGGCTGATTCTCATTGCTGGCTGTATCGCTGGTGGTAGTCAGAGGGCTGATTCTCATTGCTGGCTGTATCGCTGGTGGTAGTCAGAGGGCTGATTCTCATTGCTGGCTGTATCGCCGGTGGTAGTCAGAGGGCTGATTCTCATTGCTGGCTGTTTCGCTGGTTGTAGTCAGAGGGCTGAATCTCATTGCTGGCTGTATCGCTGGTGGTAGTCAGAGGGCTGATTCTCATTGCTGGCTGTATCGCCGGTGGTAGTCAGAGGGCTGATTCTCATTGCTGGCTGTATCGCTGGTGGTAGTCAGAGGGCTGATTCTCATTGCTGGCTGTATCGCTGGTGGTAGTCAGAGGGCTGATTCTCATTGCTGGCTGTATCGCTGGTGGTAGTCAGAGGGCTGATTCTCATTGCTGGCTGTATCGCCGGTGGTAGTCAGAGGGCTGATTCTCTTTGCTGGCTGTATCGCTGGTGGTAGTCAGAGGGCTGATTCTCATTGCTGGCTGTATCCCCGGTGGTAGTCAGAGGGCTGATTCTCATTGCTGGCTGTATCGCCGGTGGTAGTCAGAGGGCTGATTCTCATTGCTGGAGGTATCGCTGGTGGTAGTCAGAGGGCTGATTCTCATTGCTGGCTGTATCGCCGGTGGTAGTCAGAGGGCTCATTCTCATTGCTGGCTGTATCGCCGGTGGTAGTCAGAGGGCTGATTCTCATTGCTGGCTGTATCGCTGGTGGTAGTCAGAGGGCTGATTCTCATTGCTGGCTGTATCGCCGGTGGTAGTCAGAGGGCTGATTCTCATTGCTGGCTGGATCGACTAGACAACAACGCCCACAACAGCAAGGAACTTTTCAACATCGTCAAGGAATTTACCAACCCCTCGGCCAACTCCAACGACATCACCCCTTCCCAAGCCCTCTGCGACTCCCTGGCTATATTCTTCCACAACAAAATTGCAGACATCCACATCAGCTTCGACAACCAACCCGGAGACCAACCCACCCAACCATATGCTGAACATTCTCCCCCCTTGAACGCTCTTAACGACTGGAACCCAATCTCCACTGAGGACACCATCCGCCTGATGAACTCTATCCACTCAGGATCCCCCACAGACCCATGTCCTCACCACATCTTCAACAAAGCAGACTCCGTCATAGCACCGCACCTCCGAGACGTCATCAACTGCTCCTTCAACTCCGCCACCTTCCCAGAAAGCTGGAAACACGCTGAACTCACCGCCCTTCTGAAAAAACCCACAGCGGACCCCACCAAACTCAAAAATTACCGCCCCATATCGCTTCTTCCATTCCCAGCCAAAGTCATCGAGAAAGCTGTCAACAACCAACTCGCCGCCTTCCTCGAAGCCAACAAATCCCTCGATTCCTCACAATCTGGCTTCCGAGCAAAACACAGCACTGAGACCGCCCTCATCGCAGCAACAGACGACATTCGAACTCTACTGGACAATGGAGACACAGTCGCCCTCATCCTCCTCGACCTCTCTGCAGCCTTCGACACAGTCTGCCACAGTACCCTTTTACAACGCCTCAGAAACATCGGAATACAAGGAAAAGCACTCGAATGGATCACCTCGTTCCTCACCGGAAGAACCCAGAGAGTCCGCCTTAGTTCCACCATTCAAATCCGAAGCCACTGAAGTAATCTGTGGCGTACCACAAGGATCCTCACTCAGTCCCACCCTCTTCAACGTATACATGAGCCCCCTTGCGGCCATCGCTCGCCAACACAACCTCAACATCATCTCCTACGTGGATGACACTCAATTGATCCTTTCTCTCACCAATGACCCCAGCACCGCCAAAACAAACCTACACGAAGGAATGAAAGAAGTTGCCGAATGGATGAAACAAAGCCGTCTGAAACTGAACTCAGATAAAACAGAAGTCCTCATCTTAGGTACATCCCCCTCTGCTTGGGACGACTCTTGGTGGCCGGAAGCCCTTGGAAAAGCACCCATCCCGACAGACCACGCACGGAACCTAGGCGTTATCCTGGACTCTTCACTCTCAATGAACAGACAAGTCAACGCCGTATCCTCATCCTGCTTCAACATTCTTCGCATGCTCAAAAAAACATTTCGCTGGATCCCCACCGAAACCAGAAAAACAGTCACCCATGCTCTGGTCACGAGCCGACTGGACTACGGAAACACTCTCTACGCAGGTACTACCGCTAAACTCCAGAAGAAACTCCAACGAATCCAAAACGCCTCAGCCAGGATCATATTAGACATCCTACGTAACAAACACATCTCTGGCCACCTGAAAGACCTCCACTGGCTACCCGTCAATAAGAGGATCACTTTCCGACTGCTAACCCACGCACACAAATCACTCTACGACATCGGCCCAGAATGCCTCAACTCACGACTGTCCTTCTACACACCCTCCCGCCAACTACGTTCTTCCAGCCAAGCCCTCGCCACTGTTCCCCGCATCAACAAGACCACCATGGGAGGCAGATCCTTCTCATACCTGGCAGCTAAAACATGGAACTCACTCCCCACCTACCTTCGCCTTACCCAGAACCACCTAGCTTTTAGAAAGCAACTTAAAACTTGGATATTTGACAAGTAAGCGTCCTCTCCTCCCTAAGCGCCTTGAGACCCTCTGGGTATGTAGTGCGCTATATAAATTCTCTGACTTGACTTGACTTGGCTGTATCGCGGGTGGTAGTCAGAGGGCTGATTCTCATTGCTGGCTGTATCGCTGGTGGTAGTCAGAGGGCTGATTCTCATTGCTGGCTGTATCGCTGGTGGTAGCCAGAGGGCTGATTCTCATTGCTGGCTGTATCGCTGGTGGTAGTCAAAGGGCTGATTCTCATTGCTGGCTGTATCGCTGGTGGTAGTCAGAGGGCTGATTCTCATTGCTGGCTGTATCGCTGGTGGTAGTCAAAGGGCTGATTCTCATTGCTGGCTGTATCGCTGGTGGTAGTCAGAGAGCTGATTCTCATTGCTGGCTGTATCGCCGGTGGTAGTCAGAGAGCTGATTCTCATTGCTGGCTGTATCGCCGGTGGTAGTCAGAGAGCTGATTCTCATTGCTGGCTGTATCGCTGGTGGTAGTCAGAGGGCTGATTCTCATTGCTGGCTGTATCGCTGGTGGTAGTCAGAGGGCTGATTCTCATTGCTGGCTGTATCGCTGGTGGTAGTCAAAGGGCTGATTCTCATTGCTGGCTGTATCGCTGGTGGTAGTCAGAGGGCTGATTCTCATTGCTGGCTGTATCGCTGGTGGTAGTCAAAGGGCTGATTCTCATTGCTGGCTGTATCGCTGGTGGTAGTCAGAGAGCTGATTCTCATTGCTGGCTGTATCGCCGGTGGTAGTCAGAGAGCTGATTCTCATTGCTGGCTGTATCGCCGGTGGAAGTCAGAGAGCTGATTCTCATTGCTGGCTGTGGCGCTCACTCATCCTGACCTCTTGCATGTACAGCTGCTTTGCAGCTGCTCCTTTTATGTTTGGTTTGAGAGGTGCAAAGTTATCAGCACATGCGTGGTCGTCATTGAAGTTGGAGCTTAGACATCCAGGATTCTTTTGAGACCTTATTATAGTCTTGGTATATATGGATTTGGCGGCAGCATTTGTATGTGGAGAAGTGTGGCTCAATGGTTAGAGCGGGAGACCCTGAGGCAGAGGTCTGGCCCGGACCAGGGTTCAATTCCCGCCTCTGCGGCTCTTGGACTCAATTTCCCCAGACCTGATAATTCTCGTCTCGGTGCTTATTCTAATCATGGGTCCCATTCTGCAACTCTGGGCAATAGCTTGCTTAATCTCCACAATGGCCCCAACAGCTCTAGGATGCCTGGCTTCACCTTGGGGGTGCCCAGGAGTGGGCACTTCACAGGGAAAGGCCAGGAAGGGTTCCACAGCGGTATGTGCACAGCGCTTGAGAGACCCCTTCGGGGGTGATTCGGAGCGCTATATAAATGCACTACATTTACATTTATATGTGGAAATGGGCTGAAGGTGACAAGGGAGATTCAGACTAGGTGATCATAGTAGGCTTGTTTATCGTGATGTCACTAAAGGTGGTGAATATTGGGTGCACTAGGTGTCCAGGGGCCTGAGTGGGCCCTTCCACATGTCTGGGGAGGCTGTGGTTGGCCAAGTCCTCCAGCAAAGACGTGTTCAGATTGATGTTGTCTTCCAGGTGGAAATGTAGGTCTCTAAGGAGGATGAAGGGGCTTGCGTCCAGGGTGAGGGGAGCGAAATTGGAGAAAATAATGAGTGGAAAACAAGCGAGATGAGCAAAAAAGAGATTTAGAAAAAGAGTGATAGCCACAGCAAAACCAGGGAAAGAGGAGCAAAAAGGGCACAGAGAGGCCGAAAACCATGCAATAAATTCAAAAAAGATAAAGGTAAAGCTTTAAGATTAAAAAAATAAGCGAGGTAGAAGCGCAAACACAGGCAGATGGAACAGAGTCAAAGGAAAGACAAAACAAAAACAAAAGTGAGACACTAAGAGAGAAACAGCAGCAAGCACCAGAAAATGGAGAGTGAGCAGAGCAAGAGTGAGAGAGGTGTTAGAGCGACAGCGGAGAGAAACAGGAGGAGAGGAGATAGGGAGCCCCGCAACGCGAAGGAGCGAGGTCTGCATGGGTCAGGCATGGTCGGAGGAGCAGGCACAGGTATGTCCCACAGGTTTAGGCCAAGAAGCTCCTACTCAATGTCCTTGGGTCAACCCTAAAAGGACAACTGATAGAGCACTTTGTGGAATCTCTGAAGATTACAGTATTCATTATTCTACTCAATGATATGCCCCTCCACTCTACGTTATAGCACTGTATGGAACTCCACTCCACTGTGCCCCTCTCCGCTCTACACCACTCCATTATATGCTGATCCATTGGACGCCACTTCACTCGACACCTCTCCACTTTACGCTACTCTATTCTATGGTATTCCATTGGAAGTCATTTCACTGTACACCTCTCCACTGTTTGCTACAACACTATGCACTATTACACTGTATGCCACTCCACTTTACAACTGTCCACTCTATGCCACTTCACTATATTCCACTCTACTGTACGCTACTCCGCTGTATGCTTCGCCACTCTACAACACTCCAGTGTACGCCATTCTACTCTATGCCGCTCCACTATACTGTACTCCATTCTTTGTCACTCCAGTGTACTCTCCTCCACTCTACACAACTCTATTACACTCTATGCAACTCTATAAGACCGTACTCCACTCTATTCCTGTACACTCCACTGTCCAAATTTGTACTCAACTATTTCCCCATACATTGTACAACACTCCTCTACAGTCTACAACAGTTTCCGACACTGTACAACACAGCATTCCTCCACTCTACGACACTCCAGTGTACGCAATTCGACTGTATGCCACTCCACTATACTGTACTCCATTCTTTGTCACCCCAGTGTACTCTCCTCCACTCTACACAACTCTATTACACTCTATGCCACTCTATGAGACCGTACTCCACTCTATTCCTGTACACTCCACTGTCCAAATTTGTACTCAACTATTTCCCCATACATGGTACAACACTCCTCTACACTCTACAACAGTTTCCGACACTGTACAACACAGCATTCCTCTCTTCTGTATGAGACGCCACTCTAATTCATAAGTTTCCTCATCTCTACGCTTTGCCACCTCAATGTATGCTAATACACTATACCCTTCTCCACTCCATGCTATTCAACTGTACTCCACTCTACCCCACTACACTCTACACTACTCCACTCTCCGCAGTATGCTATTCTACTCAATGCAACTCCATTCTACGATCTAACACTCTAAACATGTCCACGCTATGCCCCTATACTCTACGCCCCTTCAATGTACAACAATGGGCTCTACGCTATTTCACTGTGTGACACTCCACTCTACGCCACTCTCCTCTTGACCACCCCACTGTACGCTATTCTACTGTACCACCCTCCACTTTACCCCACTCCTCTCCACAACTCTCCACTGTACAATATTCTACTCTAGGCAACTCCACTCTATGACCCTTAACTCTACGCTTGTCCACTCTGTGCCATTCTACGCCACTTCAATGTACAACACTGGACTGTTCGCTATTTCACTGTGTGACACTCCACTCAATACCACTTTCCTCTTAACCACGCCACTGTACGCTATTCCACTGTATGCCGCTCCACAGTACGCTATTACTCTAGGTGGCACTATAGTCTACCCCACTCCCCTGTACAACACTTCACCACACTGTGCACCACTCTATGCTATTCCACGCTACCCCACTCTCCTTTATTCCACCCTGGTGTACATTATTCCACTGTACGCCACTATCTTGTACCTTACTCTACTTTACCACACTCCAGTGTACGCTACCACACTCTATGCCAATCAACTCTACCCCACTCCACCCTTCTGCCACTCCACTCTATTCCCCTCCAGTGTACCCTCTTCCACTATATGCCACTGCACTCTAAGGCACTCGAGTGTACACCACACCACTCTACTGTGCTCCACTGTACCCCATTTCAGTGTATACTACTATACTGTACGCTAATCCACTGGCTGTCACTAAATTCTAATCTATGCCTTTGTACACCGCTCCACTCCACTCTACACCACGCCCCTGTACTCTAGTTTATTCCACTCCTCATCATTGCACTTCTACTGCACTGTGTGCCACATTATACTTCCCTGTATACCACTACACTGTACAACAATGAACTCCTCTCAGTGCTGCTGTACAGCACTCTAATTTATGCTATTGCACTTTAGGACAGTCTACTCAACTCTGACACTCTGTGCAACTCCCTCTTCACCACTCCACCCCAGTTAATAGACGCTATTCTATGAGACACTACTTCAGTGTAATCCACTCCACTCCACTACTGTACTCTACGTCACTGCACTGTATGCTACTCTATGCCACTCAACTCTTCTACAGTCTATTGCACTCCACTCTACATACTGTACCGCACTCTACTCTACACCACTTCACTGTACACTATTCTATGCCACTCAACTCTACATACTGTACCGCACTCTACTCGATGTCACTTCACTGTACAACACTTTAATCCTCGCTGTGACACTCTACTCTGCTCCCCCTCTATGACACTTTTAGACACTCTACAGCACACCAGCCCACTCCACTATACCAAACACCACTCCACTCTGCAGCACTTTACTCCACCTTATACTATGCCACTAAGTGTACACAACTCCATGCCACTGTGCTCTAGAACACACTAGTCCCCTCTATGCTACACCACTCCACTGGACTCTATAACACTATACTTCACTGTACGGCACTTTATCCCACTCTATGGCACTGTACAACACTCCACTATAGCACACTCTAATCTATCCAATGCATCCCCGCTCTACAAGACCCAACTCCACTCTGTGCCACTCAATCAATCAATCAATCACTGCATTTCTAAAGCGCACTACATACCCGTTAGGGTCTCAAGGAGCTGGCGGGTGTGAAAGCTGAGTCTGCTGTTCAGGTAGGATGGTCTGGTGTTGTGTAGTGCTTTGTGTGCGTGGATGAGGAGCTTGAAGGTGACCCTCTTGTTGATGGGGAGCCAGTGCAGGCCTCTCAGGTGGGGTGTGATGTGGCTGCGTCGGGGGACATCGAGGATCAGTCGTGCTGAGGTGTTCTGGATTCATTGTAGTCGTCTCAGGAGCTTGGTTGTTGTTCCTGAGTAGAGGGCGTTCCTGTAGTCGAGTCTGCTGGTGACGAGGGCCTGGGTGCCGGTTTTTCTCGCGTGGGGCGGGATCCATTTGAAGATCCTGCGGAGCATTCGGAGGGTGTTGAAGCAGGACGAGGAGACGGCATTGACTTGCCTGGTCATGCAACACTGCACTCCACTGTATTCTACTGTATGACCCTACACAACACTACTCTGTACAATCATCTATTCCACTGTATGCCCTTATAACCCATTGTACAACACTCTATTCCACTCTATGACACTTTCCAACACTCTATGACACACCACTCCGCTGTACTGCAAAAAATGCCACTCCAGTATATAACAATTTACTCACCTCTATGCTATGCCTGTCCACTCTATCGCACCCCAGGCGACTGTACCATACATAATGCCACTATACTGTATAACAATATACTCCACTGTACACTTTGCCAGCCCACTCTACTCTATGATACTTCCCTCCACTCTTCTCAAATTCAAAAATTTGTAATATCTGTACGGTTGGTCTGGTGGGAGTCCCACAACACTGGGAAACAAAAAAAACACATTCTAATTGGCCGACAAGGCTTTTTTTCTGTTGGTCAACTTGAGATTGCTCCCATGGGAGTGAGCGAATTGAGTGGCTGGCCGCAACATCAAGAGAAATGTTCCGCCGCCTTTACAGGACATAGAGACTCGAACCCTGTGTCCTGCATTCCACAAAAACTAGTACATATGGAGGCAGGGTAGGGATACCCTAATCCCCCCCTGCCCAGTGCCCAGTTAATAAAAAATTAAATAGTGGGGTGTTATTTGATATGCCATCCATGATGCCATTCAACATGTTGTAAGCGATGTAATATGCAAAGGTCTTAAGCAGTGATTGGTGGGGGCTGAGAATTATTGCTCAGTAAATTATACCTGGTGAATTTTAATGGGTTATACGTTTTAAATGTTTCATTATAACTGACATTATTACCTTAACTCTGTGTTTAAATATTAGCTTGTGCACGTGTCGGCTACCCTACAAATCTGATATAAAAGAACAAACCAACCCATTTATAAAAATACATTAACACAACTGAGATTCCTTAAAATTATAATTCCTTAAATTAAAACAACCTGCATATCTTTCCGGATCCATTCCTGCAACATATGTACTGAGGCACCATCTACCTAGTAATGCTACATCTGTGTGGCGTGCAGGATTGTAAATGCTGTATTTGTATTGTGTGTCTTAAGACCATCCATGTCTGTGACTAGTGTTGCCATCTCAGCTGGTTTTAGGTGTCAACCCTGTCTGTAACATCTAAAAACCTAAAACCCCCAGGTCTTAACAGGTATAAATGCTTATTGGTGTAAAATGTATTCTCTGCTGGAGCTTGAAGGATGCGGTTCCTTCAGTGACCACCAGAGGGCGCTCCTCGCCTGCTCATGAAATCCACTGAGCAGCACATTGGATGAAAGGGTTTCCTTTTCCGGGTCAGCAGCGGCAGAGACAGCACAAGCAGCAGTGGTGAAATTACTTTCGGCCTCTCCTGGTGTGTCCAGCCTGCTGCAGAGGAGGAAGAAGCCCTGTCTGGTGGCCAGTTACCTTCATCTTCAGACCCTCACAGACCCCAGATCTGCCCCCTCTGCCCCCAGATCTGCCCCTCTCCCACCCCCAGCACCAGGAGGGGGAGAGAGCCTGGACATGTCTGCACAGGTCTTTGCTCAGGTAGGAGATTGTCAGCACCTTCAGCTGTGTTTGTAGAAATAGACTGAACAATCCTAGAGGGAATCTCTGCAGGAGCCGGGCTGAGCTGGGCTCTTCTATCCGGGGGCCCTGGGGCTGAGCTGGGCTCTTCTATGCGGGGGCCCTGGGGGCTGAGCTGGGCTCTTCTATCCGGGGGCCCTGGGGCTGAGCTGGGCTCTTCTATGCGGGGGCCCTGGGGGCTGAGCTGGGCTCTTCTATCTGGGAGGCCCCTGGGGCTGACCTGGGCTCTTCTATCCGGGGGCATCTGGGAGGGGGCTGGGCTCTTCTATCCTGGGGCCCTAGGGATGAGCTGGGCTCTTCTATCCAGGGCCCCCTGGGGCTGAGCTGGGCTCTTCTATCCAGGGCCCCTGGGGCTGAGCTGCACTCTTCTATCCAGGGCACCTGGGCTCTTCTATCCGGCGCCCCTGGCACTGAGGTGGGCTCTTCTATCTGAGGGCCCCTTGGGATGAGCTGGGCTCTTCTATCTGGGGGCCCCTGGGGCTGAACTGGGCTCTTCTATCAGGGGCCCCTAGGGCTGAACTGGGCTCTTCTATCCAGGGGCTCCGGGGGCTGAGCTGGGCTCTTCTATCCAGGAGCCCCTGGGGCTGAGCTAAGCTCTTCTATCTGGGGGCCCCTTGGGATGAGCTGGGCTCTTCTATCCGGGGCCCATGGGGCTGAACTGGGCTCTTCTATCCGGGGCCCCTGGGGCTGAACTGGGCTCTTCTATCTGGGGGCCCTGGGGGCTGAGCTGGGCTCTTCTATCTGGAGGGGCCCTGGGGCTGAGCTGGGCTCTTCTATCCAGGGGCCCCTGGGGCTGAGCTAAGCTCTTCTATCTGGGGGCCCCTTGGGATGAGCTGGGCTCTTCTATCTGGGGGCCCCTGGGGCTGAACTGGGCTCTTCTATCCGGGGCCCCTGGGGCTGAACTGGGCTCTTCTATCTGGGGGCCCTGGAGGCTGAGCTGTGCTCTTCTATCCAGGGGACCCTGGGGCTGAGCTGGGCTCTTCTATCCGGGGACCCCTGGGGCTGAGCTGTGCTCTTCTATCCAGGGCACCTGGGCTCTTCTATCCGGGGCCCCTGGGGCTGAGCTGGGGTCTTTTATCCGGGGCTCCTGGGGCTGAGCTGGGTTCTTCTCTCCGGGGCCCCTGGGGCTGAGCTGGGCTCTTCTATCCGGGGGCTCCTGGGGCTGAGCTGGGCTCTTCTATCCGGGGGGCCCCTGGGGCTGTGCTGGGCTCTTCTATCCGGGGGGCCCCTTGGGCTGAGCTGGGCTCTTCTATCCGGGGGCCCTGGGGCTCAGCTGGGCTCTTCTCTCCGGGGCCCCTGGGGCTGAGCTGGGCTCTTCTATCTGGGGGCCCCTTGGGATGAGCTGGGCTGTTCTATCCGGGGGCCCCTGGGGCTGAACTGGGCTCTTCTATCCGGGGCCCCTGGGGCTGAGCTGGGCTCTTCTATCCAGGGGCGCCTGGGGCTGAGCTAAGCTCTTCTATCTGGGGGCCCCTTGGGATGAGCTGGGCTCTTCTATCCGGGGCCCCCTGGGGCTGAACTGGACTCTTCTATCCGGGCCCCCTGGGGCTGAACTGGGCTCTTCTATCTGGGGGCCCTGGGGGCTGAGCTGGGCTCTTCTATCTGGGGGCCCCTGGGGCTGAGCTGGGCTCTTCTATCCAGGGGCCCCTGGGGCTGAGCTAAGCTCTTCTATCTGGGGGCCCCTTGGGATGAGCTGGGCTCTTCTATTCGGGACCCCTGGGGCTGAGCTGGGCTCTTCTATCCAGGGCACCTGGGCTCTTCTATCCGGGGCCCCTGGGGCTGAGCTGGGCTCTTCTATCAGGGGGCCCCAGGGGCTGAGCTGGGCTTTTCTATCCGGGGAGCCCCTGGGGCTGAGCTGGGCTCTTCTATCCAGGGGCCCCCGGGGTTGAGCTGGGCTCTTCTCTCCGGGGCCCCTGAGGCTGAGCTGGGTCTTCTATCCGGGGCTCCTGGGGCTGAGCTGGGCTCTTCTATCCGGGGGGCCCTGGGGCTGAGCTGGGCTCTTCTATCCGGGGGCCCCTGGGGCTGAGCTGGTCTCTTCTATCCAGGGGCCCCCGGGGTTGAGCTGGGCTCTTCTCTCCGGGGCCCCTGAGGCTGAGCTGGGTCTTCTATCCGGGGCTCCTGGGGCTGAGCTGGGCTCTTCTCTCCGGGGCCCCTGGGGCTGAGTTAAGCTCTTCTTTCCGGGGCCCCTGGCGGCTTTCCTTCCGGCCCTGGGGGTGTTTGAGATCATCACTTGTGTTAAAGAGGGAATCTGTGCACTGCATCTTACTGCACAATGAGGAGTCGCTGCACTGTTTTTTATTGCACTGAGGAATCTGTACATAAAGCACTGCTGTTGACTATACTGTAATAAATCTGCGCATAGTGCACTGCATCATAGTACAATATGGGGGATCTGTGCACACTGCACTAATTCTTACTCCCCTGAGAAATCTGTACTCTGCACTGCTTTCTACTACATAATGAAAACTCTGAACACACTGCATCTTGCTAAACAGAGTAATCCATTCACAACACTCTGTTTTTTCTGTGTGACAGCAATATGTTGGCTGCACTACTTTTTGCTGCACTAATGAATTTTTGCACACTGCACTGTTGTTTACTGCACTCTGTGTACACACTTCATTACTTTTACGAGACTATGATAAAGCGTTGCATGCTGCTGTTTAGTGCACTGAGAAATATGTGCATATTGCACTACTGTTTAATACACCTTGAGAAATAAGGGGCCGCTGCGCTGCTTTTTACTACACGAAGAGAAATCAGCGTACACTTCAGTGCTGTTCACTGTACTCTGAGGATTCTGTACACACTACGCTGCTGTTTAGTGTGAAAAATATATGCACAATGGATTGTGCATTCTGAAGTGCTGTTTAATACACAGTGAAAAATCTTTTTAACGCCACCTAGATTTTTTCTGCACAGTCAAAATGTGTGCATACCTCACTGCCTTTCTGCTACACTGTTAGAACACTAATAACACACTGCATTGCTTTTTGCTGTACAGACTGTAACTCTTGTATTGCTTTTTACTGCATGAGAGGTATTTACAGCTTAACCAGGATATGTGCACACAACACTACTTTTTACCACACTTAAAAATCTCTACACTGTACTGCTTTTTACTATACTACAAGGGAAATACACAAAGTACATATGTTGACTGTACTGCTTTTTACCATATTATGAGAAATCTGTATACAATGCACTGCTTTCTACTCACTTCATATGTGTAGCTTACAAAAAAGGAAGTATGTGCACAGGTCAGTCCAAATGGACCCTAGAGCAGCGCGTCATCAGGTGCCTTCATCACTCCATTCTCCTCTGGCCTCCCTGAATTTGTGTTTCAAAAGGTCATGAGGAAAATGTTCGAGAACTTCTCAAAGGTAGTAATATTTCAGGATGATATCTTAAGATTTGCTAATTTGAAAGAAGTTCATGACAAATATGTTGAAAGAGTGTTGTCCACCTTCGAATCCAGTGGGGTTACTATCAGAGAAGACAAAATGTATCTTTGGAGTAAATTAAGTAGAGCACCCAGGCCATGTGTTGATATCTGATGGGTCAAATCCAAACCGTGCATTGTTGATCGTAATGTAAATGTACCCCATCCCACTGATAAGGAGCAACTTTGGCTTTTTTTTAGTTCTTTGTGAATTCTGTGCAAAGTTTCTAAAACAACTTTGCGGACTTGACTGGTGCTTTAGGCATTTATTTTAAAGAAAATGTAGAATTTGAATGGGCTGCAAAATGTCAATAAAGTTTTGATCTCATCAAACAAAGTATTGACGCTGCTCCTGCACTACAGCCTTATGTGGAAGGACGCAATATTTTTGTGATTGTGCTTTTAGAGCATATGGCATGGGGGCTGTTTTGCCACAAGTGAACGATGGAAGGAAGTCACTCTAGGTTTGCTTCCAGAAGGATGACAGGATTGGAAACAAGATATTCTGTAATGGAAAAAGAAATGTTGGCATGTGTTTGGGGTGTTGGCAAGTTTAATCCATATCTCTGGGAAGAAAATATTGTTTACGGACAGATCAGCGATCACTCGTTGATATTTTGCCTGGAAAAAAAATTAAGAAAGCCACAGCCAGATTATTAAATTAGTGGAGTTCAATTTTTAGTGTGATTCACATTGTGGGAGGAAAGAGTGTTAAAACGGACTTTCTGTCTCGTTTACTAGTTGATGGAGATTTTTGTGGGGTGGATGTACAGGAAGAAATCAAGGAATGTTTCATTGCCAAAGTTGAAGATTTGGTCATTTGTTCCGATATGATGGTATTGTGGGATCGGTTGAGGGAGGATTCTGTATTCAACAAGAATACGAATTTTGTGAAATTTTGGTCAGCAAGGGAAAAAACGTATGCTACATCTCAGCAATCTCATCGCAAGGTGGCGGGTGAGTTATCTGTGAAAGGAGGATTATTGGTAAGAGGTGATGAGTTTATTCCACCAGGAGTTTTCCACCAAAAGAGTTTGGAGACGGCTCGTATTGGCCATCTGGCTATGAGCGCCACTAAGCATGGGATAAGAAAGGATTTCTTGTAGCCTAGAGTCAATGTGGAGGTAGAAGGATAAGTGAGAAATTGTGCACCATGCTGTTTGAGTGATAAACATTTGGTGACATTTGGTGACCACAGTGCTTACTGGTGTGCCTGTTTTAAGTCCTGGTATGGTGTGGCAGAGAATTGTGGTTCTTATTTTTGAGATCTATTCATATATTACATTCCAATATGAGAAAGTTAATTTTCAACATGGATAGTTTTTCCAGGTGGGTGGTGTAGCAGAACTCAACACTGACTCTGTGATTTGTTTTTTTGTGTGAAGTTTTTGCTAGAGAAGTGACTCCTGAGGAGCTGGTCATGGACAATGGAGTTCAAATCACTTCTTCCACCGTGACAGAATTTTTAAGACAAGTGTGGAGTGAAACATTTACACATCCTCAGGCAAACAAAAATATGGAGAGATTCAACACATTTCTAGTGGAGTTTATCCAAAGTGCTGTGAAATACAGAGTATTGTGAAGTAGCTATCCGTGATTTGGTGTTGGCTTATAGATCTGCACCTCATTCGTTCACTGGTAAAGCACCTTTTGTTAAGAAAGGGCTCTTCGAAATGTAGAATTCCCATTAGAGTCATCAATGTTAGAGGCAAAGCTGTTCGTGTTTCAAATGGGCAATGGTGGCATATGGTATAGCCCCCAATCTGCCCCACGGGGGGGGGGAGAAAGTACATAAGGCACCAGGGCTTTGTTATTTGTGTATATAGGGGTGGGGGCTATCCAAATGGGCATGCCAATGCCCCCACACCCCCAAACAACCTTCTCACTCTTTCAGACCACGAGGGGGAATGGGGGCTAGTACCCCTGATCTGCCTCCCCCTTGTGTGCAGAAAGTCCACTAGGCAGTCATGGACAGTTGTTTTATAGTTGAAGGTTGAGGGCAGCCCAGAATGGGCATGCCAAAGCCCCCACCCTCTAAAACATTTTTCACAGCTCTTCAGAGCCTCTTCCCTTCCCCCCCAGGAGGAAGATGGAGGCAAAAGCCAATCTAGGGAAACCTACCAAACCCCAACAGTTCTGGAAACTAGGCACCCAGGTGGGTTTAGGGAGGACTAGGGAGGTGAGACTTGCGTGGATCGCCTAATATTTTCCTACCCACAATCGTCTGCAAACCTCAAATTTAGCTAAAAATATCACATTTTCCTCACTTTTCTATGTGGCAAAGTTGTCCGATCACAGGCCTGCTACAAATTTTCTATCACCCAGCATTCTCCCAGGTCTCCCAATGAAAATGGTACCTCACTTCTGTGGGTAGGCCTGGTACCCGCGGCAGGTAATGGCCCAAAACGTACTACGGAGACTTAAAAATTATCTCTCGCAAAACTACCTGGTTTTGCTAGGGAGTCACCTGCGTTTTTGGTCCCGGGCTCAGCGACCATCTTTGGAGATCTACCAAACCCAGACATTTCTGTACCTTCTGTCAGTAGAATAAATCCAAAACGAGGAAGTCCTGTACACATTCAAGGGAATTTTTCACCCTCACTTCTTTATCAAGAACATGTACACATTTATTTTATGTTAATCCACATTTGGCGGACTCCTCTGTATCTTGGGGTTGACGCGTTTCAACCTTAATCAATTAGGCTTCATCAGGACAGTTGCGGCAGAGAAAATATTATCCAATTGGTATGCACAAGGAAAACTGGGTTCAAAGTGGGTGGTGAAACCTTCCTCCTGTTGCCCATAATCTTACTATGCACTAGCATCGTAACGACTGATTCAACTGCACGTAGCTGCCAAAAAGGTCTGAGAAGATCTTCTGTCAACCTAGAGCGTACGTCTCCAGTTGTGGGTAAAGGAAATCTCTTAAGGTCCTCTGGAAATACGGGTTCCTGCCTCCGTATTCCACTGCTCAGGAAAAGGAATCCTACAGCGTCTTCCGTGCTGAGCTCCGGTCTGTGGGCATGGCGCACAGGGATGTGTGCCATGTCGACTCTTCAGTTTTCTCTGCACCAAGACATGCAGGCTGCAGTGGCAGCTCATGTATTATTAATGAGGGGTGTCTGTGTTGGCACAGCTGGTGCTGGAACCCTAGAGGACCCTCTTCAGGCTCCTTGTTCTAGGTAAAAGGGGTACCATTTACCAGGGACTTAAAAGGGTTGCTTAAGTTACCCACAGACCTTGCCCGCGACGGATAGAGGAAGTGTTAGCCAGAAATGTATTGGAGTCCTCAGGTAAGTCACTGCCATTTGAAAATTGCCCTCAATGAGATCAGTCAAGTTTTAATAAATGCAAACGCTCAGGAAGCAAAATGTGACTGGTTCCCAGCAGAGATCCTGGCCCGTTCCTGACATAATATTAGCTGTTTTATTTGAAAGGTTTATCTAAAGTGCTGTGAAATACAGAGTATTGTGAAGTAGCTCTCCGCGATTTGGTGTTGGCTTATAGATCTGCACCTCATTCGATCACTGATAAAGCACCTTTTGTTAAGAAAGGGCTCTTCGAAATGTAAAGATCCCTTTAGAGTCATCAATGTTAGAGGCAAAGCTGTTCGTGTTTCAAATGGGCAATGGTGGAATATGGCAAGAGCTGCTAGAAATGGAAAATGTGACAAATGAAAGTGAAAAACAAATGTCAGTATGTGACAGGCAAGTGTCTGTTGCAGGGAATGGTCAAAGTTCCGGGTTAACCCTTTCCGTGTACATGACGGAATGGTCACTGTCATGCGCAACATGTGCAAACGAGTACTAAATCCCTCTGCTGTAAACAGTAGGGGGATTTCCCTTTTTTTGGCTCGGGAGACGGGGGAGAATCTCCCCTTTCCAACGGTACCCCTCCCCAGTTGATCCCTGCTTTGGATTGCTGCAGGAGGGTGTTCCCCAAGCAAGGATCTACCCACTAAGCACCAGGGAGGGGGAAGCAGGCCCTTGGGCAAGGACTTTTGCTCCCTCCAAAAGTTTTAAATACAGTCAGTCTTTCTGCCCCCCTGGGGGAACGGTGGGGCAATAGCCCCCAATCTGCCCCCGGGGGGCAGAAAGTACACTAGGCACCAGGGATTTGATATCTGTGTATATAGGGGTGGGGGCTGCCCAAATGGGCATGCCAATGCCCCCACACCCCCAAACAATCTTCTCCCTCTTTCAGCCCTGGGGGGAGGGGAATGGGGGCTAGTACCCCTGATCTGCCTCCCCCTTGGGGGCAGAAAACCCACTAGGCAGTCATGGACAGTTGTTTTATAGCTGAAGGGTGAGGGCAGCCCAGAATGGGCATGCCAATGCCTTCACCCTCTAAAACATTTTTCACAGCTCTTCAGAGCCCCCACCCTCCAGGAGGCAGATGTAGGTAAAAGCCCATCTAGGACACCTACCAAAACCCAACAGTTCTGGAAACTAGGCACCCAGGGGGTCTAGGGAGGTGCAACTTGCGTGGATCGCCTAATATTTTCGTACCCACAATCGTCTGCAAACCTAAAATTTAGCTAAAACTATCACATTTTCTTCGCTTTTCTATGTGTTCAAGTTGTCGGATAACAGGCCTGCTACAAATTTTCTACCACCCAGCATTCTCCCAGGTCTCCCAATGAAAATGGTACCTCACTTGTGTGGGTAGGCCTGGTACCCGCTACAGGTAATGGCCCAAAACGTACTATGGAGACCTCAAACTTATCTCTCGCAAAACTACCTGGTTTTGCTAGGCAGTCACCTGCATTTTTAGTCCCGGGCTCAGCGACCATCTTTGGAAATCTACCAAACCAAGACATTTCTGTACCATCCGTCACTAGAATAAATCCAAAACACATTCAAGGGAATTTTTCACCCTCACTTCTTTATCAAGAACATGTACACAATTATTTTATGTTAATCCACATTTGGCGGACTCCTCTGTATCTTTGGGTTGGCACGTTTCGACATTAATCAATTAGGCCTCATGAGGACAGTTGCGGCAGAGAAAATAATACCCAATATTAGCTGTTTTATTTGAAAAGTTTTATATGGCGCTGGCTAGACCAGGGGGTATCAGAGCGCTTTACATGAGTATCAGACCATAGTTTAAGGTTACATCGTTACGAAGTTTACACAGTTTTAGAGCATAGCTACATAGTTACATGTTAGGTCGAGACAAACACGTAAGGGAAAAAGCAGGCAAAGGGAGAGATTATAGGGAGAGGGGGTAGGAGCAGGGGATGTAGACAGAGAACAAAGGAGGGAAAGGGGGGTAGTATGAGACAAAACCTGAAAGAGGAGGAGGAGGGTGATGGGGGCACAAACCGGTAGACGAGTAATAGCTGCGTCCAAAGTCCAGTAAGCTGTGATCCCAGGGGAAGTTGTATCATTCCCCCATCTCCATTGCTAGAGGCTCCCTTTACGCTTTGGACCCTCTCAGAGGGGTCTCTGAGACTCCAAGGTCTATCTACTGGATCCTTCCCCAAAACGGGAAAAAAAGCTGTTGTCGGAGCATCTATCAGGAAGTCATTTGATTTATCCCAATTCACACAGTCCTTACATCTGGCTAAAATCATCAAAAGCCTTAAACGCACCCTCCAAATCTGAGCTTAGCCCTCTGTGGTACGCTTATAGATCATCCGCATATAGGGAGATATCAATGGGGTGTTCGTCAATCACCATTCCTCAATAATGATGGGTGGTGCAGAGCATCAGGTCTAGAGGTTTAACAGCCATTGCAAATGGCACCGGCGACAGGGGGCAACCCTGTCGGGTACTGGAGAGCCAGAGGGCGGACTAGCAACATGGCCGCACTCGAGTAAGGCTCCTGCTGCATGGGACTAAACATCACTGTGATCACACTGGCCATATAGCCTGCTAACATGCTGCACATTGTAAGGTGCCGCAATGTACCTGGTTGGCTTCTTATCTGTGGAACCTCAGGCGGAGAGCCTGACGATCAGAGAGGCCTCCGAACTTGTGGTGCCTTCATGAATCCTGAGATGGCGGCCGCAGGAGCGGGACAATGAGATGCCGCGACCGCTCCACTGAGTGAGTGCCAGGTTGCCTGGCAGATGTGGGTGGTGAGAGCTGGATGATCCTTGCGCTGGGGGTTTGCTGCAGACTGCTGAGATCTCAATGCGGGGCTCTGCCTGAGGAGAGGGCGGGCTGGCTGATGGCTTGGATGTGGGAACGAGTTGCGGAGGCTGCTGCAGCCCGGAGGTGAGAGAAGGGCGAAGCTGCTGCATTTCTACAAGACCAAAAGACTTTGCAGGCCCACAAGACATCCTTAACCCCAGTCGCATAGCTTGTGGCCCAGACCAGGGACGAGTGCTATACCACCCCAGCACCTTGCGTGAGTGGAGGGGCCTACATACCTGTGGCGTACTTAAACATACTACCCTCAGCCACCCTGTCCCCCTCCCATTTGCCTGTAGTGTGACCGGCCTACGCTCCAGTGCTGTTGTAGGCCTTCCTGCACATATGAAGACCACATCAAGTGTGTGGGTCTGCTTGTGCCCCCTCTGGAGGGTTTGACAGGGTGAGGCGGAACCTGGGGACTATAAACTGAGGATCACCGATACTAGTAGCATGGGGGCTCAGATCAGGATTGCACCTGCCTCGCCGGCCCTGGCCTCCCGTATCGCGGGGCAACTTGCTACACACCCTTCCGAGATGAGCAGAATGGAGGGGAAACAATCAAAGCTACCTTTTAAGTCCTGCAAATCATCCAGAATCATAGCAACGATGCAGACCCCACAATGGCCGAGTGGATGTGGACGGGCCAATAATCCAGCGAGGATCTCATGAAATTACTCCTCATCATGATGAAGCATAGCCTCACCTCTATAGAATCCAAGATGGACTCCATGTGAACATGCATAGACTTTATCACCCAAGAGTTGTGGAGAGGATGTAGCCTTCTGGCTAGAGCAGCGGCCTCGAAGCTGGGGAACAGGGTTCGCGTCTTGGCAGCGACTCTCAACATCCTGTGACTCTGGGTAAATCCCTTAATCTCCCTGTGCCTAACAAAAATGAATGTGTCCTCATGTAAGAAAATTGGTGCTCATGTAAAGCGCTCTGATACCCAATCTCTCGGGTCTAGTTCGCGCTATATAAAACCCTAAAAAAAAACAACCAATGGCTTGGGGGGGCAGGGCACAGAGTAACGGAATTGGGAGACTCCTCTTCGCAGAGAGAAGACCAAGTCCTTAATATGGAACTTATACTAAAAGCTATAGCAGCAAAGAATGAGGACCTGGAGGCTTGGTCGTGCAGAAAAAATATACAAATTCTAGTGATTCAAGAGTCCATCAATACAGCTAAAATGGAGAAGTACATGGAACGCTTGCTCACCACTCCTTTTGAAACTGACGCTTTCTCTCCACTGTTGGTGGTGGAAAGGACTCATCACTTGCTGATGGCCCGTCCTCCTCCGGGCACCACCCCACGGCCCATTGTGGCTAGATTTTTAAACGATCGTGACTCAGCCTTCCGTTTAGCCAAGGAGTGGCGCACACTCACCTTTGAAGGCAACACAATAACCATATACCCTGACTTTACTTTGGCAGTCCAGGAAGCCCGAAAAAAGTTCTTCCCGGTCAAAAGAAAACTTCAACAACCAACATCACTTATGCAATGCCGTACTCTGCTTGCCTTGAAATTACCCACCAGGGGAAGCAGCATTTTGTCACCAACTCACAGCATGTCACAAATTTCTTACGACCTATTCCTTGCAATTCGCCTCCGACCACATTGGAGTTGCCTGGGATCAGATCCACATCCCCTATATCAGAACCAGGTCAAGCTGCTTCACCTTTGAAGATGAACTATAACCTGGCAGGGGAGGGGAAACGAATTGGCAGACCACACACCAGATTAAACGCTTAAAACATCATCTACTTAATTAGCCCTGAATCATTGCTTCTGCATGGACATATCGCTCGATAACTTTATTTCAGCCTCAAAGCGCATAGAAATATGTACAATACAAATATTAAGACCATAAATATGAAATGCTTCTAAAATAAGTATACAATAGAATCAATACATAGTAAAATAAGATTAAACTATATTTCATTATCGAACTTACATTTGATTGTGGCAGGAGTACATACTAGCCGCTAATCAATTTCCTACACCGATGCCACATTGCATTCAGGAAACACGACACAGCAAAGACAATAAGGGGGGTGGGTGTCGTATTTTAGGACTCTCATTGCGCGTGAGCACTGGCGAAATCCCATGTTTCTACAAATAGGGATTAGCCAGTACTTGCGTGCGCCCTGATACCCTGGGCAATAGAAAAAGACATGTATGTCATTTCCCAAGGAATATCCACAAACGGGGCATTCTTTCTGGTTGTTTTTGTCCCATTTACCGGAGAAAAATCTAAGAGGCAAGGTGCCCAATCTGAATTGCATATGGAGTTTTCTTGCTGGTGCAGGGAATACCACATCCAAGAATTCTTCTCTTTTATATTCTGCCTTGACCTCAAGGAACTCTGTGGGCAGTCTTCCCACTCCAGAGCTCGCCTAAAGGGTGGCTAGATTGTAGTTCTTATAATGGCAACATCCAGGGTCTCCCAAAGCTCAGGTAAGCCTATCCTACTACTAATGTACTTTATATAAGACAGCTAGGACCTGAATTTTCGGATGCGTGCATTACCTCACAACTATTGATATGTGCCTCTTTACTGAGGTAAATAATAATAACAGTTGATTGTGGATTCTAACATTGTTAAATTTAAAATCATTAGATACATATGTAGTTTATTACTGCTCGCTAGTACTGATAATCATATATGTATATTTACATGTATTCATCGCTATTCTCTAATATTACAGTAATATATATTATAAATAGAGAGGAGATATTGTCTATATAGTCGCGAAGATTAGACATAATTCAATTTAAATTTACTTTACGGACTATACCAAGATGGCGCCCCCTGCCTTCATGTGTGTATAAGAAGAATAAGCAAGATTACGCGCAAACAGGATGCTGACACGGAGAAACGCGATCCGATGTATGTGATACTTTTTACTCTGTGAGAAACATCTGTACAACTGCGATAATAACTTGAGATTATTTAATCACTTAAAAAGACTGAGTTTAGATTATGCTCTTTTTTAATACGAGTCCCCGGCTTTTTAGGTGACAGACAGCGGCACCTAGAAGCTACAGCTCGATACCTTTTGGGAGACTCACACTTATAGGTAGAGGTAAGAGAACTAACCTGCTTACTGCAAGCATATATAAATTATGCCACACCTAATATTGAGTGTGAACTGATAACACTTATTGAGTAAGGTATTAATGTTTAAAATATTATTACAGACTTCTTGTGCATTACGGATATTGGAAATATATTAAGCTGAATTGACCATCGTGGAGGAATATAGGTAGGATGCCTCGCAGTCTAGCTGCATCGTGTTACTTTGTACTAATCTTTACTACATTACTATACTTTTTGGATAAAAAACGAACAAACTAGGTAGAAGCTACATATTTCATCTGACAATAGTAATTTACTGGGTGTTTCAAGTTATGAAATTGGTGGTGAGCAGACACCTTTTAGCTCTTTTTCACTATTGGGCACAGGTGTGTTTCGGGGATGTGTCCCTTAGATACCAGATTCCAACTTGAACTTTTTTGCCATATATAAAACTTAATTTGGCTTAATAAGGATGTAATATTTTACTATACTTTGTTTGGGTTGCAGCCCTGAGGAAGTCTTGGGTCAGAATAGACCAGACAAAACAAGTGTTGGCTGCACGTATGTTGAAGAATGTATTTGAAGATTGTTTCAATGAAGATGAAAATTGAAATATCTCAAGGAAAATTAATATAAATAACTACTCTATCTGAAAAATAAATTTATGGACCTTGAAATAAATTTATGGACTTTGATTGCTCGATGATATAATTGTATAGCTAACTAATGTTCTTGCGACTCAAGGCATCCCATATATCCCTGAATTCATTTCTATAGGACACAAGTTCCGGGATGGACCATTATCTTTTCCAAAATGTTAGAGGTGTGATGACATAACCTCTTCAATGGGGGGCAACCCTAGGTCCAGACGAAGTGGGACGAGTGGAGAGCTCACAGGGAGGCCCAATATGTTCCTTAGAAAGGTGTGTTCAACCTTCGTTAAACTGGGGGAGTTTTGATGCCCCCAGAGTTCGGCCCCAAAAAGGGCTGCTGCTCTGGCCTGCACACTATAAATTTCTATGACTGGGGCCACCGGTTTGAACTCAGACTCTCTATGGAGCTGCTGCATCCCCCCACCTCTCTTTTTAGTTTAAGTGTAGCTTTGGCCAACTGCGGATCCCACTGGAAGTGTTCACCCAGTGTAATGCCTAAATATTCAAAGATTTTAACTCTCTCTAGAGGAGTTCCTCCCAACAGAGGGTTCGGGCGTGTCTGCCTCGGGGGATTGAAGATCATAAACTTGGTTTTGTCCAGGTTTATCTCCAATCCCAGCAATACACAAAAGTCCGCGAAGCCATCCAAGATGTGCTGGATGCCCGTCGATGTCTTGGACAACAGCAAAGTGTTGTCCGCGAACATCAAAGCGGGCACCCGGCCTGTGACTAGCCTCGGGGCATCTATGTTTCCGATCCCAAGCAGGTTATCGACCAGGCCGTTGATGTACAGGCAAAAAAGGGTGGGCACCAGTACACAGCCCTGGCGGACCCCTTGCCTGACCGGGAAACGTGGAGACAGTTTACCCTGCCTTCCGCACCTCACCTGGGCGAAGTTATCAGTGTGGAGCCTAGCTAGAACATTGAGGAGGTAACCTGGTAAACACAACTCATGTAACACCTTCCAAAGTTTAGCTCTGGGCACCAAGTCAAACGCTGACCGCAAGTCTACAAAGATCATGTAGAAGCTGCCACCCTCTACAGTCACTGTTCTCCAGTATAGAACCTGGAGTCTAAATACTGGTCCACAGTTGATGTTCCCTGCCTGAAACCAGCCTGATAGGTAGACAAGACCTCATGTTCCTCCATCCAAGTCTATATTCTACCCAGGATGATGCGTCCCATCAGTTTTTGGGTGACGTCTATAAGGTTGATTGGCCTATAGTTGGACGGTTTCAAAGGGCAACCTTTTTTATAAATAGGGACGATTTCGGCACCCCGCCATGAGTCCGGAGGATCCATGCCTTTTAGAATGGCATTATATAAAATACATTATATAACATACAGAGATAGGGGGCCCATATGTTCGGCTCTGAGCGGTACAGGTCACCCGGTAGCTTGTCCAAGCCAGGGACTTTATTTGGGGACAGGTTCAGAATGGCAGACTCAACCTCCGCAGGTGTTATCTCCCAGGCCCCATTCAGTCGAGGGAGTATAACCCCCTAAAATGTATCTCCCAAGCCGAAGCAGCTATGTTGGGTTCATTCGTCAGTTTTCCTTCCTTGCTCCCACAACTAACAATTGACCAAAAGGATTTAGAGTCTTTGGCCTTGAGTGCAGTTCTTAAGTCTTCCCAATTGTCCACCTCCCACTCCTTCCTGGCCCTCATTATAGCCAACTTGTACAAACGCCGGTAAAGCTTGATCTTGTCTTTATCCTGGAGCCTGACCTATCAGACCAGTTCATTTTTAGCTTTCCTACAGTTGGCGTTGTACCATGGTTGGACTGTAGCTGTTTTTGCCCTAGATCTCCCCTCTGGGTAGACCACATCACCAAGGTCCCACATGAGCCCCTGGTGGATAATTAGGGGCTCCATGCTGACTACTGGAATTTCCTCCACCTCCGCCATACCGCAAAGGTGGGGCAGGGCCCTTTGATAGACATCAGCCAGTTTGTTAGGAGAACTCAATATATATGGCCACTTAACTCTCCGCCTGTTATTAGTTAAGGATAGCGGAGGGGCGATTAAATTTGGATCGGAACCTGGGTTAGACAGGCCCAGGCTCCCAGGTTTCAGATACATGACCAGGGGATTGTGGTCACTGTCTTTCCTAGGAAAGATTTTGAAGTCTGAGACCATACCCCAGGTTCTAGCTTCCACCAGGATATAATCCAGAAGGGAATTTTGGCCCTCCCTATTAAATGTCATTTGGGCTGGTCTATCTGAGTTGGTCCTCCCATTATAGGCTCTGAGAGTGGTCTGGGCCGTCGTGGGATGAGTCAGTGAGTGGCTCGAACTGGCAATTAAAATCACCACTCACAATCACAATTAGCGTTACTGCTGGGTCCAGAGTTGGAATGAACTGCACAAGTTGATCTATAGTTGGAGACTCTTTCCCACTTACAGTGGGTCTCCAGTAGCTATTAATTAGCGCAGCTTGCCTGTTTCAAGGGAGTGTAAGTAACACACATTGCACATCTCGGGGCTCAGTGGGAACCTGGACAGCCTGTGCCCCCAGGTGTGTGTCGTCCCAAATGCTGAGGCCCCCAGAAGGTCTACCCCTCCCCTTCTTAACTGCTGGTTCGCTAAGGGTTGAGTACCCGCAACTTTGTTCGCCTACCAGTGCCCAAGTTTCCTGGAATAGGCAGACATCATTACTTTCCACAAAAGCTCCCCAGTCTGGGCACAACAGTTTGTTTTAATTCCAGCCACATTCCAGGAGAGAATTTTAATAGAATCTTTTCCCAACCCCTCCCTGTTTTCGGAGACCACTAGGTTTAAGGTGTCTCCCCAAACAGGTCCCTCCTCTGGTGTGTTTGTAGGGAGTGATTGCCCTGCCTTAGGTGGCTCACTGTCTATGGGCCCATCCTCAGCCTCCGAGGCGGCAATAGACTGGCCCTCCACTCCGCCCGAAGGGGGCCGCCCTGCGCCCCCTAGAGGGGCGTCAATCATGTTGGTCTAACACACTAAATCTATTGGTGAGGGCGAGCAGATCACTCCTAGGGCTGTTGTTATTATTCCTCATCCAGGGGATACGGGTATCATGTGGACTAGGGTCCAGAATACCCTGGTCACCCCTGTTCTGTGACCCTCTCACCCTGTTTGACGTGGGATAGAAATAAGTCAGGTGAAGAGATTGAACTTGTGATTCGGGACACCCTGAGGCCCAGTTATAGATATAGTCCACCACCCTACTATCCCTGAAATTTATGACTATACAGTCTCCCTCTATGTTTTTCACCCGTGGCCCTACCCAACTTACACGTTGTGCAAAAAGAATTTCACTCGATACGTGCAGTGGCAATGGCCTATTATAGTTGAGCCAATGTATACATGTATTCTTAAGGATGGCATAATCCTCCCTGCTCTCTTGGCCCAGGGCTGGCACTCCAGAAAGGACAACCACATACGGGGCGGACTCAGGTGGAAGATCCAGACAATTAGTTTCTAAAATAAAGGATGGGGGATTCAGAGTTACACTCCTGGAAGGAATAGTATGGGGATTGGCGAGCACACCACCCCTCGCCTGCTCAAGGGGTCTATGCCCCTCTGTATGCCCAACGGTGCCCTCCCCAGCTAGATCCTCCTGACTACGCACCTGGAGTCTCTGGGGTAGCAGGTCTATGGGCTTGTCTTTTGGCAGTACCGGGGGGTTACAGGACGCATTATTCAACCCAGATGGCCTCAATGGAATGTCCTTAGTTGCTAATGAATCAAAAACCTTCCCCTCCCCTAGGACGACAGAGTGCAATTGTTCCAAGCATGTGAGTCTATTTTCATTGGCATTCAGTCTATCGTGCAAAGGGCCACAAGTCTTGACAAATATATTTTCCATTTTGGCCCAGAAATCTTCACCCAAGTCTGTTTGGCAGGCATCATTAAAGTCTGAGGATGCCCTAGATGCATGATCTGGCCGCTGGTCCGCTGATGGACTCACAACGACCGTTGGCAATTGGTCCTTTCCCCCGCCATTAAATTTTTGCATTTTTGCCTTCCTTTTGTTCATGGGTGCGCCCCCCGCTTCCTTTTGGCTGATGCTACCGCAGCCTCTGCACCTCTCTTCTGACTGGTTGCGGAGCGAGTTTGGAGGTTCCTGGAGGTAGGATCCGGGGCTTCAATCCTGGTCGCCAATGTATCCTGCACAGAAGATAGAGCGTCCTCCTCAACTAAGGATACCTGATGTCTTATTTCTATTTGCACCTGGTGAGGAGGACCCTCTCCACCGCCCTCCCTGTTAGATGTTTCAGGTGATGCCAACCTAATAGGTGACGGGACCTGTGCCAACCGACCCAGAGGAGACCGCTTGTCGAAATTGGGATCCAGAGATAGCCTTTTTTCAGTAATGTCTATCTGTTGGGCCAGCATAGATGATGCCCTAGTGAGAAATTGGTCAAGAGTTCCAAAAAACGACCCACCAGGGATCGATTTTCTACCCTTTCCCACTTTTGTGCCCGCCATAACCGATTTGGAAGCCACAGTACTTTTAATCAAGGGCAATGAAATAAAGCGGGCACTACAAAACTCTGCCGAGGGTTGAGGGCTGAAACAATCAAAATTAAATCACACCAACCTTGGCTTGGACTTTTGCGGTGAAGATGAAAGAGGGTGGGCCCGTCCCGTCCTCACCCGGCCTCGAGCGGGCTCAAACAGGCCCGCCCTTGGCCCGGAATGCGCCCGGCACGCGCCCGCACGCCTTCCGTGGGACGTAAATAGGATGCTCGTTAAATACACCTATGCGTGGGGGTGGCGGTGTAGCTGGTCGTGGCACTGCTGTCTTCTGGGGAGCGTGGTTCTCCCGGATTCGTGTGCCCCTCTGCTGTTTCAAAACACTGCTACTGCCTCCAGGTCTGCAAGCGTTTGCCGCGAAGCGGGACACGCAAGAAGTATTTAGGCACCTGTGCATGGGCGTGGCGGTGTAGCTGGTCGTGGCCCCGCTGTCTTCTGGGGAGCGTGGTTCTCCCGTGTTCGTGTGCCCCTCTGCTGCTTCAAAACACTGCTACTGCCTCCAGTTCTGCGAGCGTTTCCCATGCACATATCACTTAAGGAAATCTGAATCGTGCTCCACATATGGCCAGACATGGATGCTCTACTGCTAATGCAGCAGAAGCTGATTTGCTGCATTCCAGGCCATCCGGCTGGGGCCTCAAACAACTGTCCTGGACGCCCTTGTTAACTGAAGGAGGACCAACACTGCCCTTTTGTGATACCCCGGAAGGATACCCATTAGAGACTACTTTATTACTCTTCCTTCTCCTCTACCGCCTTCCTCTTGTGTTTACTGTTCCCTACTTGCTCTCCTCCTGTATCCGAGGCCTCACTAAGGTGCAATGGCTCGACTACTCGCAACCTCTACCTCTGCTGATCCTCTGCCTTCTGTCTTTCTTCGTATTATCTTCTCATCTCTTCCGCCTACTCTGTAACTATACTTGTGGTTTGAGTCATAGGGTTTTATGCCGACGTTGGGGTGTTTTGGGGGGCGTGTGAGGGTAGAGTGATTGTCTGTAGTGGGTTTGGGCTCATGTTGTGGGAGGGGGTGGGATTGGGTTGGGGTTACTATTTTACGTGATGCATTTCACAACGTATTGGTCGCCTGTGTCTGCTCACCGTAGGCCCATGGAGACATTTGGACTTCCCACAGCAGCTTCTCATCAAACTCCACATGTGCTAGGGGAACCGCCTTCATTATCTGAAAAAACACTCCAAGTGCACACTTGACATACGTATTGTATGCATGCTCAGAATTGAGATTATCTTAAGTCTAAAGAGTCAGAAAGTCTAGACTATTATGCATTTCATTCCTAGCTTTATCAGCATCCACGTTAAACACAGTTACAAAAAGACTGCACTTCCCAGAACCCATTGGAATGCAAGACTACAGAAAACTGCACCTGGTGCACTGTCATGGCACACTAGGTCTCATAGTTAATCCTCCCGTGCAATGAGTACCATTGAGTTGGGTAACAACAAACATCTGTTATTCAGCACCAGGAAACCTTCGGGTAATCGTGCGCTTTACAAATACACCTTTTATGTTATGTTATGTTGTGTTATGTTATGAAGCAAGTCCTCTTCTCTGATAATGAACATTAAAAACAAGATGCACAGGCTTTTCTGTTTTCAGTATCTCTGGGTTCTAAATTGTTTTTTTCCAGTGTTTTACTAAATTAAAATAAATACATCTTAGTTTTTTTTTACTAAGTTGCTCCATTAACACTGGTAAATGACCACCTTTGCTGAAATAAATAAGATGTGGCATGTTCAACAGAATTTTTAGTTAAATATCTGTGTACGGTATACGTACGAAGGTACTGTGTGCCTTCATATGTTTCAGAGATGGCAATGAAGAGATGCTTTTACAATTAAAATGTCTATGCACGTTCCAATATGTTTCCATTGAAGTAATGTTAACTCTCTTTACATCCAACAGAAAACAATCCTTGAATTTACAAAATTTTTAAGACCAATGAAGATAATACTGTAAAGCTGCAAAAACGCAGTCCAAAATTTTGAGTTCCATTGTTCAGGAAAACATAAGTGCCACCGGAGACAGCCGATTCTGAACATAAACGGACAGATCCTGGATGAAGCAGACAAGGGCAATTCCGTGATTCTACGAGTCTCAGCTGTGCACCTCCATGCCTCAAGATGAAGAAATTACCTCTAGAAAATTAAGACAACCCTGATAAACCACCTCCTTTGGAAACTTGTCCAATGCCAGCTCTGATTGTGCGAATGTAGGATGTGATTACAGCACTGCTTTAATTTCTAAAGTGATATCAAACCACTATTCAGTGCTAGAGGTGTATTATAAATTATTTCAGGCCGTTCCATAGCAACCACAGAAAAGCACAATGGAGTGGAGCCAAACAACTGAAAGTTAAAGTAAAGAGGAGTTATTCTGTCTAAAATACAGAGTACTGTCCCAATTTTCACCGACCAGAAGGAGAACATATCTAAAGACACAATTGCCCACAAAGAAGCCTTACACACATTATAAGTGTGGCAAGTAGTTGATGACCATTAAACTTTTTTGTTAAATTGAAATGCAAATGTGCAAAATATCACACATATACAGGGAATGCGAGAATAATACACATGCTTTATCAGCTATGTTGGCCCATAAGGAAGTACAGTCATGGTATGTAAACAAATATATACCCAACTCAGAGACACTAACCAAGAGAGAAGTATCAGACACATGCTGTGCGTGCTTTAGTTGGTCATCAGAACTAATGCACCCTCAGCAAATGCACACAGGAGAAAAACAATTCAAATGCACTGAATGTGTAAAGAGCTTTAAGAAATTATCAGTCCTACAAAGACATCAGCGAACACACACCGGGGAAAAACCATATCATTGCACTGAATGTGTAAAGAGTTTTAGTCAGTTATCATCTTGCCAAAAACATCAGCAAACACACACAGGGGAAAAACCATATGATTGCAGTGAATGTGAAAGTAGTTTTATGTATTCGTCAACATTAAGGAAGCATCAACAAACACACACAGGGGAAAAGCCATCCAAATGCAGTGAATGTGTGAAGAGCTTTAGTCAATCGGCACACCTAAAACGGCATCAGGCAACACACACTGGGGAAAAACCCTTTCATTGCAGTGAATGTGGAAATAGTTTTAGGGATTCTTCAACATTAAGGAAGCATCAGCGAACACACACAGGGGAAAAACCATTCAAGTGCAGTGAATGTCTGAGGAGCTTTAGTCAATCATCAGACCTAAAACACCATCAGAGAACACACACAGGGGAAAAACCATATCATTGCAGTGAATGTGTGAAGAGGTTTAGTCGATTATCACACCTAAAAGAGCATCAGAGAACACACACTGGAGAAAAACCATATAATTGCAGTGAATGTGGGAAGAGATTTATGTACTTATCAAGACTAAAACAGCATCAGAGAACACACAAAGGGGAAAAATCATTCAAGTGCAGCGAATGTGGAAGTAGTTTTAGTGAATCTTCAACATTAAGGATTCATCATCGAACACACACAGGGGAAAAATCATTCAAGTGCACTGAATGTGAAAGTAGTTTTAGTCGATCTTCAACATTAAGGATTCATCAGCGAACACACACCGGAGAAAAACCATACCAGTGCAGTGAATGTAAGAAGAAGTTTGTTCAATCATCAGACACAAAACGGCATCAGAGAACGCACACAGGGGAAAATCATTCAAGTTCAGTGAATCTGGAAGTCGTTTTAGTGAATCTTCAACATTAAGGATTCATCAGCAAACGCACACCGGGGAAAAAACATTCAAGTGCAATGAATGTCTGAAGAGCTTTAGTCGATTATCACACCTAAAACAGCATCAGAGAACACACACTGGAGAAAAACCATATAATTGCAGTGAATGCGGGAAGAGATTTATGTACTTGTCAAGACTAACACAGCATCAGAGAACACACAAAGGGGAAAAATCGTTCAAGTGCAGCGAATGTGGAAGTAGTTTTAGTGAATCTTCAACATTAAGGATTAATCAGCAAACACACACAGGGGAAGAAACATACAATTGCTGTGAATGTGTAAATTGTTTTAGTTACTCTTCAGCATTAAGTTATCAGTGAACACACACTGGGGAAAACTATTCAAGTGCAGTGAATGTGGGAAGCGCTTTAGTCAATAATCACACCTAAAACCGCATCAGAGAACACACACTGGAGGAAAAATCATTCTAATGCACTGAAAGTCAAAGTAGTTTTAGTTACTATTCAGCATTGAGGTATCCTCAGTGAACACATCCACGAGAAAATCTTTTCAAGTGCTGTGAATTTGTGAAGAGCTTTTATTTCTTATCAAACCTACATAGACATTAGTGAACAGCCACAGATGAAAAGCCATAGCATAGCAGTGAATGTGTGAAGAGCTTTTGCCAATTTTGAACCCTACAAAGGCATCAGCAAATACTCACCATCACTCAACACGCATGGAAAAAAACATAGAGATGCAGTGAATTTGGTAAGGAATTTAAGTACTTCAACAATAATACTAACCCTTCTGTGGACGTACACTGAAGCAAATAAAGTGCAGTTATTGTGGTATGAAGGCTGTAGGACTTGGCCTTTTTGGTTCCCAAAACTCTTTGCTTTCCCCCTAGACTATTTTCCTGACATAGAGTTGCCAATTTAGATGCTTTGGGTACTTTGCCACTGCTGATCAGTTTCAAAGTACAGGCGTTCCCTATGTAAACTGTAATGGTGATTGGTTGGCCATGATGGGTATCTTGCCTTACTAGTAAAAGTCCCTAGTGATGTGCACTGTGTGTGAAAGGGCTAGTAATGCAAGGGTGCGCAGAGAAGGGAACTCAGGCCTTTAGTGTAGGGCCTGCGTGCAGAATGCTAAGTTAGCATTTAGTCCTGACAAATGTAACCACTTGTCAGGCCTGCCTTTCCCTTTTACATACACATGGGCACCCCTGGGTAGGGTGCAGTGTAGGTAAAAGGCAGAACATAAACTGTGTGTGTGTTATTTTCTGAAACTGAAAATCTCACCATTTCGTTTTTCACTGTTGAAAGGCCATTCTGCCCATAGGACAGAATGGGGGAGGCTGGGTCTTGTGTTTGTTAGCCTAGTTTTCAGTCAGTTTATAATGGAGATGTGAAGTTTGTTTTGTATGGACTCACAGTGTAATAATGCATCTTTCTGTGTAGGTGGTTTTGTCACTGTGTGTTTAAAGCCACTCTTTTAGAAAGTGTCTGAGTTTGTAGTCTGAGCATTTCTGTGTGTCTCTGAAATGTGGATTGTCTGTCTGGAATTGAAAGTTGAGAGGAGCTGGGAGAGGCCTTGACCCAGGGAGGGGTTTAGCTGGCACCAGGCTGCCCTGCATCTGGAGAGTAGGGGGAGGAGAAGCCCTGGAGGTGAAAAGGCCTGGCTGGTGTTGTAAACCAATTGACCCATCTCCTGCTGAAGGATTAAGGCTCCAGACCCCCAGTACCAAAGGGAGAGAGGTGACACTGGGAGGGACACACCCAGAACTGATTTAGGGAAGGGGTCAGGGACCCCTGAGCGCATACAAACTTCAAAGACAGTTAGGGGTATAACTATGAGAGCTAAAACCCCTGACCGTTGGAATGAAACTGATATGGATTGAGACTGAAAAGGCTTGGACCCATTTTGTTGTCAAGAGGACCCTCTGCTAAAGAAGGAGCAACTGAAGAGACTGCAGGGGAAAGTCTAATCCTTGTTTCGTGATCTGGGGCTGGTCTGCAGTTTGCTTTTCTAACTAAGGAAGATGCTGTTGGGACAGTGTTTAAAGGTGCTGGGTCCCCCTGCTTGAAAAAAAGACTATAGTTTGTGCTGTGTCTTGAAATCCCAAGGGCCCGAGGTGAGCGGGCACCCTGTTTTGGAAACTCAGGAATATAAAAGTTTCTAGAGAAGACTCTCAGATACAGCGTGGGTGTGGGTGCACTGTCTAGCCTGAGACCTTCGCAAGTTGTGCCCTGTGATCGTGGGCACCTGGAGTTCCAAGGGAAAAACAGACGCGCTGGTCGCGTGTTGTGGTGCAGCCCGGGTGTTGGTGAGGAGCGCCTGGGTCTCAGAGGCACCAAAAGAAGAAGTGAATCTCTGACGTGCAGGAGTGCGTGTCGTGGTGCTGCCAAGGCATTGGTGAAGAGTGCCTGGACATTGTGTGCACCGGGAGAAGAGGAGAGGCTCGAACGCACAGGGTGCGTGTTGATGTGCAAGCGGAGCCTTGGTGAAGAGTGCTGGATCGCTGTGAGCACCAAAGAAAAGGCGAGTCTCGGATGTACGGTGTGCGTGTTGAGGTGCTAGCGAGGAGTGCCGGGTTCGAGTGTGCCCCGAATTGAAGTAAAGTCTCCACAGTGCTGAGGGTGGGTCTTCGTGTGAACTGAGACTGCCGGAGTGAGGACCAAGTCATTGGGGTCCTCAGAGTCAATCAGCAGCAGCCCAAACCGGCAGCCACAAAAGAACTGAGCCACTGGCCCGAGTCCGCCACAACCCGTGAAGGAGTTCTGGATCACGGCCTAAGTCGCTGACGTCGGGGAGGAGAATGGGATTGCGCCCCCTCAGGTAACGTGGATTAACACCAGGGGTGGGGTGTGGGCCCGGAGGGACACTCTCCTGGCCTCCCACTTCAGTCAGCTGCGCGAGCCATTGCTTCGGCTCTGATCCTGGCCCGGGCTGACCCAGGATGGGGCAGTACTGGGACCGGAGTGGGAAGCAGTACTTTTTGTGTCAACATTTGATCCATAGCGGGGGCACTGTTAACGGAGCACGTAAAACCGCTGTATTACACTTTACCTAATTGCTGCTAACGAACTATCGAACCGTCGTATGACGCCTGACCACATTTGTGCATGACAAACTTTATGCTTGGTGCGCTACGCACTACGTTATTTCTCCCTTGCATATTACCTGATTGTAATGTGGCGAATTGCATTATTTCTTCAGTGCACAGTATCTGAGTATAACGTGGCACAGAGTATTATTTCTATATTGCACTGTACAGGATTGTAGCATGACGCATTGCTTTGTTTCTTCCTGGTACAGGGCATGCTGATGGTGATACACATTGCATTATTCCTTAATTTGCAAGTACATGACTGTGGTGCTACGTATGGCATTGTTTCTCTGTTGCACTGTATAAGAGAATATCGTCACTCATTGCAGTATTGTTTCCTTTTGCAACGTGTGTGATTCTAGCAATACGACTTGCATAACCTTTTGCGAAACGGTTAGAAGTGAGCTTAACTGTTGGTTAAGAAGCGGTGGTTGGGATTAGAACGTACCCACCCACCGGAAAGAATACTACCCATTCTTATATGTTGATTTTGTATCATGTGGTTGGAGCGTATAATTGCTTATATAAAGATTATACTCCTTTTCATCAATACTCGTGTGGAGTCTATTTGCGATGACATCACGGGGTTACTGTGAGCTTGGTTGCGCATACTGAACACTCGTGCCATGGAGGTAAGCCTGGCTGCTCCTACCAAGCTTCTAAGGGGGTGAGCAGGGCTATCTCAGATGGTGTCCTTACTTAGCCTAACGATGAAGCAAGGGTCCGGACACGCACGCCTCCAGCATTTGGTGTCGGCTCTAGGCGATAGGGACCTCCAGTTCCAATAAAGGCATTATAGAAAATTATATCATTACAATTATCTGGGACATTCACATACTAGCTGAAACAAGCAGATATTAGAAGACTGAACTAGTAAGAAAGAAGAACAACAAATATATAAAAAAATTGTAAAAGAGTATTTTCTCTGCTGTTGATCATTTCCCTACTTTTGGGGGTAAAATATGGAATACCAGAAAACATTTGGGAGCCTATATGGAAAGAAACATTGTTGGTTTTTATTCTGTGAGAGAGTTATGACAAAATAAAAATCCAAGCACACCTGATTGTGTTACTTGTAAAAGCAACACTATGAACAATGCTTGGATTTAAAAGGGTATTTTCAGCTAATTTGAGAGATTAGTGATAAAACACAAACGCCCAACGCACTCATGCCAATTTAACAAGCTCCTAATGGAGAATATTCAGATCGGATTGTGGTGTTTGTTAATTTTATTCATCATTGATGATTCTGTGACAGTGGCTAGAGAACAGTGTAGAAAGCAGAAGAAGTGAAAGCAGAAAAATGTGAGCTGCAGCTCTCTGGGTTAACCCTTGCAGTGCATGACATTTACCTCTGAAGCTCTGATGTAGAACCCTTCCATCATCATTCAATCAAATCCGAGGACACGGAGATGTTGAAAAATTTTTGTTATTTACAGGTTTCTGAAAGCTTGACGGCTAGGTAAAAATTGAATCTTGAACAGTAAAGAATTCCAGTGCTTAGAAGCTGGAATGCAGAACTACTGGCTCTCTGCTTTACAGTTCTGGTCCCTTGGCTTAGAACTGAAATCTGGATTCAGAATCGAAGGAGCATGAATGATATGTATTTCTGACACAAATAATATTCAGTGTTTTGTTTATGAGCAAAACGGAACCCTCATTTTACATAAACCCTGCTGTTGTACGCTGTTCCTGACCAACTGCGGACGAAAAGATACGACTCGTAAATTACCTCCGTGAATACCAAAAGTCGTAAAGTTAGAATTTTGTCTCGGATTACCTGTGTGAATCGGGCCCAGAGTATTTGATTCAGTAGACACACTACAGTAACTATACCTCCTGCCTTCTCCATGAACTACTTCTACTGTTTTATATTATCTCACTTATACTGTCTAAAATAATAGTGTTTACAAGAACAGTAATGACATTGCAGATCAAATCTTTTGTGAGAACAGAGTGTATGGTAGAGTGGCAAGTTATAGTTAGAGTAGCTTGGCTACTGAATACACTCTGTATGGAGGTGAATGAGTTATAATAATTTGTTATATGTGTTATTTATAATAAAGTTCTTCAATTAGGGTTTGTTTTACCCAGACATAAGTCCCCTGAACAACTACCCATGATGGTGTCTTATGCTTTTTAGGTCTAGCTTGATGGTGCTGGTTTGTGCACACCTGTTCAGCCGCGGGCCATGCAGGTAACAGCGTTGGGGCGGTGAGGCCGGGTTGGGGGGGTTTTGAGGGACGTTGCTGAAGGAAAATTCGTTATTTATTTAATTTTCCCTCAGCATCGTCCCTCGAAATCCCCCCCAACCTGATCTCACCGCCCACCGTTGTTACCTGCACGGACCGCGGCTGCACCTGTTGTTGAGTGAGCTTTGGCTCCACCCAAAGGAGAATATCCTTTTCACCTCATGCTATTGGCTCTTTAGTGTGTTTATTCTTCCTCCTATGGAATATTTCCTTGCAATGCTTGGCGGACTATTTCACCATCTGAAAAGTATATTTAATTTTCAAATATTTTTTTTTAAATCTCATAAATGCATTGTGTACTGAACGCAATCATTGTTATTTCGTTTTTTTCACTTCAGCAGGCTTTTCTTAAATTTATGAGCCAGGACACACAATGCAAGCATGACCGGTCTGCTTTGTCAAAGCATGTTGTGATTTGGTGCAAATTTGTTGGGTAATTTTGATATCGGGACATTTGGTTTGGGGGGAATCCTGATCTACTGGGAATGTTAAAAAAGTATTCTAATTGGCTGAGATGGCTTTTTTTTCTTGTTGGTCAACTTGAGACTGGTCCCGTGGGGGTGAGCGATGTGACTGTCTGGACTCAACATCAAGAGAAATGTTGCGGCCGCACTTACAGGACATAGAGACTCGGTTCCTGTGCCCTGCATGTCATAAAATAAAGTACATAAGGGGCAGGTTAGGGATACTCTAAACTTATTCCAACGCCTGGTGAAAAGTTAATTAAAAAAATGTGGATTCATTATTTTAGATGTCATCAATGATGTCATTTAACATGTTATAAGTGATGTAATATCTGAGATCTTAAGCAGTGATTGGTAGGGGCGAGAGTTATAGTTAGCTCAGTAAACTATACCTGGTGAATTTCAGTGATTTCTAAGTTTCAAATGTAACATTATAACTGGCATTATCATCTAACTATTAATTTAACCTATAGTTTTTGCACAGTGAATTTCCTAGTTTTTTTAACGTAAAGTAAGATAATATTCTCAAGCCTAACCATAATGTTTCTTAAAGTTCAGCAATTATCCTTCGAGCACTCCAAGTCTACAGTAGGTCGATGTATGATAGTCAAGTCACTGTTGATGTTCAAATTCTTCTTTATTAGACCTCTAGACAACACGTGTTTTTTCTTGATACAAATTCATTGGTGCTGGAAAACCATGCATCATATAAAAAAGTTACCAACAAAATCTACCAAAAGTACTATTAATAGAGTAACCACAACCAAAAACAGTCAGTGGCACTAGCACCGGCGTGCAGTCGGAGAGTGCGGATGAGAGCTTGGCGTTTGGTGCGTTGAAATCGGAAAACGGAGGAGCACGGCGGAGAGCGCAGCACTCGAGCGGCGTTCATGCGAGGAGGCGAGAGCTGTGGTATCTTTGGTCCGCTACCCCACGGGGCTCCTTCAGGCTCCTCCAGACGAGTGCTGCAAGGGAAGCAAGGGAAGCAAGGTGAGCCACCCTGTCATACTGCCCCTGTACTATCTCGCCTCACCACACTGCAGCAACTCTCCCTGACAGCGCTGCCCACCCCCCGTGACCACAGGCAGAGGGGGAGCAGTGATTAAGTGACTGCGAGATGCGAGGAGGGCTGTAACAAGGTACATCAACAACAGCCTTCTCCTCGCCCTAACCAGGCTCACCAACAAATCACACCAACTAATCACACCAAACATTTTGCATTATCCTTTTCACTACTGCCAGCTCGATACTCAGCGCTGTTGAGTTGGACTACTAGAGCGCAGCAGAGAGAGCACAACGTAGGTCGCTAGAACGCCAGACGCCAGAACGCTAGATCGCCATTGCTTCGGCGAGCTGAGCCGAGCCGAGGCAGCTCACAGGACCTTCAGCCCTCAACTGGTCTACTCCCTTGCACCGCTCAGAGACTCAGAGAGGACGGTGCTATTGGGGAGGTGCTGTACGGCTGTGCGAATAGAGGGTCCGAGCTGCGGTTACCATTGCTGAGTGGGTAGGCATTTATAGGGCTGGAAGAAAGAGCGACAACTGGCAATTCTTAATTGCGCTGCGAGATGGAACCCAGTTAAGACTGTTCTTGGGCTGTCGCTGTTTTTGCAGTTCCCTGCCATCATTTCTGGGCTTCCATCACTCTTGAGAGGGGACAGGGGGTGTGTACGCCCCGCCCCAGCCCCGGTTAAGCCCGCAAATAATACCTCGTCTGCCCACCATTGATACCTCCAAGCAACTTAGAAAACTACCACGGAGAAAGGGCACTACTCTCCGTTCCGCCTCCCCCGGGGGGGGGGGGGGGAGGGGGGGGGTCAACAGGAGTCACCACCACCACCTCAAGACAAAACGTCCTACTCTGGTGGTCCAACATCGCAACCTCGGATCAGCAACTTCTTTGGTAAACCTGATTTCCAAAATCGCTCTCCCTCTGCCCAAATAATACAGCACGATGTGGACTCAAATGCTGATATCCAGATTGACAATCATTGCTCTCCCAACCCTGCCTACATTAAAAGCCCAACCCCGGATAATCCCCTTCTACCCTCGCCAAAATCCTCTGCTTTACATGAGTCTCACCAGCTGCATACGCTCTCCCAGGAAAACGTGACTATGACCCAGGACAGTTTTTTCGTCTCATTAAGTGCCTCCACTACAGCCCTGGGAAATCCTCCCTCCCTCACGAGTCTCCGGCTCTGATTCCTTAAACATCACCGCACTAAACACCGCAATGAAGCTCCAAGTCCAAGCTCAAGTCCATGGCAGCGTCTTGTCTATACCGTCAGAACACTCAGACAATTGCAACGCGGTTGATTTATCACCGAAGCCCCCATCACAACATAGCCTATGTTTACGTCCAGGGGCACCCTCAATCAGCCCCAATGACCCTTCATCCTAAAATAAGAGCCCAAACTATGAACGCCCTTTGTCACCTAATAAATTATCCAATCGATTCTTGGCTTCCTTAGAAACCCGAATGGAAGAATCACTCGCTCACTCTCCGGGCTTTGACCTGCATTCAAATTCCTTTAGAACTTTATTAGAGGATCAGGAATCACCTGTGTTTGCCTCTTTGGATCACACAAACTCTATTTTGGTCTCACTGACATCTCTTCATGCAAAGCAAGATGCAATCGCTAAAGCCACGCTATTGTAGTCGCAGAAAATGGAACTGCAGATCGATCTAATGCAAACTCTGGCTTCAGCGCTGTCGGACTTGGGTTCCAGGATAAGCTCTCTTGAGGGCTCGGCGGGGCCAATGGATAACTTGACTTCCTGTTCTTGCTCTCCAATAATCAATAAACTTTCGTCTCTCCCCGAAATCTTGGGCGCAATCATGAAAAGCGTGAAGTGTCACATTAACGGAAATGGATCACCTAAGTCCACGCAAGAGACTCAAATTCCATTCACCTTTGAAGAGCCTTTAAGCTCCACTACACCAGCCGGTCCACCACTAGGGAGAAAAAATACTCCCCCCTTTGCCGACACAGCCACTACAAATTCGGACTGTTTGCTATCGGCAACGAGCCCCGGCCACCCCATTGTGGGCTCAGAACTCACGGACACTAGCTGTTTAACAACAGCGCAGTTAGTAACCACGCAACCGGACTGCAATGACACTCACCACAATGATTCGACCGACAGTTCCACCAATCTTCCAATGAAACCTTCATTGTCAAGGAGGGAGAGAAAGAAATTTAAAAAACAATCAAAAAAACAACGCTTAGCGAAAAGGAGAGTGGGGCTTGAAGGGTCAGTGGTATCCAGTATGCTAGCCATTAAATCAAGGGGCCCCCCTTATTTTCCCATCTTCAACCCGTCTTCAAAACCCAAAATGAAAACCATCGAGACAAACACGACTTCCCTGGGTTCAAAGGACTCCAGTGAACAGCCCGGGATACCAACACAGGGAGCACCTAGGGCCACAAAAGCTATCGAACTACATTCTACAATGACAGCGAATGGATCATCGCCAAATAAAACCATAGGAACAATTATCCATGACCAAAACCCTGACAGTCAGAACAACACTGTACAGTTCGCAACAGCAATGCCAGAAACACGGAATAGTCCATTCAAATGCCAGGGAATGGCAAAAATGTTGAACACGGTCCTTCAAAGTGCGACAGAGGGTAAAGCGATAGGCAGCTGTGCATGCCATCCACTTGAGGATCCAACTAAAGTTGACTGGAATTCCTCCATGCACGCGCAGAGGCATCTTTCGCTCTAACTAACACAAGTCCCGGGAACAACAACCCATCCGGGGGGGAATAATCATTCACCTGAAGCTAGTCCCCAACATCTGAAGGCTCCAGCACCTCTATCTGAAATCTGAAATATCTCAATCTGCAAACGTCAAAGAATAATTTAAGCATATGAAACATGCATCCGCAAAGAATAAACCTTAAAGTGCAAACAAAGGGAAAGTGAAGCAAGAAGCGTGAGCAAGATGGAGAGGCGGAGCGAGGTGCGCACTTTGGAGAGTAGTCTGCTCTTTTTCGAAGGACACACTCGTGCTTGTGGCGTGCCCCTACGTGCTCCCGCAAGGTGTATGCCGCCACAAGCACGAGTGCAGTGCTTATAAAAGAGCTGAACGACGGCTAAAGGTCTCCTATGCAGCGCATGTGCGCTGCATAGGCGAGACCTAAAAAGACACCCCAAAAAGTGTACAACACCTGGAGCCCCTGGGCATGGAGAACACCACAAGCTGTCCAGTGTACCTGTGGAAATGTCCCCACCTATGAAACATCCAAGTAGTTAAATCCTGGTCAGTTCCATCCAAAATCCATCCTCACAATTGGTATTTGATTCAGAAATGTTCAATCCTTTTGAAACAAATCTTTTACGCCATGAAATATACAATCACACTTAAAACTCCAATCCTGAATTAATGCAAGCATTCTCATAATCACGTTGTACATACATAATACATAAATACCATCTGGGACACTCACCCAACACAAATATTATGTAACTCTGTGTTTAAATATTAGCTTGTGCACGAGTCAGGCTCCCACTCAAACCCGCTTTAAAACAGACCAGCCAACGCAATTATAAAAATACATTAAAACAACCGAGATTCCCTAAAATAAATAATTCCTGCAATTAAAACAAACTGCATATCCATCGCCCTGGCAGCCTAGTAATGCCACATCTGTGTAGCGCGCTGGATTGCAAATGCCGTATTTGTATTGTGTGTCTTAAGACCATCCATGTCTGTGACTAGGGTTGCCATCTCAGATGGTTTTAGGTGTCAACCCTGTTTGTCACATCTAGAAATCTAAAACATCCAGGTCTTTACAGGTATAAATGCTTGTTTGTGTGAAATGTATTCACTGCTGGAGCCTGGAGGCGGCGGTTCCGTCAGCGGCCACCAGAGGGCGCTCCTCGCCTGCTGATGAATCCACTGAGCTGCACATTGGATGAAAGCAGAAGGGTTTCCTCTTCCGGGTCAGCGGTGGCAGAGACAGCACCAGCAGCGGTGCTGACATCACTTCCGGCCTCTCACTGTGTGTGCAGCCTGCTGCAGAGGAGGAAGGAGCCCTGTCTGGTGGGCAGATATCTTCATTACCCCCCCAAGCCCCAGGGGGGAGGGGAGAGCCTGGACACGTCTGCACAGGTCTCTGCTCAGGTAGGAGATGGTCAGCACCTTCTGCTGTGTTTGTAGAAATAGACTGAATAATCCTGGAGGGAATCTCTGCAGGAGCCGGGCTGAGATGGGCTCTTCTATCTGGGGGCCCCTGGGGGCTGAGCTGGGCTCTTCTATCCGGGGCCCCTGGGGGCTGATCTGGGCTCTTTTATCAGTGGGTCCCTGGGGCTGAGCTGAGCTCTTCTATCCGGGGGCCGTGGGGCTGAGCTGGGCTCTTCTATCTGGGGGCCCTGGGGTTGAGCTGGGCTCTTCTATCCGGGGGGGCCCTGAGGCTGAGCTGGGCTCTTCTATCCGGGGGCCCCTGGGGCTAAGCTGGGCTCTTCTATCTGGGGGCCTCTGTGGCTGAGCTGGGTTCTTCTACCTGGGGGCCCCTGGGGCTGAGCGGGGCAGTCCATCCGGAGAACCTGGGGCTGAGCTGGGCTCTTCTATCTGGGGGCACCTGGGGCTGAGCTGGGCTCATCTATCAGGGGCCCATGGGGCTGAGCTGGGCTCGTCTATCCAGGGGCCCCAGGGTCTGAGCTGGGCTCTTCTATCCGAGACCCCTGGGCTGAGCTGGGCTCTTCTATCCGGGGGCCCCTGGGGTTGAGCTAGGCTCATCTATCCAGGGGCCCCTGGGGCTAAGCTGGGCTCTTCTATCCGGGGGCCCCTGGGGCTGAGCTGGGCTCTTCTATCCGAGGGCCCTGGAGGGCTGAGCTGGGCTCTTCTATCCAGGGCTCATGGGGCTAAGCTGGGCTCTTCTATCCGGGGGCCACTGGGGCTGAGCTGGGCTCTTCTATCCGGGGGCCCTGGAGGGCTGAGCTGGGCTCTTCTATCCAGGGGCCCCAAGGGCTGAGCTCGGCTCTTCTATGCGGGGGCCCCTGGGGTTGAGCTGGGCTCATCTATCCGGGGGCCCCTGGGGCTGAGCTGGGCTCTTCTATCCGGGGGCCACTGGGGCTGAGCTGGGCTCTTCCATCCAGGGCTCATGGGACTGAGCTGGGCTCTTCTATCCGGGGGGCCCTGGGGACTTTCCTTCCGGCCCTGGGGGTGTTTGTGGGCATCATTTCTGTTAAAGAGGGGATCCTTGCAATGTTGCACTGCATTTTACTGCACTATGAGGAATCTGTGCACAGTATTGCATCTTACTGCACTGTGAGGAAACTGTGCACACTACTCGCCATACTACTGCACTGTGAGGAATCAGTGCCACTGCACTGATCTGGACTGCACTATCCATGCATTTTACACCGCATCCTACTGCACTGAGAGACACCTGTGCAGGCTGCACTGCTTTTTACTGCATTGAGGAATCTATCCACCCTGCTTTTACTACACTTTACGAAATATGAGCACGCTGCGGTGCATTATACTGCAATATGAGGGATCTGTGCACACTGTGCTGCATCTTACTACACTTTACGAAATCTGTGCACGCTGCAGTGCATCGTACTGCAATATGAGGGATCTGTGCACGCTGCACTGCATCTTACTACACTTTAAGAAATCTGTGCACGCTGCACTCCATCATACTGCAATATGAGGGATCTGTGCACACTGCACTGCATCTTACTACACTTTACGAAATCTGTGCACGCTGCAGTGCATCATACTGCAATATGAGGGATCTGTGCACGCTGCACTGCATCTTACTACACTTTAAGAAATCTGTGCACGCTGCACTGCATCGTACTGCAATATGAGGGATCTGTGCACACTGCACTGCATCATACTACACTTTAAGAAATCTGTGCACACTGCACTCCATCATACTGCAATATGAGGGATCTGTGCACACTGCACTGCATTTACTACACTGAGTAATCTGTTCACACCACACTGTTTTTTCTGTGTGACGGCAATATATGGGCTGCACTGCTTTTTGTTGTACTGACGAATCTGTGCAGACTGCACTGCTTTTTACTATGCTCTGTGTACACACTTCATTACTTGTAATTGACTATGATAAAGCATTGCATGCAGTAGTTTACCACACAATGAGATATATGTGCGCACTGCACTACTGTTTGCTACACCTTGAGAAATAATAGGACGCTACTCGAGGAGAAATCTGTGTACACTTCTGTGATGTTTACTGTACTCTGGAATCTGTACACACTATGCTGCTGTATGAGAAATATGTGCACAATGGATTGTGCATTCTGAACTGCTGTTTAATACACTTTGAAAAATCTTTTTTTTTTTCTGTTTGAAAGCTTTATTGGAATAAAAAGATATACAACATCAAGGCGGCACCAGCAGAAAAGAGAAACAAAATGCACGAGGAAATATAATTGTAGACTACTGATGTCAACATTAAGAATCAAAGCATTTTCTAATTTTAAGGGGGGGTAGGGAGAGGGAGGAAAGGGAAAGGAATCATGTTAAACAAGTCATATTAATATCTGAGTATATAAATATATAAGAACAATTGTTGGCAGATCGATAAATGCACAAGACCGAAAAGAGATACATCCTAGATAAAGGTGTATAACGGAACCAAACCCAAAAAACTATAACTGTGAATACTAAGAAGTAAAACTAAAGGCAAGAGTACCAGCATTCAGGGGGGTTTAAAGTTGTCAGAGGAAAGGGGGGTGTAGCTTCTTTTGACAGATTGATCTAAAAACAAGGTAAGGGGTAACCAATAAAGTTCAACATTGCGAGAAGGCTTACAGGAGGACGCAAAGGCCACATCAAGTCTATGGAAGTTACACAGTAAGTTCCACCAACATCGGCTGGAAAGTTTAGTAAGGCACTTCCAATTAGAGGCAATGTGCTGAAAAGCAAGGGCCAACATAAGGCCAAAGAGACCAAGTGAGTGATTGGAGATTCAAAGAGTCCGACAGACTCCCCAAAAACACAAGGGAGTTGGAGTAAGGTACAGAGAGTGCAAAAATACGTGAAATGTAAGACCAAACCTGCTTCCAAAAAGTGGCTACAGAAGGACAGAGAAAAAGAAGATAAAGGAGATCAGCATCAGGGGCGCTACATGTCCAGCAGTTAGAGTTGGAAGAAGAAAGAAAGCGAGAGAGAGAAAGGGGAGAGAGATAAAGTTTATGATAGAGGAAAAATAAGGATTGAGTGAGGGAAGCAGAACGAGAAGCCTTCAGGGATTTAGACCATAATTTGTCCCAGAGAAGAACAGACCAGGAACAGCCAAGATCTGACTCCCAAGAGAGCTCCAATTTAGTCTTGGACCGTGCCGGATCGGGGGCCGAAAAGAAGCGATAAACGAGAGAAGCTTTAGGAAGAGTGGTAAGAATGGCGAGGAGAGGTGAAGAGGGAAGAGGCGATTCAGAAGATGGGAGAGAGTAATAACGGTCGAGGACAATTTCCCTACGCATATAATACTTCTGCGCAAACTAATGAGGGCAATGAAATTGTGCCTGAAATTGAGGGAAAGAGCAAGGCGACGAACCATCAAAAAGCTGCTGGACCCAGATAATGCCTTTCGACCTCCATGAAGAACAAGCGATTGGCCTATTCTTTATTAAAATAAGGGAGATATACCAAATGGGCAAGAGTAGGAAGGATTCCCGGGAGACAGTAGATGGGGAAAGCAAGGGTTTCAAAAGAGAGGAAGTATGCTTAAATAGTGGAGGAACAGTATAAGGGGATTTAGAAGTAAAGCAGAGTACATCTTGAAATGAAAAAGGTAATATTAAAGAACGTTCAATATGGAGCCAAAGGGGGGAAAAGGGCGACAACTCTGGCGATAACCAGCGAGAGGCTTGACGCAAAGAAAAGGATTTATGATAGAGACGAAAGTCAGGAAAATTGACCCCTCCATTTGATTTGGCCCTGCGAAGGGCTGAGAGGAATATCCGAGCTTTTTTCTGTTTCCAAAGAAATTTGGATAAAACAGAGTCAATACGATTAAAATAAAGAGCTGGAATATGAACGGGGAGCATGGAGAGTAAATAAATCAAAATGGGAGCAATCATCATCTTGACAGAATCAAGACGACCCCACCAAGAAAGGAATAGAGGATTCCAGGAAGAACCCAAATGTTCAATTCTAGAAATAACTGCATTCATGTTAAGTCTGATAGAAGACGAAATAGAGTAAGAGAATAGAACACCAAGATATTTTATTTTAGTGTTATGCCAAGTAAAACCAGTAGACGTGAAAAAGTGCGGGAGACAAAACTTAGTTAATGGGAGAATCTCCGTTTTATCAGAATTAATCTTCTAACCTGAGACTAGAGAAAACTTCTCGAATTCTGCTAACAATGCAGGAACAGAGGAGACTGGATCTGAGATAAATAAAAGAATATCGTCAGCATAAGCAGATCGTTTGAGTTGCTGTTCTCCGTATGGAAAACCAGAAATAGAGGAGTTATTGCGAATAGAGGAAAGGAAAGGTTCAAGAGCTAATACGAAAAGAAGAGGGGAGAGGGGACACCCCTGACGAACTCCACGCTGGAGCGTGAAAGAGGAGGTGAGTTGACCATTGACAAGAACTGAAGCTTTGGGCATGGTATATATCAAATAAATAAAGGAAATAAACTTAGGGCCAAAACCATGCCATTTCAGGGAGGCAAGCAAAAAAGACCAATCCACCCGATCAAAAGTTTTTTCAGCGTCTACTGAAATAGCCGCTCGGGGAATAGAAAGAGAAACGGCTTTGTTTAGAACATTGAGGAACAGTCTAGAATTGTCTGAGGTAAGGCGACCCTTATCAAAACCACATTGCTCTTTCCCAATAAGATGTGACATGAATGGATTGAGACGTAGTGCGAGCAATTTAGCAAAGAGTTTATAGTCGACATTAACTAAGGATATTGGTCGGTAATTTTTACAAAACTTGGGATCGCGACCTTCTTTTGGAATTAGGCAAATGGTAGCGTCTTGAAAAGAACCCTGAGCAAGACCAGAAGAACAAAATGATTGGAAAAGACAAAGACGTTTAGGTAAAAGGAGGTCAGAGATATGCAAATAGAATTCTACCGGAAATCCATCAGGACCTGGTGTTTTGCCTTTTGTAAGGGAGGACAAAGCAGTGGAAAGTTCATGGAGGGAAAAATCAGTTTCGATGTCTGAGAAATGAAGTTGAGATGTTTCAGGCTTCTGTAAACTATCAAGGTAGAACTGGAGAAGAGCAGGAGTAGGGGGTGTTCTGGAGTGTATAAAGATTGATAAAAGGCTTGAAATTGATCTAGAATATCTTTATCTGTATGTAGGAGAGTATTCGTGGGGGAATAGATAGATTCGATAAAGGTACGTTCTTTACGAGATTTAAGGTAATTAGCAAGTAGTTTGCCCGATCTGTTACGACCACCGTAGTAGAGCGCACTACTTCAAAGGAGAAAGGAGGAGGCCGAGTCAGTGGAAAGTTTGTTGAAGGCAAGTTTGGCTCGAAGAAGCTCCGGGGACATGTGATTGGAGGAAGAGGTATAGAAGCGATGTTCCAAGATTTTGATATGGGATAAGGCAACCTTCCGCTTTTGAAGAAACTGTTTCTTCTTCTTAGGAACGAAATCTATAATGAAACCTCGAGCTGTGGCCTTAAAAGAATCCCAAAGGACATGGGGGAAATGTGAGGATCAGAGTTGAGATGGAAGAACTCATTAGTGAAAGAACGGAAGGAAGAGGAAAACTTGGGATCAGTAAGCAGGGAGGAATTGAATCGCCAACGAGAGGATTTAGGGAGAGGAGGAAGCAAGTCAAAATCTGTAATAATAGGAGCATGGTCTGAAATTACAATAGGTTCAATAGAGGAGGACAAAAGATTTTGAGATAAGGAAGAGGATAGAAAGATGTAATCTAGACGAGAAAAAGAAGCATGGGGAGGAGAGAAGAAAGAAAAGTCTAAAGTGTCTGGGTGAGTGAGTCTCCAAGAATCTACAATGTGTGTTTGGGAGATAGTGTCCAAAAACTGCTTATGCGGTTTATGGGGAACAAAGCGGACAGAGGACTTGCGATCTAAAAAAGGGTCAACTATCTGATTGCAGTCTCCACCTAGAAGAAAACAGCCATCTTTATATTGAATGCATTTGGCAGTGATTGAGGGCCAAAAGGAAGGATCAAAATTGGTGGGACCATAAACATTAAACACAGTAATTGGCATTGCATTAATAAGTAATTTAGCTAAAACCCAACGACCTTCGGTATCTTTTTCTTCTAGTACAATCTTACATTTAAGTCTTTTATGAATTAAAACAGCAACCCCATTCTTTTTATGAGGCGCCGGAGAAAATAAAACAGTACCAACCCAATTCCTTTTCAACTTCAGGGATTTGAGGTCAGAGAGGTGGGTTTCTTGGAGAAGGGCAACATCGGGATTATAAGAAGACAGATGGGAAAGTACTCTCTGCCGCTTAATGGGGTTATTAAAACCTTTCACATTCCATGAAACAACTCTAAATATTAAAACTGGGTATACATGTTAAATTCAGAAAGTGCAAACAATACTTTAATAATAACGAACACATCATTAAAAGGCTAGAAAAGAAGAAAGATGGAAGATGAATGAAAAAGGGGAAAGGGAGAGACGGGATAAAGGAAAGGAAATAGAACTAGCGAGGGAAATGAGAGGAAAAAGCCAAAGAAGACAGTACAAATCCATCAGGATGACTGCAAGGAACATACCTGAAAGGGGAGTACACAAGCAAGATGGGGAAGTGGTGACGCGTAACAAGACGAGTCAGGCCAGGAGCAGAGACACAACCGCACCGGGATCCCACAGAACCACAGACAGGAATGGTACAGGATGATGGGAACAAGGAATATCAATCAATCAATCAAAGACATTTATAGAGCGCACTACTTACCCGTAGGGTCTCAAGGCGCTTAGGGGGGGGGGGGGTGCCGTTACTGCTCGAACAGCCAGGTCTTGAGCTTCTTCCTGAAGGAGAGGTGGTCTTGGGTCAGGCGCAGGTCGGCCGGGAGGGAGTTCCAGGTCTTGACGGCCAGGTAGGAGAAGGACCTTCCTCCTGTAGTCGCTCTACGGATGCGTGGGACGGCGGCGAGGGCGTGGCTGGCAGATCGGAGGTGGCGTTTGGGAGCGTAGAAGTTGATCCGGTTGTTGAGGTAGCTCGGGCCTTGATCGTGTAGGGCTTTGTGTGCGTGGGTGAGGAGACGGAAGGTGATTCTTTTGTTGACGGGGAGCCAGTGCAGGTCTCTCAGGTGTCCGGCGATGTGGCTGTTTCGTGGGATGTCGAGGATGAGTCTGGCTGAGGTGTTCTGGATCCGCTGGAGTCTCTTCTGGAGCTTGGCGGTGGTTCCGGCGTAGAGGGCGTTGCCGTAGTCCAGTCGGCTGGTGACGAGGGCCTGGGTGACGGTCTTCCTGGTCTCCGTGGGGATCCACCAGAAGATCTTCCGTAGCATGCGCAGGATGTTGAAGCACGACGAGGAGACGGCGTTGACTTGTCTGGTCATGGAGAGGGAGGAGTCCAGGATGAAGCCCAGGTTGCGTGCGTGGTTCGTCGGTTTGGGTGCGGTGCCCAGGGCGGGGGGCCACCAGGAGTCGTCCCAGGCGGAGGGCGAGGAGCCCAGGATGAGTACCTCCGTCTTGTCTGAGTTCAGTTTCAGGCGGCTGGTCGTCATCCACTCGGCTACCTCTTTCATCCCTTCGTGCAGGTTGGCTCTGGCGGTGGCGGGGTCGTTGGTCAGGGAGAGGATCAGCTGGGTGTCGTCGGCGTAGGAGATTATGTTGAGGTTGTGCTGGCGTGCGATGGCCGCGAGGGGGCTCATGTAGACGTTGAAGAGGGTAGGGCTCAGCGAGGATCCTTGAGGGACGCCGCAGATGACTTTGGTGGCCTCTGACTTGTACGGTGGTAGGCGGACTCTCTGTGTTCTTCCGTCGAGGAAGGAGACGATCCATTCCAGTGCCTTCTCCTGGATTCCGACATTGCTGAGGCGCTGCACTAGGGTGCGGTGGCAGACCGTGTCGAAGGCCGCGGAGAGGTCTAGGAGGATGAGGGCCGCTGTTTCTCCGTTGTCCATCAGGGCTCGGATGTCGTCGGTGGCGGCGATGAGGGCGGTCTGGGTGCTGTGGTTGGCTCGGAAGCCGGACTGTGAGGGGTCAAGGGATCCGTTCGTCTCGATGAAGGTGGCCAGCTGTTTGTTGACGGTCTTCTCGATGACTTTGGCTGGAAACGGGAGTAGCGAGATGGGGCGGTAATTCTTGAGTTCGGTGGGGTCTGCTGTAGGTTTCTTGAGTAGAGCGCTGAGTTCGGCGTGCTTCCAGCTCTCGGGGAAGGTGGCGGTGTCGAAGGAGGTGTTGATAATGTCCCGCAGGTGGGGTGCGATGACAGCGTCGGCCTTGTTGAAGACGTGGTGAGGGCAGGGGTCGGTCGGAGATACCTACAAGAGGGAATAAAGAGGACGGTTAGGTACAATAAAACAATACATTATACAGCATTTGAACTAAAGACACACAATAACAAAATATTAAAGAAAGGTGAGTAGAAATGCAACAACAGGAGCTATTGAGAAAAAATAAATAAATAATGCAACAGGAACTAATGAAAGATAATGGGAGCATATAAAGATAAAACAAACACAAGGATTAAAAGAGCATCCAAAACTGAAATCAAGATTTCTTCAAGTTCGGTCAGCAACTAGTAGAAGGGGAAGTTTCCATTCCTCCGTTATTTTGCAAGAGGATGAAGTTTCGTAGTTCATCAGGATTGTGAAATGTCCAAGTCTTGTTCTGGTGGGGGACTCTAAAAGTACAAGTGTGGAACAAGCCATAACGTGCTCCAATGGAGCGCAAGGAGGGACGAAGAGCTAGGAATTCCTTTCGTCTAGAGGCAGTAGCATTAGAGACATCCTGGGTCAGGAATACACGTTGACCAAGCCAGGAAAGCTGACGCTTGGCTCTAGCTGCAGTAAGTATGGAGAGAAGGTCCGTGAATTTCAAAAAGAGGATGATGACACCACGAGGTTTCGTCGAGGTAGTTGTGCGTGGACCCAATCTGTGGGCTCTTTGGATGCTGATGGACGTAGATGGCGGCATGTCCAAAAGTTTGGGGAGAAATGATGTGAAGAAGGTGACTGGATCGTCGCCCTCAAGTGATTCAGGAAGGCCATAAATACGGAGGTTGTTCCTCCTGTTGCGATTTTGCAAGTCCTCCGTATGTTGTTGAAGAGATAGAACAGTTTTTTCCAAAGAAGCAATACGTTGTGAGTTGGCTTGTACGTCAGGAATTTGCCGTCCGAGTGAGGAGATTCGGACGTCCATGATCGACCATTTGTCCTTTAGGAGTTGCATGTCTTTACTCGTTTCCTCAATAAATGGCCGCAATGCGCGGATTTCTTCCAAAATCAAGTCAATGGAGGTTGGAGAAGAAGACTTATATGGTGAAAGAGGATCCTGCTTTAGTCTCTTGGAAGAGGATGCATGAGGTGAAGATTTGCTTGAAGTGGACTGCACAGTAGAGGAACGATGGGGAGCAGAGGTCGCCATTGTGACAACTTGTGAGGGTGTGTCCAGCCTAGTAGAAGGACTTTGAAGAACACTCGTAGAGGGAGACAAATTTTGGTTTGCGGAGTCTGACCATGAGTGAGAGACCAATTCAGTGATGGAACGAGAATTAGAAGTGTGGAAGTGACACTTCGTCCAGGAAAATCCAGTCCAAATTAGCCGCTATAAGCTCAAACCACCACAGAAGAGACAGCTGTCCGAGGATGATGATGGGGCCCTTAAGAAAGTCCAGCCAGAAACAGAGCACAACGTATGACGTTGAGGTGTAGAAGAGAGCAGCAGTGCGAAGCGTAAAGAAGAGTCATAAAATGGGGGAGGCACGGACCGCCATGAGAGGAACAAAACGCCAACACTGTAGAGCTCCGTCACTCTGAGAGGCTGGGGGCCACCACACAAAGCAACAGCCCTCACAAATGGAAAAATGCTGCCATTCCACCAAGGCGCTATGACAATATTGAGGATGCGTCATGAACTCAATGAAAAATATAATTGAGGGTTATAGAAGGGCCCAACAAACCATCACAAGGTAAGTAAATGGAAGTCTCTGGAATTACTGTTGAAGAAACATAGTGTAGGATGGCAGGAGAGGTATTTGTTAAAATACTGCGCAGTTTGTGAAGAAAGAAAGGCTCACCATAATAGGGTGCAATGGGGATAGGCGTTGCAGGTCATATTCACCTCATAGGTCGAGGTATTACCTTGGGAGAGCCACAGGGAGCGCCGTCGGTGCGGAGGATCAACCTTTGAGGAGGCGCCGATATGCCCGTGAGGAAGCCGCTGCTCTGCAATCAGCCGCGGCACGTCATGAAATGGCGGCCGTCGGATGCGCGATGTTCGCGTCGCGAATTCCTGCACAGGGAGACTTGAGAATGGCTGCAAAGATCACCCCTCGGCTCTCCGTGATGTCCGACGCCTAAAAATGGCAAACCGCATGAGAAGCGGTTCCCGTTACATGCGGGAATCTGTGAGGAGGTCCGATGGTGCGGCGGAGCTCTGCAGCTAGCCGGCCATCTTGCTCGGCGTCCAGATCACGCCCCTCTTTGAAAAATCTTTTAACACTACTGAGATTTGACCTGATCAATTAGTAATGTGTGCGTACCTCACTGCTTGTCTGCTACACTGTTGGAGCACTATTAGCACTATGAGAAATCTGTTATGCCCTTTGGTTTAAAAAATGCCCTTGTCATCTTCCAGAGGTTGGTGAATCAAGTCCTGACTGGGTTGGAGTCCTTTAGTGCAGCTTATATTGATGATATTGCTATCTTTAGTTCCATCTGGCAGGATCACCTGATCCACCTTGGGAAGGTTTTAAAAGCCCTGCAAACTGCAGGTGTAACCATCAAGGCATCCGAATGCCAGCTAGGGCAGGGCACTGTGGTGTAGTTGGGCCACCTTGTTGGTGGAGGCCAGGTACAACCCTTACAGCCCATGAGCCAGGTAATCCTGGACTGGGCATCTCCAACAACCCAGGCCCAAGTCAGGGCATTCCTTGGCTTGACTGGGTACTGCAGGAGGGTTGTGAAGGGATATGGGTCCATTGTGGCTCCCCTCACAGAACTCACCTCCAAGAAAATGCCCATAAAGGTAAACTGGACAGTTAGTTGCCAAAAGGCTTTTGACACCCTGAAAGAAGCAATGTGCTCAGCACCAATTCTGAAGGCTCCAGATTATGCTACGCAGTTCATAGTGCAGACTGATGCCTCTGAGCTAGGGAAAGGAGCGGTCCTATCCCAGACCATTGATGAAGGCCAAGACCAACCTGTTGCTTTTATAAGTAGAAGGCGTCTCCCCAGGGAGCAGCGTTGGAGTGCCTTTGAGAGGGAGGCCTTTGCTGTGGTGTGGTCCCTGAGACCATTCTTGTTTGGTACTCACTTCCTAGTTCAAACTGATCACAGACCTCTCAGATGGCTAATGCAAATAAAAGGAGAAAATCCTAAAATGTTGACGTGGTTCATCTCCCTACAGGGAATGGAATTTGAAGTGGAACACAGACCGGGGACTGCCAATGCCAATGCAGATGGACTTTCCAGGTTCTTCCACTTACACAATGAAGACTTTCTAGGGAAAGGTTAGTCTAATCTTCTTTCGTTTGGGGGGGGGGGGGTTGTGTGAGAACGTGCCCTCTTTCTTGCATGGTATGCCCCCACTTTTTGATGAATTGCTGATGGTATTTGACTGAGTGTGCCTTGGGCTCCTGCTAATCAGGTTCTCAGGGCCTATGTTTCTTCCCTAAAACTGTTTTGAAGCCTAACCCCAATTGGCATCTCTGGCCACATGTCAGCCCCTTGTAAATGGTACCACAGGTACCCAGGGAACTGTGACCAGCGAAGACCCCTAAGGGCTGCAGCACTTATTGTGCCACCCTTAGGGACCCTGTACCCTGACACTCACACACTGCCCTTGCAGGCTGCGTGTCTTGGTGCAGAACAAAGTGAAGAGTCGATATGGCACACATCCCTGTGTGCCATGCCCACAATCCACTGCCCTGGCGTAGATCAGTCACCCCTCTAGCTGGCTGCCCTATGCCAGTGGTGAGGGTACTAGTGCATGAGCCCTGTGCCCCTACGGTACCCAGTGCCATTAAGAGTATATGGTGCTGGGAGTTTGTCATCATGAAATCTACAACACCATAATGGCTACGCTAAAGACTGAGAAGTTTGTTACCAAACTTCTCAGCACATAAAACCCACACTGATGCCAGTGTGGGATTTAATGTAAAATGCCTTAAAGAGGGAATCCTAGAGATGTCCCTGAAACTCGACCAACTCCTAGTGACCTGACTGAGTGGCTGCTTAGGCTGCCACCAACTGGCATGTTTCGGGACCCCTGGGTCGAGAGCTTGCTGCTCTCGGGGACCTGAAACAATGCACATCCTGAGACGAGGTACCAAGCCTCCTCCCCCAGGATGGGCAGGGTTCACGAAGGAGAAGATTCAAAGGCATATCGCCTTTGTGAGCCTCTCCAGACAATTTGCTGCTTTCAGCAACTGGTCCCTAGTGGTTCTACCCCCCACGTTGGACGGGAAAAACAAGTGAGGAAGAGGGGTGTTGCCATCTCTACCCCTCAGGTGGGGGAAGCGGGTTGAAGCACAGCCTCGAGTCCCCGACATCTTGAGGATGAGGGACCCAGCCAACCAGGGACAGGCTTCAGCCGCCCTCCCACTGGAGAGTAGCAGAATAGGGGGTGTACCCTATGTTCCCACCCCAGGGAATGGACCCAATGGTCCATGACCTTTACCTACCTGTAATATCCCTAAATCTAGTATTAAGGGGGCACCCTGAACCTTGCTTCCTCAGATCCAGAAACGACAAGAAAAGAAGATAAGAAGAAGGACTGAAGAGCCGTTCAGAGCTAACAAGAGGACAGCGCCCACTAACTTGCCCCAGTCCTACAGGCCTGTCTCCCCTCGAACCTGCTCCTGCAAAATCCCGGTGTGTCCTGCAGCCAGCAACCTCAAAACCATGGAGGACCTGCTTACACTTCAAAGACTGAATCTCCCGTGAACACTGGACTTGTTCAAACAGCAACCCCTGGCAGCAGTCAGGGACCGTAAATACAGCCCACTCTGCACCCGCCGAACCAGGCCCGAATTCAAGTGGAAAAATACCACAAGGAGGTCACCCCGGCGATCCTGACCCGAGATCCGGTGACCCCTGACCTGCCTCAAGCCTCCAGCTGATGAATGCAGCCTAAATCCAGAAGCCCCCCTTAAACGCGACCAAGAGCTGGTAAGAAGATCCGACCACAGAAGTCACCCCTGCACCCGACGCCCCGCGGCCTTGTGTGCACAAACCGACAGTGCCTAACCAATCCTTAACTTCCCAACTTACCTCTCCCAGTGGTGGTCGCACTCAGAAGTCCTTCGTCTCCCTGCCTGAGGTTCTCCATAGAAAAAAACAGGGTGCCCAATGTCGAATCAGCACTCTGCACCTGGCCGCCCCAGTGCCGCTGAGGGTGCACCTTTTGTGCTACTTTGTTTCCCCATTTGCTCTGACCTTAACCCTAGGAGCTTTGCTCTCACAACCCATTGACCTGCTTGCCAGCAGCCACCAACCGGAGACCCCCTATCCCCCTTTGGATAACAGTGGGCCTCAACACTCTGCACCCCGCCGCCCCAGTGCCGAGGGTGTAACAACAGTACAACACTGACCATGGGGGACCCCTGCGTCTAACCCCAGAACCTTAACTCCCACAGTCGATTACTTACCTATGGACTGTTAACCTGTTTTCTCTCCATAGGATAACATTGACACTTTTTCTCCAAAAAGTTTCTAAGTGTGAAGTTTTGAAACATAAAAATATTCTTTAAAAATCATGTGAATAACCAAAACGTATTTACGTACCTGTTTCCAGGAAATGTCCATGTGCTGAATCTAGGTATCCAGCTTTGAGTAAGAAAAGTAACGTAGAAAGTAACTTACCTGTAATTTACTGAAAAAGCATATTCATTTCAATGTACTGTATTTGCTAACTGTTGCATCCTTCTGCATACCCTGTAAATCAATCAAAGTACAATTTCTATTGCATTTTCAAACTGTTCTATATCCAGTAACTTATTACTGAAAAGTATTTAATGCATAGCTGTGCCATGTTTATTTGTCATCTGCTGAGTGTGTACATCAAATGCTTAACACTGTCCTCTGATACTGCCTTACTGCTCGACCAAGCTACCACTTTAGAGAGTAAGGTTCTATCTAACTTTAACCTCATCCTACCTCTGTGTTCACTTGGTCTCTATACACACTATAACTCATTTTTATGTAGTATATTTATAGCCAGTTTCCTACAATATAGCATTGAGCTTTTTTGCTACAAGTAATGGCTGGGATGGAAGTCTCTGTAAGGTTTGCTTCCAGAAGCATGAAAGATTTGGAAACACAATATATGTAATAGAAAGTGATATGTTGGAATGAGTTTGGGGTGACGGCAAGTGTAAGGCATATCTCTTGAAAAGAAAATTTAGCTTTAGGACCGATCACAGACCACTCGTTGCTATTTTGTCTAGGATCCAGATTAAGATCTTCGGCCAGATTATCTATCAAATTATTGGAGTTTTAGTGTGCTTCATATTACAGGAGGAAAGAACATTAGAATAGACTTTCTGTCCTGGTTACCATTAGATTTGTGTTCAGTAGATTTACAGGAAGAAATTGAAGCATGTATCATTGCATTAGTTGAAGATTTGGTAATTTGTTCCAATTTAATGGAATTGTGTGATCGGTTGAGGAAGGATACTGTATTGAACAAGGTCATGAATTTTGGGAAATTTGGGGGGCCGAGGGAAAAAACTTTGGAGACTTCTTTGCAATCTTATTGCAAGGTGGCGGATGAGTTATCTTTGAAAGGTGGATTGTTGGTAAGAGGTGATAAGTTCAAATTCAAATTCATAAAGCTTTATTCGATTTGTAAAGACAGAATCATAAAAGCATACAGATTAAGAACAGCATGATAAAATGCGATTGGCATATAAAAATAGATACATTAAAAATAGCTAAAAAGTAATACAGTACTCGGGACACTTACTCACAAAAACAGAATAAATTGATGTTTAAAACAGATAATAACATTTGCTAATCTAGTTATTTACCGGTTGTTCTAAGGTTGCATCGAGGTCCTGACCCTGACAACCGCTTTTAGGTAAGTAGATACAACTTTAATGACATATGCATTTTCTAGGGTTTTCAGTTTGTAATAGGCCACTCTGCAGGTTCGTATGCCCCGAAACTTCAGTAGGGGTTTCAAGAAAATTTCCCTCGGGAGCAAATAGAACCTGCAGAATAATATGCAGTGGATGTTAGACTGGGGTGAGATGTTCTCACACGGACAGTTTTCTATATTTTTAGTCCAATTGTTACATTGTGGGAAAGTGACTAATCTAAAAAAAGTATCGGTACGAAAGCGGGTCAAGAGCATACGAGTGAAGGGGGATGGTTCTAAGGTTAAATACTTGTACCCCTTCAGTGTTAATGGTCAATTGATGCTCTGCGACCATACGCTTACCCTTTTCTACAGAACATCTGTTGTTATCCAGGTACTGTAAGACCAATGTTTTAGGGTAGCTCTGGGCAGGGTGTTCATGGTTGCCGGATTAGTAAAGAATTCCGGGTGCCCAATGTCATTGAGCGTATTTCTCACGTATTTAAGCCACTTGATATTATCAGCACCGGCTAAGCTGAGACAATCTTTTATAACTTCCCTGTTCAAGCTAGTCTCCTGCTTTGCCCAGACATTGTGCCACAGTGAAATAGGTGAGGAATTGATGGTGTCCGTGATATATGTAAGACCTAATTCACTGTAGGCCACATATGTTGCTGTTCCCCCGAGGAGCAGCTAGGAGGTAACGAAGGAAAAAGTTCTCGGAACGTTGCAGACTGTCTGCATGCTCGATCCCCCAGGTCCCAGCGCCATAAGTACCAGTTGATATACATTTGGCTTTATAGATCTGTAAGAGGGCTTTAACCAGCCATCCACCCAATTTTTTCACATAATTAGTCAGTGCGCCCGTAGCCCTGGAGAACGCTAGGCCCCTTGCCATTACGGCTGCCTGCCAAGTGCCCCTTCTACCAAAATTGATGCCAAAGTATGAAAACCTATCTGTGTTCTCCACTTTTCTACCGTCCAGGAAAATTGGGCATTGTTTCTTTCTAGTCCCAGTTCCACAGGACATGGTAAAAGATTTTGATACATTTACATGTAGACCTCTATTTTTCATGAACTCTGTGAACTTCCCTACTGCCCTTTGTAGTCCTACCCTTGTTTGTGACATTATAGCGGCATCATCCGCATATAGTAGTATGGGGATTGAAATCCCGTTAATGGTAGGGTAGTCGTGGTAGGCTCCGTTAAGATGTTGGCCAACTGCCTTTATGTATAGGATAAAGAGCAGGGGTGCTAAGATGCACCCCTGTCTTACTCCTCTGCGGATCTGGAACTTATCAGAGCACTCATCCCCCCTTCCGTATCTGACTCGTGCTCCTGCCCCCCTGTAGAGTTCTTTAATGAACAGGAGGATGTGATTATCTAAGCCGATCCCAGAAAGTATCGCCCAGAGCAGCTCATGGTCTACGCAATCAAATGCGGAACTTAAGTCCACGAAGGTCACAAAGAGGTTTCCTTTTTTTGCCTGAGTGTATTTGCCTATTATTAAGGCTAGGTTTAAGCCTTGTTCTATGGTTACTTTGCCTGCTCTAAAACCATATTGTAAATTCGAGATTACATCGTTCTCCTCTGTCCACTCCTGTATTCTGTTTAAAATAATCCTCCTGGGAACCTTCATCAGGGCATCGAGTAGTGAAATTGGACGGTAACAGGAAGGGTCATTCCTGTCACCTTTCTTGAAAATCTGCACTAAAATAGCCTCTGGCCAGGTTGAGATAAAGCCGGAGGTATTTAAAGAGTTTAGCACGTTAGTGAGCAGGGGTGCCCACAGATCAATCATTGATTTGTATTCATCTAAGGGGACACAGTCCGGGCTGTGGGCCTTCCATGAAGGACTTTCCTTCAATGCCATAAGGACTTCCTCGCATTCAAATGTAATACCTAACGGAAATGGACTGGGTATTTTTTGCCCTGTAGATGCACTATAGTCAGTTCTCTGTACTTTCCCAGGATCCATAGGTTCCGCTTTATCATATAAGCTACTAAAGTGTGTGACCCAGGTGTCACCAGGTATTACTAGATCTATTTTAGCAGCCTGTTTGCTTTGCAGGAAGGGAGCATTTACTGCCTTCCAAAAGGCTGTATTGTCCCTCCTGTCGGTTGCCTCCTGAAGTACCAGCCATGCATCCTTCTTGAGTTGTTTTTCCTGCTTGTTAAGGCAGCACGGTAAGATTGCCTGGCTGTCCGGATTTTTACCTGTGATCTTGGGATGATGTGTAAGGCCTCTTTAAGTGCATAAAGTGCCTTAGTGCAACTCTCATTAAACCAGCCTTGTCTGTTTTGAGAGGCGTGTCTAGGTGCCCTTGTCAAAAGTCTTTTTATCTCTAATAGGATTTTAGTAAACGAGTTCATAACTAGCTGGTGGTCGTCTTTGGTCGAGCGGCAAGTCTGGATAGCCTCATAAGTATTTTTAACTAGAGTTTGTAAAAAGTCCGCAGGCACCACTTTGTCCCATTTTATGTAGTACCCATTGGTACTAGCAAGTTTTAGTTGCGGACTATGTAAAAAACTATTCATTTTATTTGGTGAATCGTTTAATTTTAAAATCACATCAATGGGATAATGGTCACTTAGGGCGATATCTAGTGTATTCCAATTGAGTATTGTCCCTGAGTACCTTGATAATAAAAGTATATAATCAACGGTTGAATTGCAACCTCTCCCATTAAAGGTGGGACGGAAGAGCTTAACTGGGGAGCAAAGTTCGTTAACATATGACAAAACAAAATGGGAGATTAGACTATTCAAAAGGTCCCCGAATTTATAGTGACAGAAATGCGTGGGAGCATCTTCCTTCTTATCTCCTAATCCACAAATGCCCGCCTTGCCCCGGGGACACAAAGGGCAATTAAAGTCCCCTACCCATAAAAGGGCCATGTCTCCGTCCGTCTGCTCCTCTATTTTCGATAGGTTTACCCTAAGGTTATTACCAACTGTTTCAGCTAATAAAGTTGGAATATTGTTATAGAAGTTTACCAATGTAAGATTGTTTAAAGCCCCCCAAGAGGTGACAATAATTTGGTGAAACTCTGTGGATGTGAACTTTACATCTGTGGGTCCTATATTGGTTGAAATATGTGCACATAATCCCCACTTATTTCTGCCATTCAAACTAGGCATGGCTGGAGTATGGAAAGTCTTGTAACCCAGGAGGTGAATCTCATTGATTGTCCATGTTTCTTGTATACAAACGATACTGTATTGGGTCACGGTTTCCAGCCATCGAGGATTAGAGATTTTGTCAGATAGACCCGCCACGTTCCAACATAATAAGTTGTTAGTAGTTTGAGCCTCTGTGATGGAAACGGGGCTATCCGCCCTTACTGTTAAACCCTCCATTGTGCCCGGGGGTAGTGGGGAGCTAAGGTGCAATTTGTGCTCCTTATGGTGTGTTACGGACTTAATTAATGGGGTGTTAACTGACGGTAGGGTATTCGGATTAATAAACTCACAGATTAGAGGGGAGATGATAGTAGCCATATCTGAGTCCTTGATGTTTACAGGGTCCTTTCCCTTCAGCTCGTTTGATTCAGTCAGTGTCTGATTAAACCGTATAGGTTGTTGTGCCATCTTACTTGTCTCTCTCAGATTGATTTTTCCTACAAGTACGTCATAAGTGCCTGAGATCGTTGCCAAGTTGGTATCTTTATGGCTTATGTGTTCTTCCCTTATATGCTCCCTCCCTTTAAGCCATCCCATTCAATGGCTTTTGTTTCCATATGGAATTTACTGGGATCCATTGGATTGATCTGTTCACCTTCAAGTCCACCGTTTGGGGCCGCTAGCATTTCTGAATATTTGGGTGCATAGCAATCCCTGGGCGCCAGACTAGAGAGTCAATCTACTCCTTCCAGTCCGGAAGACGTAGCAAAACGATTAAAGGTAGGAATGTTAAAACTGGGGCCTGCTATATTGGACATGTATGGGGTCCGGTGTCTTGAAGGATTAGTCAATAAGGATTGGGGGTAGAAGTAACTTAAGTCATGTGTCGAAATTCCTCCCCCACCTCTCTCAGTATACCAATATCCAATATGTGTAATTACCCTGCGATCCCTAAAGTTGATAATAATAGCATCCCCTTGTATGTCCTTCGGTCTGTGCCCCACCCAGCCTAGTCTTCTTACGTGCAGGATTTCACCATCAATATTGGGGGGTAATGGCCTATTCTTTCTCAGCCAGTGTACTACTTTATTTTTGAGTTCTAGATATCCTTCTGTTTTCCCGGCTACTAGTTCCGGGACCCTGGTAAGTACCACAACATAGGGTGCCGCCTCCGGCAAATCTATGTGTTGTGGATTTTCCCTTGTGTTCTTATCAGAGGGGAGCATCCTGACAGTGTTTCCATGGGTATTATCTGAGTTGATGACTTGACCACCCGCTCTTTCACCCCTATGGATCTTATGACCTTTATCTAATATCGAGGATGCCAGTATGTTTTCTTTTGGTACGGGTAATAAATCCTCGCTGTTTGCTACGTTAGTTGGTTTCAGCCCTGTAGATACAGCACATGTGGGCTGTTTCTGCCTGTGAGTTGTCAGTTCCCTAGTTCGTTCGGTATTGCTTATAATTGCCTCTTCTATGGACCCTAATTGTTCTGCCATTCTTTTCACCCTCTCCACAAGTGGTAATAATAGGGATTTAACGAGTTGCTCAATATTTCCCATTAGATCTTGCGTGGGATAAGAATGTGGGGCAAAATGGTCAGGCAGGGTCTTCCTTACAGCTGTTCCTGGGCCCTTTAAGGGGCTCAGGAGTATTTTAGGTGTTTTTGCGCACCTACCATTTTGACAATTCCCCCTGCGCTTTATTTTTTTTCCAAGCCCTTGGCCCGATGATTTGTTTTGTTTTTTCTTTCTTGGGGTGGGCTTAAGAGGTGTTATTGATATGAGCTCCTCTGCTGTAATTTCTAATGGTGGTTCTATATTTAAATCATTGGTGTTATGTTCCCTGTTTAATTCAGTTGATGCTGTTAGATCTTGTAACTGTAAAGGGACACTGATGTCACTAATTAAATCTTTTTCCATACTTTCATTTGGTGGGGTGGTCGCTAGCTGGATCGGACACAGGGACGAACGTTTATTATACAGGAGTTCTGAAGACAGACGACACTCAGTGATAGCTATCTCGCGTTCTAACACTGAGGCGGCCCTGGTTATAAACTGGTCTAATGTCCCTCTAACAGACCCTCCCACCAAGGATTTCCTGCCTTTGCTGGGACGTGAATTCATCTTTCTGTGACGTGTGTGTACAGGGCTAGAATCAGATACAACAAAAATCTCAAGATAGCGGAGAGGTAATTATAGCAGTATTGTTACACAGTTCGAACTATTATGAGTCTAGTAAATAATGTCACTATTAGAGTCTTACTGTTAGTGTCCCGAAGAGCAGATGTAAAGGGGGTGTCCCAGCCCAGCCTCGTCTGGCCTTGGACGGCCACAGACGGTCCCGCCCTTGTCCCGGGGTTAGCCCGGCGCCGCCCGCGTGGGTCCCGCGACGCGGAGGAAGCGCTGGTGTTTTCAGCGCCTCTGGGCGCAGAAGTGGGCGTGAGTGGGTGGGGAGATTCCGCAGAGGATTCTGGGGGCTGTAGTCCCCCCGCTCGGCGGTTGCGTGTTAATGCTATGGGCGGCAGCGGGGGGGACCAACAGCCGAGGTGTCCGCGCGCTCACAGCGCGAAGCAAGCAGCTGGGCAAAGATCCTTAGTGGCAGGAAGTCTCCAGGCAAGTATCAACAACGTCTCCCGCTCCACCGAGGGAGCGCCGTTGTTTTCAGCGCCTCCAGGCGAGGAAGTTGGCATGAGTGGGCGGGGAGATCCCGCAGAGGATTCTGGGGGCTGTAGTCCCCCCGCTCGGCGGCCGCGTGATGGTGCTATGGGCGGCAGCGCGGGGGACCAGCAGCTGAGGTGTCCGCGCGCTCGCAGCGCGAAGCAGCAGCTGGGCAGAGATCCTTAGTGGCAGGAAGTCTCCAGGCAAGTATCAACAACGTCTCCTGCTCCACCGAGGGAGCGCCGGTGTTTTCAGCGCCTCCGGGCGTGGAAGTGGGCGTGAGTGGGCGGGGAAATCCCGCAGAGGATTCTGGGGGCTGTAGTCCCCCCGCTCGGCGGCCGCGCAATGGTGCTATGGGCAGCAGCGGGGGGACCAACAGCCGAGGTGTCCGCGCACTCACAGCGCGAAGCAAGCAGCGGGGCAAAGATCCTTAGTGGGCAGGAAGTCTCCAGGCAAGTATCAACAACGTCTCCCCAGGTGATAAGTTAATTCCCCCAGGATGTTTCAACCAAAAGATTTTGGAGACAGCTCATGTAGGCCATCTGGGTTTGAGTGCCACTAAGCGTAGGATAAGAAATGATTTCTGGTGCCCTGGAGTGGATGTGGAGGTATAAGGTTTAGTGAGAAATTGTGCACCATGCTGTTTGAGTGATAAACATTTGGTGATCTCTGTGTACACTGCTGTGCCTGTTTCATGTCCTGGTAAGGTGTGGCAGAGAGTTGTGGTTGATTTTTTTTCGACCCTTTTCATGTATTACCTTCCAATATGAGACACTTTATTGTCATGATGGATCATCTTTCCAGGCGGGTGGAAGTACGTGGTATAGCTGAACCCAACACAAACTCTTTGATTCCTTTTGTTTGTGAAGTGTTTGCTAAAGAACGGACTCCCGAGGAGCTGCTCACTGACAATGGAGTTCAATTTACTTCTTCCACCATGATAGAGATTTTAGGCAAATGTGGAGTGAAACATTTTCGCACGCCATTGTACCACACTCAGGCCAACGAAAAGTGGAGAGATTCAACAGGTTTCTAGTGGAGTGTATTCAGAGCATGGTGACATCCAGAGTTGACTGTGAAGTAACAACCAGCGATTTAGTGTGCGTTAATAGATCTACACCTCATTCGATCTCTGCTAAAGCACCTTTTAAACTCATGACGGGGAGAAAAGAGGTGTCCTCGTTGTGTCCCTCTTTCGATCTCTGGTAAAGCACCTTTTAAACTCATGAGAGTTAGAAAAGAGGTGTGCTCGTTGTGTCCCTCTTTCGATCACCGGTAAATCACCTTTTGAACTCATGAGAGGTAGAAAAGTGGTGTCCTCATTGTATCCCTCATCCGATCACTGGTAAAGCACTTTTTAAACTCAGGATGGGGAGAAAAGAGGTGTGCTCGTTGTGTCCCTCTTTCGATCTCTGGTAAAGCACCTTTTAAACTAATGAGAGGTAGAAAAGTGGTGTCCTCGTTGTGTCTCTCAATTGGTCTCTGATAAAGCACATTTTAAACTCATGAGAGGGAGAAAACAAATTAGAGAATTTGTTGGATAGTGAGAGGGAAAAATTACTATTTCCACTCCAGTAAGTGCAACAGTAGGGAAAGCGCTGGTTAGCGTAGGGGTAATAATTACTATTCCCACTCCAGTCAGTGCAACAGTAGGGAAAACATTGGATAGCGTAGGTACAAAATTACTATTCCCACTCCAAAGAGTGCAACAGTAGGGAAACCGGTGGATAGTGGGGGGGGGGGGGGGGGGGGGGGGTGTTAGAAATTACAATTCCCACTCCAGTGAGTGCAACAGTAGGGAAAGCGTTGGATAGCGGGGGGGGGTACAAGTTACTATTCCCACTCCAGAGAGTGCAACAGTAGGGAAAGCATTGGATAGCGGAAGGGTAAAAATTACTATTCTCACTCCAGTGAGTGCAACAGTAGGGAAAGAGTTGATAGTGTAGGGGTAAAATTTACTACTCCCACTCAAGAGAGTGCAACAGTAGGGAAAGCGTTGGATAGCGTAGGGGTAAAAATTACTATTTCCACTCCAGAGAGTGCAACAGTAGGGAAAGCGTTGGATAGTGGGGGGTAAAAATTACTATTCCCACTCCAAAGAGTGCAACAGTAGGGAAAGCATTGGATAGCGGGGGGGAGGTACAAATTACTATTCCCACTCCAGAGAGTGCAACAGTAGGGAGAGCATTGGATAGCGTGGGGATACAAATTACTATTTCCACTACAGAGAGTGCAGCAGTGGGAAAAGCGTTGGATAGCTGGGGGTAAATTTACTATTTCCACTCCAGAGAGTGCAACAGTAGGGAAAGCGTTAGATAGCGGGAGGATAAAAATTATTGTTCCCACTCTAGTGAGTGCAACAGTAGGGAAAGCGTTGATTAGCGTAGGGGTAAAAATACTATTCCCACTCCAGAGAGTGCAACAGTAGGGAAAGTAATGATTCAATATTAAAATAAAATTAAATTAATTATCAATACCAATAAAAAATTTATTAAAAATAATTACAAAAAACGGAGGAGGGTCCTAGGGGATATTTACCGACCGAGCATTACTATCACCCCTAACAACTATAAATACCAACAACAAGGATAGCAATGGGTCAAAAAACTAAAATCTATCTGTGTGTCTATACAGTACAGCCGTGAAATCCACTTAGAGTATTTCGTGGTGAGAAAATTATTCCCATCAGATTACCGACCTGTACCGCCCTATATCATTTGGGATCCTTCACCAATTGATAAAAATAGGGTGTCTTAGTGTTTGATGTACGAAGATATTGCCCTTCTTTGGTTGTGATCCACCCTTCTGTTAGCGCCTCCTCAACAATATGTCCAATTTCAGTTGTTAGTCTTTCAGTAGGATCTGATGTAAGTTTACGGTATGCTTTCGCTAAAATACACAAAACACAGCGCCCCCCTCCAGGACGTCCCATAATATCAGGGATGGGGTCTCTATTGGAGCCCCTGTCGACATTTGTCGACTTCTTTTTAAAGCCCATGGTAATAGAAATCCCAACATTCATAAAGGACACCAAAGATGTTCTCAGGCTGTTGCCTGACATTGAATACAACATACAAACTGACATCTTGGTGTCATTCGATGTTGAAAGTTTGTATACATCGATACCACAAATGGAGACCTTAGAGGTTGTCGAGGGGCTTCTAGCAACAAGAGAGCTCAATTCAATAACCCCAGTCAGACTGATTATGACATTTGCCACTCTGGCGATGACTGAGAATTTCTTCCAGTTCGAAGATTCTCTGTATTTGCAGATTAGCGGGACTAGCATTTTGCCCCTAGTCTCGCTAATCTGTACGTACACAGGTTTGAGCAAGAGCACATCTTCGCAGACACCAACCCACATCTTAGGTGTCTGCGAACGTGGAAGCGCTACATAGCTGATATTTTCGTTGTGTGGCGAGGTACAGAGAACCAACTGAAAGACTTCCACGACTGGCTCAACCAAAGGAATCAATTCCTCAAATTCACCATGGAATATAATAATAACAGACTGGCATTCCTGGACCTGCTAATTTCAAGTTCTCCGTCTGGTCTTGCCTCAGAACTATACCGCAAGCCAATGGCACGGAATTTCTTGCTCAACTATAACAGCTGTCACCCGAAGTCACTACGTGACAATTTGCCCTATGGGCAATTTTTACATATTCAAAGAAATTGCTCAACGAAAACAACTTTTGAAGTCCATGCCAATAGCTTGGCACAAGATCTAGCTGACAAAGAGTATCCTAAAAAGTTGATTTGGCAATTGAAGAAAAGAGCTGCAAATAACAATAGAGCTAGTCTGTTAGAAATCTTGCCTCCAAAATCAGATCGCATAACCTGTGCCAGTACCTTTAGTGTACAGTCCAACCAAATCCAAAAGGTTGTAAAGAAACACTGGGGCATTTTGAACACAGGCAAGGATACTTTGCCCTTCCCACTATTTGCTTTCAAAAGGGGACAGAATTTAAAGGACCGGTTGGTCCACACAAGACCAAAAAGTGAGATCCCACGAGCTGTGGGAACCTTATGGGACATGCCCGCAGTAACAGGTCACCGCCCATGTGGCCACTGTGCCGCCTGCCCACAAACATCAAAAACGGTGACCATCGACATCGGGACAGATCGACCATGGCAGCAGCGCAGGTTCACCAACTGCAATAGTATGAACCTCATCTACCTGATCACATGTCCGTGCAATAGGAAGTATGTGGGAATGACGACTCGGAAAGTCAAGCTACGGATATCTGAGCATAAAAGCTCTATACGATGCTCGAGACAAGCCACAAGACTCACTAACCACTTCATTCAGGCACAACATCTGCCAACAGATTTGCGCTGGACTGTACTAGAACAGCCAATGATATCGCCTCACATTACGGATATCAGTGCCATTTTATTTAAACGAGAACAGAAATGGGTCTACAGATTACAGACAGACAAGACGGGATTAAATGAGGACATTCCGTGGATGTCGCTATAATATTAGCTTCTGTATCACCCAGACAGTCATCCCGCAAAATAGACTTCTTCCTTCAAGGATAAAATTGCACTATATATGTTATCTAGTCGTCTGCTGACCTCTGTATACAGTCACTGATGATACCATTACATCAATGCCACCAACATTTGACATTCTGATTAGCATTACCTTATTAATGGTGGGCAAAATCTATAGAGGCCATTTTTACGTACTGGCTTATGAGTATCTGCAGATTTGACAGATTTGGCAGTAGCTGTCCCTTGTAAAACTATATATGGGATTCTAGCCAATATACGTAAGAGAGCGAGATAATAGAGGCATCACCACTGTTCTCCAAGTAATCAGACATTCACCAACGGCGACTGGCTAACTGTGACTAAGTAGTTCGATTACCACGGTTACTTTAAGAATATTCTATGAGTTGGTAGTAGCCGTCCCATGGAGACTTGCATATGCAATTCCAGTCGAAAGCGTACTTATTCCGAATTGCACACACATTCCATTATTATTGATTATTAGTTTTGAGAACAGGGAATAAATGGCCATAGAAGCAACATGATGCAAAGAGTACATTAATAGAGGCATCATCATTGTTCCTTGAGCGTTTACACATTCTGTAATGGCGACCGGCAAACAGCGACTAAGTAGTTGGTTTACTACGAAGCCGCAGGAAAACAAACTACAATTTCCAGGTGTCCCTTACATCCGCATGCAAGATCACGTGCAGCGGGTGTCACGTTGTCACATTGCAGCGTGTACTAATGATAGCTTCCTGTCCTGTCAGGTACCTCCCCATAGACAGCGTAGACGGACGTCCGGGGTACCGACGGACTGCTAAGCACCTAGCTCTAACACCGATATTTTACTCGCAGACTGAGTATTTAACTCGACCTACCCGGCTCTAGGCAAAGGTTCTGTCCAGTAGGTCCGTGCCCATTACCAGTGGGCTTTGTTGAGTGCAACGCGCTGATTGCTTAATTTTAACCACGCGTTTCATTTTTTTAAAATTTATTCCTTACGTAATGATTACTGGGTAGCACAGCAAGCAATCCCTGACCTAACAACTACAAAGGATTTGCAGTAATTGCTACAAACACGGCGCCACAAGCTGCTTTTGGCACTATTTTCATATCAATTTCAATTTCATATCATATATGTGACGACTACGTCAATGCCCGATTTCGGGGTTGTATTAATGGCAAAGAATACGGAGCTAAGAGGCGTTTTTCGCGCTAATTACTATCAAATATTTGATGACCCCGACATCAGGGCTTTTCATCTAATATAAACAATGCAGCATATAAGTCCTTCCCTTACTTACCTTCTCTTCCCCTCAATAGAGTGGTGCTCCGTTTTACCTGCGCTGTGGCCAGGTGAGGTGGGGCATACATTCCCTAAAACCTAGGTGAGTGAAAATTCTAATCTACTACTAATCAGTAAACATGACATCTACTGGGTTACTCTGATAGAACTCATCAATACTGCATGCAGTGACCAGCATAACGAGTTGGCACTAAAATTACAATGTAATACATATGTTTTTGATGTATGTTCATAATTCAATCTTCTGTGTGTCTTTCTGTGTATTTTTGTTTGTTGATATTGGGTGACATTCGGACCATCACAACAGGCGAATTTCAGGTGATATAAAATATCTCCTTTATTTTTCACTATTTCCACTGATTTAATTTACACTAAGCAGTAGCATAGGTTAAGGTCCTGAAGAAGCAGTAGGAGACCAACTGGCTCCGCCCTTACTGCAGAAACATATCGACCAAACATCTATTTTAGTAGTTATTTGTTTACACTACTATGCACTGATTTTATTTTGGGAGTGGATAGGAACCCATTAAAATTGCTCTTTTTCTCCACTTTCACTACCCAATTTTAAGATTCTCTCACATTATGCACATATTAGTTTATCACAGTTAGCACTGCTAGTCAGATTACCACCTGATACTACAGTATACCACACTCACATTTGAGACATATCCATCAGATTAGGCTACAACCTGCCAAATCTACTGTGGGTAAAACCACTTGCCTTCATGGTGAAGGATCCCAAATGATGTAGGTCGGAAATCTGATGGGAATAATTTTCTCACCACGAAATACTTTAAGTGGATTTCACGGCTGTACCCTATAGACACACAGATTGTTTTTAGTTTTTTGACCCATTGCTATCCTTGTTGTTGGTATTTAAAAATAATTACCAATTAATAAAAATGTATTACCAAATACAAACATTATTTACAAATTATTAAAAATTAATTACCAATTAATAATTAATTATCAATTAAGTATCAATACATATAAATACTGACCTGCTTCTCTGTGCCACAAACGAGGAACTGCTTTACCGCCCAAATCTTGAACCGTACTCCCTGGAGCAGAGGTCGGCTGGTGGGAGCGTCACTGCAATCGGCAGTTCACCATCTCGCTCTCAGCGCGACCCGCCCAGGTAGCAGTGCATTGGTTGTGTCCAGGAACAGCCCACCGGGGGACTGCGAGGCCCAGAAACCACCGCTCCTTGCAGCCGGCGCCTCTTCCCCCGGCGGCCACGCCCACTGATTGGAACGCTGCTTCATAACCTTTCGCGACACCCGCTGCGCGGGTGCCGCTCACTGACCTGCTTCTCTGTGCCACAAACGAGGAACTGCTTTACCGCCCAAATCTTGAACCGTACTCCCTGGAGCAGAGGTCGGCTGGTGGGAGCGTCACTGCAATCGGCAGTTCACCATCTCGCTCTCAGCGCGACCCGCCCAGGTAGCAGTGCATTGGTTGTGTCCAGGAACAGCCCACCGGGGGACTGCGAGGCCCAGAAACCACCGCTCCTTGCAGCCGGCGCCTCTTCCCCCGGCGGCCACGCCCACTGATGGGAACGCTGCTTCATAACCTTTCGCGACACCCGCTGCGCGGGTGCCGCTCACTGACCTGCTTCTCTGTGCCACAAACGAGGAACTGCTTTACCGCCCAAATCTTGAACCGTACTCCCTGGAGCAGAGGTCGGCTGGTGGGAGCGTCACTGCAATCGGCAGTTCACCATCTCGCTCTCAGCGCGACCCGCCCAGGTAGCAGTGCATTGGTTGTGTCCAGGAACAGCCCACCGGGGGACTGCGAGGCCCAGAAACCACCGCTCCTTGCAGCCGGCGCCTCTTCCCCCGGCGGCCACGCCCACTGATTGGAACGCTGCTTCATAACCTTTCGCGACACCCGCTGCGCGGGTGCCGCTCACTGACCTGCTTCTCTGTGCCACAAACGAGGAACTGCTTTACCGCCCAAATCTTGAACCGTACTCCCTGGAGCAGAGGTCGGCTTGTGGGAGCGTCACTGCAATCGGCAGTTCACCATCTCGCTCTCAGCGCGACCCGCCCAGGTAGCAGTGCATTGGTTGTGTCCAGGAACAGCCCACCGGGGGACTGCGAGGCCCAGAAACCACCGCTCCTTGCAGCCGGCGCCTCTTCCCCCGGCGGCCACGCCCACTGATTGGAACGCTGCTTCATAACCTTTCGCGACACCCGCTGCGCGGGTGCCGCTCACTGACCTGCTTCTCTGTGCCACAAACGAGGAACTGCTTTACCGCCCAAATCTTGAACCGTACTCCCTGGAGCAGAGGTCGGCTGGTGGGAGCGTCACTGCAATCGGCAGTTCACCATCTCGCTCTCAGCGCGACCCGCCCAGGTAGCAGTGCATTGGTTGTGTCCAGGAACAGCCCACCGGGGGACTGCGAGGCCCAGAAACCACCGCTCCTTGCAGCCGGCGCCTCTTCCCCCGGCGGCCACGCCCACTGATTGGAACGCTGCTTCATAACCTTTCGCGACACCCGCTGCGCGGGTGCCGCTCACTGACCTGCTTCTCTGTGCCACAAACGAGGAACTGCTTTACCGCCCAAATCTTGAACCGTACTCCCTGGAGCAGAGGTCGGCTGGTGGGAGCGTCACTGCAATCGGCAGTTCACCATCTCGCTCTCAGCGCGACCCGCCCAGGTAGCAGTGCATTGGTTGTGTCCAGGAACAGCCCACCGGGGGACTGCGAGGCCCAGAAACCACCGCTCCTTGCAGCCGGCGCCTCTTCCCCCGGCGGCCACGCCCCCCTTCTTCCTCCATATCTAGCCAGTCTCTAACGCGCCGCGGGTCGCGCCGCGGGTCGCAGCCCGGGGCGAAGACCCGGGCAAAGACCGGGCCGTTTTAGGCCGTTAGAGGCTGGTAGAGACTGGACTGGGCCACCCCCCCTGACCCCAACATTATTATCCGATTTATCGCCTTTTATAGCAATATTCTCACGACTCACCTCACCCCCACAACCTAACAAGAATAGCAATGGTTCTTACGAGAGGGAATACAACTAAAGTTAAAGCCCCCAGCGCTGCAGGTAAATTGCTTGGTCCCATGGACGACTTCCTAGCGAAGGCGAACACACTCATAGACGAAAGCATAACACTCATTGAAGAAAGGGTCTCTCTAGATCTAGCATTTGCGAAAAGATCCTCATTAGGTATCCTGGCAGAAGCCAGATCTCCAGCGCTAGGAGTCCTAAATGCTGAGTTGGTCCCAACTAGAGAGAGACGCAGCCTACCAAACACAGTAGACCTGTCGGTATCTCAGCTAGCGGACTCTCAACTCAGCTTTGACTTAGAAAAAACCCCCGAATTGCTTCCAACAACTCCTCCAGAAATCTCCTCGTCAGAAAAAAGATTAGAAAGGGGTAGGAGGGAGGGAGCAATTAGTAAGAAAAGGGCATCAAGAAATCCAACTACCCTAGAAAACTTGGTAATATCATCTAGTATCCCACACATTCAGGATGATAGGGCGACACATGTTGAGATCCTAGCGTCAGTCCATCAGGCAGAGAAGGAGCCACCCTCCCTGATAGTTTTGGACCCCTACCCCACAAAACAAACCCCGGTGGATCTGAACGCTGTTGAGGCTCAGGAACTAACACTCTCTAGCATAGCCAATGTAGTCAAACATGCGCTACAACCCTTAGAACATCAGTTAGCAACCTTAGAATTGCAAATTTCCAAGCTTCTAAAAAACCAGCAGTCACTTCTACCACAATGTCCTCAAAAACCATCACAAAATAATAGCAAAAAACCAATAAGTTCCAATGCATCAATCGCCAACCCATCTTTACCCAATCCACAACAAAAGACCCTCAGGATAACTACTCCAAATCCGTCGACCAATAAAAACACCTCAAATTCAACCAAAACAACAAAAACTGTAGCAGCTCAAAGCTCTACTAGTAACCCACAACAGACCACTGTTTTGACTTCCCCAGCTGTGCCTGCGACAACTGTGTCTGCTACTACTGCCGCAATTCCGACGGCACCGAGCAGTACAGCCAATAAAACCTCAGGGAAAACCACGCATAATGCAACAATAAAAACCTTACCCCCCCCATCCGTACCACCAAAAACACCTGCGGGCAGGCCCAAGAGAAACACTGCGGGGAATCCTGGTCCTCCAAGATTCTCAGCAGACTTCCCTCCAGAGGCCTCACCCTATGTGGCAGTCATGGCTGGAGTGCCAGAACTAACAGACCTTACTCCAGAACCGGTCTGGTCCCTAAAAAATAAAGTTCAGCATTGGCTCCAGACCAATCGCCCAATTCCATCCTCTTGGCGCGGTAGAATTAGATCTGTAGCCAGGGTACCATGGGTGGGCAACACCCGAAAAACCATTCCCGGGGATTGTATCACTATCACTTTCGAGGACCCTCGAATAGCGGATTATGTCTGTGCCTGGGAAGACATCACCCCAAATGGAGGAATCAAGATCAAGTCCCTCCCCTTTTTTTACCCCTTCAGGCAAATAGACAGTTATACACAGGAGCAGGAGCCCCCTTGGTCCGTCCCATTTCCCAGGCAGGATGACTTTCCAAACACCACTTATAACGGCCCTCATAATCAATATGAGCCAGACTACTCCTGGCACCCAGTGAGACAACGCCGCCAAGGAGGAAGGTGGGACGACAGAAGACCTTATACACATTGGCCCCCACATAGAGAGCAATCACGATGGGACCCATGGCAAAACATCCCACTAAGCAATAGGTTTAGCGGCCTAGAAATGGTCGACTGACCATCAATAGAAATTCCTCCCATTGACACCCAACTATCTCCCCCTTTGCAGCCCAATACTACCGCCTCGCTTACCAGTAGCAAGAACACGATAACCCCAGAAGTAGAATCTACCGATGATCCTTCACTTCTCATAGCCTCTTATTGGAACATCGCGGGCCTCCGAAATAAAATCGAGGATGGCTCTGCGCAGAAGTTTCTAGCCTCATGCCAAATAATTTGTCTCCAGGAGACATGGTCCGTAGAAGAACTTCATCTACAAGGCTACAAAACTTACAATGTTCCAGCCCTAACCAGTACAATGGGCAGACCAAAAGGTGGGTTAGCAATCTATATCTCAAATTCTCTACCCCTTAATAAAGTGACCACACTTTCTCAGGACGCCAATCATCAAATCTTATCACTTACCCTTCCCAACAAAGATATTATCATTCTGACCAACACATATAATAATCTGTCAGAAGAAAACTTTATAATTCTCCTCACTACTATAACCGATAAATTAAAACAAGCACTCAATCAGAGCCCTGCAAATAAAGCAACCCATTTAATTTGGGGAGGCGATTTCAATCTTCATCCTTGCACAGCTCCCAATTTACTGTGTTGTGGGATCGTGGACGACTTTAATGTTCCACTAGCACACCTCGCACACTCTAAACTGGGAAACATAATTAACATCGCCCTATCAGATCTGGATCTCCAGATTGCCAATCACGTAAAAGCAGATCCAAACGAATTCATACCGACCTATGTGGGTAGAGGACACAAGACAACAGTAGACTTCATTTTTCTTTCCCAAACCCTAATGTCGAAATTTAAAAACTTTGAAGTCATTGTCACTCCCTATAGCGATCATGCAGCCCTAATACTAACTATGCCCATGCCTGCCAACCTTTCACATAAATCAGAGATGGCGACCACTCTCAGGCAGAACAAGATAGAGGTCAGCAAACGTAATGGACTAACAATCAGATGGGCTAAAATTAACCCATCTGACATAATGAAAAAATTAGTAACGCAGTCCTACTCGAACATAATGAAATGCCTGGATCTTACAACTAGCCATAAAGAAGTCTTGAGAAATTTTAACTTAATATTAGACGTTATAAAAGACTTGCTCACCACAAAACCTAAAATAAACCGCCCCTCAAAACCAAAGTGGTTTAATCATAACTGCACAGCGGCCTTATCAAAATTGAAATCCGCCCTCAAAAATAATCCACGTGATGCGGCTCAGATCCAGTTGCTTAGGCGCCAATACACAGGGGAAAGAAAGCTGCGAACTGCACAACTAAAGCAAAAGCTTTGGGATGATCTCCACCATGGTGCAGTCTCACAAAACAGTGAGCTTTTCTGGCGCACGGTCAGAGCCCCATACCTCACAGAAAGAGATACCCCAAAAATAGAAGTCGCTATCGACGAAAACACCTGGGTCTCCCACTTTGAGGAAATTTTTAAGAATACCCTTCCAACAGAATCCCCTCTCCCCAAGGTAAATTACCCTATCCTGGTCCCTTTTGACATTTCAGATCTTATAGACGCTCTGCAGAGTAGTAAAACAGGCAAGGCACCAGGACCCGACGGGGTCCCGGTGGACCTTTTTAAAAGTAACCAAGACCTCTGGGCCCCCATCTTAACTAGAGTATGTACAGCAGCAGCAAGTGAGGGAATCTTAACATCTTGGACAAAATCAATAATGGTCCCCATTTTTAAAAAGGGGGACCGACAAGATGTAAAATGCTACCGGCCCATATCACTGCTGGATTCTCTCGGGAAAGTAGTGGGGAGAGTGATTCTAGAGCGCCTCCAGCAGTGGACTGAGGACCGGGGCATAATTTCGGATATCCAATTCGGATTCCGAGAAGGTTTTGGTACCCTAGAGCAGGTCCTCAACCTTACCCTAATCATGGGGAAATATACACAGGCCATCCCTACCAAGATATATATGGTCTTTGTTGACCTCTCCGCAGCTTTCGACTGCGTTTCGCACAGAAAGCTGTGGAGGGTCCTAGCTCAACTGGGAGTAGATCCACCCCTTCTAGATTTTCTCAAAGAGCTTTACACTGGGGCCACAGCCAGAGTACGCTTTGGCGTCAATGGTGAGCTGACGTCCCCGTTTAGAGTAGGGCGTGGGGTCAGGCAGGGATGCGTCCTGGCCCCCTTCCTCTTCTCACTCTACACCAACGGCTTGGAGGGGGAGATGTTGAGGGGGGCCCAGGACCTCCCACGCATAAACCGCCGCCTGATCCCAGCCCTGCTCTACGCGGATGACGCCGTCATCCTAGCGCGAACACCCAAAGAACTGCAGAAAGCGGTGAACAGATACACGTCCTTCATGGGCAATTTAGACCTAAAAGTGAACGTAAAAAAAACGTTCGTAATGACTGTTGGCAGACACCGAAAAAGTACCTATCCTATAGTCCTTAATAACCAAAAGCTTGAACCTACCCCACACTATCCATACTTGGGGGTTATGATAGATGACCAACTCTGTTGGAAGCAAGCAGTGAGCACAAGGGCACTTTTATTCAGGAGATCAATTGCAGCACTAACAGCTTTCTCTCAGAAATTAGGCAAGAGGCCTCCAGTAGAGCTCCTTAAGATTTACAACGCCAAATACCAGGCAATAGCAACATATGGTGCAGGAGTCTGGGGGTATACTGATGTTAGCCCTATTCAGAGGGTGGAAAACACCTTCTTAAGATTCTTGCTAGCTACCCCCAAAGGCACCTCAATTTACGCAATGCACCTAGAATTGGCCATACCCTATCTAGAGGATTTAATTAAAATTGAACCTCTGATGCTGTGGCGCCGCATTTGGAAATCAAACAAAAATGCTCTGACTCAAGCCATCATCACAGATTCAATGAATATGGACAACTCTGCAAAAATAAAGTGGCTCCTATATGTTAGGAACTTCTTTACTGATTTAGGCCTTGAGAAGTACTATTCAGACCCGACATCCATAACGGACATTCCAAAAAAAGTTCTTAAACGCCAAGCACTATGCCATTTGGAGTCGTTAAGACTCGCATCCAACTCGACAAAAACGGCAGTGATCCATTCAAATATGATCCAAGTAGCCTTTGTCATTCACCCGTACTTAGAACTCCAAATACCAATTTACGAGAGAATGCTCATCACAAGATTTAGGCTAAATATTTTCTTCAGAATGGTCACCTTCCCGTCACAAAACTGTTGGGATGCTATACTCCCGCCCTGTCCTTGTGACGGTATATCAATGCAGTCGAATTTGCACGTGATCTTGCTTTGTAAATACCACCAAGCCCACAGAAAGATCTGGCTTTTACCGATACTAAAATCCTGGGGATTGCGACAATGCAGACCCGCCCTTTTAAGACTGCAAATGTTGGAAACACCAAACGTCTGTTATTTTATTAGTAGCTTCTTAAAGTGTATCATGAAACACAGAACGAATCTTTAAAAACCTTGTCAGTTTGAGAATAAGCGGTACTTTGCACAATTTTTGATTAACTTTTCTCTTTTTAACCATGAAATGAATTTTATTAGAAATATATGTAACATGTGTATTTTTACTGTGTTTGCTATTTTGTGTACTTTTATGGTTTTTCCATTGTGAACAAGCCGAATAAAGATTTTATTATTATTATTATTATTATATAAATACAAATAAATATTTACTTTATTACAATTAAATGACTTCCCACCCTATTCCCCTATAAACCCACAACCCGCTCCCAAAAATTAATAAAATTAACACAATTATCAATTAATCAATTAATAAAAGATATTTACCAATAAATAAAAATGACTTACCAATTAAAAAAATTAATTATGAATTAATAAAAATGTAATACAAATTAAAAAAAATAATTTCCAATTAATTACAATTAATTACTAATTATTAATTAATTATCAATTAATTATCAATACATATAAATAAAAATTGATATTTAATTTACTATAATTAAATCACTTCCCAACCTATTCCCCTATAACCCCACAACCCGCGACGGAATTAAATCACGCAAAAATTAACTATAACAAAATTAAACATACATTACAAATTTAATACATAATTTGAATACATATACTACCATACACTAAAAAAATTCGATATTATGGAAATCGATATTTTAAATTCGATATTATGGAATTCGATATTTCATACCCCAAATTCGATATTCTGACTTACTATATTGTGGTAATTTGATATTCTAGGCAGTCTATATTTTTGATTCGATATTTTGGGCAGTCTATATTTTGGAATCGATATTTAGGGTGTGTGGTTCACCGTGTGTGTGTGGGTGTGTGTGTGTGTGTGTGTGTGTGTGGTGTTAAAAAATGAGAAGATGTGTAGCCTCTGTAGATAGGATGCCTTTACTGTTTATTGTTCTTTGATGTAATATAGCAGTGTACAGACATTGGTCATGTTGTGTTCTGTTATGGAATTTCTTAGTTGATGGTTTGAATAGTGTTATAGATGCAAGGATCCACTGGGCCTTTTACAGCTGTGTAACTGGCTCTTCAGGACCTTCTCAGAACTCTATCCCCCCACCCCCACCTTGTGGATTGGCGTTACTTCCACATGGTTTCTCCCCTCTGTTTCGGGGGTTCTTACCTGTCCCCTGCCATTTCCTCCACATGTTTGCTGCCACTGCCCCATACAGTAAACACTGATGCGAGGGTAGGGTATATTTGTTTGCGAGTTCCACAAAGTTCCTTGGTTCTCCACCTGTTACTAGTTCCATAGCATATTCCTACCCATTCTCTCCAGCAACCCTGACCAATATCCCTCATGCGAGAGTTGTAGTAATGTCTACAGTGTGAGGTACTTCACATACGGAACCATCATTTGTGTTCGGTGCAAGACCCAGCCCATTGAAATTGCAGGGTATCCAGGAAGAGACCAGAATATTTAACGCTTGTTTGAGCATTATGACAAATCAATCTGGCCTATAGCATGGTACTGGTGGAGAGAAAGTGTACGCCAGTCACTATCACGCCCCTCCTCCCCCATCAACAATGTCTTCAGTAAGATGCCCATTTCGGGTGCGCCGCCAGGCAATAAAGCTCCAAGTCAATGACCGCTAACCCACCTCCATCAGTGGAGAGCCGGATTTTGGTTAATGCCAGTCTACGACGTCCTGTGCCTTATATGAGGTATATCAATAGGCTGTTAATCTCCCAAAAGATGGATTTTGTGAGCCAAATTGGGCGAGCTGCAAAGTAAAGCAAGAGACTGGGAAGGAAAACTATCTTCGCAGTATCACCCTGCCTGCGACTGATAGAGGAAGTATTAGCCAGAAATGTATGGATGTCTGCAAAAATCAGTGCCAGTTGAAGATTGACCAAGATCGGCCAAATTGTAGTAAATATGAATGCCCAGGTAGAATAATGTGACTGGTTCCGAGCAGAGATCCTGCCCCATTTCTGGCAGAATGGTGGCTGTTTTCGGACGTGTATCAGGAATGCATTTGACTTATCCCAATTCACCTGGACTCCCGACGTCTGGCTAAAATCATCCAAAGCGCTAAATGCGTGATCCACATTTGCGTGTTCCCCACACTGGTACACTTATAGATCATCCCCGTATAGGGATGTATAGATAGGGTGTTCGTCAATCACTATTCCTTGATAATGATGGGTGGTGCAGAGCATCAGGACCAGGGGCTCAACAGCCAAGTCAAATGGCACTGGCGACAGCGGGCAACCCTGTGTGGCATCAGCCTCTACCCTACAGGGTGCTGATATCACACCCCATTTCGGACCGGAGACATCAGGGGCAAATATAGCAGACGTGTCCAGGTGAGGAAGCTATTCCGCAGTCCCATGCTGGCCAGAGTAGCATCAAGAAAGTCTCAGCGTCAATAGTCACATGCTGTCTCTGTGTCAGTGCCGATCACTAGTGCTTTAGGATAGTCCACTAATGGGGTATGGAACATTAGGCGAATGTTAGGGATCAAACTGGGTTTAGGTATGAAACCCATTTGATCCGTGTGAATAAGATCACCTAGATGGCGGCCCAGTCACCAACATTTTATCTAAGCAGTTTATAATCTACATTTAATATGGAGAGCAGTCTTTAGGATGTTACCTTGTCACTCTACCCTTTTTGTGGAGTGGAACAAACAGGAACTCGCCCATGGTTGGTGGGAGACCCCCGCTGCTCTTCCTGCATTATACAATGTAGCCAAGACTGGGGCAAGCGAGTCTGCACAAAATGCATAAAATTCCAGGGTCAAGCCATCTGAGCCTGGTACCTTGCCCAGGGCTTTACTCGCCCCCTCACCTCCTGGATTGTGATGTCACCTCCTACGGATGCAGCTACTGCCTGTGTCATTTGCTTCGTACTTGCTGATAGAACATAATCCTGCATGGGCTGGGTGGGGCCACATCAGAGCACCCATAGATGTTAGAATAATAGACAGCAAAGACCGTATTAATCGCGGCATACCTGTAAACAAGGTCACCTTCCCCTTGTTTTGCATCTGCAGTATTTGGGAACCCTGTCTATCAGGATTGGCCAACCACACTAGTAATCTGCCGGATTTATAACATTCTATGTGTGCCCTAGTTTTATATATGCTCGATGATCGTATGCCGGGAGTCGCTCCACTAGTTTGAGGAGTTTTTCCTTTTCTGCTCTCAGTGTGTCATGCAGCACCTGTGCTCCCTCCGTCGGTAGATCCGGTTTTATTAAGAGGTGCTCCAAGTGATTGATCTCAGTATGAAGTTGGGACTGAGTCCTTACTACTGCTGAGATGCCTTAACCACGTACCGCTAGTTTGAATGCCTCCCACTCCGCTAGTGGGGAGGAAGTCGTACCCTTTTTTTTTCCATAAAGTAATTACTGATCACGTTCCCTAGGGTAGGTCTGAAGACTGGGTCATCAGCTTTGCAGTATTGAGCTTCCATGTCGCAGTGCGGGGTCTGGACAGCGCCCAGGCCAGAATCTGTAATAACGGGTGGTTGTCGCAGTATTTTTCACCCGATATTCGACCATTCTAGCTCTCGCATGTACCCTGGCCGAGCATAAGAAAGTATTTAAGTGCACCGATAGCTTGTGCGTACCCGAGTAATAAGAGTCTAAGCCGCCCTCCGAAGTTGAGGTTCTCCAGATATCAACAAATCCTCAATCGTTAATCCATCATCGAAATGCGTGGGCAGTTTTATGTAGCGGGGATGTGGGCAGTGGGGGTGTGATCTATCTAAAGTGACATCAGCCATGCAATTGTAATCTCCTCCGAGTAACATAGGGTAATGATGTATTCGGGTGACGAGAAAATTAGGGAGAATAGGATGATAGTTTGGCCCACATTGGGGGCATGAGTGTTCACACAGGCTATATCTTTGCCATCTAGTTTGCCTGCTAATATCACATTGCGACCTTCTGGGTTTATGATCTCGATCTGTGAGAGAAACAGGGAAGGAAGGATAAAAACTAGCACCCCTCACCAATGGCAGAGTAGATGAAGGTGAAGATTTCCCCCTTCATCGCTTCTGCAGCTTGAGGCCCCCAAAGCAGTTCTGTTTGAGGTATATGTGAGGGATGATGCAGCTATATCACCTGCGGTCCCTGTGCCCACCCACAGTTGTTGTTTCAGGAGTACCCAATTGGTGCGTTCGAGATCTGTGGCAGAATGATATGCTTCCTGTGAGAGTTGATGGGCCATATGGTATATTTGCATCTTTGGAAGTCTCAGTCCGCCTGTAGTAGTGGCTCGGAGTTTGGACATGGCCAGTCCGCATGTCTCACTTTGCCACAAGTATGTTTTAATGGCTGCGTCTATTAGGCATAGTTCTGATGCCGGGACCAGTATAGGCAGCATGCAGAAAATGTAGTTAAACCTCGGGCTACCACCATGTTCACAGTTTGGACTTGTCCTCACAGCGACAATTGCGGTTTGATCCATTTACTGAAACCCCTGTGCATTTGATCAGTCAGTGCAGTCATATTGACTTTGATCATAGTTGGGAAATCGGTAGTAATCAATAATCAATACTCGTAATATTTCATCTTGGTGGCGATTTACCGAAATGGATGTGCATGGAGGGCTTCCCTCGTTGTATAGACCATCAAGGGTAAGACTTCACTTTTGGTCCATTTCCTTCTGTACCTGAAAAATGCTGTAAAGTCTGATATGGTGAACGTCGGTGCTGACAGCGAACGTTCTGGAGAGGGTAAAGTGAGGAGTATGTTGTCCGTATACAGCTTAATTTCCAGGTTGCCGGCATTGGTTTCAGTTCCCCAAATGTCTTCTGAGCAGCATATGCTGAATGTGAGGGGCTCTGGGGCTATCAGGAAGAGTATGGGTGAAAGGGGATGGCCCTGCCTAATGCCAGGACTAATGTGATTCTTTCTCTCACTTATTTTTGTCTGCCATCTGTGTGTTCTAATCCAAATGCACACTTCACATTATGTGTTGTATGCATGCTCAAAACCTAGGTTTTCCTAAGTGTACAGATTCAGAAAGTCTCGACAATTATGCACTTCATCCATAGCTTTATCAGCTTCCAAGTTAAACACAGTTACAAAAAGACTGCACTTCCCAGAGCCCATTGGAATGCATGACTACAGAAAACCACACCTGGTGCACCGTCATGACACACTAGGTCTCGTTGTTAATACTCCCATACATGCAATAAGTCCTCTTCTCTGATCATAGGCATTGAAAATAAGATTCATAGGCGCTTCTGTTTTCAGTTTCTATGGGTTCTAAATTGTGGTTTTTTTTCAGTGTTTTGCAAACTTTTAAAATATTTTTTTACTTGTTTTTGCTCTGTAAAAAATCACAGGGCTAGTGAGTTTATTTCCTTCTCTTGCTTGTCCCTATTGTAATTTCAAATATCCATCTATCTTCTTTCATTTTTTTTTATTTGTTCTTTCAGGTAATGTTTCAGTGTTTTGCTCACCTCCAAACCTTTCTCATTTCCCATCGATCTCTTTCCAGCAGTCTTGTCCCAGGATGTGCAGGGTGGAGGTATGTTTGCATCTCATTGTTTCATCAATAATTGATTGCATTTTTTATTCTTGTAAAACATCAACAAGTGGAAACTCTTTGAGTGATACAGGTTGCAGGGAACATCAATAACATAATATGTTGCAGGGATTCTGTTTATACACAGAACTATGCATAGGAAACCAGGACCTTAGTGAATTGTGGTGGACCAGAAACTCACCTCAGAACCCAGAACCCCTATCCGACTAGCATCAGTGTCTCATTAGCTCTCCGTCCTAGAGCGAAGCTACCAATGATTAGACAACCCAGAACATGCAACTTAGGGTACTCTCAGGAATGGTGGGAATCAAGAACACTCTTTCGTTTTGTTCTCATACCAGTCCACAACGTGAGTAATTAGAGACACAGAAAAGTTTAAAATGTTTATTTTGAACTACGTGCTCTAAGATACAGTACTTTGGCTAACGTAAGCAGGCATATGAACTGAAATTAAACAGTCAGCATTGTTACAATTCCATAAAACAGAAAGGGAGAAATCATATTACAATGATAGTTGAAACAGGTCCTATAGCGCCTTGTGTACCACCCACCCCTGCTAAGAACTAGGTTTTATAATAATAGAAGGTCTCTTAGGCTTAAATGAGGAACCCCATACCTCCAAGACCAGCAGAGGTGAATAATAATAATAATAATACTGATTCTTGTAAAGCGCGAACAGCTACCTCGCGAGGAGGTGTCCCGGCGCTGAAAAGAAACCGCAGGATCACATCAGGATCAGCAAAGCTCTCTGACTCTGGAAACGATATTCTTCCAAGTGCTTGAATCGTGCATGCATTGCAATATTAAAGCACTAGGATTTCAGTTGAGTGCACCTGTGTGCATGTTATGTCTAGAACTGTGGGCTGATCAACCTGAATCACAGCAGACATTGTTGTTCTGACCTTGAAGACCTCTGCACGCAGTGTGCAGACTAAGGTCGCAGTGTAAGTCTAAGGATGTGGAAAGCAGACCATTCTCATATGAAGAAAAATAAAGCATTCTAATTTGCAACAACAGCAACCTACAGTGTTGTGTGCAAAAAGCGGAAAAGTGACGAAATGGCGTTTAACTTCTAAAACGCTTATGCTAACATAGCAATGTGTGCAAGTAGAACCCCACCCTCACTACAAATATATGTGGCATATGTAGAGCACCTCATGGTTGGGAAGCATTGCTAATTACATCAGTGTCAGAGCAAGATCTACTAACCCCTTCCATGCCTTGGACATAACGGTTACGTCCAAGGTTGTGGCGCTCCGGTGCCAAGGATGTAACCATTACATCCAAGGCCCACTATTTTGAACTCCAGCTGCCCGAGGCACTTTTTTTCCAGTGTGCGGACAATCGGCGCGCATGGCGTGCTGACTTCACTATAGTGAAAGTGAAATAAGCCGATCGGCTCATTTCACTTTCACTGCCTACATGCTCCTCGGGCTATCTCACCCCCAAGCACGTAGGCCCGACAGGAGAGGTATCATTGGAAAGGGGAGAATCCAGTGGATCTCAGCTTGTGCATCACCGTAAGAGGGCAATCCCCAATCAGGGGTCCATCACTAGACACCAGGGAGGGGGGAGCAGCCCCTTGGGCAAGGGGCTTTACTCCCCCATAATAATTTGGCCAAATTTAGTCTTTCGCCTCCCCCACTCCTCCCCGGGGAGGTGGGGCGGAAGGCACTCTATAGACCAAGTGTTTATTTTTTTCTTTTTACTTAGGGATGCGGGCTGCCCAAATGGGCACTATAATGCTCCCCAACCGTCACAGAAAGCCCACTAGGCACCAGGGATTATTGTTTTTTTTAAATAAAAGAGGGGTGGAGGCTGCCCACAATGGCTATGTTTATGCCCATACCCCAAATGTAGTACCCTCTTAGATAACATCTTATGCAAAATAGGAATCTCTTTGTACATTTGGTCCCTGCATCATTAACTCTCAGAGTGACTAGTCACCTAGCGTCAGCACCTTGCTCTCTCATGACTAGACTCTCCTGTCTGCCACTCCATAATGTAGATTTACTTTCTCTAGCCACAGTGATGAACCCCGGGTTCCAACCCAACAGTGAATGTATTAATGCTCTCTTGTAAATAATTTTTTGTGTATGTGATAGTGACAGATTTGTTTTTTCTTTTTAGGCCATTTTTCCTTTTGTCTGATCCCCTGTTATCTGCACAATTTGATGAACAAGGTCCTGATGAAGGTGGCTTGATCCACCGAAACGCGCGTAGACCCGCCACAAGGGCCAACAATTACACCTTGGTGCCCTTGGATCACATTAGCGTAGTCATCTTGCTATTTGGAATCCAGTTCCTTCTCCATCTTTGTATGTGGTGTGAATGTAGAATGACTGTTAGCACGTGAGCGAGTTGCTGTGTATGATTGTTTTTCAGGGGACCTGCTAATTTGCTGCTGTTTTTATGACTGTTTTGTGCTCTTTATGTAGTTGAGCTTATATAGCGCACAGCTACCCGCAGTGGGTGTCCCAGCGCTTGCTTAGGGAACCCGTCCTGATATTCCCCTGTGTGATAGCCCCAGCAGGTATCCACAAGGTGAAAGTCAGGCATCCCGCCGCGAGGGGCCGTTGTGGAGATTAAGCAAGCTATTGCCCAGAGTCGCAGAGTGTGAACCCGTGAGCTGAGAAGGCACCGGAGCGAGAATTATCGAGTCCGTGGAATTTTTAGCCCAAGACCCGCCGAGGCGGGGAATTGAACCCTGGTCCAGGACCGATCTCAGGTTCCGGGTCTGCCGCCTCTAACCCCTGAGCCACACTTCTCCACTTTTTCAATTAATATATGGATCACCCATTATATAAAAAAAGATTTTTTGATCAACAATAGTATTTATATGAATTTATACCTATAAAAAAAGAACAAATAAATATTTTTTTGAATGAACTTTGTTTGCACTTTACCTCCTTCTGTCACTGCCTTTTTGATTACTCAGAGATGTACGCACATTATTGAATGATACGGCCACTGTAGGAACACCCTTCTTGCTTTGTGTATGCCCATGCCCCAACCACAACAGGGACAGTCTGTCTGCCCCTCTGGGAGGTAGATGGGTGTTATTACCCCCGATCAGTCTCCCCGGGGGCAGAAACCCTACTAGACGCCAGGGATTTTATTTCCTCTCTGAAAGAGGAGTGGGTGATTTCCAGAATGGGCATGCTAATGTCTCTACTCCCCAAAACAAAAGGGACAATCGATCTGTCCCTGCCAGGGGCAGATAGGGTTATTACCCCTACCCCTATTAACCATGAAAGCAGATCCTACTTTCCCACACCCCCACCCCTTCTCCCCACTCCTCTAGAGAGTAGCATGTGTAGTGTGTTGTCCTCTGCTCGTGCACAGTGCAGGGGAGTATGCAGCCACCTCTTAGTGTCCGGCACAGAGGTCGCTTTCCAAGAAATTGCTATTCGTCACTTGAAAAGTACGTATGCAAGGTCTTTGAACCTGTGTAAGTGTTTGCCCCCTCTTTGCTTTAGGGTTAATGCCTAGCAGGCAGGATTCAGGGGTAGTTGACAGTATATGGTCTGCAAGTTCTGCTATGGTGGCTGAAACCTCGAGCCATGACACCTGTAGTGGTGGGCACTCCCACACCATATGTTAGAAACCAGCATCAGCCAGTTTACAGCACGGACACTCTAGTGTCGAATCAGGAAACGCGCTCTTGATACGGTGGGGGGAGTGTTAACTGTAATGTGTGTAGTTAAATTGAGTGAATTGGAATCGAGGGATCCAGGAGCACAGCGTTCATCTAGCCAATCCTGGCCCCCATGTGCAGCTGGTGAAAGGTTAATGGTCGGCATTTAAAACACCTTCCTGTTGCCCTGTTCTTCAAACAGTCATTAAGATTGGCTGAGGTGGAGTGCTCAGTGCTGTGTTATTGGAAGCCAGCATCCTACTTTCCGCTTCTATATCTTTGAATATTACTGAGCTATAAATGTTTTATTTCTGAGAGATCTTGGCCTGCACCCGCTCTACATGGAGTCAAGCTATCCTGGCTGAAGACGGCTGATAGCCAGAAACCGGTCCTAGGATGCTTGATTCTGGTCCAGGAAAGACATGGCTTGGCAGTTCGGGCTGGACTGTTCCCATGAGGCACAGGGTCAAGGCTGATTTGCATATGGCCATGTCTGAACTGGGGTGGTGTGGAGTGCAAAAAAACGATGGATTTAGGCCCAGATCTCTGTACTGGGGTGAATGTATGACATTGTTCTGCATTCTGTCCATCAACTGTTGTTTTTGCATTTGTCACCCCGAGTGGGATGGGTATGCTCAGACGTGAGTCCCATGCTCTCCACACCACTGGAGTCAAGCTATCCTGGCTGAAGACAGCTGATAGCCAGAAACCGGTCCTAGGATGCTTGATTCTGGTCTAGGAAAGACATGGCTTGGCAGTTCAGGCTGGACTGTTCCCATGAGGCACAGGGTCAAGGCTGATTTGCATATGGCCATGTCTGAACTGGGGTGGTGTGGAGTGCAAAAAAACGATGGATTTAGGCCCAGATTTCTGTACTGGGGTGAATGTATGACATTGTTCTGCATTCTGTCCATCAACTGTTGTTTTTGCATTTGTCACCCCGAGTGGGATGGGTATGCTCAGACGTGAGTCCCATGCTCTCCACACCACTGGAGTCAAGCTATCCTGGTTGAAGACAGCTGATAGCCAGAAACCGGTCCTAGGATGCTTGATTCTGGTCTAGGAAAGACATGGCTTGGCAGTTCAGGCTGGACTGTTCCCATGAGGCACAGGGTCAAGGCTGATTTGCATATGGCCATGTCTGAACTGGGGTGGTGTGGAGTGCAAAAAAACGATGGATTTAGGCCTAGATCTCTGTACTGGGGTGAATGTATGACATTGTTCTGCATTCTGTCCATCAACTGTTGTTTTTGCATTTGTCACCCCGAGTTGGATGGGTATGCTCAGACGTGAGTCCCATGCTCTCCACACCACTGGAGTCAAGCTATCCTGGCTGAAGACAGCTGATAGCCAGAAACCGGTCCTAGGATGCTTGATTCTGGTCTAGGAAAGACATGGCTTGGCAGTTCAGGCTGGACTGTTCCCATGAGGCACAGGGTCAAGGCTGATTTGCATATGGCCATGTCTGAACTGGGGTGGTGTGGAGTGCAAAAAAACGATGGATTTAGGCCCAGATTTCTGTACTGGGGTGAATGTATGACATTGTTCTGCATTCTGTCCATCAACTGTTGTTTTTGCATTTGTCACCCCGAGTGGGATGGGTATGCTCAGACGTGAGTCCCATGCTCTCCACACCACTGGAGTCAAGCTATCCTGGCTGAAGACAGCTGATAGCCAGAAACCGGTCCTAGGATGCTTGATTCTGGTCTAGGAAAGACATGGCTTGGCAGTTCAGGCTGGACTGTTCCCATGAGGCACAGGGTCAAGGCTGATTTGCATATGGCCATGTCTGAACTGGGGTGGTGTGGAGTGCAAAAAAACGATGGATTTAGGCCTAGATCTCTGTACTGGGGTGAATGTATGACATTGTTCTGCATTCTGTCCATCAACTGTTGTTTTTGCATTTGTCACCCCGAGTTGGATGGGTATGCTCAGACGTGAGTCCCATGCTCTCCACACAACTGGAGTCAAGCTATCCTGGCTGAAGACGGCTGATAGCCAGAAACCGGTCCTAGGATGCTTGATTCTGGTCCAGGAAAGACATGCTTGGCAGTTCGGGCTGGACTGTTCCCATGAGGCACAGGGTCAAGGCTGATTTGCATATGGCCATGTCTGAACTGGGGTGGTGTGGAGTGCAAAAAAACGATGGATTTAGGCCCAGATCTCTGTACTGGGGTGAATGTATGACATTGTTCTGCATTCTGTCCATCAACTGTTGTTTTTGCATTTGTAACCCCGAGTGGGATGGGTATGCTCAGACGTGAGTACCATGCTCTCTACACCACTGGAGTCAAGCTATCCTGGCTGAAGACGGGTGATAGCAGAAACCGGTCCTAGGATGCCTGATTCCGGTCCAGGAAAGACATGGCTTGGCAGTTCGGGCTGGACTGTTCCCATGAGGCACAGCGTCAAGGCCGATTTGCATATGGCCATGTCTGAACTGGGGTGGTGTGGAGTGCAAAAAAACGATGGATTTAGGCCCAGATCTCTGTACTGGGGTGAATGTATGACATTGTTCTGCATTCTGTCCATCAACTGTTGTTTTTGCATTTGTCACCCCGAGTGGGATGGGTATGCTCAGACGTGAGTCCCATGCTCTCCACACCACTGGAGTCAAGCTATCCTGGCTGAAGATGGCTGATAGCCAGAAACCGGTCCTAGGATGCTTGATTCTGGTCCAGGAAAGACATTGCTTGGCAGTTCGGGCTGGACTGTTCCCATGAGGCACAGGGTCAAGGCTGATTTGCATATGGCCATGTCTGAACTGGGGTGGTGTGAAGTGCAAAAAAACCGATGGATTTAGGCCCAGATCTCTGTACTGGGGTGAATGTATGACATTGTTCTGCATTCTGTCCATCAACTGTTGTTTTTGCAAAAGTGCAATTTGCCCTTAAGAAATCGCCATTACCACCAACTTAAAGTTGGTGGTAATTTGCGATTTCTTTGACAAATGCACTTTTTTGAATTTTGAAAGTGCCATGTGGCGCACATACATGCCGTTGGGGCATGTATGAGCGTCACATGTGTACACATACATATTTCAGGGGTGCAACAGTGTATCCTCTTGACACCCTGGCACCCTTGAAATTGCATTCTCAATTTGCGATTCTCTAATTGCGAATATTAAATTGAGAATGTCTTCCAATCCATTCCTATGGGCCTCCTAGCGCATAGGAATGAATGGGAAGATATTCCTTAATTGCGAATCGCGATTCGCAATTAAGGAATATTAAGGAATCGCAATTATTATTGTGATTCCTACATACATAGCATTTTGCGATTCCGTAATAGCAATTCGCTAAAAATTGCAATTAAGGAATCGCAGAAGGGCTTGTTCATACATATGCCCCTAAATGTCATAAACGCTCTACAGTCAGAGGGTTCATTCTTATTTGTCCTTTCTTTTTGCCTGGTATCAGCTGGCCGAAGGGTGAGATCCCATCATGCTTTGCTGCGTAAAGTCTCTAAGTTTATAAAAATCAGAATAGATGGCTGCTCTCTGCCTGTGGTGACTGCAGGTACCTGGAATGGAATGCCCTCCCACCTGCCCTGTGCAACCAAGAAAACATGAGTTCTTTCAGGAAACAAATCAAAACCTTTCTGTTCGTGTTCAGGGGCTGTGGGATTTTGATACTTATGTGCTCATACTAGCGCCATGACACTTCTTTTCCGAACTAGCTGTGTAGCGCTATATAAATTGGCTCTCACATCCCATCATAAGCCATCGCTCTCTGGGCCACAGATTGTTGCCGTTATAGACGCCGTAGGAGGAGGAAAGGCTCTGGGATCTGAAGGTTTGGTGTAGAGTTTTACAAACAAATACCAGCCGCATACCTGAGGCATTGAAGGGCGGTGTGTCGCCTATAAGTAATGCAGTCATATCAGTGCCCCCTAAGCCTGGAAAAGACCCTTTAAGTGATTATCTTATTGCCCTCTGCCACTGGGTAACAATGACAATACATTTCTGCCTGAGGTGATGCGACTCGGCTATCCCTCCTACTAGAGAAAATAGTCTCCCCAGTACAGTCGGTATTTGTCCGATGTAGATCTACAGCGGTTCATCTACAGACCGTATTCGCAGCATTCGCAGTGCTGCATCGGGTAAACCCAGACATGAAGTCAGCTGATGGCGATAAGGCTTTTGACTCCCTGGAGTCTTTTATGATCGAGACGTTTAGGCGGCTTGCTATGTCAGGGAGTTTGAGATCACGTATGAAGCTGCTGGACACACAGCCGATGGCCTGCGTTTACGTAAATGGGCTCAACTCAGACATTATTCAGATCGCCTGGGGCACTGGGCTTAGTGTTAGAATTTCTGATGTCTTTGTCTCAAACTGGAGGGTCTCTAATTTGAATCCTGGTTGGTGCACAAGGGAATAGTGACTTGTATATTTACAGTGCTATGTCGTCCCTGCCCGTGACAGACAGCACTTTGAATATGAAAGCCAATAGTTTAAAGAAGGAATTAAACTAAATATACAATACGCTACACAAATTATAGGATGAGCTGTACAGAGTAAGATCAGTCGAGCATAATTTGCAAAAAAAGAGAACGTGTAAATGCTTACTGTGCTATCAGATGTTACATTTTTAGTAAACACAATCATACTGTAGCTAGAGTTAACCTTTTTTAAGGTTTCCATGAAAATACTGCATTAAAGAAGTACTGGGAACACCCTCACAGTAATCTTAAAAATAATTTCTTTTTGTTATTGTGACTCTTCAGGTTTATCGTGCCCTCGGGTGGTCTGCTCCATTGCCTGCACTCATTTAGTGCAGCTCGGTGATCCCAGCACAACTGGAACAGCCTGGAGGGCGCACACAGCTCAGCTATAAAAGTCCTGCTTGTTTGGTGCTGGGTGGCAGGAGCTGCCAGGCAGTAAGGATCCTGTAGTGAGTGTCCACATGCCAGTTTGTCAACCGTGTTCGCAACCCAACCATTTCAGCATACTACGAATCTTTGCTGCCACCACACAAGCAAACTGACCCAGGAGTTACAAATTAACCATGGCGGCTCTAGGCCATTGCTTACATTTATGGCCCCACCCAGGTCTCTGGCACTCTGGACAGCTATCGAAACAGAGGCCATGCACTTTTGAGAAGCTAGTAACCCCTGTAGCGCTCCATTTTACACAACTAACTTTCACCCCAATGGCCTCCTCAAATGGTACAATGTTTGGGTGAAATTCCTACCGCAAATTCCTGAAGCGTGCATAAAGCACAAGCCCGAAACCCATCATACCAGGATCAACACCTAACGAAAAGAACAAGCGCAGAACTCAAATGTTTTGATAGACCAATGTCATAGTCACTGTAGTCGTTCACCGTATTAGCAGGTCTTTTGTAATTAGGCGCTCCTACCTGGAGACGGTTGTTATGTGGTCCCTATTAATAAGGGGTTATTGTCCGTCATTGCGTATACTCTGTCTATATTGATACTTCTGCTTTTCCTTAACCTTTGTGTTGTTCTAAAAGTACCAGTAACCTTTATAAGGCAAGTCGGTAAGCTTTATAATGTTGTCTATCAGTTGTCGCTTTATCCCCTTCTTGTAAAATATGCAACCAAACTTGAAATAAGTACACTTTGTTGTGAGAATAGCTATTGTTCCCGGTGATTTCTTTTATTGCAGCACAGCAATGTCTCTATTCTAAATCGAACCTTGATTATTCGAATAGTATTGATTTAATTCCAGAGTGACTTTTGCACCATTAAGGCGATAAATAATACGTTGACCTCATATTTGAGTTGGATTGGTTTATCCTGTTGTCCTGTCCATCGTCGTCGTTTTCTAGTGAGCGGCCTAGGCTCTATAGGATTATACGGGCTCTCTCCCTCCCTTTGCTTCAACAGTGTTTGCCTTTAGAGATGCTGATATGGAGTGTGGACACCTGCAGTTAAGCAGCTCTGAACGAGTGAATGAAATCCATGCTGGTGGTTTGTGCTGGGAACATGCCTTTCATGTTTATTTCTTCCATCCATCTAAGGGGACAGAGGCACAGAAAGAGTAGGATTCACCTAGTACTAAACAGTTTAAGTTGGATGAACACAGAACAACTTTTTCCAAAGGTTATTACTTGGACATGTTACATTCTGGTGAATAGTCCATGAGAGTGGGCGATGTGCATCCCCCCCCCCCCCCCCCCCCCTCTAGGCAATGTCTATGTGGTAATCAAACTCTCGTGTCATCGGTAGGCTAAGGGTAAGATTTATTCAACACTCATCCAACTGCACCAGGAACATAATTTTCGGGAACACTCCTGGCAGCGCATCAACAACACTCCTGGCAATGCATCGACAACCGTCCAGGAGCCGCAGGAATGAATGTTTAGTTAAAGACGCATCACCACAGTCTGGGTCCATTTTAAAAAGCATCCTAAAGCACAACTTTCGGATGGTTGTAAATACCCCCGATCTTGGACAAAAATGGGAAGAGAAGCATAAATTTACTTAGTGATTCCTGAAGCGCACTATTTCACAAATTGGTAGGTCAGGTTTAAACACAGAGTCTCCTGGTTGCACAGTTTCCTAGTGCAGTAAGCCACACGTGGGGTGGTGGAGATTGTGAGGGAGAAGCTGAGGGGCTACTATCCCAGGATAATGGCCTGTACAGTGGCCCTGTTGAGAAGTACCATTTGGTGTTTATTTCCAGCATCTTTAGGTAAAGTGGTAAAGCCGGGATTAGATGTTATGTCTAGTGGTGGTGTGTGCACACACCAGTGAATTATCTACCTCGTTAAGGGTTGTCAAGTTTTTTTTTACAGCATTTGGTAGATGTATTATATTTATAAGTGACTGTCTACCAATATTTTCATGTAAGAGGGTTGAGACCTTATCCTTTCGTCGTGGACCAAAGCTGCTTGTTTTAGGGGACTACTGTCTCCACAACCAGTCCATGACACTACTAACTAGAGAAGTCAGTTTCCACTAACGTGTCCCTGAACACCTACTAGCTCTTCCTTCTATGTTTGTGTTCTGAGCCCCTCCTCCTCCCCTTGGACCCACCAAGGATGATTGGTCTCTGTGTAAAGGCGCTTTCGTGTACTGGATTCATGTGAGGTGCAGAGCCCATTTCAGGTGTCTCCCTTGTATCTACATAGCCTCTAAAGTTGTGTGCTGTTCCATAACGTTAGTGACAATCTGCGTTCTCTCCTCTCACTGCATGTCCTTCCGCTGCTTTTTAGAGTCACTCCTCGTATTGAAATTCTTTGTAAAGCAGATAACCCTTGTAGGGAAGATTATAATCTCTCTGACACTCCTTGGTACGTAATATCCCAAACCTGGACCTCCAAAAAAACAAAGACTGCATGATTTACTATATGGTGACACTTCCTTGAAATATTGCTCATTTTGCCCATGCTTCAGTCCATATGAAACTAGTCTTTGCTTTCCCACCCTCTTGTCCACACAGTACCCTGGAACCCGCCAGCTATTACATGCTCACCTGTCAAGAGAACTTACAGACAGAATAGAAGTTTTTCTGCTAGTAGACACTGAACACTTTCTGTTAGTAACTCCACTGGGTGCAAACCCATTGGTGCCTGTCCTGTGTTATTGCATTGTTTGCATCGGATTCTCCTCGTGCCTGGCCTTTGTTATTGCGTTGTTTGCATCAGATTCTCCTCGTGCATGGCCTGTGTTATTGCATTATTTGCTTCAATCCAAGTGCCTGGCCTGTGTTATTGCATTGTTTACATCATATTCTCCTCATTCCTTGCCTGTGTTATTGCAGTGTTTCATCAGACTCTCCTAGTTCCTGGCCTGTGTTATTGCATTGTTTGCATCAGATTCTCCGGGTGCCTGGCCTGTGTTATTGTATTGTTGCTTCAGATTCTCCTCATGCCTGGTCTGTGTTACTGCATTGCTCGACTTAGATTCTCCTATGCCTGGACTGTGTTATTGCATCATTTGCATCAGATTCTCCCCGTGCCTGGCCCGTGTTATTGCATTGTTTGCATCAGATTCTCCTTTTGCCTGGCTTGTGTTATTGCATTGTTTGCACCAGATTCTTTTCGTGCCTGACCTGTGTTATTGCAGTGTTTCGTCACTCCCCTAGTACCTGCTCTGCATTATTGCATTGTTTTCACCAGATTCTCCTTGTGCCAGGCCTGTGTTAATGCATTGTTTGTTTCCTAAAGACTTCCCTTATCTGGTCTGACTCTGTAACAGAAGTCCCCTGTAAATCTAAGATCTCCTTTATATCGGTTGCAGCTGTCCGCTGCCTGGTTCTCACTGCCAAGATGTGGCTGACCCTCTCGCTCAGTTCATATACTTCCTGTTTTTTTACCAGATAATTCTCAGCTGCTTTGCTACTGAGGCCTTCTATAGCATCCCCTTTGAGGGCTATAATTTTAAGCAGGAAGGGCTCTAAAGATGCATTCTGTCTTATGGCTATAACTAATTTTCCTTCCTCTACAATTAGCCTTTGTCGAGTTTCTTCAATCTTATTTCTTTCCCTTTTTCGTTTCGCCAGCACATAACTCATTGTCTCCCCTCTTATGCCGGCCTTAAAACAGTCCCAGACCGCCCCTGGGGATGCCGAGCCTCTATTTATATCCCAAAAAAACTTTATCCAAGCTTCCATATGCTTCAGGTAAGCCCCATCTTTTAGTAGAACACGTTCAAAAGTCCACTGTGTGTGAGCCCTAGGAATATTAAATATTAACACCAGGGGGCTGTGGTCTGAAGTAATCCTAGGATGTTTTTCGACTTGTACAGTAGAACTTAAACAATTAGAAACTAAAAAATAATCCAATCTAACCAAAGTCTTATGAGGGGCAGAAAAAAAGGTACTACCATCCACAAAGGGGTGTTGTTTTACCCATGGGTCAATTAAAGAATTATGTTGCACCATATTGGCTAAGGCGCAGTATGTCTTTTTCTTCCTCCCTACATATCTACCACCCGGCCTTGTGAAGGAACTTTCGGGATCATGAATGTTGAAATCCCCACAGCATACAATGGGTTCTGGCCACTGCCAAACATCAGGATCATCATCAGTAGAGCCATATATTGTGACCAAAGTAAACCTCACCCCTTTCAAACATATTTCCACTATCGTCCATCTACCCCATTGATTCTCCTTCTTCCTGTGTACCACCACATCTCTATTCCTCCCCAGAATTGCCACCCCTCTTGTCCTCATACCTTGTTTACTGGCTGCTAAGACTGCAAAACCCAACTGGTCCAGAAGGTATACTTGCTTAGCCTCAATATGGGTCTCCTGGAGACATACCAAATCCAGTTGGAGAGCTCTTAACAATCCTGCAACTTTTACTCTCTTATTTGCATCGTTAAGACCGCATACATTAATTGAAAGAATCTTGCAAGACATTAAAAAACATCAAACATGTCTCTACTCCTAGAATAGAAAAGATGTAAAAGATGTCCAAACAACGTTCTACTTTCTTTATGCATTGCCTATACTGCTTATATTGTAACCAAAACTCAGTGAAAATGTGCGTTATAACAACAGAAAAACCAACATAATAAACCATTTTAAAACCCCCAGCCCCCTCCCCCGCCCATGCCTTTCCCTCCCCTGTGTGCCCACCCCCCCACTACATGCAAATAGGTCAGAAATGACCTATGTGTGACCGCTTCTGGGTTGCAACAGTCGCACCCCTCCCCCATCACCACACATCAACTCGTAGCACCCCCCAGCCTGATCCACTCTAGGTATCCTACCAAGCCCCAAGTACTACTCTTGTTACTGCCCTATTCCTTATACTACCTATTTTTTCAGTTCTTCCATGTATTGCATTGCTTTGATCTCTGATAGAAGCATTCTGACTCTCCCATTCGTTACTACTTTCAGTTTAGAAGGAAATAGTAAGTAGGCCTCTGATCCCAGGGCTTGAAATTGCGAAATCAGCTGCCTCAGCCTCCACCTTCTTTCGATTGTCACGTGACAAAAATCTGGCCTGGCAAAAAATGTAGTACCCTCAAAAGATCTCTTCCTATCGGGCCTTGCCTTGTCAATAATTTCTTGTCGTAACAAACAATTCCCTACATAAACTAGAATAGCTCTGGGGAGCGATGCTTGACTACCTCCTCCTGCTCCTTGCGCTTTCCTTTGCACGAAGAGGAACCTATGTGCCCTCTGAATCTCCTTGTCCCACTGCCACTGGGACTCCGAAAATGCCCCCTCAAGTAAATTTACCACATAGCGCCTGGTGTCTTGCCCCTCCAGCCCCTCAGCCACACCCAGCAGTCTAACATTGTTACGCCTCTGGCGATTTTCGAAGTCCTCCATTTTCCACTGGAGGTCTTCTGAGAGCTTTTCCTGTGTTGACTTAAAGGATTGCCAGTTCCCCAGATCATCTTCAAGCTTGCCCGTTCTCTCTTCAACCTCTGTTACTCTCCCCACTAAGTCATCATAGAGTTTATTTGTTTTCTTTAGGGTCAATTGAATTTTTTTAGAGTCCTGTCTTGCTTTCCGGCTGACTGTTCTAGCCTCAGCCTGCATTTGCTTCAGCATGTTAAACAAGAGATCAAATGGAGCATTGTGCTTAGAGGAGCCCGCTAAGTCCTCCTCCTGGTATGTCTGAGAGGTTGCTGAATAATCCCAGAGGAGCCGCTTCTCGGTACCCCCTGGGGAACCCATCATTCGTCTGCTCGGTTTGGTCTGCCTTCTCTTTTGGGTGGTGTCATTGCCCTTGTCTGTGCCTGAAGAACTGGAGTCTGACAATATATCTACCTCAGCGTCATCCTCCTCTTCAGAGGGCTCTTCACTAGGCTGTACCGAGTCAGAATCTTCATTTAGTGAAAAAAAGTGCTCCCCTTCAGCTGAGCCGACATCCCCTTTCTTCTCTATTACATGGGTTCCTAATCTCTCAGCAGTACAGAGATCACTGTTTGCAAGACTAACTGAGCTCCCCCAAGTGGCCTTAGTGTTTTTTGTTGCCCGCAGCTCTTCCTCGAGTGACATAATAGCACTCAGCATATCCGCATTCCCACTCTCACCTTTGAGTGTGCTCCCTACCAGCGCTGGCACCGCGCCCCCTGAATTTGAGACAGGAGCTACTTCTTCCTGCTTCTGTAGATGACCTGCTTCCTGGGGCCCAGAAGCGCTGATCTCACCGCACGCCATGCTCCGGCTGGGCGGTTGCCTAGCAACAACCAGGGATGCGTTCACTGCGTCTGCAGCGACCTCGAGGATGCCTCCGCTATTGCCCAGACCTCCCGACTTGTTATCGCTGATCCTGCTTGGAGCGTCCTCACTTTGCCCCGTGGAACAAGCGGAGAAAACCTCGGACAGGGTAGGCTGTCGGAATGAAGTCTCCTTTGATTGCCTTCCTTCCGCTCTATCAGTCGCCTTTCCAAGTAACGTTGAGCGCGTCTCTGCTGGGCTGCTCAAGTCAGGACCGGAGTTCATGCTGGGTTTTCCCCGCTGCTCGATCTTCCTCTTCTGTTGTGGGGCCGTTGTCTTCCTAATTGCCCCAGGGTTCTTGGCAGGAAGGGTGACTTCTTCGGTCGAAATGCTCTCCCCTGCGTCTGGTTGCTCTTTTGTTTTATCTTTCACTTTGTCCGTCTTAGCAGGGCGCGGGGGCATTTTAGGCAGCTGCTGCTGCGGAGCTTTTTTAGCGCCAAGGGAGCTCATCAGAGCGGTAAGTTTTACTTTCAGCCAGAGATACTCTTCCAAAAACCGGACTTTTAGTATGCCGCTAACAGAAGAAAAGGCTTGTATCTGCCACAACCACTCGGAAGCCATCAGGGGTCATATCGACTCATAAGTCGATATGCATAGGTGATAATGGGAGAGAGGTCTCAGTGCGACCTTTCAGCACAACCCGTCCGCGGCCATCTTGCCATCTGATACCTTCACTGTTTGACTTTCTTAGCACTGAATACAATCCTGTGTAATTCGAATCCAGTCGCTCTCCTTGATGACAAAAGTACTCCATAATGTGGTTATTGCTGATGTTTTGCTGCTAATTACAGTGGTTTGAATAGGCAGACAGTATTTAACAGCACTAACTTCCTTAACTGGAGGTATAGCACCAGCAGTACTCTGAATGCCTTGGCTACAAAAATAGGCTTTGTATTTCTTGACATGATTAGAGAGTCCTTTACTACTGGAATTGAACTGGACACATGTAAGCCATCTGAGTGGACTCCGCGTCCAAATGAACCTCAGTGGTAGGTTACTGACCTGGCATAATGTGAAAGGAAAATTACAAAGCGAACAAGCCTTTGCAATTCCTCATTGTATACTATACAGATCATTAACTCGCACATGTAAGGAACTATAGCAGTGGTTTCCAAACTGTGCCCGCAGCCCCCAGTGCCCCTGGATTCAGCTGGAAGTGTCCAGCTTCAGTTTAATCGCAAACAGATGCAGCCACTGTATGGCTAGAGGGCGCACAAGTATTGTGAAAAGTGAGAGTAGACATATCTTTGCATTGCATGCACTATTCTCCCTACCTTCATCCCAATTACTTTCAGGGATTAAAATGTAAGTGCTACTGAGGCCGGGATTACACGCACACACACACAAAACATTTAATGGGGAGCCGCGGTCAATGGCCAGTTGATCAATGGAGCCGGTGGTCAAAAAAGTTTGGGAACCACTGGACTAGGTGGAGAGAGGGGAGGTAAGGCTGCTAAGTCGTACCCCATGCTTCCAGGAAGAGCACGGTTTTGAGCTTCTTCCTGAAGGGAAGGAGATTCACTTCCTTGTGTAGGCTCACTGGAAGGCTATTCCAGGTCAGGGGGATTGCGGCTGAGAACGCTCGCCCTCCCCCGGAGGACAGTTTGAAGCGGGGGCAGACCAGAAGGTTGGCCTCTGCTGACTGCAGTATCCTACTGGGGACCTAGGGGACAATGCAGTCCTTGATATAACGTGGGGTTTTGCCGTACAGGGTTTTGTGTGTAATGCAGAGACCCTTAAATGTAATTCTCTGCCTGATTAGGAGCCAATGGAGATCGCGTAGCAGGGGTGTGGCGTGCATCCATCTTGGTTTTTTAAAAATTAGTCTTGCTGCATCGTTCGAGATGATTTGTAGTCTGTCCAACAGTTGTTGGGGGAGACCAGCGTACAGGGAGTTTCTGTAGTCCAGACGCGACAGGATCATTGCTGAGACCGCTCGTCTGAGCGTGGCCAAGGTGAGGAGTGGAGACAGTTTTCGCAGTTGTCTCAGGAGGCCAACACAAGTACCTATGACTGCTGAGACTTGTTGTGTCATAGAAAGTTTGTCATTGATTTTGATTTCCAGGCTTTTCACGGCCACTGCCGGTTCAGGAAAAGGGCCAAGTTCTTTTGGCCAGAAGAGGTCATTACATGGACTGGAAGCTGAGGTAACCGCAAGTACATCTGTTTTATAAAAGTTTATTTTTAATGAGTTGGCTGACAATGAGTTTTAGTATGTTTTGAATTCTTACATGTGCTGTTGGAGAGCTGTCGATTTGGATAATGATTTGAGTGTCGTCGGCATGGTTGTAGATCCGACATTCCATCTGGTTTAGTGCAGAGATCAAGGGCTGTAGATAAGCGTTAAAGAGGAGGGGTGAAAGTGATGATCCTTGGGGGACTCTGCATGGAAGGGCTGCTGGGTTGGATACCAGATTTACCAGTTAAACTCTCTGAGCGGTTTTTTTTAGAAATGAAGTGAGCCAGGCATGGGCTGTGCCCTGAATGGGAAGGTCCCCCAACCGCAACAGTAGTTGGTCGTGCTTGACTGTGTCAAATGCCGCAAAGGGGTCTAACAGCACCAGGGACAAGGCATTTTTTTGTCTGCCCTGAGTCTCAGTTCATCCAGTACGGAAAGCATGACCAATTCCATGCTGTGATGGGCACTGAAACCAGCCTGATTGAGTTTGAGGAGGTGTTTGTCTTCAAGATGACGGGAGAGAAAAGGGAGAACATGCTGTTCAATTACTTTGGCAAGGAAAGGCAGCTGCGATATTGGTCTAACATTTTTCAGAGTCTTAGTGTCAGCGCCTGGTTTCTTTATGAGCAGGATAACACGAGCCTCCTTGAAATTGGCAGGGACAAGTCCTGTTTCCAGGGAGTGATTACGTCTTCATCGATTCCTGGAAGGGCCATCTTGAAAATCAAGGGTGGGCAGGGATCCACTGGTGACCCTGATTTCACCAGCCTGGTCAGGACTGCCAGCGACTCTTTAGTGAGTAGTGGCAAGGTGGTTAAAGGATGGGCAATCATAGGGGGTGAGGGGGTGGGGCTTGTGGGACAGGGGAGGCTCGGGGTGCGATGAACTTCCAACAGGAGATCCTTTATTTTCTTAGTAAAAAAAGACTGAAATGTGTGGCAGTCTTCCTGGGTGCCCCTTATTTTTCCTTAACTCATTCAGGACCTTAAAAGTTTCTTTCTGGGGTTTGCTAGCAGCAGCAATTCTGTCCTCATAGAATTCAGCCTTCCGTAACATGATGGCCTGTTTATAGGTGGTGAACGCTGTTGCGTAGGCAATCTGGGTGCTAGGTTCATAATCTTTACGCCAGGCTCTCTCGCTCTGGCGGAGAGATTGTTTCAGTAACCTAAGAGCATCATTGAACCAAGGAGCACCTTTGCCCTTATCCAAGATTCTCACCTTACGTGCGTTCTTGCATTGATTGCATCAGATTCTCCTAGTGCCTGGCCTGTGTTATTGCATTGTTTGCATCAGATTCTCCTCGTGCCTGGCCTGTGGTATTGCATTTTTTCCATCATATTCTTTTTGTGCCTGGCCTGTGTTAATGCCTTGTTTGCATCAGATTCTCCTCGTGCCTGGCCTGTGTTCTTGCATTGTTTGTGTCAGATTCTCCTAGTGCCTTGCCTGCGTTATTGCATTGTTTGCGTCGGATTCTCCTTATACCTGGCCTGTGTTATTAGCAATGCTTGCGTCAGATTCTCCCAAAGCCTGGCCTGTGTTATTGCATTGTTTACATCAGATTCTCCTCGTGCCCGGCCTATGTTATTGCATTGTTTGCGTCGGATTCTCCAAACGCCTGGCCTGTGTTATTGCATTGTTTACATCAGATTCTCCTCGTGCCTGGCCTGTGTTATTGCATTGTTTACATCAGATTCTCCTAGTGTCTGCCCCGTGTTATTGCATTGTTTGCGTCAGATTCTCCCAACGCCTGGCCTGTGTTATTGCATTGTTTACATCAGATTCTCCTCGTGCCTGGCCTGTGTTATTGCATTGTTTACATCAGATTCTCCTCGTGCCTGGCCTGTGTTATTGCATTGTTTGCATCAGATTCACCTAGTGTCTGACCTGTTATTGCATTGTTTGCGTCAGATTCTCCCAACGCCTGGCCTGTGTTATTGCATTGTTTATTTATTTTATTTATTTATTTGCAAAGTTTTATAGAGCGCAAAAAAGATCCTTACAGAGATTTCTTTAGTCTATATTCAGGTGAGTTTAGCTAAGAGGAGTGATTTTACTTCTTTTTTTAAGGATGCCGTGGATGAGATAAGTCTGATTTCTGGAGGGAGGGCGTTCCAGATCCTGGGCGCCATCCCTGAGAAGGAGCGTTTATATGTATTTTTCAACTTTACATGGTTGTAAATACCCCTGATCTTGGACAAAAATGGGAAGAGAAGCATAAATTTACTTAGTGATTCCCGAAGCGCACTATTTCACAAATTGGTAGGTCAGGTTTAAACACAGAGTCTCCTGATTGCACAGTTTCCTAGTGCAGTAAACCACACGTGGGGTGGTGGAGATTGTGAGGGAGCAGCTGAGGGACTACTATCCCAGGATAATGGCCTGTACAGGGGCCCTGTTGAGAAGTACCATTTGGTGTTTATTTCCAGCATCTTTAGGTAAAGTGGTAAAGCCGGGATTAGATGTTATGTCTAGTGGTGGTGTGTGCACACACCAGTGAATTCTCTACCTCGTTAAGGGTTGTCAAGTTTTTTTTTTACAGCATTTGGTAGATGTATAGACATAAGAAAGAAATAACCAAACCTAGACAAGACTAGAATATCAGGTGTATATAATTTAACCCTCCGCACCCTTGCACATAGATGGATACAAAGTAAATATATAAATATTAACCATCTGTAAATAAAAGGGGCTGATAGAGTAGAGGACAGTGTAAATGAATTACCTCCAGGCCTTCCAATTCATAACTGGTTGAAAGACTATGATAGGCGGCCTCGGAATAGAAATTTACGAAAGTCCGAAGTTCCCAACATAATTGCAGAATTCGGGCTTTCTGTAAGCGAATATCATATAATTATGGGTATAAATTTTAGCTATCATATAGATGAGATAATCTCAAACTGTAGGTACAAACGCCTCCAGAGTTTAAAGCATTACTGCTAATAAATGGTGGAGTTCAAGTTGCACAGAAGCACAAAATCTAGTCTGTTAATATGATCCGATCATGTATAAATAGGATGTAAGCCATAACACTGCTGTATTGCAAGGTAAGAGAAAGCAGGAGATAAAATAAACTAATGGAGTTAAAATCACCGCAAACCATACTAAAAAACCCTTTTTAAGATTGCCCTAGTGTGGGAATGTCCACAAAAAAAGATCTACTGTTTCGAGCTACACGGGCAATCAATGACACTAGCACGTAAACAAAATTTACAAATTGCGAGTCCGTATCTGTAAAAGATAGTTAATACAATTAAATGTCATGAACATAAAGATCGCCTTGTAATAGAAACGATCACGTGATAACATCACAATCGAACGCCTTTACAAGACGGTCGCAATATAAAAATGCGCCCCAGGACGGACAATACGCATGCGCAAAAGTGTAGTGTAGAAGCACCACACATGAGCGGTAAAGCAGTGCACAACCCTCGCGCATGCGCGGTAATGTAGTAAAGAGTTCCCGAGCATAGCCCAGCTGAACCGCGTTATGCTTTGCGGTTTAAATAGAGGTAAATCGACGAGTCGGGTCATTTCTCAAACACCGGCATACAGGAGGGGAAGCACACAACAGAAGACGGCAGGTGAGTTTATGAACGGGAAAAACGAGGCCGTGGGTGGATTTAAAGTCAGAGCGAGACCCTTGTACTAGGAGCTATGGGCTTTATTTAAGTGGGTAATATTGATCAGTGACAACTAACACCCTACCGGCGCCCTCAGGTTAGGTGTAATGTACGGCAGCGCGAAGGGAGCATACTGATATAAGAAAGGAAATGCCCCCTCTTTAACTTGGAGGCTTTGGAGCAAGTTTAAACTCAAGCGTGTGGAACGAGGTTGCAGTAGGAGGGGTTACAATTACTTAATCCCTAATGACAGAACTCTCTAATCCAGTATCAGGAAGCATTAAACATGTCACTATGTAATAGGGGAACATGAGAGAGGTCTTTTCACGTAGCAGTTGAGGAATATGAGACACAATATGTGCACCGTCATAATGAATTGAGATACTACTATCCCTCTTCCTCTCCCTTCTTTAGACCACATCAGGTACTGAATCCGCAGACAAACGCTAATACCAGCCACCCCCTGTAATCAAGGCTTTTTCTGTGGGCTAACGTATCAAAATTTAAAAACAGGTAAGCCACTGAGCAAAATGGTATTAATTAAGGGGAATGGGGCTGTATACGGATCGTATATAGAAATAGGAAATAAGTCAGATTTATATTGAATTTTAAACAACAGATGCCCACGAATTAGCCAGGCGTGGATCCCGAAGAAAAGGATGAATCACCATTTAATCTACCACCATCTGAACCAAATTTAGCCTACTAAATTCTTCCACAGAAGGTAAGCTAGGTATAAGGATACACTAATAAGTAGAATAATAGGTCAAAGAAAACGTAAACTTAACTGGCGTAATTATTGTACTTGACAGACAGTAATGATCAATACCTCCCAAAGCGATTCCAGATCAGAGTAACCCAGAGAATCTTGCATTTGAGGGAAAACGTCAAGACACCAGCGGGCCTTTCGGCGGGCCTTTCGGCCAAAATCCCGATAGGTCAGTATGTTATATGCACTATACCAAGATATCAGAAATCAGATAGCCAATAGTGCGCTGCTGTCAATACTTAGCACCAATGAACTATGGAGATACTTGGACCATCATTAAGTCTGGGTCTAAGGCTTCCCCTACAAATTCCACCCACCGATACCATTGATCAAAGTATTGCGTACAGTGAGGATACCCATAAAGGGATGGTCCTCTGTAAGATTGCATGCATTTATAAACATTCTGCAGAGTGGGAAAGTATACAAGCGAATGGTATTTTTGAACTGCCCTTCTCTTCCAATGTTGTGATGTAGATAAGTACAATGTGGAGAGTTAAGGAACCCGTACAAAATGTGAAATGGACACATGTGATGCCTATAGAGATTTGAAATCGCATACAGATAACAGTTCTCTTGTAGCATGGAAAGAGTAAATGCATGTTAGTACAAAAATGCAGAGGCAATTGGTATTTTTGTATAGAATATGTAATCTTTCTAGGTGAACAATAATGATAGATATCTCTTTAATACAGGGAAATCCACTTTTACCTTATGAAACCCTGGACTCCAATAATAATTGTCCTGAGGAAGGTGTAACCGTATCAGGGGTACTAACACCGAAACGCGTTGACGCCCGGAAAACACTGAGAATCCAAGAAAGCCTAGAAGATACCAGTCGTATACAAAATTTAATAACTGTGGTATAACTTTGCAAATTAATAAGGCTATTGGATCCCTTAGATCAGTTGACACAAGATTCGTACTAGTGTTACTAGTGGGGTTGTTGTTCTTTTGTCTTGTTTATTCTGTGTCAGTGCTATTTCTGTACTGTAATACATATGATTCATGTCCAGATTTCTATATGTTCTTCTTTTTAAATTTTGAATATGTTATATATGTGTTTTTTAACAAAAACGGTTTTAGTATGAAATGTAATTTACTTTGTTGACACTGTATAATTCTTTTTAAACGGATTGTATGCGTTCAGAAGAACTGCCTGATTCTCCTCTGAAATTTTTAACATTAGACAGTCAAAATTTTTTTTTCTTTTTAATAAAATATTGTAAACGCTATACTTTGATAATTGGTGTGTCCCTTTATATTAGACCTAAGGGCTGTGTGAATGTAGTAAGTACTTTTGTCCCTTACTTGCTGTAATCTCTAAGACTATTCCAGGGATTTTCTCTAGACTTACATGGTATGTGCACACACCAGTGAATTGTCTACCTCGTTAAGGGTTGTCAAGTTTTTTTTTACAGCATTTGGTAGATGTATTGAGCATATTTATAAGTGACTGTCTACCAATATTTTCATGTAAGAGGGTTGAGACCTTATCCTTTCGTCGTGGAGCAAAGCTGATTGTTTTCGGGGACTACTGTCTCCACAACCAGTCCATGACACTACTAACTAGAGTAGTCAGTTTCCACTAACGTGTCCCTGAACACCTACTAGCTCTTCCTTCTATGTTTGTGTTCTGAGCCCCTCCTCCTCCCCTCGGACCCACCAAGGATGATTGGTCTCTGTGTAAAGGCGCTTTCGTGTACTGGATTCATGTGAGGTACAGAGCCCATTTCAGGTATCTCCCTTGTATCTACATAGCCTCTAAAGTTGTGTGCTGTTCCATAACGTTAGTGACAATCTGCGTTCTCTCCTCTCACTGCATGTCCCGCTGCTGCTTTTTAGAGTCACTCTTCGTATTAAAATTATTTGTAAAGCAGATTACCCTTGTAGGGAAGATTATAATCTCTCTGACATTCCTTGGTACGTAATATCCCAAACTTGGACCTCCAAAAAACCAAAGACTGCATTATTTACTATATGGTGATACTTCCTTGAAATATTGCTCATTTTGCCCATGCTTCAGTCCATATGAAACTAGTCTTTGCTTTCTCACCCTCTTGTCCACACAGTACCCTGGAACCCGCCAGCTATTACATGCTCACCTGTCAAGAGAAGTTACAGACAGAATAGAGGTTTTTCTGCTAGTAGACACTGAACACTTTCTGTTAGCAAGTCCACTGGGTGCAAACCCATTGGTGCCTGTCCTGTGTTATTGCATTGTTTGCATAAGATTCTCCTCGTGCCTGGCCTGTGTTATTGCATTGTTTGCATCAGATTCTTCTCGTGCCTGGACTGTGTTATTGCATTGTTTGCATAAGATTGTTTTCATGCCTGGACTGTGTTATTGCATTGTTTGCATAAGATTCTTTTCGTGCCTGGCCTGTGTTATTGCATTGTTTGCATAAGATTCTTTTCGTGCCTGGCCTGTGTTATTGCATTGTTTGCATAAGATTCTCCTCGTGCCTGGACTGTGTTATTGCATTGTTTGCATAAGATTCTTTTCGTGCCTGGCCTGTGTTATTGCATTGTTTGCATAAGATTCTCCTCGTGCCTGGCCTGTGTTATTGCATTGTTTGCATCAGATTCTTCTCGTGCCTGGACTGTGTTATTGCATTGTTTGCATAAGATTCTCCTCGTGCCTGGCCTGTGTTATTGCATTATTTGCTTCAACCCAAGTGCCTGGCCTGTGCTATTGCAGTGTTTCGTCAGACTCTCCTTGTGCCTGGCCTGTGTTATTGCATTGTGTGCATCAGATTCTCCTTGTGCCTGTGTTATTGCAGTGTTTCGTCAGACTCTCCTAGTGCCTGCTCTGCATTATTGCATTGTTTTAATCAGATTCTCCTTGTGCCTGGCCTGTGTTATTGCATTGTTTGCATCAGATTCACCTAGTGTCTGACCTGTTATTGCATTGTTTGCGTCAGATTCTCCCAACGCCTGGCCTGTGTTATTGCATTGTTTGCGTCGGATTCTCCTTGTACCTGGCCTGTGTTATTAGCATTGTTTGCATCAGATTCTCCCAAAGCCTGGCCTGTGTTATTGCATTGCTTACATCAGATTCTCCTCGTGCCCGGCCTATGTTATTGCATTGTTTGTGTCAGATTCTCCCAACGCCTGGCCTGTGTTATTGCATTGTTTACATCAGATTCTCCTCGTGCCTGGCCTGTGTTATTGCATTGTTTACATCAGATTCTCCTAGTGTCTGGCCCGTGTTATTGCATTGTTTGCGTCAGATTCTCCCAACGCCTGGCCTGTGTTATTGCATTGTTTACATCAGATTCTCCTCGGGCCTGGCCTGTGTTATTGCTTTGTTTACATCAGATTCTCCTAGTGCCTGGCCTGTGTTATTGCATTGTTTGCATCAGATTCACCTAGTGTCTGACCTGTTATTGCATTGTTTGCGTCAGATTCTCCTAACGCCTGGCCTGTGTCATTGCATTGTTTATTTATTTTATTTATTTATTTGCAAAGTTTTATAGAGCGCAAACAAGATCCTTACAGAGATTTCTTTAGTCTATATTCAGGTGAGTTTAGCTAAGAGGAGTGATTTTTTTGAAGGATGCCGTGGATGAGATAAGTCTGATTTCTGGAGGGAGGGCGTTCCAGATCCTGGGCGCCATCCCTGAGAAGGAGCGTTTATATGTATTTTTCTTGTGGAATCTTTGAGGTTTCAAAAGAAGATTTTCTGGGCTTCTTGTGGTTCTTGAGTAAGTATGGGCGGAAAATCCGTTACGCTCGCGTATTTTGCGGATTTTCGGTAAATTCGCAATCCGCGAGATTTGCGAATTTCCCGCAAAATCCGCAAATTCGCACGAAGCGGATTTTTTTTGCGGCGCGCGGCGTTGGTGATACAATTTTTGCGGCGCGCGGCGTTTATCATCGTTTGCCGAGTTGTTTTTCTCGGTATTTTGCGAGTGCTGTGCCATTTTGGATCTTGCTGTGGGATCCCGCGGGAATTTGGCGAGCGCGATTACGTCATCGCGGCTTGCCAACTTGCACAGCGAGAGTTTGTCAACGCGAGTACGGCGAGATCACGTCTCGCGGTACTTCGCAATTGCGAGATTTGAGATGCGGCGAGCAGCAACAATCTCGCACAAGCGAAAATATAAAATTTGCAATTCTGCACAAGAAATCCACCAGCAAGCAGCATAAACCTTCTTGAAATGATGATTTTTATCTGAATAACTCCTTAGGTTGACATTTGCCTGCACTTTTTTAGCGAGGAGTCCATTTTGGGGAGGGGGGGAGGAGGAAGGAAGTGCCCCACAGTCTTCAACTTCCTGTTCCTGTCCAGCAGGCTCCTCCCAGTGCTTTGTCCATCTCCTGGTCACTTTTCATCTGGATCTGGAGCTGGAAGGATTACTTTTTGTGGATGCTCCTGGATATTTGGATTTGAGGCCTTTTTGACTTTCTTTGGATCACTTTTGGATTAGAAATTTTACAAGTAAGTTTGTTTGGGGCATTACAGTTGCTGCAACTACTATTTTGGAATTTTCGATTTTTGGGCTGTTTTGGGCCCTTTTGCCCAGGGGTACTCAGTGGTGGGTGGACTGAGTCTTTCTGTGGGGAGTCTTGAACTTAAACATCATGGAGGGCATGGATGGATTGGGATTGTGCAGATTTTTCAGTGATTTTCGTTTTTTGGGGCTGTACTTGTGGCCTTTTCACCAGGGGTATTGAGTCTAGCATGAGCCTAGTCTTTTTGTGGGGTGTCTTGAACTTAAACATCATGGAGGGCATGGATGGAATGGGATTGTGCTGATTTTGCAGTGTTTTTCGATTTTTGGGGGTGTTCATGGGGAGGGACAGGGCATGTGGCTGGGGGCCATTTTGAGTGCTGCTACAGGCCCTGGCCATGTGCTGGGAGGCAAGTGGCCATTTTGAATGCAGGCATTGTTGTTAGGCCTGCAACCATTTTGCCTACTTTTCAACCTTTATGCCCAGGGGTAGTGAGTCTTGCATGGGCCTAGTCTTTCTGTGGGGTGCCTTGAATTTAAACATCATGGAGGGCATGGATGGAATGGGTTTGTGCAGATTTTTCAGTGATTTTCGTTTTTGGGGGCTGTACTTGTGGCCTTTTCACTAGGGGTATTTGAGTCTAGCATGGGCCTAGTCTTTCTGTGGGGTGTCTTGAACTTAAACATCATGGAGGGCATGGATAGAATGGGATTGTGCTGATTTTGCAGTGTTTTTCGATTTTTGGGGGTGTTCATGGGGAGGGACAGGGCATGTGGCTGGGGGCCATTTTGAGTGCTGCTACAGGCCCTGGCCATGTGCTGGGAGGCAAGTGGCCATTTTGAATGTAGGCATTGTTGTTAGTCCTGCAACCATTTTGCCTACTTTTCAACCTTTATGCCCAGGGGTAGTGAGTCTTGCATGGGCCTAGTCTTTCTGTGGGGTGCCTTGAATTTAAACATCATGGAGGGCATGGATGGAATGGGATTGTGCAGATTTTTCAGTGATTTTCGTTTTTGGGGGCTGTACTTGTGGCCTTTTCACTAGGGGTATTTGAGTCTAGCATGGGCCTAGTCTTTCTGTGGGGTGTCTTGAACTTAAACATCATGGATCGAATGGGATTGTGCTGATTTTTCAGTGATTTTCGTTTTTTGGGGCTGTACTTGTGGCCTTTTCACCAGGGGTATTGAGTCTTGCATGGGCCTAGTCTTTCTGTGGGGTGTCTTGAACTTAAACATCATGGAGGGCATGGATGGAATAGGATTGTGCTGATTTTGCAGCGGTTTTTTTCGATTTTTTTGGGGTGTATAACTGAACTGATGTTCCTCTGTCTTCCATTGTTTTTAGGTGCACAAGACAGAGAACCACCAGTGCCAGGAAGAAGTCCTGCAGCGGTGTGTGTGTGCAGCATAACGTCACGCGACGTCACGTCTGGCCTCAGACAACTCTACAATTCGTGCAACTGCGGCCTGCTGTCTGACCTGCTCTGAAGAAGATGGCCCCAAAAAAAGGTCTCCGTAGCTCCTCTAGCAAGAAAGTTGCTAGTAAGGAGCAGAAGAAGCAAGTTACCAAGGAGGCTGGTGTGCCAACCGCCATGTTTTTTGGGAGCAAAAAAAAAAGTACGCCTGCAGCAGCAGGATCTGCTGGGGACCAAGCTGGGAGCAGCACCCCCGCTCCATTGGGTTCAGTGCCTCCACCACCACGCCAACTTAAGTCCAAGCCCTTGAGTGCTGCAGAGGCAGCCAGTATAGTTGTCCAATCACCATCGACCAGTGATGTTGGCTCATCGCAAGAAAGTAGCAGCAATGTCCCTGAATCAACACAGGTTGTTGTAACTCATCTGACAAGTGTGGAACAACCACAGCCGCAACAACAACATGTGGAAGTAGTACAAGCCCAAGTACATGTGGAAGGAGAGGCAGCGCAAGGAGATGCGCAAGCAGAGGTGCATGGAGGGTCACAAGTGCCCACAATAGTTGTTCCTCCCGAAATAGGGGCACATCAGGAAATTGACAATCAGACCGAGGTATCATTTGAGGAAGCCACTCCTCCTGATGATCATTCACTGTCTTCCACATCCCTAGCAAGGAAAAGATCAAGGGGGGTGTCTACATCTTCTTCAAGCTCACCTCCTACTGATGATCTGGATGACGAATGGGTACCACCACTACCACCACGGCAGCCTGAGAGTGAGGCACACCATGATCTGACAAAGATACCTAAGCGTAAAAGGAAGGTCGTCGAAAAACTCATAGCTATGGAGTGTGGTGAGGCTCAACAAGAAGGGATGCATACTGCTGCTGATGAAGCCCTTCACGACGACGATCCAGTCATCACAATGGTCACTGCAGCCCCAGCAGGCATGCAGCAAAGAGACATTTTGACCCTATCCCGAGAAGCTGCTGAGCGTGATGATGATGTCGACGAGGAGTCAATAGAAACACAACAATCATTGGATTTGGAGTTAACTAGTACACCAACACCTACCGCTTCCATATTTCTTCCTCGCAAGAAGGGACTTCCATCCACCTCGACCTCAATTAGTGGTGGTGAAAGTGCAAAACGTACTGAAGTTCGGCAATCCACATCCTCCACTTCATCTGGCATTAGCAGCAGGACCACCACCACCAGTATCGCCGCCTCCTCCGGCCCCCAAAGACATTTCAAGTCTCCAGTTTGGGACTTCTTTAGTGTTTGCCCAAAAAAGGAAAACTTAGCCATTTGTAGCATTTGTAAGCTTCGAGTTAGTCGTGGTAAGTTTGGTACCAACTATGGTACCGGAGGCCAGAGAGGTCATCTTAGGAGAACGCACGCTTTCCAATGGTTTGCGCACCTAGATGCGGTCAAGGAAGCCCGAATTGCACGTAATGAAAACGTTGATTTTTCATCTGATGATGACGAGGAGGAAGAAGGCGATTCAAACACTTCACTTACACCCAGTACCCCTGTCAGCAGCACACCCCATGTGAGCCACACTAAGAGTGTGGGAGAGAGTGAGACATCAATGCGGAAAAGTTCATCAGCGAGCGTAACTGGGTCGAAGATATCATCATCCCGTAAATCCTTGGTCCAGGGCAACATTAAAAAGATGTTGTTTACAGAAGCGCAATATGAACGCAACCACCTACTGACGCGTCTGTATAACACTAAGCTGGCTAAAATGCTAGCTCTGGACCTTCTCCCTTTTTCTTTTGTAGAAGGGGTTGGTTTTCTAGAATTAGTGGCAGCGCTCTGCCCTAAATGGAAGGTTCCTAGCCGGTTCTATTTTGCCCGAGTTGCGGTTCCAGCACTACATGAAGATGTTCTGAAGGTGATTGGGGCAGCTTTGCAGAAGAGTGCTGTTCACACTATACATCTGACAACAGACATGTGGACCAGTGGCGCAGGCGCTGATTACATGTGCATCACTGCACACTGGGTCTCTTTTTCAGGGGCTAAAGCAAAGCTAAACTCAGGTGTTGACGCGGACATTGTTTTTAAAGCTGCTCGGAAACATGCAACACTAGCCATGTTTGGTTTGGAGAAACGTCACACAGCAGAAAACATTTTGGAGGTCTTTAACACAAAGGTCCTTAACTGGCTGTCCCCAAAAAAACGCCAGGTTGGTTATGTTTCCACGGACAATGGCGCCAATATAGTTAAGGCCATGAAGGATGGTTACTATTTCAGAGTGCCGTGTTTGGCGTACTGTATAAACCTGGTTGTCCAAAAATTCTTGGGTAATAAAGCCAGTGCAGCGTACAGAGTATTGGACACCTGCCGAAAAATGTGCAACCATTTCAGCCATTCTTTTAAGGCCCGGAAGCAGCTGAGGACCCTGCTATATCAACGTCAATTGCCAGTGAAAGCACTCATCCAGGAGGTGGTAACACGTTGGAACTCAACCTTCTACATGCTTGAGCGTCTGTATGAGCAGTATACGGTACTCAATCAATATTTCTTTACAGAGGGTACAGAGGACCTGAGGATGGGTGCGGCGCAATGGAACATAGTTCAAAGCCTGACACGCATGCTTCGTCCTTTTGAGTTCTTCACGCGTGCAGTCAGCAAGGAGGACTGTAATTTGGGAAAAGCTATCCCATTGTTGTACATGCTGGAGGACCAACTGAAGGAGGTGTGTTCTGTATTTGAAAAAGATGTAAAAAACCAAGACTCTTTTGTTCTGGCTGCAAAATTATTAGAGCTCCTACAAGGTGATGAACGTCTTAAAAAGATCCACTCAGAAGAGCATTACATTTGTGCTACTATTCTGGATCCACGCTACAAAAAGGCGCTGGCAGGCCAAGCATTCTTTCCTTTTGATGATGAACATGTTCCAAAGTACAAACATTGGCTAGCCTTGTCAGCCAAGAGGTTTGAAAGAGAATGGCTGGAAATTGAAGGAAATGACAGTACATCAGCAGGCCATCCCCAGTCAAAACAATCCACTTCTGCACCTGTGGCTGTGGCACAAGTGACCTCTCAGCCGTTAAAGACACCGGCAACCGGATCATCTGCACCAGACACAACAGAAACATTGGAGGCTGTAGAGGATTGGCTAGCTCTGCGTGGGTTTGGTTCTCAAAAGGTCAGAGGCACAGCAAGAGCTAAGCAAAGTGGAGGAACCTTGGATGAGGACCTTGAGTCGATGGTGAAGGACTATCTGAATGACTCAACAGAGGTCTATGTTAATTCTGACCCATTGGCGTATTGGCATGGGAAAAAAGAATTGTGGCCACAGCTCACCAACCTGGCTTTAAACTACTTGTCTTGCCCACTCGCAAGCGTGTCTTCTGAACGTGTTTTCAGTGCTGCTGGTGGCATTGTAACTCCCAAACGGAGCCGCCTCTCGCCCAAAAATGTGGAGAGGTTAACAATGATCAAGATGAATCAGCACCTCATACCACCAGATTTCAGAGTACGAGAAAGCGCGCCGGATGAAGACGAGGTGGCCAGCAACATATATGAGGGAATTTCTACTCTGTCAGGTGACACTGAGCTCACCCTGCCTGAATTCGCAGAGTATGCTGACGAAGCCTTATTCTCATTCCTGGACCGTGATACCGAGCCCTGAAAATGAGACAACGAATCAATAACTTTCTTTTTCGTCCTTATTCACTTTTATTCCTGTGTGTCTGTCTTTCTTTGTTGTGCACAGTTAATATATTTCAAACTTTAATCAGATAATCACAAAAACAAGCCCATCAGCAGAACTGTCTTCACTGGTTTGCTAATTGATTTGACGTTGCCGCAGTCTGCATTCCTCAGGTTCAAAAGTTCAGAAGAACATGCTCCTCTATCCTCCTCCTCCAGACTCCTATTTCCATCAAACCAGAGGGCTGGTTTACGCCCAATGAAGAAAGACTCAGCACGTGTGGGGGTGTTGTTCTACCTCTTTGCAGGTGAGTTGACGGCGCTGGGGCCATTGCTGGGAAGCTCTAATACCGGATAAAAGTGGTTTGGACCAAATCCCAGGCGGAAATTTTTTTGTGTTTTTGATGACTTGCTTGCCTTTGAGGTGCTTTTAGGGGGGGTTCCGTCTGTTTGTGGGTGAGTTTCGTGGTCTGGGAGCACTGCTGGGACACTCTAATCTTGATTGCATTTGCTTTTCAGGAAATCCGTGGTGGCAACCCCGACTTATGGCCTAGCTACGCAGCGCGTTTGGACCGAAGGCCGAGAAATATTGCAAGTATGAGATTTTGCTTTTGGCCTGTTTGGGGGTGTTATGCTTCTTGGCGGGTGGGTTGACGGGTCTTGGGGCATTCCTGGGAAGGTCTAATACCGGGTAGAAGTGGTTGGGACAAAATCCAGGCCGATTTTTTTTTTGCTATTTCTGACATTTTGCTCAATGTAGCGTTTTCGGGGGCCTGTTTGGGGGGCTTCCTGGTGTTTGTGGGTGGGTTTCGGGGTCTGGGCGCACTGCTGGCTATATATACTTTACTTTGCAAGAGGTTTGAAGCAAATCCATGGTGGCAGAGGGGAGTTAGGGCCTAGCTGCAGAGCGCGCACGGAGTGATTTGGGAAATTTGGGAAAAACTGACAGTCCCCATTTTTGTACTTTTGCTCTTTGGCTGTTTGGGGGTCTTCTACTCGTTTTCTCCTGGGTTGACAGCGCTGGGGCCATTGCTGGGAAGCTCTAATACCGGATAAAAGTGGTTTGGACCAAATCCCAGGCGGAATTTTTTTTGTGTTTTTGATGACTTGCTTGCCTTTGAGGTGCTTTTAGGGGGGGTTCAATCTGTTTGTGGGTGAGTTTCGTGGTCTGGGAGCACTGCTGGGACACTCTAATCTTGATTGCATTTGCTTTTCAGGAAATCCGTGGTGGCAACCCCGACTTATGGCCTAGCTACGCAGCGCGTTTGGACCGAAGGCCGAGAAATATGGCAAGTATGAGATTATGCTTTTGGCCTGTTTGGGGGTGTTATGCTTCTTGGCGGGTGGGTTGGCGGGTCTTGGGGCATTCCTGGGAAGGTCTAATACCGGGTAGAAGTGGTTGGGACAAAATCCAGGCCGATTTTTTTTGTGCTATTTCTGACATTTTGCTCAATGTAGCGTTTTCGGGGGCCTGTTTGGGGGGCTTCCTGGTGTTTGTGGGTGGGTTTCGGGGTCTGGGCGCACTGCTGGCTATATATACTTTACTTTGCAAGAGGTTTGAAGCAAATCCATGGTGGCAGAGGGGAGTTAGGGCCTAGCTGCAGAGCGCGCGCGGAGTGATTTGGGAAATTTGGGAAAAACTGACTAAGTCCCCATTTTTGTACTTTTGCTCTTTGGCTGTTTGGGGGTCTTCTACTCGTTTTCTCCTGGGTTGACGGCGCTGGGGCCATTGCTGGGAAGCTCTAATACCGGATAAAAGTGGTTTGGACCAAATCCCAGGCGGAAATTTTTTTGTGTTTTTGATGACTTGCTTGCCTTTGAGGTGCTTTTAGGGGGGGTTCCGTCTGTTTGTGGGTGAGTTTCGTGGTCTGGGAGCACTGCTGGGACACTCTAATCTTGATTGCATTTGCTTTTCAGGAAATCCGTGGTGGCAACCCCGACTTATGGCCTAGCTACGCAGCACGTTTGGACCGAAGGCCGAGAAATATTGCAAGTATGAGATTTTGCTTTTGGCCTGTTTGGGGGTGTTATGCTTCTTGGCGGGTGGGTTGGCGGGTCTTGGGGCATTCCTGGGAAGGTCTAATACCGGGTAGAAGTGGTTGGGACAAAATCCAGGCCGATTTTTTTTTTGCTATTTCTGACATTTTGCTCAATGTAGCGTTTTCGGGGGCCTGTTTGGGGGGCTTCCTGGTGTTTGTGGGTGAGTTTCGGGGTCTGGGAGCAATGCTGGGACACTCTAATCTTGATTGCATTTGCTTTTCAGGAAATCCGTGGTGGCAACCCCGACTTATGGCCTAGCTACGCAGCGCGTTTGGACCGAAGGCCGAGAAATATTGCAAGTATGAGATTTTGCTTTTGGCCTGTTTGGGGTTGTTATGCTTCTTGGCGGGTGGGTTGGCCGGTCTTGGGGCATTCCTGGGAAGGTCTAATACCGGGTAGAAGTGGTTGGGACAAAATCCTCGCGGAAAAGCCTTTTGGCACTTTTTGTAACTTAGGGTTCATTAGGGTTAGCCCTAGCAGCAGGATTGCATGTGTTTTGGGGTGTTCTAGATTTTTGCAACTGAGTTATGGGGTCTTAGAGCACTCGTGAGAATGTGTAATTTTGGTTGAAAGTCATTTGAAGAAAATCCATGGTGGGAAAGGGGGGATTTGGCATAGTTAAAGAAAGCCTTTGCCACTATTCTTAACTTAGGGTTCGTTAGGGTTAGCAGTATTTCTATTGCATGTGTTTGGGTGGGGGGGGGGTTTCTAGTCTTGGAGCGATGCTGGCTATGGATACTTTTGCTTGGTTGCTTGCAAGTGGTTTGAATGCAATCCACGGTGGGTAAGGGGGTACTTGGGCCTACTTTTACTTTCAAAGTACGTTTTGTCACCAGTTTTCTGCTAGGCCTAGTTTTTTGAGATTTGATTGGGGGTCTTCTACATTTTTGCGACTGGCTTTAGTAAGGGTCTGGGTGGGAGCACTGCTGGGAAGATCTAATTTTGTTCTAAAACACAGTTTACAGGACACCTAGCTTGAGGGGAAAGATCCGCTACATTAATTTGCCCATACTTATTTATCCTTCAAAAGGTGACTCTGACAGAGTACGCACTTTCAAAAATATTGTACTGTCTACTAGGAAAATCAAAGTGTGACTTTTTGCACTACACAGCCTACATACCTTATATTTATTTATCAGTGGTGTTGTAATATTATATCACTTCCTGTTTTTCGTTGAATAATTACAGGCCGGGTTTCAGTCTGTGCAATGGGGAAAAAAGGATGGAGTCAGGCTTCACATTAGCGAGCCACAATTCAGCATCAGGCAGGCAGTGGACAGGGTGTCTTCTGGTCACCAACATCGATGGACGAAGCGTCGGCTGCAATGGAGGAGTGCCGCTAATAAGAGGATTTTTTTTCTGCAGGCAACTTACTTACCAAATTCAACAGGACAACTACAACAACATACAGATACAGTATCCTTTGTCTTTTTCTCTGATTGTGACTGCATTTCTTGGATCTCTCTCTGCTTCTAAATTGGTCCCTTAACACATCACTTAGTCCACTCCACTATCACATCTGCACCACACATAGTCATTTGTAAGTGCTCCTACGTAATTCGCAAGTCGCAGCACGCCCCAGCCCGTAGAGGACTGGGATGGCCCCAATGATGAAGCATGTCACCAAGGGGCAACCCTGGTGAGTGAGGGGACACCTAGAAAAAGAGCAATTTCTCCTTTTCTATCTACTATACCTTCCAGACCAACCCCATTGAGTGTTGTGAATGGATTTATAGTGACCAGCAAGGCTCTCAGGTATCTGGCAACAGAGACCTTATGTTGAAGATAGTTATCAATAATTCCACACACGCCCTGTACTGTCGCATTCTTTCTTCCACAGTTGTCGAAAGTACTACTTACTTTTCACTGACATGCATCCAGTAGTGCATGCACTTTCAAAGATTGATGGATAGGTTTGTACCCAAAGATTTGTTTATGTTCAATTGTTTGTCCATGCTGTGCTTTTTTTACAGGGTGTCTTCTGGTGGTGACCAACATCGATGGACGAAGCGTCGGCTGCAATGGAGGAGTGCCGCTAATAAGAGGATTTTTTTCTGCAGGCAACTTACTTACCAAATTCAACAGGACAACTACAACAACATACAGATACAGTATCCTTTGTCTTTTTCTCTGACTGTGACTGCATTTCTTGGATCTCTCTCTGCTTCTAAATTGGTCCCTTAACACATCACTTAGTCCACTCCACTATCACATCTGCACCACACATAGTCATTTGTAAGTGCTCCTACGTAATTCGCAAGGCGCAGCACGCCCCAGCCCGTAGAGGACTGGGATGGCCCCAATGATGAAGCATGTCACCAAGGGGCAACCCTGGTGAGTGAGGGGACACCTAGAAAAATAGCAATTTCTCCTTTTCTATCTACTATACCTTCCAGACCAACCCCATTGAGTGTTGTGAATGGATTTATAGTGACCAGCAAGGCTATCAGGTATCTGGCAACAGAGACCTTATGTTAAAGATAGTTATCAATAATTCCACACACGCCCTGTACTGTCGCATTCTTTCTTCCACAGTTGTCGAAAGTACTACTTACTTTTCACTGACATACATCCAGTAGTGCATGCACTTACAAAGATTGATGGATAGGTTTGTACCCAAAGATTTCTTTATGTTCACAATTGTTTGTCCATGCTGTGCTATTTTTTCTTGTCTCCCAAAACCTTTCCCAAAACCCCCCGTACCCATCCATTTTTCAAACCCTAACCCTCTTCCCCCGGGCTGTGTGGTTTTCATTGATGTGTGACTAAATTACAGCAATAAATCCACACACTTGCTGGGGAGGATAAGGTGATAGCAACAGACCCTCCCTAACCCCAACGATTGTTAAAAAGTAAAAAGCAAACATTCATCAGTTGTGCCAAAAAGTGCAGCAAGACAACAGCCTTCCCTGGAAAAAGGGGCATTTTTACTGTAGAGTACACAGTCATAAATTATTAAATTTTATACTGTTTTTTTCACATTTCTTTCTTCCTCCTAGACCAAATATTATATAGTAGTGAGTGGTGTATTCTAACATTATTAAATGTACTTTGTAGGTGGAACATCTGGAGACGGGGCCAGCGCGGAGGTGGTGGTGGCATTGGACGAGGAGGACAACTCTGGGGAGGAGGCGGTGCAAGTGCCGGACAAGGACATGCCTGTGAGGGTTCACACGGTGGTGGCGGGCAGAGGTAAGCTATACATTCCTTAGTCATTGAGATTGAAGACTGCAGAGTGTGCTTTCTGCACGGGTGTATTATAAAAAAAGCAGGTAGTAGCCACCTCTAAATGTACTTCGACTTAGCTGTGAAGTTTTTGGCGAGAAGAATCCCAATCAGATCTGAGGTGAACTTGATGGATGGGATGAACGAAAAGCGAAAGAAGGGTGTAAGTAAGTGTGGAGGCACGAGAAATGTAATGATGACTGGCAAAGAAGAATGATATGTGTTTGCTTGGTCCCCGAGGTGGCTGGGAAGGTAAGAAAATGGTATGGTGCATGGCTGGGTGAATGATGAAGCAAGGATGGGTGGAAGGAGAACAGCCTGGGTGGGTGAGACAGAAACTGTATGTGTGCATATACTTTGAATGGATGGATGCCTGGATCATTCATGGTACTATCTGACTCTTAGATAGCATATGTGTATCTAGAGAGAGTAGACGGTCACTGGATGAACTAAGTGTTACTTTGAAGAGCATGTAACACCGCACCCGCACGTCCGTTCCAGTGTAGGAAAGGCAAGGAAAAGAAGTTGTAACGTTGTCCAAATACTACCATGAATAGTAGCAGTAGTTTGTATTGCAACTGCAAGCACAGCATATATCCGGTTATTACGGTGGACACCTTCTACCTCTCTTAATAACTTTAGTTTAGTAGTAGTACGTCATTCATGTGTGGGGGTATCACTGTTCACTCAATAATAAGCAAAGCACCTAAAGTCATCCCATATGTCATCAAATACATCCCATGTGAAGTGATAGATAATCAGATAATTTAGCTTCTTCATTTTCCTTTTCTAATACTCATTTGCACTGTAGGGTGAAAGCTAAATTAATTAAGCAGTAGCCCTTTTAACAGAGTATTCTCAGTGCCACCCGTAATAGAAAAGTAAGAGCTTCACCACCTGCATGTACTGGACCGGTACAGTAACGCAAGTCTGTCTCACTCACCATGGTGTGCGTCTGTTTTTCTCGGGTGCAAGTTCACTGCGCTGGCATTATGCCGGCTTGCATACGATAGCGTACCAATTTTCCTAAACAAGAGAGAAGAAGAAGAATAAGAGTGGTGTACTGTCATAGTCGACTGTAATGGAAGTCCATAGTGCTCGTAGAATTTGTTCCTGAAACTCCCACTAATGTTAGAGCAAGGATGAAGAAGTCGGAGGTTACATAGATACTGTCCTCAATAGTTATGTACTGTGCTTTCAATTTGCTACTTGTACTGTGACAACTTTCTGCTCAATCATTTTGTGTTAATCTTAAGGAGCATTGGTTACAGACTATGTCTTTCTTTTTTCATGTAGTTGCTCCTTCCAAATCCAAGACACCATCAAGGAGGAAGGAGCTGGCTCGAATGGCCCGGCAAAGGAGGCTGGATGCCACTGTCGCTGAATATCGGCGGCTGGTGGCCCTGGAGGAGGAGGAGACGCAGTCTGGTACAACAACGTCCACTGGGACAGTTGCATCCTCCTCCGTGCGGGCTGCCAGCCAGCGCAGTGCTCCAGCGGTACGGAGCCGGGCTACCAAAGCCAAACGCCACCGCCGAGCAGCAAAGAAAGCAGCTGCCCCTCACAGGATTTGCAAGGCACACCGGCGCCGCTTATCCCTCAGACTGTCCTACCTGGAGCAGGAGGTTCATAACTATAAGAACGTGGTGGAGGGCCTCTGCTTCGAACTTGCCACCCTCCGCAAGGAGCATGATGCCCTGGCTGCTAATTCCAACAGCACCCTGCCATAGTGTCCCTTGCCCCTTTTTTAGAGACTTTTGGGGGGTGGTAATTGGGAGTTGGGATTTTTGGGGACTTTTGAAGGACAATCGTTGGGGTTAGGGAGGGTCTTGCGGGAGATTCTTTTGCTAGGGCTATAAAAATATACTTTTTGAAACTTTATCTGACCATACCTGTTTTTTACTGCTTTTGAGTCTGGTGGGTGGGGGTTTAACAGTAAGTTTGTTTTCCTGAATAGTCCTAGGACTTTAGTAGTACTACCGTCAATCCAATCTCTCGTCTCTCCTAATACTCCATTATACTACCTCCAACCAAACGCCTATCTTACCTGTAATTTATGTTTGCAAGTAGGGCTAGGCCCAGGGCTGGCTCCACGGGAAACAGCGAATAAGGTTGGCAATCCTGGGCGGATAAAATTTCCTCATAGCAGTGGTACTAGTGGTGTGACACAGTGGCAGTTGCATGCCTATGAAAAAAAAGAAAATGAAATCTGGTTTGTCCTCCTTAGCAATACAACGGTACAATAGAGAATATAGCAGGTGACAGAAGTACACTAGAACAGTGCCACATTGTAGCCTAACAAATGTTAAAGTATAACCAATTCGGTTGAAGTTCTTTGACATTAGCCATTGGTCTTTGTCAATCAGAGTAAGAATATATCCTCGGATTTCTTCACCAGCCTGTTGCTATCACCTTATCCTCCCCAGCAAGTGCACCACTTTTTCTCCTAACAGACAGAAGCTTGACTTCTAAGAACACGAGCAGGATCAAGTTCAAACCAGGTGAGAGCTCGGCTCGCCCACAAGAAATGTGTCCAATTAATCGTCAGCACTAAGCACTTTTCCATTTTCAGTTACACGTTCACTTTTATGACAAACTTGAATTTAATAAATGTGTTTACTTGTAATAAAGCTTTTAAACTTAAATAGACTCTGTGGTTTTTGGTCCTCCAGACTAGAGTGGATGAGCTAAAGGTTTTCGAATTTTTGCAAGCATGAGTCCGTGCCTCTGCCATCGGTGACTTTGGGAGCTAAATGACTCTGCCACACTATCTAGTCAGTAAGGAGATTGGGGGTTCAACTACAAAGTCTGTTATCACTGAGGTATGTGGAAAGTCTAACAGTTACAGCACCTATTATATATATTTTTTATTTTTTTATTTTTATTGATGTTGACAGGGTGACAGAAAAAAAGCAAGAAAGCAAAAATCAGCAAACATTCGTAAGACAATCATAAATTGTTTACAAAAAGGAAGCTAGCGAAATTAAATATTTAAAAAAAAAAAAAAAACAGATTAGTTATGGTGTGTGGTCATCTTAATTAAAGTTGCAGTTACATTTTTAATACATGAGAGTTTCACATTTCAACAGTATGAAAACAAATTCCTGATTTTAATCTATGAAGCTACCCCAGATTCTATCGAATTTTTTTAAAGATCGTGCTCCCCTGAGATTAGCTAGAGCCAGTTCCATAGCATGTACCTCTGTTACCAATGTCCACCACTTCCAGACCGTCGGAGTATCTAGATCTATCCAAGCCCTAGCTAAAGTTAATTTAGCACATGAAAACAATATAGTCGTTAAAGGAGATAGTGGAGATGTAGATAAATTAAAATCTATCAGAACCGAAGCGGCCGTGATGGTGGGCAGTGGGATATTTTTTATTCTTAAAACCCTCAGTATATCATCCCAAAAGCTCTTAAGTTTGGGGCATGAGTACAAGATATGAACTAGATTAGCTGCTACAGCCGAACATTTGGGACATTTGGTACGGCTACTAAAAGTAGGGTTCGAAGACCATCTAGCGATCCTTTCAGGTGTGTAGTAGAGCATACAAGTCGTTCGATATTGTTGGAGCCTAAGGCTAGATGAGCGTACCAGTTTATTAATGTTAGTAAGAGAGTTCTCTATCTGCTTGGGCGTAACATTTAGATTTAATTGTATGCTCCATTTCAAAGCCAGTTTGTCATTATCATTTGTTTTGAATGTGCTGAATATTCGATAAGCTTCACTGATAGTGGATTTGTTCCTATTTGTATAAAGACATGCCCATATATCGCATTCAGACAAAGTTTGTATCTTTTTTTTATTAATCAAATAATCGTGGATTTGCATATATTTAAATCTTGAAGTTTCAGGTAAATCATATATTTGTTTAAGCATGTTAAAATCTAGAAACCCTTGCCCGCCATATAAGTCCATTAAAATATTAATCCCTGAAGAAGCCCAGCTGTTGATGGTGGAATCTGTAAATATAGCCGGGAGACCTGGGTTGCCCCACAATGGTAATTTTGGGTGGAAAAAAGTTGTTTTACAAAATTTTAATATGTTTTCCCATATTTTAATGATATCTCTAGCAGTCTTAAATCTTACCCTTTTGTAGTAATTTGGGTCGTTGATTCTGAACAAAAAGGATAATGAGTCTTGTTTTAGCATAAAATAATGAAAAAAAAGTGTACTACCCCCATGCAGTAAAGAGCGTATGCGTGTAATAAATGAAGACCAAAAATATAGTTTGAAGTCTGGGGCATTCAACCCTCCCTTATTTATATTGTTTTTCAGCATTTTTAGTGACCTTCTGACTTTTTTGTAACCCCAAATAAAGCTACTAAAAATCCCATCTAAATGTTGGAAGAATTTATTATTTAATGCCAGTGGAATCGATCGGAATAAATAAACATATTTAGGGAGTATTTTCATTTTTATAAGGTTTATCCTGCTAATCATATTCAAAGGGAGTTTGTTCCATTTTTTCAATATGAGAGTAGTCTTTTTAGTCAAGTCATTATAGTTTATCTTATTGATGTCTTGTATTCTGGCTGTTAGTTTCACCCCTAAATAAGTGGCCTCTTTACATATCTCAGGAATAGGTGCGGTAGGAGAATAATTGGCTATAACTTGCGTCTTCTGCTGGTTAAGCTTATAGCCTGACACCTTCCCAAATTTCTCAGCCTCAATATATATCCCCTTCAATGCCTTGGCCACATCTGTGGTGTATACTGCAATGTCGTCAGCGTAAGCTGTCATTTTCAGTTCCTGTGAACTGGAGCTAAATGGAGCAATCAATATTTGGGAGTTAAGGGCAGATAAGAAAGGTTCCAGTGTAAGAGCAAATAAAAGGGGAGAAAGAGGGCACCCCTGCCGGGTCCCCCGCTTTATTGGGAATTCTGATGAGGTCAGGCCCCCATAACTAATACAGGCGGTAGGTTTATCATAGAGCGCTTTTATACCCTTTAAGAAGCTGCCCCCAAAGCCCATTTTAGACAGTACGCACCAGAGATAAGTCCACCCCACCCGGTCGAAAGCCTTTTCAGCATCTAATAGTATCATACCGAGTGGGGTGGATTCAATCTCCGCAATATCAAATGCCGTTATTGCCATATTTACGTGTATCGTTGTGTCTCTCCCTGAGATAAAGCCGTGTTGTTGCGGGTTTACAATTCTAGGCATGTGTGGGGCAAGTCTGTGTGCGATGATCTTGGCGAATATTTTGGCATCCGTATTTATTAGAGAGATGGGTCGATATGACCCTCTCTCCTCTTTAGGCTTCCCTTTTTAAAAAAAAAAAATTATTTTGGTCCGGTTCCAGGATTTAGGGGTTGTTCCATTTATTCCGATTGATTGAATTACTTCTAAAAGAAGTGGTTCTAGTTCTAGTCTACAGATTTTATACAGTTCTAGAGGTATCGAATCTTCCCCTGCCGCTTTTCCTGCTGGTAATGTATTGATAGCCTGTTGAAGTTCGATCAGTTGTATGTCGTTGGAGAGTGCATCCAAACCTAATAAATTCTCTGTGTTTACTGTGTAGTCGTTCAAATATTCCTTAATTTGATCTATATTTACGGGGCTGTCCGGGGTATATAAGTTTTCGTAATATGATGCAAATTGGTCTAGTATGTCTTGTGGTCGGTTATATATCTTGTTCCCCAGTCCTCGAATGTTAGGAATTAGTGTGTCAGCTCTTTTTTCCGCCACCTTGTAGGCTAAAATTCTACCAATCTTGTCTCCACCCTCATATTGGGCAAATTTAAATTTCTGGATCCTTGCACTGTTTTTACGAATAAGATTGGCTTTTATATCATTTTTCAGTGCGCTAAGTTTTATGTTAATTTCCATTGCCGATGGAGAATTGATCTGTAAAGCTTTAGCTAATAAGTCTTCTTGGTTGGTTATGTTCTCTAGTACTGTAATCTTATGTTGCTTTTGTTCTGCGTTTTGCCTAAAAACATACGCCTGGGTAAAGCCCCTAATGCTTGCCTTGCAAGCATCCCAAACCATACAGCACCCGGTTGAATTCCTATTGATGTTAATAAATTCATTTATATGAGTCTTAAGTTGTGTCACATAAGTAGTGTCTGAAATTAGATATCTTGGAAAAGAAAATGGCCTAGGTGGTGTCCTGGTACTTTGTGTATTAAATGTCAATATTAGCGCGTTATGGTCAGATGTGATCCGGGGACAGAGGATCAAATAACCTGTCCGTAATAAATTATCGCTCACTAGAGCCATGTCTAATCTGCTACACATCTTATGGGGAGCAGAATAGTACGTATATCCTGGTAGGGTTGGATATAAATACCTCCAAGCGTCTTTAATGTTATGTATCTGACATAAATCTAATATTGATGATCTAGTCCTATGCATCCTTTGATGTACGTGAGGTTTAGTTGTATCAATTTTGTAGTCTAGAATGCAATTAAAATCTCCCATTACAATTATCTCCCCCGCCCAATCCAGAAGTTTCACGTTTAGTTGGTCAAAATACTTTGGTTCGTCTACATTTGAGCCATAAACAGCACATAGGACATATTTAACGTTTGCATAGCTGATTTGCGCTATAGCCCATCTGCCGTCCTTATCGTGAGCAGTTTGGAGTACTTGTACCCTAAAACGTTTATCCTTAAGTATAGCCACTCCTCTCGTAGAATTCACAAAAGTGGAACAAACCAAAACATCATACCCTAATTGGTTTAGGATTTTCCTATCTTTCCAAATAATATGAGTTTCTGTTAATAAACAAAAATGGGGGTTATGTAGTTTCAGCTCTTCTGCTACTAAGGATCTTTTATTTTTGCTATTCAGCCCTGCCACGTTCCAAGCTAAACATTTTATAAAATGCATTTTAATGCCAGTGAAAATACTACGCTCCTCTTCAAATAACCATGTAAGAAAGCTAGTTCTCTAGAGCCTCTATAACACAAAATGATACCATCAGAAATCAGTAAAAGGTTGCAAACTTTATCGAATTGATTCCCCCTGTCATCCTGCCAACAGTTTTTACTATAACCCCCCCCCTTCCCTTCCCCTTGCCCCCAACCTGCGGAGAAGGGGCCCCACCCCCCTCCCATCCCCCTCCCCCTGGCTCTCTCCCCAGCCGGGGAAGAACCACCCTCCAGTAACTGCCGCCGTTGGTGAGGCAGCACGTATGGTGACACACCCATGAGTCTTCCCGCCCCCCCCACTTCCATAAGCAAACTTCATGATACAAACTGTAAAAATTTGCGTGAATTTTTCCCCCCCCCCCACACCTTTTTTTTTTGTTTTGTTTTTTCCCCTTCCCTTTCCCCCCCCCCCCCCCCCCCCCTCCACCCCCACGTGTGTATACCGTGTGTTTAACCCCCCTCGGCCTCCCTCATGTACCCTCATGTACCCAATTCATCAATAGTGACAATGCTGTTATATTGCGTTTTTAGCTCTGATTAGAGCTAATACTAGAGAGATAGTTCTCTGCCTCTTTTACATCGTTAAAGGAATACGTATGTCCGTTTCTTATAACCTTGAGGCGTGCGGGCTCTTGAAGAAATACCTGCCCTCCGTGATCTTTAATTGGGTCCATGAGTTTCCGGAGTTGCCACCTCCTTTCCATAGTATCCCTGCTAAGATCTGAGCGTGCAAAAAGCGATAGCTCTCCTACCGCAATCGGGGAGTTAGGGCGAGCTCTCTGCCAAACCGCTTGTCGTAGAAGGAAGTTGCCAAAATATATGAGAAAAGGGCGAGGGAATTGGTTTCCTTTATTCCTCTGGAACAGGGGCAAGCGATGGGCTCTCTGGATTTGCGAGTCCCAGTCCCAGTCCGCTAGGTCTGGGAAGGCCTTCTGAAATACCCCCACTATGTAAGCTCTGGGGTCCGCGCCCTCTGATCTCTCCGGGATACCAAAAAGTCGTAGATTGGATCGTCTTTGTCTATTCTCCAAATCTTCGACCTTTAGCTGCAGTGCCTTCAGCTGGTCATCGTGTTTTCCTACTGCTCCTTCAAGTTTGATGTTTATTTCCTCCACCTGAACCACACGTTCCTGCAGTTCTATGGTTTCTTGGGAAACCCCCCCCGATTTTGGTGGTAAGGTCCTGTAAGGAAGATTGCATCTTGTTGTTATCCTCCCTAAGCTGAAGGTAGTGTTCCTGTGCCTCTGCCCGCTGGTTGCTCAATTGTTTGCTCAGCGTGATAAGTATTTCGTCTAGAGAGGATGTACCAACTCCGGCTCTTTCTCTAGTTGGGTCGGTAGTTTGGGGGGTCGAGGGAGAATCCCCACATATCTCGGTTGTAGGAGAGGGGTTACCTGCTGCATGGTTGTGCAGTTGGGTAGATAAATGAGTAGATAAATGAGTAGTTGAATGTAGAGCGGTGGGGTCGATGTTCAAGTAGTTAGTGCTCGCCTCATCCGATAAGCTTGATTCCAACCCATTATAAGGCTCCTTCACCAGCTCTTGATCTTGGTCTTGGTCTTGGTCTTGGTCTTGGTCTTGGTCTTGGTCTTGGTCTTGATCTTGTTCCTGTACTTGTCCTTGAGGTTGTTGCCCTTCGGTCTGTTCCACCATGGGTAAGTTATCTAGATCAATTGGAGAGCTATTCCCCGGGGGTATCGTTACTGAAAGAGTGTCTGTAGGGCTCCCGCCAGATAGCCGCAGTGTCATAGTTTTAACCAGACCCTTTGTAACAATCCAGCTTCTTAGCGGGCTTTTTTCCAATGTGTGTTTTCTCAAGGGTGGGTTACTACCAGTCTTTAATTTTGGTCGTTTAGAGATAGCACCGCCCCTGTTGTTTTTCTTAACCTTCTGCTTGCCCTTTCCTTTATTTTTTGGGGTCTTGTCTTCTTCAGCTTCAGATTCCGCCTCCCAATCCTCGTAAGAATCAATCTCGTTATCTACGGGTAGCAGAATATGTGTTGGGTTCTCCTCCGTCTCCTCAGTCGCCTCAGGCACCTCAAGTTCGCCCCCATGGGCTTCTGTTAAATCCACCAGATTACTTGGATTAATGTCATTAGGGGGGGTATCTTTAGTATTATCTTAGAAGGTGACTTGGGACAGATTTTGTTTATTTTACTAACATCGGGCTCCATGATCAAATTCTGTACACTTAAGGAGTCGCTAGAGTCTGCGTCCCTACTTATTTCGGGGCTTAAATTTGACTCCGCACCTTGGTAGCATAGGGGCATTGTTATTCCTTCCGTCTGTTGTATCGGATTAGTGGAAGTATTCTTTAAGGCTTGTGGGGGTTGTAGGGCTATCTCTCCCGGTGCCCCCCTCAAAGCTGCTGCTGCTGATGCTTTAGCCCCCTTTCTGTCTGCCTTATTCTGCGGCCCAGCTGGAAAAACAGAAGGTCTCAGTACCTGTTTCGATGCGACGGTGCTGGTGCTGGTAGTCTTCCTCTCCCCCGCAGGAGCTGAAACAGGAGCTGAAGCAGGCGCTTGAGTAAAGGTGCACACAATCGCCTCATTGCTCCCATTGTTCTCTGACAACTCCAAAATCTGTGGGGGAGCGGCCGCTGCCGTCGCTATGGTTGGCGCCGTAACTTGGGGTGCATCAGCAATAGTAGCAGCGGTAGGAGCAGAGACGGGAAAGAAAGTTACCGGGGGTGCTGGCGCTGCCGCTGCTGTCGTCGTGGCCGCCGCTGCTGTGGCCACCGCCTGTTTGCTGTTCCGGGTCTGTCTCGGCGGCAACGGGTTAGGATTTTTAGGGGACATCCTCCGTAGCCAAAGGACACCGGCGCTCAGACGCTGACTGACTGCAAGACCCAACCAACCGATCCCGGAGCTGCCGACCCGTCCTCGTAGCAGCCGCTGCAGTAGTCGGGTGGTTACCGAGATAGAAAGCGCCGGCATCAGCTTGTCTCAAAATGTCAGAACCGGTCGTCTTCGAAGGGGGTCTCGAGAGTTCTTTAAGGCTCAAAGCTGAAGAAGGCGAAGATTAATCCATAAAGGTCGCTCTTTCTGCAAAGTTTAGTGAAGGAGAGCGGAGCTCACGGGTGTATCCACCAACGCGGATCCTCACTCCGCCATCTTGGATCCGCCAGCCCCCAAATCTGCACAAACAGAACTATGGACACTAAATAATGCATCGCTTAGCTTATCAATTATAATACAGCACCTATTATAATTGATAAGCTAAGCGATGCATTATTTAGTGTCCATAGTTCTGTTTGTGCAGATTTGTCCCTGCAACAGTAGTAGAATGGATTGTCCTCCTATCCAAACCAAAAGTAAAGTAGTATCTTATTCTTTCTTGGTGGTCATTCACCTTTTTATTGTTGGCAATGGTCAAAGCATAAACATTTAGAATACTTGAAAAGACATTATGGACAATCCCAGAGGACTGCACTCAGTGCATAGAGCTATTGCTGAGTAGAATGGGAGTCCAATGGAAATGCCAAATGTGCAATCTTAGTTAGCTACACAGACAGACTAATAAGAATAATCTAGTAATACCACACGGAGTCATAGTCGAGGCAGGATAAGAATTTAGATCCTGTCTACAAGAAGATCAAAGACGATTTAGAAAAAATCGAAAGAGGAACGCTAGGAAAAAATAAGTACTCTATATTAAAATTAAAACTTACTGGGGCCAGCAAAGGAGCCCTCGCCTGCCCGGTCCTGGCCTGCATCGTCAACAGCACCCTCCTCCTCCTCCTCCTGTGTCCTCCTCTTGCCCCTGGGGGAAGCTGATGTACAACATGAAAGAAAGAAAAACAGAAAACATGGATGATATTTCTCAACCAAATCAAACATTTCAAAAGAACTAACAAAGTAACAAAATATTTTTGCGAAATAGCAAATAGGGAACGACTCCACGGGATATATTATTGACCAATCTCATGTGGTCGACTACGTCATTACTTTAGTATTGCTTGATTTGCGGACCGTCGAATTGGAAACTACCCTATGTAACTCACTAAACAAAGTACTAAACAGGTTTGCCTAGGATTGGCAGGCAGCAGTCCGCAGCACGCAAAGTGACAGCCAAAGTCCATCGTGATTGAAGATCAGCGACAACACTAAAGTTTCCTACTACATTAACCAGTCATTAAAATACACAAACTATTAATCCACCACCACTATTTCTTCTTATCGCCATGTGTACAAAGGAAGGACTGGACTTGAGTCTGTAGGGGCTGATTTAGAAGGCCCTTGCGGCTCTTTTGCTCCATTGTTGCGTGACTTTTGTGACGCGGCGACAGCACAAAAGAGGCGCAATGGTGCGGCGTAGATTAACAACGTGACGCATATGGGAGATGCATCACGTTGTAAAGCCCTGCGCCAATAGGGGGCGTTCCGGCGCAAGGGAGGGCGTTCCTGCGCAGGAACGCATCCTAAAAGTGGCTGAGGGAAATCTACAAGATTTCAATCAGTCACTTTGAGGACAATGATGCGTGACTCAAACCCTGCGCCTGCTTGAAGCACACGTACGGCTTGACGCAGCATTGGGGAGATAGGGCACCCCAGAGCATTGATGGAGCTGCACCATCGTTGCGACGCAACTCCAGCAATGCGCCGCCTTTACGGCACAGATGCGTAACGCTTTGGTGACGTTTTGGGCCCATGGTGCGCCGCATTGTAAATACGGCGCACCATGGGTGATGGTGGCGTGACGCACAATTACTGGCGCATCCCTGCTACTTTGCAGGGATGCGCCGGTAATTAAAAATCTGAACCTTAGGGTGTAGCATTATGCAGTTCTTTAAACTACACTCATACATAATTTCACAGGCCAATGAAATTAACACAAAATCTAAAACAAATAAGCATAGTAGCAACACTACTGAGAAGAAGGAGAGCAGTGTACCTGAAATGCACAGAAGATTTTGAAATATAATTTACCTACAATGTAATGAGCAGCATTATTGCTCTTGGTAAAAAACAAAAATTTGCAATATAATAACACAGCAGGAGAAAACATAGTAGTAAAGACATAGCTACTACTACTCACCAAGCCCGGGGATCTCAAGGCCAAGGAGGTCGAGCAGATCTTGCTCACGGGTCAGGACATCCGTCCAGCGGTGGGTGGCCTGGTTGTAGGTGCGCCAGACCCGAGAGTGGTGGTAAATGGCCTGGCACACCTTCTCCCACCGCTTCCGGCGCTCCCGGGCCCCGTACCCGGCACTGATCTTGCCGCCTCCCATGATGGTCCTGGGGAGGCGGCGCTGAACATAAAAAACGAGTTGGCCCACTTCCTCCGGGGTAAAGATCTCCCGTGGCATCACTAGCTCCCCCCTCAAACGCCCGCACGGGAGCCGGACACGGGGTGCGGGACCCTTCCCCTTCTCGGGATGCTTCCCGGCTCCCTTCACCATGGTCTGGGCGGAAAGGAATAAAGAAAATAGAATAGGGAAGAGAAGAAAAGAAAAGAGTTTACAAAAGTAGTTTAAAATTAACCAAAAGTAGCAGTAAACACAAAAATATAGGGCTAGAAAAATAGAGGGATAGATAATAAGTAAAATAGATTAAAAAAAACTTCAAACAAGCAAAGGATGGCAGAGATTGACAGAGGATACAAAGACCATGCCCAGAACCATAGCAATGAATGAGAAACAAGATGGCCGCGCCCGTTCACGTCCGCGCGGGTAAGTTCGCGCAAGATTTTCCTTGCGAACACGCGCGAAACTGTACTGGCAAGCCGCAGACTTTGCGAGATTACACTTCGCGCCCGGAAACGGAAATACGTCAGGCAAACAAGATGGCTGCGCCCTTGAACGACCGCGAGGGTAACTTCGCGCCTTGCGCTACGAGCGGCTCGCAAAAACGCACAAAACCTTGCCAACTAACACGCCGCAAAAAAAACAAATTGCATATTCGCACAAATTTGCGGCTTCCGAATCCGATCTTGCGCGTGTTCGCGCCCCGCGAACCCCGCGAAATTGCAGAAAAACGAGTTTTTCAAAACTGAAAGCACTCGGCAGGGGCAAGAGTTCAAACTCCTCATTAGTAACAATTCCCTGTAGTGCTTCCTGACTGGGGCCCCTCCAGAATTCAGTTGCTAGTTGCAACAATTGTATGACCCTGCTCTGACCCTCACAGCAGGCTCATAGAATAGCTACAAGTAGGCCACAAAGGTCCTGGGGAAAAAAATGCACTGCAACAGAAAGCAAAATTACAGATAAGGAAGCAGGTGCCAGACTGGAATTTTAAAACAGTGACACATTAATAAACTAACCCCAAATTAATTCATCTCAGTTGAAGCAGGGCTGGTGTGCTTGCTTTTCCCCCCCATAATCTACAGTAATGATGAACCAGAGGGTGGCATTGATGTAACAGAGGGTTGCAGTGGTGAAACAGAGGGTGCTGGGAACCTGTGATGATGAACCAGACGTAGAAACAACATAATCGCGACCGTTGCGCGCCAAAATGTAAGTTCGCAATTGCGAACTGGTACGAAACCCTCGCGAACTGGCAGAAATCCTTGCGAACACAAAAAAAAAAATCCGCAAGAATTTGCGGATTTTGCGGATTGCGAGTTTGCAAATCCGCAAAATTCGCGAACGCGAGATTCGCAAAATTCGCCCATGCTTATTCTTGAGCCACCCAAGATTGTCAGTTTCCGAGTGAGGTAACTGGGTGAGTTGTGGTGTATAGCCTTGTGTGTCATGCATGCGATTTTCAGGTGTATTCTAGCTTCTTATGGCAGCCAGTTCAAGGATTTTCGGTCGGGAGTGATGTGAGAGTGTTTTTTTGAGCCAGTGATGAGTCTCGCTGCAGCATTAATAGAGGCTCCTAGGGGTGCGGTTGTCGATGTAGGGAGGCCACAGAGGGCGATACTTCCATAATCTACTCGAGGGATAATTAGGGCTTGGACTGTAGTCCTGAAGTCATTGGCTGGAAGGAAGGGTTTCAGCTTCCTCAATGTGTTGATTTGGAAATTAGCTCCCTTCGTTGCAATGCTGATATGATGCTACATATTGAGATTGCAGTCGAGGGTTATGCCTAAAGATTTCGCTGAGTCCACAATGGTTGGTTGCACGTTGAATGCAGTGAGATGATTCAGCCAAGCCTGAGTGATGTGGACTTTGGTGGGAGGTGCTATTAGGAGGAATTCTGTTTTTAGAGCGCTAAGTTTGAGATGATTCTCTGCCAGCCAAGTCTGTGTGTTCCTAAGTGTTGTGTTGAGTAGTTTGATGTCTTCAGGGATGTGTATTTTAAGGTAGCGTTGGGTATCGTATGCATACATGTGATATTGCACATTAGATGCTTGAAGTAGTGCGGTGAGTGGTGCCATGACTAGGTTGAACAATGTTTGGGATAGGGAGGATCCTTGTGGAACACCTAGTGTTACTGGAACGGGTATGGACATAGTATTGTTAATCTTACATTTCTGAGTCCGATTATGTAGAAAGGAGGTAAACCACTTGAGTACTGTCCCTGATAGACCCATCCTGAGACTCAGCAGATCGAGTAAGTTCTAGTGTTTGACCGTATCAAAGGCTGATGAGGGATAGAGTAGGATGAGGAGGCAAGTACCGTTCTGATCAAGAATTTGAAGCGTGTCATCAATTATGTGTGTCACTGCTGATTCCGTACTGTGGCTTGATCGGAAGCCTGATTGGTGTGATTTGAGGAGGTCAAAGTGCTCGATGTGTTTTGTCAGTTGGATGTGTACACATTTTTCTAACAATTTAGCAAGGGTAGGGATATTGGAGATAGGGCGAAAGTTGTTCAGATCTGTGGGGTCTGCTGTGGGTTTCTTTAGTATGGGCGATACTTATCCCACTTTGAGGGAGTCCGGGATGCATCCTTGTTGAAGTGAGCTATTAATGATTTTGGTCCAGAGCGGGAGGAGCAGTGGGATTTAGTCTTTTACAGCGTTTGCGGGTAGAGGTGATTGGAGGGCTTCAATGTGCTGAGAATCTTGCCTATATATTTTTCCGAGTAAGTTTCGAAGGAAGATCATGTAGCATTGTTTTTTAGATTGAGGGGCGTTTTGCTGTGTGGGCTAGAGTGTAGGCTTAGATCAGTGAGGAGGTCTTTCTTGATGTTGTCTGTCTTTAGATTAAAGAAAGTGGCGAATTCTTCATAGGTTGGTAGTGTGCAAGAATTTTTTTGTAGTCGTTGAGGTTCATCCTTGGATTGAGTTTTGATAAGCTCAAACAGTTTTTTTGGTCGGTTTCTCGCTTGGTCAAGCTGGTGGCTAAAGCAATCTGCTTTCGAGCATTTGATTTTTCTAAAGTAAGCGTTTCTTTTTTTCTTTAGTGTTTTGAGGTGCATAGCCGAAGGGACTGATCTCCAATTGCGTTCCGCCAATCTCATAGCTCGTCTGTCTTCGTTAAGCAGCCTGTCGTACCATGGTTTAATGTTTTTAGAGGAAACTCTCTTTAATTGAAGGGGGGTACCCTCGTTGATAATGGAGGTCATCGACTTGAGGTAGTGGTCGGTGAGAACCTGTACGTCAGAGGCGCAGGTAGGAAAAGATTGTAGCTGGGAGAAGGTAATGAGTTGAGATTGAGTTTCTTCAGGTCTCGCTTCCAGATATTTGGTTTACCGGGTTAGATTTTACGTTTTCATTGATGAAGAATGTGATAATGTGGTGGTCATACCAGTAACAGGGTTGGATTGACTCGAGTTGAATGGAGTTGTCTTTGGAAATGATTTGATCCAGGATAGAGCCTTTATTGTGAGTAGGGCTGTTGCAAATTTGGGTGAGGTCTAGAGCGCTGAGGAAGTTTTTGAGACTAATGACCACAGAGTCGTTGTGATCGTTCCAGTGGTGATTGAAATCGGCAAGGAATATTTGTGTGTGTTGCCGTCCAGAATTCGTTGTGATCATGTCCATGAGGTGTTCAGTAAAGGTGAGGTTGTCCCCTGGTGGGTGGTAGATAATATGTAGGGAGCATACAGGATTGCCAACGCTGTTGATGTCGAGGCAGAAGTGTTCACAGGAGGAGAATATAGGGGATATGGCTCTAATTACTGAGAGGTTGCTCCAGTGAATACATGCGATTCCCCCCCCTGTCTTGCCACTCCTATCCAGTCTGATGAAGTGATAATTAGGGGGTACTAGAATGTCACTGAGTGGCGAGGAAGATTCTGTTAACCAGGTTTTGGTGAGTATGGTCAGGTCTAGGTCATGTGCGATAATGAGGTCGGCAATGTCTGATGCGTGTCTGGGGGCCGATCTACAGTTCAGGGGTGTGCATTTAAGCCGGGGAGTGACAAGGGAGGAGGAGGGGTCTAGAGTGAGTGTAACTTTTTTAAGATTATTGGCAACGATACCTCTGTCGTTTTGTGTGGAGGAACGGTGAGGGTTGGGGTGGATAGTAGAGATGGGAAGGTGTGTGGGGACTATGTGGGTCGTGAGAGTGGGATCATAAGAGTGCAGGAGGGAGCGTATGTCGTACACCAAGAGTGGATTGATGCAGAGGACGAGTGGCAGAATTACGGGAGGGAATTGAGGTCCAGTAAGGAGGATTATGTTTGTGTGGAAGTAGAGGAAGGGTAGTGGGCTTGTTGGGTGGGAGGGTTTTGGGGGGTGTGGGGTGCCTGGGTTGATTCGAGATCAACTCTTTGAAGGTTTGCAGTTCGTCTTAAATTTGGAGAAGAGTGTCCAAAGTGGTGTTTGGAATGGTAGTGGAGTTGGACTAAGGTGTGAGTTGAGGGGGTTTGGCTCGGTTCGGTGTGAGATCTGATGAAGGCGAGGAGGAAGAAGGGGGGGTGATGAGGAGAGGGTTAGGCATATCGTAGGCATGGATGTATGGGTAGTTGGAGTGATTGGTGGTGGGAGAAGGGGTGTGGTGGAAGTGTCCTGGAGTGTAGTATGCTCTGGTGTATGAGTTAGTGGAAATGTATGAGAGGGTGTAGCGTGTGTGATTAAGAGAGTTGTAGTTGCAGCTAACTGGGTAGTGGTTGCGTTTGGTAGGGAGCGTGGGAGGAGTAATAGGGGATGGGATATGTTCTAGAGGAGGGTTAGAGGGTGGTGGGACGATCATTGAGTGGTCGTGGTGGGGAGAGTTTTTATAAACCACCTGGTGAACACAAGGGTGTTGATTGGGATGGGAGGGTTCAGAGTTTGAGGTGACCAAGTGGAATAAGGAAGGACTAGAGGAAGAGAGAGTTAAGGTGGGAGAGCTGTTAGAGGGGAAGAGATCTCTGATTGGAACCGGTGGGGGAACAACTTGTATAGTTGGTGAATGAGTAGGTTCAGTACTGGGTTGGGGGAGGAAGAAGGTGTTGTTGTGAGGCTGGGCGGAGGTAGGGGGAAGGATGGTGACAGAGGAGGAGGGACTAGAGGTGTGGGGCTATGGTCGTTGTGGGGGATATAACAGATTGGGTAAGGGGTGAGTTTGTTGTTAGGGTCGTGCAAGTTGGAAGTATGTGAGGGTTAGGTGAAGAGCGGAGACGTGTGTTGCAGGGTAGGGTCGACTGGTTGAGGGAGGTGTAAGGCTCAGAGCTCTTTTGTGGCAGGAGGGTAAGGGGTGGGAGGGTGGAATAGGGGGTAGGAGTTGTGGTGTCTGGGGTGCTAGGTGTGAGGGTCTGTTGGGTGGCAGTCGGTGGGTTAGATACATGCTCTTTAATAATCGGGAAGATGTTATCAAATAGGTATAGACTACGGTCCGTGGACTGAATGAGAATAGTTCCATTGTTGTAAATGGTGATGGTTGCAGTCGCATGGAAGAGTTATGATGGTGCAGTGTAGATCATTAGACCATGTGCGGATTTCCTACTGGAGGAAATCGAGAATAAGACTAAGAAGGCTTTCCTCCATTGAGCTCTACGTTTAGTGTAGAAAATGATATCGGTGGTCGTGATCCCATTGTGTAGTGAGAAATATGGGTCAGCAAAGGGCGTTTCTGGGTGAGATTTTAAAAAGTTGTGCTTGAAGCGTTTGGCAGATTTTTTAGTGAATTTGGGGAGGTAAATGATTTTGTAGGTGTGAGTGACTGTATTCCATGCTTTGAGCTGTGGGGAGGTGAGGGGAGTGTGTTGTGGTGTGTGTTGTGGTGTAGGCTAGAGAGTCAAGGCTGGCTGGGGTAAGTGTTGAGTCGGGGCAAATGTAATAGGGATGTGGAAGTGGTTGAGTCAGTCTATAATATGGGCATTCCTGAATACCAGCAGGGACAGATTGAGCCAAAAGTGGGGGGATCTGGGGTCAGTGTTGAATAGGGGCTAATGTAATAGCGATATGAAAGTGGTTGAGTCAATCTAAAGTACGGGCATTCCTGAATACCAGCAGGGACAGGTTGAGCCAAAATAGGAGTGGAATGCACTGAGGTTATGATCTAATATGTACAGGAGGTGAGGTCGGTAGCTGAAGATGGCCGACTCCTTAGGAGAGCTACAGAATGGCTATGTAGTCCTCTGTTTGTTTCCATGAGATATGCGATAGAGTGTTGTCCTGTTTCGCTTCCTATCCTGGGGGTGAGGAGATAAGTCCTATTTCAGTTTGGATGATAAGGTCAAGAAGAAGAGGAGTCAAGTACTATTTCCGTTTTGGGGGGCACAGGTCAAAAACAAAGCTATTACCCTGCTTAGTACCGGTCAGTGGTTGGGGTTGTAGTTTATGAACCCAGCCATTTTGTGCCACTGCCAACGTGGAAAATGCTTAGTTACATAAAAGGGAGACATTCAAGAGAGGTAGTAAATAAACAAATCCAAAGGTACCTTTGTGCAGAGCGCTATGCCGTCTCTGGAGTTCGATTGAAACAAATAAAGACAAAGTTGCAGGTTACATCGTGCGACCCATTGGAAGTAGAGGGAGGTAGAGGGAAGTGCTGGTTCAGAACCTTGGCGCTGCGTGTATCATTCTTTGAATCATTACCTACGATGTGAGCGCTGAATGTGGAATCGACGCTTTTGTGCACAGCTACTCCCGAAGGGGCGGGGCCCCGCGGAGAGCCCGTTCCCATGCACATTTCCCGGTCTCGGAGTCCTCAGTCAGCCGAGGGCTCCAATCGCAAAGGCACCCCTGCTGCGGGGATGGATCTCACACCCCAGGGTCCTTTCAGTGATCACAATTAGGGGCTGTAGGGGTACATAAGATTCTCCTCTTGCCTGGCCTGTGTTATTGCATTGTTTGTGAAATATTCTCCTTGTGCCTGGCCTGTGCTATTAGCATTGTTTCCGTCAGATTCTCCCAACGCCTGGCCTTTGTTTTTTTTGTTGTTGTAAATTTATTTATTGGCATTTCAGAAAATAAACAGGAACAGAAGACATTGGCATCAAATAGTGACATTGGATAATGCATACATCGTTTGAGTATCAAAGCAAACCTTCAACAGATAACACCCATTGCATAAACACAGTAAGAGTGTAGACCATCATAGCATGGCAATGAAAGACCCACAGAGGTCAGAGCATCTCGGTCGTTGGACCCTACCCGGGGCCTGCACAGTCAATCCTCAAGTATGCAGCCTGTCCACATGGCGTATGGAGCGCTTGGTGTAGTTCCTCCTCGAAAGGAATTATGTGTCCCCAGTTAAAACCTCAACCCGTGTATATGTGTCTGCACCCTCCTCATCTGAAGTGTCCTGTGTGGGCCTCTTGTCTAGAAACAGTGACCAAACGTTCTTATGTCTGTTGCGTTGGGGCAACATTTCGATGTATAGTTCGGTTTGCGTGCTGCAATATATCATTTCGTTAGTCCATTGTGACAGTGTCAGTACAGGGCCTCGCACCCAAGAGAGCGCTACAACCTTCTGGCTAGGAGGAAGGCCATATCAACCAGCCTTCTACGATCCTTCTGGAGAGGTTTAGAGTAACCCAGAATAGCCAACAGGGGATCCGGAGACAGAGTTAAATCAGTGACCCTATTCACTTCCTCATATACCTTGCACCAAAAGGATGAGATCCCCGGGCAAGACCATGCCACATGTAGGAAATCCGCCACCCGCGCTCTACATCTATCACAGTGAGGGCTCTCTCGCAGACCGTATCTGTGAAGTCTTTCCGGGGTATAGTAAACCCTGTTTAGGAAGTTAAAATGTATCAACCTGTGACGGCCGGTGAGTGATATTCTCTTCGTGCTTGAGCAGCAGTATTGCCATTTCACGTCTGTCAGGTATATAGCCAAGTCGCTCTGCCATGCCAAGCGAGGTTTAGCATATTCCACCGTCCTTTCTGAGAGGGCAATGCGATACAGATTGGTTACCAATTTAGCGGGGGACTTAGCGTTAATAATGTAAGCTAATGCCGTAACCACCCGGGGCTCTGTCATATCCTCCCCTAGAAGTTCCTTAAGCGCATGCGTCACCCTGTGGAACTGAAAACACGGCAACAGCGGATGGGGAACGTCCCTCGTCTCAAACTCTTCCCATGAGCGTGCGGTGCCTTACGAGAAAAGATCCCCCATATTGTGTATATTCAATGAACCCATCGCAGCCAGCACCCCCTTGTCCCTACATGGGGCCAGCCAAGAGCACCAGGCGAGGGGAGCCTTCGGGGCATACAACAGGCTGCAAGCCTGTACGTCCATCATATGGCGCCAAGCGTGTGTGACCGTATTCAGCGAGTCTAGAATACCAGTACGGCGATCCCGAGGTCAGGACCACAACGCAGGGATGGGGACAGGGGCTGCAACAATAGATTCTATGCGTATATGCGCGATGTCCGCTGGCCATGGATCCAGTGGTAGGCATGCGCGCTTTGTGCAGCCCGATAATAAAGTTCCAGGTCCGGGGCATTCAGGCCGCCCTCTGCATACGGCCGAGTGAGAATTTTCCGTGCCACCCTGGGCTGTGTCCCGGCCCAAGCCAGACAAATCATTAACGAGTGGAGTTGCAGGAAAAATGAATTGGACAGCACCTTAGGAATATTGCTAAACAGGAACAGGAAGCGAGGTAATACCATAATTTTTATGAGAGACCTGTCCCATCAGTGACAATGGCGGAGCGATCCACTTTTCAATATCATCCTCCAGTTTGGAGATGACCACGCCGTAGTTATCCCTCAGTACTACCTCCGAGTCTGTATGCAGACGAATCCCTAGGTATCGCACCGCTTCAGTAGTCCACTGAAGTGGGTATTCCGGAACTACCCTCCTCGTAGCCGGTGTTAGTGGGAACATAATAGATTTGTTCCAATTCATATGGATACCCGAAAGAGATCTGAACAAGAGCACCTCGCGTAGCACCGCAGAAAGGTGCGTCTCCGGGTCCCGAACATATAAGAAGGTATTGTCCGCATACGTGGACACAATCAGATTGTATGTGGGGAATCGTATGCCCCTGTGCCTGTGGTATCCCCGTAGGGCGCATGAAAGAGGCTCGGCCGTGAGTGCATAAAGTATAGGGGATATTGAGCATCCTTGTCTCGTGCCCCGGCTGATTTGTATAGGGTCTGTGGTCAAAGTTCCAATCAGGATGCGGGCCGTGGGTGAAGTGTACAGTGTCGCTAAAAGCTGAAGGAACGGCGCACCCACACCCATTCGGCTTAAGACCTGTCTCATGAAAGGCCACTCGACTGAGTCGAAGGCCTTTTCGCTATCTAAAAATACTGCTACTGCAGGGACCTCCGGGCGCGTATGTTGGAGAGCTGCGAACACCGTCCTGAGATTATAATTGAGGTTGCTACTGGGCACGAAGCCTGCCTGTTCACGGGCAACCACCAAGTTAACCATGGGACTGAGACGGTTTGCTATCAACTTGGCGAATATCTTCACATCGACGTTCAGTAACGACAGCGGTCGGTACGAGGCGCAATCTCCCGGGGGTTTCCCCGGTTTAAGAATTGTAACTAGTATGTTCTCGCTCCTAGTGGGCGGCATTGCTCCGGAGTCCGCTATGTCCTCAAACAGCGAGAGCAACCGAGGTATCAAAAGATCCGCAAATGCCTTATAGAAGGAGACAGAGCCCATACGACTTCCTCTCGCTCGATCGGACGAACCAAAAATTCCCAGTGTAGGTTAGACAGCCAAGGCAGCTCAATGTGGGAAAGATAATCTAGTATGCATTCCTCCGGGGCGGGCCCTCGGGAGGCATACAGAGCTGTGTAATACTCACAGAGCTTTTCTGCTACCTGATCCTCAGAGAGCGGGTCGTCTGTCGGTGAGGACCTCATGTCCAGTATCACTACTCTGTTCCTCCATTGTTTGGCTATCTGCGCCGGAACCGACCCGGTGCGCTCCCCCCACCATAGGTTCTCACAATGGCATACTTTCCCAGGTGTTTTACTTCAGAGTCCACCTCTTTGTGAAATTCGCGCAGTGTTCGGGCAAGTTCCTGCGTGAGGGCATCACTACAGTCTGTTAGGTGCCGAGCCGCCAGCTCTTTAAGCTTTTTCTCCAGGGTCTCCAGCCGACCCCGGATCGATTTGAGCACCCCAGCATTTTTGGATTTGGCGACCCCCCTCATATATGCCTTAAAGGCCTCCCAGACTTATGGAATGAGTTGACTGTACCCACGTTGGTGTAAAAAAACAGCTCGATGTACGCGGCCAGCTCCTCCTTAAAGGAGTCGCCCAGCAGGGAATAAGGAGGGAAGCGCCAAGCAAATGGTGTAAGGCGCTTCTTAGGTGTGGAAATTGTCAACAACAGAGGTGAATGGTCCGTATATATGCGTGGCAATATCGTGCAACCCTGCACATGGTGAGTTATTTGAGTAGAGGCTAGCCAATAGTCAATCCTAGTGTGTATATTATGTGGTGCTGAGTAGTGAGTATAGCCTCCCTGAGTTGGGTATCAGTATCTCCACATGTCTCTCAGGTCCAGTTGTGTCATTGATGCCTCTAGCGCCCTAGCAGAAGCCGAGGGGCGTCTATCAGGGCCGTCCAATCTGTCTATATTGGGTTGTCTTGTCATATTAAAATCGCGCCCCCAAAGGACGTAGCCCCCCGAGCTCGCCAGAACCTTATCTGTCAGATCTGAATAAAAGGCAGGGTGGTCGTAGTTAGGGCAGTAGGTATTAACTATACAGATCTCCATGCCTTTCTCACAGCATTTCGAGATAGTGTACCGTCCCTCCCTGTCTGTCTCCAGTGGTGTCAACATCAGTAGGGTTAATCCACGTCAGAACCTCCCTAGCATGTGATGTGAATCCCGCGGTGTGTACATTACCCATTAAACCCCTGGATCATAATATAGGACTGCCTGGGAGGAGGTGCATCTCCTGTAAGTGCGCAACATCACCTCTATGTCTGGAATGATATTGTAGGACCTTCCTGACCTTACGATGGTCATTGAGACCTCTGACATTCCAGGTCATCAGCGTCAGTGTATTTGGGGGCTCCCTGATTGGTGTCATCTGTATGTAAGCGGCCGGTGTATGGGCCCCAGCGATGTGTCCTGGACGTATACGATCCCGCCATGCCTTGGCACATCTGTGCCAAAAAACAAAAACCACCAAACAACAGCACAGTGTCCCACCCCTGTTCAAGTGGCACTCGAAAGTGCTGCAACTCCCCTATCCTTCGCCCTCCCATGCCTGCCCTACCCCAAATAGCCTGCTGAAATCCCCCACCCCTGCAAGACCACACACTCTCCCCTCCACATCCCCCAATAACAGCAAACAAAAAATGTAGAAAAGTGTAATTCACGCGGGGACGTAGGTATCCAGCAGAAAAATCACAGTACAGTACTATGCCTAGTGACCACCCATCCCCGTCTCATATCAAGTATAGTTCGCGTGTAACAGCATCTTGCATATGTGTACCCCTGAACCAAGTCTGTGCCATGCACACTCCTACGGGACCATACATTCTGCAGTAGCTCTAACTCCTTTATCCACAGGGCCCCTCCTCCTCCATTGACTCATAATTAATATACTTGCACATAGCCCCACCTCATTGTGCGACTGTTTATCATAACTTTGTGACACAATGTACTTCAGGACCGTAACCCATTGAGAATCAGGCTGAACTTCACCCCTCCCATCCCCTCAACCCCCCCATCCCGCAACACAAAGCCATTTAAGGGCAACCTCAGGAAAAGGGCACACAAGGGCCAGATCATTCCACCTACTCTTTGGCACCACCGCCCCAGGACGTCCAACAGTCAGAACACATACTCAGCCACCCGCAGCTGTGCATCTTAGTTAGTCCTATTCATCCAGGGGGCTTCCCGCTGCTTCGTCCTGTAGCTCTCTGTTCAGGGAGGACCGCATGTCCTTGCACCATTCTCTGAGGGCCTTCTGGAGCGCCTTAGGGTCAGTGAAAATCATAGACTTCCCCTGTCTGTTGACCCGCAGTTTTGCAGGGTACAGCATCGCAGAGTCAGTTCCCAACTCACGCATCTGTCGTTTCAACGGTACAAACTGCCTCCTTGCTTCCTGAACTTTTGTTGTAAAATCCGGGAACAATGAGATCTCCGGACCCTCGTAATGTAGCGGCTGTTTCTCTCTGGCGAGCTTCAGCGCCACGTCACGTTCTCTGTAATCTAGCAACTTTGCAATTATAGGTCTATGAGGCACCCCAGGTTTCGGCCTCGAGCCCAGAGATCGGTGGGCCCTCTCAACCACAAACATTCCAGAGAAGGCTGTGTCCCCTAGTATCTTCTTCAGTAGGCTTTCCACAAACACCTCCATATTCCCCGTTTGCGTGGTTTCCGGGAGACCCGTACTACGGAGATTGCATCGCCCCTAAATCCTCCGTCTTGTCCTGTAAAATCACTCTGCCCAGTTGTTTGTGCTCCGAGTCCCGGGTCGTTTGTGCCTCTTCTACTTTCATCAGGCGACGTTTGGACATGTCTATTCGTTCCGCCTGTTTATCGAGACTCTCCGCCATGCGGTCTATTCGATAGGCGAGCACGTCCATCTTGGATCCCAAGGATGCAATCCCCCCCATGCAGGCTCTTCTCCATGGCGAGCAAAAGGCTGTGGATATCCTGCTGCGGGGGCTCTTCGATAGGTTCCAACTCTCCGAGGCCCTCTTCCCGGTGTGGTCTCGCCAGTCTTGGGCCTCTTCGGGTCAAACATCAGCTTAGGCTGGTTCCGGTCCGTCCGTCCCATCTTGTTGTCGCTGTGTGTCCCCCTATCACAGCGGGTATAGTCAGGGCCTTAGTGTCCAAGTGCCGGGGTTGCCGCAGCTCCCACCCCGTGGTAAGCCTTTGCGCAGAAATGTGGCGAGCACCGCAGGCAACCACACAGATACAGCGTGCCTTGTCCCTCGGGGGAGCTTGTAACTTTGCGGATCACCTGGGTTACAGCCACCACAACTTTTTAATCTGGCCCATCATTCGCCTCGCTCTAGACCCTTTTCAGTCTCTGCTAGGATACTCTCAAAGGCAGCAGTGCAGGGCCCCTTGGCGCCTCTGTGCCTGTGAGGAGAGGCGACCAGCTTCCCGCACTGTGTAGCCCCAGCTGTCGCACCCCTACGTGCCTCAACCCTGCTGGCAGCACTTCCAACCGTTTACTCTGGAGGCTGGGGGAGCCGATTAGGGTCTAGAGGGGCCTCCGCATCCCAATGTAGTCCTGCCTCCGCGCATAGCTGCTGTGTCCTTCTCCTCCGCCGTACTGCTCTATGGCCACCTCCCCCGCTGCACCTCCTCTCCTGCAGCGGGCACCTCTGCTCCTAATTGCCGTTGGGGTGTGGTAAATAAAATTACCGGGACTATTTTTCTGGGCATTAAATAACAATAAAGATAGCTCAATAAAATGAGAGGCAGAGTCCGTGGTATCTGAGTCTTACGGGCTTTAATTAAGTGGCTCGAGCCAATGGACATCGGGTTCCATCACCACTGAGGTTCAGGAAGGGATATTCAACATTTCATTAACATCATACAATATATATAGTAAAACTGTACAGTTGCATTGAATACAGTAGGCGTAACAAGTAAAAAGAAAAGATAAGAACATATGGGCGTAAAAGAAGGCGTGCACAGGGCGTGCACGGAGGTGTGTGATGTAGACGTCACAGAAGTGTCATAAGTGGGTGGACACATGGAGGGGGTTACATGGGCATCTGGAACCTTTAACCTACTTGTGCGCGCAAAACTGATCATGACGTGTGACTGAGGAGAGCTGGGGGGCGCTGACTTCTAACATGAGTAGAGGAGACTGAAGTCTGGGATGTCAGAACGACCTGTACCTATAGCATATCTGATATCTTGTGTTTGGAGTACATGTTGCTTGATTCTAAAGGCCATCAGGGCAAAGGCTGCTTGTCACTAAAGACTAGTGTATGCATATATTTCTTTATGTATTGCATGGGGCTGTGAGTCTTCTATGGAAACTGGTTCAGTAAATCACTTGCATGGAGACAGAAAGACTAGACTATATCTTTTGCAGGCAGGATATGTTTATCCTGTTCGTTAGCTAGGAATGTGGATCCGAGGAGCTGAACAGATAACTGTAGGCATAACACCATCTTGGCAGGCAGGCCGGGCTGAGCCGGGCACCGCGTTGCTTGGCAGGAAGTAAGGGAAGGGTCAGGGATGCAGGCGGGGCTGCATCTTTCGGAGTGTTTCAGGAGGCTTGAGGCCTGGATTTGTGTCCGGGCCCTGTGGAGCCTTAGAAACGAGTGCATCTCGATAATTTAACGTGCAGCATGTAAACACGCTGGCAACATAGGCCTAGAAGCCTAATTCACGTTGCTTTCACGGAGGACTGGATAACTGACATGTTAACGTTGGACGCAAATGCAAATGCGTCTTTATTTTCGGCCATGGAGGGAAAATGCATGGAGGTCATGCACATATACTATACAATGGGATACACGTAGGGGACACATAGCAGGGCAAAATTAAATTTTCCTCAGGGGGAAGGGGGCCGAGGAGCCCCCCACAAGGGGGATCCCAGTCCAGCCCATCACCGGGGCACAGTACACCGTGGGGGCCTCTCCCGGCCGCACACACTGCCCCCCTCCGGCTCTGTGTTGGCTCTCACGGCCCGGGCCCAGTCCCCACTTGGGGCCGCTCTTTAGGCCCCACTGGGCCACGCTCACCTCCCCGCCTTGTTCCGCCATCTCCCCCGCCGCTCCTCGGAACTGCGCTCTACCCGGGCAGACGCGCGGTCTCCAACAGCAAGGGGGGCACTCGCACCTCACATTTCCTGCCGACCGTGGAATCGACCTCCGCCGCTACACAGCACACTCTGCCCCCCTCAGTCTCTGTGTTGGCTCTCACGGCCCGGGCCCAGTCCCCAGCGGGGGCCGCTCTTTAGGCCCCACTGGGCTGCCCTCACCTCCCCACCTGGTTTCGCCGTCTCCCGCGCCGCTCCTCGGGACCAAGCTCTACCCGGGCAGACTTGCGGTCTCCAGCGGCAAGGGGGGGCACTCGCTCCTTACTTTTCCAGCCGCTACACAGCACACTCTGCCCCCCGCAGTCACGGTGTTGGCACTCGCGGCCCCGGGCTCAGCCTCCGCGCCAGAGTCCACCTGAAGGCCTCACTGGTGCGTGCTCACCTCCCCGCCTGGTAGCGCCGCCTCCTGCACCGCTCCTCAGTCCACACACCACCCGGGCTGACTCATGATCTCAATAGGCGGGGTTATCGCTCTTCACGTTTCCCGCCAAACGCGGGATCGACAGCCGCTGCTGTACAGTGGCCTTGTCAGAGCATCCGCCCCTTGCAGTTAATTCCTCCGCTGCAGCTCCCGCTGCAGCCGGCGTCGCAGGCCCACGCGGCTCGCTCAGCGTGAAGGGGGGGCGGGATCCGGACCCATACCGTTCGTGGACCACAGCAGTCCTGGGGCTCGGTCCGTCTAGTCAGGGCAGCTGATAGTGGAATAGCACGCAGGATTGATGTAGGATAGTTACACGAGACGGGGGAGCTCACGGCTCAAGCAGCCATCTTGGTTGCGAGCTAGCTCCGCCCAGCCTGGCCTTTGTAATTGCATTGTTTGCGTCAGATTCTCCTCGTGCCTGGCCTGTGTTATTGCATTGTTTACATCAGATTCTCCTAGTGTCTTTCCTGTGTTATTGCATTGTTTGCGTCAGATTCTCCTCATGCCTGGCCTGTGTTATTGCATTTTGTACATCAGATTCTCCTAGTGTCTGGCCCGTGTTATTGCATTGTTTGCGTCAGATTCTCCCAACGCCTGGCTTGTGTTATTGCATTGTTTACATCAGATTCTCCTCGTGCCTGGCCTGTGATATTGCAGTGTTTACATCAGTTTCTCCTTGTGCCTGACCTGTGTTATTGCACTGTTTGAACCAGATTCTCCTAATGCCTGGCCTGTGTTATTGCATTGTTTGCATCATGTTTTCCTTGTGCCTAGCCAGTGTTATTGCATTGTTTGCGTCACGTTTTTCTAGTACCTGGTCTGTTATTGCATTATATGTGTTGCTTTTGGTATGTTATTATTCTAATAGTTGCAGCTTTTCTAACAAACATGGTACCTCTTATCCCAATCAAGTGCATCTGACTGAAAGGACACTGCACTCTCCCTGCAGTAGCAATCTACTTCCTATTTATGTAGCAACAGAAAGCACAGCATGTCAGCCAGAGATGTCGTAGGGTCAGAAACAGTAATAGGTAAGTAGGTATGATGCAAAACAAACTGAGTAAGATTTTAAATGAAGAAGCTGCTGTGATAGACGGCAAAACATCCATGTCAAAACAACAGCAGTAGGACAACGGTACATGGAACGATAATAGTAGATTTATTTACACTTCTGTGCAGTGCGCTTTTCTTCCACTCTCATGAGATGGTTTTACAAGGCAACTCTGAGCTCACTGAGTGTGGAGCTTCCACGAATCCCAGAGACAGGCCGTTCTAAAGACGGTAACAGAGAAGGTTGAAAGATCTGAGTCTTGATCCTATCAGATAGACTGGTGATCCCTGAGGGGGTGTAGTTAGTCTGTGTGTTGCCACGGCTGTCCAGGGGGTGTAAGAAATGTCAGCAATTTGTGGAGGGCCTTCTTTTGGGTGAGAACCACCCAGCTTCATGCAATACGGACTAGAGGATTTGTGTCGGCGCAGGATGAGTTACATTCTGATAGCAAAATGGAGGACCTTGTCCAAAGGCGATAGATGTTACCAAGGTTTAACATCTTCAGTTACGACAGATGGAGAAAGTCAAGGTACCTCGATATTCTTGAAAAGCTTTCTGCAGTCTGCTGGTGCAGGCAGGATGTTTATTCTCTAGTTGGCATTTGCCAGGGGATGTTCAGATACAGTGGTTGAATTAAACCTTGGAGCAGCACTTGTAGCGTTGACTCTTGGAGTCTTGTAGTATGTGTTGGATGGGGTAGAACTGTCTTAATGTTCTACGGAGCTCAGAAAATCCAGACTCTCTGTCCTCTCAGAGCACGAGGTCTGTGGCTTGACCAGTAGAACTGTAATAAAGAAGATGACCTGGACCAGTTCTACCTCTTCTGACCTTTGAACTGATCATTGAGGAAAGAAGCCCCTGTCTGGAAAAGATCTACACAAGGTGCAGCTGACCGAAGCCCTACCTGGAAGGAAAATCTGCACGAGGCACAGCTGACAGAGGTCCTGACTGAAATTTAGATCTGCACAAAACTCAGCTGACAGAAGTCCAGTCTCGAAGGAAGATCTGCACAGGGCACCTCTGACAGACGTGCAGCCTAGAAGGAAGATCTGCACGAGACACAGCTGACTGAAGTACTGCCCGGATGGAAGATCTGCACAGGGCACAGCTGACAGAAGTCCAGCTGGGCAGGAAGATCTGCACAAGGCGCAGCTGAAAGAAGCCCCTGCCTGGAAGTAAGATCTGCACAAGATGCAGCTAACAGAGGTCCTGCCTGAAGGAAGATCTGCACAGGGCACAGCTAACTGAGGCCCCTGCCTGGAAGGAAGATCTGCACAAGGTGCAGCTGATGGAGGTCCTGCCTGGAAGGAAGATCTGCACAGGGCACAGCTGACAGAAGGTCTGCCTGGCGGTGACCTCAAAGCAGTGAGAGACCCACAAACCACAAGATCCGTCAAGCCCAGCTAGCCACACCGGACGCAATGTACACCAAAGGCCTGATTTAGGTTTCAGCAGATGGTTTATTCCATCACAAATGTGACATGTATCCTGCCCGCCCCATTAAAAATGCATTGCATCCTATAGCAATTATAATAAGGCAGACAGGATATCTGTCATGTTTTGATAATGCCTTGGTGCAGTTTGCAGCGTTTTACTCCGCTGAACTCCACAAAGCGCCAGGGAAACTCCGCCGCACTCTGCAGACTTCCACAAGTGGCAGAGTTTGTTAAGTTGCACTGCACTCACAGATGTTTAGTGCCAGGAGTTTAACCCCCACTGTAAAATCAGCACGAACAGCAAGGACAGCACTATGCGTCGTGTCAGAGGGCGATGATGCTTTCTGCCGCTCTAATTGATATTCTAATCGAATGGTAGCTTCATCAACGAGAATGGCAGATTTTAACACTCGAGTGGTCGCGACCTGCTGTGACCTCCTGCAATGAGAAATCTCTCCAGTAGGAGGTCTAGCGCATTATATTTTCTCACAAGTGCTCACCACTTTACCGTTGGCGAACCGCTGGAGAAAAAAACTCCGTTTTGCATGGAGTTTTTTGGACCAGAGTGGGCAAAACTTCACGAGCTCCGCTGGCAGAGCGGAATTCTTCACCCACCCCTAGTTTTGGGGCAATAATCTGTTGGACAAACTCCTAACTAGGCCCTATGTCTGCAATAAGTGTTGTAGAAGAAGTGAGATCCTTGGCCTTGTGAGCATGAGGCAGTTATCTGACTTCTGATGAACCCCACAGAGTGTGCTGACAGTGGGCAGTAGGGGGGCCGAAGGCCATGAAATTAGGTAAACTTGAATATGAGAAATATGGAAAGGTAGAAATGCCGCATCACCTTTGGATAACTGACACCTCCTCCCATTCTTCCAAATGCCCATCCGGTCACAAATGGCATCCTGGGCCCCAAAAGGACAATATCATGCCAGATGCTATGTAATGTTGGAAAAGGGGGGGGAAAGAGTAATAGGCGCACATCTGCTGCAGGGATATGTCAGGTAAATTATTGGTTGTGATGGATTCTCTATAAGTACTAAATGACTGATATCATTGAATATTAAATTATATGAATCAATATTTGTTTACCTTATCTGCGCTTATAATGTAAAGGACGGGCCTTACAGTGAACCCCTTGCTCTGTTTTACACAAAAGCTCTGGAAGGAGGTGCATCTTACAGAACTTTATCCACCTTAGGAAGAACTAAAGACTTGCTTTTTAAAGTTATCTTTCAGGGCCAGAACCGGGTGCTGTAAGCTGCACTAGTTTCAGGACGATGGACAGATGTTATGGCGATAGGAAACCCCCCTCAACCCACAATAATGTTCCAATCTTCCAGGTTAGAAGAAACCAGAAATGCTTAAACCAAGGGAGCTGTTGAAAGTGTCAAAGGTGACTTATGAACAGTGAGGTAAAGACAGGAGTTGGTATTTGAGATGATCTTAAGTGAATAGGGAAGAACGAGAAGAAGTGTATGAATGTAGTTACTTTTGTTGTATACTTCGTGCAGAGTTACTGGAAATTTTGCAGCCCAGCCTGATCCATCTCTTTTTCTAAACTCTATCGTTGTTTAAATGAAATCTTCGCCATATGCCTCTATCTTAAGCTATACCTCAAGCACTTGGGTGCTCCGTGAGCGCCCTTACTTTGCTAAGTTACTCTGTAAATGTAATAAGATGTCACCTGATCAACCAAACTTTTAGTTAAATATCTGTGTATGATGAAATATTCCTTGCTAAGCGTCAAAAGCGATAAAGAAGAAGGGGGAGATTTACTAAGAATTTGCGCTGTATTTGCGGCACAAAAGTGCACAAAATGGCGCAAAATCTTTTTTTCCTAATTTACTTTCCATTGCTAAACTTGTTTAGTGCTGGAAATAGCGTTAAAGTAATGTGACACTGCGCATAGCATTGTGTCGCATTACTTTGTGCCATGGGTGCCTACCAAGGGTGGTGCAAGGGCGTTCCCGTGCAACCACAAAACTAGGTGCAAGGAAGGAGAAATGCTTTCATTTCTCCTTCCTTTTCTGACTTTGCATATGTGCTGCACTGTGCAACACGTATTCAATATGGTAAAAGCTTTCCATCATGTCTAGGCATAGTAATTTGTACAGGAACGGTGTCCTTCCTGTACAAAACCTATGCTGGACTCGCACACCCTAGCGCTCTGGTGCTAAGGTGTGTGCATGTCACAGGGCCGCTGTAATCAGTGCCGGTGCAAGGGAAAGGGAAGGAGAGAGCCATATCTTTGAAAATATGGTGCTCTCCTGTTCCCTCTTTGTTGCGCAGCGCAGCCTCGCGGGGGGAGGGCTGCACTGCATTGTGTGGAGATTTGGTAAATCTCCCCTGAAATGTCTTTTACAACCAGTTAAACATTGTGAATTCTCATTACATTATGTTTCAATTTTGTAATTTTCAATATCTTTACATCCAACAGAAAACAAGCCTTGAATGTATGAAATGACCATCAATAACAAAGCTAATGCTGTAAATGTTCAATAATAGCAGAAATATTGAGCTACAGTATTCAGGAAAACATCAGCGCAGTCGGCGACAGAGGAACCTGCACACAAACTGACAGATCTTGGATGAAGCATCAAGGGCAGTTCAGTGATTGCAAGAGGCTGAGCTGTGCACCTGCATGCCACAAGATGAAGAAATGACCTTCGGAAAATTAAGGCAACAACAATAACAAACCGCATCCTGTATAAACAAGTGTCCAACACCAGATTTGATCATGGGATCGATATAGTGTGATTACCGCAGTGCTCTGTTTTAAAAAATGACGACAAGCCATCATTCAGTGCTCTAGGTGAATTTTAAACTCTTTCTGGCCAAACCACAGAAACCAGAGAAAAGCACAACAGAACGGAGCCAGACAATTGACAGGTAAATGAAAGAGGAGTTCTTCTATCTAAAATACAACAGACTGTCCCTATTTGCACCTGCCAGAAGGAAGATACATCTTTACCCACAAGTGTGCATTGCCATAATCCAATCTAAAGGCACAATCGGCTACATAGACACCTTCTACATATTAGGAGTGAGGCAAATATTTGGTGGCTATCGCATTTTGTTATTCAAACAGAAATCAAATGTGCAAAATACTGCACACATATAAAGTGTGTGAGAAAAAACACAAGCGCTTTATCAGTCATGTTGGCCCATCAGGAAATGCAGTCATGTGATGTAGGCAAATGTATACCCGACCCACAGACACTAACCAAGAAAAAAGAATCTTACACATGCAGCAAGAGCTTTAGTTTGTCATCACTGCTCCAGCTTCATCAGCACACGTACACAGGACAAAAACCATTCAAGTGCAGTGAATGTGTAAAGAGCTTTAGTCACTTATCAAGCCTTCAAAGTCATCAGCGAACACACACAGGGGAAAAGCTATATCATTGCATTGAATGTGCAAAGTGCTTTAGTCACTTATCAAACCTCCAAAAACATAAGCGAATACACACAGGGGAAAAACCATTCAAGTGCAGTGAATGTGAAAAGTGCTTTAATCGGTTATCACACCTAAAAAGTCATCAACGAACACACACAGGAGAAAAACCATTCAAGTGCAGTGAATGTGAAAAGAGCTTTAGTGACTTATCAACCCTAAGAAGTCATCAGCGAACACACACGGGGGAAAAACCATTCAAGTGCAGTGAATGTGCAAAGTGCTTTAGTCACTTATCAAACCTCCAAAAACATAAGCGAATACACACAGGGGAAAAACCATTCAAGTGCAGTGAATGTGCAAAGTGCTTTAGTCACTTATCAAACCTCCAAAAACATAAGCGAATACACACAGGGGAAAAACCATTCAAGTGCAGTGAATGTGCAAAGTGCTTTAGTCAGTTATCACACCTTCAAAGTCATAATCGAACACACACGGGGGGAAAAGCAATCAAGTGCAGTGAATGTGCAAAGTGCTTTAGTCACTTATCAACCCTCCAAAAGCATCAACAAACACACACAGGGGAAAAACCATTCAAGTGCAGTGAATGTGCAAAGTGTTTTAGTCGGTTATCACACCTTCAAAGACATAAGCGAACATACACAGGTGAAAAACCATTCAAGTGCAATTAATGTGTAAAGAGCTTTAGTCAGTTATCAGACCTAAAAAGTCATCAACAAACACACATGGGAGGAAAACCCTATCATTGTAGTGAACGTGACAGTAGTTTTTGCAGCTCTTCAGCATTAAGTTATCATCCGCGAACACACACAGTAGAAAAACCATTCAAGTGCAATGAATGTGGGAAGAGCATTAGTCAAATATCAGACCAACAAAGACATCAGCGAACACACATAGGAGAAAAACCATTCAAGTGCAGTGAATGTGGGAATAGCTTTAATCTATTATCAAACCTCCAAACACATAGCGAACACACACGGGGGAAAAACCCTATCATTGTAGTGAATGTGACAGTAGTTTTTGCTTCACTTCAGTATTAAGGTATCATAGCAAACTCACACAGGAGAAAAACCATTCAAGTGCAATGAACGTGGGAAGTGCTTTAGTAAATTATCAGACCTACAAAGACATCAGCGAATACACACAGGGGAAAAACCATATGATTGCTGTGAATGTTTGAAGAGCTTTAGTCAGTTATCAACCCTACGAAAACATCAACAAACACACACAGGGGGAAAGCTACTCAAGTGCAATGAATGTGGGAAGAGCTTTAGTCGACGATTAGAGCTACAAAGTCATCAGCAAACACACGGGGAAAACATAGAAGGGCACTGAAAGTGAGAAGGGCTTTTGTCAATTTTCGATCCCACACAGCCCTCAGTCAATACACTCCTTCATTTAACTCACATGGAAATAATCCTAGAGATGCAGAGATTCCGGAAAGAACTTAAGAACATCAAAAATAATATTGACCCATCTGAGGACATAGACAAGAGCTAAACAGTGCAGTTATTGTGAGAAGAATGAATTACGGAAAAAAGATAACATTCAAACTGTGGGACATGAAATGCCAGATGATAGAAGGCCCTAATAGCAGTAAAGAAGAAAAACAGATAACAGTATTTGCAGAATTATAAAAGTATTTGTTTCCAGTGATTGTTCACTTCCGTACACATAGCAAAGTGACATGCTGTACCGGAAAACACAGTGGGAGACAAGCACAATGTGGATTAAAAGAAAAGAAACATTGTTGATTTTTATTTGGTGAAGAAGAGATAAAAAGAAAAATATTCAATCGCACCTGACCACACTACCTGTAAAAGCAACACTGAACAATACTGGGACTAACAATGGTATTTTCAGCTAACCTGTCGGATTAGTGATAAAACCTATAAACGCAACACACCCAGAGTGGACATGTCGTCAGGGCTCTGGCGATGGGAAGCTTCATTCGTAAAATGCATGTATTACTATTAACAAATGCCACAGCAGCATATATAATGAACTAAAGTGAAGCACAAGTGTTCAAGAAATAACCTATTTTTAGATATAAAAGAGCATATACCTTGTTTTTAAGTAACGTTTGGTGCATCTTTCACAGACTGTTATCGGTTGTTGGATCAGCTCGTGCCTCGGGCCTTATAGCTAAGTGTAACCCGTGGCTCCTCCCCGACTTGGCTCTCCCTATTCATTTTGTGACTTGCCAAACTCTACTTTTTACCAGAATTGAGCCATTGTAAGCAGTAGACTCTGTTTGAAGAATGTGGTGAAATAGTGAAATTTCACATCAAAAGCATATATGTGCCAGGACAATCAGTTGCACTCCCAGCAACTCGTCTTCCACACTGATTGTCCCTTGTTCTCAAATGTTCTGAAGGATTTGTCGTATGAATGCCAGAAGTGGCAGTGAGATTCATGAAGCTAATGCTAACAGGAGTGTGTCGGAATAGAGAGGGGGAGAGATAAAGAGAGCGAGATAGACAAAGAAAGGGGGAGAAAAAGAGAGAAATGGAAGGAGGGGGAACGACACGTTATTTGTACTTACCTAAAAATAGAAGAAGCAGCCGAATACATGTCAATGTGTGACATCACCAGAGAAATGGGCTGAACACCTATGAATTTATATGTTTATTTTTAATACCTCTAGACCCATGTCATGCCAATAAACAGGGCACAAGTAAGGAAAATAGTGAAGGAGCCCATTATCATATGCAAATCACAGTGACGTCACATGTAGTGACATCACAAGAAGTGATGTCAGGCCCTTATAATAATTTTCACGTGAAAGGTTGAGGGCCTGTTGTAAAAACAAGAAACATAAAATAATGTAAAAATAAGTTTTTGGTTTCAGTTTTTATACATCATGTGTTTTCCCACAATTAGTTTGTAACTAAACTCGGAAATGACTGAAAGTATAAATATTTTTAAATAGATATGTGGAACTTATAAATTAAATTTTTAAACAGTTTTCAGCGAATAAATAAAATATGCTTTTAATTTGCGTTTGTTTCCTGACGTTATTCTTTATCCAGCCCCTAAGCCCCAAAGTGTTTCACATTTACAATGTATTAAGCAATAGAAGGGCTAATTTTGTCATGTTCTCTGTTCGTCTCTTGCACCACTAACACAAACAAACACTCAGATGCCTGTGTCTGCAGTGCTGTGGCACAAAGTAACAATTATCAGTCGCAGGCTAAGGAGCTAGGTGGAACTGAGTCCTGTTTCTAGATAATAGTGGGAGGACCCCTTAAACTGTGGCTACCCCCGACTTGTGCCGTGCTGATAAAGCAATAGTGAATTTGAGTAATTTATGATGAATTGAAATGAGAGAAAGAGGAGAAGAGAGCGAGGTGCAGGATATATTAAAGAAAATGAAAAAAGAGACACAAGACTTTACCCTGTTCTGTGTACAAGCACTTTACGTAAACAAGTTGTGCTGTGCGTTGTGAACAGGCTGTCACCCCCCTTTGTATGTAAATGAGCTTCTGTGACCAGACATCCCAGGCTCCCATCTCTTCCAGCGTGGATGATAATGTAAGCACTGTAAGGTAATCACAAACAAGGGCTGTATTGAGAAATAATCGGCTTCCATGTCACACAGCGGTGGATATAAGTTCTTTATTACTTTTTTTTAATTTACTTTAATTTGCAACAATTCTACAGGTTACTTTTTCTCAGTATTACACTTCAGGTCGCTCATAGCTCTCCATCAGTTAAATGTGAGGTTTGATGTAGGATTTGTTGTTAGTGTCCCTAGACCATGTCCCAATCCCTTTGTCTTTGATTTGTCGGCATGGGTTTTTCCACACACTGGTCTAGGATGGGCCTTCTCAAGGTAGAAGGCGCTGTAATAGGAATAATAAATCAGACATATATGATATTATATGTAAACAAATATCGGGACGTGTTTTTCACTTGTTGGTCATAATACTGTTGGGTCTTGACTTACTTGGCACTCACCCCTGGATCCCGTACTGCTGCCTGTATCACCTGGACCTGGCGGCCGTACCGCTGGCCCTGCTGGCCCAGACGCGGACGGCCGAGAACTACATCTCCCGGCATCCCTCAGTGGCGCACGCCACCAGCATCACTACAAAGTGCCAGGAGGCGTTTAAAAGACCTTCGTGCCTCCCGCAGCATCAATATATGCAAACAAGCAGACTCTTTTAATATAATTGGCACTACATATTCAGTTTGGAAATGAGTAAGAACACACGCAAAGAGGGGGTGGGAGTGGCAGGGACTTTGGATGCCTTCCTTACTCGGTCCGAATCCGTGCTCTGCTTGGAGCATGGATTAAGGGCGGTCCATGGGAGGGCGAAATCTGACAAGCATGGCTCCCCCACTTATAGAAGTGGGTTGAGGTGTAGTCCCATAGACTACATACTCATTAATAAGGATTTTGCAGTGTGACTCTTTCTGGATTCACTATGCTGTGCATTATTCCGCGGTCTAGTGGTTGGGTGTGGAATGGTAGTCTCCTTCTTTTTTTTTTTTTTCTTTCGTAGCCCAGGTGGGCGTCGACATCCCACCTTTTGGTGTCCTTCCGTGACTTCGGCATGCTTCCTGCGGAAGCTCCCACCCTTGGGCGCCATCTTCAGACTCTTTTTTCCGCCGTTGGGTCTGGATCGTTCCCGAGAGGCTCCAGAGTTTTGGACGGGAAAAGACGAGAGAAGAGTCAAACTTGCAGGAAAAGACTGAGAAGACGACGAGGAAAGAACAAACTTAAGCCGGGACGACGAAGAGGAAGGAGAACTTCGAAAACTTTGATGTCCAACGGAGAATGCGGACTCGGGGGGCCCCCTGAACGCAAGAAATGGACAACACACCTTTTAAATTCTGCCGTAACTGCCACCACAAGTACGCGCAGAAGGACCAGCACCCGGTTTGCAACCTCTGCCTACCGGTCGACAACGAAAGCAAGGATTGCAAAGCTTGCTCTGCCTTCACACCGAAGACCCTCCACGTCTGAGAACGACAGAGAAGGGCCAACTACACCATGCAGGGGAAGGGCCAACCGCCGTCCCTTTGAGACCTGGGACTATCGACCGACGAAGAAGATAACGTCACCGTAGAAGACTATGACTACACGGTCGTAGAGAACAATAAGAAAACTTCTAAAGAGGTAGGAGAGTCGTCGACCCCTAAACCCCCGACAGACCATCGAAGGTCTGCATCAGACTGTCGAAAAAATGAGTCAAAGTCCTCGGAGGGAGCACTGGCGCCGAAAACCTCCACGGCCGCAGCTGCATCCAAGGACAAAGAGCCCAGCGGATCCTTCGAGAAGGACTCCCAGTCGGCGAAGACCAGCGAAAAGCCAAGGTCGTCGAAGCACGTCCCCGAGAAGGAACGTTCGACTTCGAAAGAAAGGGCCCCAAAGACCGCCTCGGCATCGACACAGGACCCGAAGCCCATTTCGACGTCGACGTCGAAATTTTCGACGGAAAGACCAGCCGAACACTCCAACGCCGAACAGGCCGCCGAACTGGAAAGAAAGAAGAGAAGGCTCGAGGCTGAAATGGATAACATCCTACAAAGGAAAAGGGAGTTCGACGAAAGGCTCAAACAATTCACGATTCCGTAAAAAACACCAACAGTAATCGTCGAAGAGGAAGAAGAGGAGGAGGATTTCGAGGCAGAAGAGCCGCCGAAAAGCCCTGAAGCTCAAGAACACCAGGAGGATGAGGAGTTCTACTATGAGGAGGAGGGTGACGACGACCAACGGACAATCCTTGGGTCGGCATCCTCGGGACACAGGACCTGGAATGGCAGGACCACGACACCGAAAGTCCAGAAGAGGGCGTAGACACGTACCCTTAGAGTCCTTCGCCGCCAGACGACATTGGGGCATACAATATAGTCATGAAGAACGCGGCAACGGCATTGGGGGTCAAGCTGGACGAGGAAAAGCAGAAATCTGAATTTTTATTCGAGACCCTACTCCCCACACAGACCAGGAGTTAGTATCTCCCAATGCTAGAGAGTGTCATGGCTCAGGGGATGGAGGCGTTCAAGGAGCCAGTGTGAAAAGTTGGCCTGGTATATGATGTTCACTATTCTAGTGATCACCTTGCACCAGTCCAAACAACCCTTATGGTGATGGTTGTAAGTCAACCTTATAGACCAGCTATCCTAGTGGTAGCGTGGACAGAACAGTCTTAGACTAAAAGACTCTTGAGGGCGTGTAAAGCCAGCTGTTTTACCATATGTAACCCCTTGAATACCAAATGAAAGGACACCACACAGGATATATATAAAATATATATGTATTTATTTACTAACACACTCCTCTGAACTCTTTATAAGATCAGAGGTCAAAGCACACAACAAATTACTTAGAAGAAATACTTTAAATAGCACAATTTACAGCTAGGCCCTAGGGGCACGCGAAACCATATATTAAGAAAGTGGTATAAGTAACACGTCATGAGAAAAGGAAAGGCCTAGGGCCTAGAGAATCGCTGGGGCTACACAATCTAAACCTTAGTTTAGAAGTAGGAGGCCCACAGGCGGCGCGTGCAGTGTCTTTACACACACGCGGGAGTCAATACAAAGTCAATGGGAATCTCGAAGTTAGATTTAAAAGGATTTAGATCACTTCCGGTCTAGCTAGGAGGAAACAACTAGAAACCTAGACACCTGGATAGTCAATACCCTTGAGAGCACCGAAGTACTCGCGATACCTCACCCACGGACGGCGGGTGTATAGGTGTGAAGATGTGTTGGGTTTCGTCGTTGATTCCTATGGGGCCTTTGAAGAAAGATGCTGCAGGCGACCAGGAGGAAGATGTGCGGGTAGATCGAAGATGTAGAAGACCTGAAAGCAGAAGGGACAGAGTCTAGGTCACTAGCCAGTGACCGGGTGGAACCAGGAAGGAACCAGACGATGTTGAGGAGCAATCAGGTGCTGTCTTGAAGCTTGTCTTTGCAGCCACGCGGACCAGGAGGCGTTGAGGACGACCAGGTGCTGGAGAGGAGGTGTCCCACGAAGGTTCTCGCAGATGGAGGGGTCGACTGCTGGATTGGAGTCAACAAGCCTTGGCAAAGGCAACCCACGCAGGATACACAAAAGGCTTCTGGTGCAGACCAGCAAGGTCTTAGGTACATCACCTTTGCAGGGAAGCAAGGGCCAGTCTGGAGCAACCAGACCAGCGATGTAGATAAAAAGGATTGTCGTCACAGAGGTCGCTAGGCAACGGGCCAGCAACCGGACAACGCGTCGAGCAGAACACAAGCAGAAGGGCCCCACGCAGAACTCATGGAGTGTGGAGGACTGGTCCTCGGTGCAGGTGGAGTTCAGTTTTGGGGTTTCTCAATCCCCAGTGCACAGCTTTGAGGATGCCTCAGGAGCTGCGCTGTTAGCAAGTTGCAGGCTTTTCAAGATGTCCGGTCCCACGTGTCTCGTCGCCTCCACGGAGCTCAGCTGTGCTGCAGTCGTGAAGAGAGGTCTGGAAGTCTGGGTCTTGTCAGGCTGTGTGCTCGGGTTCCAGTGGGAACGTTGACAAAGCAAGCCGTTGATTTACTGGATGGTGCCTGGTTGCCCAGGGTGGTCACTCCTTGGCCACAAGGGAGATTCTTCAGTCTTCAGCTTCAGCAGAATGTCGAAGGTCCAGAGTTTTGTTTCAAGTTTCAGTTCAGGATTAATCTAAAAGCTAAGGACTCCGCTCCTACCTTTATACAACTAAAAGGGGCTGGTTTACTTTCTAGGTCCCTCCTATGGGTGGGACCAGGAAGGGGGGTGGTTACTGTAGGAAGGTGGATATCTGACTATGGTTACCCCCAAACTTTTTGCCTGGTGTTTAGCTGGTTTTTGACTTAGTTGGCCTGGGATCCTGCTATTCAGGGCCCCAGGCTGATTGCTCTCTCCTTAAAATGGACTCCATGTACCTTAGGTGCATTACGAATTGGAACTGGTTCACCTTATGAGCCCCTGTAGTAGTGTACCCTAGGTACCCAGGGCATAGGTGTATCCAAGGCCTACCAGGGGCTGCAGCATGTATTGTGCCACCCCTGGCCTGGCCTCCATATTTGACACAACTGGCTGATCACTCAGCTGGGGTAAGTTGGAGTAATCACCTCTTACTTAGGTACAGTATGCCTGTGCCTAACCCTAAACTGGACACATATGTTCCTATCAGCCACTCCTATGGAAGGCCTCATCAATCCTGGAGGCAGAGTGCTTGGAAATATGTGAGATGGTGCTCTAGCATGAGCTGAGCCTGTCTGCAGCTGTCGGGAACCACTCCCTAAGCTGTTCCGGGATATTGCCATACCATATACTCTTAAGTGCATTATAATCCTCGCGGTTATTTGCTATCTCTGGTTTGGCTTTATCAAAACATGTCGAGTAAGGTGTCATACGAATTGGAATACTATCCCCTCGCCAGTTCTGGCGACGGGGATAGCATTCCACCCTTCTAGAGGGACACGACATGTGTGTAGCCTTAACCCCGGTTAAAGTTAAACAGAGCCTCAGCATCACAAAATGGATGCTGCCACCACAGACACATGTCTGACCTCCTGCTGCTGGGAGTGCTTCCAGCAAGGAGGGCCTGGACAAAGGGTTTCCTGCCTGGGGAGGTGCGAGCACCACCCCAGACAGGGTTTTGTGTATTGGGTAGGACAGGGCTGAATAGATTGAGACATGCCTGGGGCACACAAGGTGTCCCTGTGCATAAGCCAGCCCAAACCGGTTCTGGGGCTTTCCAGCCCCAGTCCTGGCGAGGAGCTGGACAAAGGAGAGGGGGTGTAACCACCCCCCTTCCTGGTCCCACCCATAGGGGAGGGACCTAGCAGGAGATCCACCCCTCAGATTGGAATAAGAGTGGGAGCAGTGCCATTGCACAGCAGATCATCCTGAATCAACTTTACACGAAGAAGAAGACTGGACTTCGACATTCTGCTGCACAGAAGACTGAAGAGAATCTCCCTTGTGGCCTAGGAGTGGCCACCCTGTGAACACAGGTACCAACCAGCAACTCGACGTCTGCTTTGCCGCCGCCTCCCGCCGGAGCCCGAGCCCAGAGCCCGACAAGAACCAGACTCCCAGACCTCTCCGAGCCCGATCCACAGTCCCTGCAAAGAAGGGACCCGTGGAGGCACCGAGTGACGTGGGACCGGACCTCTTGGAAGACACTCGAAAAGCTGACTGCGCAGCTTCTGAGGCATCCTCGACGTTGTGCTTTGGGGACTGAGAACCCCCACCACCGAGCAGCTCTTGCACCGAAGATCAGCCCTCCAGCATCTCCATGATCTGCGTGGGGCCCTTTTGCATTGTGCCACTCAACGCGCCATCCCGGCCACTAGCCACGTGGTCAGCGGCCATCTTGGCGACGAACCCGAAGATTTACACAGCAGGTCTGGTTGCTCCAGACCTACCCAAGCTCCTGTGAAAAGGAGCACCCGCTCTGACCTTGCTGGTCCGAGTGTTAAGCATCTTTCAACTTCTGCCTGGCTTGCCTTTGCCAAGGCCTGTTTGCTCCGATCAAGGTGCCGACACCGCCAACAGCGAGAAGCCTGCGTGGGACAGCTCGTGACCGACTCCTGGACGTCCTCGACCCCGGGTATCCACGTGGCTGCAGAAAGAAGCTACCCGACAACGCCTGTTTGCACCCGACATCGCCTGGTTCCAATCTGGTTCCACGGTAGTCACTGGCTAGTGACTTTGAACACTGTCCCCTCTGCTTTCAGGTCTTCACATCTTCAGATCCACCCTTGGATCCACCGGAACTCTTCACATCGAGCCGCCTGCAGCATCTTCAGCTCCAAGCACCATCGACCAGCGTGACGAAACCCGACACTACTTCGACCCTGTGCACCCGCTTCCTGTGGGTGAGGTAACTCAGCTCCGCCGGTGCTCCTGCACTGGTACACATCTCAAGGGCCTGTGTCTTAAATTTTAACTCCGTAGGTCACTCGGAAGGTTCCTAACTTTCTAACTTTGTACTTTTTACGCACCATAGACTTTGTATTGGAAAGTGCGTGCACTTTGAACACTGCACCCGAGTCCCGTGGGCCTCTCCCGACTTAGTTACTGCTAGTCTCGAATAGCTCCAGCGATTCCCAAGGCCCTAGGCCTCTTCCCTTTCCTATTGGTATCTCTTATACCACTTTCTTAGTATATGGTTTAGGTGGCCCCTAGGGCTCATCCATATTGTGCAACTTTTGTGTATTTTAAACTGTCTTGTGATTTAACGCTTGTGCTTCTGTGCTCATAAAGAGTCCAGGGGATTTTATAGTTAATAAATCAATATATATTTTCAATATATATCTGTGTGGTGTCCCTTTCATTTGGTATTCAAGGGGGTTGTGTATGGTATAACAGCTGGCTTCACATGCCTTTCAGAGTTTAGCCTAAGACTGCTTTGTCCACGTTACCACTAGGATAACTGGTCTACAAGGTTGAATTACAACCATCATCATAAGGGTTGCTTGGCATGGTACAAAGTGATCACTAAGAATTAGTGAGCATTATATACCAGGCCAACTTCTCACATTGGTGAGCAGTGGATTGGGATCTGAGCTTGCTGTTGTTTTACCATTACAATCTTTGAGATTATCATTTGAAAGATCATACAGGTACCTGCTAGGTACATATAAAACAAGACTAGTATACATAAGTTCTACTGAACTTAGTTGTTGTAGAGCAAAGGGAGTAGCACACCCTAGCTACAACTACTAGATAGGTTTAGTAGGTAAACACCAGTGTAGGTAGATTGCAACACATCCACCCACACTAGAGCAATGTCTGGAGCAGAGGGGTCCAGTGGACTTACTCCTGTTGAGAGTGACCCTCCAAGGGCACCATCCAAATTTGCTATTTTTTCCTTTAAGGAATTAAGACAGCTTTGTGTCTTAAGGGGTCTGAAGACAGGGCCTTCCCCTACTACAGACCACCTAAGAGAGCTCTTAGACCAGTCTGAGACTCTAAAGCCCTCTAAGGCAAACCCCACAGGGAATGCTGAAGGAGGCCATCCTTCCGAGGATGACACTGTAGACACCCCTGCCCCTATCATCCTGGTAGATGAGGAGGCCTCCACCACTGGAGCTCCTCAGGTAGATGTAGAGGAAGAAGAAGAGGAGGAGGAGGTGGAAAGCAGTGAGTCAGATGATGACAGAGATAGTCAGGTGCTGGTCAGTAGACTGAACCAGGCTAACTTAAGCTTACTTGGGAATGAATCAGGTAACAACCCATTCAGACCCCCAGGTGGACTTAACCAGGGACATAGGAGGAGGAGGAGTCACTCAGGTGAATCCAATACCTCCCATGTCTCTAGAGGCTCTCATGGTCACTCCAGGAAGGAGATGACTAGCCCTCAGAGAAGGGAACATGAGGCCAAGATGAGAGAGGCTGAGCTTAGGATCCAGAGGCAAGAGTTAGAGGTTGCCCTGGCCAAGGAGAAACTTGCTAGAGCAAGACAGCCTAGAGAGAGTGGGGTAATAGAACCCACTGGTGGCAGCAATATCCACAAGGATAAAGACAGGTCTTTTGATAACAGAAACCTGAGTAAGGTTGTGCCCCCCTACAAAGCTGGGGATGATATCCATAAATGGATTACTGCAATGGAGAGAGCCTGCATGGTACAGCAGATCCCTCAGGAGCAGTGGGCAGCAATCTTGTGGCTCTCCTTTGAAGGTAGAGGCAGAGACAGACTCCTCACAGTTAGTGATGAGGATTCTAGAAACTACATGGTCCTGAAGAGTGCTCTGATTGATGGGTTAGGCTTAACCACTGAACAGTACAGGTTAATGTTCAGAGATACCCAGAAGACACAGACTCAGGACTGGTCTGAATTTGTTGAATGTGCCACTAAGGCTCTGGAGGGCTGGTTGCTGGGAAGTAAGGTTACTGACTATACAGGATTGTATAATTTAATTATGAGAGAGCAAATCTTAAGTAATTGTCAAAATCAGCTTCTACATCAGCACCTGGTTGACTCTGATCTGACCTCCCCACAAGAATTGGGTAGGAGGGCAGACAAATGGGTCAGAACCAGGATCAGGCCTAAGAACCAGGGTGGTGACCAAAAGAAAGAGACTACCAAGCCTCAAGAGAAGGGTGGGGATAAAAGTAGGGAAAAGACTTCCCCAGGGCCCCAAAACTCCAAGAATGGGGGTGGGTCCCAAGACACTTCTACAACCCAGAAAAAGCCTTATTGTCATGCCTGTAAACAGGTGGGGCATTACAAAACAGATAGCTGTTGTCCCAAGAATGGCAATAAAGAGAATATACCTCCAGGTAAGGCTCCAACACCTCCTGTCACTGTTAGCAGTGGTCCCCCAGGTGGTGGGAGCACCCCCAAGAATTTGGGTGGGTTTACTTTTGGAGGACAGGTGGACTCTGGCCTATCCAGGTCCCCTAACTCAGATACTCTTGTCTATGAGACTGGCATGGGGTTTGCCAATTTCACTGCTTGCCCAAACACTTTGAGCAAGTATAGACAGGAGCCCCTCATCAATGGCTTGAAAGTTGAGGCCTTCAGAGACACAGGGGCTAGCATCACCATGGTGGCTGAATGTCTAGTCCCCTCAAGGCAACTTTTACCTGATGCCAGATATCAGGTGACAAACATTGATGGCATAGAAACCAATCATCCCATGGCAGTAGTCAATCTTAGCTGGGGAGGTGTCACTGGCCCAAAGAGAGTGGCAGTGTCAGCAAACTTGCCTGTAGATTGTCTACTGGGTAATGATTTGGAAATCTCAGCCTGGGCTGAGGTTGAACAGCAAACCCATTCTAGAATGGTAAATCTCCATGGAAAGGTTAGTGGGGGTGTGATGGCTACAGCCCCAATCCAAGATGTCCTTCCTGAAAAGGTTGGGAGGGCTGAGCAAACCTCAGCCCCATCTTTAGATAACCTCCCTCCTGAAAAGAGTAGCAGGGCTGTGCTAGTAACAGCCCATACCCAAACTGAGTCTCCTCCTGAAAAGGTTGGTGGGGCTGTGATGGCCACAGCCCAAACTCAAACTGATACATGGGTAGTGAAGCCTGAAATGATGGATCACTCAACCCAAACAGAGAGAATTGAGGAGGAAGAGAAATCTCCCTCCCCCCAGACATTAGGAAAGGATCAGCCTCCTCAGGGAACTGATCTTACCCCTGATGAAGGAACTGCCCCAGAGGTTGTTAGGCCTGGCCTGACAGAGCCTCTGATGGCAGTGGACCCTTCTCAGGTGGGACCCAGTCTGGAGCAGGTAACCTGCCCCTCTCTACCTTGCCTTACTCAGCCCAGGGCTGCAGAGGACAAGAAGGACAGTGAACCCCAAAGGGCCCCCTGTCAAAGAAAGCACCCCCATCAACAGATTAGGGGCACCGAAACTAGTAGCCCTAGTGAGGTGAAAACTTTAAAAACTCCTGAGGGATCCCCCTTAAAAGTAGTTAGGGACCTCCCCCAGATGGATATTGTTGGGCACAGCCAAACCTGGGACCCTAAGGGCCCAAACCTGACCTGTCCCTCCAGTAAGCCAAACAAAGGGACCCAGCCTCCAGCTTTAGGTAGCCAGAGGTTGACCCTGAGAGCACAGTGCAACTCAGTCAGAGAAAGAAAGGCACACATGGTGGAGAGTGATTGGAGGAAGCTGAGCCCTACAGAGGAAACTCACTTCAGTACTCCATCTCAACACCAGCCTTTGACTTTGCAAAGACACACCACAGGTAGAGATTCCCTATGGTGGAGACCCTCAGATACCCTTAGGGTGAGGGATTGCTTAGTGGACCATGAAACAGGGGGTTACCAAGCCAGAGCTGGTACTTCCTTATATGGCCACTTAGGCAATATAGGCTTACCTGGTCAAGGATAGCCTTATCTCCTTTCGTTTGGGGGGGGGGTTATGTAGGAAGGTGGATATCTGACTATGGTTACCCCCAAACTTTTTGCCTGGTGTTTAGCTGGTTTTTGACTTAGTTGGCCTGGGATCCTGCTATTCAGGGCCCCAGGCTAATTGCTCTCTCCTTAAAATGGACTCCATGTACCTTAGGTGCATTACGAATTGGAACTGGTTCACCTTATGAGCCCCTGTAGTAGTGTACCCTAGGTACCCAGGGCATAGGTGTATCCAAGGCCTACCAGGGGCTGCAGCATGTATTGTGCCACCCCTGGCCTGGCCTCCATATTTGACACAACTGGCTGATCACTCAGCTGGGGTAAGTTGGTGTAATCACCTCTTACTTAGGTACAGTATGCCTGTGCCTAACCCTAAACTGGACACATATGTTCCTATCAGCCACTCCTATGGAAGGCCTCATCAATCCTGGAGGCAGAGTGCTTGGAAATATGTGAGATGGTGCTCTAGCATGAGCTGAGCCTGTCTGCAGCTGTCGGGAACCACTCCCTAAGCTGTTCCGGGATATTGCCATACCATATACTCTTAAGTGCATTATAATCCTCGCGGTTATTTGCTATCTCTGGTTTGGCTTTATCAAAACATGTCGAGTAAGGTGTCATACAAATTGGAATACTATCCCCTCGCCAGTTCTGGCGACGGGGATAGCATTCCACCCTTCTAGAGGGACACGACATGTGTGTAGCCGTAACCCCGGTTAAAGTTAAACAGAGCCTCAGCATCACAAAATGGATGCTGCCACCACAGACACATGTCTGACCTCCTGCTGCTGGGAATGCTTCCAGCAAGGAGGGCCTGGACAAAGGGTTTCCTGCCTGGGGAGGTGCGAGCACCACCCCAGACAGGGTTTTGTGTATTGGGTAGGACAGGGCTGAATAGATTGAGACATGCCGGGGGCACACAAGGTGTCCCTGTGCATAAGCCAGCCCAAACCGGTTCTGGGGCTTTCCAGCCCCAGTCCTGGCGAGGAGCTGGACAAAGGAGAGGGGGTGTAACCACCCCCCTTCCTGGTCCCACCCATAGGGGAGGGACCTAGCAGGAGATCCACCCCTCAGATTGGAATAAGAGTGGGAGCAGTGCCATTGCACAGCAGATCATCCTGAATCAACTTTACACGAAGAAGAAGACTGGACTTCGACATTCTGCTGCACAGAAGACTGAAGAGAATCTACCTTGTGGCCTAGGAGTGGCCACCCTGTGAACACAGGTACCAACCAGCAACTCGAAGTCTGCTTTGCCGCCGCCTCCCGCCGGAGCCCGAGCCCAGAGCCCGACAAGAACCAGACTCCCAGACCTCTCCGAGCCCGATCCACAGTCCCTGCAAAGAAGGGACCCGTGGAGGCACCGAGTGACGTGGGACCGGACCTCTTGGAAGACACTCGAAAAGCTGACTGCGCAGCTTCTGAGGCATCCTCGACGTTGTGCTTTGGGGACTGAGAACCCCCACCACCGAGCAGCCCTTGCACCGAAGATCAGCCCTCCAGCATCTCCACGATCTGCGTGGGGCCCTTTTGCATTGTGCCACTCGACGCGCCATCCCGGCCACTAGCCACGTGGTCAGCGGCCATCTTGGCGACGAACCCGAAGATTTACACAGCAGGTCTGGTTGCTCCAGACCTACCCAAGCTCCTGTGAAAAGGAGCACCCGCTCTGACCTTGCTGGTCCGAGTGTTAAGCATCTTTCAACTTCTGCCTGGCTTGCCTTTGCCAAGGCCTGTTTGCTCCGATCAAGGTGCCGACACCGCCAACAGCGAGAAGCCTGCGTGGGACAGCTCGTGACCGACTCCTGGACGTCCTTGACCCCGGGTATCCACGTGGCTGCAGAAAGAAGCTACCCGACAACGCCTGTTTGCACCCGACATCGCCTGGTTCCAATCTGGTTCCACGGTAGTCACTGGCTAGTGACTTTGAACACTGTCCCCTCTGCTTTCAGGTCTTCACATCTTCAGATCCACCCTTGGATCCACCGGAACTCTTCACATCGAGCCGCCTGCAGCATCTTCAGCTCCAAGCACCATCGACCAGCGTGACGAAACCCGACACTACTTCGACCCTGTGCACCCGCTTCCTGTGGGTGAGGTAACTCAGCTCCGCCGGTGCTCCTGCACTGGTACACATCTCAAGGGCCTGTGTCTTAAATTTTAACTCCGTAGGTCACTCGGAAGGTTCCTAACTTTCTAACTTTGTACTTTTTACGCACCATAGACTTTGTATTGGAAAGTGCGTGCACTTTGAACACTGCACCCGAGTCCCGTGGGCCTCTCCCGACTTAGTTACTGCTAGTCTCGAATAGCTCCAGCGATTCCCAAGGCCCTAGGCCTCTTCCCTTTCCTATTGGTATCTCTTATACCACTTTCTTAGTATATGGTTTAGGTGGCCCCTAGGGCTCATCCATATTGTGCAACTTTTGTGTATTTTAAACTGTCTTGTGATTTAACGCTTGTGCTTCTGTGCTCATAAAGAGTCCAGGGGATTTTATAGTTAATAAATCAATATATATTTTCAATATATATCTGTGTGGTGTCCCTTTCATTTGGTATTCAAGGGGGTTGTGTATGGTATAACAGCTGGCTTCACATGCCTTTCAGAGTTTAGCCTAAGACTGCTTTGTCCACGTTACCACTAGGATAACTGGTCTACAAGGTTGAATTACAACCATCATCATAAGGGTTGCTTGGCATGGTACAAAGTGATCACTAAGAATTAGTGAGCATTATATACCAGGCCAACTTCTCACAGTTACACCCCCTCTCCTTTGTCCAGTTTCGTGCCAGAGCTGGGGCTGGAGTGCCCCAGCAACCGGTTTGAACTGGGGTGTGCATGAAGCACCTAGTGTGCCTCAGGCAGTGTCTCAACCTATTCAGCCCTCCCTGTCCCAATACACAAAGTCCTGTCTGGGGTGGTGCTCGCACCTCCCCAGGCAGGAAACCTATTGTCCAAGCCTCCCTGACTGGAAGGACTCCCAGCAACAGGAGGTCAGACTTGTGTCTGTGGCAGCAGCATCCATTTTGTGATGCTGTGGATCTGGTTAACTTTAATCGGGTACAGTAGTTTTAACATGTCTTCTCCCTCTAGAAGGTTGGAATGCTACCTCCGTCGCCAGAATTGATTAGGGGGTAGTATTCCAAAGCGTATGACACCTTACACGACATGTTTGGATAAAGCCAAACCGAAGTTAGCATTAACCGCGAGGATTATAATGCACTTAAAAGTATATGGTATGGCAATATCATAGAACAGCTATAAGGACATGGTTCCGAAAGCTGCAGACAGGCTCAGCTCATGCTAGAGCACCATCTCACACGTAACCAAGCACTCTGCCTCCAGGATTGTTAAGGCCTGCCATAGGAGTGACTTATAGGTTACTATGTGTCTATATATAAGGTAGGTATAGGGATACTATACCTAAGCAAGGGGTGATTACACGACCTTGTCCCAGCTGAGTGATCAGCCAGTTGTGTCAATTTAGGTGGCCAGGCAGGGGTGGCATAATATATGCTGCAGCCCCTGGTAGGCCTTGGGTGCACCTATGCCCTGGGTACCTATGGTACACTATACAGGGACTCACAGGGGTGACCCAATATCCAATTTGGTATATACCTACAGTACATGGAGTCCATTTTACAGAGAGAGCAGATAGCCTGGGGTCCTCAATAGCAGGATCCCAGGCCAACTAAGTCGAAACCAGCTAAACACTAGGCAAAAAGTTGGGGGTAACCATAGTCGGGTATCCACCTTCCTACGCAAAGCCCCCCCCCTCCCCAAACGAAAGGAGATAAGGCTATCTTTGACCAGGTAAGCCTATATTGCCTAAGTGGCCATATAAGGAAGTACCTGCACTGGCATGGTTACCCCCTGTCTCATGGTCCACTAAGCAACCCCTCACACTAAGGGTATCAGAGGGTCTCCACCATAAGGAATCTCTACTTGTGGTGTGTATTGGCAAAGTAAAAGGCTGGTGCTGGGTTGGAGTACTGAAGTGAGGCTCCACTAATGTTGGGCTCAACTTCCTCCAATCACTATCCACCATATATGCCTTTCCATGACTGAGTTGCACTGTGCTCTCAGGGTCAACCCCTGGCTACCTACAGCTGGAGGCTGAGTCCCTTCTGTTGGCTCACTGGAGGGACAGGTCAGGTTTGGGGCCCTTGGGTCCCAGGTTTGGCTGTGCCCAACAGAGTCCATCTGGGGGAGGTTCCTAACTAGTTGTAAGGGAGATCCCTCAGGAGTTCTTGGAATTTTCACCTGGCTAGGGTTTCTAGATTTGGTGCCCCTAATCTGCTGATGGGGGGGTTCCTGTGGACAGGGGGCCCTTTGGGGTCCACCAGCCTCCCTGACCTCTACAGCTCGCTGACTGAGGCAGGGTAGAGAGGGGCAGGTTACCTGCTCCAGACTGGGTCCCACCTTGGAAGGGTCCACTGACATCAGGGGCTCTGCCAGGCTAGGGTTGACTGCCTCTGGGGCAGTTCCTTCACAAGGGGTAGGATCAGTTCCCTGAGGAGGCTGGCTCTCACCTAATGTCTGGGAGGAGGGAGACTTTTCTTCCTCCCCAGTGCTCTCTGTCTGAGTGGAGTGATCCATAGTTTCAGGCTTCACAACACAAAAATAAGTCTGAGTTTGAACTGTGACCATCACAGCCTTACCAACCTTTTCAGGAAGGAACTCAGTTTGGGTGTGGGCTGTGACCATCACAGCCCTGCCAACCTTTTCTGGGAAGTCTGCCTGAGTTTGAGCTGTGACCATCACAGCCCTTCCAACCTTGTCAGGAAGGAATTCTTCTTGGGCTGGGGCTATGGCTACCACTGCCCCACTAACCTTTTGGGGAAGGCCTACCATTTTAGAATGGGTTTCTTGCTCTACCTCAGCCCAGGCTGAGATCTCTAGATCATTCCCCAGTAGGCAATCTACAGGCAAGTTTGCTGCCACTGCCACTCTCTTTGGGCCAGTGACACCTCCCCAGCTAAGATTGACTACTGCCATGGGATGATCTACCTTCACTCCTTCAATGTTCTGATAGGTCACCTGATAGGTGAACCAAGGTAAAAGTTGTCCTGAGGGGACTAGACTGTTAGTTACCATAGTGATGCTAGCCCCTGTGTCTCTGTAGGCTTCAACTTTCTGGCCATTGATAGGGGGCTCCTGTCTGTACTTTCCCAAAGTGTTGGGACAATTGGTGAAGTTGGCAAACCCCATTCCATTTTCACTGACAAGAGTAGCTAAGTTAGGGGACCTGGTTAGGCCAGAGTCTCCATGAACTCCCAAAGTAAACCCAGCCAAATTCTTGGGGGCACTCCCACCACCTGGGGGATTACTACTAATAGTAACAGGAGGTTTGGGAGTATTACTTGGGGGTATGTTCTCCTTATTGTTGGCCTTTGGGCAACTGCTGTCAGTTTTCCAATGGCCTACCTGTTTGCAGACATGGCAATAGGGTTTCTTCTGGTTAGAGGAAGTGTTTTGGGACCCACCCCCCTCATTGGAGTTTTGGGGCCCTGGGGAAGTCTTCTCTTTAGATGTATCCCCACCTTTCTCTCGAGGCTTGGTAGAATCTTTCTTCTGGTCACCACCCTGATGTTTAAGCCTAATCCTGGTTCTGACCCATTTGTCTGCCCTCTTACCCAATTCATGTGGAGAGGTCAGATCTGAGTCCACCAGGTGCTGGTGTAGAACCTGGTTTTGACAGTTATTAAGTATTTGCGCTCTCGTCATCAAATTATACAATTCTGTATAGTCCTTAACTTTACTGCCCAACAACCAGCCCTCCAGAGCCTTAGTAGCACAATCTACAAAATCAGTCCAGTCCTGAGTCTGTGTCTTCTGGGTATCCCTGAACATAAACCTGTACTGTTCAGTGGTTAGGCCAAACCCATCAATCAGAGCACTCTTCAGGACTGTGTAGTTATTAGCATCCTTATCACTGACTGTGAGGAGCTTATCTCTGCCTTTTTCTGAAAAGAAGAGCCACAGGATTGCTGCCCACTGACTTTGGGGTACCTGCTGTACTTTGCAGGCCCTCTCCAAAGCAGTTATTCACTTGTGGGTGTCATCCTCTATCTTGTAGGGGGGCACAATCTTACTCAGGTGTCTATTGTCATAGGACCTGTCTTTATCCTTAGGGATATTGCTGCCACCAGTGGAATCTAATCCACTCTCTCTATGCTCTCTAGCACGAGCAAGCTTCTCCTTAGCTAAGGCAACTTCTATTTCTTACCTCTCAATCCTAAGTTGAGCCTCTCTCATCTTGGCCTCATGCACTTTCCTCTGAGGGGAAGTCATCCTCCTCTGAGTAGGCACCTGAGGGCCATTAGAGGCATTGGAGTGCTGGGATTCTCCTGTATCCCTGGTTAAGTCCACTTGGGGGCCTGAATGGGGCTGTCCCATTCTCAGCTCCAAGGTGACTTAGGTTAGCCTGGCTAAGCCTCCTGACTTGGACATGGCTATGCCCTTCTCCCTCAGAATCATCCTTCCCCTCATCTGAATCTTCATCATCAGGAATGTCATCATCATCGTCAATGAGGACTTGGGACCCCTGGTATCATCTGTTGGAGTCAGGACCTCTTCATCATCCCCTGTAGGGGATGGGTCAGAGGTTTTTAGAGCTTCAGACTCTTCTAAAAGCTCTAAGAGATGCTGAGTGGTAGGGTTAGACCCTTGTTTCAGCTTCCTGGTAGAACACAAGTTTCTCAACTCCTGAAAGGTGAGCATAGCAAATCTGGATGGTGCCTTGGGTAGGTCACTCTCCACAGTTGGAAGTCCACTGGATCCTTCTGTGCCAGCCATTTGCTCTAGTGAGGTGGATATGTTGCAATCTACCTACTCTAAGTGTTCTTCCTACTGAACCCTCTCTAGTAGTTGTAGTCAAGGTGTGCTAAGCCCTATCCTCTACAACACTAAGTTCAGTAGAACTTAAATATACTATCTTGTTTTATATGTACCTATATGTACCTGTATGATCTTTCACAAGGTATTGGCAACGATTACAATGGTAAAACAACAGCAAGCTCAAATCTCAACCGCTGCTCACCAGTGTGAGAAGTTGGCCTGATATATGATGTTCACTAGTTCTAGTGACCACCTTGTATCAGTCCAAACAAGCCTTATGGTGATTGGTTGTAAGTCAACCTTATAGACCAGCTATCCTAATGGTAGCGTGGACAAAGCAGTCTTAGGCTAAACTCTTTTGGCATGTGAAGCCGGCTGTATTACCATATGTAACCCCTTGAACACCAAGTGAAAGAACACCACACAGTATATATATTGAAAATATATATGTATTTATCACTACAAATAGTCCCCTGAACTCTTTATGAGCACAGGAGCAAACACGTTAAAACAATTCAATCGATAGATATACAAAGTTGCACAAAATATGGATAGGCCCTGGTGGCCCCTAAAACCATATACTAAGTAAGTGGTATGAGAACCACGAGTCGAACAATGGTAAGGCCCAGAGCATTGGGAATCGCTGGGGCTAAGCTGTGATAGCAAGTATTAGGAACTAGGAGGCCCACGGGATCTGGTTGCAGTGTCTAAAGCAACACACGTACACCTATTGGAAACAATGGGTGCGTAAAAGTTACAAAGTTTAAGAAATGGGAGTCTTCCGGATGTACTAGGACTTAGTCCCTTAAAACTAGGACACTAGGAGTGTCTGCCTACACGGGAGCACCAGAGTGTCAGCGTTACCTCACCCACAGGAAGCGGGTGCAGTGGTGCCAAAGTGTGTCGAGTTTCTTGGAGCAGTTCAATGGAGCCTGGAGATGAAGATGCTGCAGGCGACCAGACGAGAAGAGTTCCGGTGAATCCAAGGCTGGATCGAAGTTGGTGAAGAACTGAAAGCAGAGGGGACAGTGTTCAAAGTCACTAGCCAGTGACCGACGTGGAACCAGGAAGGAACCAGGCGATGTCGAGTTGCAACAGGTGAAGATAGAAGTCTTGTCTCTTCAGCCACGTGGACACGAGGACGTCTACGATAACCAGGAGCCAGGCATCAGCTGTACCACGAAGATTCTAGCTGTCGGCGGAGTTGGCTTCAGAATTGGAGCAAACAAGCCTCGGCAATGGCAAACCAAGCAGGAACGATGTTGGGCTTCTTTTGAACCCTCCTGAGGCACAGCCGGGAGTAGCAACGAAAACTGAGCACAACTTTGTTTTAAAACTGTAAAATTTCACTTTGCTTTTAAAATCACTCACCTTCCCTGTCACATCACTACAGTGTGCAGGCACCCTTTCCTGCTGAAAAACAAGCATTGGTAAGGGCAAAATCGCAGTTTTCCTGCCAACTTCATTCCCCTCTCCCTGACTCGGACACGCCCACTTCGAGGCCACGCCCCCCCCATCAAAGTTATAAAAGACGCGCTGACTACTAGCGCTTTAGATAACTTTTGAACCCTCCTGAGGCACAGCCGGGAGTAGCAAGGAAAACTGAGCACAACTTTGTTTTAAAACTGTTAAATTTCACTTTGCTTTTAAAATCACTCACCTTACCTGTCACATCACTGCAGTGTGCAGGCACCCATTCCTGCTGAAAAACGAGCATTGGTAAGGGCAAAATCGCCGTTTTCCCGCCAACTTCATTCCCCTCTCCCTGACTGGGACACGCCCACTTCGAGGCCACGCCCCCCTCTTCAAAGTTATAAAAGACGCGCTGACTACTAGCGCTTTAGATAACTTTTGAACCCTCCTGAGGCACAGCCGGGAGTAGCAAGGAAAACTGAGCACAACTTTGTTTTAAAACTGTAAAATTTCACTTTGCTTTTAAAATCACTCACCTTCCCTGTCACATCACTACAGTGTGCAGGCACCCTTTCCTGCTGAAAAACGAGCATTGGTAAGGGCAAAATCGCAGTTTTCCCGCCAACTTCATTCCCCTCTCCCTGACTGGGACACGCCCACTTCGAGGCCACACCTCTTGCACTGTCTCCTCCCGACAAATATGTGCATGTTCCGGAAGCGCAGCGGACGAGCGCAGCGGGCGCGACGATTGCGTGCCGAAGGCGCGCATAAGGCAAGCTCGCCTCCGCTCATCCGCGCTCGCCCGGGCCCAGGGGCCATGCCCCCTGGCTCTCCCGGGGATGAAAGACATATATACAGCTCAAGCCTCCTACATCAGCTGCGTCCTCCGGCTACACCCCCTGGAGATCCCGCGCTGCTGCACACATTGTAAATCTGAGCTACCTATCAAAACCACCACTGACAGACCTGAGGTAAAGGACTATTCTATGTTTCTGCTTAACTGTAGATCTCTAGTGAAACATTGTTTAGAAATCTCCATGCTACTAGAGGAACACTCACCGGACGTAATCTTTTTGACAGAGACTTGGTTAAATCAAGACTCTCAACCGGATTTGGCACAGGCCATTATTCCGGGATATCAGATAGCGCGAGCTGAAAGACCATTGGGCAGAGGTGGCGGCCTTGCGATTATTCACAAGGAGAGCTACATCTGCCGCTATCTTTTGGAGGAGATTGAGGACTGCGAAAATCTCTCTTTTGCGATCGAGCTGTCCCCTATTTCCAGCTTTACTGGCATACTCATTTACCGCCCCCCTGGTTCTATCGGACAATTTAACACCTCTCTTCTATCGGTGGCATCCCAACTGGTTGTCTCCCCCTCTAACTTTACCTTACTGGGAGATTTTAACATCCATTTTGACAACCTGTTGGACTCCACGGCACTAGATATGATATCAAGCCTGGCTGCCATTCAACTGGAGCAACGAGTCCCCTCTGCCACGCATGAAAAGGGCCATCTCTTAGACCCGATCTTTAGCAACAGCGACCAGCTTAAAGTGGGCACCATGAGTAGTCTTCCATGGTCGGATCATTTCCTGATGGCCTTCACCTGGACCACGAGCAAACCCCCCCCATTCTCTTTTACATCACGGAACACCCGAAACTGGTCCAAACTTCCTATCGACAACTGGATAAATGCTCTTAGCACTACCAGACCTACACTTTCCCATGACCCGATGGTAAACAACACTAAATATGACGAGTGGATAACCACCTCTCTCGACTTGGTCCTCCCTTCACACCCATCTAGGTCAAAGAGGCAAAGCAAATCTGCCCCCTGGTATACAGAAGACCTCAGAAATCAAAAGCGTCTCTGTAAGAGACAAGAGAGGAAATGGCGCATGACCTATAACCCTCTTGATAAAACTACCTATAGGGAATCCATTAGGAACTACAAACTGGCCATAAAAACTTCGCAAGCAGCCTACTACAATGATAAAATAACATCGGCAAAATCTAAGCCAAAAGAAATATATCGCATAGAAAACTCCCTGATAAAACCCTCACTGCCGGCCACAGATAACAGCAGTTCACCATCCAAATGCAACGAGTTGGTGGACTTCTTTTTTCAAAAAGTGAACAAAATCTACCTCTCCTTCCCAAATCCATCTACTAATCCACCCCCTCAATGTCTGGATTCAGCCTTGGACAGGAACAATAGACTGGAGTCTATTCCGCTGTTGAAACTGGACACACTAGAGAGTCTAGCTCAAAAAATAAAAACCGGCTCTCCATGTGACCCGGCCCCACCAGGCTCACTAGGGCTGGTCAGCAAAACCATCCTCCCTACCCTTCTGGACTTGCTGAACTCCTCCATACTGAGTGGGATGGTACCAGTGACCTGGAAACAGGCAATGGTGCGGGCCCTACTAAAAAAACTGTCCCTTGACCCAGCAAACCCAGGCAATTACCGCCTGATTTCTCTGCTCCCATGGGCATCTAAGATCCTGGAGAAGCACGTCAATAACACTCTGATGAAATTCTTCGAGGAAAACCATCTTCTTGATGACTCCCAGACGGGCTTTTGCCCAAAACATGGGACAGAGACCGCTCTACTGGCCGTAACTGAGGAGGCGAGACGGATCTTGGATCGGGGGGGGGGGGTCAGTGGCAGTGATCCTCCTCGATCTGAGTGCCGCGTTTGACACAGTACATCACAAAATCCTGCTGAGCCGTCTCGCCGACCTAGGGGTGTCCGGAGAAGCCCTAGTTTGGTTCGAGTCTTTACTATCGAACAGAACCTTCCGGGTCTTTGATGGCACATCCGTATCATCCAGTAGGCCGTTGGGGTGCGGAGTCCCGCAGGGCCTTCCCTGAGCCCCACACTCTTCAACGCATATATGAGGCCGCTGGCTGGGATCGTTCGTCCGCATGGTGTCAACATCATCTCCTATGCGGACGACACCCAGCTGGTGGTCTCCCTTGCACAGAAGAGCGGCCTCCAGTCACCGCCCAATCTAGCAGCATGCCTGGAGGATGTAAAAAGTTGGATGATGAGCTCATGTCTGAAGCTCAACGACGACAAAACCGAGCTCATGCTCCTTGGCCCAGCGGCCCCCCCCACTCTGGAGCTGATATGGCCCATAAGCATGGGTGCGGCCCCACCCCCGAGAGAAAACATCAAAAGTCTGGGAGTATGGCTCGATAAATCACTGAGCCTTAACACTCAGGCTACTAAGGTGTCGGTCACTTGTTTTGGCCTCCTCAGGGTGATTAAAAAAAATCTTCCCCTTCTCCCATTTGAGGCCAGACAAATAATTATACAGGGCCTTGTCCAGTCCCGTCTGGATTTTAATAATGCCCTCTATCTTGGAGCACCAGACTACACTCTACAGAAACTCCAGCGCGCTCAAAATGGTGCTGCCCGTGCGCTATTGGGAGTCCCGCGGAGGACCTCAATAAAAACTGGCCTAAGAACTCTACACTGGTTACCTGTTAGGGACAGAGTGAAGTTTAAAGCTCTATGCATTGCCCACCAGACCTTCTGGAAAATGGGTCCAGAGATCAACCGCTCCCTGATCTCTCCATATCTGCCCAACAAAGCACTTCGCTCCTCATCTGCATCGCTAGCCAAAATCCCTAGAATTTTTAGAGCCAGAGCAGGAGGACGTTCGTTCTCGTACAATGTCTCTAAATTGTGGAACACCCTCCCTCTGCCAATACGAGATAACTCCAACCTAACTAGTTTCCGGAAACAACTCAAAACCTTTTTATTCAGTAAGTAGTAACCTCTGGAGGGCTTCTTCTGTTTGAGTTTCAGCGCCTGGACGCCTCAGGGCAACTGTAGCGCTCCACAAATCCCATTTTCATTTCATTTCATTTCCATTGAAATTCCACGTTATAGTTAGTTGGACTCACTATAACTTGCGCGCCTGCAATGCACTGCTGATGACGTCACATATTACATCACTCATGACATGGTCAGTGACATCACTCATGACATCACTGATGACACCATCCAGTGAATGTGTGTCTTTCTGAAAAATAAATATGTTTTATATATGTATTTGTAAAGGTTGATGGAAGAATAAATGGTAAAATATGTGTCCAAATGGATGTTTATGTCTATTATGTTTTTTATAAATAAATTGTTTGGTTCACTACCTTATTAAGTGTATTTTAGTGAATACATATATTAGCGAGTAACTTTTGAATATTGAAATGTATGTATCAGTGTTTCACTTTGTGTATCAGTGGCTGCATGGGTTGGTGACTGACTCACTGTTTGTATGTGTTTTGAAGACAGCATATGTGCAGGACTGTATGGGTGGATGAGTGTGTATATGTGTGTGTTAGTGAGTGAATGACCATCTCACTATTGTCTTTATCAGTAACGACATATGTTTTAATCTAGTATATGTGAGTATTGATGTATATAAGTGAGTATATGTGAGAGTGAGAGATTGTAAGAGTTCCTGTTTAAATAAGTTTGTGTTTCTATAAGTGATTGTTTAAGAGAGTAAGTATGTGTAAGTTTCCTTAGAAGTAAGGTGGTAGTGTGTGTATAGCTGTAAATGCAAATTAATGGATGTTCAATAGTTTATTTGCATGTGTGAGTATGTGTGTGAGTAACTTTTGGATGACTGTCGGTGTGTAACAGGATGTATAGGTGTATCACTACACATGATGAGTGAATATATATATGAGTGACTATATAGAACTGTTGGTGAATGAGTGGATGTGTATATAGATGGTGGTATTACTGAATTGGTTGTTGTAACTGGTATGGGTATCTCTATTTTTTTGAACATTTTAGTTTCTATTTTTGAATATGTGTTTCAAGGGTTACATTACACTGAAAGGAGGTCTGTCACTCTGTCACAAGGATGGTGTCATCAGTGATGTCATGAGTGATGTCACTGACCATGTCATGAGTGATGTAATATGTGACGTCATCAGCAGTGCATTGCAGGCGCGCAAGTTATAGTGAGTCCAACTAACTATAACGTGGAATTTCAATGGTTTTATGTCAGTAAAATTTCCAGCTAACTATAACTGGTGTGAAACCTATGGTTTTTTTCAGTGAATTTACTAGGTTTTTTAAATGCTAGTTCCTAACTATAACTGGTGTGAAACCTATGTTTTTTTCAGTGAATATATATATATATGCTCCAACAAGGTACGATTGATATCTTAATACCATACGGAAAGATCTCACAGGAGCAATTTTCAAAGTATGAAATACTTTATTGGTGCAGACCCCCCACTTACTGACAGACACGTTTTACGAAGAAAAAAAAATATATAATATATTTGTTTTTTGATAAAGTATCAAGTTTCATGAGAGGGGCAAGTCAGTAGAGCCGCACATTTTGAAAAGAAGACACATGGGCTCCATTAGCATTATGCCGCGCTGGGAGAAAAAAGTTGTACAATGTTTCAAAAAAGAAGTTGGGTGAGACACGCACAACAAAAGAAAAGTCGAGCGGCCGCCATTATTAAAGTCCAAGCAGGGCATGCTGCATTGTAAAAAAAAAGTCATTACATTGAGGGTGAGCGTGTCATACCTGCAACAGCAGGTTGGGGAAAGTCTTTTAGGGAAATAGTGCTCCAGATTGTAAATAAAACATACAGCGCAGCAACACATGTAAGGGGGCAGTCCCAATGGGAGGTTACAACATGAGAAAAGGTGGCTCTAAAGGAGTACTAATCCTATTTATTTATAAATGTTATATAGTGTAAGCTAGACGTAAAGGTATCAGAGCGCTTTAGATAAAAAGAAATAGCATATTGCAGCTTTACATAGGATGCATACAATGAGAAATAGAATAGTAGTTCTGTGTAGGATGCTATATACTTAGATTAACGAGCAAGCATAAATAGAGATAAAGAGAATAAGGCAAAAAAAGGAGTGTTTACAGTGAGCAGACTAATTAGAAGAGCATAAATTATAGAAGTGAATGACATACTAGACAGCTGAAACAATCAAATAACTAACTATCCCAAACGGCCGAGTCATGGAGAGAGTGAGCTATTGCACTAGTTCAGTTGGCATGTGTGGGAGGTATTTGTTGAGGAGGAGTTTCAGGTTCCCTTTAAAGCAGGAGAAGGAGCAGTGGCATCGGAGGACTCTAGGGAGTGCGTTCCATACACTGGGTGAATTCGATTGACCAATGAAAAGCCACCATTTACAATTGACAGTAAAAGGAGACAATAAAAAAGAGAGGGCAGAAAGAGAGAGGAGCTACACTCCCATATCCTGAATACAGCATGTCTCAAAGGGACAACGCAAGCGCTACCTAAGCGAGACCTAAAAAGGCCTCTGAATGGGAAAAAAAGGCCCTCTTAGCCTAATGTTATTTAAATCTGGAGGGTAGTCAAATGTAGAAAGCATGTTAAGACTCACTTCCCAGCCGGGATGAGATGAAAACTGTGGATCAATGTTTTGTCCACGGGGCAAGGTAACCTAATTGGGAAAATGAATTAATTACATATTCTTTACTTGCTTTGAGATATAAATGGAGGGACTTCCTGTATGGTTGGGGTGTCCGGAAGACTTAGGATTCGTTTGGCTCCTCCCCCCATTTTCTCTTCATTGGGAGGTATAGATTAGATTTCTCTATTCTTCCTCCCTATATCACAGGAGTTATACTTCATTTTTCCTTTTTCTTTATCAGGGACTATTCCCTCTTTTTCTTTTTCTTTGTCTATATTTCGGGTTCTTTAGCGGGCGACAGACACTTTGCTGGGGGGGGGTAGGCCGTAGCCTCCGCAATGGTGTAGGGTGGGGGGAGACTTTTAGTTTTATACATTGGTTTCTATGGGCCTTATTTTTTTCATCTCTCTGCGCTTTCTTATCTAATTTCTGTTCTGGGTCTGATATAGGGATTAGGAGGGACTGGGCTGAGCTGTAAATGGCGTAAAATCACTGCATGATGATCTTGTTGTTTTCCTCTGATCGCCATACTGCCTGGGTAGTAACTTTCACGGATGGTTTCACGTTATGCTCCTGCCTGATCATGCTGTGTGATAATCGTACGGACTCAGTTCTCCTTGGCTTCTATTCTTTATTGCATTATATTTACGTCCAAAAAAATTTAAAACAAACCTTCATTACTACTGTTTCTCGGCGACACTAATTTACTCAGTGTACGGTTAATTGATTGTTGCTTATCAACCCTGCTGCCGCTGGGAAATTATATTGCTTGCTTCTGTGCTCAACAGTCTTGTGGCCGGCCTGATGGTTGTAGGCCCGTATTTGTTATCCTTACATGCACAATAAAGGTTTACAAAAATTTAAAAAATAAAATAAAATTAGGATCGCTATACAAGATATAGTGGCACAGTTCATAATGCCATCTTTGATGCAATCTTTCCTAGTTTTTCAGTGCAGGGCAGTAGAAAAACGAATTTGCCAGGAGTTGCGCTGAGTGTGGCACTTCTTTATGATCCCAAAGGGATTTTATAAGGACAGTATCCACTTGTCCTTGCTAAAATTTACATTTTGTTACAATTAGTCAGGGAACTTAGAGTCGGTATTTTAGAATTGGTAAATACTATTTACCTACATCTGGCCCTTAGAGTCTAATAACCTAAAGTATAAGTAAAAGATTCATATATTCATTAGAAGTTTCAAAACTCCACGTTCGATTTCTGAGGAACAAATAAATCATTGTGGCTTCTCTCCGCGCTTCTGGTTAACGAAACACGGCAGAGAAGACCTACAACATAAGCGGGATGCAGCTGGCAGCCCCAGCGTGTACATGCACGTTTTTACAGTGTTTAAAGATGGTCAATCAGTTGAGTGTCGGTTTAGCTGCCGCTTGCTGTATGGTACAAGTGGGATGATACGAAGTATGCATCTAAGACTACCCAAGGTTACAGTCCTGTTTTTCTATCACAATCTTACTTCAAATGTTTACTTTGATTTAAGTTATTCCTGTAACTGTTAAAAACGAAGAGATAGATCTTGAGAACACAATTTGTCACAAGGGGAGGCTGTAAAAACAAATCTCCTGGTTTTATAGATTCCATCTTGTTTGTTACACAACGTGGATGTCACTGTCTGTGATGGTGAGACCGGGACTGTTCTTATCAATGAAATGACACTGAGTGCGAGCTGCCCAGACCTCTAATAGAGAGTTCTCAACCACAATATTTTGGCAAAGAGGTCAAGCCAGGAATAAATGGGTGAGGTTTGTGGCTGCCCAACTCTGGATTTTTTAAAGCACTCTGTACTTTAACAGAGCCCGTTTCCAAGCACTCAAAGTGTTTACAGATAAGAGACTAACTGCCAGATTCATCAAGCGAAATGCGCTCGCAAAAGGGCCAGATTCTGAGAATCTGGCCCTTTGCGAGTGCAATTTTTGCATTTGGGATTCATCATCCCAAATGCAAAAATCGCTAATAAAGAATTCGCAAATTTGCAAGGATTAGCATTTAAGGAATCTCTATTAGAGATTCCTTAAATGCTAATCATGAAACATTTAAAAATTGCGAATTCGCAATTTAGGACCGCTATTTACCACGAAGTCAAACCTTGTGGTAAATAGCGAAAACTTTTAAATGCATTTTTCTAAGTTGCATGTTACACACACACACATGTCCTTTGGACATGTGTGTGCACAACATCAGTGTAAATTCACATTTCAGGGGTGCTACAGGGTGTCCTTTGGACACCCCTGCACCCTTGAAATCGCAATTTTATTTTGCGAATCGCTATTTGCGATTAGCAAATTGCGAGTGTCTTCCCATTCAATCCTATGGGCCTCTAGGCCCATAGGAATGAATGGGGAGATATTCCTTAATTGCAACTCGCAATTTGCGAGTCTCAATTAAGGAATAATTAGAAATCGCTATTTCTTGAGTGATTTCTTGATGAATAGCATTTTGCTATTCCTTAGTAGTGAATCGGTAAATTTTGCTATTAAGGAATCGCAAAATGTGTTCTTCATGAATCTAGCTGTCAAGGAATAAGGTGATAGCGATGCCTAAGATTGTATTTCATACCAATCAAGTTACAGCCTGTGTAAACTTGGCTCCCCAAATGCAGCAATAGCAGACAGAAAACGCTTACTTTAAGATCCAGTACTGTCTAATCTATGTTTCCTCTAAACATTAGGGGATTCAACAAAATGTATCTGGTTTAAAAAAAGAAAAAAAACATAAAAGTCATACATAGGATGCTTTTTTGCAGCAGCCTGCTGGGGTCTGGACAAGGATATTGAATTGATCGATAGATATACAAAGTTGCTCAAAATATGGATAGGCCCTGGTGGCCCCTAAAACCATATACTAAGTAAGTGGTATGAGAACCACGAGTCGAACAATGGTAAGGCCCAGAGCATTGGGAATCGCTGGGGCTAAGCTGTGATAGCAAGTATTAGGAACTAGGAGGCCCACGGGATCTGGTTGCAGTGTCTAAAGCAACACACGTACACCTATTGGAAACAATGGGTGCGTAAAAGTTACAAAGTTTAAGAAATGGGAGTCTTCCGGATGTACTAGGACTTAGTCCCTTAAAACTAGGACACTAGGAGTGTCTGCCTACACGGGAGCACCAGAGTGTCAGCGTTACCTCACCCACAGGAAGCGGGTGCAGTGGTGCCAAAGTGTGTCGAGTTTCTTGGAGCAGTTCAATGGAGCCTGGAGATGAAGATGCTGCAGGCGACAAGACGAGAAGAGTTCCGGTGAATCCAAGGCTGGATCGAAGTTGGTGAAGAACTGAAAGCAGAGGGGACAGTGTTCAAAGTCACTAGCCAGTGACCGACGTGGAACCAGGAAGGAACCAGGCGATGTCGAGTTGCAACAGGTGAAGATAGAAGTCTTGTCTCTTCAGCCACGTGGACACGAGGACGTCTACGATAACCAGGAGCCAGGCATCAGCTGTACCACGAAGATTCTAGCTGTCGGCGGAGTTGGCTTCAGAATTGGAGCAAACAAGCCTCGGCAATGGCAAACCAAGCAGGAACGATGTTGGGCTTCTTATGAACCCTCCTGAGGCACAGCCGGGAGTAGCAACGAAAACTGAGCACAACTTTGTTTTAAAACTGTAAAATTTCACTTTGCTTTTAAAATCACTCACCTTCCCTGTCACATCACTACAGTGTGCAGGCACCCTTTCCTGCTGAAAAACAAGCATTGGTAAGGGCAAAATCGCCGTTTTCCTGCCAACTTCATTCCCCTCTCCCTGACTCGGACACGCCTACTTCGAGGCCACGCCCCCCCATCAAAGTTATAAAAGACGCGCTGACTACTAGCGCTTTAGATAACTTTTGAACCCTCCTGAGGCACAGCCGGGAGTAGCAAGGAAAACTGAGCACAACTTTGTTTTAAAACTGTTAAATTTCACTTTGCTTTTAAAATCACTCACCTTACCTGTCACATCACTGCAGTGTGCAGGCACCCATTCCTGCTGAAAAACGAGCATTGGTAAGGGCAAAATCGCCGTTTTCCCGCCAACTTCATTCCCCTCTCCCTGACTGGGACACGCCCACTTCGAGGCCACGCCCCCCTCTTCAAAGTTATAAAAGACGCGCTGACTACTAGCGCTTTAGATAACTTTTGAACCCTCCTGAGGCACAGCCGGGAGTAGCAAGGAAAACTGAGCACAACTTTGTTTTAAAACTGTAAAATTTCACTTTGCTTTTAAAATCACTCACCTTCCCTGTCACATCACTACAGTGTGCAGGCACCCTTTCCTGCTGAAAAACGAGCATTGGTAAGGGCAAAATCGCAGTTTTCCCGCCAACTTCATTCCCCTCTCCCTGACTGGGACACGCCCACTTCGAGGCCACACCTCTTGCACTGTCTCCTCCCTACAAATATGTGCATGTTCCGGAAGCGCAGCGGACGAGCGCAGCGGGCGCGACGATTGCGTGCCGAAGGCGCGCATAAGGCAAGCTCGCCTCCGCTCGTCCGCGCTCGCCCGGGCCCAGGGGCCATGCCCCCTGGCTCTCCCGGGGATGAAAGACATATATACAGCTCAAGCCTCCTACATCAGCTGCGTCCTCCGGCTACACTCAGTTGTGGCCCTCCTAGACACCCCCTGGAGATCCCGCGCTGCTGCACACATTGTAAATCTGAGCTACCTATCAAAACCACCACTGACAGACCTGAGGTAAAGGACTATTCTATGTTTCTGCTTAACTGTAGATCTCTAGTGAAACATTGTTTAGAAATCTCCATGCTACTAGAGGAACACTCACCGGACGTAATCTTTTTGACAGAGACTTGGTTAAATCAAGACTCTCAACCGGATTTGGCACAGGCCATTATTCCGGGATATCAGATAGCGCGAGCTGAAAGACCATTGGGCAGAGGTGGCGGCCTTGCGATTATTCACAAGGAGAGCTACATCTGCCGCTATCTTTTGGAGGAGATTGAGGACTGCGAAAATCTCTCTTTTGAGATCGAGCTGTCCCCTAATTCCAGCTTTACTGGCATACTCATTTACCGCCCCCCTGGTTCTATCGGACAATTTAACACCTCTCTTCTATCGGTGGCATCCCAACTGGTTGTCTCCCCCTCTAACTTTACCTTACTGGGAGATTTTAACATCCATTTTGACAACCTGTTGGACTCCACGGCACTAGATATGATATCAAGCCTGGCTGCCATTCAACTGGAGCAACGAGTCCCCTCTGCCACGCATGAAAAGGGCCATCTCTTAGACCCGATCTTTAGCAACAGCGACCAGCTTAAAGTGGGCACCATGAGTAGTCTTCCATGGTCGGATCATTTCCTGATGGCCTTCACCTGGACCACGAGCAAACCCCCCCCATTCTCTTTTACATCACGGAACACCCGAAACTGGTCCAAACTTCCTATCGACAACTGGATAAATGCTCTTAGCACTACCAGACCTACACTTTCCCATGACCCGATGGTAAACAACACTAAATATGACGAGTGGATAACCACCTCTCTCGACTTGGTCCTCCCTTCACACCCATCTAGGTCAAAGAGGCAAAGCAAATCTGCCCCCTGGTATACAGAAGACCTCAGAAATCAAAAGCGTCTCTGTAAGAGACAAGAGAGGAAATGGCGCATGACCTATAACCCTCTTGATAAAACTACCTATAGGGAATCCATTAGGAACTACAAACTGGCCATAAAAACTTCGCAAGCAGCCTACTACAATGATAAAATAACATCGGCAAAATCTAAGCCAAAAGAAATATATCGCATAGAAAACTCCCTGATAAAACCCTCACTGCCGGCCACAGATAACAGCAGTTCACCATCCAAATGCAACGAGTTGGTGGACTTCTTTTTTCAAAAAGTGAACAAAATCTACCTCTCCTTCCCAAATCCATCTACTAATCCACCCCCTCAATGTCTGGATTCAGCCTTGGACAGGAACAATAGACTGGAGTCTATTCCGCTGTTGAAACTGGACACACTAGAGAGTCTAGCTCAAAAAATAAAAACCGGCTCTCCATGTGACCCGGCCCCACCAGGCTCACTAGGGCTGGTCAGCAAAACCATCCTCCCTACCCTTCTGGACTTGCTGAACTCCTCCATACTGAGTGGGATGGTACCAGTGACCTGGTAACAGGCAATGGTGCGGGCCCTACTAAAAAAACTGTCCCTTGACCCAGCAAACCCAGGCAATTACCGCCTGATTTCTCTGCTCCCATGGGCATCTAAGATCCTGGAGAAGCACGTCAATAACACTCTGACGAAATTCTTCGAGGAAAACCATCTTCTTGATGACTCCCAGACGGGCTTTTGCCCAAAACATGGGACAGAGACCGCTCTACTGGCCGTAACTGAGGAGGCGAGACGGATCTTGGATCGGGGGGGGGGGGGTCAGTGGCAGTGATCCTCCTCGATCTGAGTGCCGCGTTTGACACAGTACATCACAAAATCCTGCTGAGCCGTCTCGCCGACCTAGGGGTGTCCGGAGAAGCCCTAGTTTGGTTCGAGTCTTTACTATCGAACAGAACCTTCCGGGTCTTTGATGGCACATCCGTATCATCCAGTAGGCCGTTGGGGTGCGGAGTCCCGCAGGGCCTTCCCTGAGCCCCACACTCTTCAACGCATATATGAGGCCGCTGGCTGAGATCGTTCGTCCGCATGGTGTCAACATCATCTCCTATGCGGACGACACCCAGCTGGTGGTCTCCCTTGCACAGAAGAGCGGCCTCCAGTCACCGCCCAATCTAGCAGCATGCCTGGAGGATGTAAAAAGTTGGATGATGAGCTCATGTCTGAAGCTCAACGACGACAAAACCGAGCTCATGCTCCTTGGCCCAGCGCCCCCCCCACTCTGGAGCTGATATGGCCCATAAGCATGGGTGCGGCCCCACCCCCGAGAGAAAACATCAAAAGTCTGGGAGTATGGCTCGATAAATCACTGAGCCTTAACACTCAGGCTACTAAGGTGTCGGTCACTTGTTTTGGCCTCCTCAGGGTGATTAAAAAAAATCTTCCCCTTCTCCCATTTGAGGCCAGACAAATAATTATACAGGGCCTTGTCCAGTCCCGTCTGGATTTTAATAATGCCCTCTATCTTGGAGCACCAGACTACACTCTACAGAAACTCCAGCGCGCTCAAAATGGTGCTGCCCGTGCGCTATTGGGAGTCCCGCGGAGGACCTCAATAAAAACTGGCCTAAGAACTCTACACTGGTTACCTGTTAGGGACAGAGTGAAGTTTAAAGCTCTATGCATTGCCCACCAGACCTTCTGGAAAATGGGTCCAGAGATCAACCGCTCCCTGATCTCTCCATATCTGCCCAACAAAGCACTTCGCTCCTCATCTGCATCGCTAGCCAAAATCCCTAGAATTTTTAGAGCCAGAGCAGGAGGACGTTCGTTCTCGTACAATGTCTCTAAATTGTGGAACACCCTCCCTCTGCAGATACGAGATAACTCCAACCTAACTAGTTTCCGGAAACAACTCAAAACCTTTTTATTCAGTAAGTAGTAACCTCTGGAGGGCTTCTTCTGTTTGAGTTTCAGCGCCTGGACGCCTCAGGGCAACTGTAGCGCTCCACAAATCCCATTTTCATTTCATTTCATTTTCATTGAAATTCCACGTTATAGTTAGTTGGACTCACTATAACTTGCGCGCCTGCAATGCACTGCTGATGACGTCACATATTACATCACTCATGACATGGTCAGTGACATCACTCATGACATCACTGATGACACCATCCAGTGAATGTGTGTCTTTCTGAAAAATAAATATGTTTTATATATGTATTTGTAAAGGTTGATGGAAGAATAAATGGTAAAATATGTGTCTAAATGGATGTTTATGTCTATTATGTTTTTTATAAATAAATTGTTTGGTTCACTACCTTATTAAGTGTATTTTAGTGAATACATATATTAGCGAGTAACTTTTGAATATTGAAATGTATGTATCAGTGTTTCACTTTGTGTATCAGTGGCTGCATGGGTTGGTGACTGACTCACTGTTTGTATGTGTTTTGAAGACAGCATATGTGCAGGACTGTATGGGTGGATGAGTGTGTATATGTGTGTGTTAGTGAGTGAATGACCATCTCACTATTGTCTTTATCAGTAACAACATATGTTTTATTCTAGTATATGTGAGTATTGATGTATATAAGTGAGTATATGTGAGAGTGAGAGATTGTAAGAGTTCCTGTTTAAATAAGTTTGTGTTTCTATAAGTGATTGTTTAAGAGAGTAAGTATGTGTAAGTTTCCTTAGAAGTAAGGTGGTAGTGTGTGTATAGCTGTAAATGCAAATTAATGGATGTTCAATAGTTTATTTGCATGTGTGAGTATGTGTGTGAGTAACTTTTGGATGACTGTCGGTGTGTAACAGGATGTATAGGTGTATCACTACACATGATGAGTGAATATATATATGAGTGACTATATAGAACTGTTGGTGAATGAGTGGATGTGTATATAGATGGTGGTATTACTGAATTGGTTGTTGTAACTGGTATGGGTATCTCTATTTTTTTGAACATTTTAGTTTCTATTTTTGAATATGTGTTTCAAGGGTTACATTATACTGAAAGGAGGTCTGTCACTCTGTCACAAGGATGGTGTCATCAGTGATGTCATGAGTGATGTCACTGACCATGTCATGAGTGATGTAATATGTGACGTCATCAGCAGTGCATTGCAGGCGCGCAAGTTATAGTGAGTCCAACTAACTATAACGTGGAATTTCAATGGTTTTATGTCAGTAAAATTTCCAGCTAACTATAACTGGTGTGAAACCTATGGTTTTTTCAGTGAATTTACTAGGTTTTTTAAATGCTAGTTCCTAACTATAACTGGTGTGAAACCTATGTTTTTTTCAGTGAATATATATATATATGCTCCAACAAGGTACGATTGATATCTTAATACCATACGGAAAGATCTCACAGGAGCAATTTTCAAAGTATGAAATACTTTATTGGTGCAGACCCCCCACTTACTGACAGACACGTTTTACGAAGAAAAAAAAATATATAATATATTTGTTTTTTGATAAAGTATCAAGTTTCATGAGAGGGGCAAGTCAGTAGAGCCGCACATTTTGAAAAGAAGACACATGGGCTCCATTAGCATTATGCCGCGCTGGGAGAAAAAAGTTGTACAATGTTTCAAAAAAGAAGTTGGGTGAGACACGCACAACAAAAGAAAAGTCGAGCGGCCGCCATTATTAAAGTCCAAGCAGGGCATGCTGCATTGTAAAAAAAAAGTCATTACATTGAGGGTGAGCGTGTCATACCTGCAACAGCAGGTTGGGGAAAGTCTTTTAGGGAAATAGTGCTCCAGATTGTAAATAAAACATACAGCGCAGCAACACATGTAAGGGGGCAGTCCCAATGGGAGGTTACAACATGAGAAAAGGTGGCTCTAAAGGAGTACTAATCCTATTTATTTATAAATGTTATATAGTGTAAGCTAGACGTAAAGGTATCAGAGCGCTTTAGATAAAAAGAAATAGCATATTGCAGCTTTACATAGGATGCATACAATGAGAAATAGAATAGTAGTTCTGTGTAGGATGCTATATACTTAGATTAACGAGCAAGCATAAATAGAGATAAAGAGAATAAGGCAAAAAAAGGAGTGTTTACAGTGAGCAGACTAATTAGAAGAGCATAAATTATAGAAGTGAATGACATACTAGACAGCTGAAACAATCAAATAACTAACTATCCCAAACGGCCGAGTCATGGAGAGAGTGAGCTATTGCACTAGTTCAGTTGGCATGTGTGGGAGGTATTTGTTGAGGAGGAGTTTCAGGTTCCCTTTAAAGCAGGAGAAGGAGCAGTGGCATCGGAGGACTCTAGGGAGTGCGTTCCATACACTGGGTGAATTCGATTGACCAATGAAAAGCCACCATTTACAATTGACAGTAAAAGGAGACAATAAAAAAGAGAGGGCAGAAAGAGAGAGGAGCTACACTCCCATATCCTGAATACAGCATGTCTCAAAGGGACAACGCAAGCGCTACCTAAGCGAGACCTAAAAAGGCCTCTGAATGGGAAAAAAAGGCCCTCTTAGCCTAATGTTATTTAAATCTGGAGGGTAGTCAAATGTAGAAAGCATGTTAAGACTCACTTCCCAGCCGGGATGAGATGAAAACTGTGGATCAATGTTTTGTCCACGGGGCAAGGTAACCTAATTGGGAAAATGAATTAATTACATATTCTTTACTTGCTTTGAGATATAAAGGGAGGGACTTCCTGTATGGTTGGGGTGTCCGGAAGACTTAGGATTCGTTTGGCTCCTCCCCCCATTTTCTCTTCATTGGGAGGTATAGATTAGATTTCTCTATTCTTCCTCCCTATATCACAGGAGTTATACTTCATTTTTCCTTTTTCTTTATCAGGGACTATTCCCTCTTTTTCTTTTTCTTTGTCTATATTTCGGGTTCTTTAGCGGGCGACAGACACTTTGCTGGGGGGGGGTAGGCCGTAGCCTCCGCAATGGTGTAGGGTGGGGGGAGACTTTTAGTTTTATACATTGGTTTCTATGGGCCTTATTTTTTTCATCTCTCTGCGCTTTCTTATCTAATTTCTGTTCTGGGTCTGATATAGGGATTAGGAGGGACTGGGCTGAGCTGTAAATGGCGTAAAATCACTGCATGATGATCTTGTTGTTTTCCTCTGACCGCCATACTGCCTGGGTAGTAACTTTCACGGATGGTTTCACGTTATGCTCCTGCCTGATCATGCTGTGTGATAATCGTACGGACTCAGTTCTCCTTGGCTTCTATTCTTTATTGCATTATATTTACGTCCAAAAAAATTTAAAACAAACCTTCATTACTACTGTTTCTCGGCGACACTAATTTACTCAGTGTACGGTTAATTGATTGTTGCTTATCAACCCTGCTGCCGCTGGGAAATTATATTGCTTGCTTCTGTGCTCAACAGTCTTGTGGCCGGCCTGATGGTTGTAGGCCCGTATTTGTTATCCTTACATGCACAATAAAGGTTTACAAAAATTAAAAAAAAAAAAAAAATTAGGATCGCTATACAAGATATAGTGGCAAAGTTCATAATGCCATCTTTGATGCAATCTTTCCTAGTTTTTCAGTGCAGGGCAGTAGAAAAACGAATTTGCCGGGAGTTGCGCTGAGTGTGGCACTTCTTTATGATCCCAAAGGGATTCTATAAGGACAGTATCCACTTGTCCTTGCTAAAATTTACATTTTGTTACAATTAGTCAGGGAACTTAGAGTCGGTATTTTAGAATTGGTAAATACTATTTACCTACATCTGGCCCTTAGAGTCTAATAACCTAAAGTATAAGTAAAAGATTCATATATTCATTAGAAGTTTCAAAACTCCACGTTCGATTTCTGAGGAACAAATAAATCATTGTGGCTTCTCTCCGCGCTTCTGGTTAACGAAACACGGCAGAGAAGACCTACAACATAAGCGGGATGCAGCTGGCAGCCCCAGCGTGTACATGCACGTTTTTACAGTGTTTAAAGATGGTCAATCAGTTGAGTGTCGGTTTAGCTGCCGCTTGCTGTATGGTACAAGTGGGATGATACGAAGTATGCATCTAAGACTACCCAAGGTTACAGTCCTGTTTTTCTATCACAATCTTACTTCAAATGTTTTCTTTGATTTAAGTTATTCCTGTAACTGTTAAAAACGAAGAGATAGATCTTGAGAACACAATTTGTCACAAGGGGAGGCTGTAAAAACAAATCTCCTGGTTTTATAGATTCCATCTTGTTTGTTACACAACGTGGATGTCACTGTCTGTGATGGTGAGACCGGGACTGTTCTTATCAATGAAATGACACTGAGTGCGAGCTGCCCAGACCTCTAATAGAGAGTTCTCAACCACAATATTTTGGCAAAGAGGTCAAGCCAGGAATAAATGGGTGAGGTTTGTGGCTGCCCAACTCTGGATTTTTTAAAGCACTCTGTACTTTAACAGAGCCCGTTTCCAAGCACTCAAAGTGTTTACAGATAAGAGACTAACTGCCAGATTCATCAAGCGAAATGCGCTCGCAAAAGGGCCAGATTCTGAGAATCTGGCCCTTTGCGAGTGCAATTTTTGCATTTGGGATTCATCATCCCAAATGCAAAAATCGCTAATAAAGAATTCGCAAATTTGCAAGGATTAGCATTTAAGGAATCTCTATTAGAGATTCCTTAAATGCTAATCATGAAACATTTAAAAATTGCGAATTCGCAATTTAGGACCGCTATTTACCACGAAGTCAAACCTTGTGGTAAATAGCGAAAACTTTTAAATGCATTTTTCTAAGTTGCATGTTACACACACACACATGTCCTTTGGACATGTGTGTGCACAACATCAGTGTAAATTCACATTTCAGGGGTGCTACAGGGTGTCCTTTGGACACCCCTGCACCCTTGAAATCGCAATTTTATTTTGCGAATCGCTATTTGCGATTAGCAAATTGCGAGTGTCTTCCCATTCAATCCTATGGGCCTCTAGGCCCATAGGAATGAATGGGGAGATATTCCTTAATTGCAACTCGCAATTTGCGAGTCTCAATTAAGGAATAATTAGAAATCGCTATTTCTTGAGTGATTTCTTGATGAATAGCATTTTGCTATTCCTTAGTAGTGAATCGGTAAATTTCGCTATTAAGGAATCGCAAAATGTGTTCTTCATGAATCTAGCTGTCAAGGAATAAGGTGATAGCGATGCCTAAGATTGTATTTCATACCAATCAAGTTACAGCCTGTGTAAACTTGGCTCCCCAAATGCAGCAATAGCAGACAGAAAACGCTTACTTTAAGATCCAGTACTGTCTAATCTATGTTTCCTCTAAACATTAGGGGATTCAACAAAATGTATCTGGTTTAAAAAAAGAAAAAAAACATAAAAGTCATACATAGGATGCTTTTTTGCAGCAGCCTGCTGGGGTCTGGACAAGGATATTGAATTGGCTATTAGACGATTATCTCGCTCACCTTCCCACCCTTCCCTAGTGGTTTCTTCTGTTGCTCCATATGCCGGTTCCCATACTCAGCCTCAGTCCCCTCAAGTAGGCTTGGTGGACATACCACAAAATATGCCTCAAGACCAGGCTGGGGGTATCGCCCCCCCCTTACACCAGTTGTTGTCACGTGAGTCGGTGCCCAGTCGCCAATTTTTAGGTCAGCTACTGACATGACCCCTGGCAATGGGTTGGGCCCAGGAGGCGCTAAGAGGAAGCACCCTTTGGTTGGGGGCCCTTGTAAACACAGAAAGAACATTGGATCACAGTCATCTTCAGCAGTCCACCCAGTAGTGCCTAACCTGGATGATATTTCGTTAGACATGCTCAAAGCAGCCTTGCTGTCAGCACTTGGAACTAAATTGGACCCCATCCTGCTACAACTTTCTGCACTGGAAAGCAACCTGTCTGCACTGATAGCTACTTGCAAAGGGACCGTGCCCTTCTCTCCACAAGTATCCCTCCTACAAGGCCTACGATCTCGACCACCATTTCTAGTCCCAGTGGTAGTGGCACGGGGGCAGGAGACAGAGCAGTGTCTATCACGAAGCTGCCTAGTCACATGGTAGGAGATACAACGGCACCTATTATGCCCAGGACTGACCCTAAAGACCGTACAGCCAACCGGAGGGGGGCAGGGGTCACCAAGAACTCAGTATCTTTTGAGTCTCTGCAATCTCAGGGTTTCAAAGTGGGCGGATTGTACAGTTCCGATGATAGGTGGGAAGGGCTGGAAGCCATGCCCCCGGGGACTAGAATAACTATTCTCCTAGTTTGGGCTCTGTTCATCTCCTACCTGAGTCCACTACGCTTGTTGTGGTGGTAGCTAGAGTACCATGCCTCAACCCCGGGACCAAGGAATACTTTTACCAGCTGAACATTAAGGTGGTGCACTGGCTCAATTTCAACATTGCCCCTGGACTTAGGGTGGAAAACCAAATTCTCATGGTGCGCTAGACACTGTGGGTTGGTAGCGCCAAGAAATCCTGGCTGGGGGGACTGCATTATCATCAATTTTAACAATCCAGTCATGGTAAGCCGCATCTCAAGCACGGTTGCCCAGTCTAACTACAGGTGTTGGAACTCAGCAATCTCGACACTTCTACAGACCGAATTATTACCAACTACGGTCCCAGAACGAGTGGCTCCAAGAGGTGGGCCATAGGGGTTGTGCAGAGGGGATGATAGGGGTAAGCACAGCAAATAGGTTTACTCCTCTGAGCTCATTGGAAGATTGCGATTGATGATGTGTGGGTCTCTCGGACCCTGTGTCACCTGCATCCCAGGGTAATGTATCGCCCCCAGAACAGGTATTGAGTGTGAATGGAGGGTGTAAATTTCTTTCTTGGAATATCGCGGGCTGGATAGCGAGATTGAGAACACCGAATGGTTGGCACTTGTTAAGAGTTTTGATGGGATATGCCTCCAGGAAACTTGGGCTGTAGACAATAATTATCACCTGGATGGCTACAAAACCCTCTTCATTACAGCTACCCCATCCAGGACAGGGAGAGCCAAGGGGAGGCTTATCACCTTTGTTTATCTAGCTGTCCTTGGCATCTCCGCTACCTCACTAAAGGTCTCTCCCAATTTACATGTGATGTTGTTGTCCAGTGGATAGAGCAAGCTACTTCTGTTAAACTTTTACAACGTGGGAGTTACACACCTGGATGAGGGCTATATAACTCTGCTGGGGTTCAGGATAGCATCTTGAAAGGTCAGAGTTATCACTACATTTTTCTAACAGGGGATTTTAACTCATGTGTGGGGACATCAGGCAAAGAGAAGTGGAAGCTATGGGTCGTGCACAACAAGCAGGCTTACACATGGAACATACTCCCCAGGGTATTGAGCTTAAGCTGCCTCCGGGGAAAACAGACATTACTCCCACCTTTATTGGGAGAGGGTGTGAGACCTTTATTGAATTCACCTTTGTATCTACCCCCCTTATTCTCTGGTTACCGATTTGTCTGTGAAGGTGAGAGAATGTAGTGACCACAACCCCATTTGTGTCTTAACAGGCTAGACCCGAACACTCGGACATACTGAGGTGGGTGGGGGGTGGGCGGGGATACTGGTTTCCCTCTTAAAGTGGTGGAAGCGGGAAAGAGCATAAAGTGGGTGTGTATTGTCCCAGAGCTACTCCACGAGTCCTTTTTAACCCAGTGTTGCAGGAAGTTTGCAACCTGTCTCGATGGACATCATGGGTGCATTTGGATCCATGTCTACTGTCATAAGGAAGTTATTACGGGCCTCAGGTGGGGGCTATATGCACCAGGTCCACGATGGTTCGGCGTGCTCCCAGGCTTCCAGGAACTTAAGACAGGTCTTGGATGTTAAGCCCCGAGACCGGGTGGCTCTCAAAGCTCATGAAGAGCATATAAGGCTGCTCTAGCAACTCGTGAGTTGGCCCTGAAGATGGAGCCCTGGATCGATTTAGTGGCGGCGAGTACACTACGTAATAGCTCAAAGTTCTGGGGCATTATTAACAGCCCATTTCTATCTGGAAACAATGCTAATTTACTGGAAGCCCATATCACTGAGGACAATTGAGTACATCATTTCGAGGGTATCTTCAAGTTGTGGTACTGCAATTCCGGACCCTGCCGTTCCACCAGTATCGGGGTCCACACACTCGTATCACAAAATATCGTCGTACCATGACGAATTTGGTATCGACGGACCGGTAATAATTAGGACATTATCCCTATGCATTTGCGTCATGATCGAGTGATGCTAACACCCTTAAATCGTGGTTTCCGTTCGGAACCCTCAGACTCCATTTTGAAACGGCATCCATCTTATGACTTGCCCTCATATAGTCAATTGATTAAGGCCGAGTTTGATCTGAAAGGACACGTCCACCGTAGCTGACTTCCCCATGACCTGGCCGAGCTGACTCCCCTGCCTCCAGCCAAACCTGTTTGGGCAGCTCCTCGCCCAGTGGCCGAGTAAGATATCATCAAGGCTCAACATGCCATAAACCATTCACTACATACAGACCATGTTTTCCATACACATACACCTGTCCATGATTCTTGTTTATGACCAGTTTTACGATGGGAGGGTGCCCGACCTTATTGGTGTTTCATCGATATCTGATGGGAATTCTGGGTCTGGCGGGGTAATCCATCACGATCCGGACATCTAAAATATGTGCTGACCAGCATGACTTCGCTCATTGTATTGTTGTGAAAATATGTGTATAACCATATCATAAACTCAAGAATTCTTGCCCGCAGCTGTTATTTATGTATATAAGGAGAAGGCTGGTTCTGTAAAAACGAACAGTCTCCTGAGAACTTACAGCCCGTGTTGTTGTAATTCTAGGACGCATGTTACTTGGTTGCAACCAATAAACCTTGATCTCTGACTTCAACTAGAAGACTCTGTGTTTCTGTAGGCCAGAACAGGGAGAACCTAGAGGTCTTCGGGTGTGTTCCCCTGGCACCACCGGGTCTCTAAAACCCGGCACCTCAAAGTCGGATACCCCGTCAACTGAGGGGCAGGAAAGGTTGGAAGGCAAGTCAGAACTTATTTTCACCACGCAAGAGGTGAGAGCCGGTATTCTGGGTCTGTCTAAAAACAAGGCCCCCGCGCCAGATGGGATCCCGCCAGATCTCTACGTCGCCCACGTAGAAACCTGGGTGCTTGTCCTCACAGCTGTTAGCAATGCTGCAGTCCAGGTTGGCCAGATTCTTGGGCTTTATCGATTATAGTCCCGGTATTTAAAAAGGGAGATCGGTACAGTACCTATTGTTATAGGCTCATTTCTCTTCTGGACTCTGTGGTGAAGGTGGTGGCCCACATGGTACTTGACACACTTGTATCTTGGGTTGATGAAAACAACTTTTTATCCGATATCCAATAAGGCTTTCGCCCAGGTCGTTCCACTGTGGAGCCGTGTTTTAAACCTGTACATGGTTCTGAACAAATACACTGTGGCTTGTTCCAGCCCCATATACCTAGCCTTCATGGACCAGTCCTCAGCTTTCGACTGTGTCAATTGGTCCAAGCTGTGGCAGTTGATGTCCTCCATTGGCATTGATAGTAATATCGTTTTATTTTTTTGGGATCTTCACCGTGATTCAACTGCTGTTGTCTGCTATTCAAAGGACCTGAAAGTGTCTAGTCAGCTTGACATCAAGAGAGAGGTGTGTCAGGGATGCATTTTAGCACCATTTCATTTTAACCTATATATTAATTCTTTAGAGAAGACCCTTTTGGCCACAAATGCTGATTGTCCCCAGGGTAGACAAGCGTAGCCTGCCAGTCCTCCTATACGCAGACGACGCAGTCCTTGGGCGAGGACATCTAGGTGCCTACAGCTTCTTCTGAATTCTTTTGCCCTTTTTATGAAGGACTTGGACCTTTCGTTTAATCATTCCAAGTCGTTCATTATGCAGGTGGGACCTCGTAAAGCTAAGCAGTTCACTTTTAAATTCGAACTTTCGTCAATACCGAAGACCAATGTTTTTTCCTATTTGGGAGTTGTGTTTGACGATTCCTTGAGTTGGTGGCCTTTGCTTATTTGGAAGAAAGGGGATCTAGTGAAAGCTTTTGCAGCTGTTTTTAATTTTGCCAGCAGAGTAGGAGGGAAGTCAATAGGGGCTCTTTTGAAGACACATGAAAACAAATTTAGGGGAGAGGATTTGGACTAACGGCTAGGGCGCTCGACCTCGTACCTGGGGAACCAGGTTCGAGTCTCGGTAATGTCGCTAAACCTCCTGTGATTCTGGGGAAATCACTTAATGTCCCCATGCCTAACAAAATGAATGTGTGTCCTCATGTAATGTAACTGGTACTATGTAAAGCGCTATGATACCCGGTTCGGTTCGGGTCAAGTTCGCGCTATATAAAACTCTGCAAAAAAATATATATCTCAAAGGTTAGTTACGGAAGTGAGATATGGGGCCACATTGGGGTAGGGGCAGTGCAAAGTGCTGCAAACTCTTTCCTGCGATGGGCCCTTTCTGTTTTTTAAAGAATGAGCTGCTGTGATAGAGAGGGAAATGAGCTGTGTAAGCCTAGTGTGTGTAAGTACATTGTGTTAAAAACTGTACCAACCACCGAACCTTATCTTCTAGGGCTTAAAAGCATCCATGATCATTTTCTATTGACCCGGATTTGGCTCAACCTCTTCCATTACCTCATGGTACACCCTCGCGGCTTCCACAGAGGCCAGTGCCTCATGCCCTGTGGCTGCAATGGTGAGTCTCCTCAGGATATGATGTACTTTTTTTTATGTTTTGTAGTTTTTATGCTGTCCCTAGAAAGTTATTTATTATTCCCATTCTCAAAAAAGTGGGTTTTAGGCGGGTGAGACCAGCTCTTATCTTTTTACAACTGCTCTGTAATGACACTGTTTTGCATACACTTAACTTTCTATCGGTCGCTGTTAGACTCAGGTCAAGCTGCGATTAACTTCTGTACTGTAATTCATGAATTTTTATCTAGTGTTCTAATTAACTTGGACATATTATATTTGTCAATCTGTAACTTGGAAGATGTTTTATCATTTTATGTATGACTTTTATGGTTTTCTTTTATAAAACCGAATAAAGTTTGTTGATAATAATCACTAGGGGATTCATTTACAGGGTAGCATGGTATCCCTCACAATAACTCCAGGAGTCACAGTCCACACAATGTACATGCTTTGTTCCCCCTACTTCCAACCTTACATGTACCCCTAATCACCTGCCCAAAACTCTCTCTGCTGATGCCAATGTGGTCCTCCGTCACCCCGCAGACCATATTTTTGGACCCTTTGTAAGTGCCCCTACAATAAAAATGCTGCAGTTGTAAATACATATCAACTACCTTTTGTTGTGTTTGAAAAATGGTATTGAATAATAAAACCTAATAAACATATGCTGATTTTATTAAAGCAAAACAAAACATCAGTTGCCATACACATAAGAGACAAAAGTAGTACATAAAAATCAACATACTGTAACACAGCAAAGTTATGTAGAGCACAATTCCTAATTTCGGGCAATCTTTAAAGTTCAACAATAGAAACGTTCATAAAGAACAGGAATGGAAACAAAGAAAGTGATATCATTAATGTAATGCTTCCTACATATAGGAAAACAAATACTCATTATTTTCCTTAAGCAATAAAGTCCTTACATTAAAATACTATTAGAAATATATTGAACAATGAACATTTCATATGTAATTAGAATTCAATTTGAATATTTTAACCTCCTCTGCATTATTTGACACATGATTACAACCTGAATGCTTTCTGGAAAGGAACCACCTCATGGGGTTCAAAATCACATATTTTCGAACAATAGGATTTAAATGATAAACTTGAATTTCAATTCAATTTATTGATTCAGGCCATTTTGGAGATCAACAATTTGCAATATATACAAAATCCATACACTTTTGTAAAATTGTCTCCTAAACTTGAATTCCATCAACTTTTTGATTAAACACTTCCCATTCCATCAAGCATCACAAGACCACTTGTTGTTATCTTCCCAATTAGTGATAATGTTTTGGCTGGCAACAACAATAAATATGTTTAGAATTTTACCTCCGAAAGCAAAAACATGCCATTTCTGAATCATGGTGCACAATAAAATGTAGGAACAGAAGGGCATCTATTGGTGTAGCATTCATTAAGGTTTGACCAGGCTTGAAACTAGAATTCCTGATTTTTGGACGTTTAAATATCATATTTTAAAAGAGTTCTAACAGACCCAGCACGAGCTCCGCGAAAAATAGAAGATGACTGAATTGTACTTAGAGAAAATGTGCTGATAAGTAATCTATTGATGTAAAATACAGTGGTCAGGCAATGCTTGTGGATCTAATCTATTCAGATTTTAACTCCATAGTTTGTTCAATAAATTGACTGAGCATAATACTTGAAGGTCCATCTCTCAGATCAGTTCTATTACAGTTTTAGTTGCGCTAACACTAATAGAGATCATTGATAAATAGATTTTAAAAGCCATGGGTGGAATTGATCCTTGGTCTAAATCTAGATTATTGTCAGTAATAGAAACCAGTACAAACAGATCAAATCTAAAAGCATTGAATATGTTTATTATAGTGGTTTAGAGTAAACCCAGAAGGCACACATTGTTTCTGAAACTCAGAAAATGTATCTAAAGCCAGAGACTGCTTTAGCTGATTTCCTGTTTAAGTGACAACATTTGCAAATATATTTAACAAAACATTAAGCTGGATGTCAGAAATTCTGGCTTTAAGTATTGTGTAAGAGTTATGTGTAATGGTCAATATTTGATCTGAAGCAACACTAACACTAAATAGGCACATGCACCGGTTATCATTCAACTAACATTATTAGCAAACTTAATTTGGAGGGAATTGAGAAAAATGGCCTCATGTTTTATTGTTAAAAAATTTCACACAGTTTGCAAATGCTATACCCTTTTTTGAAATGTACTAAGCCCATTTAACAATTTAGAATTTGGAAGGGGAATGTTAATAGTTTCCCTTCTGAATATTTAACACATTGTTAAGGTATGTATTGAGCTTTGAAACCATATGTGGGCTAAAAAACAGTAACAGGAGGTAGTAACCCAAGGGGACATTTGTGAATCTGAAAGTAAAAAGGGGTGCATTAAAAAATGCCTTTATTTAAAAGCTATCACAGACAAAGTAGTGTGCTGACTCTACAAGCAACCACTTTTTACCAAATGGATTATTGGTCCATGAACCTCAGTATTTCCTATATTGCTGAAATTTAGTCTCTAATATTTTTGTAATGTTGTGTGAATATTTGTTCCTGTTAGTTCCCATTTCAATATTGTCATGAAATGTACCTATTCTTTTTGTCAAACATATTGAAATATCTTTATCACAATTTTTGGGGCATTCTAAAAGTGTTTTCACTCTAACTTGAAGCTTCCTAAGAAAAATACTGACACCAGGTCCTGGTTTTTCCTAGATCATTTAGCTTTCTCACTAAAACAAGCACAATATTGATTTGAGAGAGGTGGGTATTGTAGTCATACACACTGGGGTTAGTTTAGAAAAGACCAATTCCTTAATCTTTAGAAATATTACTTGGAAAAGTTTATGTTCAATAATTTCAGATAATTTACTGATAAAGATATCGGATAAAGATCCCCTAATTTCTTATACCTTGTGGTATCAAAAATATGCTAGAATTAACAGACTTCTCTTCTAGATAAATCCAGGTATGAGAAGTTATTAAATGCGATTATCAACTTTCTGTTATTTTAACACATTTTCTCAGTGCACAGAGTATTTTCCCTACATAGATCACAACATTTCATGCAATGGTCTGTGCTTGAACGTACAATGAAGGGGTAAAAATGCATTTCTACCAAATCAAGAAACCCTTGGGTTACTGTTGCAAATGAAGACCTAGCTAAGATGAAATATCCCTTTAAAAGGACGATTTCCCTCACTCACCATAGTTGGCATGCTTCCTTATTGGGAATCTCCTTGCACCATGAAACAACCCGTCACTGAGAGGGAGGAGTTCAGGCATATTTTGTTATAGAGAAAGGTATACTAAATACCACAATAATGAGCTCAGGGTAGTGGGGGCAGCAGAATGAAAGTTAAAACGTGCTAAAGGGTAAGTGATTTCCATTATTTGTACGCCCCTGAGCCAGGATTAAAAACAGGACACTGTGGGAGAAATACACATGCACTGTTAGAGTCAATAAGAGGTCAACATGTTTCAGCCTATTAACCCTCCAAAGAGGTGTTTGCGGCATTCTTCAGGACTTAATCAAAAGTTCTGCCGCTCAATGTACTCAATCAATAACAAGCATTTTCATAGCCAATAGGTCTCGCCGTTGGGACCTTATAAGTGTTTAGCCATGCTGATTCAGTAACAATGTGAAATAATTTCTATAAAAAAAAAAGAAGACTATAAACTAACTAAGCTAGACGTGACTTATAACTGGTTAATCGAACGTTTCTGGAGGTTTAGTATATATAAACAACTCCTTTTTTCTATGGTGTGTCATATAAAATTGATGCTCTAAATTTTGGTACGAGTACACAACGTCAAAAAATTCAATACTCCTTTTATATCAATTTGCCTTTGAAAGCTTGAAGTGAAAGACAATTCTAGGTGGCATTTGATTATGAGTAGGCGCTAATGACTATTTCCGGATGACAATGTAATTACCATTTTTTGTATAAGATGTGTTAAAAGTATGGGTAGGGAAAATGGCTATTTTGGTCAAAGGCTCCCCTTTCTATATGCATGCTAGTTTTAATTTGTGAACAGAATCACAATTTGTTATGTGGTATACTGTAATGTTAGATGAATCTGTTTTACCCTTCTGATAAGCAAGGGTTGACGATGAACCGTTTTTTCGTCCCTGGTTTTAAATGGATTAAGGTTGGAACAGACGAGGTGTTGGTTGACTTTACTTCAGAAAATGTTTTTTTCCCGCATGCTGCTTCATGCGACTTAAATCCCTTCCGTGGAAGAGGCGGCTGCATGCCGGCATATATGGCCAGATCAGTACTTGGCTGTTTCGGTTCTCCAGTGGGGCTAGAATAGAAGCTGTTAATGGCAGGGGCTTAGCTTCCCATTGGTGCAGCAGGTGCAGTGGCACCAGGTCCCAGATGCCTTAAAGGCACACTGAATCCTGATAACGGCTGTTTGTCACAGTTCAAACAGAGTCCTGACGGGCCCACAGAACAATGATTATTGCTCTTTTCCACACTCCAAATAAAGGGCAGAGGTCACATTTCCTTTCTTGCCTTGAGGCCCAGGGCACATTGGCTAGGCCACTGGTTAAGGATGCAGTGGGAAAGAGGTGGCGAGACAGGTGGATTATCTAAACAGCTCGACGATGACTTCATGCCTGGGTATTAAAGTATTCAGGTTAGGGAAGGTAGAGGGATCTGCTGTTGACCCAATCCTGGTTCGTGAACCACCACTGCAACTGACTTGCAGTCCCCTCCGAAATCTGAACGTCATCGGAAAGATTCCCCTGGTGCTGCGCCCACTGGAACTTCAGGTCCCACTGCAGAGCACGTATATGCCATCTGGCATGATGCACCAGCAGGATGCAGAAGGCCATGAGGCCCAGCAGCCTCAGGGTCATTCTCATGAACACCGGGATGGAGGCTGAAACATCGGTATCATAGCCCGAATATCCTGGACTTGCTGCTAGGGAGGATAGACCAAAAACTGTGCTGTGTCCAGAACCGCTCTGATGAAAAGGAGCTTATCGGATGGAATCAGGTGCGACTTCAGCACGTTAACTGAGAACCCCAGCAAATGCAGGAAGTCCGTCGTAGTCTGGAGGTGGGAGACGACAGGCTGGGCGAGCTCACCTTCAACAGCCAGTCGTCGAGAGAGGGGAAGACTGGAACCCCTGATCTGCGCAGATGAGCTGCGACCAGCACCATCACTTTCGTGAACACCCGGAGGAGGGGGGGGGGCTGGTAAGGTCAAAGGGGAGCGTGGTAAACTGAAAATCCGTGTGGCCTACCGTGAACCGTAGGTAATGCCGGTGGGCAGGTAAGACGGGGATGTGAAAGTAAGTGTCCAACGCTACCATCAAATCTCCAGGGTCGAAGGCAGACAAGATCTGAGCCAAGGTTAACATATTGAACTTCTTCTTTAGGAGGAAGCGGTTGATGTCCCTGAGGACTAAGCTAGGATGCAGTCCTTTGTCCTTCTTGGGTACCAAGAAGTAGTGGGAGTAGGAATCCCCAACCTACTTCTGGCACAGGGACGCGTTTGACAAAGAGATCCATAACTTCCTGGAAGAGAAGGGCCAAATGATCCTCCGACATGGGATGAAATTACCACAAACTGCATGACCCTTACGCACTCCGCTGCTTGCGGAACTCCGCGTAGACCGCCAGAGTTTTTTTGTCACTTTGCGGAGTTTCTCACCGAGGAACTCCGCATAGGCTTAATCTTATCATGAAAAAATAGATATAAGTCATATGTTAAGAAACAAGGGTGAGTAGAAACCTTTTGGGTGGAGTAAAATTTAAGACATTATTATTGTGATTTTTTGGGCAGTTAGTTGATTTTTGAAAGCACTAACACTTCTCTGTGTAAAGTAAAGACCTTGAGAGTTTTGTAACTTTCAGATATTCAAATTGTGGATTCTGTTGTAAGTAAAAATATTTCCAGGCCTGAAATTTCTTTGGAGGTTGCATGCGGGCAGCCTAAGTTATCCTGCAAGAGTTTCTTGATGAATTCTATTGCAACTACAATATGTGCTCTCTCTCATGTGAAGTCAGGTTGTTAGAAGATTTTCTGCAACTTAAGATACGCCTTACTTTTCACCTGGTGTGGATGTATTTCTCATGTTTAGTGATATCTCCTTTCTGAGTATAACGTTTCTGGCTTTCCCCTCCTGTATATGGCTTTAGTCCAGTGTGAATTCTCTCATGTGAAATGTCATTGTATTCAAGACTAAACCTTATCTGACATTTAGAATACACATAAGGCTTTTTTCCCCCGAGTGAGTTCGCTTATGTCAAGTGAGAAGTAATTTGTACCCAAACCATTGCTTGCATTTCGAGCACTCATAAGGTTTTTCCCCAGAGTGAGATCGCTCATGAAGCATAACACTGTCTTTCAGATTCAACCTTTTATGGCATAAGGATTTTCTCTAGTGTGGAGTTTCTCATGGTGAAATAGCGTTTTTCTCTTCAGCTTTTCTGGCATTCAGAGCACTCATAAGGTTTTTCATCAGTACGGAGTCGCTTATGGTTAGTGAGGATGTGCCTATCAAATAGGAATTTCTGGCATTCACAGAAATTGGTAATGTTTTCCCCCCTGTGTGCGTCTGCTCATGTAGAGTGAGATTGAGTTTAAAATGTATGCTTTTCTGGCATTCGGAGAACTGATTATTTTGATAGTGTGTCTTTTCTTATGACGCTTGTAACCATCTCTACCTCTGAATCTTTTCTGACATTTAGAGCACTGATCATTTTATTCACCAGTGTGGATTCTCACATGTTCAGTGAGATGAGATTTTTGTCTGAAACATTTTTGGCATTCGGAGCACTGATAAGGTTTTTCCCCAGTGTGGGTTCTTATATGCTGAGTGAGACGGCTTTTTACACTGAAACATATCTGGCATTCGGAGCACTGATAAGGTTTTTCCCCAGTGTGGATTCTTATATGCCTAGTGAGACTGCTTTTTTCACTGAAACATATGTTGCATTCAGAGCACTGATAAGGTTTTTCCCCAGTGTGGGTTCTTACGTGCTGAGTGAGATTGCTTTTTTCACTGAAACATTTGTCGCATTCAGTGCACCGATAAGGTTTTACCCAAGAGTGGGTCCGTGTATGTTTAGTGAGTCTCATTTTTTCACTGAAACATCTCTGGCATTCAGAGCACTGATAAGGTTTTTCCCCAGTGTGGATTCTTATATGCTCAGTGAGATGGCTTTTTTTACTGAAACATATCTGGCATTCAGAGCACTGATAAGGTTTTTCCCCAGTGTGGATTCTTATATGCTGAGTGAGACTGCTTTTTTGAATGAAACCTATCTGGCATTCAGAGCACTGATAAGGTTTTTCCCCAGTGTGGATTCTTATATGCTCAGTGAGACTGCTTTTATGACTGAAACATTTGTGGCATTCAGAGCACTGATAAGGTTTTTCCCCAGTGTGGGTTCTTATGTGCCGAGTGAGATGGCTTTTTTCACTGAAACATTTGTCGCATTCAGTGCACCGATAACGTTTTACCCAAGTGTGGGTCCTTGTATGTTTAGTGAGTCTCCTTTTGTCACTGAAAGATCTCTGGCATTCAGAGCACTGATAAGGTTTTTCCCCAGTGTGGGTTCTTGTATGCAGCGTGAGATGTCTTTTTTCATTGAAACATTTCTGGCATTCAGAGCACTGATAACGTTTTTCCACAGAGTGGGTTAATTCATGTCGATATAGACTCAGTTTGATTCTAAACCTTTTCTGACATTCAGAGCACTGAAAAGGTTTTTCCCCAGTGTGGATTCTCATATGCTCAGTGAGATAAGATTTACGCCTGAAACTTTTTTGGCATACTTTGCACGGAGAGTGTTTTCCCCCAGTGTGGATTCTCATATGCTCAGTCAGATAAGATTTACGCCTGAAATTTTTTTGGCATACTTTGCACTGAGAGTGGTTTCCCCCTGTATGCATTCTGTCAAATTCTGTGAGATAAGATTTATGGCTGTATCTTTTTGGGCACAGGTAACTTTTTTCCCTAACTTCGGTTATTTTGCCTCGATTTTAGTGTCGGGCTTGTTTAGATAATGTTCAGCACTTATCTCTAAAAGAAATTGTGTGTAATCTTCTCAACACTTGAATTGAGCAAAAAATGTCGGGAAGCAGTTCTGTAACACCTGTTGAGATTTTTCTAACAATAATAGTCTTTAGGTCATAGCCTCTCCGGCAGCAACTTAATTTGTGACTGAAGTTTTTCTCGAATCTATTTGTATAGGTTCTTAGCAATGCAGTAATAAGGTGTTAGTCTGATATTTAATGATTAAACTGATAAGTAAATGTAAATGTAAATGTACATGTATTTATATAGCGCAAATCGCCCACATCGCAGGCATCTATGCGCTTTGCTTAGGGAACCCGTCCTGGTATTCCCCTGTGAGATACCCCGGCAGGGTATCCACAAGGTGAAAGCCAGGCATCCCGCCGCGAGGGGCCGTTGTGGAGATTAAGCAAGCTATTGCCCAGAGTCGCAGAGTGTGAACCCGTGAGTCGAGTAGGCACCGGAGTGAGAATTATCGAGTCCGTGGAATTATTGAGCCCAACCCCCGTCGGGGCGGGGAATTGAACCCTGGTCCAGGGCCGATCTCAGCTTCCAGGTCTGCCGCCTCTAACCCCTGAGCCACACTTCTCCACAATGTAATGGCAGTAACTGAGGGCGTTAGAACGTGCAGAGTACTATTGTGGATCATTAGTCGCAAAACATCAGTTCCTTCTACCCTTTCTATGTTTGGGGTAAGTTTAAAGGTTTGTAGTTCTGAGGATGAGGATTTATTTACATTAGATATAGCGCAACGGTGCTCCTTTAATCCATTTTTATATTTAACAGTTTTACATATCACTCCTGCACAACAGATAATGTTGAGGCGATTTACATAGAATTACAGAACAGTACACAATAAAAAGGAAACAATCTGAGATGGTCATTAACACAATAAAGTGGTGAATTTTTAAGGTTTTCGCAAGAGTGAGCAGAGTGGGTCAAGGTGTTATATCCCGAGGCAGATAGTCTCAAACTTGCGAAACTCGTTAAAAATGGTTGTTGAGCAAAGGTGATTTTCCAATCTTTTGGTTGTTAACGTGTTAGCTTCGGAGTCTTCTTTCAGCGTCTTTTCTTTGATGGTATCCAGTAGAAACCTTTAGTTGTAACTTTCTTTTATGTAGTGTGTGCTTCCTCTCTAGAATTACATGATGCTTTAGATGAACGTTATTCTGTCATGCTGAGGCAATTTGTCTTTCTGATAATATTTCAGATGAGGATGATGAAGCGGTCTTTCTACATTATTTCTGATGCTGTGTGCACAGATATGGCTTTGCTCTGGGTTAATGAAATGCAAAATTAGAGACTTCACTTACAGGTATAGTACTTTCCTCGCCACAGTTAGATTTTTGGAAATTGTTTAAACGTAGAATGCTGGATGTCCTTCAGTTTTTCAAAATAATCCTTCTTATGGCACTGACATTCAGTTGCTTAGTGCTAAATCTTGCTTTCTTCGTCTGTAATTTCAATCACCTATAGTATTAAAATTAAATAGTTAATACATGTACATTTCCAAAAATATAATTTACAAGCCAAATCAATGCAGAATTTTGAATATGCTGAGCTGTTTTTCAGACAGAGCAGAGTGTAGAATGGTAGCATGAGAGTACTTGGATGTAGGAGTGAGGATTTGTAGAATTGTCAACATTTTATTAAGCTCACAAAGGATACATGTACCCTATAGAGTTGCAACATAGAATCCCAAAGGCAGATATGAAAGTCATATGGACTGGCACCAAACAGATATTAAAAAAATATATACTATTAATTAATTTGTAATGCAGATTTCTGGGAAGGGAATGACTCCTCCATGGACAACAGGCGTTTTCCCCTGCCCTGAGTTACCACCTACTTGTATCGGGTTTCCTGACTTTTGAGTTTTGGCCTCTGCCTCAAGCAAATCTATTGTGTGCCTCCGAGGACTATGCCTAGACCTATCCCTCAACTATGGTCCAGAGTGTGAATCAAGGGCAATGAAATTAAGGCGTACTTTCATGTGTTCATTTTATTCCACCTGATTATCAGTTGTTAGGTTTTTCTGCACCTGGATTTACTGGGTGCAGAAAACCAGGACACAATCTTTTTCCAGACAGAAAAATTAGACTGAAAAGACACATAAGACTCTGGGTGCAGCAGAAACAGCCAAGACTTATGCTGTTTTTTTTCACTAACTGGGGGAAACACACAATTCTTCCCTCTGTTGGTGTTCACAGTTGTTGTCGGCCTTTGATTCGGTGTTGAGTGCAGAGCGTATCGATTAGAGCCGAGGGGCCGAGCCGAGGAGGAGTTGACGAGCAAGCGGAGCAGAGCCTGGGACGACTGCCAGGGTTTGTTTTGTGACCGGTTCCCGCTTCACCCGCGTCCTGTTATACAGGTGCTTTAAGTTCTACGGATCTGCGATGGGGGCAGGAACGGCCGCTGCCGGCACCGCGGTGCTAAGGCACTGTTGGTGCTGCTCGTGCGGCGGCTGCTGCAGGGCACAGAGGAGCACAGAGGAGCCCAGAGGAGCCTTGGCCTGCCACCTTATATGTCAAAAATGTGTTTATACATTTTTTTTCCACAGTCCACAGGCAAAAATTACTTCATCACTTGGTCCCACGCAGGGGATCAGAAAGCCTCAACAGAATTATAACAGGTGGACAAAGTGCATTGATCAAAATAAACCAGCTCCTCCTCTTATTAGATAAGCCAAATGAAAGATACAGCTTCTAAGTGCCCCGGAGCTTAGAGAGAGAGAGAGATAAAAAAGAAAAAAAAGAAGAAGATCATGCAACTTTGCTAAGACAGCAGATAGGTCTAAAGAAAACTCAACGGCCTTCCGTAACGGTAATTTCTCCAGGTTGCTCCACCGAGGTGTTGTATGCGGAATAGCCAAAAAGCGTGGACAAACTCATCCTAACATGGGATAAGTTATTATGAATCTAACAAGGAACAAAGAAAAAAAACGAATAAAAAAACACTTCCCACCCCACCCATGGTGGCGGCATGTTCATACTAACGAGAGGTTGGTCGACACTGGGATTGTGATCAAAACTGGAAGAGATGGCGGGCTATGATGGTGGAGGGACACACCGCAGACGGACGGCCCTGGGAGAGGAAGGAGACAAGGGGGCCCCATTTAAATTCGAAATTCTTATCATTATCCCTGAAAATATCAGCCATACGTTCTAGGCTAAGCAGTCTCCAAAGACGAGAGTGCCATAGGGAAATAGCTGGAGCCTCCCTTCTCTTCCAGGCGGCTGCCAGGGTGACCTTAGATGCCCCACACGCACCACTCTTAAAGTATGGGACTCAATTTTGGGCGACGACAGGTGGACTTCTTTTCCATGCCCATTCACTCCAATCCATTTCAATCCAGCTGTCCACCCGGCCAAACATGAGGGACCCTTTGATGCCTGGAGAAGAGGAGGCTGCTTAGCTCTAATACATTTGTTCCACAATTTTGATCCCCTTACTTTTGATCAATGTCAAAGGGACTTTGTATTAAAGAACACAGAAAGATATCAGTATATCCAATTAATGCACTGGGCCCTCACACCTCAGATACGGGAGGCTGCTACTCGACCTCTCACAAAATTTGAGGCCTTTCTCACCAAGACGGCTAACATGAAAGGGGTGATCTCATTTATCTATAGCTTCCTCCTTAAAACAGTGCTTTGCACATGCCCCCGGTATCTGTCTATGTGGAAAGACTTAATTCACCGTCCTATTTCCGATGAGGAATGGACGCATCTATGGTCCGACATCGCACGCTTCAATCATTCCTCAGATCTCAGGGAACTGCTGCCTGATTTTACGTATACACCAAGCATTGAGCAGAGCAGAGCTGAGCAGAGGAGTGGAGGGAAGTGCCTACATCTGCCGTCTGTAGGTGGACTGGCTCTGGATCCCGCTCCTGCTCCTGAACGATTGCCAGCATTCTCACTTGTACTCTTGACAGCAATGAATAGCAACGAACAAGCAATGAACAGTGAGTGGTGAGTGACAAGTGCCAAGCGTTGTGTGGCATATGGCGAGTAGTTAAGGTTAATCGGTCCGTAAGTCGCTGAGCCATTTCAGTCTGTAATAAGCCTGTAATACAAAATCTGAGAAATTATGCAAAGGGGAAAGTGACAATCGACTTTGACCCAGATGAAGCACCCCTCGACCCCTGAATTAATCTGCATGCCTAGACAACAGCCCTACCCGGAGCCCGGATATTAATCAATTGAATAATTAATTAGTTAATTAAATAAGTAACCAGCAGCACCGGCGGATTCTGTACTGAGGTGTGCTTTGGGGGTGTTTTCCCTTGGAGGTGTTAGGAGGTGTTTTTATCCAATCAAAGCACCATTTGGTCTTGTCACTGCTCCGTTTGATTCCATGAAAGAAGCAAGACTTCTTCACCTTAGAAGGTGTATTATGAGGTCAGGAAAGGAGCGGCCACCTTTCCCTCCTATCAAAAGGAAAAGAAAAATACAACAAACACTAATATTAGATATGTTTAAAATAAAACAGACAGGTGACGTATAGTCCTTTAAATCATCTAAGGTCCATACATTTGGGAAACTGGGAAAGTTGCCGTCAAAGTTTGATTTTATGAAAGATCCAACTGGTGCTATGCTAACATTGCTAACTAACCCATGTGATCTTCAAACTCCGATTAAACCACTGAGAAGAACAAATACTATATCCCCAAAGCAAGGAGTAAGTGAACCAGGCCACCCTGAGTCTGAAGCTGAAGTCGAACGAATGTCAAATTCAACTAAGGACCAAGTCAACCATTGGGGTCAAATAACAGACCTAGAGATGTTAACTATTCCACTTACTGGTCGTTCACAACAAGAGGACGCAAAATGCACAAATCTAACAACGGGAGATACTCAGCAATTACTACCAACTAGGCATCCAATGCCAATAGAAGTGCAAGTAAAAATCAGAACAGCTAACGGGATACGGGAGCCATCTAATTTGGGACAAATAAATCAACGAGAGCAAGAAGCTCCAAATGAACTAAATGGTGGGGTGAAAATCATAAGGGAAGCCAATACCCCACTGAAATCGGATCTTACTCTGTCTAAAATAAATTCAGTTAAAAAACAGGACCAGGGGGGGGCGTGGCTAGCAGCCGATGATGGCGGCAGCAACCTAGAGAGGCTCCCGTAGCAAGGCGGCATCCCGCAACAATCCGCATGCCTATCCGCTCACTGATCATTCCAGAAGGGGTGTTCTGGGTGCGGTGACCGAACGGCGCACGCAAGGGAAATTTGGGAGCGCTCAGACCCCAGCAACGGGACGAAACTTCGTCCGCGCCCCTCACGGACGAAAGGCCTGGTGGCACGAGGCGAGCACCGGTGTCGAGTGGAACCTTGGGCCGGGCGGAAGTCTACCCTCCCCGGCACGACCAACCGGAAGTAGCCGCTGACGACAGCACTCGACACCACCGGCTGGCAATCCTTCCCGCCGACCACTTCACCCTTCACGCGGCATATCCAGTGGCGCTACGCCGTGGTGCCCCCTTTGCTGCACTCGACATACACCGTGGGACTTGCGGGGCACCAGTCGCCATCTTGCCTGAACTTGCCGAGACCGCAACAGCTCCGCGGCCGTCGGCAGCACCTTGCCATCGTCAGCGACCCCTGGCCTGTACCCAGTCTGAACCTTCTACATAACCGCCCCCCCCTCCCCCCAAGCAGACGGCTACGGGCGTCCGGCCCGCTCCATCATAAACGGTGTCTCGCCGCAAAGGAAAAATGGCGGGGAAGGGGCCACGACAGACCGCCGCTCGGGCGAAGCTCGGAAAATATGCTTATGACAACCAGACGTCCACTCAACCTGAGCAGCGCAAATCACTGGGAAAGGGCGCGGACAACGACGGGACAAAAAAAGCCACGCTGGACGATGTACTGAAAGCACTGGAGCAGGTACAGGCCACGGTGGGTTCGACTGCGGCCGAGGTTACCCTTATTAGATCCGACCTCCAGAAAATGAGCGAAAGGGTGAAGCAGGTGGAGGTGGTGACTAAATCATTGATAGAGGACGTTTCCGACCTACAAGTGGCAATGGAGAGACTGCAGGCGGACAATAAACTTCTTAAAAGCAAGCTGGACGACCAGGAAGGGCGTTCCAGACGCAACAATGTCCGTATCTTGGGAGTTCCGGAGTCGGAAACAAAGGGAGCCATGGATCTGTATGTTGAAGACCTTATAAAGACAAAGCTGGCCCCGAAGGGACTCTCCAACTTCTTTACAGTAGAGCGGGCCCACCGGGTCCCTGGAGGGACACCTGCGCCGGGGGCCGCCCCGCGCCCCATCCTGGCAAGACTCTTTAACTTTAGAGACCGCGATGTAGTCCTCCAGGCAGCCAGGGTGGCACCGCCCATCCAAATCCAAAATTCACGGATATCCTTCTTCCCGGACTACACAGCGGAGGTCACCCGCAGAAGGAGGACCTTCCTTGAGGTTAAAAAATCACTCCGCGACCAAGAACTGCCGTACTCCATGTTGTTTCCGGCCCGATTGAGAGTGGTGGCAGATAAGAAGGTCTGGTTCTTTGACTCGGCGGAGTCCGCAAGAGAATGGCTGGATGGATGGCGCACGGTGGACCGCGCTTCCAACCGATGACGCAACAGGACGGGAGAGGAGAGCCGGCCGGGCTCGCGATCGTCGACCAGGGGCAGCGCAAATGGATCGCCATCGCAGGACCACGTGGGGGCCGCTGGAGGCGAATGACACTACCATGAGGGACTGAATGTGTGACCTGGGCTTTACTCCCACTACGATCGTTCATCAAGTCGTTCTTGGACGCTGGCCCGGACAGCCCGAGGACAGCAGAGGGACCGCCTGCTTTGAGGGACACTCTCCCCTGACGCGCAAGTACTCTGTTTTTGGCATGGGATAAGCGCTCTGCTAAGTTGGGGTGGCGGGCAGTTCTGAGTCCGTTTGGCAGGGAGGCAGGGTGGGGGGGGTTGGGGGGGGGGGTTTGTTCGTTTTTATGGGACATTCACAGAATCGATCACAAACTGTACAAAGTGCTATGATGCTTATTGAAATGTTGCTGGGGAGGTGGAGTCTATTCCGATGGTCTATGTTTCTGATGTTTACTGATGGTGGATGTACAGCCTAACGTAATAAGAGCGGAGGAGACGCGAATGGGCGGCTCCGCCCTCAAACTTCTTGCCTGGAACGTGCGCGGCCTAGGTGATAAAGTGAAACGCGGCCTCGTTCTGTCCGAGGTGAAACGTCACAAACCTGACTTAATACTCCTCCAAGAGACCCACCTAATGGGTAGCGCTACTAAGGCCCTGGACAGAAGGGGGTATAAAATGTTAGCCCACTCGGAATTCTCCACTGGGTCCCGGGGTACAGGTATCCTACTCAGAAAATCTTCCAACTTCATCACCCTTAGCACTAGGACTGACACACAGGGCTGTTTTGCGGCAGTGGCAGGACAATGGGACGGGCGCCCCTTAACAATAGTCTCAGTTTACATCCCACCTTCATTACACTCGGTGATGTTACCAGCCCTGGGTGACTTCTTACTGTCCCTCCCCGAGGGAGACATGCTTCTAGGCGGGGACTTCAACGCAACTGCAGACCCACAACTCGACAGGTTCCCAGCAACTGCCCTCCCGGGGGGTCCCTCCAGGTTTCAGCGCTTCACAGAGGCACTAGGGCTGGTAGAGGTATGGCGCCATGTTCACCCTACACTGCGACAGTATACATTCCACTCCACCGTCCACAATAGTCTATCCCGCATTGATCACTTCCTGGCGTTAGGGGATGGGTTGCAGCGCGTAGAGGAGGTGCTCATACACCCTAGGGGCATCTCAGATCACTCACCACTGACTCTCACCATCACCTCACGGACACGAACACGCCGCCGCGTCTTCCCTATACACGCCTCTTATCTTAAGGTCCCTAAGGTCAGGAAGGCCCTGCAGACCGCCACGACACATTACTTCATGGAAAACGAACCGACCGCAGCCTCGGCTGAGGTCCTCTGGGAGGCCTACAAGACAGTCTTGAGGGGGCAAGCTATCAGTTCTATAACGTCACATAGAAGAGAACAGGCAGCTGAACACGCGGCCCTTGAGCTCCGACTGCGTGAAGCCACCACTGCCCATGAAGCAGACCCCACGGATGACACAACACATGCACTCGCACTTGCTCAGCGCCTATATACAGACCACGCTCGGCTCATCACACAAGGCCACATCTCAGATACACAGAATCGAATATATGATGTTGGAGACAAAGCGGGAAAGATGTTGGCCTGGCTCGACAAGAGAGGGGGTAGCTCCAGAGGGATCCAGCAGGTGAAAGACGAGGGGGGAAGCACTCAGACAGACCCGGATCGCGTGGTAGAGGCACTGGCTACCCATTTTGAAAAAGTATACACTCCGGAACGGGACATCACCGCGATTGCAGCCCAAAGCGCACTATATGACATAAACATCCCAACACTGCCACCGGAGGCCGTAACCGAGCTGGAGGCACCATTTACCGCCGACGAACTGCAGATAGCCATTGGGGCCCTCCGTACGGGCAAAGCGCTGGGGCCAAACGGCATCCCAGTCGAATGGTTCCAAGCGCGCACAGACGTTCTTAGCCCGTACCTGCTCCAAATGTATGAAGAGTGTCATGATAAGGGGATGCTCCCATTGGACCAACGGACGGCCACGATCGTGGCTATTCCTAAGCCCGGTAAGCCCCCTGGGGAATGCTCCTCGTACCGCCCTATATCTTTGCTCAATGCAGAAAGTAAAATTCTAGCAAAGCTTCTGGCAAATCGTCTCATGCCTCATCTGTCCGATCTTATTCACCCGGACCAGTCAGGGTTCATGCCCCACAGGAACACCTCGCTCAATCTCAGACGGGTGCACGGGGTGCTAGCTAAAGCGGATGACATAGGCGAACCTGCAGCTATATTGGCGCTTGACGCGAAAATGGCCTTCGACATGGTGGAGTGGGCCTATCTCTTTGAGGTTCTTCAATATATGGGATTCGGACCCGTCTTCATCTCCTGGATCAAATTGCTGTACACTGCACCGGTAGCACACGTGGTAGCGAACGGCCACATCTCACGCTCCTTCCCACTCAGGCGTGGCACCCGACAGGGATGCCCTCTTTCCCCCCTTCTTTTTGCACTCTCACTGGAGCCTCTGGCTATCCGCATCAGGACTACCCCTTTACTTAAAGGGATTAAATGGAGGGAGGGCTGGGAGGACCGCATATCGCTTTACGCGGACGATATGCTGGTATATCTGACGGACCCCGATCAAGGCATACCGGCCCTCTTGCGCCTCTGTAATGACCACGGAGAGATGTCAGGCTACACGATTAATTGGAGTAAATCAGAATTGTACGCCCTGACGGGTGGTCACCCAACGCTTGGTCCGGACTGCCCTCTGCGGTTGGCCGGCTCCTCATTCAAGTACCTTGGTATCCAAGTCACGGGTGACCCGGCAGAACACGAAAAACTGAACCTCATGCCACCGCTGGACCGCCTCAAACAAGATGCAAGCTTCTGGGCGGGATTACCGTTGACGATGCTAGGGAAAGCAGCCCTGTTTAAGATGAAATCCCTGCCCCGCTTCCTATATATCCTAGACAATACCCCATTTGCTGTACCCCAAAAATACTTCAAGAGAGTGGCGGCAGTGGTCTCTGGTCTGCTGTGGGGCAACCGCCCGGCGCGTATAGCACACGCCAAGCTATGTAGGAGCTGGTACGAGGGCGGCATCGCACTCCCCAACCTTTATCTCTACTACTGGGCGGCACAGCTCAGACCGATCAACCAGTGGCTGCATGCATCGCAATCGGATCCAGCGTTCCAGGCAGACAGGGCCCAACTGGGCACCAATAACCTGCTGGCACCGCTTTATGATAGACGGAAACTCAGACCGCTGAAGGGCCCTACTAGGCTCACAGTGGCCACCTGGCACGCAGCCACCGCTGCGCTAGGGTGGAAAGACACACTCACTAAGCTCACTCCACTCTGGGACACACGAGCCCTAGGCAATCTTCGGACCAGTAAGGGGTTCTCCAGTTGGGACGATATCGGCATCTCTACGGTGGGGGACATGTGGGAGCGTGGGGAAGTCATTACCTTCGCCCGTCTGAAGGAAATCTATGACCTAGGGCCGCATGAAACCTACCGGTATGTCCAAATCCGTCATGCATTACTGGCAGCTATCCCGGCGGGATCGACTCTCCCCGAGTCCTCCCCGCTAGAAGATCGCCTTCTGACGGATTACATGATAGAAAAGGCCACTTCCCTCACTTACCGAAAACTCCTTAACAATTCCCCAGACCCGCTAGTGCCTCTTAAGGAGAAGTGGGAGCAGGAGGTGGGCGTGCTAGACGAACATGAATGGAACGAGGCACTGGCGTTCCCTAAGGAAGCGGGCATATCGACTAGAATGAGGCTCGTCCAACTCAAAGTTCTACACAGAACATATTACACCAGGACTCTGCTTCACCGCATACAACGATCCCCTGACCCCTTCTGCTTGCGAGGCTGCGGGGAGGAGGGCACACTCTTCCACACATTCTGGGATTGTTCAGTTATACACGCCTATTGGCGTCAGGTCATGCGCACTGTGTCACAGGTGCTGGAGGTCTCGGTGCTGCCGGAGCCGCGGCGATGCCTCCTCAATGTGTGGGAGCCAACTGACTTGTCCCGGCATGGCCGCCTCTGGGTAACATTGGGGATGATGATGGCCAAGAGAGACATCGCGCAGCGCTGGGGGGTGGCGGACCCCCCGACGGCCTCACAATGGTGCGTAAATATGGACAGGGCCATGATCACAGAACGGGCAGTTTACTTGAACAGGGCTTGTCCGGCCAAATGGAACAAGGTGTGGTCCCCATGGAACGCATACCGGGGCGACATCTGCGATCCGCTACCTGAAGATGACCCACTGGACTCAGACGAGGAAGACGGGTTGGGATGAGGAGGGCTGATTAGTGTGGGGGGGTACTTCCGGGGGGGATGGGGGGGTAAAGATGGTTCGCTCGCACCCTACCTTGCCTTGTGGGCGTGCATGAGGTTGGTTTCAACTCGGGAGTAAACTCACGTCTAACTGGCAATAAGCATACTCATTGATCGTGCTGTGACTTCCCAAAGTTTTGAATGTTCTTTCTTTAGGTACAAAACAGAAAATGAAAACCTCGTTCACCAAGCATGGACCATTTGTATTTAACCTTCACCACTTGTTTACCGATCTTTACCTTCATGACTTCGGCAACTACCTGCACAAATGTATTGTAAAGAACGTTTTTCTTTGACACCTTGATTAGCGGCCGGCCCATTAGGGTTGTAGGCGACAAGCTGTGTAAAACTGTGAAGGTATAATAAAGGTTTTTAAAAAAAAACAAAAAAAACAGGACCAGCCGAAATGTAATCAAAATAACGGATCTCAAATTAATGAGGACGAATACAACAGCAACCCAGAAACTCTGCAGCGTTGGAGTACTCCGTATCAAAAAGACGTTTTGAATAGTAGTCAACAATTCATTAATTCTTGTGACGAGGGACATGATTTTCAAGGACCACCAAAAGAGGAGTATAAGGACCTATCATTCATAAATGGGCAACACCATAACCCAGGTACTCAGGTACCAGGAAGTGGTAACGCAGGAGCAATTTGGGATTTATTCTTCAAAACCTCGCAATTAACTCTGGAAGCTTTAACATATAAGTCCAACAAAAAAGAGGTCCAAATAGATCTCTTAAGTGCTACGGCATCCTCTGTTTCCGGAACTGAGCAGAAGATAACACAAAATAATCTAATAGTAAGGGCACAATCTCAGCCAATATCTACATATGCAGAGTGTAGTTGTGCCCCACTAATTAACAAACTGGCTACCATTCCGGATATTTTAAAAACAATAATTGACGATGTAAAAAGGGAATTTTCCTAATGTGGGAATTCAACCCATCAAGACCGACTGCCCCTCTAAAGATACAATATAATGTAAAGACAATAATGTTGTTGTTAAAGATAAAATAGATGATTTAAAAAAAAGATCAAGAAGTGATAAACCTATACTCGACACAATCAACAATGACAGACGCCGCTCTGGAAGTTTAACTATCAAAAAATCAGAGGAAAAAACTATGAAAAGCAAGAAATAAAGCTTATAAAAGTACAAAAAAATACAAATGCATCAGATATAGTGAGATTGACCACTGGAAACAACCATGACCAAATATCATATTGTGAAGGTGAGGGTAAACAAATGTCTCCAACAAAACCCTTTTACCCTCTATTTATTAAAGATCTATCGGAGGTACAAGCAGTTATAAAAATAAATGCCTAAACAAGCAAGCTGATAGTATAAAAATGATAGAGTATGGGAAAATTCAGTCCTTAGAAATGCTGCAAGTGGAGGAATGTAATAAACAGGGGGAGAATAAGCCATCACAATTGGAAACAAATAGAGCATAGAGTGAGGATATCAGAGGGGATGAAACAAATAGAGATTTGTTAAAAACCTGGAAGGATATTAAATTACCACAAGATCTGGGAACCGAAACGAAGCATTTACATAAACATCGGCAATCATGGTCTCAAATTGTTAATAATCATAATGGAAGGTTAATTGAGCATGCTCAAGGTGAAAATAGCCTGCAACAAATTAAATTAAAAAGAAGGAGTGGTACAGGTAATTTCTACGCCGGAATATAAATCTAGGGGTAATAATGATATCATGACTCCTGGGAACATATTAAAATTGTGTAATGCAGTACCCTCATTAATGAAATTAAATGTACCGACATAGAATCAATTAAATTCCACACATCAAGAATAATAATCGCAAATCAACATTAGTAATTTGGACATCTTCTACTGCCGCCAGCCTTATTATGCAAGAACATAATCTCTTTCAGGACTGGGGAATAAAAATAACAACTCCCCTGCAACTTTCCTATCCTAGCCCTTTTGTTTTAACAAAATTACAAAATCATAACCAATGAGAACCGATATTAATAAGAAATACTCAATATTAAAAATCCCACAGGTATGACCAACGGGCATCTTTTAAAATTATTAGTGGTAAAAAAAGTAGACCTATTATTTGACACTGTCAAATTAGGTTGGCTAACAGCAGCCCTCCATAATGTCAGGCAGGATTGACATCTACAATCTGAAGTTCCTTTAAGGGGGTCAACAATTATGAATAAAAGGGTCAGATTATGTTCGTGGAATATAAATGGGGTTCAAGCAAAGATTCAGAATAACCAACTCGCTAATTTGTGCTGTTTTCAAATCATTTGTTTACAAGAGACTTGGGCTTTAGTTCCTTTTAGATTGGAAGGGTATAGGGTTATTACTCATTAGCTAAGAGAACAATTAACTATGGCATACCTTTTGGGGGTTCGGATATTTTTATATCAACTGAGCTAAAAATGGAAAGTGAAATGGACGTCCCAAGTCAAAAGGATTATCTAAGGATTATCTAATTGTCAAAATAAGATACAAGGAACAAAATATAATTACATCACTGGTAGTAATCAACGTATAGAATTACGAAGAACAATGGCGACCAATTTGATAATTTGATAATTATGATATTGCAGCAACTGGACAATGACACCCAACCTGAGATTATTATTACCGGTGATTGTAACATGAATATGCTATGGTCTTACGGTAGAGATGTTGAAATACAATGGCAAAATTACTTATGGTCAATTCCAAGTTTTTCATCAACAATGGGTATGAGGGAACAAAAGAATGAAAACATCGGCAAGGCTCTTGTATAAGAACTAGGAACCATAGGTCTAAGATGGCAAAATGGGCGATTTCCTCAAGATTCGCCACCAGCATGGACTTTTCAAGCAGGGGATCATAGTGCTAGAATAGATTATACTATAGCATCGTTGAATCTATTTCATAAAATGTTGTCTTATCGGAAAGAGGGAATATATATAAACGACCACGATCAACAAATAATTGAGTTAAACCTAAATGACCTAAGATTTGAAAACTATAGGACACTTCCGGGAGAAATAACGACAGTAAATTATAAGAAACTTTATTGGTCAGATAACACCAAAGATTCTATTACAAACACTGCGCAGGCAATTGTGGATTTTCACTTCGAAGGAGATTATTCGAATGCTGTCGAAAAATGGTCTGTCTTCACAAAGCAATTAATTACCACAATCTCAATAATATGCTAATAAAGGTCAGTGGATGAAAAAAACAGCATGTTCATTGGTGAAAATTTCATTTGAAAGCCATCAATTAAAAAAAGGACGTAACAGAATCCTGAGATTGGTAAAAAAGTTCCCAGTTAATTTAATTTACAGAGTAAAACTTAAAAAGATAAATACAGGTGTAAGGAAAATGGTCTGGAAGGACAAAATGCAAGAAACGCAATAGTTGTGGGCAAAAGCTCTATATGCTTGCAAAAGGAGTAAGTCAAGAGGCTTCTGGATTCTAGTAAACAAACTGAGTAGATCTAGTAGGAAATCTACTTCATCAACAGTAACTGAATCTGAATGGGTATTGTTTATAGATATGCATTTGAATCCTACTCCTAACTTGGCTGTGAATTCTAGTGATTGGGCTACAAATAGAATAGGAGGAGAAAAGAATAATAACTGAACAGAGATAACAGAAAACCAAGTATGTAAATTAATAAAGAATCAGAGATCCAATGGTGCCCCAGGCCCACATGGGATTCCCGCTGTGTTGTATAAGGAGAAAGCATCATATTGGTCGAGCTATCGAACACCAGTATTTCATCATGCTCTCCAATAAAGAACAGTCCCCGAGGCATGGAACGGATCTATAATTTCTCCTATATAAAAAAGTGGGGACTGGTCCCTCCCTTCCAATTACAGATTAATTACGCTCCAAGATATTGTAGCTAAATTAGTTGCATCCGTTCTACTTAAGGAGTTAATTGATTGGGCTAATGAAAACAATTTAATTCCACCGAACCAATCAGGATTTGTACACGGTCAAGGTACAACAACAAATGTGTTAACACTGGGAATTTTAATGGAAAAATATAAAACAAGAAAACAGCCATTATATTTATGTTTCGTTGATTTTAAAACTGCCTTTGACTGCGTAAATAGGCAGATTTTATGGAGGAAACTGGATCGTTATGGCATTAGCTCCAGCCTTTTAAATGCAATACAATTGTTATATACTGATACCTGGACAAGAGTCCGGCTAGGGAATGGTTCAAAGCTTTCGAGGAAAATAAAAAAAACTCAAGGCCTAAAGCAAGGGTGTGTTTTAGCTCCCTATTTATTTAATCTATTTTTATCAGACTTTACCCTTGCAATGAACTTATTATACGCTGATGATGTCGTCCTGGTAAGCCAAACAAGGGTGGGACTGCAGCAATTAATAAACAAAACATCAATGTATTCAATTGAGAACAAAATGACAATAAACAAAACCAAAACAAAAGTAATGGAAGTCAGTACCAAGAATCGGAAGGGCAGTCAATACAAATGGTCACACAAAAAGCGAGAGCTAGAAAAAGTTCAATGTTATAAATATCTTGGGATACTGTATGACGAGAAAGGATCTTTTTCATACCATAAAATGGAGATGAAGGAAAGAGCCAAAAGTCTACAAGGGGCTTTTCGCCTACTTTATAGCTTCTTGGGAGGCCCAACTTATACCCCATTAATAAAAGTAATAAAAGCAAAATTGCCCCCGAACCGTATATGGAAGTGAAAAACTTGTGGCTTGATGCCGCCCAGGCGGCGTGCCCCAGCCCTGAGACGCTGGCGCTGCTTTGCCAAAAGCACACCGAATTCTCGGATGAACTGTCCTTCCTTGGTAGAGAGGGTCAAGCGCGCCGGTTTGGGGAGGGAGACCGACCGGGGTGTACCCTTGCTAACCTCCTACATCCACTGCTCGCTGCCTCCTATATAACTGCTCTCAGTGATAAAGCCTGGACAGGACCACCTCTCCGGAAGATATTAAATCCCGTTTTCTCGACTTTTACTCTCACCTCTATTGTGTCGGCACTCCCTTGCCACGGGAGGAGTTCGACCAATATTTTGAGTCCTTCGCCCTCGTCTGGCTCGAAGACTACCATTGAAAATTTCTTGTTGAGCCATTCTCCAGGGAAGAAATATTGGCAGCCATCAACAGCTTACCTAGTGACAAGGCCTCTGGCCTGGATGGCCTGCCTGCCTCGTTCTACAAAACGTTCGCTGACATCCTGGAACCGCATCTGGAGGCCATGTATAATGAGTCTTTCGACACGGGCTATTCCCGCAGTCCCTGCACGAAGCATTGATAAATTTGCTCCTTAAATCTGACATTCCTGCCGACCGTCATGACTCCTCCCGTCCTCTTTCCCTAACAAACATAGATAATAAAACCTTTGCCAAATCTCCCGGATCAATCTGGCTTAATACCTGGCAGGTCAACCTCACATAATCTTCGTACCATTTTCTCTGTCCGGCATCAAATTAACCCTAACTTGCCGCCCGTGGCCACACTGCTCGACGCCACCAAGGCATTCGATACGTTGGAGTGGCCGTTCAGCATTCTACCGCGTATGGGTTTCAGTGCTCACTTTCTGCGTAATATCAATCTCCTTTACACCAGTTCCTCCGCACGTCTCCGCATTAATGGTCAGGTATCCGACCCGATCAACATTGCCCGTGGCACTCGCCTGGGGTGTCCGTTATCGCCCATGCTTTTTGCCATCGCCATGGAGCGCCTGGCTGCCAGGCTACGGCAGCACCATACACACAGGGGCATTGGTTTCTCTTCCCGCTCTCTCCTGGTCTAAATGTATGTGGATGACGTCACCCTATATGTCAGCCACCCCCAGGAAAACCTTAGCCCCCTGGTTCGGGAAATCATACGTTTTGGCGGGCTTTCGGGCATCCAGATGAACTGGAGTAAGTCGGTCCTATTTCCCCTGACTGATGCTACTGTCCCCTTCCCACCGGACTTTCCATTCGTGTGGGCATCTGGCCCCACACACTATTTGGGCATCTGGTTAATTAGGGATTTGGATGAATTGTGGAGGTCAAACTTAGGGCGTGCTGTTGATTGGCTTGAATCCAGAATCCCTTTGTGGAGCCGACTGCCGCTATCCTTGGCTGGCCGTATCGCCATACCAAAAATGGTGGTCCTGCCTAAATTCCTCTATCTCTTCTTGAACATACCTATCCCCCTCACCTCTCATTTGTTTCGCAAACTTCGCTCTCTAGTCATTTCGCTTATCTGGGCAGGTGAACAACCCAGGGTGGCCTACGATATCCTCACCCTCCCTATGTCTGCCGGTGGGATGGATGCGCCTGACTTTCGGATCACCTAGATTTCCCTTCACTCCAGTCTTCCAGCATGTCCCGACACGCTGCACGCTTGGGCCTGAGAACGGTGGCGGATCTTTACCCGGAGAATTCCTTTTACACTCTTCCAGAGTCTCCGGGGTTGCAGGACACGCTACTATTTTATCAGTTACGTGCCACTTGCCGCAAATGGCACTCCACATTGCCTCAGCCCCCGCCCACTCTCCCGGCTCTGGACTTCATTCATACTTCCACGTCGCCGCACAAGTTAGTCACCAAACTGTACGCTTTGTCCTTGGGGTCTGTCCCTATCTCATCGGAGTGCGCAGACTTTGGAATTGACATTTCGGAGGCCGACTGGTTGTATTGCTGTAATCAAACCAAAAAGTTGTCCCCTAATTACCGGCTCCGCCTGATCCACTTCAAGTACTTGCACAGACTGTACCGCACCCCATTGCTGCTCCACCGGTTCGGGCTCACCCCTGGAGATACTTGTATACGTTGCGCTGCTCCATTTAGCTTGGCTCTGCCCCAAGATCTCTGAGTTCTGGCAGGCGGTGTGCTCCACCGTCTCTGACATCACCGGTACTGCAGTGCGCCCAGACCCTCCCCTGTGCCTTCTTGGCTTTGTTAAGTTTTTCCCTGATGCTTCCCGCCGCCTGGTTTCAATGCTTTTGGTCCTCACCAGACGTAGGGTGGCCATGTGTTGGGGTCGGCGGCCTGCTCCTAGGGTCGAGAGTTGGTTGCAGGATGTCTCTCGATGCCAGACTCCTCTCTGAGTTTTGGGATTTAATGCCTGCCAGGTCCCGCCCTGTCGACATTTGGGCCCCCCTGGTTGTCTGTCTCCTTTTCCGCTCCCACCCCAGCGGCGCTACCTCTACCGTGCTCCCCGTCGGCCCTGGGTCGGCGGCGGCCGCCGGTGTTGGTTAGTGAATGCTCCCACCTCCCCTATTTCCCATCAGGGCCCCTGCTGCTTTAGACTTTCATCTGTTATTGTAGTCCTTTTGGTACAGTAAAATCTTGATTGCCATCCACTGGGAGGCCAAGCATTTTAGCGAAGTCATCGTCCGTAAAGCCAAACGTTTTTATAGACTCCATTCTTCTTCTTTTTAATTTTTATTACGGAGGGAATAGATGTAAAGCAGCTTTAGGTGGACTTTAGGTAGTAAATCTGATACTTATTTTATTCTTTCTATGCAGTTTATTAAGGCACAGTTATTTTTTTAGATATAGGTCATGCATGTATCAATCTTCAAACCCATATATACTATCCTGACACTCATCCACAACCAATCATACTTCAGATACACTTTCTCTAGGTCCATTCAGTCAGAAGAACCCGACTAACCCCCACAGCTCAAGGCTGGGAATCAAGTGAACAAAGAAGGGGGTTCCCCGTGGGTAGCTTAAGGATATGGCAGGAAATAGGGGGGAAAAAACCATTGAATAGAAAAGGAGAGTACCCTGCCTCAAGATATAAAGGCCCTAGTTAGAGGGTCCAAGAGATATACATAGAGGGGTGATTGACCTAGGGATTGACACTGAACATCACAATCACATGGTCAAATCAAATGGACTAAACAGTTCATATTGAAAAATATATATTTTTTATTTTTTGTTTTCTGATCACACAGATATAAAAAGTTTCTTCTTAGAGTATAGAAATATATTTTTTAGTATATCAATAGTGCATATATATCATAAATAAAACAAACATATACATAGAGACAATGACAGAGGGGAAATTTGTCCTGCCCAGTAACGGCCAATACTTAACACACACCATATCATTCACACTCAATCCTTCCTTACTCTAACTAGTCTAGTATCATACATCATTCATTCTACCAATCAATTTTCTACTCCTAGCAGGTATAGCACAACGATGGTTCATGTGCTGAATATGTCAAGGTGTTAATCCAGATAGGTGGTTTTAACTACGGGTCCTGATGTAGTGTGGACAATAACCGTATTCCTGGAGACATACGCCGACGCGCGTTTCGGTGACAGGCCAATAAGGCCGCACCTTCGTCAGGGCAAGGGGCAGTATACTGGGACGGGCACAAAGATAAAATTCTGCAAAATAAGGAGTAAAACACGCATTTTACTTTCATATATGTACATATACTTTTCAGATTACAGTTCAGTGCTAACATTTAACATTCATCATCCTAAATGGGTTACTAAATATTTCAGACATTTAAAGAGACTTTAGCCTGTTATTTTGTCCATCTGATAAACATTGGAGCAATGCTCCTACACCTGACCGTAGGTTGCCATGCAGTGTCAAACCTTCTAGAGACACTCCCTAGGATAGATTCCCCGGAATTCGAAAGGACAAATATATTTAATGAGATGGCCCCCTTTTTCGAGAACGTCATGAACTGGAAACGGTTCATCGACGATATCTTTTTTATTTGGAAGGGGGCAGAAGAACAACTGACTGAATTCATTGAATGGCTCAATTTGGCAGACAACAATCTTAAATTTACTAGCCACACCAGCAGATCTAGAATCGAATTTCTAGACATCTGGATTGAACATCAGAATAACACCATCAAAGTATCCCTGTACACCAAACCGACAGCTCGCAACACCTTGCTGCAATATGCCAGCTTCCATCCACGCAGCCAGAGGGACAGTATCCCTTACAGTCAGTTCCTTCGGATTAGGAGGAACTGTACTGACCTTCAAGATTTTTTAACCCAGGCTGACATACTTCAGAAAAAACTGCGGTTCCGAGGATACCCCCCGAGATTGATCAGAGAGTCTTTTAAACGAGCCAGATACACCAACAGGGAAGCAATGTTCACGGAAAAAGAATCGGAGAAACCAAACCAACTGGTTTGTGTAACTAGTCATTCCGAGATGAATCATAAGATCAGACAGGCTGTGAATTCAAGCTGGCACATCCTAAATCTGGAAAGCGAAAAAACACACCTAAGACGACCTATCTTTGCTTAAAAAAAAAACCAGAATTTGAAAAATCATCTGGTAAAGGGGAGAATGCAAGAACCCTCAATGAATAAACAGACCACCATGACAGGAATGGATCCAATATATGGCAATCACAAGTGTGGAACATGCCATATTTGCCCCCAAGCCATTATAGGTGATACTGTCATCACCAACACGCGTACGATCTCAGTTAGCAGGAATACCACGCTAACTAATTGTCGCACCAGCAATATCATCTACCTCATACTGTGCCCGTGCAATCTCCCATATGTTGGAGAAACTGGAAGGGAATGCCGGGTACGGATAGGAGAGCACAAGTCAAACATAAGAAATAAAAAAATGACAGCCCCTATTGTGGCCCACTGGCTAGAGAAAAACCACAAAGATACAGAAATTCGCTGGTTCATCTTGGAAAAAGATAAAGGCCAACCCTGGAACTGACCCAACATGCCTCCGAAAAAAACGGGAGGTCTTTTGGATCTTTTTCCTTGACTCTGTAGAAAAAGGACTGAACGAGGAATGCCCCTGGCATCAGGCTTTTTTGTAACAACAGTATGGGACCTCTATGCCAAAAAATGATGAATCTACTTCTCAAAATTCGGCTAAGCTAATCTAGGGTCACTTTCCCCTTTAATACTGACATGATTAGTGGCAAAAGTATGACTAACAGCTATGGGGAAAGTGTTTTACCCGATCAAAAGGGGAGACTCCGGGGCCATCGAGTGGAGTCTGATTCAGAATATACCAACTGGGAGTGAACTTAAATGGCTGTCAATCTATCTGAATATACTAACTGGGAGTGAACTTAAATGGCTGTGAATCTATCTGAATAACTTGATCCTTGGAAGAATGTGCACCGACGTCCAATATAGGGGATGCACCTAACCTCTTTCCTTCTCGGTGAGTGAAAAAAGCCTATATATCAACTGTAACTATTTATGACTCGACATCACTCTATGGTCCACCACCGACTTCCTGAAGGAAGATCTAACTATTATTATATATATAAATAAACGATGAAAATCTTAAATTGCCTATCTATAAATATATATACTATCATATTATATCTATATTATACACTTCATGCCTTAAAAAATCGTATCTCGATGAAGAAAATGAGAATTGACGATCGGTTTTAGTAAGATGGCCGCCACAGCACCTCAAATGAAATCTTAAACAGCGTTTCCATCTACTGTTTGGCATACCCAAGATGGCGACTGAATACAGGGGGGACAAAATAGTCCGTCTATCCTTTTTACGAAATCAGGAACAGCCGATTTGGTATAGTGGGCGCGAAAACGACGATCCGTGATAAGGACGCCGGAAACTACCTCTGAGAATCTAATCTCCGTTCATCGGCCGACAGACCGGGTCGGCGGAATCCCATCTTAAGGAAGACTGCCCGCGAGACGAAGGTAAGCATTGAAAATCGAGCGCTCCATAATTACGAAACCTGTTTAGAGAGACCAGTTTCTTAGCATTCTCTATGTCCCCGTGCTCCAGGTACAGCAGCAGCCAGCAAATCACTGAGGCAGCTCTATCCTTCTGGGACCACTTCGTATACCTATACTAGGAAAATGACATAGTACAGCACTACTGGAACCCCCTGTTAAGAACAAAAAGAATTCTTTTTATAAAAGGTAAATAACGGTGGAAAATAGATATGTAACATGAAACTGCAGGAGTTGGGCTCTGTAGCTTTACCGAAGTGCCATCTTTATCTGTAGGAACACCAGAGGCTAATGTGCCATCCAGTGCCGGTTTAATACTAAAAAGGAGAACTCCAGCCCTACGAGCCAACCTCCCCGGTATGTATTGGTAGCTACAATAGCACGGTGGAACAGCGAGGCGTGGTGTTAAGTAACCTTCTTGTTAGAACTGGCTATTTCTGGTAGGCTAAGGCTGACGCCAAAGCCAGGCAGAAACCACCAATCTAGTCAGGGCAAGGAAGTCACACGCCAAGATAACCCCTGCTAACCCCCTTGGTAGCTTGGCACGAGCAGTCTAGGCTAAACTCGGAGGCAATGTGTAAAGCATTTGCGTCAGCGCACAACAGCAACAACATACTCGGTACACCACAAAAGAGACTCCACACAAGGTTATTATAAAAATACCTTTTGTATTGTAAAAGCACATCAGATAAAATCACACATATACATGGTGCCAATTGGCACGGGCAATATTCACATGGGATTATTCACAAGACAGGGCCACCAGGGCCACCGTCACAATCAGCACTTAGTAGAAACGAAATACTGTCAGAACTTAGAATAAGCATATAAAATCACTGTAGCACAAAGTAACAGTTATGAATCACATCCAGTAACTACTGGGAACAGGTAAGTTCACACTACGCAACCCTAAACACCTTAGGAGCATGTCACGCCGGTACCCAGGACCTCACTAGGACCACCTGTACTAGAAAGAACAACCACCTAAGGATGAAATCCACTTAGGGGTATAACTCAGAACACACTACCCATGATGCATGAATATACATTCCGAGGAGCAGTAAAGAAAGAAAACACATGATGTATAGACCTACACATTCAGCGGTGTTAAGGACAGAGCACATGATGTAATCACAATACATTCAGGGGTGCAGCGCAAGAAGACACATGATGACTAAACATTCAGAGGTGCAGCGCATGAAAAGAAAGACACATAATGCATCAAACATTCAGAGGTGTCAAGAGTAAAGCAATAGCGCAAAAATCACATGAGGCCTAAAAACCTTCAGAGGTGCAGGAATAACACATGATGCAAAACATTCAGAGGTGCAATAACCATACCATTGCGCAAACTCACATAAGCCACCACCTGTGGCAGTCCCTAGGCCAACGGCCTTGTTGGGGCTCAGACGCCCTGAGTCTCAGTGTCAGGGTGCCAGTCTCAAAGTTCAAAAAGCCTAAACGTGGCAGGTGCCCACTAAGTGCTGGGCACCCGGAGAACAACAGAACTGCGCCAGGGCCCTCACTGGCCCTTAGGCGCCAACTGTGCCACTGCTGGAGCCACACAGGCTCTGGGCATAACACACATGCCCCAGACGTTGGAGCCACCGAGGCTCTAAAGCACCATGCCAACCGTTGGAGCCACACAGGCTCTTAAAACAATGATGCCCCCACACTCGGGGCAGGGGGGGACGAGCACCGAAAATATGCCCCGAAGCCCTCCCTCTCGAATATGGCCCTCTCTGGAGCTAAACGGGCTTGTAGGTATCACATGGCTCCTCCGAGCCTCTCTAGGCTCATGCACGTTGGGGCGACCCACTGCCAACTGGGGCCGTCCTTGAAGCCCTCGTGGCTTCGTGCTGACAACAGGCGCGCTCGCAAGAGCCCCTCGCGGGCTCCTTAGTCACGGTGGGGCGACCCACTGCCATTCGGGGCCGCCCTTCCTCAGTGCCTCGACCGGCACCAACAGGACTCATCTGCTCCCTCGCGGAGCAGCAACATCGCGGAGCCCCCCCCCGGCCCTCTTGACTCACCGGGCTGTTCTCGGGGCGGGGCTCTTCCGGGCGGCGGCTCTTCCTCGCTCGCGGTGGGGGCTGGCACCGACTCTGTGCCTCCCGCCCCCTCCGCTACCGCTCCGCTCCTCCAGGGCTCCCTCCGCATGGGAGCCCGGCACCGGCACCACCATCCGCCATCTCCCGCGCGCCTTCTTCCTCCTCTCTCCGCCTCCCAGGCTGCGGGGCGGGACTTCCGGCCGGCCGCGCTGGGATTGGCCGGCCGGCCAGGTACTTCCGGGTCGCTGCGGGCAGCGCAGCGGCCCTTCTCCTTAGGTAGGCAGGCGGGCAGAGATCGCGAGGTGGACACTCGCTAGTTACAGAGAAAACTGGGCAAGTCCAAGTCGGCACCATCAGCGGAGTGGGCTCCCGCGCCGATCCGCCGGCCTCCCGCAGCAACGCGCTCCCAGGCGCTATAGAGGCACATGAAGCGCTCTCAGCGCTATAAGTGAAAATAGAGCGCTCCCAGCAGGATAAAGCGCTTCCATAAAGCAAAAAGCGCTCCCAAGCGCTAAGGAGGCCAGATCCAGCGCTCCCAAGCGCTATGGCAACAGGCAGAGCGCTCCCAGGAGCTCAAGGCGAAGCACAGCGCCTCCAGGCGCTAGAAATCAACTCCAGCGCTCTCCATAGGAAAAGGCAGCTTCTCCATGCTGCCAAGGTCCCAGAGCTTCCCCAGGGGCAAAGCCAAGTCCCCCCTTCAGCCCAGGCAGGGCAGAAGGGTCCCCCAGGAGTCCAGGAATCCAGGCACCCAGGGGCTGGGCAGCGCCCACCCCTGGTAGATCCAAGTCAGCCACAAGAGCTAGAACAAGAACAACTTGGAAGGAGACTCATCCCCTTCTTATAGCCAGAAATGCCTTTGAAGTACTTCGTGCAAGGGACCCTGAGTGCTGGAATGCTTCCGGTTTTCGTCTTCCTGACAGCTTCAGGGCCAGAGGTGACAGTGGGCCGTCAGGAAGGAGAGCTAGCAGGGTGGGTGACAGGCACGGCCCGGCACCACCAGACGCTCTTTCCTCCCATCCCTGACAGCAGAGGGGCCTTTCATCCACGGCTGACTCAGACCCCCTCCTCTGGGGCCTTGCAGACCCTGCAGACCCTGTCCTACTCAAACCGGACAGTCCATCCACCAGCAGGTCCAGGCACTCCTGGGCAGACTCACCAGCCAATCACACGCTAGCACCAACTTACACAATTATGCCAACTTCCAAAAGTGGTACTTCTAGACTAGACACAGTCATGCTGCATACATCATTTTGCAGCATTCATTCTCAAGAGTTCACACATATCAAACTCGACCCCTGCACTCCCCACACAACAGGAACTACCATGGGCATACATATTCCCATTCATTCCTATGGGAGGGCAGGTCACTCACTCTTCATACAGAGAGCTCAAGCACTTTACACTGTACCACAGTGAAAAAAGTGCGCAGAGGCCTAGAATCACCAACACCAGGTTCCAGAAACAGGCTAGGAAAAAGCAAAAAGTCTAGGGGTGAACCTGCCCAAAGGGCCGGGTCCAACACTTCTGAAACATGTTATTTCCCTATAGGAAGATTAATTAACTACTGTCTTGGCCATGATATGTTACTGATTTAGCCTCGCTCTCTTTGACAGGCTCCATTGTTGTCTATTATCATTCAGACCTGATAGGACCGCCTAAACAGGAAAGGGGAATAAAATTACCACGCCAAGGTGCCGACCGATTCTGGTAGGTATCTCTTAAACTTATAGCACTAGGTCTGTTAGGCTATAACAAGCTCTTTTAAATTATTCTAACCCGGTAATCACGATCTCCGTAAACAAGAGAACTGTAGAGATGGACACCTGAAAGACCTCTTTGATGCCCTATGGCTATAAGCACAGATACTATAAAGGATATGGGCTAACCATAAAAATCTGACCTGTTTAGAAGCACCCCTAAATGTTGACATAAGAGGTAATCTAATTATCCCCCTGACAGAATCTGAACGGCCTGAAGCCTGGCTTCGGATATTACCAGCAGCATCGGCGCCCCTATACCTGCTAAGAAGTCGCCTGATGCCTGATATTCTTGAATAACAAAGCTAAAATCAGGTAAAACAAAGAAGTGAAAGGCCTAGAAATAATTAAAACCACTGCCTGATGCCTGATATTCTTGAATAATAAAGCCAAGATCAGATAAAACAAAGAAGTGAAAAGCCTAGAAATAATTAAACAACTGTGGGCATGGTTATACTAGACTACCTGGTCTTAGCTGGGATTTATACTAACATATAATGACTAGCTGAACTACCTGTTGACTCTGGACTCGGTCCTTGATTTATACTACAGAATCATGCGTGTACAAAAGAGAGGAGTGCTGAGAGAGACTATGAACTGTCTTGAAAGGTATAGACTTACGTGTGAGTAAAGAATCTGTGTGGTATTGAATGTGCTCTTTGGTCCATACAGTCAAGGCTATCATGATGCCTTTTAGGTTCCACCTTTCGGGGAATCTATCCTAGGGAGTGTCTCTAGAAGGTTTGACACTGCATGGCAACCTACGGTCAGGTGTAGGAGCATTGCTCCAATGTTTATCAGATGGACAAAATAACAGGCTAAAGTCTCTTTAAATGTCTGAAATATGTAGTAACCCATTTAGGATGATGAATGTTAAATGTTAGCACTGAACTGTAATCTGAAAAGTATATGTACATATATGAAAGTAAAATGCGTGTTTTACTCCTTATTTTGCAGAATTTTATCTTTGTGCCCGTCCCAGTATACTGCCCCTTGCCCTGACGAAGGTGCGGCCTTATTGGCCTGTCACCGAAACGCGCGTCGGCGTATGTCTCCAGGAATACGGTTATTGTCCACACTACATCAGGACCCGTAGTTAAAACCACCTATCTGGATTAACACCTTGACATATTCAGCACATGAACCATCGTTGTGCTATACCTGCAAGGAGTAGAAAATTGATTGGTAGAATGAATGATGTATGATACTAGACTAGTTAGAGTAAGGAAGGATTGAGTGTGAATGATATGGTGTGTGTTAAGTATTGGCCGTTACTGGGCAGGACAAATTTCCCCTCTGTCATTGTCTCTATGTATATGTTTGTTTTATTTATGATATATATGCACTATTGATATACTAAAAAATATATTTCTATACTCTAAGAAGAAACTTTTTATATCTGTGTGATCAGAAAACAAAAAATAAAAAATATATATTTTTCAATATGAACTGTTTAGTCCATTTGATTTGACCATGTGATTGTGATGTTCAGTGTCAATCCCTAGGTCAATCACCCCTCTATGTATATCTCTTGGACCCTCTAACTAGGGCCTTTATATCTTGAGGCAGGGTACTCTCCTTTTCTATTCAATGGAAATCGCCCTGCCCAGCGAGTTCATGGTGTCAAATCCACACCTGATGGAGTACCGTGCCGCATCCCACCCACCCGCCAGGGCTTGGGCGAGCCGTGTCCGGGCCTCCTCCGGACACTGTGGCAGCACGTCCGCAACCATATCGCACAGAGAGTGGGTGTAACGCCCCAAAAGGCAGGCGGTGTTGACAGACCGCAGCCCCAAACTCAGAGAGGAGAACAATTTCTTTCCAAACTGATCATACCTTTTGGATTCCCGATCCGGAGGACAGAAAGCAGGGGTCGCCCGGAGCCCGGCGGTGGTGTCGGACCACGTTCCGATCCACAGGGAGACCTGTAAAGGGCTTGGACCAGGTGCCCATCAGAACATCGGTGAGGGCTTCGTTAAACGGCAGCAGAGGCTCCGAGGAGCTTGCCTGCGGTTTGAGCACCTCAGTGAGGAGGTTAGTCCTCACGGCCGCGACAGGGAGCTCATGAGCCAAGGCCTTAGCTGCCCTGTTCAATACCACGCTATAAGTAGAAGCCTCCTCCGAGGCCACGGAGGGAGGAGAGACAAATCCAGTGTCAGGTGAAGTGTCTAGACCACTGGCCTCCCCTAGCTTATCTGCCCAGTCCTGGCTTAACTGGCACTGCCGTGCCAGAGGGTCCTCAGACCCCTCCCAGTCCTCCCCGTCATCCATGTCCTGGAAACCAGGCAAAAATTATGGAGCCGGGTTGTAGGTGATTTGGTCACCCATCGGTGCCGGAGACGGCGCCGCTCCGGCATCGCACCCGGACCGGGGCTAAAACCGTGGATGGTGTTGTCCGAAGACGGCACCGGGAGCGACACCCTCGGGTTCGGCGCCAGCGGAGGAGTAGTGAGGTCGACTGGTGACGACGCGGATTCAGGCCTGGATCATGCGGGGCCCTGCGGCGTCGGGACCGGAGTCGACGACGGCACCGGGGCCGAAGCACCTGACGGCGCCAGAGCCACCTGCCATTCTAGGTCCCCCAGTCAGATCCGCGGGACCCGAAGGTGCCTCGACAGAGTCCGACGGAGGGAAGTGTGTCCTCATGGCCACGATGAAATCAGGTATCTCCTCCGACGTCGCATGCAGCCCAGGGACCGGAGGGTATGAAGCTGGACGCTGCGCCTACGGCTCCGGTGGAGCCACGCGGGGGGGTGTCGCCCGAACCCCAAGCCGCGTCACGCGAGCGTCGGGGGGAGTCGGAAGAGCGATGACGTCTCTTCGACTTCTTTTTCGAATGCCTCGACTTACCGGAGGACTTGGAGCCCGACGAGTAGTGGTAACTCGACGAGCGGCGATGACTGCGGCTCCGCGACCAGTCCCTCGACTTCCTCCTCGACCGGGACCTCGAGCGGCGTGGAGCCGACAACAGGAGCTCGAGCAGCTTACAGGACCACTCCCGTTTAGCCTTCGAGGTCAAGGCCCGGCAGTCGGGGCACGACTTGTCATCGTGGTCGGGCCCGAGGCAGTAATGGCACCGACGGTGTGGGTCGGTCACCGACATCAGGCGGTGACAGGTGTCACAAGGCTTAAACCCAGGCATCCCTATTGGCACTGCGAGTCGAAGTCTACTCGAAAAAGTGATCAAAACAGATCAAAAAGTTAGTAAAAAAATTACTAGAGTACTGCTCTTCCCAGATCTGCGCATGCTGGCGTGGCAAAAAGAAGAACTGACGTCAGCGCGCGAGAGCGGCGTCTAAGTACTCCGACGACGTCATCCTGGCGATCACGACGCCGACGACGGACGCGGAGCCGCAGACGGCGCTTAGCGATGTGCAGGGGTACTGCTGAGGAAAACTTTCCAGATCCAGCCTTACGCCTGGGGATATTCTAAGGAAAGGAATCTAACACTAACCTGTTTCTTTCAGATAAGGGTTTACTTGGTCAGGTCTTGTAACATCAAAGGAAAGTGACCTCAATCCAGTAGCCCCCGCCCATCCCTTGGCCCCGGAACTGGATTGAATATAGAGGCGGGACTGAAACTCGCTTGCTTTGTCAAGCTGAAGTTTGGTCCTTTTATGTTTTCTAGACAACAATTCTTTTATTTGCTTTTTATCTTTTTCCAGTATGACATGATTTAACATAACCAGTAACTTGTTAAGCTGACATTGCAGAGATAAACCAATGCGACTTATATAGCAGATTTGTTTTTAAAAAGGCATTGTTAAGGTAAGAAACACAGCAGCGCATTGTCATTTACTTATTCACATATAAGAAATCACATATAGGCAGCATTCTAATTAACTCTCTATTTTCTCCACTCCTCTATTTGTCATTTGTCAAGGCTATGGGTTTGATTTAAAGTCCAAAGGGTCACCCGACTTGTTAGAGATCTCTGCTGGCCCTGTGGCGCTCTCTGGCCCTTCAGAGGAGCAGCAGCCATGGTGGCTCCTCTGAAGGCACAGCAGGGGTGGTGAGCGGCTGCCATGTTTCAGGCGACTATTCACCAACTTTTGTGTTTTTCAAAAACAAGCTTCCAAAGCTGGAGTTTGTTTTTAAAAACCAATAACTTATCACCCTCACACCCTTGGAACTTTCTCCCTGATTAATTTTCCCCCAGGAAGTGGGGTTCATTTAAAAAGAAATTCTCATCACGACTGCCAAGTATTCCCTGGTGGTCCTGAATAAAAGAAAAAATACTTCAGACTGCGTGATCTGAAAAGGAATGGCGTCCGATGTATTTACACCGACGCCACCCAAGAAAGGCTGGACACATGACAATCCACCTGACTTGCACTAGATCAGGCAGACCGTCCATTTGTTGGACAGGATACTCCACCACGCTTGTGAAGGAGTACCCTGCTCATCAAACTCTAAATCAAGACCTTTTTCCTTTCTGTGCTATGCATGTATCTCTAGGTCTGCTTCATTATGTCCATCAGTCTTTGTATTATCTACCTGTTACTGAGGCTTGTGTGGTTTAATCTTACGGTGTGTGTGGGGGTTTATTTGAACCCTGTGGTTTAATCTGCACTTGTTGTTTATGCAGTGTTATGTGGTGTTGTCACACCCTTGTAATTATAAAAAGTATGTTACAGGCGACCAGGAGCCTCTTGCCCGTGACTTCTGAGGAAGTAATGGTGCACAGTTAACAGCAGCAACATTGCAAAGTGTCAAGAGCCTGATTTAGAGTTCGCTGGCCGGGTTACTCAGACACAAACGTGACGGATATCTTGGCCGCCATATTACAAGCACTACTGAATATAATATATGGGAGCCTCATTTCTTTCTTTCGTACTTTCTATCTCCCTTGTTTTCATTATCTTTATTTTACTCTTTCTTCTCTTTCTTATTTCTTTTTCTGTTTCTCTCTATTCCTGGTTTATCTTTCATTCATTTCTTAGTTTAAGAATGCTTAGCCTCCTAAAGCATTTTATTTATTCATTTCCATTTCTTCTTTCCTGTCACGGGGATGACTGCACAGATCTCCTTACTCGTAGGATCTTCTGCATTCTGCATGAACCTATTTACTAATGGTCCTAGTTGAAGGTGTCATGCAGAAGCTAAACATATGTTTCTTATGTGAGGTAGGGAGGGTATGTGTGAGAATGTGTGTGTAGGAGAGAGAGTGTGTGTGTGTCTGTCTGTCTATGTCTGAGTGTGAGTACTTGAGCGTGGGGAGTCGGCTCTCACTATACTATGCCAAAAGAGGTTTAGTGTGCAGAGCGTCCAGTCGATCCCCAGAGGCTTTACAGAGGCTCAAGTAGATAATACTAATGCTCTTTTGTGGTAGTGTGGGGGAGCAGTTAGACGTATCCGAGGGTAGTGTTAAGCATTTGTTGTAAACACAGTGGCAATACATGACACACAGTGTTGTACACAAAGGGGCAATAAATAACACACACTCATGAATAAATTTGAGACCAATTTATAAAATGACACTTGGTTACATTTCTTTTGTGGAACCACAGAATTTCATCTAGAGTAAATACGTTTTGCAATAGAAATTCTGTTCAATATAAAAAGTGGACAATTAGTGCAATTTCCAGACTTTGCAATGTTAACCTATGGGGTGAAGAAAACATTCAACGTACATACAGGGAAAATCTCCTTACAAGACCATTCTTCGGAAGTTAAGGTTAGTATTGGACAAGGTTCAGTTCAGAACCAACAGTGCACCACCAGCGGCAATGGGGCGCCCAGGTGCAGGTGCAAGTTCAAGGTTGGAAACCCAATACAAACTAAGGGGGAGTGGGGCAATCGGACAGAAGCTGCTTACAGGTAAGTAACGGTACAAAAGGGGTGGTGATGGACGGAGCATCTGAATCAATCAAACACTCACACCCAGTCAAAAGATCTGGGTTTAATCCATCACCGTTCTTTAGCCCACTCTGCCACCCCAGTTCAGACATGGCTATATGCAAATCAGTCTGACCCTGTGCCTCATGGGAACAGTCCAGCCCGAACTGACAAGCCATGTCTTCCCTGGACCAGAAACAAGCTTCCGAGGACCGGTTTCTGGCATTCCAGCCGTCTTCAGCCCGGCTTGCTTGAATCCAGTGGCAAAGTGAGCAAGGGACTCACGTCTGAGCATACCCTGCCACACTTATGGCGGCCAAAAGCGGTACAAAAGATCTGGGCTTAATCCATCACCGTTCTTTTTGGGTGGCAGAGTGGGCTAAAGAATGGTGATGGATTAAACCCAGATTGGGACGGTGGTCTCTACCTGCTTTTTTCCGCTCCGGAAGATCAGGAAGATGAACATAAGTTACTTACCTGTAAACTGTGGTTCTCCAGTATTGGTATCTTTGATAGATTCACATGCTTGAATCAATCCCCGTCGTCGAAGTGGGAGTCCCATGGTACATAGAATAGCAATATAGCAATAGTATAGCGAAAGCATAGCTAAAAGAGCAATAGGAAGTATTGTAACATGGATGTTAATAGGAAAAAACTTGTCACTTTAATAACTTGTCCAAGTCATTAGATATGGTCCAAACTCCAGCCAATCAGGCGACAGCACCCTCTGGAACCTTCTCCTCAGAGGCTCACGCTCTCAGATTTCCAAGCACAAGTGTGGCATAAGAGCCAAGGAGAAGAGGGGAGCCTCTGAGGGGAGGTGGGTGGGTCGCATGTGAATCTATGAAAGATACCAATACTGGAGAACCGCAGTTTTCAGGTAAGTAACTTATGTTCTTCTCCAGTTTTGGGGTATCTTTCATAGATTCACATGCCTGAATCAGGGTAGATAGAAGTAATTCGAGAAATGTGGATGGTAAATCGTAAACAGAGTACGAGAAAAAACATATACGTATATTACAGTATAGCAGTAAACATGGGCACATCTGCAAAAGCAGAAATATATACATATATACATTGTGTGCAGGAGGAGATAAGAAACAGAGGCTCACCTTACTTAAAAAGATTACGTAGCACCGCTTGCCCCACAGCAGTGTCAGGATTGTTGGCAGCTTCCAGACAGTAATGCTTGGTCGCAGCTCTGCAAATCTGATGAAGAGGCACACCAGCAAAGAGAGAAGTAGAAGAGGAGACTGCTCAAGTAGAGTCCGCTTTAATCGTTGCATGAAGTGTCTTGCCTGCTTACTGATGGCAAAAGGAAATTTCTCTAGATATCCAACGTGCAATAGTATGTATAGCAATTGGATGTTCTTTATGCATCCTGCCGTAGGCTATGAAGAGCTTATCAGTTTTACGGTTACTGGTTGTTCTTTGCAAATAAAATTTCAAACATATCTTAACATCTAGAGAATGTAAAGTCTTTTCTGCTGCCGACTGTGGATTAGGGAAAAAAGTCTTTCAGATGACTGGCTCATTCAGGTTGAAATCAGATGGAACTTTAGGAATTAAGGCCTGATTAGTGCGGAGCACCACAGCGTCTTTGGTGAATTGAAGAAAAGGTGGTTTGATAGTAAAAGCCTGTATCTCGCTGACTCGAAGTAAGAGCTAAAAGCAGCGATGTCTTCCAGGAGATGAATTTAAGATCAGCCCTACGAATGGGCTCAAATGGGGACTTGATGAGTTGTGCCAACACAATGTTCAGATGCCAAGGCGGAGGCGGGTGTCGAATTGGAGGGAACATCTGAAATGAGCCTTTGAAAAATTGTTGAATAATTCTTGAAGAATAAAGAGAATTGGAGCCATCCTGCCGGAATCTGGAAATTGCGGCCATAAAAACCTTCAGGGTAGAGTGAGAGAGGCCGGATTTTGCTACTTGTAAGAAAAAAGGCAGAAGCAGCTCTGGTGTAGAGTGAACAGGGTGAACATTTATTTATTTATTTATTTTATCATTATTTGTAAAGCGCAACTGACACCCTACGGGTAACCTGGCGCTGTGATACAGGCGATTAGCTTAGGGCCGAGAGACTATGTCCCCTGCCCGGAAGGTGTTAACAGGATGCCAAGGAGCCTACTTGAGGGTAGAGATGTTTTTAACCTTTTTCTAAACTGCAGGATGTTGTCTATTTGTCTCGTATCAAATGAAAGAGTATTCCAAAGGTGGGACGCTGCCGCACTGAAGACCCTACCTCCTGATTTGACTTTCCTACTCTAGGCACCCTCACCAGATTAGCCGATGAGGAGTGCAGTGCTCATGAAGGGACATACCATGTCAGTTTCTCCTGCAGAGATTTGTGCCCTTGACCATGTAGAGCCTTAAATACTATACATAGTGCCTTAAATCGTATCCTCTGCGAGACTGGCAGCCAGTGTAAATCTGAGAGTGCCCGGGAGGCGGAGGAACAGAGTGGTTGCAGTAGTACCAGTTTGTCCGCCATGGTCTGTACTCTCTTCAATCTCTCAATCAGATATTGGGAGGATTCTAGTAACAGGGCATTACAATAGTCCAGCTTACTGAGGATGGTGCTCCGGACTATCAGCGCTCTGTTCTTTTAAGAGAACATGGGAAGGAATTTCCGAAATGCTCTGATCAGAGTAAAACAACTTCCAGCTGTTTTGTTGACAGTTTTCTAATGTCAATTTGTTGTCAACCATGACTTCCAGATTACGTACCGCGCTACTAGGAGCCAATGGAGTAGCAGGGGATGTTGGCCAAAACTCAAGCGGAAGTTTAGGAGGGATCTACTGCAATTAGGGGAATGGGACACTTATTGATCACCTGGAGAATCGGAAAGCAGATTAGTACATGTGTAATTATTGACTGCTTCTTGATTAACCTACTTACGTAGAACATATTGGTATGATATGCCTATGTATACTCTGACTGCCAGGTTGTATGTTGTTAAAATTAAAATAAAGTTCTAAAAAAACAAAACAAAGCCATTACATTGTGGGTGGCAGAGGGTAGTGAACCGGTAATTCACGCCACACTCCTTCGACATGTGTTTCAAGTAGCCAGACATGAAGTTGGTACCTCTGTATGACACCACCTCCTTAGGGAAGCCCACCCTGGTAAAGATGCTAATGAGGGCTCTAGCCACTGCAGGGGCAGTGGTAGTCCTGAGGGGAATAGCCTCGGAATACCTGGAGGCATGATCTACTACCAGCAGAACTGTTCCCTGATGCTGTAGGGGGTTCAAGGGGACCAGCAATGTCAATCATTGCCCTTTCAAAGGGAACGCCAACAACTGGAAGCAGGATTAAGGGGGCCTGTGGGTGCCCACCTGTCGTGCCACTGGCTTGACAGATGGGCCAGGAGTTACAAATCTCCTTCACCTCCTGGTGCATCCCTGGCCTTTAGTTCTGGTCTGGTCAAGGTGTCCAGCTACGGGGATGCCACAACCAGGTCCTCTAGGAAAGATACAAACAAGTTTACCCCACTGAAGGGAAGATGGCTTAACAAGAGCTTCTGAGAGTTACTTACCTTCAAGACTCTCATCCAGATATGCTTTGTGGCTGCTTTCACTGATCTTAAAGCAGATGTGGCTGCACAGACGCCAAACAATTCGTCATATACAACTCTGACCCGAAGTTCTGTCATGGAAAGCAGAGAAGAACAGTCCGTTCTTTGATAATCTCAAAGAGTCTGGACAGAATAAGTCGTATATGTGGCTGCTTATAATGCACAAATGGAGGTGCAGGAACTCCCCAAATGCCTGAGGCTCTACGACTCTCCTAGTGGCACTAGGTTTGGGGTCTTTGGCCTCAGTGTAAAGGATTCCTCCCAATACGTCCTGTGGGCACCACTGCCATCACCTCCTTCCTGTGCTGCAGCTTGCCGTCACAGGTTTTCAAGAGTGGGACATGTTTTCTGTCCCTGGCACAGACCTTCCCTAGAGGGTCGCCCCAGGGCCAAAATCTCATCCTGGTAAAACCTCAGCTCCTGAGGCTCAGTTGTCTCTGGGGCTGACCCTTCTTCCTCCTGAGGAGAACGGTCTGGTGTCTGACTAGAAGCTGGTTCTCCAGTTTTCCTGCCTTTTTCTCCTGGAGGACTGGGGCATTATTCCAGACTTCAGCACCTCTTTTACACCCGGGCTCTGCTCTGTGCTATGGTTTTCACACACACACCCAGTGTGAGGTTCCAAGCATTTCTGCATGGATCCTCAGTTCTGCCTCAGCCCAGGCTAAGGACTCCAAATCATTGCCAAGAAAACATTCAACTAGTATGGATGAAGACACCGCTACCTCTTCGTTGCCAGCAACTACTCCCAAATCAAAAAACACCCTCGCCTGCGGGATGGGTTTTTGTCACATTTTCAGCATTGATGACTGGAAAGGTCCTTCCAGGCAGATACTGTTCCAAGGAAACTATCTGTTCAGTCACCATGGTGATGCTGGCATCAGTGTCTCTCAAGGCCTCCACCCTAACCCCATGTGCATGTTAGTGGGCCAGGCAGCTAAGGTGGTTAAGGCCACATCCCTACTTGAGTCGCCTAAGAGAGCTCATTGGCATGGCCATTGCTCTCCTGAGATCCTATCTGGAGATTGGCAGCTGCAGGTACTGCAGGTGGTCCAGAGGTATATTTCTTGTTTTTACAGCCAGAGTCTCAAGGTCAGTGCCCAAGTGATCTACAGCCATGGCACCAAGCCCATCTTAGGATCCCAGTTCTTACCCTGGTACCCACCCTTTGGCTGTCAAGAGTCTCTGGGCCCACTCTCTTGAACAGGTTTTTGGGGCCCTGAAGTCGAATCTTTCTTTTTTGGGTTCCCCCATTTCTCTAGGGTCGCTTTCTGGCCTCTTTCTTTTGGTCTCCCCCCACCAGCAGGAGTCTTGGTCACCCTTGTTTTGACCCAGTGGTCTGCCTTCTTCCCCAACTCTTGAGGAGAAAGTGGACCAAGGTCTACCAGGAATTGATCTAGCATCGCTTGGTAACAATTACTTAACAGATGCTCCTTCATTACCAAATGATAAAGCCCTTCAAAGGCATGCACATTCTTAGCTACTAACCAACCTCCTACTGATTTCAGTGAATAGTCTACAAAACCTACCCAGGCCTGGCTTTGGGTTTTTCGAGCCTCCCTGAAACTGGTGCTATACTCCGTACTGAATCCAAAGCCCTCACTTAGGGTAACCTTCATGAGGTCATAGGATTCAGCCTCTTTCTCACTGAGTGTCAGGAGTCTATCCCTGCAGTTTTCTGAGAACATTTCCCACAGGATAGCACTCCACGGCTTCCTGTGGACCTGCCTGCTAAGACAGGCCTGTTCAAAAGCAATGAACCACTTGGTGATATCATCACATAAATAATCCCTTTGGGTTTTTTAGGGTCAAATTAATCTACTTTCTCCTTATTTATGATTGTGATGCCACCAAAGATGGGTCCTCGGCCAATCTCCTTTCTCTCTCTTCTGTAGCTAGGAGTTGGGCTTCTAGAGCTGCCCTCCTGGCTAGTCTCTGCAGAGCAAGCTCTTCGTCTGAAGAAGCTTCTTTGTCTTGGGGTGTCACACGGTCACTCCTACTGTCAGTATTTTGATCTGTGAGATCAGAGTCATTCTCTGGATGTTCTTTGTCATATTCTGCCAAAAGATCCTGGAGCTTTGCTTTGGTAGGGTTTGACCCAGTCCTGAGCCTATAGGTTTTACCCAAGCCTCTGAGCTATTTTATATTTAAAGACATAAGGTGTGAGGTTGATTTCCTCCACCTGTATCAGCTCTTCCGGGTGACTACTTCTAGCTCTCATTGTCTTTACAAAGTTGGGAACCTTTTTGGAAAGGAAAAAACCCTAATACTGGTTTCCTAAGTACAGCAAGAGTTTGACTTTTTAAACAGCTGTACTCAAGGGGACCGATCCAGGGCCCTGACATATTTCAAAATTTGGAAAAATAGTCAATTTGCAAAACTACAATTTAACGAAAGGCGATTTCTAGATTGAATCTTGTTGTCACTTATTGTCAGAGTGGTCCAGCAAACGCAAAGTCGTGTACCCTACCGCTGCGCCACCAGTGTAGGAAGCTGGCTCTCTATATACTATACCAAAAAGAGGTAGAGTGTGTTGTGTACCCTACCGCTGCGCCACCAGTGTAGGAAGCTGGCTCTCTAAATACTATACCAAAAAGAGGTAGAGTGTGCCGTGTACCCCACCGCTGCGCCACCAGTGTAGGAAGCTGGCTCTCTAAATACTATACCAAAAAGAGGTAGAGTGTGCCGTGTACCCTCCCGCTGCGCCACCAGTGTAGGAAGCTGGCTCTCTATATACTATACCAAAAAGAGGTAGAGTGTGTCGTGTACCCCACCGCTGCGCCACCAGTGTAGGAAGCTGGCTCTCTATATACTATACCAAAAAGAGGTAGACTGTGTTGTGTACCCTACCGCTGCGCCACCAGTGTAGGAAGCTGGCTCTCTATATACTATACCAAAAAGAGGTTGAGTGTGTCGTGTACCCTCCCGCTGCGCCACCAGTGTAGGAAGCTGGCTCTCTATATACTATACCAAAAAGAGGTAGAGTGTGTCGTGTACCCTACCGCAGCGCCACCAGTGTAGGAAGCTGGCTCTCTATATACTATACCAAAAAGAGGTAGAGTGTGTCGTGTACCCTACCTCTGCGCCACCAGTGTAGGAAGCTGGCTCTCTATATACTATACCAAAAAGAGGTAGAGTGTGTCGTGTACCAAATCTCTGCGCCACCAGTGTAGGAAGCTGGCTCTCTATATACTATACCAAAAAGAGGCAGAGTGTGTCGTGTACCCTCCCGCTGCGCCACCAGTGTAGGAAGCTGGCTCTCTAAATACTATACCAAAAAGTGGCAGAGTGTGTCGTGTACCCTCCCGTTGCGCCACCAGTGTAGGAAGCTGGCTCTCTAAATACTATACCAAAAAGAGGTAGAGTGTGTCGTGTACCCCACCGCTGCGCCACCAGTGTAGGAAGCTGGCTCTCTAAATACTATACCAAAAAGAGGCAGGGTGTGTCGTGTACCCTACCGCTGCGCCACCAGTGTGGGAATCTGGCTCTCTAAATACTATACCAAAAAGAGGCAGAGTGTGTCGTGTACCCTCCCGCTGCGCCACCAGTGTAGGAAGCTGGCTCTCTAAATACTATACCAAAAAGAGGTAGAGTGTGTCGTGTACCCCACCGCTGCGCCACCAGTGTAGGAAGCTGGCTCTCTATATACTATACCAAAAAGAGGTAGAGTGTGCCGTGTACCCTACCGCTGCGACACCAGTGTAGGAAGCTGGCTCTCTATATACTATACCAAAAAGAGGTAGAGTGTGCCGTGTACCCTACCGCTGCGACACCAGTGTAGGAAGCTGGCTCTCTATATACTATACCAAAAAGAGGTAGAGCGTGTCGTGTACCCTACCGCTGCGCCACCAGTGTAGGAAGCTGGCTCTCTATAAACTATACCAAAAAGAGGTAGAGTGTGTCGTGTACCCTACCGCTGCGCCACCAGTGTAGGAAGCTGGCTCTCTATATACTATACCAAAAAGAGGTAGAGTGTGTCGTGTACCCTACCGCTGCGCCCCCAGTGTAGGAAGCGGGCTCTCTATATACTATACCAAAAAGAGGTAGAGTGTGTCGTGTACCCTACCGCTGCGCCACCAGTGTAGGAAGCTGGCTCTCTATAAACTATACCAAAAAGAGGTAGAGTGTGTCGTGTACCCTACCGCTGCGCCACCAGTGTAGGAAGCTGGCTCTCTATATACTATACCAAAAAGAGGTAGAGTGTGTCGTGTACCCTACCGCTGCGCCACCAGTGTAGGAAGCTGGCTCTCTATAAACTATACCAAAAAGAGGTAGAGTGTGTCGTGTACCCTACCGCTGCGACACCAGTGTAGGAAGCTGGCTCTCTATATACTATACCAAAAAGAGGTAGAGTGTGTCGTGTACCCTACCGCTGCGCCACCAGTGTAGGAAGCTGGCTCTCTATAAACTATACCAAAAAGAGGTAGAGTGTGTCGTGTACCCTACCGCTGCGCCACCAGTGTAGGAAGCTGGCTCTCTATATACTATACCAAAAAGAGGTAGAGTGTGTCGTGTACCCTACCGCTGCGCCCCCAGTGTAGGAAGCGGGCTCTCTATATACTATACCAAAAAGAGGTAGAGTGTGCCGTGTACCCTACCGCTGCGCCACCAGTGTAGGAAGCTGGCTCTCTATATACTATACCAAAAAGAGGTAGAGTGTGTCGTGTACCCTACCGCTGCGCCACCAGTGTAGGAAGCTGGCTCTTTGTATACTATATCAAAAAGAGGTAGAGTGTGTCGTGTACCCTACCACTGCGCCACCAGTGTAGGAAGCTGGCTCTCTATATACTATACCAAAAAGAGGTAGAGTGTGTCGTGTACCCTACCGCTGCGCCCCCAGTGTAGGAAGCTGGCTCTCTATATACTATACCAAAAAGAGGTAGAGTGTGTCGTGTACCTTCCCGCTGCGCCACCAGTGTAGGAAGCTGGCTCTCTATATACTATACCAAAAAGAGGTAGAGTGTGTTGTGTACCCTACCGCTGCGCCACCAGTGTAGGAAGCTGGCTCTCTATATACTATACCAGAAAGAGGCAGAGTGTGTCGTGTACCCTACCGCGGCGCCACCAGTGTAGGACGCTGGCTCTCTATATACTATACCAAAAAGAGGTAGCGTGTGCAGAGAGTCCAGTGGATCCCCAAAGGCTTTACAGAGGCTCAAGTAGATAATACTAATGCTCCCTTTTGAAAGAGCAGTTAGGCTTATCCGAGGGTAGTCGTAAGCATTTGTTGTACACACAGTGGCAATAAAAGAGACACACACGCAATGATTAAATCTGAGACCAATTCATAAAAATGACACTTGGTTGGATTTATTTTGCAGAACCACAGAACTTTGTCTTAGGTAAATATTTTTTGCAATAGGAATACATTTTCAATATAAAAAGTGGACACACTGCAATTTTCAGACTTTGCAATGTTAAGCAATGGGAGGAAAAACATTAAACATACGTATACGCAACATTGACTTACAAGACCAGTCTTCGGAAGTTAAGGTCAGTACAGGGCAAGGTTCAGTTCAGCACCAACAGTGCACCACAAGCGACAAAGGGGTGGGCGGGTACATGGTGAAAGTTCAAGGTCAGTCACTGAATACAAATTAAAGGAGACTGGGGCAATCGGACAGAGGGTGCTTACAGGTAAGAAGCAGCGGCCTGGAGGAACAGTCGCCGGGGCTGAGGCTAACACTGAGCAGGGGCCAATACAGCACCAACACTACAACACTAGCGGCACAGGGGCGGCTGGATGCAGGGTGCCAACACAGCATCGGGTGCCCAATGAAAAGCAATGGAGGCAGGCCAAATCTGAAAAGGGCTGCAGGCTCCAGCCAGGAGGCCGATCGAAGGAAACTGTAATAATCCAAGAAACAGGTTAAAATCCAAGTAGGTTTATTGAGCAGCACAGCATCATGTAGACAGCTTCAAGTCCAAGTACAACTGACATTAAGATGCAGAATGCATCACTAGGAAAGTTCTGAGAACCAGAACACCAGGGAGAAAGGCTCATGCCAATAAAGGGGAAGTAAGAAGGATACATGTATACAGTGCAGAATGTAACACATCCCCCCCCTAAGGAAAACAAGGAAAAACATATGTACAAAATCAAGAAGTTAACAGAAGAAAAATATCATACAAAGTCCCGTAAAGACATGGGTTTCTTACGAGAACGGGAGTCCTCCTTGACCCTAGAGGCAATAGTGTCAGAAGGGAGCACAAGACGAGAAGGAAGCACATCATGAGTATTCACATCATGTTGGACAGGGCACTTTGCAACTTTGCTCACATTCCAGACCTTTCCATCTTGCGTGATAACAGTGTTGTTAAAAACATTTTTGATCTGAATGGGTCTGCTATATTTGCTCGTGCCCTTGCCAATAAAAGAAGGTCTCATGATCTTGACCCAATCCCCAACAGCCAAACCATGCTCTCTTGCTTTCCACCTCCTGTTATACCATTCAGCCGATTTCTTTTGTTTGCATAAAACTCTGTCCGCAAGACTCTTAACATCAACAGTATCTTCACCCAAACCTTTGCACTTCTCTTTGAACCACCAAGGGCATATGACGGATGCTGGATCTCTTCCCTTTAGTAGTTTGAATGGACTGACTTCAGTAGTGGTATGGGGAGTTATACGGTAGTTCCAAAGTTTCTCTCTGAGAGCATTTAACCAGTTATCTTTTTCCTTGATGGAGTCAATAACAAAAATTTTTAATACACGGTTGAAACGCTCAACCTGACCATTCTCGTGCGGTTCATAGAGAGAAGTTCTGAGATGTTTAATATTACAGGATTGTAAAAATGACTGCATCTCTGACGAGACCAATTGGACACCGTTGTCTGATACCAAAACGGAGGGACAACCCTCTCTAGCGAACACTTCCTGGAAAAACATGATAATGACCTCAGAAGTAATTTTGGAAACAAACTTTACCTCTGGCCATTTAGAATGATAATCAACAATGACTAGTGCAAAACGAGAAGACTCAGGTAACATACTGAACGGGCCAGAGATGTCAAAAGCAATCTTATTCCATGGAAATTCAGGCCAGACTACTGACTTAAGGGGAGGAACAACAACTTTCAACATTTTATCCTTGTCACAACACTCATTGCATTCTCTGACAACACGATCCACAAATCTGTCCAAACCTGGCCACCAAAAGTTCAACCTAATAAGGCACTTCATAGCAGAAATTCCCGGATGGGTCTTGTGAGCTAACTTAAGTATCAGGTCCTGAATGCCAACAGGTGGGATACACTTGTCACCTTTAAAGACTAAGTTCCCTTCGCAAAACAATTCATCCGCAACATTAAAAAAAGGAACTAAATCCTCTCTGACATTGGCTTTGTTGGGCCAACCTTCCAACAAATATTTCCTTAAAGTATTCAACCTATCATCCTTCTCCTAACAATTAAGCCAAAATTGTTCAGTAATATCTTGATATTGAGTACCAACGAAATCTTGCAATCCAGAGACAAAATCAACATCCTTACACCCAGAAGTACCATCCATTACACTAAGACATGGAAGACGTGATAGACAGTCGGCTGTAACATTTTTTTTTCCTGGTATATACTCTACTGTGAAACTATACTCCTGTAATCTGGATGTAAGTCGCGCAATTCTCGCTGTTGAGTTCCAACCTCCTCCCACCGAAAGAATATGAACAAGAGGCTTGTGATCAGTTCTTAACACAAACTTGCTTCCCCAAATGTAGATCCTATAGTGTTCAATTGCCCACACACATGAAAGTAATTCACGCTCGATCACAGCATACCTGCGTTCTGTCTCACTCAAGGTCCTAGATGAGAAGGCAACATTCCACTCTGACACACCATCTGTCTGAGACAACACACACCCCAGACCATACAAACTCGCATCCGTAGTGATAATACACTTTTTGCCCATTCTGAAAGGTCCTAAAGTTGGAGAATTTACAATATCCTTTTTAATCTCTGTAAAAGCCTTTTCTTGCTCTATGGTCCACACAAACTCATTCTTCTGTCTCAACAGCTTCCTTAAAGGCTCCATTTTTGTGGCAAAGTTAGCAACAAATTTGCTGTAATACTCGCACATTCCTGAAAAGGACAAAAGCTGTTCCTTATTATTGGGAGCTGGAGCATTGAGAATTGCCTCAACATTAGATTTCTTTGGGATCAAACCTTCCCCTGACAGAGTGTGTCCCAAATACTCTACCGACTTCTTGAACAAATTGCACTTATGTGCTTTAAGGGTAAGCCCATGGTTTTGCAATCTGGCACATACTTCATCTAGATGTACAGAATGTTCCATAACATTTTTAGAAAAGATCAGAATATCATCTTGAAAGCATTTAACGAATGAATCAAGATCCCTGAACATTTGAAACATTACACGCTGGAAAACGGAAGCGGCTGAAGCCAAACCAAAAGGCATTCTTTTATATTGAAAGAGACCCATGGGAGTAATGAAAGCAGTGAATTTCTTAGAATCTTCTGTCAACTCAATTTGGTGGTACGCTGACCTAAGATCTAAAGTAGAAAAAATCTGCGCACCATCAAATAAGGAAACAAGCTCATTAATATTTGGAAGCGGATGGCAATCTATGACAATATTTGAATTAAGAGCCCTCAAATCAATACAGACTCTCAACTTTTGATCCGGTTTCCGTACCAGAACAATGGGCAAAACCCATTCTGAAGACTCTATGGGTTCAATGATGTCATCTTTCAATAAATCATCCAGCATATCTTTCAACTCGGACCTGACATTGATAGGTACACCTCTTAATTTTTGCTTAACCGGAATAGCTCCATCTTTTAGTACTATTTTGTGTGCAAACCCTTTCAACTTTCCTAGTTGATCACAAAATACTTTGTCGAATTTACTGCTCCACAATGAGGTAACATCCTCCTCCCCATCAGTGATGGAATTAATCATTTCTTGATCACTGCAAAGCTCAATAGGATCCTTGGCTCGTGGATTTAATTTGATGCCAAGTTCCCACTGATCTTGCCACCCTAGAACATTCACACCTTTAATAGCAATATATAATTTAATGTGGGCTAATCTACCTCTGAAAGCTAGAGGAACACACAAAAATCCTTCAATTGAAATATTTCCTCCATTAAAACTTTCTGCTAGGATATCAGATGGTTGTAATTTAGATAAATCACATACATTCTGTAACTTTTCATCAAAATATTGCTTTGTAATAATGGTCCATGGGGATCCAGAATCCACCATCAATTCTATTTCAATACCCAAAATGTTAAACATGCACTTAGGTGATTTTTTTTTGATAGAAACAACAGTACTACTTTGAATGATAGAGACAACATAGCCTCTGTTGAGCTCTTGTGTAGAGATCTCAGCATCATTAACAGAGGAAACTTTTGCAGGAGTAGAAAAATTGGAACTAGGACGTGGAAGACTTGTTCGCCCTTGAGGATTGAAACGTCTTTCTCTACACACATTCCCAAAATGTCCCATTTTGCCGCATATATTGCAGGTCCTATTAAGAGCAGGACAAGCTTGGAAAGAAGCAATGTGAGATCTACTTCCACATCTAAAACAAGAAACTGAACTGTTGTTAAAATCAGGTTTCTTGAAGTTACTAAATGATACATTCTTTGCGCTTAAATGTGTAGTGCTAAAATTCTTTCCTTCATTTTTAGGCTTAATAAGGCATACTTCCTCCTCAACACTACTTTTACTAGGATTAGTACTTTGTTTCTCTACAATATTCATCCATTTTTCAGACATTTCTGTAGACTTAGCAATAGCAATACTTTGGTCACGAATCATTTCATCTGCCATTGTGCCAAAATTACAACGTAAAGTTAACGCCCTCAAAGCAGTGAGAAAATCATCAAATGATTCATCTTGTTTCTGTGCCCTGGTATAAAATTTGAAACGATTAAGGGCAATATTTGCAGTGGGTTTAAATCTTTTTTCCAATCTGGCAAGTGCTTCAGAGTAAACATTAAGATTATCACCACTCCCAGAAGGTAGCACAATAATAGGCAAAGTTCTAAAAATTTCCTGCCCTTCTGAGCCAAGACAATGTAATAAAATACTTTTTTTTCTTTCTGCCCCCATTCGTTCCCCATCAATAGCCTTCATATAATTGAAGAACTCTTCTTTCCACCTTGCCCAAGGCAAAGGAGGATCACCCTTGACTTGCAAAAATTTAGCAGGAGGATCAAACTGCATATTAGTTAATTCAATGACAGTGAAATATGAAATAATAGCAAATAAAATTTTGAAATGCACTAAAATATCATATATAGAAAGCAACAGGTATTGAGGTTTTGCATAAGAAGACAACAAAAAAAATAAATAAAATAAACGAAATGAATAGTTAGCTGGATATTGAAGAGTACGCTGTAAATACCATACAGCAGTAATTGGCAGTCAGAATTGTGTTTTTCCGTCGTTGAACAGCAATCGGGAAGTCAGAACATCAGCGGTAAACATCAGCGCGTGAAATGGTTCCTTCGTTTAAGAACGGCAGGGAGAAAATCTTACGATAGTTGCTAGGCGATGAGATAAACAAAATAAACAAAATGGCGGCACGTTGCACGCAGCGTGACGTGAGACGCTAATCACGCTGCGTGTATCTTGAAGAGCCGCGTTGCTGGGTTTGAGACGCGTAGAATCAGAAAGGAGATGACGCGTTCCCCAGAAGGCTCGGTTGCTGGGCAACGATGTTGTTAGGCGATGACGCGTTGCGAAGCTCCGTTTGCTTGGTTGCTGGGCAGCGTTCACAGAGACGCTCGGTTAGTTGAGCTGGGTTAAGCGTCGACGTTTCCAGGCAACAAGAATGCCTGTACAGCTGATGGCTCCGCGTAATGGAATGCAGGCAGCAGGTTTAACGCGCTAAGCCAGTGAAAGACTTGAAAGATGCACAAGTCTAAAAACGATGAAATTTGTAGTAAAAACACGGAAAAACGCACACAGCAAGTGGAGCAGGTAGAGAAGTAAATCCAAAAGGGCGCAGAAGCAAGATTCCAGTTTTCTTTAACTGAAGAAAGAAGAAAGTAGCATAAAAGTCCCAAAACAATTCCAAAAGAGATAAAATGGGGTTCACTCCGCTCCTGTGCTGTAGATGGCTGGAGTCCTCGTCGCCAAAATATGTAATAATCCAAGAAACAGGTTAAAATCCAAGTAGGTTTATTGAGCAGCACAGCATCATGTAGACAGCTTCAAGTCCAAGTACAACTGACATTAAGATGCAGAATGCATCACTAGGAAAGTTCTGAGAACCAGAACACCAGGGAGAAAGGCTCATGCCATTAAAGGGGAAGTAAGAAGGATACATGTATACAGTGCAGAATGTAACAGAAACCAACAGCCATTGAGGTAAGTTATGATGCTCAGGAACGTAGGACCACCTTTTGTCCTCTTCAGCAAGGCCCAGGATGGACGAGTGAAAGGGTGTCTTTTGGTGTCAGAAATGACTAACTAGTGCAGGTCGCGGTTGAGGGGTCTTCTTGCAGAAGCTTCAGGCAACTTCTAGGAGTCCAGGAGAGGTCAGCTCATGGTGGAGTTGGGCTCTTGAGAGCAGGGAAACCTTGCTGAACTGGTAGGCCACTTGGACTCGGGCTGGTGGCATCGAGTGCAGAGGTAAAACCGCGGGGGGCAGGCTGCACAGTTCTTCAGGTCACAGAGTCTTTACTTTGAAGAGGGTTGCTTTGTGAATAGGTCTGCTTTTCTCTGGAGACCTTGGTCTTTATCGAAGGCAGGCAGTCCTCCCAAGGTTCTGGAGGTTGCTGGGCTGCAAGACGAGTTGACTTTTGGTTCAGGATCATCCAGGGATGCAGGCAGGCCAGTAGGGCTGGGACCATGTCCGTAGTTCTCTACCGAGCCTCACCAGCAGAGAAGGCTGCAGTGCCCGGCTCTTCTTAGGTCGCCAGGAACTGAAATTTAGGGTCTGAGGATGCCACCTAAAATCTTGATTTAACGGTGAAACAAGGGAGTAAAAGGTAGTGGCCAATTGGCCACTTTCCAGGGGTGTCTACACCCTCTTATCATGCCCACCTCCTGTGGGAAGGGGACATAGTCCTAGCCCTGATTGGATAAGTCCCACCATCTTTTATCTAAGGTTTTCCACCTGTCCTCGTGCCAAAAAGGGTGTGAGGACAGGAAGATTGCTTGCTCCCTTTAACAGGAGAGGCTGGGGTCACATTACAAAGGCGGCAAGTCCTTTGAAAATCCCTGCCACAGATAGCTCTTCCTGACCAAGGGAGGAGTGAACACCTCCACCCAGGAAAGGCATTGTTCTCGACCTCAGAGTGCACAGGCACTGTCTCCATGAGGACAGAACACTGTCTGGTGGTAGCAGGCTGGCTCAGGTCAGTCGATGATCACACTAAGGATTGGTAGATCTTAGGGGACCCCTCTATGGGGCACTCTGTGTACAATTTTTAAATAAATCGGACACTGCAATCGGCACAGGTTTATTATGCTGAGATGTTTGGTAGCAAACATCCCATATTTCAGTGAAACCTTCATGGAGCTGTGGAACTCGTAATGACAAGTGTGCAGCCAATGTACTTGCTATAGAGCTTCCCTTGTCACTTGCAATATCCCGGAATCGACAAGGATATTGCTGGGGCATATCTGCTCCTGCACATATGCCCTCACAGGAGATATCCCTAAAGCAGCGTGCACTATAAGGCCTGCTAGAGGGGTGTCTTACCTATATCTCAGACAGTCCCTATGGGCATCGCATACAGGGGTGTGTGCCATGTTGACTCTTCAGTTTTGTCTGCACCAAGACACACAGCTGCAGTGGCAGTATGTATGTATGTATGTATGTGCTTGGTGAGGGGTCCCTTAGCGTGGCATAATGTGTGCTGCAGCAGACCCTCTTTAACAACAAGGCCCTTGGTACCAGAGGTATATTTTACAAGGGACTTATATGTGAGATAATGCGGTGCCAATCGTGGAAACGACAGGTACACTTTAGGGGAGGAGATCTGGCTCAGGGGACCTGGTTGGCAGGGACCCTGTCCACTTCCAGTAAATACTATATCATTTTCCAGGTAAAAAGTGAAGGCTAACCATGTCCAAAACAGACCCTTTCCTACATTGAGACATGTTTCCTACAACAGCGAAAACTCTACAGCAGGTCTTGCTCACAGTCCTTATACTGTGACTGCCACTACTGAACATTAATCTTGAATTGTTAAAGCAGGGCCAGGATCTAGACAGGAGCCAATGAACAGGAAGGCAACTCACCAGATAATAGAAGTCTTCTGTCTTCCCACTCACTTAGAGAGAACAATGCCATCCCGTGCATTGCATGAGAAAGAGACCACAACCCTCAGCGAAACACTCACCTCTCAGATGGGATTCGATAATAAAAATAAAATGAACATAACGCGTCCCTGGGGACCCCACAGATACACCGTTCCTACCAGTACCATAAATGCTTGGGGTTCCGCAGGTAGACCTAACAGTGCTACAAAGGCTTACGGCCCTACAGGTAAACCTTTCCTAACCCAGTGCTACAAATGCTATGTGCTCACTGCAGCAGGACTGGGCGCTCTAGGGCAGCAATTAAGTTGCTTGGTATTTATCTACCCTTAGCTAAGCCACGTGATAAAGGCAGTAGATCAGGATGATTCTCCTCGATTAGAAGTAGCTCTCACTATCGAAAAGGTGAAGTCCCTGGTATAACACAAACGCAGACATGCGGTTCGGCTCTACCAGGACATGTAGTAAACTATTAATTTATGTATATGTAGGATTAGATTGAATTGCAAGTTAATTCTTATGTCACTATTTTCCGCACACAACATACAACATAGATTCCTCACGAGCGCCCCCTGATGAAGGAAGAACCCCCAAAATGTATTGGGCAGACTGAATTTAAATTTACTTGCGGAACAGTGGATTTTGAAAGTGATTCTATGAGAATAAATATGCTTAAACTGGAACACAAGTGGATTTGCTTCCAAGGGAAGGAAACATTGATGCACTTTTACGGGTACAAGCTATGGAGCAGGAGACACAGACCTGATCTAGTCTGGATCTATATAAACAACTGTAGCCAAATACATCTACCTTCTGGTACGCGATGAGTGGATTTCATAAATACTACAATAATGAATGAAAAATACACGGCATGCATGGACAAGGTTTGCTATGTAACATCTGGACTCCTGTAAACCTAAACAAACACCAGTAATCAGACACTAGGGACATCACCTGAAGCTCCTAAGATTTTCCTTTTGTTTGGTATCTTGTTTTTGGGAGGTGGGTTTTTAGGATAAGCTATTTTTGGGTGTGTCTGGGGCTGGGGTGTGTCAGGTAGCCCCTGTGGTAGACGATGGGATAGAGGATAAGGAGTGCCATGCCATCCCTTCATATATTTCTCCCCTCCTATATTCACAGTCCCCTTTTGCCAGTTGCCCGCTTTGCTGTCATCAAGAAGTGGAGAGAGGGGAATCGGCAGGCGGCCCCTTTCAGCCGGAGCTAAGGCCTGACATCAGAGGATATACACTTGAAGAAGGCGGGGGCAGAGAGCATGTCAGGTTGGTCAGTAGTTGGTGCAGCTACACGCGGAATGGGAACACGAGGCGGAGAAATCAGCAGGGGAAGACCGGAAAGACAGAGAAGGACTAACAGCCTTACGAGAGAGAGAACCGAGCCCAGGGGAGGTCACAGCTTGTCGGCGAGCAGAACACCCGAACCTGGCGGAGAAGGGAAAGCCGAAACAGATGACCAGACCTCACTGAAGGACGCTGAGTCACCACGCCATGGCCCTGGAGAGACGTGGCTCTTCCAGGTGCATGGGCGTCTACGGGGTTTTTGGAAAGGAACTGAGTAAGTGAGGGACGGGAGGGGAGGCTGAGGGGTGAAAGGGACCCAGGGAAAAGGAAATAAGTGAGACGGAAACAAAGACAAGAGCAGAAATCATCGGCTACTCTATTTCTTTTGGTTGCTCCAACCTCTATCCCCTCCCTTCACATTTATGCATATCTATTATTTATCCCTCACATCCTCCCTTGACTAAACCATAAAGCAAAAACACTTACCTGAGTCTTTTCCTTCTGTCCGAGGGACGACGGCGGCCGAGGCTCACCAGAGGGACTGAAGTGGAAGAACCTGTGGGAAAGAAGAATACAAAAGAGACAATCAATCATTAGGATTTCCTGTAATACTAATAAAAAGTGCACACCAAGAAATGAATCAATGCAGTGTGCTCCTTCTTGACTGACTCTTCTACAACGGGGAGCTTCATACTTTGCCTACAGGGAATGGGAGACAGAAACACAGAGACCAACAGACACACATAGACACACACACACTGGAAAGCATAGTAGGAAAATGCTATATACAGTTTTTATATGCTTGTAATACTAATAAAAAGTGCATACCAAGAAATTAATCAATGCAGTGAGCTCCTTCTTGACCGACTCTTCTACAACGGGGAGCTACATACTTTGCCTACAGGGAATGGGAGACAGAAACACAGAGACCAACAGACACACATAGACACACACACACAGGAAAGCATAGTAGGAAAATGCTATATACAGTTTTATATGCTTGCATATGCACATTGTTTTAGAAAGATGGTGGAACTATTTATTCTGTTCAATGTGCTTATTTTGCTAATTACTTTTATCTGCTTCTATTATCATTGCAGTTCGGACTGGACTGTTCCCATGAGGCACAGGGTCAAGACTGATTTGCATATGGCCAGGTCTAAACTGGGGTGGCATGGTGAGCAAAATAATGATGGATTTAACCAAGATTTCTTGACTGGGGGTGAATGTTTTGATTTGTTCTGCATTCCGTCCATCAATTGTGTGTCTTTTGCTCTATTATCATTGCAGCACATAAATTCTATACAAGAATTACGATGGTTAAATTAATAATGAAAATGCTAATGATATGTTATTTTAATGTGATATTGCACTTGAATTACCACTAAACAGAAACTACTTTAAGGAGAAATTTAGGATTGGTACGTAGAACCTCTTGCCTGAAGTTCATCAACTCTCCTTAGTGAGGTTATCGTTATGAGGAAAACAACTTTCCATGACAGGAATTGTAACGGACATTTGTGCATTGGTTCAGAAGGCGGGCCCATTAGCCTTGTAAGAACTATTGTTAAGTTCCACTCTGGAGCAGGGGGAATACTTGGCGGTATAACCCTTTTTAATCCTTCCATGAAGACTTTAATCACTGGTACTCTGAAGAGAGATAGGTGTTGTCTATTTTGCAAGTGTGCAGCTACGACTCCCAGGTGAAAACAAATGGATGTGTAAGTGAATACACATTGCTGTAAATGCAACAGATATCAAATGATGTTCTGCACAAACGCATCAAGATGATTGATATTGTTGTTGTTAAAAAAGGCAACAAAATGTTTCCATTTGCTGCATAACATGCTCTAGTAGTAGGCTTTCTAGCTTCCTTGAAAATATTCATACAGTCTGGTTGTAGTTGTAAATAACCAAACTCTATGACTTCAGGAGCCAAATCGCTAGGTTGAGTTCTCTGGGAATTGGATGTCTGATTTCTCAATGGCTCGGAGTGAGGAGACAAGATGTGAGATGTAGCTTTTGATGTGGAACCACAGAGAGTTCTAAGGATGAGAGTACCAAGGTTGACGAGAACATGTGGGGGCTATTAAGATCAGTGAAGGACATTTGTCTGAGCTTCCAAACTATAAATGGAATTAGCAGGAGGGGCGGAAAAGCGTAAGCAAAAGCGTTTTCTCCATGTTAATTTCCATAGGAAATTTTGCGACAAGCTACAGCCCGAACTGCTGAAAGGAATTACCCGAAATTTGGAAAAAAGGTAGAGCTTGGTTCAGAACACGACCTTTTTTAAAATGGTGTAAATCCGTTCAGTAGTTTTTGAGAAAATCAAAAAATAAGAGTAAATAAATCAATTTCCCATAGGAAAATTTGTGCAAGGCTACAGCCGAAACTACTGAACGGAATTACCCCAAATTTGGCAAAAAGGTAGTGCTTTGGTCAGAAAGCAACCTTTTTAGGTCTCACCTGAGCCAGCGTATGCCCTGCACTGGCGAGACTTTAAGTAAGTGAGCTTCAGAAAATTCTACCACTGTGGCCTAGAGCTTGCGGTTACGCGCTTGGGCGCGCGCTCACGAGCAGAGGAGCTCTCTGGCTTTCCTCTTTCCTCATGGGTCATCTGCTTTCAAAATACGAGAGTTTTCTTTCACATTCCTGAAGTTGATAGCTTCCTTTTCATTTGCCTATATATCCCTACCTCTCTTCTACCCCTCTACCTCTCTACCTCTACTCTACCTCTCTTCTACCGCTCTACCTCTCTTCATTCCTCTACCTCTCTTCTATCCCGCTCCCTCTCCTCTACCCCTCTACCTCTCTTTTACCCCTCTACCTCTACTCTACCTCTCTTCTACCCCTCTACCGCTCTTCTATCCCTCTACCTCTCTTCTATCCCTCTACCTCTCTTCTATCCCTCTACCTCTCCTCTACCCCTCTACCTCTCTTCTACTCTTCTATTGCTCTACCTCTCTTCTAGCCCTCTACCTCTCCTCTACTCCTCTACCTCTCCTCTACCCTTTTATCTCTACTCTGCCTCTCTTCTACCCCTCTAACCCTCTTCTACCCCTCTACACCTCTACTACCCCTCTAATTTCCCTCTTCGACCCCTCTACACAACTTGTACCCCTCTACTACCCCTCTACCCTACTACCCCTCTACCCTACTACCCCTCTATTACCCCTCTACCTCTCTTCTACCCCTCTACCTCTACTCTACCTCTCTTCTACCCCTATACCCCTCTACATTTACTCTACCTCTCTTCTACCCCTCTACCTCTCTTCTACCCCTCTACCTCTACTCTACCTCTCTTCTACCCCTCTACTGCTCTTCTATCCTTCTACCCATCTACCCATCTACCTCTCTTCTACCCCTCTACCTCTACTCTACCTCTCTTCTATCCCTCGACCTCTCTTCTACCCTTCTACCCCTCTACACCTCTATCCCTCTTATACCCCTCTAAACTGCTACCCTTTTCTACCCCTCTACTACCCTTCTACCCCTCTTCTACCCCCTTTTTACCCCTCTACCCCTCTTCTACAGCTCTACCCCTCTTCTACCCCTCTTCTACCCCTCTAACCCTCTAATAACCCTCTAACCCTTTTTTACTATTCTACCCCTCCACTACCCCTCTACTACCCCTCTCCTACCTCTACACTACCTCTACACTACCCCTCAACCTCTACTCTACCTCTCTTCTACCCCTCTACCTCTCTTCAACCCCTCTACCTCTACTCTATCTCTCTTCTAACCCTCTACCCCTCTTCTACCCCTCTACCTCTCTTCTACCCCTCTACCCTTCGTCTATCCCTCTCCCACCCCTCTACCCCTCTTATACCCCTCTACTATACCTCAACCCCTCTACTACCCCTATACCACCGCTCTCCTATCACTCTACCACTCTACTACCCCTCTTCTCCTTTTCTACCCCTCCTCTACCACTCTACTACCCCTCTACCCCACTACTACCCCTCGTCTACCCCTCTACTACCCCCCACTACCCCTCTACTACCCTGCAACCCCTCTACTACTGCTCTACAACCCACTACTACCCCTCTGATACCCCTCTACCTCTCTTCTACCTCTCTACCCTCTACTACCCCTCTTCTATCCCTCTACCCCTCTTATACCCCTCTACTATACCTCAACCCCTCTATTACCCCTCTACCACTGCTCGCCTACCCCTCTACTACCTCTCTTCTACCGCTCTACCCCTTTCCTACCCCTGTACCACTCTTCTACCCCTGTACCCCTCTTTTACCCCTCTACTTCTCTTTTACCCCTCTACTTCCCTTCTACCCCTCTTCTACCCCACTACCTCTCTTCTACCACACTACCTATCTTCTACCCCTCTACCTCTCTTCTACCCCTCTACCTCTCTTCTATGCCTCTACCTCTCTTCTACCCCTCTTACCTCTCTTCTACCTCTCTACCCCTCTTCTACCCCCTACACCTCAACACCTCTACAACCCCTCAAACCTACTACCCCTGTAACCTACTACCCCTCTAGTGCCCCTCTATCTCTCTTCTACCCCACTACCTCTCTTCTACCACTCTACCTCTCTTCTATCCCTCTACCTCTCTTCTACCCCTCTACCTTTCTTCTATCCCTCAACATCTCTTCTACTCTTCTACCACTCTACCTCTTTTCTACCCCTCTACCACCTCTCTTCCCTTCTACTACCCCTCTTCTACCCCTCTTCTAACCTTCTACCCCTCTACTACCCTTCTACCTCTCTACCATCCCTCTTCTACCCCTGTACCACTCCTCTACCCCTCCGCGTACCCCTCTAAGTCTCTTTTACCCCTCTACTTCTCTTCTACCCCTTCTACCCCACTACCTCTCTTCTACCACACCACCTCTCTTCTACCCCTCTACCTCTACTCTACCTCTCTTCTACCCCTCTACCTCTCTTCTACGCCTCTACCTCTCTTCTACCCCTCTACCTCTACACTACCTCTCTTCTGCCCCTCTACCTCTCTTCTATACCTCTACCCCTCTTCTACACCTCTACACCTCTTCTACCCTTCTACCCCTCTACAACCGCTCTATCCCTCTACTACCCCTATACTCCTCTTCTAACCCTTTACACCTCTTCCCTTTCTTCTACCCCTCTACTCCTCTATTACCCTCTACTACCCCTCTACCTCTCTACTACCCTTCAACTCCTCTTCTACCTGATTCTATTAGGGCCCAGAACCATTTTATTTAGTGATGTCCATCTGCACACTTTCCTGCATCTTGTAGTAAATTGAATATTGACAAACAGAAGTGTTACTTCCAGAAACAGTGAGTTCTGTAGCTTGTCTGTGTATCTTTTATCTGCACCTCACAGACGCCTCACATTCCTCTCGAGAGAAGATCATACCTCCTACTCATAAGTGTAGTTTCAGTAACTGTTTCTATCATGTGTTCATGTTTCATTGACTTGCATTAGGAGAAAAGTGTGTAAAAATACATTGTGTAGCATTAGCATTATATACTCAAATTGCTTTAGGGTGGATGCTCTCGTCCATTGCAAAGTCAATTGTCACTTGTTAGTTTGCTTGGCCTTTTTCTATTTTTGCATTAAATGTATTCAATGTAATCTGCCTGTTACTAAATGACTGACTTGAATTGTATCTTGCTGATGTGAGCTGCGGCATTGCTCGGTGTATTGTGTCTGCCATGATTTTGTTCCTCAATAAAGGTTTTTGAAAACTTTAAAAAAAAAGAAAAAAATAATTTTTTTTTTGCATTAAATGTATGATAGATTTGTTGGCCTCCAGGTGTGCTGTGTTTTATTTTACATATCACAAGAGAGGACGAGGAAAATGACAGTCCAGTATACACATTCTTCATATAAATCAAATCACAGTATACTGTTCTGGAGGTTCAGCCCCACAGACATTATCTCTAACTAAACGCAGGCACCCTAGAAAGCATGTGCTTTTCAAACCAGTTGCCCTCTGATGCGGTACTATTGGATAAGTCAAAATGTCCTGAATTTTAGGAGGGTTACCGTATCTAGTGCACTCTGTTAGACAGTGCTCACCTGTGGTAGTAAGAAGTTAATAGGCACCTTATCACCTATGCACGTTGCAGGGCTTTGAGTTACAGAGCTCCTCACGCTGTGGAGAAGATTAGGTCACATTTACCCATTTTCCCATATTTGGTCCTGATGAAATGCCAACAGATTGCTCCATGACTACACAAGGCATGAAAAAAGTTGACCTGAAGTATAGAACCCAGGTTACCAGCAGGTCCATAGGTGATCGACACTTTCACACAGTGATAGGGGCCATTAGTTCCTCATTTTCTCTGCCACTGTTTTTAATCTCAACATGGACCAGGAAGATCACATTAACTATATTGTGGCAACTGGCCGATAGTTGATCTTAAATTCATACTTTCACCAATCTCACATCTTATGACACAACATCCTCTGTCGTACTATGCTCATCCGGAGTACTTAATAAAAGATCTCCGACAAAGTGTCCTCTTGTGGTGCACGCCAGGCATTGTAGCGCCGGCCTGGTGAGGAGTATAGCCCAATGATGAAGCATGTCACCTTCAGGTGAGTGAACGCATCTTGTCTTAAAAGCACATGCTTCCTAGGGTGTCTGCGTTCAGTTACAGATAATGTCTCTGGGACTGAACCTCTGGAACAGTATACTGTGATTTGATTGCCATTCTGACCTACTGGCCATTTCTGCCTGCCCTTTGCTGCTCTGTGCTGCGCAGGGACCTGCTTGTTGTTTGTGGCTGCCTTCTTTGACGGACTTCGCCCCATCTACATCGCGGAGCGCTGGACTGCCGGGACTCCAGTTCCCAGGAGGCAGTGCGCTCTCACGACATTTCCATCGGGCAAGCGAGGATAAATTAGCGTCGGGGCTCCCGCGGCACAGGACAAGGGCGGGCCCGTCAAAGGTCGGTGGAGGCCGAGCAGGGCCACCCCCCTTGAGTCTGAAAACAGGACACCTCCCATAGGGACGGATGCTAGATCGAGAGTGGCAGTGAGTGAACCGCCGGATACACATTGTGGACACGTCCTCCAGTGAATGAGTGGAAGTAATAGCTGATTACATCAATTTTAGCAGTTAGGGAGGCAGCGACTTGTGCTTTGTGGACTCTATTTAATTTTTAGTGCCTTTCGTATTGTATGTAACGTAGGACCTGACCATAGTTCTATAGCACATCTGCGCTGTAACCGGTGGGAGTATCGAACACCACTTAGTAAGCGGAAGGTGATTCCTGGGGTAGGGGCGGGGTTAAGGGGACCGTTGATGCATTTCTTCAAAGAGCAGAATCCCTATTAGTCCACGAAATTCAGCTCACAGAAAAATGATTGTCCCTAGATACACTGCTAGAACATAAGCGATCATCAATGGGCCCCATAGCAAGGTCTAAAACACCAAGTAAAAGTATCCTCCAAGGTCAATCAAAGCAAGATAGTGGCAGCATCACTAGTGCTATGGTTCATGTTCCCCATATGACACAGGAGGGAGGGTCACTTATGTACCCTGATGACCCACTTATAACGGATTCTGACCCTGACCGGTCTCACATTAGTATTGAAGAGGTGGAGAAGAATTCCAGCGCGTCCACTCCAGTGATTGACAGGCCAGAAAAAGGGCCATCAGAGTTGGTAGCCTCTAGGGCCAACTCAGGTATAGGAACCATAGTAAGGGGGGCGGAGAAGTGATCACAAGATCAAAAGGTGCAATAAAAGACACAGCTACTACGCAGTTGGTATCACCTCTAGCTGACGCAAGGACCCGGCGCACACGATCGGGGGGGAGGGGGCCGATTGTTTCAAAGCCAAAATCAAAACAGAAGGGTGACGTAAAGATCAGCAGAGTGAACACTGCCGTGGGACCCATTTGTAGCACGCAATGTTCAAACTGTGGGAAGATGGGGAGTGGACAAGGAATGGAAGATCTATTAAGGTCAAACTTAGAGGTCCTTTATTCCACCCATTTGGGACCGGTGCTAGAGAGAATGAAGGTTATTGAGGAAAAACTATTTTGGCTATGCGATCAGGGGAATAGTGTGCCAGGTATAATTAGGGGACCGGAGGAGGAGGGAGCAGAAGCCTCATCATACTCAAAGCCCACAACTAGTTATGAGGGTCAAGGAGGGGGGCATATAACAGGGCACTGTATTCTAAGAAACCATTTAACGCCCTGACTGGCCCCACGAAAAGTGCTATGAGAGTGTGGCGAGACGCGAATGCTGCTATGGGGTGGAGTGATAGATTAACCCGAGTGACACCGTTGTATGATTCTGACCGTCTGGGCAATTTGTGGAGAACGAAAGGATTCGATAAATGGGACATGATTGGTATAAGCAAGGTGGAGGATCTCTGGTCCAAAGGTAGTATTAAGACTTTTGAGGGGCTCAAACTTGAATATGAGCTTGGCGACAAGGAGCTCTTCAGGTACATTCAAGTGCGACATGCTTTGACCTCCGTTTTCCCCCCGGGGACGGAGATTCCCCAATCCTCGCCGCTGGAGGACCGTATCCTTGACGGCCATGTGCCGGACAGTACCATATCCCTGATTTACAAAAAACTCATCAATAACAGGGCTGATTTGCTTGAGCGCCTCAGGGCGTCGTGGATCGCTGACGGCTTGGAACTAGATGACGAGGATTGGCAAACCGCCGTCTCCTCTCCTAAGGAGGTGGCCATACCCGCAGTTGAAGATCCTCCATCGTGTATATGTAACTAGCACGCGTCTGGTGCAAATGGGTTACTCTCTTGATGGGCTCTGTAAGCGCGGCTGCGGTATGAGTGGTACCTTCCTGCACATCATTTGGGAGTGCCCTGAGGTGGCTGCCTTCTGGTCTAGAGTGCATGCGATAATGGAAAGAGTCACCGGAGTCTCTCTATTGCCTGAGGCCAGACGATGCCTTCTTAATGTTTGGGAACCGACGGACTACAACACGGCCCAGACTTTTTGGGCGACTCTTGGTAACATGGTTGCCAAGAGGGATATGGCACAACTTTGGGGTTCCCACAGACCACCCATGATAGCGGCTTGGAAGGAGAACATGGACTGGTGTATGTTCAGAGAAAAGACGGTCTATGTGGCCCGAGGCCGACCTAGGAAATGGGGTAGAATTTGGTCCCAATGGAACACTTACCGGGGAAATGTTTGCACTCCCCCACAGGACTACACCATTGATATCTCGCTGTCCCCTTAGTTGGTGTTCCGGACTTATGTTTGTAATAGTATGTTTCCATCGACCCCCTCACCGCCCTTCATCCCGAGACATATGCTTCATTATCGTATGCTAGTTGGACTCCTCCGCCCTCTCCCTTTGATTCCCTGTAATTGCTCACTCCCATGTGTGTGTGTTTTATGTTGTTAGTTTAGTTCATCAAAAGTATAAAACTAAACCTACAAGACTTGTCCTTTGATTCTACGTTATGTACATGAATATATGGCGGGTCGCTTAACCCCCACACAAGGTACTGGGGAGCCTCATTGCGAGACGTCATACTGTTCAAATGTCATAGCGGCCGGCCCGCCGGGTTGTAGGCTGACAGCTGTGTACTGTGCATAAATATAATAAAGGTTTTTTTTAAAAAAAAAAAAAGGAGGGGGGCACAGCGAAGGCGGGCGGTTGGGCAAAGACAGTGAGGGCACCAACAAGGGTGCCTTGGCGGGTAAAACGAGTGGGACTACCCTAAGCATAAACAGAATGGGGCCACCTTATACGGTTTGTCCTGACACAGCCCAGAGGGGCTCGGAGGGGAGAAGGGCAATAGTCAGTGAAGAGGAGTTAACAATAGCGGACGCTGTGCAGAGCACTAGAGGTTTACCGACATTGGATCTCCCCCCAGCCTCAAGCCCCTACACAGTGGCCCTTGTAGGGGTTCCTACTAACGGAGATAGAGGGAGGAATCCCCGCGCACTCTAATTAACAAGACAGCACATTGGCTAGTCAAAAACACGGGTTTCAATATCACACAACACAGACATATTCTGATGACAAGGAGGGTGGCTTGGATCGGAAGTAGCAGAAAGAGCTTTGCGGGTGATTGTGTGATTTTGAATTTCAGATATTCAGAGTTAGTCAATGAGCTCCTCCATAGTCAATCCAGGGGTCAATACCAAGGGGATGGAGGGGCCAGTATCAGACTGCTCCCCTTGGCTTCTTTCTATAGGGATAAGGCCCATAGGAATGTGCAAGGTGACCATAGGAGGAATAGGGTTGAATCAGATGGGAGGGGGCAGCTAGTTTCACTCATTAACCGATTTGCACCTCTCCACTGTGCTTCATCCCTATATGAAATAGATTGACTGGTGGGGGGGTTGAAAGACGAGAAAGCACGAGGGGGGAGGGGTTACTCATAATAGGAGACAATGAAGGTCCAGGGCGCACACAGTCAGATGATTCCAATGCCAATGTGAGAGTTATAGAGCCCGGTGGGAGAAATGTGGAGAAAGATGCAGGGAATTTGGGTGAAGTTCCTGTAATGCCCACTAACCCTACAACTGTCAAGGCAGGCAATCAAATAGTGGGAGAGATTAAGATCATATCCAGGAATGTAGCGAGCTTAGCCTCAAAATCAAAACTGGCTAACGTATATTAAGAAACATCAAATAATCCTCCTACAAGAAACATGGGAGGTACATAGTAACACCCAGGCAATAGAAGGCTACAAAATGTTTTTCGTCCCAGCACGTAAGTCAGCGCCGGGGAGGTCAAAGGGGGGGTCTGACTATTTATGTCGATCTCAGACTCTCAGGAAGGTGGAGTGAACTTAGATGGGCCTCTGACTGAACACTGGGACTCACATATCGTAATAAGGGTTTTACTTTAACTGTTGTAAATTTCTATAATGCCATTACTCCAGGACGAACTCTCCAAAGCCTAAATGAATTAGGGGCTCGGCTGGCAGGCATGGAGGAGCAAGGGGCACTGTGCTCCCAGCTATTATTAGCAGGGGATTTCAATTGTCACCCATGCCCCTTCCTAAGAATAAATGAGGGGAACTGGTCGGCTTGCCCGATTGTAGAGGGGTGGCACCTGAATCACACAAGGGAAGGAGGAGCGCTGAATAAGATCCTGGGCAGGCATGCCCTAACATATACCATGGATTTGATTGGTGGGGAGGGCAATAGCACGGTCACCCCTACTTTCAAAGGTAGGGCGAAGGGCACTATAATTGATTTTATTTTCGTTACACCCATGTTAAAGTGTCACCTTACAAAGTTTGAGATAGAGGCTAGCATTTTCAGCGACCATAACCCGCTTCTCCTGTGCATCATAGATCCAAATGAGGTAATTCTATCACAACGTAGAGGGGGTGGAGATTTGATAAAAGCCACTGACCAATGGAGGAGACTAAGGTGGGTCAACACGGACAGTGAGGCATTTTACAGAATCTTACTGACACAGGCCGAGTCCAATGTTTGGAAGTGTTTGGACTTGGAGGTTGAGGGGGCAGACCTGAACAAGGCATCTGAGGGAGCAGCCAAAGAAATAGATGGCTTACTTAGGGGCAGGAAGGTCAACAAGGAACACAGTGCACCAAGGTGGTTTGATCATGACTGCACCCTCGCCTTGAGGGACCTGAAATCGGCTCTGAAATGCGTACCTAGGGACAGAGGGAAGGTATCAAGCTGCATTGCTAGATACAATAAAACACTAAGATGCTGCAGAACCGTATTGCAGAACCAGGCATGGGAAAACTTGAGAGAAGCTGCCGAGACAAAGGGCTCGACTGCTTTTTGGAGAGTTGTTAATGAACCGTGCTTTCAGGATTCAAATAAACCCAAGCTGGCCTGCCACACCCTCCCAGAAACTTGGCTTGAGCATTGTAGCATTGAGAACTGGAAAGTGTGAACCCACCCCAGATTACCTTTTTCATGGGAGAAATAAAGGCGGGATTGAGGGGTAAACCAGTAATAAGGCACCAGGACCTGATGGGATTCCACCAGATCTCCTCTTAAGCCAGAAAGAACTCTGGGTGCCCATACTTACCAGAGTAATAAATACCGCAGTGAAAACAATGATGCCAATATCCTTGTCTACGGCCACAATAGTCCCCATATTTAAAAAAGGGGACAGAAATAGCCCTCAATGCTATAGGCCTATTTCATTAATTGTTGTTACCGTGAAAGTGCTAGGTAGGGCCATTCTTAACCGATTGATTGATTGGGCAGAGGAACATGAGATCATTACGGATACCCAGTATGGGTTTAGGTACGGCCACTCCACCACAGATCAATGCCTTAATTTATATCTTCTGGCAGCCAAGTACACCGTAGCCAGTGAGGGGACGGTGTACATGGCTTTCATGGACCTCACCGCGGCATTTGATCGGGTAAATTGGAAGAAATTGTGGGGACTATTGGGGGCCTTGGGAGTTGACCCTTGACCCTCTGGGCTGGTCACCCCACGCACCGCGCACTCTCCCCGTGAGTGAGCCCAAGCTGCCCCCGATCCCGCCAAGTGCCGCCGCTGCTCGCAGCTGTGCCCCGATCATTTGTATTCTGTGCCTTGACACTTTTGTTTTGTATTTTGTATCTTGCCTTTTCTTGTTGATTACCTGTGTTGCCCAGCGTGTGCTTGCCCCACTTGCTGTGCCCAGCCCCTGCTGCGTTTCCCGCCCTTTCCCGGCTCCCCGCCGCTGCTCCCCTGCTGCCCGCCCCCTTCTTTTTTGTGTCCCTTCCCAATCGCCGCCCGCTCCCGCCTCCCAGCTGCTCCTCCCTCCCACTTCGCCATTTATGGCGGAGTGCACGCGTATGCGCAGCGGGCACGCGTATGCGCAGCGGGCACACGTAGCGTGCGCGCCGATTGTGCGGCAAAGGCGCGCCACAGGCAAGCCCGTCTACGCCTGGACAGCGCCCAGCGCCAGGACCCCTGGCCCCCGACGAGAGCCTGCCACCGAGCCTCCCCGAGACGCACCCACGGACCCTTCACCTGTCAAGCCTGCAAGTTCACCTGCCTCCGGACCTGCACCGCACCCACCAAGCCGAGCACCAACAACAGCCACCTCAAGTGCATCCTGCTCAACACCCGCTCCATTCAGACACGCCATCGAACTTTGGAACCTGCTCGACACAACTTCACCAGACGTCGCCTTCCTCACAGAAACCTGGATGAACGCCTCCTCTGCACCCGACATCGCCATCGCCATCGCCATCCCAGATGGGTACAAGATCACCCGAAGGTACCGCGCCAACCAGACTGGAGGGGTCATCGCCATTGTACACAAGAACACCATCCGCATCACAACGACAACGACACCTTCTCCGCCGCCGAGCACCTCCACTTCCAGATACACACCGACCCAAAACTGACCCTCAGAGGCACCCTCGTCTACCGACCCCCGGGACCACGCACACATTTCAGCGAAGACATCACGGACTTAATCAGCCCGCACGCACTCCCCTCCGTTGACTACATCCTCCTGGGGGACCTCAACTTCCACCTGGAGAACAACAAGGACCGCAACACCGCCGCCCTGCTGGACAACCTCGCCAACCTTGGACTCAAGCAACTGGTCAACACCCCCATCCACTACGCCGGCCACACGCTTGATCCCGTCTTGTCATCCAGCAAGCACATCACCTTCAGCCACTCCACCGGACTTCACTGGACCGACCACAGCTGCGTCCACTTCAGCTTCAGAAGAACCACGACCCACCACCACCCGCAACAGGTTCCTCACAGGAACTGGAGCAAGATCACCGCAGAGCAGCTCACCACCTCCCTCAGCCAGAACCCACCCGCCAGCACAACGGACCCCAACGAAGCAGCCTGCAACTTCACACAGTGGCTGACCGCCTGCGCCGACGACCTCGCGCCACTGAAGAACCCTCCCAGCAGATCCAGAAGCAAGAAAGCCTCCTGGTTCACCGACGAACTCAAGGACTCCAAGAAGAACTGCTGCACTCTCGAGAAAACCTGGCTCCTCGACCAGACCACAGACAACATAACCACCCTCAAACAAGCCACCCGCAAGCACCACCAGCTTATCAGCACCACCAAGAAGAAATCACTGAAGGAACGACTGGACAACAACGCCCATGACAGCAAGGAACTCTTCAGCATCGTCAAGGAGTTCTCTAACCCCAGCACCGGCAACAACGACATCACTCCTTCACAAGATCTCTGCAACCCTCTCGCCTATTTCTTCCACCGCAAGTTCGCCGACATCCACAACAGCTTCGGCGCACCATCCACGCACCCAACCGTCGAACCAACGCCCCCCACCACCACCCTCTGCACCTGGACCACGGTGACCACCGAAGACACAGCCCGCACGATGAACACCATCCACTCCGGATCTCCAACCGACCCCTGCCCCCACCACGTCTTCAATAAGGCCGACTCCACCATCACACCCCAACTCCGGAACATCATCAACACCTCCTTCAACACCGCCACCTTCCCGGAGAGCTGGAAGCATGCCAAGCTCAGCGCCCTACTGAAGAAACCAACAGCGGACCCCACCGACCTCAAGAACTTTCGCCCCATCTCGCTCCTCCCTTTTTCTGCCAAAGTCATCGATAAGACCGTAAACAGACAGCTTGCCGCCTTCCTCGAGACAAACGGATCCCTCGACCCCTCGCAGTCCGGGTTCCGAGCCAACCACAGCACCGAGACCACCCTCATCGCAGCCACCGATGACATCAGAACCCTGCTCGACAACGGGGAAACAGCGGCCCTCATCCTCCTGGACCTCTCTGCAGCGTTCAACACTGTCTGCCACCGCACCCTAGTTCAACGCCTCAGTAACATCGGTATCCAAGAGAAGGCACTGGAGTGGATCATCTCGTTCCTCGCCGGAAGAACACAGAGAGTCCGCCTCCCCCCGTTTTGATCCGAGGCCACCGAAGTCATCTGCGGCGTACCGCAAGGATCATCACTCAGCCCCACTCTCTTCAACGTCTACATGAGACCTCTTGCAGCCATCGCACGCCAACACAACCTCAACATCATCTCCTACGCTGACGACACCCAACTGATCCTCTCCCTCACCAGAGACCCCGCCACCGCCAGAACTAGCCTACACGAAGGGATGAAAGACGTCGCCGAGTGGATGAAGAACAGCCGCCTGAAACTGAACTCAGACAAGATGGAAGTCCTCATCCTGGGACCATCGCCCTCCGCCTGGGACGACTCCTGGTGGCCCCCCGCCCTGGGCACCACTCCCAAGCCAACAGACCACGCACGCACCCTGGGCTTCATCCTGGACTCCTCCCTCTCGATGACCAAACAAGTCAACGCCGTCTCCTCATCATGCTTCAACACCCTACGCATGCTCCGCAAGATCTTCCGATGGATCCCGACCGAAACCAGGAAGACGGTCACCCAGGCACTCGTCACCAGCTGACTGGACTACGGAAACACCCTCTACACCGGAACCACAGCCAAGCTACAGAAAAGACTCCAACGCATCCAGAACGTCTCCGCCCGACTCATCCCGGACATCCCCCGACGCAGCCACATCTCCGGCCACCTGAGGGACCTGCACTGGCTCCCCGTCAGCAAGAGGATTACGTTCAGGCTCCTCACCCACGCACACAAGTCTCTCCACGAACTGGGCCCCAAGTACCTCAACGACCGCCTGACCTTCTACACGCCCACCCGCCAGCTACGTTCTACAAGCCTCGCCCTCGCCACCGTACCACGCATCCAAAGAGCCACCGCCGGAGGAAGATCCTTCTCCTACCTGGCGGCCAAGACATGGAACTCCCTCCCCATCCACCTTCGGCTGACCCAGGACCATCTCGCCTTCAGGAGACAACTCAAGACCTGGCTGTTCGAGCAATAGCGGACCCCCTCCCCCAAGCGCCTTGAGACCCTTCCGGGTGAGTAGTGCGCTATACAAATGTTATTATTGATTAATTGACCCTGGTCTGGTAAATATATTACGGACACTGCATCAGAATACTTCTGCCCAGGTCAGATATGATAAGGAGGGAAATGTCACAGACCACGTCCCATGCTCAAGGGGAGTGAGGCAGGGATGTATTTTGGCGCCCTTCCTCTTTACATATATATATAAATGGTTTGACCCAGGCGCTGTTAGCTCTAGGGGTGGACTGCCCGCAGATAGGTAGGAGCGGGATACCGGAGTTACTGTATGCAGATGACGCAGTACTCTTGGCCCACACTGCGCGTGGACTACAGCGCCTCATAGAAGGCTTTGTCCATTTTATGGATAGCTTAGATTTGTCACCGAACCTCACCAAATCATATGTTATGGAGGTAGGAAAGCACCATCCAGCAAAACTAAGTATACAATAGGCACACAGGGACTGGAAAAGGTCAAGTCATTTTTATATCTGGGGATCATGTTCGACAGTCGCCTTAGTTTTAAAGCCCTTGTGGTGGAGAAATGCAATAAACTAATTAACTCAACAGGGGCAACTATGAATTTTGCAAAGAGGCTAGGCCGATGGGCTCCGGAACAAATCCTGAACTTCTACAGTTCTGTAAGCTGTGCCAATGTTTTAAATGGGAGTGAGGTCTGGGGCTTTATAGACCTGCTTAAGTTACAAATAGAAGGAAACAAATATTGGAGGCGGGTACTGAAAGTCCCACAAAGCATTTCCTCCTACATGGTTCATGAGGAACTGGGTATAACCCATCTGTGCGATAGGCTGCAATGGAAGCCCCTCGCATGCTGGATTAAGGTATGGACAAACCCAGAGGCGGCGTTAAGTCAACAAATAATATCAGACTGCATTGCACGGGCACGGGGTTACAATATTCCTTGGATCAGACACATCAAGGATAACCTGTTAGCCATGGGTTGTGTTGAATATTTTACCCACCCGACCAAATTGATATCTAAGGATAAGGGCCGTATTAAGTCAGAATTTTTAAACAGAGCCAAGTCAAATAGGGAAGCAAGAGAGCTGACTAATCATCAGTAAGAACTCATCAGTTAACAAAGTCGTGCCTGGGCGTGGAACCTTATTTGTGTCTTATTTACAATCCTCAAGACAGATTTCTTATGACCCATTTCAGGCTAGATTTGTTACACCATACTTTGGCGGTTCCAGCAGGGTATACAAAGCATTTGGAGAGTAAGGGCTCCTGTGGCTGCGACCAACGGTCTCCACAGGATACGCTCCATTTGGTCCTACTGTGCCCATTTTACGCTTACCCTAGGCGACTATTTTTAAAAGGTATTTTAAGGAAGGCCAAGTTCAAACAAGCTAAGGTGGTCCTACTGTTTCTGAAATTGTCAGTAGAACCTTTAACGCTTTTCTGTGTAGTAAATTTTCTAAGTTTAGCGATGAAACTCAGAACCAGTAGAGGGGAGGAATAATGGTCATGTGTGTTCAATATTTGCTCGGATTTGCACTATACTATGGATGAAACATTTTTAACCGGGTACCTCCTTGTCATTTCTATAAGATGACCCCCCTGCCGAATCATTTATATTTTATGTATTGATGTTAAACAGGTTTTTAGTATGGTTTTTTAGGTCTTGTGACCTACAATGCGCGCAAGCGCATTGAGGGAGCGAGAATTCAAGTGCTCGAAATCCTCGTCAAACCAAGGGCTTCTTGCGCTGCGGTTTTCTTAGAGTTCGCGTGAATCACGTGACCAAACAAGCACGCGCATTCACGGCCGCACAGCACATCAAAGGGCTTCGCCCAGCGTGTGCTCTGCAGCTTCTCCTCCCCTAATTATGTATGGCCGGCCACAGGCTGGCCGTAATTTCAGTTTCCCACCACTCGTGTTGTTCGGCATCCTAATGCGATTAGAGGGGATCACAGCTGTGCATGAACTACCCATCACTAAAATATGTGAGACTCAGTTTTTTTGTTTCTGTTGCTGTTCCTTCATGGCCGGCCGCAGGCCGGCCTTTCCCACCACTCGTATTGTTCGGCATCCTAATGCGATTAGAGGGGATCACAGCTGTGCAGGAACTACCCATCACTAAAATATGTGAGACTCAGTTTTTTGTTTCTGTTGTTGTTGCTTCATGGCCGGCCGCAGGCCGGCCGTACTTTCAGTTTCCCAAGCCCGCCCCCATCCGGCTTCCCTCCGCGCATCTGCCTGCCACACTTCTCCTCCCCTCGCTGGCATTCCCGCCCCCCACCAGGCCTCCTTCTCCATTGTTATTAGCGACAGGCAAGACCACATTAAAAGTTTATGCGCTCAACTGCCTTGAGAAAATAAAAAGTTACAGTAAGAGACACGCTTTTATACCTTACTGTCACCTTCTACGTATAGAAATGTACTTTTTAAAGTAATGTGCGATACAATACGGTGCTACTAAAACAGGAAATAAACGCTGTGATCACAGTTACGACGGAAGTATTTCACAATTAGCAAGGAGAAGAGTACAGACAGGGCACAGCTATCACGTTTCCTCGTGTAGTGGTGTGGGCAGCCCCGCCCCCTCCCTTGTGAGGCAGTGTATTAGAGCCAATGATCACTCAGGCAGGATGTGGCCATGGTAACATTAATGAGAGCTCGGGCTTCAGGCAAAGATCACCAGACCAAATAATCTCCTGACCACACACGTGGAGCATAATTAAAACAATGCAACATGCCTGGCCAGTTTCCTTTAACACTCAATAGCACTATCCACTTACCCTCAGCCATCTGGTCACATAAGGAAAGAGGCTGTTGTCAAATTAGAGCGAATCGAGTTTTTTAATTCTCAACGAGGGTTCAACAATCCCCTTCAGAGCGAGTTTTAGATTTCTTATTAGTCAAAAATCTATGAATCCTAGACATAAATTTACGATTTCAAGAGACGCTAGTGGGCGCACAGCGGAATGGCTGCCTAGCTGTGCAGCTCCGCCGGGCGAATTAAAAAATCGCCGACATAATGCAGTAAATCGGATCGCCGTGGGGCAAAGAGCACACCAGACAGCATGGGAACAGGTCGGGCGTGCACAGAGTAATTGCCGAGGACCCAGACAGCACCGAACACGCCGCAAGGTCAGTGGGACCCGATGACCTCCGAGTCCACCATGGCGGGTGGCGCTCGGCCGGCGCCACTCGGGGTCTGAGCGAGCCGGAGCCGTCCGGAGGGGCGACCATCACTGCGGGGTGAGTTGGGGACAGAGGCGCCCATGCTATGCGGGTGCTGCCCACGCTGACTATCTGGCAAAATCAGCGGCATAACCCGGACGTGCAGAGGCGGCATTGCAGGCGCGGAACGGCGGCGGCGTGCATTGCCGGGCTGGGGAGCCTCAGAGAGCGTCCAAAACATAAACACGGGTCACCCTGTTCATACTCACTGGCAGCCTAGCACCAAACAGGTATTTCGGATACCGAATGTGACGTCGCAATGCTAGCACCGGCGGCGGTTTCCCTCTGATGGCTCTGGGGACACTGATATCTACTGTGACACAAAATGGCGGCGCCAGGGCATGAAAGAGATCGCAACGCGACGTAATCGGACTCGGATGCTGGGGAGCTGTTCTACGCGCCGGAAACCACGGTCCCTGCTGCCTGGCGTCCCTGCATGACATGAAGCTGTGAGTGTACTTAATATCCCTCAACATTGAGTATTTGCCTCCGAAGGTCCTCCTGGCATTGATCGCTCTGCACTGAGCCCTCTCACGGGTGGCTGTCGTCGCCCCAATCTCGTTAACAGTACGGGAGGGAGTCCCCAGCTGCAGACCGGTTCCCTTTCCATACCTCTATTATCGGCGACACGCATTCCGGTTCTGGCGCGTAGTGACAGTGTGTTTATGCGCCTCGCCAATTCCAGAGTAACAATCAATGACACCTGGGGGCAATGCTGAGACATCGATGCTAATCGAGCACGTACATGTAGTGGCCAAATCTACCCACTTGGTACCATTAACAGGAGATAGAGGCCAGGATCCCTCCTCTCGATCCCAGGCGCTGCACACGTACTTCTGGTGACACGGGACCCAGGGAAACGCCAGCTCAACACCCCCCTATAACACAGCATGGGCAACCGGACAAACAACAGCCCAAACTAACGTTTGAGACGCGGAAGACGCAGAAGAACCAGACCGGAGCTGCGGAGGAAGACCCGGAAGCTGACTCGCAAGATGGGAATGTCATGGAAGCCATACTAAAATCCATACAGGCCAATCTGCAGGACATAAACAGTAAACTTGACCACTTGACGGGCCGTGTGGACAGCATGGCGTCCAAACTCGACAAACAGGGCGAACGCTCGGCTACGGCGGAGAACAGGATCTCAGCGGTAGAGGACGAATCGCGCACCACGGTGGCCAAATGTACGGGAATGGAGAAAGTACTTGATGTTATCAAAGCCAAGGCTGAGGAGTTGGAAGCCAGGTCGAGGCGTAACAACATACGCATTTCGGGTCTGCCGGAATCAACAAACACTGGCCGTATGGAGACCTATGTGGAGCAATTGTGCAAAGACCTGTTTGGCCCCGAACACCTCTCATTAATCTTCATCATTGAGAGAGCGCATCGCTCCTTGGCGCCAAAGCCGAAGCCTGGGGCCGCGCCTAGACCGATTGTGGCAAGAGTCCTGAATTACCGCGACAGGGACACCGTGCTCAGGCTGGCAAGGGAAAAAGGCGAGATCCACCATCAGGGGAATAAACTTGAATTCTTCCCAGACTTCACTGTCACGGTGCAACAGGCACGCAAAGAGTTCAACGAGGTTAAAGCCAAACTTCGAGAGTTGCAGATCCCGTATGCCATGTTATACCCAGCTCGCCTGCGAGTCACTTGGGAGGATAAGCCACTGTTCTTCTCGACGCCAAAAGCTGCTATGGCCTTCATCAAGACCACGTTTGCAAAAGGTAAACGGTCCAATCGTAGAGACAGACACTACGAGTCAGATTGAAAGGTAAGACTTGTTGTTAAACTCTGCATTGACTGTGCCAGCCTGCGCTACATATGGTCGTGGAAAGGGAGGACCAGACTCTGTGCGACTCACGGCTCCCAGCATGTGACTCCTATAAATGCAGACTATAATGTATAGAGAGACAATGGAAGCTGGAGACACTATGCAGTGAATTGGCGTGATTTAGACATTTATTAGACATTCCGGCGCGACGCGCTCGGCAGTGGACCATGATGAACTGTCTAACCATGCCCTACACTGCTGTGCTGTTCTATATGATATGAGTGAGCGGGAGGGGTCATATACGTACCATTTGATTTATGCTACAGACCTGTTCTAAGTACCAATTGTTCCAGGGATGTGCACTTAGGCTGGTGTTGCATTAAAGCCCAGGCGATCTATTCTCACAACACGGATTCGCCCACATCCTTTCACTAGGGTGGAGCAATGCGTCCTCGGCGGACCTCCACTAGGGCAGTCCCCGACAAGTTATGATGTTAATCTTGGTTCTCAGGGTACAATGGCTTCGGCAGAATTGGGTTGCTGAAGTGGGTGGGTATGGGGATTGTTGGGGTTTCTGGTTTTTGAACTACCTGGGCGATCGAGATGCACTGCCACACGCCGTTGTGTGGATATTGTTCATTGGTCAATAATCTGCTTCATGATGTTGCGTGATCTTGAGCTGCACAGTGTGGGGGGGTGGATTTCATGTGTTGCAGGCGGAGTGCCTCGGGGTGAACATAGATAGAAGTCGCTTGAAGTTAATAACGTGGAATGTCAGGGGCCTCACCAACCCCAAGAAAGTCCGACAGGTCTTTGCGTGTCTTGATAGGCATCATATAGACATAGCACTGCTTCAAGAGACTCACGTCGACCCCAGAGTGCATAGACCTATTGGCACGCGCTGGGCAGAGTCGAACTACTCGGCAGCTTACTCCTCCTATTCCAGAGGAGTTATGACGCTGGACAGAAAAGGCACTAATTATAGAATAGCACGTTCCATTGTAGACAGGAATGGAAGATATGTAATTGTGTTGGGCATGTTGAGAGGGCAAGTTGTGACGATTGTAAATGTGTATGGGCCCAACATAAATGCTCCAGAATTTTTTCAGGAATTGTGGGACCAACTGTTGGAGTTTATTGACACAACGATAATCTGGGGAGGGGATTTTAATGTGGCACTGCAGGACGCTGTTGATCGTTCCACTGCTTCCATAGAACCACACAGGAAAGCCAGAGACAAGCTGGGAGACATATTGGTCGAACTTGCGCTCAAAGATATCTGGAGGGTCCAGCATCCGTCAACACCAGGTGCGACACATGTGAACATGGCACACGGTAGCTGGTCTAGGATCGATTATTGGTTGGGGTCGGACAGCGCAGTGTTGTGGTCTGCACAGGTAAAAGCGCTCCCGCGAACGCTGTCTGATCACAACCCAGTAGAACTTACACTACCACACTACACTCCCCCTCCATTCAGCTGGCGTTTCCGAGCACAGACACTACTGGACCCCTTATACGTGACTACTATAACGAAGGCTATAAAGGAATTCTTCCAGTTAAATGAGGGCTCAGTTGACGACCCATGTATCCTATGGGAGGCCTTTAAGGCGACGATTAGGGGCACTTGCATTGGTACGACAGCTGGGATAATTAAAGACATATGGACACAGATAACCAGGCTTGAACAGGAGGTCTCAGCTCTGGAGAGGGAATACACACTTACTGGCAATGTGGAACTGCTGGGGAAAATCAAGCTTCTCCTCATTGACCATCAGAGATATGCAGAGGATGAACTGAAATACGTGAATAAACGGCCATTAGCCAGGCGGTTCGGGGAGGGTGGTAGGCCGGGCAGGATGCTAGCGAAGAAAATATGTATGGGGAGAGACTCACAGTTCATCACACAAGTACAAGACGGCGATGGCGTCCTACACACACATCCCGGGGAAATACTTGATAGCTTTGTACGTCACTATGCAGACCTATACACTTCCCGCCAGCCTGCTCCACCACAGGAAACACGGGACTACCTGCACGATATAGCGATAGCATGGTTGTCCGACAACCAACGTGAATACCTGGCCCAACCGATCACAGTAGAGGAGGTTACTGCCATTATACATGCATTGCCAAATGGGAAAGCTCCGGGGCCTGATGGCTATACATGTGAGTTTTACAAAGCTTTTGTTGACATCCTTGCCCATCACATGGTTGAGATGTATGGCGCAGCCTTTGACCAGGGGGTGCTACCACCATCTCTACGCGAGGCGGTGATTATCACTCTCCTAAAGCCTGGCAAGCAACCAGACATTTGTGAGTCATACCGCCCCCTATCCCTGTTGAATGTCGACTCCAAAATATTAGCGAAACTGTTAGCTGAACGCTTACAGCCCCTAATGACGAACCTGATACTCCCAGATCAGGCAGGGTTTATACCAACACGTGCCACATCCCACAATACAAGAACTTTGTTTGCACTATCGCACTATCTCAACCCCCGGACGAGAGAGGTGGCCGTCATGCTTGACGCAGCCAAAGCTTTCGACTCCATCGAATGGTCCTACGTACACACAATATTACAGAGAATGGGATTTCCAGCGCGGTATATATCTTGGGTGACTCTACTATACACGAGACCTGTGGCGAGAGTGCGGGTGAATGGATATATTTCAACGCCTTTCCCTATTGCTAGAGGGACCAGACAGGGTTGTCCACTGTCGCCTTTAATATTTGCTTTAGCCCTAGAACCACTCGCATGCACAATTAGGCAGACACACAACCACTCTGCTCTGCATTTCCCCGGGAGGCCACTGCACATTTCATTGTATGCAGATGACATGCTGCTCTATGTGAGGGACCCGGAACAAAATCTTAGCCCACTGTTACGTGAATATGTAAAATTTGGAAGCCATTCTGGACTACAGATTAACTGGCAGAAGTCACTAATCATCCCACTTACTGATTCCACTACACCACATTCCCCTGATTTTCCATTAGACTGGCAGACAGACCCCACGCGCTATCTGGGCATATGGTTCAGCCGGGACCCCGAAGAAGTGATCAGGACGAACTATGGAAGGGCGATTACGGAATTGGAGAGTAAAGTGGCTAGATGGATACAGCTACCGCTATCCTTGGCAGACAGAATTGCAATAGTCAAGATGAATATACTACCAAAGTTTTTGTATTTATTCAATAATATACCAATCACACCACCCAAAACAGTCTTCAAGCACATAACATCCCTAGTGCTCAAGCTCTCGTGGGCGGGTAAGCAGGCACGCATTGACCTGCACACGTTAACACTACCCTATGAAAAGGGAGGGTTTTGTGTGCCAGACTTTAGACTTTACTATTTATGTGCGCAAGCCCAATACGCAGTGCACTGGTATCACCCCACCCCTTACCTCACCCATACAGCGGTAGAGGAGGGCGATGCAGCACCGGTCCCTTTGAATGCGATAGTATCACACAAACGTCCGCCGTTACACTCAAAAGATATCAACACGGTTGACACCACAGCTTGCGCATGGAGAACCATTAGGAGCCTATTAGGAGCTCTCCCTAGCGAGAGACACTAGGGCTGCGAGCTCATTTTACTGGAACTATCATTGTTGGAAGAACACTTGCAGAATAACTATTTTAGGAAGCAGAAAGATCGAATTTTTATTTTCACTCTGGGGGCTTTTAAATTGAGTTTTAAAATGGGTCATTGATTTAGGAACACTGACATTTCCTCCACACGCTTGTATTCTTCTTCCTAACCTCGCCTTGCCGCTTTTGTGTATCGGTGCTGGCGGCGGTGGGCGCCATTTTAGGTGTGGCTGGGGGTGCGCTCTAGTCGCGCTGGCCTCCCGCCCTCCCAGGCTATTTAGGGCTGTTAATTCTCAAGCACGCTGCCTATTAGGAGCTCTCCCTAGCGAGAGACACTAGGGCTGCGAGCTCATTTTACTGAAACTATCATTGTTGGAAGAACACTTGCAGAATAACTATTTTAGGAAGCAGAAAGATCGATTTTTTATTTTCACTCTGGGGGCTTTTAAATTGAATTTTAAAATGGGTCATTGATTTAGGAACACTGACATTTCCTCCACACGCTTGTATTCTTCTTCCTAACCTCGCCTTGCCGCTTTTGTGTATCGGTGCTGGCGGCGGTGGGCGCCATTTTAGGTGTGGCTGGGGGTGCGCTCTAGTCGCGCTGGCCCCCCGCCCTCCCTGGCTATTTAGGACTGTTAATTCTCGAGCACGCTGCCTATTAGGAGCTCTCCCTAGCGAGAGACACTAGGGCTGCGAGCTCATTTTACTGGAACTATCATTGTTGGAAGAACACTTGCAGAATAAATATTTTAGGAAGCAGAAAGATCGAATTTTTATTTTCACTCTGGGGGCTTTTAAATTGAATTTTAAAATGGGTCATTGATTTAGGAACACTGACATTTCCTCCACACGCTTGTATTCTTCTTCCTAACCTCGCCTTGCCGCTTTTGTGTATCGGTGCTGGCGGCGGTGGGCGCCATTTTAGGTGTGGCTGGGGGTGCGCTCTAGTCGCGCTGGCCTCCCACCCTCCCTATTTCCTATATAATGTGCATCATGGCCAGACGGCGCAGCGGGCGCGCCGGATGCGCGCCGAAGCCGCGCCAAAGCCAAGCCCGTCTGCGCCCGTCCGCGACCGGACACGGCCCAGGGCCACAACCCCTGTCCCTGATGGCAGAATTACCTGGAGTAGGAGTGACTTAGTAAGTTTCTCCTCACACACTTGCACCCCGGGCCTCCACAGTATAAGGGTTGGGGAGATTGAAGGGTGTAAACACTGCCAATTCCACTTTAGTACAACGCTTGCTGACTCCAGGGCTGGCACCTCCTTGCTGTCTTGCGGCCTGATTAATGCCAGGTCGCTCAGTTGCCATAAGCACGATGTTTATGACCTCCTCACTGACAAACATCTCGATCTGCTGTTCATCACTGAAACTTGGCTAGATGCCAATTCTGATCCTGATGTTGTCCAGGCCTTACCAGACGACTATCAAATGGTGCGCCTGGACAGACCAGTAGGTAGAGGAGGGGGAATTGCGATCGCCTTCAAACAGCAATGGGCTTGCAAACTCGAACGAGTCAATTTGGCAGGTTGCGAGGCAGGTGTTTTCAGCATAAACATCGATGGGAGCACGACGATCAAGGGTCTGCTAGTTTATCGCTCTCCAGGACCTATGTCCAGATTCAAAGGCAACCTTTTAGAGTGTGTTACTGAATCAGCGATCAGGAGGGACAAGTTTCTGTTGTTAGGAGACTTAAACACACATCTGGATGACTCCTTAGATAAAGGAGCGGTGGAGTTCCGGGATGAACTTCACACCCTACAGCTGGAACTAAAGGGGCTGCTTCCCACACACAATCGTGGGCACTTGCTTGACCCAATATTTGCTAACTGGGAGGACGTCTCAGTTGCTCCCACAGTGCCCCTGCCTTGGACAGATCATTTCTTGGTCCCATTTACCATCTTCCTGCCAAAATATAAAGCTAACGCCCCCACCCCTCTCATCTATCCTCGGCGTAGGTGGGCAAGATTCTCCCTGCAAAAGTTTAATACGGCCCTCACCGCGGAAGGTCCCCCAGGAGGCAATGATGTGAATACAGCGAATAGGTTGCTCAATGACCGTATTACTGCTGCTCTGGACTGCACAGCCCCACTGGGACGTCCTACCAAAGGGGTTCAGAGACAAAGAACGGCTCCCTGGTTTGGCGAGGCGCTGCATTGCGCCAAAAGGGACTGTAAACGTGCAGAAAGGCAGTGGAGAGTGGCATATGACGACCGGATGAAAGAGGCCTATCTTGCTAAGAGACGCACCTATCACAACAAGATCCGGATAGAGAAGGCCACATATTATGCTGACAGAATCCACGAGGCAGAGAACTCGGCTAGGGAACTGTTCAGCATATATAAAACTCTGGCCACCCCAATAACCTCTACCTTAGAGGAAGATCACTCAGTAGCAGCATGTAACCGCATTGCGAACTACTTTGGGGACAAAGTGTCCAAAATTTACTCTGCTTTCCCCCACATACCTCCTGCAGCGGAAATGCCAGCAGACTTATTGAATGATGAAGCCGACCAAAATCTGCTACTTAATTTCACCACTCCTTCACCGCTGGATTTAATTAAAATCTGCAGATCTGTTAAATCTGGCTCCCCTCGGGATCCCGCCTCCCCTAAAAGGTTGGGAGACAGTCTGGAAACACTAGAACCCTATATCAGACACTTGTTAGATATCTCCTTCTTATCCAGCTCCATACCAGAGGACTGGAAACAGGCCGTGGTGCTCCCCCTACGTAAGAAGCCCAACATTAGCTTTGAGAAGTTAGATAACCTTCGTCCCATCTCCTTGCTGCCTTATTTCTCTAAGGTAGCGGAGAAGGTGGTAAATAAGCAGCTAATGAAATTTGTGGAAGAAAACAACCTCCTTCATCCTACGCAATTCGGGTTTCGGCCTCGTCACTCTACGGAGTCTGCCCTTCTTAGGGCCACCGAAACCCTTAGGCAAGGTGCTGATGAGGGACAAACCATGGCCTTAATCCTCCTGGACCTAAGTGCGGCGTTCGACACTGTAGCACATTCCATCTTGGTACAGTGTCTGAGCAAAGGTGGGGTAAGAGGGGCAGCACTGAAATGGATTTATTCATTTCTTGCAGGCCGAGGCTTCCAAGTAAGGCAAGGTGATCAGTACTCTGAGCGCATCTCTTTGGATCAAGGGGTGCCGCAGGGCTCATCCCTTAGCCCAACCCTTTTTAATCTTTATGTTGCCCCGATCGCTACCTTAGTAGAGAGTTACGGCCTTCGAATGGTGTCATATGCGGACGACACGCAGTTGGTCATCTCCCTGTCACGTGCGCCCGGTCCCTCGGCGGACATCTTCAGAGCTTGCATGCAAGACCTAGCGGCCTGGATGTCCGCCAACTGCCTCAAGCTCAACGGAGGCAAGACCGAGGTGCTGGTGGTGGGGGGAGACCGATCGGCGTGGACGTCGGCGTGGTGGCCACAGTGTTTAGGTCCAGCACCCACCCCTTGCCAGAAAGCAAAGAACTTGGGTATCTGGTTTGACTCTGACCTTACCTTTGGCCCCCAGATCAATCAGGTGGTTGGATCATGCTTCGGGACCCTCAAAAGTCTCAGGAAGGTATTAAAATTCTTACCTATCAGAGCCCGCCAAACCCTGGTACATTCACTAGTCACGTCAAAGATGGATTACGGCAATCTTCTCTACTTAGGAACTCTGGAGAAGAATCTGAGCCGTCTACAGGTTCTCCAGAATGCCGCTGCCAGATTAGTGCTTAGACTACCCAGAAGAGCAGGATCCACAGCGGCCCTCCGGTCTCTGCACTGGCTCCCGATCCGAAGCAGGGTGGTATTCAAAGCCCTTTGCACGTGCCACCGGATCATCAACGGGAGATCTCCGCTCCCTTTGAAAGGACTGCTGACACCCTATGAGCCGTCTCGATCCTTGAGATCTTCCGGCTCAGGACTCCTGGCAATTCCTAAGGTGTCCAGAGCCCGGATGGGTGGAAGATCTTTTAGGTTCCTCGCAGCATCAAGATGGAACAAACTATCTATGGCCCTGCGATTAGAACCTTCAGAATCAATCTTTAGAGCCAAGCTGAAGACTGCTTTATTTACACAGTAGTTCTTTCCACACTTGTAAGTTCCAGCAGGTATTAGCTCCTTAGCGCGGGGACACGCCGCTGTGCGTCACCAAGCGCTCTATAAAACCCCCTAAATAGAAATAGAAAATAGAAACACTAGGGAGGATGGCACATAAGCTGCCGCTTTATGCCCCGGCACTCCCATTGCATTTTCACCCGCGCATATCTGTAACCAACGAAAAAGTGGGAATGGACATACTGAAATCTATAGGCATGGACACTTTTGGGGATCTTTATCAAGAGGGGGTATTCTGCACAGCCGATGATCTGACATATATCAGCAACCCGACCCTCCTTTTCCGGTTCACGCACTTTAGACTGCAGAAGGCGATTCAGGAACTGTACCCTTACTACCCAGAAGAACCCCCCACCTTGCAATCGTTACAATTTGTAATTACCACATCGAACACTTCCCATATGGTTTCTAGACTGTACAAAGTGGCGCAGAGTGAGCTCCCACAAATACTGACAAAGCCCGGCAAAGGTGGAACGACTCGCTGCCGGAAGCCCTCACTGACCGTGAATGGTCTGTCGCCTGTACGCTCCTTAAATTGCTTACTTCAAATGGCAACCTACGCATTACACACCTGAAGTACTTGCATCAAACATATCACACACCGCACCGGTTGCATAGATATGGGCTTCGGGAAGACGCCAGGTGTAGGCGATGTGGATACGATGGGACGGACTTTGCCCATTTAGCTTGGCACTGTCTGAGGATTAATACATTTTGGAACACGATCATGACCATTCTGAGTGATATGGTGGGAATCGAATTGGAATGTACAATGAAAAACTGTTTGTTGGGTCTGTTACCCGGGGTTAAAGCGGGGAAACGTAAGTTTTGCACTGTGGCATTGCTAATTGCTAAGAGACAAGTATCCAAGTGCTGGGAAGGGAAGAAGGTTCCAGATTCTAAAACATGGCTAACGGACCTGACTTATTGCAGGGACATGCTGCAAACTTACGAAGAGGAATTGCCCAGACGCTCACGCTCCAAGAACTATTGGTGTTATCTGACTGACTATCTATTGACCATTGGGGGGGATGAAGAGGAGGTATGACACGGCTTGACTTTCTGTGACTGACCTCCTGAGGCACCGAGTCTGATATGTTTTTCTTCGCACAGCTCAATGTCCTAGACCTGCATTCCACACACTTACACCATGCTGCACACGGAGGAGGTCGGAGTGTAGAATTGCCCAGGGGTTCTCAGGTTGATGTTTATATACATGTTCTGTAAAAAGGGGGCTCAATACCCCCCCCCCAAAAAATGAAGTTGCATGTCCAGTAGCAGTCAGCTAGTTCCGAATGAATGCAATATATTGCTGCTATATTGCTAAAGATACGCCGCTGGACCCCCGGGTTGCCAGCTGTAAGGCTGTGTTGTTTACTGAAGCTGGGATTTTCCACCTCGCGGCCGGCCCCAGGGTTGTAGGCCAAAGGCTTTGTCAACTATGCCTAAGATACGACAATAAAAATCTTGTTGAACTTCAAAAAAAAAAAAATTACGATTTCAATACAGTTCTACCATTTAGGCTATTAAGAACATGTACAGTAATCACCGCATAAATCATTAGAGGCTGTATATTTCCATGCATTCGTAATCAACAAGGGAGGGAAGAGGAAACGGAGTCCATTCAGTTCCCCTACGTGAGTAACTAGTAATCAAAAGGAGAATGGACACTGGTATCCGCAAAAACCAAATAGTTTTTTATCGAGAACCCTCATAGACTTCCTGGAATCGTGTCGTAGCGGTATATCTTTTATCCGCCCCCTCAGGAGTCATGGCATAGTCATTGGGTTAACGATTAACGTGCAGGGTGCCTGCCTCACCAGAGGCTACTTCTGGTATTTGCAGAAGTGTCCAGAAATAAAAAGTGGGTAGAAAAAACTGTTAAAAATAGTGAGTAGATCAAAAGAGTGAATTTTATTTACAAAGTCTAATCACTAAACTAAAAAACGTTGTGATATTAAGTAGTCGAGTTAATGAACTACTATATCGTATTCAAAAAAGGTGTCGACATGTTTCAGCTCTCGGGGCCCTGCAGGGTCAGGGGAGCTTTCGTCAGGACAAGGACAAGAAACAAATTTACAAGGAAATACACACAATATTTGCGTGGTATTGGTTGCTGATGGCATGGAATTTCCAAGCTTTATGATTGAGTTTTTTGGCATCAACAGGGACTCGGAGTCGCGCCAGGAGGTTCACTCCATGCGGCCCGGATTTCGTGCCTAGTGCTGACTCTGCCCCTGGTATGCATCCACTAAACATACTCCAACCTACTGTCAGCTGTGCGGGCTATCCACAGAAATGCATTAAGTAGAAACGTGCGCTTGCACATTTCACTTTTTTTCTTTATATCAACTGGAAAACAGATGCAGATCAGAGTTTCCGATTAAGCGACTACTTGGTCTAACCGTCAATAAATACTCTGGGGGTGTACCCCTTCGCATTTCCTCTTCAGAAACATACAATTTTCAATATTTTTATTGAGTGGATTAAAGAGCACTTACAGGTTGAGAATGGTAAAGCCAAATGTTTGTGAATTGTCACAAAGCCTAACTTAGTGGATTTTCCAAGAATTATGCCTGAAAACTAATCTGCCCCCACCCCTCCCTTACAACGAGGACGACCCTGTTTACCCGGTCCTAAAATTCCAAACTTCAGAGAATCAGTTATATTAGTGGATTCTCCTTTCACAATCTCCACTTACTGGAGCAGATACCTTCAGTTCTCGATTCTGTGAATCGGGATTTGGGAAATCATTCCTACTTTTGAATTTAGGAACGCAAAAAGTCTATGAACTAGAAACCAAGTAACAGAGGTCTGTGCACAATACAGGTATCCATTTGGGAAAAAACCCAGATGAGTCTTTGGCTAATAACTTGCTCCACTTACATGGCAATGTTAGTATGGAAGGTAACTCGAAATCAAAATCTACAATTCCACTCTATCACCATCCCTTCTGCCATGGATGAATGACGCCCACCATTTACTACTATTCTACCACAGGTTTTCAATACTGTAATAAACGAGCACTGGCGTTGCCAATAGGTCTCGCAGTAGGAAAGTTGGAGCTATTGGTTTTGTAAATGACAAAGCCCTTTATGTTTTTTAAATGAAAACAAAAAAAAAGGCATTGTTATTTGCAATTGTAATAGCTCCAACTTTCCTACTGCGAGACTTATTGGCAATGCCAGTGCTTGTATAATGTATGAGATATTGTTTTTTAACACTGTACTTTTATGGTATTCGTTTATGCCAAATAAAGTATATTTTGAATTGACTTGATTGTGTTTTATTTTAACAAATGTACATAGCAGATATTGGTGCTTGCTTGTTTCACAAAAATGATCGGATACCAGCCTCGGAGCGCACTTCTTACAGACAAGTATGGGGGTATCATGTTGCTGCTACAAGGTCCTTACCTGTGTGAGTTATCGGGAACGATGCAGGGGGCAGACCCAAACCAGCCACACATGGAGATCAATGACAAATACTGAAGAATTAACTGAGCTTCCAAGCTGATGACCATTACTTAATTGACCTTGAAAATAAAAGACACGTTTTTAGTATCCTGGTGAGTCATGACCATAAAAAACAAAGGTTATAAATTCAATATTGTGTCAAATACTTAAAAAATGGAACTGGATGTGCTGAATCGGAAGTTGTCCCAGGTCATGCGTGACACCTTCCACCACTATCGCTTATGGGACGTGTAGTTTTGTTTTTCTCATTAAAAGGATGGGCTCTAAAGTCCCAGTGTTCTAAGCTATGTTGGTCAAAATCAGAGGCCTGACGGAGGATGAAGCATGACATGGCTCTGCTTAGCAGTGAGATGAATGACAGTTCCCCAGTTCCATTCTTTGACAGACAGAGGCTCATTTGCCATTCATATTTTTTTGCAATGACAAAGAAACCTTTATTGTAGCTTCTGTCAACTGAAGAGATAAAACCCCTGGGCATGTTTAATTAACTACTGACAAACATGAACAATCAAGAACATGAGTTTCTGGAAAACTATCAAGCACTCAATCAGAATCAGCCGCCCTTCACACCCAGGAATTCTTGAGGCTTGGCTTTGGAGAGGATGAATTGCACGTGGTATAAGCAGTGGCCGTTGGTACATAGGGGCGAATGGGGCGTTGCCCCACTAGCCTCGGGAGTCGGGACGGGGAGGAAGACAAGAGAGACACGTACCACACGCACGCAATGCAGCAGCGTCAAATCAATGAACTGCTCACTGCCCTGTGTGTCACAAATTAAATTCAGTCAGTCTGACTCTGACTGTTTTGTTTTTTTTCGTCAAGGGACGGACGATGTCGAGGGCACAGCAGGTCAGAGACCTCCTGCGCATGTGCTGGCCGGGGCGAGGAATATTGCTCGCCCTGGAAGCAAATGCGGAAAGAGTGATGTCACCATGAAGGGAGTGGCGTAATAAAGGGAAAAAAGGCCTGGTTTCAAATGGGTACAAAAGGGGGTGGTGATGGACGGAGCATCTAAACCAATCAAACACTCATACCCAGTCAACAGATCTGGATTTAATCCATCACTGTTCTTTAGCCCACTCTGCCACCCCAGTTCAGACATGGCCATATGCAAATCAGTCTGACCCTGTGCCTCATGGGAACAGTCCAGCCCGAACTGCCAAGCCATGCCTTCCCTGGACCGGAAACAAGCTTCCTAGGACCGGTTTCTGGCATTTCAGCTGAACAAAGCGGTCCATCACCACCCCCTTTTGTACCGCTTTGTTCGCCATAAGTTGGCAGGGTATGCTCGGACGTGAGTCCCTTGCTCACTTTGCCACTGGATTCGAGCAAGCCTGGCTAAAGACGGCTGAAATGCCAGAAACCAGTCCTAGGAAGCTTGTATCTGGAGCGGAGACACCCGCGAGCAGCAGGTTAACAGCAGCAGCATGTGCGCATTTCTCTTCTGCTGCATTGTTTTCCTGCCCCGAGCAAAGGGATGGCTTACTTCATTTAACGCCTTCACTGCGGTGGCTATTCCGCCGCAGTGCTAAGGGGGCGGGGCGGCCGCGCAGCGGGCGCATGCTAGTGACGGAACTGCTCCGTCACCAGCCGCTGTTGAGCTGTGCTAATAACGGAGCGGTTCCGTCATGGCCCCACCTGCTCAATAGAACGCGCCGCGCAGGCGCAAAAATCAGCGCCGCACAGGCGCGGCGGCCGGGCCATGACGGAACCGCTCCGTCATCAGCACAGCGCCACCGCAGCTGATGACGGAGCGGTTCCGTTATCAGCATGGATAGGGTTAACTACAGTAGATGCGGCTTCATTTTTTGCATACGTTATGCCACTTGATTGGTAAAAGAAATAAATGAAATACCGCTATTCCAAATGTTGGCAGGTGTAGCTGTGACGTTAAATGGGAGCTGTGTTGATGTGTGTGACTGTTTTTGTATCAGTACATCTGTCTTCCATTCCAGGTTTGCATTGAGTAAAAGACAGCCTGTTTCTGTTTACCAATCTATGTACAAGCATTTGTAATGCAATAGGTCTCGCAATTACACAAGTTTAAGCTATTGGGGAACATGTATGATGCTGCTCCGTATGCTACGCAGAGTTTTGCCTCTGCTCCCCGCCCAGTCCAGGCCAGAAATAGTCCGGGGGACTATTCTAAGCCGGCTTGATTACTGTAATGGTCTTCTCCTGGGGGCCCCAAAAAACTTGATAGGGAAGCTGCAGAGGGTGCAGAATATGGCTGCTAAACTGGCCCTCTCACGACCCAGATCTAGCTCTTCTACTCTTGCGCTTCGCGATCTACATTGGCTCCCGGTAGATCTACGGGTCCAATTTAAAGCGGCCTGTTTGGTGTTCAGAGCGGTACACCTCCTAGGCCCTATCCCGCTACAAAACATGTTTGCATGGTATTCTGCCCCACGTCTTTTGCGGTCGTCATCGGCTCACCTTCTGGTGGTGCCTAGGTTTCAAAGAGTGAGGATGGGCGGCAGCTCATTCAGAGTGGCGGCAGCCAAATTGTGGAATTCTCTCCCACTCACTCTTAGGAGCTACCAGGACTATCTTCCATTCAGGAAGGCTTTAAAGACCTATCTCTTTCCCAAGTAATGGTTGTGCGTTTGTGCTTGTTTAGTGTGGGGGTTCTCTGATCAAAGCGCCAGGATGCCCTCTGGGTGACAGGTCTGCGCTCTATAAGTATGCTAAATAAATAAATAAATAAATATTGTAAATGACAATACCTTTTATTTATGTTTTAAAAACGAATCAAAAATAAAAGGCATTGTTATTTGTAATGTTAATAGCTCAAACTCGTGTAAATGCGAGACCTATTGCATTGCAAATGATTGTTTTGTAAAAGCGCCCCATACTGCTCTTTCACTTTAATGGCGGCCCACCCCTTTAGAGACGGCTCGTCTAAGAAAAGGGGCCCGGCCAACATTACGTTTTTACAAACAGGCATTTGCAATGCAATAGGTGTCGTATTTAAGAAACTCTGGTAAATGCAAGACCTATTGCATTGCAAATGCTAGTTTCAATTTACCATGAGCAATATCGACCTTTTTCAAACAAACTCTTTTCCAGGTGCACCTTTTGCATTTTCGTGCTAAAGCAATACATATATTTTTGATAAAACAAAGAGGGTGGCACATAACTCAGCAGGCCACAGGTTGGTCATCTAGACTCAAATGTGCAAATGGCAGGTCAATACACATGGTAGTCAACAAAAAAATTGTGCAGAGTTCCCAGAAGGGGCCAAAGAAGTGGCTCAGAATGACAATTCTCTCACTAATTAAGAACACAAAAGTGCATGGTGTGAACCCTTGTTGGAAAATTTAGGATACCTCACACAAGTAACCGGCAACAGCTGTCATCCCATCCGGTGACCGTCCAGCGTCATCATTGGCATCCTGCTCCTACGGCAGGCTGGCGGTGCAATGCCCGTCGGGTAGCCCAGGAGGGCTACACTTTGGTGGAGATCTTTTTTTCCCTGCCAACGGGTGTGTGAGTGTAAGGGGCCTAAGTGTAGTGCAATTGTGAGCGTGAGTGTGAATTTTAAAAAAAGTCAGTTGAGTCCATTAAGCAATTTTTAATAGTGTGGCTCACTGCTTTGTTAAAAGGGAATAAGGGGTATTAAGGAGTGATGGGTAATCTGATCAAACCTTATTCAACCCTTAATGTGAAGCTGGTCAACATGTTTCTTGCCAGGACGGCAATTCATCAGGACCTATAAAGCTCATAAATTGCTGGCGGTCCCTCTGATTTCAGAGAGATCGGAGATACGACCTGTATGTTGTCGCAGAGTTAATGTATTCCTTGGGGACCTCTCAGGAACTGGGAAAGAAACAAAACAAGTGGTTACTCACTTTGTTCACTCTAGGGCTGGTTGACAACACATGATCCCGAGAGCGGGGTGTCCTTGAGTGGTCTAGGGGTGTGGCAGGCAGGAACCCCTGTTTATTAAAAGTGTGTCCGTGAGTGAGAGAAAGTCAGATCAAAGGACAGAACGTGGGTGGCTACGTCCTGTAAGTGGCATGCTTACTAAGTAGGTGGCATGCTTCATGGTGTCTAAATGTACCATGTCCGATCGCTACATCAGATGTTGATGTGTCAATTATCCTGTTAAAAAAGCAAAATTTACTTATTACTATTCCCAGCATAGTAGCGAAGTGAAGGGAATGTGGTCATAAAAGCCAATCTAAGTAAATCACTCAAGCGCAGAAAACACCGTGACAGATAAACACTCTTTGGGAAAACGTCAATAACTGACTGGCGACGTGGTGTATTTACATAATCGGTGCCGACTGGTCATGCTTGCCGAGTGGGAGGTGGCACATCTAACAGACTTACCCGATAATCCCTGGGAGAAGGCCACCTCGGCTGACCTAGTGGGGCCAACAACCATCGAGGAGAGCCTGAAACCAAATTAACAGGGAGTGCGGGAGAGAAATCAATTACTCCAAAGCGCTGCTTGCTGCCGGCAAACGCGCCGTGTCAAAGACCGGGCGCCGGGAGTAAAGCCCAGCGCTCGTCTTGGTCTAGGGACAGGGCGGGAGAAGAGGGGAGGGGGAAACAAGGGGGACAGCGTTTGAGCAGAGTTTCCCCTGTCTTACCTCGTATGTTGCTAGAGGAGAGCCTCTAGGCACCTACCCCTCCCACGTCACTGCCGAGTGCAGGACAGCCGGTAACACCAAGGGGCTTCCGGCGGTGAAGATAAGCGTGGGTTGCGCGCGCATAAGGGGGCGTTTCTCTAAAGTCGCTATAGCAACACCCAACAGACTCAGAGAATTACAAGAAAGCGAAGAAGCCGGCGCTCTGCTCATGGGTTGAACTTGAGCGCCATCTTAGACAGGGAACCCTTGGAGGATGGAGGTACTAGGATGAATACTGGGTGCATAGAAGCCCAGTCTCAATGTTAAAAAGCGAGGAAGTCTGTATTAGGACGAACTTTGTAAATACGGGCGCCATCTTGGAAAAGGCATATTGGACATAACAGGTGAAATGAATATAGCTAGAGAAGGGCAATATAGTCCAAAAACAGATACTATCTGGCTAAACTCATCCATGGCACCGCATCGTTGAGGCCCAGGTCATCTGTATGGAGACGGTGTATCCATCTTTGTTCGAGTCTAAAAAGGGTGTGCTGATTGACTGATGGTAGGCTTTCAATGACAGTCCATCGGATACTTTCTATGGAATGGTTTAGCTCTTTACAATGTTCATATAGTCGGGTGTGGGTTTTCAGGCAACGTATATTACTATTATGCTCCATTATGCGCTGTTTAACAGGGCGCATTGTCATCCCAATATAAAGTTTCTCACATGGGCATATGAGAGCGTAGATACATTTAGAGCTGTTGCAGTTGGTGTGCTTGTTATATGTCCAAGTGAAATCTCTTTGTAGTGTAATAGTTTTTCCTTGGATGGTCTGGGGGCACACCACACAGGAGCCACAACGGTAATGCCCGGTTACCGGAGGAAGGTCCCAAAGGGTATTTCCTGGTTGGGTACTGGTCTTCTTGGGGCGGGTATGGATCAGAGTATCCTTTAAATTGGCTGTCCTTTTGAATGCAAATCGCGGGCGTGGGAGCTCAAGCCCTGCAGAGTTGAGAATGCCCCATTGGGAATTGATAGTCTTTTTAATGAATGTTGAGTGCTTGGTAAAGGAGGTTACACACGTGATCATCTCATCTTGTTCTTTAGGGTGAACCTCAAGCAGAGCTTCTCTGTTGTTGTTTAGTGCTCTTTTGGTTGACGTTTTCAGTAATCGTGTAGGATAACCCCTGTCCCTTAGCTTGTGTTGTAGTGTTTGTGCTTCTTGCTTGAAATTTTCAATGGAACTGCAGTTTCGCCGGAGGCGAAGAAATTGGCCGAAGGGTAAATTGTCCCTAAGGGCCCTCGTATGGTGGCTAGTATAAGGAAGTAGACTATTCCTATCAGTCTCCTTTTTAAAGAGGGTAGTGCTGATAGTTGTTGGCTCAAGAGTGATGGTCAGATCCAAAAATGGTATGGATTTTTCGGAGTATGGTGCCCGTGAATTTCAAGAAAGGATCTTGTTGATTAATCCAGACACAAAATGCCTCACAGGAAGGCCGATCCCCCTTCCAAAAGACCAGGATATCGTCGATGTAACGTCGCCAGCAGGTTAGATTGTCACGGAAAGGATTTCGTTCCGGGGGGTAGATACAATTCTTCTCAAATGTCGCCATGTAGATACATGCTAGGCTCGGTGCAAAAGTCGAGCCCATCGACGTTCCACGTATTTGATGGTATAGTTTGGACTCATATCTGAAAAAGTTTTCAGTGAGTGCAATGTGTGCCAACTCCATAATGAAGGCTATCGGGGTAGGTGACACCCATTCCTCTTCTCGCAGCAGAGAGTCGACTGCCTCCAGCGTTGCTTGTTGGGGGATGTTTGTGTACAACGCTTCAACGTCAAGTGTCAGGAGGAGGTCGATGTCTTCCCTTCCATCCATGTCGGAGATCAGGCGTAACACATCTCTGGTGTCTTGGAGGTAAGACGGGATGAGTTTGACCAAGGGTTGAAAGAAGGCATCGCAGAATTGGGAAAGGGGTTCCAACACTGAACCAATGCCCGACACGATTGGTCTCCCAGGGACCGGGGTGGTTCCCTTATGTATTTTTGGGAGGGTGTAAAAGTATGGAGTTACCGGGTCTGTTGTTACTAGAAATTCTGCCTCTTTCCTACTGATCCACTCATTGGTTTCAGCTTCGATGACCAGAGCCATGATGGTAGTGATCAATCGTTTAGTGGGGTCCTCCGTCAATGGTCTGTAGTGTGTGGTGTTGGCCAATTGGCGTTTACATTCTAGGTCATAGTCGTAGTAGTCCTGTATGACCGTGGCTCCCCCTTTATCTGCCTGTTTTATGACAATCGAGGCGTCCTTGCCCAGAGTATTGGCTGCCAATCTTTCCGCATTAGAAAGATTATTGAACGGTTTTATGAATGGTTTATTCTGCAAGTTCCTCAGGACCGCTCTCTCAAAGGTCAAAACTTCGGGTGGTATCATCCCATCAGTGGGAGTAAAAGTAGAAGGTTTCCTGAGACCTGTATCCTCACTGGGGGGTTCTGGATGATTGGCAAAAAATGCTCGAAGGCGTATCTTCCTAAAGAACTGCTTAAGCTCAATCATTTCCTGGAAAGTGTCTGGTATGGGGGTAGGCACGAAGCCAAGGCCTCTTTCCAGGACGTTAATCTCCAATGGGGAAAGAGATCTCTTCGATAGATTGACGATCAGGCTCGTTTCCCTCTGGATGTTGAGCTCCTGGTCTCCATTGCTGTCGGTGCCGGCGTCTGGTCCTGCCACTGGACACCCTTTTGTCCTCCTCGCTTTCGCCCTCTTCCTCTGCCCCAACCTCTGCCCTGAAAAGGTGGCGGATTGAAGGGTCAATACACATGTCCAGCGCTTACAAATCCAAGGACGTGAACACACATCTTTCTCGGGGTTGGGGCAATGCACCAGTGAGAAAATACCAGGCAGAACATACTACTTTCACAGTTCTACCATTAGAATCTAAATAATGTTGATAACTATGCAGTGTAAACATCTTGTAGAGTTAAGCACTTAAAGGAAATAGGCCCCAGAGCTGTGAACACTGTCACAACTAATGTGCTTGCACCATTTGCTTTGTGGAAACATCGAGCTATTTTTTATAACGACTTTCTGTAAGAAATAACACTAGAATCAGTTCCTACTGTAAACATTGTGTTACATTTAGCAGAAAAAATGAGAAGACCGAATGCACTCAACTATACCTGGAACAAGAAGCCAGGTGCGTTGAAATTCCGTTTAACAGTATCCACTCTTCAAACACCCGCCATGGGGCCCCCTGGGCAACTAGAAACTTAGACACCTTGTCCCAGACCCACCTGGACGCCCAGTGACCTGTCAATGGCGCCTGTGTGAACCAACCTATCAGCGCAGGTTAGAGGCTTTGCATTAACTGCGCACGCGCTGAGGATAGACAAACCTGAAAATTGCCTATTGATTAACAACTGCGCATGCTCGGAGGACTGACCAGGCCTGAACATTGCCTATTGATTAACAACTGCGCAGGCGCGGAGTTCCGTCATTTCGTTCCACTGCGCAGCACCCGAGCGAGGGTTTCTGAGGGTCTGTTGGATAAACCACCTGAGCATGCGCTGAGGACAGAGACGGCCACGAGTGCGGGTTGAAGATTGTCTATTGATTAACAACTGGTCATGCGCGGAGTACTGACACTACGATCCCTCTGCGCAGCACCCGAAGGAGGGTTACTGAGTTGGGTGAACCACTGCGCATACGCGGAGGACAGACACAGCTGTCAGGCCCTATAGTAATAGCCGAGCATGCGCGGAGGACAGACACTGCTCTTGGGCCCTATGTTAACAGCTGAGCATGCGTGGAGGACAGACACTGCCCCCCTGTACCGGAGCTCGAGAAGTCATCGAATGAAGTGCATTGGAAGAAATAAATATCAGAAATTTCTATATTTTGAACAATGAAAAGCTCTAAACATATTTTGAAAATAATGGGAAACTACTGTAATGAAAGGTCACTAACCTACAACCTCTTTGTAATATAACTACATTTTTAAACTAATTGCGGCAAAGAAGACACCTGAGAAGGAAGTGTGATGGGGCTGAGAGCATACATGCCAACATTTCAGGAGAGCAAAGTGGGAGATTTAAAAAAATTAATCGGGAGAATGTGGCTTTGAATCGGGTTACTGGCATGTATGGGCTTTGGAAGTGGCTGCTGCAGGATCGGACATTTGAAACGTAAATGCACGTTTTTTTCTTACCTTCCGGAACCATGGAGCATAATGGCAGGCAGAGAGAGGGCGATGTAAGTGTTGGGCACTGGCCTGGCAGATTGTTGGTAGTGCATGCACACCCCACCCCCCTGTTGCAGCCCGGGCTAAAACAGCTCTTACCACCCCCCTCCCCCCCCCCCCCAAGTACTTCGCAGGTTTTTGAAAGACGATCCCCAAGTTAATGATGCTTTGTTTGTTTTTCACCCCTTAGAGAGCCCCTGCCTCACCACTCTTTGTTGGAAGAATTAGCACTTTACACAATACCAAGCCTTGTCAGCTGAAACCCTAGACGAATCGGGTTTTTGCTTGTACGAATCGGGAGGCGGGAGACTAGCCTTCAAATCGGTAGGCTCACGTCTGAATCGGGAGGGTTGGCATGTCTGGGAGAGACACTTGCACACTGTGCAGCAGACAAAAAGGAAGTTTTAGAGGCCAGTGCGTCAAGAAATATAGACGAGGCAGTTATTCTGAATCACTTTTGCAAATGTGCGCTCGGTACAGTTATACAAATCTCAATCTCGGCTCATGGGCATCCGCAGAAATGTTTCCGGGGGGGGCAACATTTTAACTTCATCAACATCCTCCGACATGATTGAGCACAAGTATTAAATACATTAAAAAAAATCTAATAAGACAAAGAGCTTAAATTATCAAAGAAACCCTTAGGAGGAAGAAAAACATATTGTGAGGCGCCACAGCAGACGACCTGGCAACTACAATAAAACAGAGGAAAAAACTAAAAATGACCAGAAAAAAACAAAAACATTTTAAATAAGGTTGATGCGGTTCTAGAGCATGGGAACTCACAAACTTTCTCTCAGGGGCCAAATTTAAAGTGTGGTTTGTGGCCGAGGGCTGCACCGGTGGAGGCGGGGTCAGTGGGGGAGGGGGGAGAGGCTAGAGCAACAAAAACAACTATGACCATGAGGTTGAACACAGGTCCCTGCAGCGGACACCTTCGTCCACGTAGCCACCAGACCCGGCATACACACATCTTTCTTTCTTTCTCTCTCTATCTCTCTCTCTCTCTCTCTCTCTCTCTCTCTCTGTCTCTCTCTCTCACTGACTCCCTCCCTCTCTCTTTGTCTCTCTCCCTCCCTCCCTCTCCCTGTCTCCCTCCCTCTCCCTGTCTCCCTCTGTCTCCCTCACTCTGTCTATCTCTCCCTCGCTCTTTCTCTGTCTCCCTCCCCCTCTCTCTCACATGTCACCCTCCCTCTCTCTCCCTCTGTATCTCTCCCTCTGTCTCCCCCCTCTGTCTCACCTCCCTACCTTTGTCTGTCTCTCTCCCTCTTTCAGTCTACCTCCCTCTGTCGCCCTCCTCCCTCTGTCTGTCTCCCTCTGTCTGTCGCCCTTTGTCTGTCGCCCTCTGTCTGTCTCCCTCCCTCTGTCTCCCTCTCTCTCTCCCTGTCTCCCTCTCCGTTTCACTGGCTCCCTCCCTCTCTCTCTATCTCTCTGTCTCCCTCCCTTTCCCTCTCTCTGTCTCCATTTGTCTCACTCACTCTGTCTGTCTGTCTCGCTCTGTCTCCCTCCCTCTCTCTCCCTCTGTCTCCCTCCCTCTGTCTGTCTCTCTCCCTCTGTCTGTCTCTCTTCCTCTGTCTCCCTCCCTCTGTCTCCCTCCCTCTGTCTCCCTCCCTCTGTCTCCCGCCTTATCTATCTCCCTCTCTCTCTGTCTCCCTCTCTCTCTGTCTCCCTCTCTCTCTGTCTCCCTCCCTCAGTCTCCCTCCCTCGGTCTCCCTCCCTCTGTCTCCCTCCCTCTGTCTCCCTTCCTCTGTCTCCCTTCCTCTGTCTCCCTCCCTCGGTCTCCCTCCCTCTGTCTCCCTCTCTCTCGGTCTCCCTCTCTCTCGGTCTCCCTCTCTCTCGGTCTCCCTCTCTCTTGGTCTCCCTCGCTCTCTCTGTCTCCCTCTCTCTCTGTCTCACTCTCTTTTCTTCTCTCTCTGTCTCCCTCCCTCTGTCTGTCTCTGTCTGTATCCCACCCTGTATCTCCCTCTACCTGTCTCCCTCCCTCTGTCGCCCCCTTCCCTCTGTCTTACTCCCTCTGTCTGTCACCCTCTATCTCCCTCTGTCTCCTTCGCTCATTGTGTTTATCTATAATTATGTCACCCCCTCTCGCCTCTTTTCCTATCTTCTCTCATCAATCATTTCTCCCTCTTTCCTTTCCCCCTCTCCGTTTGTCTCTACTCCCCACTACGTCTCTTATTTTTCTTTTTGGCTCTGTCTCTCTCTTTATCTCTCCTCTGCTCTTCATCTCCCTTGGCCACAACTTTGAGGAGAAATTACATTTTTCACTACAACATTATCAAAATCGAATTTTCATATTTTTTCCATTTTAAGTCATATTGTTCTTTAAATGTAGTTATTTCAGTCCTTAGTGTTTTTTTGCAGAGTTTTTTCACTGTCAGCTGTATACAGCATTCTCCCCATTGCACAAACGGATGGAATTTAATAATAAAGTTTAAATTTAAATCCGGTCTGTCACTTCACAGTTTTAAGACTGCGAATGTTTGCACTAACCCCGCTCCCCAAACGCCCCCACCCGCGCCCCGTAACTTTTTATCTGATTGTTGTGGCTTGCTAGTAGAGACTAAAGCTCCCGTCCCCTGCCTAAGACTTGCTAATTGTGCTGCTTACCTCCTGAGGCCTGGGATGGGCGGAGATGCTCCATGCTGTGCCTCCTCTGCCGGCCCATTGCCATTCTGCCCATGACAATGAACCGGCCTCACTCTGTGACCTGCTGAGAGTCACACTCGGCGCTGTAGCAGCCTTTCAGGAAGGAAAATCGACCCAGGTATGTGGGCCCATCCTCTAGAACCGGGCCAGAATCCAGGGGGGGAGGGGTAAGCGCCCCCTATTGCCCCCCCCCTGCGGACACCCATGTACTCGGCTGCACAGAGAGTGTTATTATTGGTGCAGAAAAGAATGATGGTTCATTTCAACCGCCCTATTCTAAAACACAGACTCTTATTTTCTCTGCAAATGACGTAATAATTAATTGCCCATCAATTGTCAAGGTACGAAATTGTGGCTAACATGAGGCTTTACCAAAAATGACATTGCCATGAAGTAAATACTAAGTAAGGAATTTTTGCACATTGGTCAAGTGGGCTGAGGGATTTCCTGACAATTTAAATCACAGACGGGCAAAGTTAGTTTATGCGATTATTATTTACGAGTGGGAGGCCAAGGGGGGGAGGGGAGTCAGAAGCACTTCTGCTGTGTGACTGTGTGTAAGTGTCTAAGTAGAGTAAGTGAGGAGGGAGCGTGCTGGATGCAGAGGGCCGGGTGGCAGCGTTTAAACAGCAATCACGTAACTGCATCCAGATGCTATTGTTTGTGAAATAATTTTTTCTGTTGATCAGACAGACTTGTCGCTCCGCAGCTGTACTGACACAAAAGTACAATAATAAACTGACTGTACAGTTCTAAGTCAGTCACGGCTCTGCCTGACGTACATCACTTTGCCCGTTGGGCTGATGTAACTTAAGTAACACTTACTTGGACTAGACGAGTTCAGACTGCTGTCTCTTCCTGGTCCTGGACCGTCCGGTCAGCAGTGCACCTGGACTAGTTATGCCACACAATGCAAATGATGGACAGGTTGCGATGATGCCCACGGCGAAGACGATCGATGAGAGCAGCATCACGGCATAAGCGCTATATGAGTTCTCAGTCATGGGGTAGAGTGGGTTCTAGACTCTCAACCCTGTCTGTCTCTGAGGCCCCGCCATGCCTGACTTTGGACGGGTCTGTGATTGACGTGAGCAGTGGCTTGGTAGGCCTCAGGTGGCTCAGACTGCTGCACTCCCTTACATCTGAAGTTCCAGGTCTTTACAGGTATAAGTGCTTGTTTTTGTGAAATGTATTCACTGCTGGAGGCGGCGGTTCCGTCAGTGGCCACTAGAGAGTGCTCCTCGCCTGCTGATGAAACCCACTGAGCTGCACATTGGATGAAAGGGAGAATGGTTTCCTCTTCCGGGTCAGCGGCGGCAGATACAACACCAGCAGCGGTGCTGACATTACTTCCGGCCTCTCCTGGTGTGTTCAGCCTGCTGCAGTGGAGGAAGGAGCCATGTCTGGTGAGCAGTTACCTTCATCTTTCGTCCCTCACAGACACCAGATCTGCCTGGTTGGAATGATTGATGTGTTAGCAGACAGATCGACAAAAAAGCCAATTACCAACATATTGCCATAGCCAGGCTTTGACAACTAGGCCCCTGACTCCTCCCTGGCTATTTATGGTGTGCAGTTGCAGATCATCACAGTGTGGACTCCAGGGCCTTTCTGTCCCACGTGGGACCCGGCCCAAACAGGATGCAAGGCCCCAACAACATTCTCATCTCAGCCCTCAGTAGTGTTGCAGGATGGGCAGAAGAAAAACAACTTGATTCCTCCCTCAGCCCGCCTTTGCCCACTGGGCCCCACTGGATCCCCTCAGGGAACCCATCAAATGCAATCGGTCTTGTCTATGAGGCTTGTTGGCTCTACCAATCCATCATGCTGTACTCTTTACAGCATCAGCACAAAGAGGAAATAAAGGCGTGATAGAGCCTACGTGATCCTTTATATGAACAAAGCCTCGCCAGATGCTAGCAGCGCCTCCAGTTATCGTTTCAACCGGAAAAGATGACGATGAGTAGAACCCAATCTGGTGCCAGAACAAAGGTGCCTTTATTTGTGCATAATTCTGCTCAGCATGCCGCCATGACGCGTTTCGACTGTCTCCACAGTCTTGATCACATGACGTGATCTTATATATGTGCCATCATGCAAGGGCCTTGTGCATGACCATGTTTCCAAATTGACTAAAGAGCCTCTTTTTGACATTTTGTTACGAGAGGAATCGGTAAATCGCTATGTTTTTAAAAGCGCTTTCCCCGAATTTTTTATTTCAAGTATAAAATTAAAAAGCAGTAATTAAAATACATAGGACTGAGGTGGGGGTGAAGGGGGGAGCAGCACTCAAGGGAGAGGAATACTGTGGGATCGGGAGGAGCATTCAAACGAACGACAGCAAGAGGGAGCCTGGGTGAGAAAGAGCAACATGGATCCGCTTCCATGCTACAGATTATCAATGCACGCTGCAAAATTGTGATTCTTCCTGTTCTCTGGGAATGGCACCTAAACATGTTGCATCACTTCTATTTGCATGTCACTAGTATGCATGACTAAGCAAGGCTTAGTCATGCATACTAGTGACATTGGTGGGTCACAGCTGAGTCGGCAGCCAGGAAGTGTAGTTATTTATAAAAACTATGACTACTCTCTCGGGCCAAAACGAAATAAATCATTAGCCCAAAGTGGATACTTTCCTAGGCCTGCACGCAATGCCGCCAGCAGCACAGATGTGCTTGGGTCTCAGCAACGTATCTTATAACATAGAATCAACACCCAAAAGTCAGTACCAAACACGCTAACTCGACAGCAGCACCTCCGGGGATTGATTAGGCAAGCCTAATGCTGAGGCACCGCAACAGGCGCTATAATTGTTATTACAAGACGCGTTGGACGGCTCATCGCTTAAATTACACAGCTGAGTCCTCCCTCTCAACCCGCACACCTGACCCACACCTAACGGCATCACCCCTGGTCGCTGTTCTCCCACACCCTGCTCTCCCCCAAACCCTGCTCCCCCTGTCCCCACTCTACCTGTAGCCGAGCCCAGCATTTCCAAGATGCAAGGACTCACACCCTGCTCTCCCCCAAACCCTGCTCCCCCTGTCCCCATTCTACCTGTAGCTGAGCCCAGCATTTCCAAGATGCAAGGACTCACACCCTGCTCTCCCCCAAAGCCTGCTCCCCCTGTCCCCACTCTACCTGTGGCTGAGCCCAGCATTTCCAAGATGCAAGGACTCACACCCTGCTCTCCCCCAAATCCTGCTTCCCCTGTCCCCACTCTAAGTGTAGCTGAGCCCAGCATTTCCAAGATGCAAGGACTCACACCCTGCTCTCCCCCAAACCCTGCTCCCCCTGTCCCCACTCTACCTGTAGCTGAGCTCAGCATTTCCAAGATGCAAGGACTCACACCCTGCTCTCCCCCAAACCCTGCTCCCCCTGTCCCCACTCTACCTGTAGCCGAGCCCAGCATTTCCAAGATGCAAGGACTCACACCCTGCTCTCCCAAAACCCTGCTCCCCCTGTCCCCACTCTACCTGTAGCTGAGCCCAGCATTTCCCATGATGCAAGGACTCACACCCTGCTCTCCCCCAAACCCTGCTCCCCCTGTCCCCACTCTACCTGTAGCTGAGCCCAGCATTTCCAAGATACAGGGACTCACACCCTGCTCTCCCCCAAACCCTGCTCCCCTGTCCCCACTGTACCTGTAGCTGAGCCCGGCATTTCCAAGATGCAAGGACTCACACCCTGCTCTCCACCAAACCCTGCTCCCTCTGTCCCCACTCTACCTGTAGCTGAGCCCAGCATTTCCAAGATGCAAGGACTCACACCCTGCTCTCCCCCAAACCCTGCTCCCCCTGTCCCCACTCTACCTGTAGCTGAGCCCAGCATTTCCAAGATGCAAGGACTCACACCCTGCTCTCCCCCAAACCCTGCTCCCTCTGTCCCCACTCTACCTGTAGCTGAGCCCAGCATTTCCTAGATGCAAGGACTCACACCCTGCTCTCCCCCAAACCCTGCTCCCCCTGTCCCCACTCTACCTGTGGCTGAGCCCAGCATTTCCAAGATGCATGGACTCACACCCTGCTCTCCCCCAAACCCTGCTCCCCCTGTCCCCACTCTACCTGTAGCTGAGCCCAGCATTTCCAAGATGCAAGGACTCACACCCTGCTCTCCCCCAAACCCTGCTCCCCCTGTCCCCACTCTACCTGTAGCTGAGTCCAGCATTTCCAAGATACAAGGACTCACACCCTGCTCTCCCCCAAACCCTGCTCCCCCTGTCCCCACTCTACCTGTGGCTGAGCCCAGCATTTCCAAGATGCAAGGACTCACACCCTGCTCACCCCCAAACCCCGCCCCCCTGTCCCCACTCTACCAGTAGCTGAGTCCAGCATTTCCAAGATGCAAGGACTCACAACCTGCTCTCCCCCAAAGCCTGCTCCCCCTGTCCCCACTCTACCTGTGGCTGAGCCCAGCATTTCCAAGATGCAAGGACTCACACCCTGCTCTCCCCCAAACCCTGCTTCCCCTGTCCCCACTCTAAGTGTAGCTGAGCCCAGCATTTCCAAGATGCAAGGACTCACACCCTGCTCTCCCCCAAACCCTGCCCCCCCTGTCCCCACTGTACCTGTAGCTGAGCCCAGCATTTCCAAGATGCAAGGACTCACATCCTGCTCTCCACCAAACCCTGCTCCCCCTGTCCCCACTCTACCTGTGACTGAGCCCAGCATTTCCTAGATGCAAGGACTCACACGCTGCTCTCCCCCAAATCCTGCTCCCCCTGTCCCCACTCTACCTGTGGCTGAGCCCAGCATTTCCAAGATGCAAGGACTCACACCCTCCTCTCCCCCAAACCCCGCCCCCCTGTCCCCACTCTACCAGTAGCTGAGCCCAGCATTTCCAAGATGCAAGGACTCACACCCTGCTCTCCCCCAAAGCCTGCTCCCCCTGTCCCCACTCTACCTGTGGCTGAGCCCAGCATTTCCAAGATGCAAGGACTCACACCCTGCTCTCCCCCAAACCCTGCTCCCCCTGTCCCCACTCTACCCTTAGCTGAGCCCAGGATTTCCAAGATGCAAGGACTCACACCCTGCTCTCCCCCAAACCCCGCCCCCCTGTCCCCACTCTACCTGTAGCTGAGCCCACCATTTCCAAGATGCAAGGACTCACACCCTGCTCTCCCCAAACCCTGCTCCCCCTATCCCCACTCTACCTGTAGCTGAGCCCAGCATTTCCAAGATGCAAGGACTCAGTCCCCAGATGTCTTAGTTCAGGGTGCGGCTCTGAAGGCTGGCCGCTGGGTCGGTCCTGCCATTAATAACCGCAAATGCGGGGAAGAGCAGAGGCCAGGCACGGGGAAGCACCATTGTACGAGTGCCGGTATTCACCGACTATTGCACCGTGGCTTAGCAAGGAGCCTTGAGATGGCCTGTATCCACTGTTAAGCACAATACTTAAGCGAGAGGTGCGCGGACATGGGGATCAACACAGGGGGGTGAAGGAGGAAGGCAGGGATCATAAAAACCCAGATCGGTTGAAGTAGGAAGACAGGTTGCGGCAAGCGCTTTATAACAGTGAAAGCATATTTATAATGAAGCAGAGTAAAGAGAGTTCACTCTCCAGGCTACACTCACTTTGCCCTCGCCGTGGCTTCAACGACTCCACCCTCGGAGAATCAGCAGCTGCGTGGAGAGACTGGTGTGCTCCTATGTGCTAAACAACTCCTGCGCTACGCCCTGCCATGGGCGGACAGATCTCTCAACTCCTGCGCTACGCCCTGCCACGGGCGGACAGGTCACTCAACTCCTGCGCTACGCCCTGCCACGGGCGGACAGGTCACTCAACTGCTGGCGCGCCCTGGTGCGGTGAGTCGGCTCCCTCCAGTGCGTGATTAATTAATTTAAATTAACCGTGGTGCCAGCATGCTGAAACTTTCACTCCAGCCACTGGCGGCAGCAGGAGGTGTGTGCTACAACAATACTTTTCCTAACCTCCTGACTTTGAGTCACGGAAGCATCAATGTAACAAATTGCGCTGCTGGTGGCAAATCTTCGTGTACATCATTCATGTTATATGGTAACAGAGTAGCAGCTATAGCTGTAGACTCTGAGCCGGCCCCGGGAGCAGAGTGCAGGGCGCGCTGCTACTCCTCCCTTCATCTTTAGTTTCAATACTGCTCAGTGGTGTATGATTACTAGGGCTCCTGCGTGACAACTCAGGAGGCGCTATTATGAGCGACAATGCATTTCAGTTCGGTGATGCGGACCACCACACTGAAATGAGTTAGTCTAACGCCTGATGCGTGATACGGATGCTGAGCTGGACTCTTCTATCCCGGGGCCCTGGGGCTGAGCTGGGCTCTTCTATCCGGGAAACTTGGGGACTGAGCTGGGCTCTTCTATCCGGGGGCCCCTGGGCTGAGCTTGGCACTTCTATCCAGGGCCCCTGGGGCTGAGCTGGGCACTTCTATCCAGGGGCCCTGGGGCTGAGCTGGGCTCTTCTATCCGGGGGCCCCTGGGGCTGAGCTGGGCTCTTCTATCCGGGGGCCCCTGGGGCTGAGCTGGGCTCTTCTATCCGGGGGCCCCTGGGGCTGAGCTGGGCTCTTCTATCCGGGAAACCTGGGGACTGAGCTGGGCTCTTCTATCCGGGGGCCCCTGGGGCTGAGCTTGGCACTTCTATCCAGGGCCCCTGGGGCTGAGCTTGGCTCTTCTATCCGGGGGGCTCTGGGGCTGAGCTGGGCTCCTCTATCCGGAAGGCCTGGGGGGCTTTCCTTCCGCCCTGGGGGTGTTTGTGGGCATCATTTGTGTTAAAGACGGGATCTGTGCACTGCATCTTACTGCACTCTGATGAGTATGTGCACACTTCACTTCTTATTACTGTACTGTGAGGAATCTGTGCACACTGCCCTTCATCTTACTGCACTGTGAGAAGTCGGCATCTGTGCACTGCATCTTACTACACAATGAGAGGTGTGTGCGCTGCATCTTACTGCACTATGAGGAGTTTATGCACACTATTCTGCGTTTTACTGCACTATGAGGGATCTGTGCACTGCACTGCATATTACTGCCCTGTGAGGAATCTTTGCACATTGTACGGCAGTTTACAACACTTTGAGAATAACTGTGAACTGCATTTCTGATCACTATCCTACGAGAAGTCTGTGCACACTCCAGGGATTTTTACTACACTCTGAAAAATCAGTGCACACTTCACTGGCTTTTACTACACTAATTATTATTATTATTACTTCATTTCTAAAGCTCTCTATTGTCTGAAAAAGAAGGGCATTCCTACTGCCAACACTTCCAGAGTAAGCAAGCAGGTTTATAGCAACCTCCTAAACTGTCCAAGCTCCGCGGGCAGGAAAACTGTCCCAGAGATGCACCCCTTGTACCACGAACGCCCTCCCCCACGGCAGGAGAGTCTGAAGACTAGCTTCTGCAGACCGCGGCAGACCACCATGGCAGCACTAGAGGACTTTTTGCACAAATACTCTGGACCTCTGACCTCCTGGTCGGAGTCACTGCTCTCCCCCCGCGCAGCTCCACCGTTCGGGCACTGCCCTTGGTGCCAATGACCAACGCACTTCTCGCAGCCATCTCCCGCTCCTTGAGACCCTCACGGGTGAGTAGTGCACTCTCAAAAAACCCTGATTGATTGATTGATTTACATACGTTATAAACAGCCCAGTGCCCAATACAGAGAGATTTAAAAGGGATTCTTTAGGCACCGGTAATCAGTGCAGTGTTTTTTAATGCAGACGAGGATGATGAATCTTGAGAAATCTGTATGAACTGCAATGGTTTTTACTTAAATCTGTGCACACCGCACTGCTGGGTGCTGCACTGCAGGAAATCTGTGAACACTGCACTGCTGGGTGCTGCACGGCAAGAAATCTGTGCACACCGCAATGCTGGGTGCTGCAGTGCAGGAAATCTGGACACACCGCACTGCTGGGTGCTGCAGTGCAGGAAATCTGTGCACACTGCACTGCTGGGTGCTGCACTGTAGAAAATCTGTGCACACCGCACTGCTGGGTGCTGCACTGCAGGAAATCTGCACACCGCACTGCTGGGTGCTGCACTGTAAGTCATCTGTGCACACTGCACTGCTGGGTGCTGCACTGCAGGAAATCTGTGAACACTGCACTGCTGGGTGCTGCACGGCAAGAAATCTGTGCACACCGCACTGCTGGGTGCTGCACTGCAAGACATCTGTGCACACTGCACTGCTGGGTGCTGCACTGCAGGAAATCTGTGCACACCGCACTGCTGGGTGCTGCACTGCAGAAAATCTGCACACCGCACAGCTGGGTGCTGCACTGCAAGATATCTGTGCACACTGCACTGCTGGGTGCTGCACTGCAGGAAATCTGGGCACACTGCACTGCAGGGAATCTGTGCACACCACACTGCTGGGTGCTGCACTGCAGGAAATCTGTGCACACGGCACTGCTGAGGGCTGCACTGCAGGAAATCTGTGCACACCGCACTGCTGGGTGCTGCACTGCAGGCAATCTGGGCACACTGCAGTGCTGGGTGTTGCACTGCAAGTCATATGTGCACACTGCACTGCTGGGTGCTGCACTGCAAGAAATCTGTGCACACTGCACTGCTGGGTGCTGCACTGCAGGAAATCTGGGCACACTGCACTGCAGGAAATCTGTGCACACTGCAGTGCTTTTTACTGCACAGATCTGTGGGAACTGCACTGCGTCTAACTACAGTGAGAAAGGTGTGCAAACTGTACTGCTTTTGAGTAAACTACGAAGGGTATTTACAGCCTAAAGAGAAAATTAAAGCTCCCTGCACTGCTTTTTACCACAGTACTGGAACAAAGTCTGCTGCCCCGTCCATCTATACACGTTTATTAAGTACACATGCCCAAGTATGTGTGTCTGCGTGCTCCACTTGTCTTCTTAAGACTGTAGGAAGGACGGTGTGTGCATGCATGAGTGGCAGCATGCTCCACTTGTCTTCTTCAGACTGTAGGAAGGATGGTGTGTGCATGCATGAGTGGCAGCATGCTCCACTTGTCTTCTTAAGACTGTAGAAAGGATGGTGTGTGAATGCATGAGTGGCAGCATGCTCCACTTGTCTTCTTCAGACTGTAGGAAGGATGGTGTGTGCATGCATGAGTGTCTGCATGCTCCACCTCTCTTCTTAAGACTGTAGGAAGGATGGTGTGTGCATGCATGAGTGTCTGCATGCTCCACTTGTCTTCATAAGACTGTAGGAAGGGTGGTGTATGCATGCATGAGTGTCTGCATGCTCCACTTGTCTTCTTAAGACTGTAGGAAGGATGGTGTGTGCAAACATGAGTGTCAGCATGCTCCACTTGTCTTCTTCAGACTGTAGGAAGGATGGTGTGTGCATGCATGAGTGTCTGCATGCTCCACTTGTCTTCTTAAGACTGTAGGAAGGACGGTGTGTGCATGCATGAGTGTCTGCATGCTCCACTTGTCTTCTTAAGACTGTAGGAAGGACGGTGTGTGCATGCATGAGTGGCAGCATGCTCCACTTGTCTTCTTAAGACTGTAGGAAGGACGGTGTGTGCCCATTCAGGACTCTCTGTGCATGACTGCTCAAGATGGTGGGTTTCCTCTAGATTGTGATTTGTCTATTGCAGACCCCAGAGCCTGCCTGTCCTCTTGTTTAAGGCTTCCCACCTGAGGATTAACTTACCCTGTTGGTGGTGAGACGCATCCACATCCTTTCCATTGCAGGAGCAAGGTTCCCTCAATTCAGTCAAGGGTGTGGAATGTTATGAAAAATCCATTTGTCCTTGGGATGTGACGCTTTAGAAATATACTCGTCTCATTTATTAATTCACGGGTCCCTTTTGGATTTATGCAGTAAGGTGACAAGCTGTGACAGTGTTCTTATGCCAGGACTCCAATAATAGGCTCTCTGATTATGCTATGTCTTAACAAGTGCATGAGTGAGACTTTTTACAGGGTGGGCATAAATGGAGTGTAGGTAAAGGGAATTTCCAATGCCACCTCCTCTCCCCAAAGGAGAGGGTTGCTTCCCACCCACTCCCCCTACCACCCAGCACTGCTGTAAGGCATATTGCACAGCATACTGCTCTGCTGTGCAACATCTTTAAAAACAATAACAAAACCAAAGAGCTTCTGCTGAGCTATTTAGATTTGTTAATGTTTTTAAAGAAGTTACACAATAGAAAGGGATGCTGTGCAACATGGCTAAAAAAACTAAGTATGCGCCATGACGGGGCCAATGCTGCCGCACCCTAGCACTGTATTTTCATTTGCTTTGAGCCATGTTGCACAGCAGCCCACCTTCTTGTGCAACATCTTTAAAAGAATATATGATGATATCCCGCATTCTTTCATACCGCATTAATCCGCAAGCCATAATTCCTCAAACTTTTACAACGCGTATGACTTCATTACGCATGCCATTGCAACGCAAATGCATGTGTGGTGAAGTCATATACTTTGTAAAAGTACTTTATTAAAATATATATATATATATATATATACTAGCAGCTCGTCCCGACCTTGTCCGGGAGCAATCAGGCTTCCCCGACCGCCGCCTGCCCCGACATTGCCCAGTAGCCCGGTCCCCGGCCGCTCCGTCCCCCACCTGCCCCGACCCCCGCCTGCCCCGACATTGTCCACCGGAGCCTTTCCTCAGCCGATATAAATTGTACCCTTCTGTTTTGTTGTAACTCCCCGTCCCCCACCTGCCCCGACCCTCGCCTGGCCCGACATTGTCCCCCGGAGCCTTACCTCAGCCGATCTAAATTCTATCCTTCTGTTTTGGTGTAAGCCCCGTCCCCCGCCTGCCCTGACCCCCGCCTGCCCGACATTGTCCCCCGGAGCCTTACCTCAGCTGCCGCTTCTCAGTTCACCGCTCCTCACCGCTGGGCACCGCTCCTCCCGCCGGTCCGCTGCTCCTCACCTCCTCCCTCGCGCCATGTCCACCGCTCCTCCCCCGCGCCATGTCCGCCACTCCTCCTCGCGCTCCTGGACGCCGCACCTCCCGGCGCTCCTGACGTCAGCACGCAGGTCCCGGCCAGCGCTACTTCGGGGGAACTACTTTTTTTATAATGGAAATTTTTTAAATATAACGTATTTTTTAACTTTATATAGCCTATGTCCATCTGCACACCCCGAGGATTACAACGATGTATGGATTGGCGCTGTGGTTTACCCGCCTCAAAGCCTCAAAGTTCTTCCTTTATAATAGTAGTATAGATATATATATATATTTAAAATAAAACATTATTTCTTTTAGATTGTATTATATGTATATCTATATTAATTACCTACTGGCGGTCGCCAGTAGGTAGTTATAGTTAGGATTTTTTTCAATGTTAAATCTGAAAATTCTATTTGGAATAACTTTGGCGCCGGTTGACGAATCTGCCTGAAAATTTCCTCAAAATGGCCTCGCGGCGTTCCGGTCCTTCCCTGAAAGTTTGGGGGGGATTCGTCAAGCGGGGGCCGAGATAAAAGGGGGGTCCCAAAACGCGTTTTCCCCATGTTAATTTCCATAGGGCGGTCGATTTCACTTTTAGCCCGAACGGCTGAATGGATTTCCACCAAACTTGGCAAAATTGTAGGGACTGGTAGCCCGATGTGCCTTTGCTATGTCTCAAGATATGTGCTCCAGTGGATTTTGAGTAATTAAGGTTCAAAAAAATATATATATCTATAGCCGCGCTCCGGTACGCGCACCGGTACGCGCACCGGGCGCTTACCGCGACTTGCGCGCAGAAAGCTGATTGGCTCTGGGATGTCTGTAAACATTCTAAACAGTCCGGAGCGGCCGCCATCTTGTGTCTCGGTAGGATCGAGACACGAGAGGTGGCCAAAACAAAGAGGGAAATGACCATAAGGGGGCAGAGTAGACCCCCCTTGACCCCCTAGGTTTGATGTGGGGGCCATAAAAGGGCCCCGCGGAGCAAAAAAAAAATAAAAAAGAATTTTGATTTTCGCTGGGTGAGCGCCCGGTACGCGCACCGGTACGCGCACCGGTAAGCGTACCGGGGAGTGTACCATGGGGAAAAAGAATGACAGTTTTAAAAGTAGCTGTTTAAAAAAAAAATGTTTTGTTGTTTTTTTTTATACATACACATACATATATATATAAATGCATATGCATATATATATATGCATATATGTGTATATGTGTGCGTGTAGAGAGAGGTAGAGAGGTAGAGGTGTAGAGGTAGAGAGGTAGAGAGGTAGCGGTAGAGAGGTAGAGATTAGTAGAGAGAGAAGAAGAGAGAGGTAGAGAGTAGAGAGTGAGTAATAGAGAGTAGAGAGTGAGTAGTAGAGAGTAGTAGAGAGCAGTAGAGAGAGTAGCAGAGAGTGAGTAGTAGAGAGTAGTAGAGTGAATAGTAGAGTGAGTAGTAGAGAGTAGTAGAGAGTGAGTAGTAGAGAGTGAGTAGTAGACAGTAGTAGAGAGTAAGTAGTAGAGTGAGTAGTAGAGAGCAGTAGAAAGTGAGTAGTAGAGAGTAGTAAAGAGTGAGTAGTAGAGAGTGAGTAGTAGAGAGTGAGTAGTAGAGAGTAGTAGAGAATGAGTAGCAGAGAGAATAGTAGTGAGTAGTAGAGAGTGAGTAGTAGAGTGAGTAGTAGAGACTAGTAGAGAGAGAGTAGTAGAGAGTGAGTAGTAGACAGTAGTAGAGAGTGAGAAGTAGAGAGTGAGTAGTAGAGAGTAGTAGTGAGTAGTAAAGAGTGAGTAGTAGAGAGAGTAGTAGAGAGTGAGTAGTAGAGAGTAGTAGATAGTGAGTAGTAGGGAGTAGTGAGTAGCGAGTAGTAGGGAGTGAGTAGTAGAGAGAGAGTAGTAGAGTAGTAGAGAATGAGTAGTAGACAGTGAGTATTTGAGAGTAGTGGAGTAGGAGAGAGTAAGTAGTAGAGAGTAGTGGAGAATATTCCAAAGTTTGGCACAGCACCACTTTCACAATGAGTCCAATCAAATCATATCACTTAGAGTCCTTATTGAAGCGCTGAATCTTGGTGTATATTCAAATGCTTTTATTTTCCTTAAGTTTATGTACCACAGCCAGCCGAAAGGTTTCGTTCTGTACAACAGAACTTCTTCAGGGCGTTCTTATTTCCTTCAAGTTATGTCGGTATCCAGTTGTCATATAACTAGATATTTCTTCCAAATGTTAGACGAGACATAAGTATATTCTTATTCAAAGTGACTAGGTATCAATTTTACCCACACAATTCGGGCAGACTTGAGTAATTTATAGCATCCTCAAAGTCAGTCTTTCAAAAATTCCAAAGTATAGGACATGATAATCCAAATTCAAATGTTTCTCAAGAAAAGTAATTTACAATAGTTCGGAATATCGGTGTTTGGGCAGATATGATCCAGGGACCCCCAGTATGCAAGGGGAATTAGTCCCCCCTCTACAAACGCGCCAGCGGCCTGCATTGCAGAGAGGTGTAACAAGGGTGTGGCCTCATTACACTTCTCTGCAATGCAGCTCCCTCGCGCATACTGGAGGCTCCTGGTGGACCAGTTGACCCCAGGGACCCCCAGTATGCAAGGGGAATTAGTTCCCCCTCTGCAAACGCGGCAGTGGGCTGCGTTGCAGAGAGGTGTAACAAGGGGCATAGTCTCATTACACCTCTGCAATGCAGCCCCTGGCGCATACTGGAGGTTCCTGGTGGGCTAATTGGCCCCCAGGGGCCCCCAGTATGCAAGGGGAATTAGTTCCCCCTCTTCAAACATGCACGGGGGCTGCGTTGCAGAGAGGTGTAAAAAGGGTTGTGGCTTCATTACACCTCTCTGCAATGCAGTCCCCTGGCGCATACTGGAGATTCCTGGTGGGCTTTCAGGTCTTATATAGTTAGGAATTAGCATTAAAAAAACCTTTGAAATTCACTGAAAAAACCATAGGTTTCACACCAGTTATAGTTAGGAATTAGCATTTAAAAAACCTTTGAAATTCACTGAAAAAACCATAGGTTTCACACCAGTTATAGTTAGGAATTAGCATTTAAAAAACCTATTAAATTCACTGACAAAACCATAGATTTCACACCATTTATAGTTAGCTGGAAATTTTACTGACATAAAACCATTGAAATTCCCACGTTATAGTTAGTTGGACTCACTATAACTTGCGCGCCTGTAATGCACTGCTGATGACGTCACATATTACATCACTCATGACATGGTCAGTGACATCACTCATGACATCACTGATGACACCATCCTTGTGACAGAGTGACAGACCTAATTTCAGTGTAATGTAACGCTTGAAACACATATTCAAAAATAGAAACAAACATTTTCAAAAAAATGGAGATACCCAAACCAGTAACAACAACCAATTCAGTAATTCCACCATCTATATACACATCCACTCATTCACCAACAGTTCTATATAGTCACTCATATATATACTCACTCATCATATGTAGTGATACACCTATACATCCTGTTACACATCAGCAGTCATCCAAAAGTTACTCACACACATACTCACACATGCAAATAAACTATTGAACATCCATTTATTTCCATATACATTTATACACACACTACCACCTTACTTCTAAGGAAACTTACCCATACTTACTCTCTTAAACAATCACTTATAGAAACACATACTTATTTAAACAGGAACTCCTACAATCTCTCACTATATATACTATACTCACTTATATACATCAATACTCACATATACTAGATTAAAACATATGTCGTTACTAATGAAGACACTAGTGAGACAGTCATTCACTCACTAACACACACATATACACACTCATCCACCCATACAGTCCTGCACATATGCTGTCTTCAAAACACATACAAACAGTGAGTCAGTCACCAACCCCTGCAGCCACTTATACACAAAGAGAAACACTGATACAAACATTTAAATATTTAAACAATACTCGCTAATATATGTATTCACTAAGATACACGTAATAAGCCAGTTACCCAACCAATTTTTTTTAAAAAAAACATCCATTTACACACTTATTTAAACATTTATTCTTCCATCGACCTTTACAAATACATATATAAAACAAATTTATTTTTCAGAAAGACACACATTCACTGGATGGTGTCATCAGTGATGTCATGAGTGATGTCACTGACCATGTCATGAGTGATGTAATATGTGACGTCATCAGCAGTGCATTACAGGCGCGCAAGTTATAGTGAGTCCAACTAACTATAACGTGGGAATTTCAATGGTTTTATGTCAGTAAAATTTCCAGCTAACTATAAATGGTGTGAAATCTATGGTTTTGTCAGTGAATATTACATATATATATATTTTCATATATATTCATTTTTTTAAATGTATTAATTACCCTTTACACCCTAAAAACTAATCCCACCCTAGTCACTTTAAATACCCCAGCACCCTTAAACACTAACCCATCCTGACCCTAAAAATAACCCTGTACCCCAAAACCCAAACCTACCCCTGTTCCCTATTAATACCCCTGTACCCCAATACCCAAACCTAGCCCTGAACCCTAAAAATCCCCCTGTACCCCAAAACCCAAACCTTTCCTTGAACCCTAAAAATACCCCTGTACCCCAAAACCCAAACCTAGCCCTGAACCCTAAAAATACCCCTGCACCCCAAAACCCAAACAAAGCCCTGAACCCTAAAAATACCCTTGTACCCCAAAACCCAAACCTAGCCCTGAACCCTAAAAATACCCTGTCCAAAACCCAAACATAGCCCTGAACCCTAAAAAAACCCCTGTACCCCAAAACCCAAACCTACCCCTGAACACTAAAATACCCCTGTACCCCAAAACCCAAACCTACCCCAGAGCCCTAAAATACCCCTGTACCCCAAAACCCAAACCTACCCCTCAACCTAAAAAATACCCCTGTGCCCCAAAACCCAAACCTATCCCTCAACCCTAAAAATACCCCTGTACCCCAAAACCCAAACCTACCCCTGAACCCTAAAATACCACTGTACCCCAAAACCCAAACCTATCCCTCAAGCCTAAAAATACCATTGTACCCCAATTCCAAACCTACCCCTGAACCCTAAAAATACCCCTGTACCCCAAAACCCAAACCTACCTCTGAACCCTAAAATACCCCTGTACCCTAAAACCCATTCCTAGCCCTAAACCCTAAAAATACCCCTGTACCCCAAAACCCATACCTAGCCCTGAACCCTAAAAATACCCTGTACCCCAAAACCCAAACCTATCCCTGAACCCTAAAAATACCCCTATACCCCAAAACCCATACCTAGCCCAGAACCCTAAAAATACCCCTGTACCCCAAAACCCATACCTAGCCCTGAACCCTAAAAATACCCCTGTAGCCCAAAACCAACCCTATAATTTAAAAATACCATACTCTAAAAATACACTGTGCACCCCATAATCCAAACACACCCTGAAAATACCCCTAAACCCCTAAAACATATACCCCAACACCCCCAAAATAAAACCATATACTTACCTTAAACTTAAACATTAAAAGCATATACTTTTACCATTCATGCTTTTACATCGAATTTCGTTGTAAAAGCATGCGTGGTAAAAGCATAAAAGGTATAATGGTATGCGTTATAAAAGTATTGCGGAGTAATGGTAGCGTAGTTATAATGGTATGCGGAGTGAATGTATGCGGACAAAAAGTTGCGTTATAAACGTGTTTTACCTCTTTAAAAAACTTGGAATATGCCGATCAGTCTTGCATAGGTGAAACCCATTGACTTTGCCAATGCTTGTTCTATACTGGCATGCATATATTTTACTGAATGATTGATTACTCACAGAATTGTATTTAAAGTTGCTCAGCAGTTTAGGAAAACATTGTCTCTCAAAGTGCAACTTTTTTATGTATGTTTTTTTTAAGTGAACAATTACAACCCCTCCTTTTATGCTTATGGATGTATTTCCATATAATGAGGGAACTTCTCGAAGAATTAGAAAAAGTATAGAAACATGCGCACAAGTTTTAATACTGGACCCAATGTACGTCTTTTGAGCGCTTACACTGGAAACGAATGCTTTGATTTTAATTATTCATATATGCAAATTTAAAGAACGTATTCATATAAACTCAACCTCTAGTGGCAGACTTCCTTTAACAGGTCTGTAAACTGGCCTCTAAAGGGTTTGTGGTGCTGTGGGTCAGACCTACTTTTTCACTAGAGAAAATAAACATGAAAACTTGTTGCCCTTTGACCCCACAATAACATGTGCTGTGCATCGGGCTGTAGGGGTTCCGCACCTTGCCCCCTTTTCCAAACATCAGAGTTCCATGGCTGGACTGGTGTAACTCCAATAAACAAACCCACCTAGACCACTTTGGTGTGCTCCTACAGCTTCTAATCTACACTATTGACCCTGGCAATCTTAAAAACACCTTTCTTGCTATGGGCCAGAGATACCGCTGCTCCTCTATTTAAACAAATAACAGGTTAAAGCCCTTTCATCCATGAAGCGCACAGAAGCATTGTCAGGCAGGAACTACGCAGGTTACATGACAGACAGCTCCAGTGGTGAGACATTGTCCCCCTTTCTTCTCCCCTGGCCGGATCAGTGAGACCGCGATTTATTGAAATTCGCTCTCTATGTTCTTCCTTAATGGAGTTTAGACCCTCATGGCGGCTCTTAAAGATCGCTCAAAGCGATGGAGTTTGTGCAACTGCAAACTCGAATCTCTGCTGCGTATCGTTTGTATTTGCTATGCGCTCGTGCATAAGCAACAAGGATGGCTACGACTGCTCTTTGTAGCAAGCATTGGCAAAGCCAAACGGTCTCGCCTGAATAAGAGCTATTGGCTTTGGCAATGCATCTTTGTGATGTTGTGCACCATTGTGGCAGCTGTTCAGGATGTCTAAAAGTTAGTGCTGTGGAGTGTCGTAGTGTGGAGTGAAGGATCACAGTGTTATAGAGTGGAGTGGGGGAGTAGAGTGCCGTAGAGAGGATTTGTTGGACGACAGTGTCGTGGTGTGGAGCGAAGGATCAGTGTTATAGAGTGGAGTTGGGGGAGTAGAGTGCCGTAGAGAGGATTTGTTGGAGTACAGTGTCGTGGTGTGGAGCGAAGGATCAGTGTTATAGAGTGGAGTTGGGGGAGTAGAGTGCCGTAGAGAGGATTTGTTGGAGTACAGTGTCGTGGTGTGGAGCGAAGGATCAGTGTTATAGAGTGGAGTTGGGGGAGTAGAGTGCCGTAGAGAGGATTTGTTGGACGACAGTGTCGTGGTGTGGAGCGAAGGATCAGTGTTATAGAGTGGAGTTGGGGGAGTAGAGTGCCGTAGAGAGGATTTGTTGGAGTACAGTGTCGTGGTGTGGAGCGAAGGATCAGTGTTATAGAGTGGAGTTGGGGGAGTAGAGTGCCGTAGAGAGGATTTGTTGGAGTACAGTGTCGTGGTGTGGAGCGAAGGATCAGTGTTATAGAGTGGAGTTGGGGGAGTAGAGTGCCGTAGAGAGGATTTGTTGGAGTACAGTGTCGTAGAGTAGAGCGCAGGATCACAGTGTCGTAGAGTGAAGGAATAGAGTGCTGTACAGAGGATTTGTTGGAGTACAGTGTTCTAGAATGGAATGAAGGATCACAGTGTCATAGAGTGGAGTTGGGGGAGTAGAGTGCAGTAGAGAGGATTTGTTGGACGACAGTGTCGTGGTGTGGAGCGAAGGATCAGTGTTATAGAGTGGAGTTGGGGGAGTAGAGTGCCGTAGAGAGGATTTGTTGGACGACAGTGTCGTGGTGTGGAGCGAAGGATCAGTGTTATAGAGTGGAGTTGGGGGAGTAGAGTGCCGTAGAGAGGATTTGTTGGAGTACAGTGTCGTAGAGTAGAGCGCAGGATCACAGTGTCGTAGAGTGAAGGAATAGAGTGCTGTACAGAGGATTTGTTGGAGTACAGTGTTCTAGAATGGAATGAAGGATCACAGTGTCATAGAGTGGAGTTGGGGGAGTAGAGTGCAGTAGAGAGGATTTGGTGGAGTACAGTGTCGTGGTGTGGAGCGAAGGATCAGTGTTATAGAGTGGAGTTGGGGGAGTAGAGTGCCGTAGAGAGGATTTGTTGGAGTACAGTGTCGTAGAGTAGAGCGCAGGATCACAGTGTCGTAGAGTGAAGGAATAGAGTGCTGTACAGAGGATTTGTTGGAGTACAGTGTTCTAGAATGGAATGAAGGATCACAGTGTCATAGAGTGGAGTTGGGGGAGTAGAGTGCCGTAGAGAGGATTTGGTGGAGTACAGTGTCGTGGAGTGGAGCGAAGGATCATAGTGTCGTAGAGTGAAGGAATAGAGTGCTGTAGAGAGGATTTGGTGGAGTACAGTGTCGTGGAGTGGAGCGAAGGATCATAGTGTCGTAGAGTGAAGGAATAGAGTGCTGTAGAGAGGATTTGGTGGAGTACAGTGTCGTGGTGTGGAGCGAAGGATCAGTGTTATAGAGTGGAGTTGGGGGAGTAGAGTGCCGTAGAGAGGATTTGTTGGAGTACAGTGTCGTAGAGTAGAGCGCAGGATCACAGTGTCGTAGAGTGAAGGAATAGAGTGCTGTACAGAGGATTTGTTGGAGTACAGTGTTCTAGAATTGAATGAAGGATCACAGTGTCATAGAGTGGAGTTGGGGGAGTAGAGTGCCGTAGAGAGGATTTGGTGGAGTACAGTGTCGTGGAGTGGAGCGAAGGATCATAGTGTCGTAGAGTGAAGGAATAGAGTGCTGTAGAGAGGATTTGGTGGAGTACAGTGTCGTGGAGTGGAGCGAAGGATCATAGTGTCGTAGAGTGAAGGAATAGAGTGCTGTAGAGAGGATTTGGTGGAGTACAGTGTCGTGGTGTGGAGCGAAGGATCAGTGTTATAGAGTGGAGTGGGGGAGTAGAGTGCCGTAGAGAGGATTTGGTGGAGTACAGTGTCGTGGTGTGGAGCGAAGGATCAGTGTTATAGAGTGGAGTGGGGGAGTAGAGTGCCGTAGAGAGGATTTGTTGGAGTACCGTGTTGTAGAATGGAATGAAGGATCACAGTGTCGTAGAGTGGAGTGGGGGAGTAGAGTACAGTGGAGAGGATTTGTTGGAGTAAAGTGTTGCAGTGTGGAGTGAAGGATCACAATGTCGTAGGGTGAAGTGGGGGAGTAGAGTGCCATAGAGAAGATTTGTTGGAGAAAAGTCTTGTAATGTGGAGCGAAGGATCACAGTGTCGTTGAGTGGATTGGAGATGTAGACCTCTCACAGTATAGTAAGATGCAGTGCAATGCAGATTTATCATAGTACAATAGACAGCAATTCAGTGTGCACAGAGTCATCACAGTGCAGTAAGATGCAGTGCACAGATCTCCTCTTTAACAAACATGATGCCCACAAACACCCCCAGGGCCGGAAGGAAAGCCCCCAGGGGCCCCAGATAGAAGAGCCCAGCTCAGCCCCAGGGGCCCCCCGGATAGAAGAGCCCAGCTCAGCCCCCAGGGGCCCGGATAGAAGAGGCCACTCAGCCCCCGGGGCCCCGGATAGAAGAGCCCAGCTCAGCCCCCGGGGCCCCGGATAGAAGAGCCCAGCTCAGCCCGGCTCCTGCAGAGATTCCCTCCAGGACTATTTCTACAAACACAGCAGAAGGTGCTGACAATCTCCTACCTGAGCAGAGACCTGTGCAGACATGTCCAGGCTCTCTCCTCCCCCTGGGGCTGGGGGGGCAGATCTGGGGTCTGAGGGGGGGTCTATGAGGGTCTGAAGATGAAGGTCCTTCCTCCTCTGCAGCAGGCTGGACACATCAGGAGAGGCCGGAAGTGATGTCACCGCCGCTGCTGGTGCTGTCTCTACCGTTGCTGACCCGGAAGAGGAAACCCTTCTCCCTCTCATCCAATATATGCTCAGTGGAGTTCATCAGCAGGCGAGGAACGCCCTCTGGTGAACCGCTGCCTCCAGGCTCCAGCAGGGAAACAAGCATTGGCGCCTGTAAGGTGTTATTTTATTTTATTTTATTTATGCATTTTTATATAGCGCTGACTTTACCCGAAGGCGTCAGAGCGCTTCACAATAGGAACAGAACTGATACATGAGGAGAAAATTACACGTGAACAGATTACAAAAGCAGACGTTAAGTTACATAAGGTAAAGTGACAATTGTGAGCAAACAAAATACATGAGGTAGCAAAAAGTGCACATGAGGACAAAGTGACAAGTGTGCAGGTTACAAGAGAAAACAAAGTACAATTAGAGGTATAATAATGCAATATATGCTAGACACTCAGGCACAGAAACAATCGCTACGTAGGCAACGGTGGCACTTGTGCAAGTATCAAAGGCAAACAAAATGTGAGAGGTAGCAAACCGTGTGTTACAGGGGAAAAGTGGTGTGTGCACATTACAAAAGAGAACCAAACACAAGTACAAGGATAATACTGCAATAAATGGCAAACACTCCAACCACAAGAACACACTGGGAAGGCACTTCCATAGTCATGGAGAATAGAATTTTCAGTAATGGGAGGTCTTCCTTCAGATAATAGAGAGGACGTGAATTACTTTTGGAGGTGTCTTTGAAGGAGGAGAACTTTGAGGTACCTTTTGAAGGCCTGGGAGCAGGTGGTGGTCCGGAGCTGAGGTGGAAGTGAGTTCCAGATTCTCACTGCGTTGCCTGAAAAGGATTGAGCCATCGTTCTTTCCTTCTTGAAAGTGGGAGGTTCAAGCAGTAGATTTTCCACATTACGTGATGGTCTAGAGCAGGGGTACTCATAGTAGGATGTCTCCATGGTCCGCGGGCCGCCAGGGAAGGCTTGCCGGGCCGCCACTGGCCCGCGGACCATGGAGACATCCTACCAGTGTTATTAAGAAAAATGTAAGAGTGTCCTGTGTCTGCAAACACTGCCGGTTGCAGCAGCGCTCTATGGGGCCGGGCGATTCCAGCGAAGGTCAGAGTGGAGCTGCAGGGGCTCTAAGAAGGGGCTAAAGATCAACAAAGCCTCATTAACAAGTAAGTGGTCTTTTAAAGACCTGTTAAGTACTCGGGTGCGGTGGGAAGCTGTCTCAGCCCCACTGACGCACACGCACGCCAGGCGAGGAGGCAGAGGGAGGGAGAGGGGGGGAGAGGGAAGGGGGTGAGAGAGGCAGACAGGTGGGAGGGAGACAGAGAGTGACAGAGTGCTTTCCTCCAGTATTTAACTATTGGTTTTTTTTCTAACTCGGGGCTCCACTTCTATGCATTTTAATTACTGATTGTGTCCAGAAGGCAGGGTTAGAATGGAGGAAGCAGCCTATTAAGTAATAGTGATGTCTGTGTTTGTGCAACGTCCTGGAAGCGTGGCCACAAAACTGTCACACAGAAGCAGGAATTATAAATAGCTCGTGAAGTGAAGTGAGGTGTTTGAAAGGTGTCGGGAGCAGCTAAGGAAGACATATATCTAGATTTAAATAAACATGAAAAAGCAGCAGCAGTCTCCTCGGAGGCCCAAAATCATGTGAGGCACTTGAATGATAGAGAGCTCTTTCACTGGAGGAGCCCGAGACCCTCACATGATGGAACTGCGCAGAGAACATATCAAGAGGGGGAGGGCTCTGAGGTGAAGACAGCCACCCGAGGTGAGCCGGAGAGACCACCCCCGTGGAGGGAGCGGGGTTCTCGTCACAACATTAATGGTGAATACAAGTGGGGGGAGAGGGGGCTGCTGAACCCCTCCCTAGAAAAGCTCAGGGGAGAAACTTTTCCTTGGAGGGGCGGTTTCATCTTCCGAAGACCCTCACAGGAAGGGCAACAGCGAGAAAGAACTATGTCCTGGATGGGGAGGGATTCTCGACAGCAAGAGACATTTCGTGGGAGAGTGAAGGCATAGGGAAAGGGAGTGAGGGAAAGGGAGTGAGGGAAAGGGAGTGAGGGAAAGGGAGTGAGGGAAAGGGAGTGAGGGAAGGTGAGTGAGGGAAGGTGAGTGAGGGAAAGGGAGTGAGGGAAAGGGAGTGAGGGAAAGGGAGTGAGGGAAAGGGAGTGAGGGAAAGTGAGTGAGGGAAGGTGAGTGAGGGAAAGGGAGTGAGGGAAACGAAGTGAGGGAAGGGGAGTGAGGGAAGAGAGGCAGGGAGTGAGGGAAGGGGAGGCAGGGAGTGAGGGAAGGGGAGGCAGGAAGTGAGTGAGGGTGGGAGTGAGGGAAGGGGAGGCCGGGAGTGAGGGAAGGGGAGTGAGGGAAGGGGAGTGAGGGAAGGGGAGTGAGGGAAGGGGAGGCAGGGAATGAGGGAAGGGGGTGAGGGAAGGGGAGTGAAGGAGGTAGGGAATGAGGGAAGGGGAGGGAGGGAGTGAGGGAAGGGGAATGAGGAAGGGAGAGGGGGATGAGGGGGAAGGGGAGTGAGGGGGAAGGGGAGTGAGGGTGACTGAGGAAAGGAGATGAAAGGAGAGGGAAGGGAGAGGGAGGTAGGAGAGGGAGGGAGAGGGAAGGAGAGCGAAGGAGATAGGGAGAGGGAGTGAGACAGTCAGAGTGAGTGAGACAGAGGGAGACAGGGAGGGAGAGAGAGAGAGAGAGAGAGAGATAGAGGGAGGGAGACAGAGAGAGGGAGAGAGAGAGAGGGAGGGAGATGTGTGTGTGCCGGGTCTGGTGGCTCAGTGGACGAAGGCGTCCGCTGCAGGGACCTGTGTTCAACCTCACGGTCACAGTTTTTTTGTTGCTCTAGCCCTGCCCACTGCCCCCTCCCCCACCGGTGCGGCCCTCAGACACAAACCACAATGTAAATTTGGCCCCCGAGAGAAAGTTTGTGAGTACCCATGGTCTAGAGCCTCCAAAGAGTTTCAGTTTATTCACTAGGTAGCGAGAAGAGGAGGAGTGCAAGGCTTTGAGGGTGATACAAGCAGTCTTGTAGATAGCTCTAGCCTCGATGGGAAACCAGCGGAGGGTGGATAACATTGGTGTGATGTGGTCGCTTCTTTTGGCCCCATAAATGAAACGAGCTTTTGAATGGAGAACAGATTTAAGGGGGGACAAGTGGGATTTGGGGAGGCCAGTAAGAAGAGAATTGCAGTAGTCCAGTCTGGAGAGGACCAGCGATTGCACCAGGGTTATAAGGTCCTGCTCCGGGAAGAAGCGACGGATTCCCCAAAGAAGGCGCAGTTGGTATCGTGCAGACATTGCAATGGAATTGATGTGGGAGATTATATTGAGTTTTTTGTCAAGTATGACACCAAGGGATTTTGCGCTGTCAACAATGATGGGTTTATTGTTAAGTAGATTCATCTGATCCATCCATGATTGCACCGGGGGAGGAGAGAGTGAGGAGGAGAAGAGGAGGAATTCAGTTTTGGAGGGATTCAGAATCAGTTGATGAGTTGACATCCAGTTTTGAATGGAGTCCAGAGTAGAGCTTAGGACGGAGAGATCGTGAGTGGAGGCGACCTTGAGGTAGATTTGAGTGTCGTCTGCATAGAGATGATAGTGGATCCCGGATTTACTTAGGAGATCTCCCAGTGGTTCTAAATAGAGATTGAACAATGTGGGTGCAAGTATAGCGCCTTGAGCGCAGTAGTGTGATGGTGTCGGCGGTGCTTTCAGTGTCTGAGGGGTTGTTTAGTGAGTGCGGTTCCACAGTTGGGGAGGGTGTTCATGGTGTTGTTTGACGGGGTCTTGTCCTCTCTCGGTCGGGGTCTCCGCGGGTCTAAGGAGGCTCAGGATGTGACGGAGTGTCCTGGGAGGCAGAGCTGCCTCCCTCCCCGTGCTCGTGGACGCTGGTCGCAGCCTTGAGTCAGCAAGCGGGTGTGGCGCGTGGGCCAGAGCTTCCGATGCTGGTGCTGCAGACCCGGGTCCGAGCCTTGGGGTCGCGTCCGTGTCACTTCCTCCCCCGCGCCTGAGTGCGTCACTCGGGGTCATGTGATTCCTATGATGCCCGCGGGGGGGGGGCCAGAAATGAAGCAGCGTCTGCAGGGGGTGGAGGGGCTCGGGTCTGTCTGAGGTCACAGAGGAGGGGGGCCACGCGGAGAGCAGGGGGGCCGGGGGGCGCTGCTCCTGGGCGTAGGAAGTGTGGGGGATGCAGGGGATGTATCCCCCCCCAGATTTTGGAGTGGGGGGGACACGGGGGACAAGGGTGGGGGGGACGAGGGGACAAAAGAATTTCCCCTCTCTCTCCTGTCTGTGGCAGGTCCATTATCGCGTGAAAGCGCTACCTAATGGCCCTGTACTTGATCTGCCTGGAGTCAAAGAGGCCACCCGCCCTCTGCCCTTTGTTATGCTGTCTCTTTTCCTTAAAGGTTTAAAGGTTTAAAGGTTGGGCGTTTCGAATGCCGAGAATACTCTCTTTTGTCACGCAGTGAGGAAGACAGATATTTTTTGAGCAGGTACGTGTGGCGGTTTTGAAAGTTGAGATGCGGGAGAAAGTGTTATGAAAGCAGGGATTTGTAAACATTTTGTAATTATGTCTGCTGAATTGGGATTTAGATACGGACGGCTTGAGCTGAAGAGTGTAAGATGAACGGGGGATTTAGTAGTGAACTAGTATGATTGGGGTATGTGTGGGTGTGTTAAGAGAGAGAATGAACAGCATGTTTCCGATAGCGGTTAGGAGAGAAAGGCATAGAAATGCGAATTGTTAGGAGAGGGAGCTTGTCGAAGCGGGTTGTTGATGACGGGGATAAAGGGAGGGGTGAATTTCATAGACACGAGAGCACAAAAATGTGTAGGCGATCTGGTGATTACTAAGGAAAGTTTTAAAAAATTAAAAAAGCATGTACTTTATAGTAGTGATTACACTAAGAGGGAGATATTAGCACGTTTTTTAATTCACACAACATCATTAAATCACATGTAGGTTTCATATGAATTGCATCTAATAATAATGTTATTCAGTATACAAAGAGGCGGATTGCTAATCAATGCTTGTTTAATTAACTTTACAGTTACCCCTGACGAAGGGGCCTTGGAGCCCAGAAATGCATTGGGTTTTGAATAAACTGCTTTTAGATGAACTTGGCTTTTGTACGTATTCTTGCATGAAGAGGTTCGGAAGGCCCAGCTTGAATATGAGAAACACAGGAAATGGCATTTCCTTGCATACGGAGTAAAGATGGATGAAAAAGTTAAACTATGGAGTAAAAGTGATGAAAACGGATAAATATGGATGACTATGTATAACGAGAATTGCATAAGCAGCAGCCACTGTGCCATGGTTTGGGGCGCTTATTAGTGTCCCAGAATGATGCAGTCTTTTCCTTCATACCCATTTCTGTCTCTGTCTCGCTCCTGCTTAGGTTCTGACTTCAAGAGCCCTTATGTTCTCTGTCTTGCATCACCCTTTCTTTATTTGTTTCTCTGTTAAATGGATCCGAAATAGGCTGACACTTTGGCTGGATATTTCCTCATTTACTTGTGGTAAATTTAAATTACCTATACTTAATTTATACGGTAAAGTTCAATAAGAATAACTCAGAAAAAATAAGAGGCAGAGTCCGTGGCATCTGAGGTTTTAAAAGGGGTTTTATTCCTTAAAAAGGAATTGGTTCGAACCAGGCAATCATATTCCATCACCACGAAGGTTCAGGAAGGGATAGACAATACTTTATTGACAGAATATCATATATATAGTCAATGCATTACAGTGGTGATGGATGTAGAAGGCGTAACAGCTGAGAGAAGAGATAAGAAAACATATACGTAATGAAAAAGGCGGAACAGAAGGTGTGCACAAGGGCGTGTACTAGAAACGTCACATAGAGGTGTCACAAGTGGGTGGATCCATAAGAGAATCCTGCAGTGTCAGCAGAAATACATGGCAGAGATGCGCGCGCAGCAGCATGACGTGCAATTGACGTGGAACTGGAGGGTGAAGGGGACTTGACATTTAGCCTTACATGAGGAGACAGAAGTCTGGGGTGTCAGAACAACCTAATCCCAAATCATATCTAATATCTGGTGTTTGAGGAACTGTATTATCTAGAGGGAAAGGTCTCTCGGGCAGAGGCTATTCTATACAGACTGCTAGTGCGTGTATATGCGTCTACGTGTCTACATGTAGTGTGGGGGCCATGGGCCTACCATGGTAACAAGAGCAATGAATAACTTGCATGGAGACAGAAAGGCCGGGCCCTTTGCTCTGCAGCTGGGAAGGATGTTTACCTAAACTACTAGACAGGAATGTATTTTCGAGGAGCGGAGCAGATAACTTGAAGGCAAAATACAGTCTTGGCAGGCAAGCAGGCCGAGCCAGGCACCGCTAGCCGCGCAGGGAGTAAGACAAATGTCAGGGATACAGATGCAGGTCCAGGCTGTAGCATCCAGAGACAGAAGGCAGGAAAAGACTCGATGGCAGAAATCAGGGCCTAACTCGCCAGAGCCAGGGGAAACGTGAAAAGTGCACCATGTAAAGACGTTGGCAAGGCACACTTAGGAACGGAATATTCGACCCATTCATGGTGGATCTGAAAGAGGACATGTTAACGTTGGACGCAAATGTATTTGCGTCTTCATAGCTGGAAGTGGAGGGAACATACATGTACTTGAAGCACGTACATGGAGCCGTTGGGGTCTACGATAGGGGACATAATTGACCATAAAAATTCATATTTCCTCATTCCCTCCTTGTCCCCTACGGACCCTTCATGATATATCAATCCTCATTAATCTATCAATCTGTTCATGTAACATCATTTGCTCTTCTTTCTTCTTACGGTGTTTTGAACGTGGACTTGAATGAGGAATACATGATGTGGCGCACAGACCGCAAATCGCTGGCCCACATTGTAAACATAGGCAGCAACTGAATACTATGAGAAGGGCAATACCTAGGAAGGATAGGACCTTCCATCCCCAGGCTGACAACACGCTCCAGAACCAACCGGACCAAGTCCAGGTGCCTGGATTCTGGTGTATCTGACTTGCAATCTTGTGAAGACGGGTTATGGCTCTATATACTGATGGCGCGTTTTCTGGAATGAAAACACAGCAGCTCGATCCGATGACCCTACAGGCTCCGCCCCTATCGGCCAGGATGACGTCAAGGACAAGACGATTTTGAAGAACAACAATCCGCATCGCAGACTGCTCCTCCGTTAAGTTGCCTAGGGCGGAAGTAGTTTCATTCACTACTGCTTCGAGGGTTCTGGTTAATTTTTGTATCAGTTTACTATTAAAGACAGCACCTAAGTAGGGAAAGAAACCCTTATTGAAGTCTGTGTATTGCTCCCATGCCGTTTCAGTGTAGTCGACAATCGGGAGATCTCTCTGGGGTCTATTGTGTACTAGATGAGTATTCCTATGATAATCAGGAGGGGCTAGGAAAACAGGTGGCAGAAGGAATGCAATGTAAGAGGTGCCATCCCAATCTGGAGGTAAGCGTATGTATGCGGTATGACCACAAATGAAATAGGAATGACGGGAAGCTTTAAACGTAGACTTGCCTTTATCACTGAATTCGATCACAGTAGTACATTTACTATGACCCAGGTGTACTGAACCTTTCTTTCTAACACATAATTCACCTTTGACTGGTAATACGGACATAGCAGGCAAGACTGGTGCGGTTTCAGATTCTACATTCAGAATCATGAGGTTAAGTGTGAAGTTACCTAATCCATATACTTCATTTTCTAGATCAGTCCCTGTCCTTTTGGGGAGACCCTCCTTGTCAGGGAAACATACTTTATGCAAAACGGTGTTCAGATTTCCCCATACCCAGTTGCCCTGGTAAACTACGGAATTGGAATCTAAGGAGTTAATCAAACTAAACCATGCACCACACGAACCATTGTATGTGAACGGGTACGGAAAGAGGGGCAGAACTCCCTTGTATTTCTGATAGGGAGGGAGTCGGCCACATATCCAACAATTTGTAGCGTTGCTGGTCTGATGGGAATGATGTAACATACTAATGAATGTGTTGTTGCGCAGCGCAAGTCGGTAAGATAATTCATGCGGGGGTAATTCACTGAAAGAGTGCTCTGCAGTAACATTGAAGGGAGAATGTGCACGCTTGAAAATAGGGTAGTATATATGCAACAGTATACTTGCAGCAATAATCAAAAGACTCAGAAAAAACATAATCAATAGTGTCACAATACAGTGACTACGAAGTGATTTACAATATTCACGTTTCTTGAGCTGTTTCTGTCTATCTCTCTCTCTGTTGGGGTCTAGGGGATACATGTCAGAGACTCGTCTAACCGATTCACCTAGGGGAGGACTTAAACAATTAAACTGTCTGACTTGCTAGACCTCAATTTCAACTTATATTCTTGGGAAGAAGTTTTCTCGACCAGGGGGAGTTTTGAATCAGTCTGTGGAGGAGGGCAGGGCTGAGAGTTCAAATCTGGCGGCAGTCCATGGAACTTTTTGATATGACTCGAGTGAAGCCAGCCCTTGCGGCCCTCCACTTTTATAGCAGTCCTTGTGGTCAAAAGTACTAGCTTCAGCGTCTGCCAACGGGGCTCCAGCGGACTCCTCCTGTCGAAATTCCTTACGAAGACGAAATCTCCTGGAACAACTTCATGGGGCTTCACCTCGGTGTTGTCGGGAAAGGCTGCAGCGACCTGTGAACGACATGATTGTAGTGCAGACATCAAGGAGGCAAGGTAATCTGTCAGCATATTACAGTCAACATCGGTAATTTTTCGAGGCAGAGGCGTCCCCCACATATTTGGTGGCCTACCGAAGACCACCTCGTACGGGGATAGCCCTGTTCTGGAGTGTGCGATCATTCTCATGTAAAAGAGTGCGACTGGTAGAGCTACTATCCAGTCGACGCCTTTCTCTCTACAGATTTTGGCAAGACGAATTTTCAGAGTCTGATTATGCTGTTCCACGAGACCTGCTGCCTCGGGATGTCGGACACAATGGAACTTCCACTGATAGCCGAGCAGGAGTGTAACCTGTTTCACAAGCTCGGACGAGAATGGCTGACCGTTATCTGAGTATACGATACGGGGCAAACCATACCTGGGGAAGAATTCACGTACCAGCTGCTTGGCAGTGGTCGGAGCAGTGTAATCTGGGACTGGATATGCTTCTGTCCAACGGGAAAGTGCACATACAACTACGAGGACATATTTGAATCCTCGACAACGTTCCATCTGGATATAATCCATCTGGAGGACTTCAAAAGGGTGATCGGGAGGATGAAATCCACCTTGCTCTACAGGGATGCTTTTACCTGGGTTGAACTGACAACAAATCATGCAAGTACGCACTTTCTGTTTGGCTGCTGCTCGTAAATGTTTATTGAACCAGAGGTTTTGAATACTGTCTAACATGGCTTTTTCTCCTAGATGTGCTGGACTATGTACTGTATTAATGATAACTTGAACCATAGAGTCGGGGAGAAACCATGTAGATTTTCCCTTCGTCATCCATCCCTGATCTGTTTGGATCCCTCCTAGTTCAGTCCATTTCTTGATTTCATCTGGTGTAGCATGTGTCTGTATGTCAATTACATCAAGGGCGGGATCCCTAACTGTCATGCAGTGTGTCGGAACTATTGTCTTTGTCAAGTCAGTTGCGTAAGTCTGATTCTCAGCTGTCTGCTTGGCTGTTCGGTCTGCCAGGTCGTTACCCTGGGAAATGATATCGGTGCCTTTCGTATGTGCTTTGCACTTCATGATGGATATGGCTGTAGGCAGATGTATTGCATCTAACAGTGCTTGAATGAGGGGACCGTGCTGAATTTTGCCACCGTGAGAAGTCAAATAACCTCTCTCTCGCCAGAGGACACCGAAGTCGTGTACGACTCCGAATGCATAACGTGAATCTGTATATATGTTAACTCTCTTATTTCTGGCTTGAATACAGGCTTGTGTCAGAGCGATGAGCTCTGCTGCTTGAGCTGACAGGGTGTCAATACAATTCGTTTCTATAACGTCAGTTTCTGTTGTGACTGCGTAGGCGGCCACTAACTCTCCTGTACTTGTTCTCATGCATGAACCATCCACATAAAGTGTCAGGTCTGGATCTGGTAATGGAGTGTCTGTCAAGTCTTGTCTGGGTTTCGTCATATTAGTAATGATTTCAATACAATCATGTGCCAATGGGTCTGTCTCACTTACTGGCAGAAGTGTAGCGGGATTCAATGTATTACAGCGTCTGATTTCTATATGTGGCTGAAACAATGTCAATTCATAACCTGTCAGTCGTGCTATAGTCAAGTGCTGGGTCTGTGTTCGATTTAAAAGAACTTCCACGGAATGTGGAACTTGCACTGTCAATTGGTGTCCTAACACTATGGAATCACTTTGTCTGATTGCTAGAGCTGTTGCTGCTACTGATTTCAAGCACGCAGGCAGAGCCTGGGCTACTGGATCTAATGTACTAGAAAAGTAAGCACACGGTTTGTGTGAACCTGCTTGTTCCTGAGTGAGCACTGACAATGCAGTACCTTCACGTTCTGTAACAAAAAGTGTAAAAGGCTTGCTGTAACATGGTGTTGCTAAAACAGGTGCTTGGCATAAAGCTTTCTTTAAGTCTTCAAAAGCTTGTGTATGTTCCCGAGTCCAAGGGAGGACAGTCGAAGACGCTGCCTCCTGAGTTGTCAACTGTATGAGTGGCTTTGCTAGAAATGCGTACTGGGGAATCCATTGTCTACAGTAAGAAGTGAGGCCTATGAAAGCCCGCACCTCCTTTTGTGTCTTGGGCGGTGACATGTTTACAATTAACTGGATGCGGTCAGGTGTGAGCTGTCTCCCCCCTTTGGACAGCAAGTGCCCAAGGTACACAACTTGCTGAACACAGAATTGCAGCTTCGAAGGGGACACCTTGTGCCCCTTGTCGGCCAGAAAATGTAAAACCGTCAGTGATGCTCGTTCACATTCAGGTTCGCTTCGGGCGGTGATCAGTAGATCATCGACATACTGAAGCAGGGCAGTGTTTTCAGGCATGTGAATACTGTCAAGTTGTCTTTTCAGTGCTTGGCTATAGATGCTGGGGCTTTCTGTGAATCCTTGAGGTGCGCGTGCAAATTTGAAGCTTCGTCCATTTAAACAGAATCCGAAAAGATATTGGCTTTCCGGATCGATCGGGACACTAAAGAAGGCGTTCTTGAGGTCAATTACAGTAAAGAACGTTGCTTCTGAATCAATGGCAGTCAATAATGAAGAGATATCTGGGACCACGGGATACTGTGGTACAATGCATTTATTCAATTCGCGTAAATCGATGACTAATCGATAAACTGGAGGTGCATTTGGATCAGTACGTTTAAGAATCGGAATGATGGGGGAATTACAGAGATTGGAATCGGTTTCCACAACCACTCCTTGTGCAATGAGCTCGTCAATGATTTTCAGTAAAGCCACTACAGCATCTGGGGGTAACTTGTATTGTCGAATTCGTGGTAATACCACTCCTGGCTTGAGTGTGACTCGATATGGTGTAATGTGCATACAACCTACATCAGTGGGGCCTTGTGCCCATAAATGGGCAGGAACATTCTGTAATCTGGGATCAATATCTCTCAACACATAGTGACCCTTAAAGTCACGTAGGAACAATCTCACTCCTTCCGGAGAACAGCAAATAACGGCTCCTAGAGCTTTCAGTGTCTTTATACCTAACAAGTTTTCTGGACATGATTTTGTAAGTAGTAAATCTGGAAACGCTCTCTTTCTCCATACCCAGAAGCGTGTTATAACAAAGCTGCAATCCATCCAGAATGCGGCAGCCAGGATTCTCCTGAGCATTCCTCGCCGCAACTCCACCACTCTTGGCATTCGTCAACTCCACTGGCTGAGAGTAGAGAGCCGCATTAAATTCAAGGCCCTCTGCATTGCATATAGGGCAGTACACGGCATAGGACCCAGGTTCCTGACGGAAGCCTTTCAGCCATACACTCCTAGACGGCAATTAAGATCGGCCAATACCAACCTCCTCACTGTGCCACGCACAAGAACGGCCACCTGGGGATATAGACGTTTCTTGGTGGCCACCCCAAACTCTGGAATCTTCTGCCACATTCCATCAAAACTGCCCCGAACCTGATGAGCTTCCGCAGGCTCTTAAAAACGTGGTTATTTAACCAGTGAGAGGATGACTGACCCCAGTAGCTCCACAGCGCCGAGACACCCCAGGGTATTTGTTGCGCTATAAAAATAACGTAAATAAATAAATAAATAAATAGTACGTGTCAATGGACCAACTGCAAGGGGAAGTGGTTGCGATACTTCATTAACAATAGGCTTTCCTGAAAATCCAAGGGAAACATTCTGTGAGCCTGAGAGGGGTGCCCCTGGAACCTCGTCGTGACTTATAGTTGTCCTGCTTGCCCCTGTATCAATTAAAAACTTTCTGTCTTTCCCTAATACTTGACTATGTACATAAGGACCCTCTTGATCTACAGGAACCTCAATAAGAGGCAAGCCAACCTCCCTCTCTAGGCTGTTTCATGTGTATCGCTGATAATCGGGATAATCATTTTGTGCATACTGGTACATCTGTTGTGTCGTGTTTTGTGTTGCGGCAATGGGCTGTGGCTGTGGTACTGCTACGGTCTGTACTGTCTGTTGTGAAGCATGCATAGGCTGTACATTCTGGGGTACTTGTTGTTGGGCCTGATCTTGTCTAGGTGGACGCGGTCTCTCTTTAGTTTTACCCGTAGAGATATTGTGTTTCAAAACTGCACAATCGTTTATATAGTGACCTGGCTGTTTACAGTAGTTGCATGTCCCTTTAACAGGAGCTGCTGAATTATTGGACTGTGTCATACCCTTTTTCTGACCGTCAGCTGGAACTGACTGAGCAACTAGCATTTTCATTTTCGTGTCTTTCATACGTCTTTGTTCGTGTTCTTGTTCTTCTCTAATTCTATTCTGGTGGTACTGTAACATTTGTAACATTTGTGAAGGGGTATTAGCTTGCCAGGTGCTCTCGACTTTCAGTACTCTGTTCTTAACCTGGGGCAGGGAATTCTCGACTAATTTTGTTACAAAAAGATGCGGATATGACTCGCTACTTGCTTTCAGGCCGCTATTAATACCAAAACATTTCTCAAATCGGGAATAAAAATCACTAGTGTCTTCATCGGGTTTCTGTTTGCAGGCTGAGATTGCACCCCAGTCTTCCTTTTTCGTTGCTAATAATCGTGGCAATACTTGTACTAACAATCCTGGTAATGCTTTAGTTTTGTCCCCAAGCCCTAGGCCTGGAGTTCGAGTGTTTTCTTCGTTTTCTAATGCAGCCCAATCAATATTTTGCTCTCCCACCTCCCATTCTTTTTCTTTGAGTTTCTCGTAAATACCGGCAGGCAATAATACTTTCAATATTTTCATGATGTCGGGATAGGTATAATCACCCATGAGTAACATGTCTTTTATTTCACGGTGAAAACCTGCTGGATATTTGTCATGGCTGGGCACTAATTTCTTCATTTCCAATAGTTCTATTTTAGTTATGGGCGTGTACACAAACACGCGTCTAAAAGTATTATCATCATTCCGGACTGGGTGCACTTCTCGTAAGGGATTCTGTCTGTCTATGTAATACGTTTTTCTTTCTATGGGTGGAGCTGGATCAAACTGTGGACACAGGAAGGCACTATATCTGTGCCGATGTTCTAGAATTACTTTAATTAAATCGGTACCTAGGCCTCTCCATTTATTCATGAGTAGTTCTATTAATATATCAGGTAGGGGACCAGGATCAGAGTGTTGGCTTTTGTACAATATAAGGAGGTGTTGTATCATGTACATACCAGCTAGACGCTGTTCATCTGGGGAAAGATTCAAAAACGTTTGCGCTAACGCGTCATCACTATATTTATCAGGACTGTCAGCCCATTGTACTGCTGACCTGGCTAATTCTTGTTCATCCATGGAATCGAGTACATGGTAGCCCATTCGTTCTTGAAGTATTTTATCGGTAGCCTGAAACAGATGTTCAGGGGTCTTCGGGTTTGACATGGCTGCTTGAAAAAGTCTCTTACTTTCTGGACGTACCGGACGTATTGAATTATTAAAGGGTCTTCCCTTACCTACATATGCTATCATTAGCTGGTAACTGCAATGCTCCTGTTGTTGTTTCTGGTTGTTCCTCCTCCGAGGATTCATTCTTGTCTGTATCTATTTCCCTTTCAGGCTGTCTTCTTTCGTATATTTGTTCTACTGCTTTTCGGATCCTTCGGTACATATTTTCTATACAACTCTGTTTATCATGTTTTCCGTCTGCTATATTCTGACCCCATTTGTTAAGTGCTTTCATTTCTTCCTGGTCTACACCAGGCCTATCTTGGTCTCTTATCAAGCAGTTTATGAAGAAACGTAATATCATTCTTTGAGTGTCAACTTTCTGGTGTGCCATGGCCTCGCCAATACTTTCAGGGCCTTGCCCCGTTTGGACAAAAAGATATATTCTGTCTAGATGCTCAATCATTCCTGGTAGTAACATTAAATAGTTTGCAACTCGTCGTAGACGTACTGATGATAGCATCATTCTGTCGTCTTTACCGGGTACTGGATCATATCTACAGTCTGTAAGAGGCTCTTTAAGTATGTCGTAACTCGCTGTTTAAGGTGTACGTTGTTGTGCTAAATCCCTATAAGTCAATCGATGTGTTTGTGGCGGGGTCTGGAAACCTCCTGCCGCACCTCCTGAGGTGCCAGGTAAAAAAGGATTTAGTGGATTCATGCCAGGAATAATAGGTGCAGGAAGGGTTGGGGCTGGGGGAACAGGCGCAGGATGTGGAACGGGAGGAGGAGTTTGTTGTTGCGGAAGTGGGTGCAGATTATCTCGGGGTGGGGTGCCGTCAGCAGGTGGTGTGCGTGGCGGCGGAATATTAACATATTCGGGGGCTACATCGTCTAAATAGGAAGAAAGGAATATGTCTTTTGCGGTCTTGTGGTGTAATTTAGTCGGGAGTAATGGAGGTGGCAGATCTTTTGGTACTTCCGGGGTGGCCTTAGGTAAACCCTCGGCCAGAAGAGGATACATACCATTCATAAGAGTATTTCGTTGTCTGTCTACTTGTTCTGCTTTAACTCGTATACCTTCCTCCACTAATACGTTTTCTCGGGCTTTGTCTGAATCCTCTCTACTTTTCTCTGCTTTTCTAAGTGCTTTCTCTGTGCGTCTATGTGATTCCTTACGCCATAATTCAATGGCATCCTTCTGTGACTGTCTGGCTTTCTTTTTCCATAATGCTTCTTCTACTCTCATGATGCAGTCGGCATCCCATGTCCCCGTAGCGGGCCATTTCTGATTCTCTTCTAAATCTTTGGTGTAATCCACCCACAAGTCAAGGTATAATACGGCATCTAGGCCGTGCTTATGGTACATAAAATATCCGGGAGTGTCCCTGGGTGGGATGGGAACAGCTTCCTCGAGTATCCCTTTTCTAGTTTTTATTTGTCTTAGTTTGGAAAATAAAGGCATCTTGAACCGTGCTACTTGATACTTACTCGAACTTGAACACAGTAAATACAATAAACACAGTAATGAAGATCGAACAATCACTCATACCACGACATTTAAAACACACTGAAATATTTTTTTTAAAAACGAACAATAATAATTAGAATGAAACTAGCTAACTGCATACTGGATATACTGCTAAACAGTACAGATACACCGCTAAAACAGTGCAGACCGGATATACTGCTAAACAGTACAGATACACCGCTAAAACAGTGCAGACCGGGTCTGTGTACCCAAACCCGTCTTGACCGGCACAAATTAATGCGCTCGTCTAGATGCGTCCCCAGCAACGGTACTCACCGGGAAGCACGGAACGGAAGGCCTCGGAAACTTGACACTGGACTGGACCGGACTGGACTGGACTCGTGACGTAGGTACTTCGGGACTTCGGAACCTGGCGGGCCTCTGAATACCTCGGACCTTGCTCTCTCAGCTAGGCTCTGGTCGGGATCCTCCGCACTCCTCACCGCCTCGTCTGGGTGTCGATCGCAGCCTCAGTCACCTCCGTTGGCCTGAGGGAGATACAGGAAATCCTGCGGGTACGCGTAGTTGTCCGTCCGGCTGTGGCAGGGGACCGGGCCTGCAACGCACCGCCGGCGCGTAAGGTGGGGGAGGGGTCCTTGTTCGGGCGCCAAATATGTGGTAAATTTAAATTACCTATACTTAATTTATGCGGTAAAGTTCAATAAGAATAATTCAGAAAAAATAAGAGGCAGAGTCCGTGGCATCTGAGGTTTTAAAAGGGGTTTTATTCCTTAAAAAGGAATTGGTTCGAACCAGGCAATCATATTCCATCACCATGAAGGTTCAGGAAGGGATAGACAATACTTTATTGACAGAATATCATATATATAGTCAATGCATTACAGTGGTGATGGATGTAGAAGGCGTAACAGCTGAGAGAAGAGATAAGAAAACATATACGTAATGAAAAAGGCGGAACAGAAGGTGTGCACAAGGGCGTGTACTAGAAACGTCACATAGATGTGTCACAAGTGGGTGGATCCATAAGAGAATCCTGCAGTGTCAGCAGAAATACATGGCAGAGATGCGCGCGCAGCAGCATGACGTGCAATTGACGTGGAACTGGAGGGTGAAGGGGACTTGACATTTAGCCTTACATGAGGAGACAGAAGTCTGGGGTGTCAGAACAACCTAATCCCAAATCATATCTAATATCTGGTGTTTGAGGAACTGTATTATCTAGAGGGAAAGGTCTCTCGGGCAGAGGCTATTCTATACTGACTGCTAGTGCGTGTATATGCGTCTACATGTCTACATGTAGTGTGGGGGCCATGGGCCTACCATGGTAACAAGAGCAATGAATAACTTGCATGGAGACAGAAAGGCAGGGCCCTTTGCTCTGCAGCTGGGAAGGATGTTTACCTAAACTACTAGACAGGAATGTATTTTCGAGGAGCGGAGCAGATAACTTGAAGGCAAAATACAGTCTTGGCAGGCAAGCAGGCCGAGCCAGGCACCGCTAGCCGCGCAGGGAGTAAGACAAAGGTCAGGGATACAGATGCAGGTCCAGGCTGTAGCATCCAGAGACAGAAGGCAGGAAAAGATTCGATGGCAGAAATCAGGGCCTAACTCGCCAGAGCCAGGGGAAACGTGAAAAGTGCACCATGTAAAGACGTTGGCAAGGCACACTTAGGAACGGAATATTCGACCCATTCATGGTGGATCTGAAAGAGGACATGTTAACGTTGGACGCAAATGTATTTGCGTCTTCATAGCTGGAAGTGGAGGGAACATACATGTACTTGAAGCACGTACATGGAGCCGTTGGGGTCTACGATAGGGGACATAATTGACCATAAAAATTCATATTTCCTCATACTGACCGTTTTATAATCCAAAGAAAAACCTCGGGACGGAGAGAAAAAAAATGAAATACCTAAATTAAGCAATACAGAGTGGTCAGCAGACAGGCCAGATTATTATTTACATCCACACATATTAGAACCACTTTACAGAGTTTTCCAGTGAAAGCGCTTTCTTTTTTTCTTCTTTCTTTGAACAAGATTGTTTTCCCAGAGTGGGGAAGTGCACCATTCATAAAGGGACTGCAATACCTGGTTGATGGGTGAAGTGGAAATGTTTAATACAATCGTTTTCAACTGTTTTAATTATTTTAGCTTATAAAATGTGTACTGTGGCTCTGTGTTCCGGGATGTGATTTTTTTTAAACCAAACTGCTTACATTTTGAAAGGCTATAAGCAATGGACATTAAAACGGGTTCCTTCCTGGTCCTGTAGCCATGTCCTGAATTTTTCAGGAAAAATCCCTTACATTTCTGAATAATGAGTTTAAAACTGTTAAGGTAACCATGTTGTTCCTGAATACATTTCACATGATTTGCTTATTCTTGCATTCCTTATGAGTGTTTGCTTTTTTCAAGGTGTTCTTCATTTTTTTTTCAGGCAGCATTTTACTGTTGTCTAGTGCATAATTTGAATTTAGTTGCAGCACAATTGAGTTGTAGCTGAAGGCAGTGCGAGTTTCTCTCAGTGGGGCACTATGGTGTTCAGTGTGGGAGAGGATGTGGCACTCTGGCCAGAGCTGCTGAATTTGGAACTGGCGCACCGTTTTCAGCCTTCATGACCAGTCCACCAGACCGCACTCCTGACCGAGTTCATTCCGATGCTACACCTTAGAAGGACCGATAGACCTTAGAAGCCCTGGTGTCTTAGCACCCGCAGGTGGACCCTAATGGTGGCAAGTGTGAGTTAACCTTGAAGGCCTGTCCACCACAATCCATACTGCAATTCACCTCCAGTCTTGCGAGCAGGCATACGAAGAAGCACACCCTAGATCATGGGTACTCACAAACTTTCTCTCGGGCCGAATTTACAGTGTGGTTTGTGGCCGAGGGCCGCACCGGTGGAGGCAGGGTCAGTGGGGGAGGGGTTAGATGGAAAAAAACTGTGACCATGAAGTTGAACTCAGGCCCCTGCAGCGGACGCCTTCATCCACTGAACCAACAGACCAGCATACACACACATCTCTCTTTCTTTCTCTCTCTCTCTCTCTCTCTCTCTCTCTCTCTCCCTCCCTCTCTTTGTCTCCCTCCCTCTCTTTGTCTCCTTCCTTCTCTTTGTCTCCTTCCCTCTCTCTGTCCCCCTCCCTCTATCTCTCGCTCCCTCCTTCCCTCTCTCTCTGTCTCACTCTGTCTCCCTCTGCCTCTCTGACTCTCCCCTCGTTCTCTCTCCGTCTCCCTCCCTCTCTTTCCTTCTCTCTCTCCATCTCCCTCCTTCTCTTTCCTTCCCTCTCTCCGTCTCCCTCCATCTGTTTCCCTCTATCTGTGTCCCACTGTCTGTCTACCTCCCTCTGTCTGTCTCCATCCCTCCCTCTGTCTGTGTCCCTCCCTCTGTCTGTCTGTATCCCTCCCTCTGTCTGCATGCCTGTCACCCTCTGCCTGTCTGTCACCCTCTGTCACCCTGTGTCTCCCTCCCTGTGTCTCTCTCCCTCTGTCTCTCTCCCTCTGTCTCCTTCACTCCCTCTGTCTCCTCCCTCCCTCTGTCTCCTCTCTCCCTCCCTCTCCCTCCCTCTCCCTGTCTGTCTTCCTCCCTCTGTCTGTCTGTCTGTCTCCCTCCCTCTGTCTGTCTGTGTTTCTCCCTCCCTCTGTCTGTCTGTCTCCCTCCCTCCGTCTGTCTGTCTCCCTTCCTCCCACCGTCTGTCTGTCTGTCTCCCTCCCACTGTCTGTTTGTCTCCCTCCTTCCCACTGTCTGTCTCTCTCCCTCTGTCTGTCTCCCTCCTTCTGTCTGCCTCCCTTCATCTGTCTGTCACCCTCTGTCTCTCTCCCTCTATCTCCCTCCCTCTATCTTCCTCCCTCTATCTTCCTCCCTTCCTCTATAATCCTCCCTCCTTCTATCTTCCTCCCTCCCTCTATCTGCCTCCCTCCCTTTACCTTCCTCCCTCCCTCTATCGCCCTCCCTCCCTCTATTGCCCTTCTGTCTGTCTCCCTCCCTCTATCTCCCTCCCTCTAGCTCCCTCCCTCTAGCTTCCTCCCTTCCTCTGTCTCCCTCCCTCTGTCTCCCTCCCTCTATGTCCCTCCCTCTGTCTCCCTCCCTCTGTCTCCCTCCCTTGTAGTTCTGTAGTTTGAGGGTCTGGTTTGGTGGTTCCGAACCCGTTCAATAAAGGTCGTCGGAAATAGACGATTTTGGCATCAGCGGACCGCAAATCACGAGTGCGGTATGTACGCATTAATCGATCTATGAGAACACTATGTATTTAGGGATTTCATTTGAGCCTTTGGGTTCCATTTTGTGTGCGGCAGCCATTTTGTGTGGTTGCCCTCACATAGGCCGATGACTACGGCCGAATGAGTCTTTGAGACACGTACACCTTAGCTGACTTCTGAATGACCTGGCCGTACTGACTCCTTGCTCGAGGCTGACCTCGCTGAGCCAGTTCCTTGTTAAGCCGCTGGTCAGATAAAGATCAAAGAGCAGGACGTGCCGGAGCTTACAGTACACTGCACCCACCTTTCTATCTTGCTTCCATTCTGTTTCTGCTCCTTCCTTTACAACATGATTACTGATTTGGGTTGAGGTTTTATGATGGGTTTGTCTGGCCTGACCAAACAGGATATTGGAATTTGCTTGGTCATTTCTGGTGGGCTGGACAACGGAAAGTGGGATTGTCGTCATGCGATATGTTTGAAATGTCACTCTCAGTGATTGGTTAGTTTGTATGTAACCAATGCCACCTTTGGAATGTGATTTTTGGCATAAAAGACCATGCTCCGCTCATTGAATTTGTGCAGTCTCTAGCGAACCACCCGTGTTGTGCTTCGTAGACCTCTGTTCCTGGTTGCAGCCAATACACTTTGGTCTTTGACGTCATCAAGAAGCATCACGTGTCTCTGTTTGCCGAGGCAGGGGAACTCGAAGGCATCTGGCGTTTTCCCTGGCGCCGCTAGGTTCTAAAACCTGGTCCTTCACCCTCTGTCTCCCCCTGACTCCCTCCATCTCCCTCTCTCTGTCTGCCTCTCTCTCTCCCTCTGTCTCCCTCCCCCTCCCTTTCTGTCTCCCTCTCTTCCCCCCTCCCTCTGTCACCCTCTGTCTCCCTTTCCCTCCTTTTCCATCCCCCCGTCTCCCTCTGTCTGCCTCCGTCTACCTCTCCATCTCCCTGTCACTCTGCAGCTATCTGTCTGTTCCTGTCCCTGCCTCTATCTGTCTCTGTCTGTCCCTGTCTCTGTCTCCCTCCCTGTCTCCCTAATCCATAGTGCAACCTAGTGTATGTAGGTGTTTCACAGTATCTTTAAGTGTCTCTTTCAGAATAGCATTGGCCCTGTGCCTGTTCAGGCAGAGGCCATGGTCAGTCTGAGTCAGGTACCACCAGTACCAGTTAGCAAAACGTTGGGGAGGGCACAGGAGGGCTTTGCAACACTAAAGAAGCACAAACTCAGAATTTAAAACATAACACCATGGTTGGGGGTTCTCTTTAATAATCAGAATTGATTTCTATCCTAATGAACCCATTTTCCAACTTTAGGATAAGGAAACACTGGGGAAAAATCATAACGTTCTAATCTATACCTTGCAGTTTTCATGCAGCTCTTTGATGACGGTTAATAGCACACTGTTCAATGTTAGGATTTTAACTTATAAACTGCAAATACCAAAATAATCTCTCAGACAAAAGCAGTAACTCACTGACCAATTTACATGATATGCATTTTGTGATCTGCGTGCTACATATTCTATGCAGCAGCCATCTTAACCCAGTGTGGCTACCTTACCAAGAGTCAAAACTTCCAGTAATCAGACCTCTGATCTCTCTCAATAAAAAACATTAATCACCAAAGTTATCTTCACATTTTTCCTGTTGCCTGAAAATTGCTGGAGACCAGGAATGCAGCAGCAGGTACTTTTCAAATCATAATGCACTTACAAACACGACGCCCCACCCGAAGTCAGCGACCTTTGCTTGCTTGGTGCGTGAAGATGCAAGACCATGTTTTTTTAACATGTGGTCTGATTACTATGTGAATGTAAATAACAATAAAGCGTACATGCAAACTATGACAACATGCCTGCTTTTCTCAATATTTCACTTCAAATCTATGCAACTGTATTTGTTTAACGGGCGGTGATTTTTATGGGGTCAACGGAAAGTCCACAAGGTTGTCCCTGTCCCCCCCAGAATTGTAGTGTCTCCTACGCCCCTGGCGCTGCTGACACCACTGCAGGGAGGGAGACTCGGACAGAGCACCCCCACCCCCTGTAGATCTACAGGAGCCTTCAATGGGAGCTCACCCTCTGCTCATCATCGGAGACTTCGCAGGAAGCATTTTCAGAAAATATCACTTTAATGTGTTGAGAGATTCTCTATCCAGCTCCTTTCGATACAAACCCGGCTCAAGTTCAAGTTCAAAAATTTGTATAGCGCACTACTCACCCAGAGGGTCTCAAGGCGCTTGGGGGTGGGGGGGGGGGGTACTTTACTTATCGAATATCCAAGTTTTTAGTTGCTTTCTGAAGGAGAGGTGGTTCTGTGCAATGCAGAGGTGGGTGGGGAGAGAATTCCAGGTTTTGGCCGCTAAGTAGGAGAAGGATCTTCCCCCCATGGTGGATCAAAGGATGCGTGGAATTGCGGCGAGGGCTTGATTGGATGATCGTAGTTGGTGGGTGGGGGTGTAGAAGGACAGTCGCATGTTGAGGCATTCGGGTCCTAGGTCGTAGAGGGCTTTGTGTGCGTGGGTGAGGAGACGGAACATTATTCTCTTGTTGACGGGGAGGTCTTTCAGGTGACCGGAAATGTGAGCTTGACGGGGGATGTCCAGTATGAGTCTGGCTGAGGCGTTTTGGATGCATTGGAGTTTTTTCTGTAGTTTGGCTGTGGTTCCGGCGTAAAGGGTGTTTCCGTAATCCAGTCGGCTTGTGACCAGTGCGCGGGTGACCAGCGGAAGATTTTTTTGAGCATGCGTAGGATGTTGAAGCATGATGATGAGACGGCATTGACTTGTCTGGTCATCGAGAGGGAGGAGTCCAGGATGAAGCCCAGGTTACATGCGTTGTCCGTAGGTATGGGTGCGGTTCCCAGGGCCTGTGGCCACCATGAGTCGTCCCAGGCAGCGGGGGATGAACCTAAGATGAGGACTTCCGTTTTGTCCGAGTTCAGTTTTAAATGGTTGTTCTTCATCCACTCGGCTACTTCTTTCATTCCTTCGTGTAAGTTGGTTTTGGCGGTGTTTGGGTCTTTGGTGAGGGAGAGGATCAGCTGGGTGTCGTCTGCGTAGGAGATGATGTTGAGGTTGTGTTGGCGTACGATGGATGCAAGGGGATTCATGTATATGTTGAAGAGGGTGGGACTGAGTGATGATCCTTGTGGTACGCCGCAGATGACTTCGGTGGCCTCTTATCTAAAAGGGGGGAGGTGGACTCTCTGGGTTCTTCCGGCGAGGAACTAGATGATCCAGTCGAATGCTTTTCCTTGTATTCCGACGTTGCTGCGGCGTTGTATGAGGGTGCTATGACAGACTGTGTTGAAGGCTGCGGAGAGGTCAAGTAGGATGAGGGCAGCTGTTTCTCCGTTGTCCAGTAGAGTTCGAATGTCGTCTGTTGCTGCGATGAGGGCGGTTTCGGTGCTGTGTTTGGCTCGGAAGCCGGACTGTGAGGGGTCGAGGGATTTGTTTATTTATTGAGGGACATAGAAAACAACCCTTTGATAAAACCAGGCGTGGATGGAATGGAATGGAATGGATGTGGATTTATAGAGCGCAAATTGCTGGCAGAAGGCGTCCAAGCGCTAGAATAACCAGGGACCTGCGGAGGGGGCTAACTGGGATTAGTGGGGCAGATTAAAAAGAAAAGTTTTTAACTGTTTCCGGAATGTGGGCAGATTGCAATTGGCTCTCAGGTGCAGGGGAGGTTGTTCCATGCCATGGATGCGTTGTAGGCGAACGTCCTGCCGCCGGATCTGGATCTTTTTATTCTTGGTATCGTGGCCAAGAAAGTCTGGCTGGAGCGGAGGTTTCTGCTGGGGAGGTAGTGGGTAATTAGATCCCAGGTAATCCTGGGGCCCGTATCCCAGAAGGCCTGATGTGCAATGCACATGGCCTTACACAGAATGGATGTAAACTCCAGTTCAAGCTCCGGTCTCTGCAGAGCATCGAAGGCGCCGCGGCCTCTGCAAGGAAGGTTGAGGCGCTACATTGATGCAGGTGCAAAGCTGCCCACACTGACCAACACCATCAGGCTCCATCCACTGACACCGCTTTTATCTGCGGATTACGATTACCATGAGCTCCCAAAAAGAAAGTCCTTTCTAATAAAAGTCCCTGTCAGGAGGTGACCGGAAATAGAAGGTGACCGGGCAGCTGGGCACAGTGCCAGCTGCTGCTAGATTCTTCCTACCAGCGTTGCATTAAAAGCCACTACACAGTAGCATCACTGCAGCCCCTTCTGTACAATGTCACAAAATATTCCCCAAACCAGGCACTTTTCAAAGGCGCTCTGGGGGTGGGGCCGGGCTGCGCTGAGCATCTCGAGACGCCCACCCTGCGCAGACTCAATAGAAGTGTTGATTAACTCTCCATAAGGCCCAGTCTGGAAAGGTGCGGCCATCAGGCTGTGGATTGCGACTCCTGTCACGTGTGAGGTGCACTTACTCTACTGCGAGGGTCCAGAGCTATCCATTCAGACCTTCGACCTCCTGAAAAGGTGCCTTTCGTGCCCTCTAGTGGAGGTTCCAATGCTTGATGGCGTTCGCTCTATAAGTCCTTTCTGCACATTTTAGGTCTCACCTTCTTGGCATCAATACAAATTCAAAGTTCTCGAAGGCGTAGTTGATGTCCCGCCCATCTTTTTGATTGGTTCGCACCACTGGAATTATACGATTGTTCAACCACTGTGTTTTCCACAGTTATAGATTTGCTGCATTTGCCATATATTCCACCCCCTGCAAATTTTAACAAAAAAAGTTTCAGCTCAAATGGTTCAAAAGTTCCTATAAACATAGCAGTACGAGCTACTACGCAGTGGAAGGATTCTTGCAAAGCTTCACTGGTCACCTTTATGTTGCTTATTACTATTATATTTGAGTGTTAGACTGGTAATAATGATGTGCAACCAATGGCCACGCAGTGTTAACAGGTGTAAAAATGATAAAATAATGAAGTAATACGGTCACAAAATGCGCCGCATAATTTGTCTTTTCTTGCTGCATAATTTACTCAACCGTGCCACATAAGATTCCCTTCACTGCCGCATAATTCCAGTGGCCTTGGTGGTTATAGCCTCATATAACCAAGGAGAGACCCAGGTGGGTGCGGTGTCTTTGTTACATCTGGACTCTGCAGCCACAACCCTCTGAATAGTTATCTGAGCTCTGACATTCTTTCACCTTTTGACGGGCAAACGTAGTCTGTCATAAGCGTTTTGATTTTCTGCGGTGCAGACTTCATTTCTGCATGTTCGCGGTTCCTTTTAGTTTTGTTTACTCTTGTAGGACAGCACTTCTGAGGCACGTGGATAAACTAACTTCCTCCAGAAAAATAATCACGCACCGCACTCAGCTATCCTCCCAATACGATTGCGCCTGACACCGGTAAACAAGCGGCTTACATCACTTGTCACCGCCCAAGGAAATGAAAAAACCAAAGTCTCAGTAAAATAACCTCACCTAAAACATAGAAAGAACAAGCATTAGAAATGTGATAGGTCTCGCCTTACATTAAGTTAAAGCCATTTGCTTTGCTATACTGTTCCATCAGAAAAGCAAATGGCTTTAACTTAATCAAAGGCGAGACCTGTTGCATTTTCAATGCTTGTCTATAAGTGGTATGTATTTAATTTTCTCTGGTATTCATCTGCCAACTGTACGAACAGCAGAGATTATTTACAATTATACTGGTGGTTTTGCAAATAGCAAACAAGCTTCATTATTTACCAGCACTGTGCAAACAGCATATACATGTAAGTTTTTACCCAGCTGCCTGCTAAATATAAGAAGTTATGCATGGCTTAGCCAGAGGCAGTGGAAACTGCAAAGAACTTCACAATTTTCCTGGCTGCTGGCTATCAGGAGCGTCTGCACTGTGGACCTGCTCCTTATCAATAATTAACGCTGGCTGAGGGGCAGATATTGAATCCTATCTGGATGGCGGACATGCGGCGGCAAAGAAGCATTACTATTCACCCAGCTACTGGTTACGCATAGGACTTAAGCACAATCTGGCCAGTGGTCGAATTTCAAGAAAACTTCACTGTTTACACAACTGCCGGTGAAAGAGCAGATATTATGGGCTCTATTCACCAGGATAAACTTACACTTGGGCATAAATGTACTCTTTTTTTCACTCTGATTAGCGCCTGAGTACATTAAACCATCTGATTGTGCTCGTTCTTGTGACGTTCTGGCCTGGGAGCCAGGTGCATGCTGTCAGCAGTATGACAGCAAAGGTACTATACATTGTGTAAATTGGTAAAGCGGTTCGGTCAGGAGCTCTCAGTTGCATCTGCTATTTGTGAGTGTGGATGAGGGCGCTGAGGCTGAGACGTCAATGGCTGCGCTGGTATCCTCTTAGATACTGTCTTATTATATCGGTGCCACTGATTCACAGCGTAGCAGCGACACAGGAGACACATGAGTAAACTATCCCTGATGGTATTGGTTATTTTGAGAAAGCACATATGAAGGTATGTGAGCGATGAGTGATGATTGGTATGAGCGATGAGTGATGATTGTTCTGAGCAATGAGTGATGATTGGTTTGAGCGATAAGTGATGATTGGTCTAAACGATGATTGGTCTGAGCGATGAGTTATGGTTGGTATGAGCGATGAGTGATTGGTCTGAGCGATGATTGATGATTTGTATGAGCGCTGAGTGATGATTGGTCTGAACGATGAGTGATGATTGGTATGAGTGATGATTGGTCTGAGCAATGAGTGACGATTGGTCTGAGCGATTAGTGATGATTGGTCTAAACAATGATTGGCCTGAGCGATGAGTTATGGTTGGTATGAGCGATGAGTGATTGGTCTGAGCGATGATTGATGATTTGTATGAGCGCTGAGTGATGATTGGTCTGAACGATGAGTGATGATTGGTATGAGTGATGATTGGTCTGAGCAATGAGTGATGATTAGTCTTAGCGATTAGTGATGATTGGTCTGAACGATGATTGGTCTGAGCGATGAGTTATGGTTGGAATGAGCGATGAGTGAATGGTTTGAGCGCTGAGTGATGATTGGTCTGAACGATGAGTGATGATTGGTCTGAACGATAAGTGATGATTGGTCTGAACGATAAGTAATGATTGGTCTGAATGATGAGTGATGATTGGTCTGAGCGATGAGTGATGATTGGTCTGAGCGATGAGTAATGATTGATCAGAGTGATAAGTCATGATTGTTATGAGAGCTGAGTGATGATTGGTATGAGAGCGGAGTGATGATTGGTATAAGCGATGATTGATGATTGGTATGAGCAATGAATGATGATTGGTATGAGCTCTGCGTGATGATTGGTATGAGCGCTGAGTGATGATTGGTCTGAGCGATGAGTGATGATTGGTATGAACGATGAGTGATGATTGGTCTGAGCGATGATTGATGATTAGTATGAGTGATGATTGGTATGAGGGATGAGCGATGAGTGATGGTAGGTGAGGTAGTGTGGCTCACTGGTTAGAGGCGGCAGACCCGAGAGCAGAGGACGGCCCGGGACCAGGGTTCGATTCCCGGCGCGGCAGGTTTCTGGACCAGGGTCAGCGGACTCGATAATTCTCTCGCCTTGGTGCCCACTCTGATCAGCGATCACACTCGGCATCTCTGGGCATTAGCTTGCCTCATCCTCACTAACGGCCCCACCAGACCGCCGGGGATGCCTGGTCTCACCCTGGAGATACCCATTAAGGGACCATCTCTCAGGGAAGCCAGGAAGGGTTTCGAAGCGGTCGAAGCGCCTTGGGACCCTCCGGGTAAGTAGTGCGCTATATAAATGCCTATACATACATACATACATACATGATTGGAATGAGGGATGAGTGAGGATTGGTATGGGCGATGAGTGATGATTGGTATGAGCGATGAGTGAAGATTGGTATGAGCGATGAGTGATGATTGGTATGAGCGATGAGTGATAATTGGTCTGAACGATGATTGATGATTGATCTGAGCGATGAGTTATGGTTGGTATGAGTGATGAGTCATTTGTCTGAGCCATGATTGATGATTGGTATGAGTGATGAGAGATGATTGGTATGAGCGCTGAGTGATGATTGGTCTGAACGATGAGTGATGATTGGTCTGAACGATAAGTGATGATTGGTCTGAACGATGAGTGATGATTGGTCTGAGCGATGAGTGATGATTGGTCTGAGCGATGAGTGATGATTGGTCTGAGCGATGATTGATGATTGGTCTGAGCGATGAGTGATGATTGGTATGAGCGATGATTGATGATTGGTCTGAGCGATGATTGATGATTGGTATGAGCGATGGGTGATGATTGGTATGAGCGAAGAGTGATGATTGGTATGAGTGATGAGTGATGATTGGTCTGAGCGATGAGTAATGATTGGTATGAGTGATGATTGATGATTGGTATGAGCGCTGAGTGATGATTAGTATGAGCGATGAGTGATGATTGGTCTGAGCGATGAGTGATGATTGGTATGAGTGATGATTGATGATTGGTATGAGCGAAGAGTGATGATTGGTATGAGCGCTGAGTGATGATTGGTATGAGTGCTGAGTGATGATTGGTATGAGCGATGAGTGATGATTAGTATGAGCGATGATTGAAGATTGGTCTGAGCAATGATTAATGACTGGTATGAGTGATGAGTGATGATTGGTATGAGTGATGAGTCATGATTGGTCTGAGAGCTGAGTGATGATTGGTATGAACGCTGAGTGATGAATGCTATGTGCGATGATTGATGATTGGTATGAGCGATGAATGATGATTGGTATGAGCGCTGAGTGATGAATGGTATGAGCGATGATTGATGATTGGAATGAGGGCTGAGTGATGAATGGTATGAGCGATGATTGATGATTGGTATGAGGGCTGAGTGATGATTGGTATGAGCGCTGAGTGATGAATGGTATAAGCGATGAGTGATGATTGGTATGAGCGCTGAGTGATGATTGGTATGAGCGATGATTGATGATTGGTCTGAGCGATGATTGATGATTGGTATGAGCGATGAGTGATGATTGGTATGAGTGATGAATCATGATTGGTCTGAGAGCTGAGTGATGATTTGTATGAACGCTGAGTGATGAATGCTATGTGCGATGATTGATGATTGATGATTGGTATGAGCGATGATTGATGATTGGTATGAGCGCTGAGTGATGATTGGTATGAGCGATGAGTGATGATTGGTCTGAGCCACGAGTGATGATTGGTATGAGCGATGATTGATGATTGGTATGAGCGAAGAGTGATGATTGGTATGAGCGCTGAGTGATGATTGGTATGACTGCTGAGTGATGATTGGTATGAGCGATGATTGATGATTGGTCTGAGCGATGATTGATGATTGGTCTGAGCGATGATTGATGATTGGTATGAGCGATGAGTGATGATTAGTATGAGCGATGATTGATGATTGGTCTGAGCGATGATTGATGACTGGTATGAGTGATGAGTGATGATTGGTATGAGATGAGTGTTGAGTCATGATTGGTCTGAGAGCTGAGTGATGATTATTATGAACGCTGAGTGATGAATGCTATGTGCGATGATTGATGATTGGTATGAGCGATGAGTGATGATTGGTATGAGATGAGTGTTGAGTCATGATTGGTCTGAGAGCTGAGTGATGATTATTATGAACGCTGAGTGATGAATGCTACGTGCGATGATTGATGATTGGTATGAGCGATGATTGATGACTGGTATGAGTGATGAGTGATGATTGGTATGAGATGAGTGTTGAGTCATGATTGGTCTGAGAGCTGAGTGATGATTATTATGAACGCTGAGTGATGAATGCTACGTGCGATGATTGATGATTGGTATGAGCGATGATTGATGACTGGTATGAGTGATGAGTGATGATTGGTATGAGATGAGTGTTGAGTCATGATTGGTCTGAGAGCTGAGTGATGATTATTATGAACGCTGAGTGATGAATGCTATGTGCGATGATTGATGAATGGTATGAGCGATGATTGATGATTGGTATGAGGGCTGAGTGATGAATGGTATGAGAGATGATTGATGATTGGTATGAGGGCTGAGTGATGATTGGTATGAGCGCTGAGTGATGAATGGTATGAGCGATGAGTGATGATTGGTATGAGCGCTGAGTGATGATTGGTATGAGCGATGATTGATGATTGGTCTGAGCGATGATTGATGATTGGTATGAGCGATGAGAGATGATTGGTATGAGTGATGAATCATGATTGGTCTGAGAGCTGAGTGATGATTGGTATGAACGCTGAGTGATGAATGCTATGTGCGATGATTGATGATTGGTATGAGCGATGATTGATGATTGGTATGAGTGCTGAGTGATGATTGGTATGAGCGATGAGTGATGATTGGTCTGAGCGACGAGTGATGATTGGTATGAGCGATGATTGATGATTGGTATGAGCGAAGAGTGATGATTGGTATGAGCGCTGAGTGATGATTGGTATGAGTGCTGAGTGATGATTGGTATGAGCGATGATTGATGATTGGTCTGAGCGATGATTGATGATTGGTCTGAGCGATGATTGATGATTGGTATGAGCGATGAGTGATGATTAGTATGAGCGATGATTGATGATTGGTCTGAGCGACGAGTGATGATTGGTATGAGCGATGATTGATGATTGGTATGAGCGAAGAGTGATGATTGGTATGAGCGCTGAGTGATGATTGGTATGAGTGCTGAGTGATGATTGGTATGAGCGATGATTGATGATTGGTCTGAGCGATGATTGATGATTGGTCTGAGCGATGATTGATGATTGGTATGAGCGATGAGTGATGATTAGTATGAGCGATGATTGATGATTGGTCTGAGCGATGATTGATGATTGGTATGAGATGAGTGTTGAGTCATGATTGGTCTGAGAGCTGAGTGATGATTATTATGAACGCTGAGTGATGAATGCTATGTGCGATGATTGATGATTGGTCTGAGCGATGATTGATGACTGGTATGAGTGATGAGTGATGATTGGTATGAGATGAGTGTTGAGTCATGATTGGTCTGAGAGCTGAGTGATGATTATTATGAACGCTGAGTGATGAATCCTATGTGCGATGATTGATGATTGGTATGAGCGATGATTGATGATTGGTATTAGGGCTGAGTGATGAATGTTATGAGAGATGATTGATGATTGGTATGAGGGCTGAGTGATGATTGGTATGAGCGCTGAGTGATGAATGGTATGAGCGATGAGTGATGATTGGTATGAGCGCTGAGTGATGATTGGTATGAGCGATGATTGATGATTGGTATGAGCGATGATTGATGATTGGTATGAGCGATGAGTGATGATTGGTATGAGTGATGAGTCATGATTGGTCTGAGAGCTGAGTGATGATTGGTATGAACGCTGAGTGATGAATGCTATGTGCGATGATTGATGATTGGTATGAGCGATGATTGATGATTGGTATGAGGGCTGAGTGATGAATGGTATGAGCGCTGAGTGATGAATGGTATGAGCGATTATTGATGATTGGTATGAGGGCCGAGTGATGAATGGTATGAGCGATGATTGATGAATGGTATGAGGGCTGAGTGATGATTGGTATGAGCGCTGAGTGATGAATGGTATGAGCGATGAGTGATGATTGGTATGACGCTGAGTGATGATTGGTATGAGCGATGATTGATGATTGGTAGGACCGATGAGTGATGATTGGTATGAGTGATGAATCATGATTGGTCCGAGAGCTGAGTGAGATTGGTCTGAGCGATGATTGATGATTGGCAGGACCGATGAGTGATGATTGGTATGAGTGATGAATCATGATTGGTCCGAGAGCAGAGTGATGATTGGTATGAACGCTGAGTAATGAATGCTATGTACAATGATTGATGATTGGTATGAGCGATGATTGAAGATTGGTATGAGCGCTGAGTGAGGATTGGTCCGAGCGATGGGTGTTGATTGGTCTGAGCGATGAGTGATGATTGGTATGAGTGATTAGTGATGATTGGTATGAGCGCTGAGTGATGAATGGTATGAGTGATGATTGATATGAGCGATGAGTGAGGATTGGTCTGAGCGATGAGTGATGATTGGTATGAGCGATAATTGATGATTGGTATGAGCGCTGAGTGATGGATGGTATGTGTGATGATTGATATGAGCGATGAGTGATGATTGGTCTGAGCGATGAGTGATGATTGGAATGTGGAATGAGTGATGATTGGTCTGAGCGATGAGTGATGATTGGTATGAGCGATGAGTGAGGATTGGTATGAGTGATGATTGGTATAAGTGATGAGTGATGATTGGAATGAGCGATGAGTGATGATTAGTATGAGCGATGATTGGTCTGAGCCATGAGTGATGATTGGAATGAGCGACGAGTGATGAATGGTATGAGTGATGATTGATATGAGCGATGAGTGATGATTGTCTGAGCGATGAGTGATGATTGGAATGTGGAATGAGTGATGATTAGTCTGAGCGATGAGTGATGATTAGAATGAGCGATGAGTGATGATTGGTATGAGCGATGAGTGATGATTGGTATGAGTGATGATTGGTATGAGTGATGAGTGATGATTGGAATGAGTGATGAGTGATGATTGGAATGAGCGATGAGTGATGATTGGTATGAGCCATGAGTGATGATTGGTCTGAGCGATTAGTGATGATTGGTCTGAACGATGAGTGATGATTGGTATGAGTGATGAGTGAGGATTGGTCTGAGTGATGAGTGATGATTGGTATGAGCGATGATTGATGATTGGTCTGAGCGATGAGTGAGGATTGGTATGAGCGATGAGTGAGGATTGGCCTGAGTGATGAGTGATGATTGGTATGAGTGATGAGTGATGATTGGTATGAGTGATGAGTGGTCTGAGTGATTTTTTTTAACGGTATTTTATTGATTTACAACCCATACATAACCCCCCATACAAGGTTCATCATCAGCATGGGCTCTTTACTGGATACATTATATATAGAGTCAACTTCTACTGTGGAGCTTTGCAGTCGTTTCAGAGTCAGTATCACAATAAGCTTCCCAGCCTCCACTCCTTTTACCAGTCAACACCATTGCAAGTATCCAAAATACCCCACAATATAATGGGAGCTCAACTTGGTGCTCCCGCAGTCATTTGCCTCCCCCCCCCCCCCAACCACTTCTACCGGTGTGCTCCAAGTATTCAAAACCAGGATTTTCAATCATCAGCATCGTGCCAGAGTATGCCAGTGTCCTATTGCATGTGTGGTGTTTCCCAATTCTGCCAAGCTCGAACTTGCTTCCTTTCCCCAACAGCCACCCCAAGCTTATCTATATTCGGTGTGTTCTGACATTTTCCTGCTTAGCCTCCATGGAGTCAGAGTCCTAGTCCAGTTCTGGCAATGTCAACAGTGCCACCAGGGCCTCCCATGCCTATGCAGTTTCCATCGCCTTTTTGTTGTTCGCTCTTCTGGCCTGTTGGATCCTGACCATACTCTCACTGGCCACCTAGCTCATGAATTCTACTTTCCATCGCTCCACACTAGGGCCCTGTTTGGATTTCCACTTTCTCGTTGGTTTCCGTTTGGCCAGCAGCAACCCCTGATCTATGAATTTGCATGTTACCTTAGTTCGCACTGTATGAGGAAACCAGTGCAGTATGCATGCCCCCAGGGTGGGTTCCATCTGCCTATCCGTCAACCCGCAGAGGACCTCAACCACCTCTTCCCAGTAGGTTCCAAGCTGCGGACTGCTCCACATCATATGCTGGAAGTCTGCTGCAACATGGCAAATCCACATTAAAGTATTTATTTATCTGCTCTGTATGCCCTGTATATGATATAGAAATGGATAAGCTGGAATCTAGCATTCCGCGTACCCTTCCACGCCCTTTCCACCAGTTTAGCCCAAGTCGATTCAGGTATATCTTTACCCAGGTCCACCTCTGAGTCAGCGGCTGAAGTCCCTCCTCTACCATTCGCCTACACAGGCACGTTACTGCCTTTATCGTCCCTGCTGTCATTATTACATATTGGCATGTCAGGGATGTTTGTGGTTCCAGCAGCCCTTCCCCCCAGTATTTCTGAATCGCTGACCCCAGGGCGGCGTGCTGCAGGAAGTCACCCCTGGGCAAGCAGTATCTCTCTTGCAGTGTCTGATAAGGCAAGACAGCTCCCTCCTTGTACAGGTCCCCGACCATCTGCAACCCCAGTCCTTCCCACTCTGCCAGTGCCGACCAGTCTCCTCCGTGCAGGAAGGCTGTGCACATTGCAAGAGGTATCTCCGGTACGTACGGGCGAATACCACCCACCCTACGCCTGCTTCTATTCCAGCTTACCCTCATCGCTTTCTCCTCATAGGTCAATGAATCGGCCCACAACTGCTGACCCAAGATCACAAAGGATAAAACATGTCTTGGAAACTATTCGTCCTCTGGGCCGTTTGGCCCCCTGAACTCTCGAGCAACCTCCTGCGTGAGCCACTGTAGCTGGGCCGCCAGATTGTACAGTTCAAAGTCTGGGACTGCCAATCCCCCCTCTGCTCTAGGCCTCATCATCGTGGTCAAAGCCACCCGCCTCCTGCCGCTTTCCCAGAGAAATCCCACTATCATAGTTCTAATCGTCTTGAACACCAAGCCTGGGATCCAAATCGGCAGCGTCCGGAAATAATATAATAGTCGGGGTAGAGCCACCATTTTCAGAAGCGCTACTCTTCCTGCCACTGAGAGTGGCAGAGTACTCCAGAATGCCATGCTCCCTTTGATCCCTCTCACTGCCCTATTCACATTACCCTCCAAAAGGTCCGCCTGCTCGTGATAAATGTTAGTTCCCAGATACGGAAGCAAGCTGGGTTCCTATCTTATTCCGTTCAGTCTATCAGGAGCTCCCAGAGCTCGCCGCACCGGGAACAGGTTAGTCTTCTCCCAGTTCACGCACAGCTCCGATGCTGCCCCAAACACATGTAACAGTGCTATTGCCCCCGTTAAGTCCTCACTAGGGGCTGCCAGAAACATCAGCAGGTCATCTGCGTAGAGCGATATAATGCATGTCTCCCCGCATCTCCAGCCCGGTATAATGCCTCCCGATCTAGCTTACACCGCCAGGGGCTCAACCACCAATGCGAACAGCAGCGGAGAAAGCGAACAACCCTGCTGCGTCCCCGTCCCACTGAACATGGCACCAATACCGTCCTTCCCGTTCGCATCTGGGGCGTCGCTGAGTTATATAGTATTTAAGTCCATCTCACGAACTCAGCTCCCAGTCCCATCTTGCGCATAACCTAGAAGAGCAACTACCATTCCAGACAATCAAATTCTTTCTCTATCTCTACCGAGCGAATCAAGGCCGAGAGTGCCAAATCTTGGCAGTTCTCCAGAATTCGCAATAGCCGTCTCACATTAATAGCCTTATTGCGCCATTGGAGAGTGTTGCAGGGAGTAAGGAGAGTATCGATGACGGTGGAGGACATGGCACGAAGAGCAGGCCGGGTGTTTCAGACGGTCGGACTGGAGCTTTGCGTTAGTGGTCTTCCAGATCGATTGATGCTTGCTGTGCAAGGAGATAGGCGGCAGGGGCTCATGCTGAAGCTCCGTGCGAGCAGTGGGATTCCAGTGCGAATAGGCTCATTTGCAGTCATGAAGAGTTCAAAAGCTTGTTTTAGGAGCCCACTGAACCACATCAAGGATCTAGGGTCTGAGAATCATCATTTGGGAGCAAGGAACGCGCTGAAGACTGGTCCAGAATTTGCTTTGGGGCTTGTTTTGTCCCTGAGGCTCAGATCAGGAGGCCAAAAGACTAGCCCACTGAGTCACTCGGGGGTCCTGGGTTCAAGATAGAGTTGCAGACCTAGATATTCTTCCCCAGACAAGAGTGCAGCAGGTCAGTATAGCAGGGCGCAGTTACTTATAGAGCATCAGTCCAGCATAGTGGCACTCCTTGTAGCAGCACAGTAGTCCTTCTTCCTGGCAGGGTCCCCAGATCCAGAAGTGTACTGAAGTGGTGGCGTCCAATGTCCTTCTTTCATACACAGTTGTGCCTTTGAAGTGGAAGAAACTTCTAGAGGCATAACTTTGAAGTGTACAGATGCCCTACCTTCCCTGCCCTTGTTCCGGACTAACTACCATCTCACATAAACCCAAGCACTCTGCCTCCAGGATTGTTAAGGCCGGCCATAGGTGTGACTTATAGGTGTATATGTGTCCAGATATAAGGTTAGACATAGGTATACTATATCTAAGCAAGGGGTGATTACACAACCTTGCCCCAGCTGAGTGATCAGCCAGTTGTGTCAGTTTGGATGGCCAGCCAGGGGTGGCAAAAGATATGATGCAGCCCCTGGCAGGCCTTTGATGCACCTATGCCCTGGGTACCTATAGTACTCTGTACAGGAGCTCATAAGGTGACCTAATCCCAATTGGTGATGTACCTAAAGTACATGGTTGTGAATTTAGAGAGAGAACAGCAGGGCTGTGGGTCTGATTAGCAGGCCCACAGCCACATTAAGTCGAAAACCAGTGAAGCAAAAAGCAAAAAAAATGGGGTGACCATAGGATAGCAGACCCTACTCTCCTACACATCATCCCTGAGAAAATTATGTTTTTGAATGACACTGTCCAACAGATGTCTTGTCTTGGGTTAGCCAAGATAAAAGCTTGAACAATCCGTCTATACCTATTCCTACACCTGTTAGTGATAACACTTCAGAGGGGGGAGTCGACGTACATACTATTTTGCATCACAACAGAATAGATCCAGATTGGAATAAATGGTTGATCTGGCCCACAGACACAAACAACTGTCAAGATAGATTCCTGAATAAAACAAAGGGGTTCACATTCATTAGGCCAGAACCAAGATATGTTCAAAGACAGCATCCACGAATAGTAACAACATACAGTGTAGGGAAACTTTGCCTTGATTGGATACATAGATCTATACTTAAGGATGTAAAGCAACACTTATCTTTACTTAAATATGGCGCTGATCTTAGGGAATTGTTGCTAGGACCAAGAACATCACGTCATAAACATTTTATATATGCCGGTATCTTTGCTGCTTATAATGAAGCATGGAAAATTACGCAAGCAGAGACTGCAGAACGAATACGAGAAATTGATCGTATTAATTTTGAAAAATCTCTCTCTGTGGTTGACAATGGGTTAACGACTCTGTGGTCCAGGATATATTTTTTATGTAGCATAGTGTCTTCTGCCATAGACATCATGGAACAGGACTTGGTCATATTGCAACATGGTCAGTCGCATTTACGTTCTATCATGCTATTAGGCTGGACGTTGCTAAATCATAATTCAGGCTATGTGCCGTGACGTTTAATCAATACTACGTCACTGTTTTCAGAATTCAATCTCACTGATAAACAGATCAAATTGGCACAAAGGGGAGCAGACAATACGGTGCTGAGCATTGAAAAACTGGAAAGATTGTCATTTACTGTCACTGAAAAGCCAGTTATGGAATGGATTATACATGGAACAATCACCCTGCCTATTACAATTTTCTATTTTCAAAATTGCCTACAACATATACCAGCAGGCACATATAAAAGGTTGGGTAAAGTATACATCAAGACATCCTGGGAATTGCCGTACACATACAGATGTTGGAGTGGGGGTAGTGAAGTGTTTCTTAGCGGGGAAAATTGTGAAAATGTACCAAGCGGTTCTCTCCTATGTCAGGGTATAAACTTACACAGGCCTGCAATAGTTCCTCTAAAAACTTATCCTGCCACCTGCAAGGTTCACCAGCCGCGGTGATTGATCCAATTTTTAGACAACTCTCGAATGGGAGTTACCTTACGTTGAATGATCGCAGCTGCTGTGGCATGTTGCCAGGATTACCATATCTAGTAACTGTGTCAGCCAGGGTCACTTGCTGTATGCAAGTATTGTTTCCTAAAACCAAGACAGCCGGGAGTCGCCACTTTGGCCTTCACTGAACATCTCTTCTATACAAATTGATAAAATAAATTGATAAAATAAAAATGCTGCAGTTGTAAATACATATCAACTACCATTTGTTGTGTTTGAAACATTTTATTGAATAATAAAACCTAATAAACATAAGCTAATTATTAAAGCAAAACAAAACATCAGTTGCCATACACATAAGAGACAAAATTAGTACATAAAAGTCAACATGCTGTAACACAGCAAAGTTATGTAGAGCACAATTCCTAATTTCGGGCAATCTTTAAAGCAGAATGAAAGCCATTCTTTTTTTAAAAACTGTGTGACTGACCTCGGCCAAAGAAACCTATGATCTGCAAGTCGCAAGGACTTCTGCAGAGTTACATGCCCTCTTAACTACAAATTGCCCTATACATTTCTCAGAAATGTTAAGTCGTATCTTAAATATGTCTGTTACGAGTTGTATTCTACATGTATTTAAGACCGTAATTTCTGGACTGTTAGCACCTTTTGAAGCAGTCCTAGTAATATTTCCAAACTTTGCGCACTCAGTGTTTGGCGGATTGCCTCTCATTTTGGGACTCGCTGCAGGAATACTATTTTTGCTCCTATCGCTGCGATATGGCAAGTAATTTCACAAACGACACCTAGTTCTCCCTGGAGACAACTCTACTAGCAATGAAGTGTCGTGAGCGCATCGTCCAAATGTTGGGACTACCTCGTCTAAGAGAATTAAATACCACATGGTTTCTGTCATTCAGGCCAATTTGGCAAGATTGCATCCTACCTGTTCTACGCTGCCTGCTATGCGGAGAAGAATGAGTGTTAGACAAATGTCTCACACTCCCATCAGTCATGCCAACGGATGTTGATACTTTGCTTGAGCCAGTAACGGCCCATGCACTATGTTGTCCCCAGCGGCTACCGATACGGATGACGGCATTCAGTGAGATCTCACAGACGCAAAATGCTACTACCGTAATTCATGAATTTTTAACTTGTGTTCTGATTAACTTGGACATATTATATTTATCAATCTGTAACTTGGAAGATGTTTTTCTTTTATATAACCGAATAAAGTTTGTTGATAATAATCACTAGGGGATTCATTTACAGGGTAGCATGGTATCCCTCACAATAACTCCAGGAGTCACAGTCCACACAATGTACATGCTTTGTTCCCCCTACTTCCAACCTTACATATACCCCAATAATCTGCCCAAACCTCTCCCTGCTGATGCCAATGTGGTCCTCCGTCATCCCACAGACCATATTTTTGGCCCCTTTGAAACTGCCCATACAATAAAAATGCTGCAGTTGTAAATACATATCAACTACCATTTGTTGTGTTTGAAACATTTTATTGAATAATAAAACCTAATAAACATAAGCTGATTATTAAAGCAAAACAAAACATCAGTTGCCATACACATAAGAGACAAAAGTAGTACATAAAAATCAACATACTGTAACACAGTAAAGTTATGTAGAGCACAATTCCTAATTTCGGGCAATCCTTAAAGTTCAACAATAGAAACGTTCATAAAGAACAGGAAAGAAAACAAAGAAGGTAGGAAACAGTGATTTCATTAATGTAATGCTTCCTACATATAGAAAAACAAATACTAATTATTTTGCTTAGGCAATAAAGTCCTCACATTAAAATACTAAGAGAAATATATTGAACAATGAACATTTCATATGTAATTAGAATTCAATTTGAATATTGTATCCTTCTAAGCATTATTTGACTCATGATTACAACCTGAATGCTTTCTGGAAAGGAACCACCTCATGGGGTTCAAAATCACATCTTTTCCAACAATAGGATTCAAATGATAAACTTGAATTTCAATTCAATTAATTGATTTAGGCCATTTTGGAGATCAACAGTTTGAAATATATACAGCATCCATACACGTTTGTAAAATTGTCTCCTAAACTTGAATTCCATCCACTTTTTGATTAAACACTTCCCATTCCAGCAAGCATCACAAGACCACTTGTTGTTATCTTCCCAATTAGTGATAATGTTTCGGCTGGCAACAACAATAAATATATTTAGAATTTTACCTCCGAAAGCAAAAACATGCCATTTCTGAATCATGGTGCACAATAAAATGTAGGAACACAAGGGCATATTTTGGTGTAGCATTCATTAAGGTTGGACGAGGCTTTAAACTAGAATTCCTGATTTTTGGGACATTTAAATGTCGTATTTTTGAAAGAGTTCTAACAGACCCAGCACGAGCTCACCGAAAAATAGAAGATGACTGAATTGTACTTAGAGAAAATGTGCTGATAAGTAATCTATTGATGTAAAATACAGTGGTCAGGCAATGCTTGTGGATCTAATCTATTCATATTTTAACTCCATAGTTTGTTCAATAAATTGACTGAGCATAATACTTGAAGGTCCATCTCTCAGATCAGTTCTAGTACAGTTTTAGTTGCGATAACACTAATAGAGATCATTGATAAATAGATTTTAAAAGCCATGGGTGGAATTGATCCTTGGTCTAAATCTAGATTATTGTCTGCAATAGAAACCAGTACAAACAGATCAAATCTAAAATCATTGAATATGTTTATTATAGTGGTTTAGAGTAAACCAGGAAGACACACATTGTTCCTGAAACTCAGAAAATGTATCTAAAGATTATGATTACATCCTATTTTATGTCCAGAGACTGCTTTAGCTAGTTTCCTGTTTAAGTGACATTTGCAATTATATTTAACAAAACATTAACGCTGGATGTCAGAAATTCGGTCTTTAAGTATTGTGTAAGGGTTATGTGTGAGGGTTTTTATTTGATCTGAAGCAACACTAACACTAAATAGGTACATGCACCGGTTATCATCCAACTAACATTTTTAGCAAACTTAATTTGGAGGGAATTGAGAAAAATGGCCTCATGTTTTATTGTTAAAAAAATCCACTGTTTCAGTAATTCACAGAGTTTGCAAGTGCTAAACCCCTTTTTGAAATGTACTAAGCCCACTTAACAATTCAGAATTTGGAAGGGGAATGTTAATAGTTTCCCTTCTGAATATTTAATACATTGTTAAGGTATGTATTGAGCTTTGAAACCATATGTGGACTGAAAAACAGTAGCAGGAGGTAGTAACCCAAGGGGACATTTGTGAATCTGAAAGTAAAATGGGGTGCATTAAAAATGCCTTTATTTAAAAGCTATCACAGACAAAGTAGTGTGCTGACTCTACAAGCAACCACTTTTTACCAAATGGATTATTAGTACATGAACCTCAGTATTTCCTATATTGCTGAAATTTAGTCTCTAATAGTTGTGTAAATATTTGTTCCAGTTAGTTTCCCTTTCAATATTGTCATGAAATGTACCTATTCTTTTTGTCAAACATATTGAAATATCTTTATCACAATTTTTGGGGCATTCTAAAATGTTTTTTCACTCTCTAACTTGAAGCTTCCTAAGAATAATTCTGACGCGCAGTTCCTGGTTTCTCCTAGATCATTTAGCTTTCTCACTAAACAAAGAACAATATTGATTTGAGAGAGGTGGTTATTGTAATCATACACACTGGGGTTAGTTTAGAAAAGATCAATTCCTAAATCTTTAGAAATAATACTTGGAAAAGTTTATGTTCAATAATTTCAGATAATTTACTGATAAAGATATCAGATAATGATCCACAAATTTCTTATACCTTGTGGTATCAAAGATCTGTTAGAATTAACAGACTTCTCTTTTAGATAAATCCAGGTATGAGAAGTTATTAAATGCGATTATCAACTTTCTATTATTTTAACACATTTTGTCAGTGCACAGAGTATTTTCCCTACATAGATCACAACATTTCATGCAATGGTCTGTGCTTGAACGTACAATGAAGGAGTAAAAATGCATTTCTACCACAATCAAGAATCCCCTTGGATCTCTGAGGATTACTGTTGCAAATGAAAACCTAGCTAAGATGAAATATCCATTTAAAAGGACAATTTCCCTCACCCACCTTAGTTGGCATGCTTCCTTATTAGGAATCTCCTTGCACCGTGAAACAACCCCCTCACGGAGAGAGAGGAGTTCAGGCATATTTTGTTATAGAGAAAGGTATACTAAATACCACAATAATGAGCTCAGGGTAGTGGGGGCAGCAGAGTGAAAGTTAAAACTTGATAAAGGGTATGTGGTTTGCATTATTTGTACGCCCCTGGGCCAGGATTAAAAGCAGGACACTGTGGGAGAAATATATATGCACTGTTAGAGTCAATAAGAGGTCAACATGTTTCAGCCTATTAACCCTCCAAAGAGGTGTTTGGGGCATTCATCAGGACGTAATCAAAGGTTCTGTCGCTCAATGTACTCAATCAATAACAAGCATTGTCATAGCCAATAGGTCTCGCCTTTGGGACCTTATAAGTGTTTAGCCATGCATATTCAGTAACAATGTGAAATAATTACTATGAAAAAAAAGAAGACTATAAACTAACTAAGCTAGATATGACTTTATAACTGGTTAATCAAACGTTTCTGGAGGTTTAGTATATATAAACAACTCCTTTTTTCTGTGGTGTGTCATATAAAATTGATGCTCTAAATTTTGATAAGAGTACACAATGTCAAAAATTTAAATACTGCTTTTATATCAATTTACCTTTGAAAGCTTGAATTGAAAGACAATTCTAAGTGACATTTGGTTATGAGTAGGCGCTAATGACTATTTCCGGATGAGAATGTAATTAGCATTTTTTGTATAAGATTTGTTAAAAGTATGGGTTGGGAAAAAAGCTATTTTGGCCAAAGGCTCCCCCTCCTATATGCATGCTAGTTTTAATTTGTAAACAGAATCACAATTTGTTATGTGGTACACTGTAATGTTAGATGAATCTGTTTTACCCTTCTCAAAAGCAAGGGATGACGATGAACCGTTTTTTCGTCCCTGGTTTTAAATGGATTCAGGTTGGAACAGACGAGGTGTTGGTTGACTTTACCTCAGAAAATGGTTGTTTCCCGCATGCTGCTTTCATGCGACTTAAATCCCTTCAGTGAAAAGAGGCGGCTGCATGCCTGCATATATGGCCAGATCAGTACTTGGCTGTTTTGGTTCTCCAGTGGGGCTAGAATAAAAGCTGTTAAGGGCAGGGACTTAGCTTCCCATTGGTGCAGCAGGTGCAGTGGCACCAGGTCCCAGATGCCTTAAAGGCCCACTGAACCTTGATAACTGCTGTTTGTCACAGTTCAAACAGAGGCCTGAGGGGCCCACAGAACAATGATTATTGCTATTTTCCACAGAGAGGTCACATTTCCTTTCTTGCCTTGGGGCCCAGGGCACACTGGCTAGGCCACTGGTTAAGGATGCAGTCGGGAAGAAGTGATGAGACAGGTGGATTATCTAAACAGCTCGACGATGACTTCATGCCTGGGTATTAAAGTACTCATTACAATTAAAGACTGTAGCAGGAATAGATATCATAATATAGGAAGGCCTATGTACAAATGCAACTCGATTAGCAGCTGCCTTTAACTTCTAACTTATCACCTCTCCTAATGTACATTTTTATATTAGATGCAGACATAAATCGTGACCTATGAATATGTTTATCTATCTTTAGGTTCAAATGACCCATCTTTTCCATATGCAAATATCAGACAGGTCGGAAACGCCTAACGGCTTTGAACTTGATAGAGCCACATTAATCACTGGTCTTGAAATGCAAATGGCAGTATTAGGCACGCAGAGGTGTATTCTACGTAATCTCATTATGTTCAGGGTACGGGAGAGAGTTTAGGGCTTAAAGCACTTTGACAAAAACATTTCTGCCACCTTAGAAATTCAATCTTCCTTGTCCTACCCTAGTATACAAGTAGTACCGCATTCTTTGTATACCTGAATTAAATAGGCACACAAAATAGTACCGTATTTAAAGGCCCAGTTCTGAATTACATGGAAGATGCACTGTCCCAGACTACACAACGGTGCAGTTTTCAGTGGGTGCTATCATTCCACACAGGGGGAGCACACCAGATTATGATGGAAAAAACATGTGATGCCCCAACGTAGGCGCAGTTGTAAACCACCAGTCTGCTTACATAGTAAAGCGTCTGGCAGCTATTAAGTGAGGTGGCACGTTTTCCCTGTAGGTGGTTGGGGTCTGTCACCATCCTGTCAGGTGGGGGTATACATAAATGCGCCTCCTGACTGCTTGTTTGCCTCTTCGCCCGTGTCAATAATACAGTGCAGTTCTTGGAGGAGTAGTCAATTTGTATTCATTAAAAGACACTTGTGTTTCTCGGATGTGTAATCCCCAGAGGATGCCTGAACTGTTCCCCAATGGGCTATTTGTACATCGTAATGAATTGTATGGTCTTATGAGGACTGTTATTAATAATAAAAAAGATTTAGTGAGTGTTTATTGCCCTCTATGTCACTCTACTTCTAAGCACCTAATACAGCTTGTACAGTGGTTACTGTCATCTGCTCACTTACATTATGCTTAATATAAATAGTGCACAATTTAGGCGTTTGTGTCTGCCTACAACGTGGACCTGATACGAATAGCAGTACCTACAAGGTGGATGTTACAATTAAACAAGAGTCTAAGATACTCCAGCACAGATGACTTTGCATCAACATTACGGGGCATCAGTCTTGATGGCAAGCCACTTTAAAACTTATCAGTATTGTATACATTATTATCAGAGACTATACTTGCTTCTTGGATAAAACTTTACAACAGAATTTTATTAATTTGTGTACAGTTGTGTGTATACAATAAAACAGCCTCCCCACCATAATTGATCTGTCTATTCATCTTTTTGGGATCTGGAGTAGCATGCTACTCGCCGAAAAGCACTTCAACACTTCATCAGGGGTAGCAAGTGTAGGAAGGTGGATACCCGACTATGATTACCCCCAAACTTTTTCCCTGGTGTTTAGCTGGTTTTTGACTCAGTTTGCCTGGGATCCTGCTATTCAGGGCCCCAGGCTAATTGCTCTCTCCTGAAAATGGACTCCATGTACCTTAGGTACATTACCAATTGGAACTGGTTCACCTTATTGGCCCCTGTAACATTGTACCCTAGGTACCCAGGGCATAGGTGTTTCCAAGGCCTACCAGCGGCTGCAGCATGTATTGTGCCACCCCTGGCCTGGCCTCCATATTTGACACAACTGGCTGATCACTCAGCTGGGGTAAGTTGGTGTAATCACCTCTTACTTAGATATAGTATATCTATATCTAACATATATGGACACATGGTAACCTATAAGTCACTCCTATGGCAGGCCTTAACAATCCTGGAGGCTGAGTGCTTGGTTTCATGTGAGATGGTGCTCTGGCACGAGCTGAGCCTGTCTGCAGCTGTCGGGAACAACTCCCTTAGCTGTTCCGGGATATTGCCATACCATATACTCTTAAGTGCATTATAATCCTCGCGGTTACTTGCTAACTTTGGTTTGGGTTTATCAAAACATGTCGAGTAAGGTGTCATACGAATTGGAATACTACCCCCTCGCCAATTCTGGCGACGGGGGTAGCATTCCACCCTTCTAGAGGGACACGACATATACATAACCTGAACCCCGGTTAAAGTTAACTCGAGCCTCAGCATCACAAAATGGATGCTGCCACCACAGACACAAGTCTGACCTGCTGCTGGGAGTCCTTCCAGCGAGGGAGGCTTGGACAAAGAGTTTCCTGCCTTGGGAGGTGCTAGCACCACCCCAGACAGGATTTTGTGTATTAGGTAGGACAGGGCTGAATAGATTGAGACATGCCTGGGGCACACAAGGTGTCCCTGTGCATATGCCGGTTCAAACCGGTGCTGGGGCTTTCCAGCCCCAGTCCTGGTGCATAACTGGACAAAGGAAAGGGGGTGTAACCACCCCGCTTCCTGGTCCCACCCAGAGGAGGGACCTAGCAGGTGATCCGGCCCCTAGATTTGGAATAAGAGTAGGAGCTGTGTCCCAAGACTTCAGATCATCCAGAACTCAACTTGAAACTAAGGAGAATACTGGACTTCGACATTCTGCTGCACAGAAGACTGAAGAGCATCTCCCTTGTGGCCAAGGAGTGACCACCCTGTGAATACAGGCACCATCAAGCAACTCGACGTCTGCTTTGCCGCCGCCCCCCGCCAGAGCCCGAGCCCAGAGCCCGACAAGACCTGGATTCTCAGACATCTCAGAGCCCGATCCACAGTCCCTGAAAAGAAGAGACCCGTGGAGGCACCGAGAGATGTGGGACCGGCCATCTTGGAAGATCCACGAGGAGCTGACTGCGCAGCACCTGAGGCACCCTCGATGCTGTGCTTTGGGGTTTGAGAAGCCCTGCCACCGAGCAGCATCTGCACTGAAGATCAGCCCCCCAGCATCTCCACGATCTGTGTGGGGCCCTTTTGCATTTTGCCACTTGACGCGTCATCCCGGTTACTGGCCCGTTGGCTAGTGGACATCTTGGCAAAAAAATCCGAAATTAACACCACTGGTCTGGTTGCTCCAGACTGGCCCTCACTCCTGTAAAAAGGAGCAGCCCCTCTGACCTTGCTGGTCCGAGTGAGAAGCTTGCATCGTTTCCTGCGTGGGTTGCATTAGCCAAGGCCTGTTTGCTCCGATCAAGAAGCCGACACCGCCATCAGCTAGAGCCTTCGTGGGACAGCTCGTGATCGACTCCTGGACATCCTCGACCTCTTTGTGTCCACGTGGCGCCAGAGACAATCTTCACTTCTTCACCTGTTTGCACCCGACATCGCCTGGTTCCCTCCTGGTTACACGGTAGTCACTGGCTAGTGGCTTTGAACATTGTCCCCTCTGCTTTCAGGTCTTCACCTCTTCAGATCCACCCTTGGATCCACCGGAACTCTTCTCGACGACCCGCCTGCAGCATCTTCATCTACAGGCTCCATAGACCAGCGCGACGAAACCCGACACACTTTGAGACATATGCACCCGCTTCCTGTGGGTGAGGTAACCCTGGCACTCCGGTGCTCCTGTGTAGCAATACACCTCTAGTGTCTTTGTTCCAAGTTGCTAGGTTCTAGGTCATCCGGAAGGTTCCCTTTGCAGTAACTTTGTACTTTTTACGCACCATTGACTTTGCATTGGTGCATGCGTGTGCTTTAAGTGCTGCACCCGAGTCCCGCGGGCCTTTCCCGACTTCATCAATGCTACTCCCGCATAGCTCCAGCGATTCCCAAGGCCCTAGGCCTACTTCCTTTTCGATTAGTGATATTTATACCACTATTTTAGTATATGAGTTGAGTGGCCCCTAGGGCCTATCCATATTGTGCAACTTTTGTATATTTAAACAGTGTTTTGTTTTAACGCATTTGCTTCTGTGCTCATAAAGAGTATAGGGGATACTTGTAGTAAAGAAATATATATATATTTTCAATACATATCTGTGTGGTGTCCTTTCATTTGGTATTCAAGGGGATTGTATATGGTAAAACAGCTTGCTTCACATGCCTTTACAGAGTTTAGCCTAAGACTGCTTTGTCCACGCTACCTCTAGGATAGCTGGTCTATAAGGTTGACTTACAACCAATCATCATAAGGGTTGCTTGGCATGGTACAAGGTGATCACTAGAACTAGTGAGCATCATATACCAGGCCAACTTCTCACAGCAAGCGCTATATAAATGCAAAACCTTCCCTCTTCTATCCCTCCACTATCTTTTTCAACCCAACTAACAGACCAACATGTCCAGCTCTCAAATACATTTTATATTTCCCTACACTAATTCACCACTAATCATTTTTGGATCCTAGTAGTAGTGTGCTACTCGCCGAAAAAGCGCTTCAAAGTTCGTATGGGGTAGTAAGTGTTATGTAAATCTAAATACATTACAATTACTGTTTACATCGGGCTGCACTAACACGAGGATAGAAGTAGAGTGGGGATTAGAGTTTATCTGCCCAGAACAAAGCATACTACAGAAAGTGTGTGAACAGTCTATATGTTGTGCGCCTGGCAGAGAAAAACACAGCAGAGGTGGGAAGAAGGTAGGTAATCTGATGGTCAGACCTATGTGGAAAGAGGCAATCACTTTGGGGAGAAAAGAGGGCTTACACGGAGGACTACTTTGTTCGGATGGACAGCAAGAAAGGGAGGTCTGGAAGATAAGCCTGAAGCTCACCCATCCTGCAAGCAGAGGTGATGGCAAGCAAAAAAGCAGTCTTCAAAGGAGGCGAAGAGGACAATTATGTAGGCGCTCAAAGGGAGCAAACATAAGATAAGTGAGGACAAGATTCAACTCCCACTAGGGCATTACGAAAGGAGAAGGAGGAAAGAGAAGAGTAATGCACTTCAAAAATCTGTTAACAATAGGATCGTTGACCATGCTCAAGGGCTCGGGGTACCAGACTTGGGACTGAACGCGTTTGATCTTCTTCAGCAATCTTGGCAGAAGTGGTACAGGAGGCCGCAACTCCACTCGCAACGAAAAGGGTCGCAGAGCGAAAGCCGTCTTGGAAACTCTAACACGCAGAACTGCTGACATTGAGCGTTCTCTTCGGTGGCGAATAGATCTAACCAAGGCTCTCCCCACTACTGAAAGAGACCTAGCATCACCTTCGAGTGAAGATGCCATTTGTGATCCATCATGCACTGGAGGCTGAGTTTGTCCGTCCTGGCATTCAGTGAACCTGTTAGGCGTTGAACCACCAGAGATATGCCCTGATGTGCCAGCCATGTCTAAAGGCGAAGAGCCTCTTGACATAGGGTCCACGACCCCACCCTGCCCTGTTTGTTGCAGTCTCACATGGCGGTGGTGTTGTCCGTGAACACCTGCACCACTCTTCCTTTGACAGAAAGAAGGAATGCCTTCAGTGCAAGACAAATCGCCCGGAGCTCCAGAAGGTTGATGTGGTGCCTGGACTCCGCCAGAGACCAGAGGTCTTTGATCTCCGCCATTCCCATATGGCTGCCCCAACCCAGGAGTGACGCATCCATTACTACTGTGAACTCAGGTTGGGGAAGGGAGAGGGATCTGCCGTTGACCCAATCCTGGTTCGTGAACCACCACTGCAACTAACTTGCAGTCCCCTCCGAAATCTGAAAGTCATCAGAAAGATTCCCTTGGTGCTGCGCCCACTTGAACTTCAGGTCCCACTGCAGAGCACGTATATGCCATCTGGCATGATGCACCAGCAGGATGCAGGAGGCCATGAGGCCCAGCAGCCTCAGGGTCATTCTCACAGAACACCGGGATGGAGGCTGAAACATCGGTATCATAGCCCGAATATCCTGGACTTGCTGCTAGGGAGGATAGACCCAAAACTGTGCTGTGTCCAGAACCGCTCTGATGAAAAGGAGCTTATAGGAGGGAATCAGGTGCGACATCAGCACGTTAACTGTGAACCCCAGCAAATGCAGGAAGTCCGTCGTAGTCTGGAGGTGGGAGACGACAGCCTGGGTGAGCTCACCTTCAACAGCCAGTCGTCGAGAGAGGGGAAGACTGGAACCCCTGATCTGCGCAGATGAGCTGCGACCACCGCCATCCCTTCCGTGAACACCCGGGGGGGGGGGGGGCTGGTAAGGCCAAAGGGGAGCGTGGTAAACTGAAAATGCGTGTGGCCTACCGTGAACCGTAGGTAATGCCGGTGGGCAGGCAAGACGGGGATGTGAAATTAAGTGTCCTGCAAGTCCAACGCTACCATCAAATCTCCAGGGTCGAAGGCAGACAAGACATGAGCCAAGGTTAACATCTTGAACTTCTCCTTTCGGAGGAAGCGGTTGATGTCCCTGAGGAAAAAGATAGGACGCAGGCCTTTGTCCTTCTTGGGTACCAAGAAGTAGTGGGAGTAGCAATGCCGACCTACTTCTGGCACAGGGATGCGTTTGATAGCTCCCTTGACAAAGAGATCCATAACTTCCTGGAATTGAAAGGCCAAATGATCCTCCGACATGGGATGAAATCACCACAAACTGCATGACCCTTACGCACTCCGCTGCTTGCGGAACTCCGCGTACACCACCAGAGTTTTTTTCTCACTGAGGAACTCCGCATAGGCTTAATCTTATCATGAAAAAATAGATATCAGTCATATGTTAAGAAACAAGGGTGAGTCGAAACCTTTTGGATGGAGTAAAATGTAAGTCATTATTATTGTGATTTTTGGGGCAATTAGTTGATTTTTGCAAGCACTAACACTTCTCTGTGTAAAGTAAAGACCTTGAGAGTTTTGTAACTTTCAGATACTCAAATTGTGGATTCTGTTGCAATTAAAAATATTTCCAGGCCTGAAATTTCTTTGGAGGTTGCATGTGGGCAGCCTAAGTTATCATGCAGAGTTTCTTGATGAATTCTATTGCAACCACAATATGTGCTCTCTCATGTAAAGTAAGGTTGTTAGAAGCTTTTCTGCAACTCAAGATACACCTTACTTTTCACCTGGTGTGGATGCATTTCTCATGTTTAGTGAGATCTCCTTTCTGAGTAAAACGTTTCTGGCTTTCCCCTCCTGTATACAGCTTTAGTCCAGTGTGAATTCTCATGTGAAATGACATTGTATTCAAGACTAAACCTTATCTGACATTCAGAATACACATAAATGATGTTCACTCTTCTAGTGAGCACCTTGCACAAGTCCAAACAACCCTTATGGTGATGGTTGTAAACTCAACCTTTGTAGCAGGGATTCCGTACCTATACAGAACTGTGCATAGAGACCCAGAACCTCAGTGAATGAGGGTGTGCCAAAAACTCACCTCAGTATCCAAAATCCCCTACCAGACTAGCAACCAGTGTCTCATTGGTTCTTTCTCATCCCCAATGATAAGACAACCCAGAACATGAACTCAGAACACCTCAGGTAAAGTGGAATACATGAACACTCTTTCGTCATACCAACATATCAGTCCAGAACGAGGAGTAAATGAAGACACGTGCAATTTTGAAATGTTTATTTCTAATGCCGTGTTCTTAAGCGCAGTGTCTTAGATAATACAAGGAAACATGATCAAGAACAAGGTTATCAGCATTGTTACTATTCCATAAAATACAAAAGGAGAAAGCATGTCAAAATGCTAATAGTAAAAGGTTACATTAAACGTAAGTTTACCTTCCCTAGCCAGTATATTATATTATATCTAAAGAAGGTCTCTTTTGGGTTTAGAAGGGCAGACCCATACCTCTTGTGCTTAGCAGAAACGGATCACATCATCTCCGGCACCAACACTCAGCATACGAATCTCCATCAAGTGTGTTTTACTTCTCTGTGCAGTGCATTATTAAATCCGCTCAAACCCAAAGTTGGCCACAGCTGCAAATGTGTTATGTCTAGACCGTGCGCTGATCAACTCGAACAACAAGCACTGTGTTGAAAAACCTTGAAGGCCTCGGCACTCACTGTACAGACATAGATTATCAAGCAAACCTTGTTATTCTCGCGTAAAACAAAATATGCAACTAGGCGAAAAGCTGTAATAACATAATGTGCCTTGTGCAGAGGCAGCAGAAAAGGAAAATGGCTTTTAAACTTGTAAAACGCTCATGCTAACTTAACACAGTGTGAAGGTATAATTACAAACACGTGACACCTTATAGACCAGCTATCCTAGGGCTAGCATGGACAGAGCAGTCTTAGGCTATAACTCTAGAGGGCGTGTAAAGCCAGCTGTTTTACCATACGTAACCCCTTGAATACCAAATGAAAGGACACCACACAGGATATATATAAAATATATATGTATTTATTCACTAACACACTCCTCTGAACTCTTTATGAGGACAGAAGCAAAAGCACATAACAAGTTACACTTAGAAATACTTTAAATAGCACAATTTACAGTTAGGCCCTAGGGGCGCGTAAAACCATATACTAAGTAAGTGGTATAAGAACCACGACTTGTGAAAGGAGAAGGCCTAGGGCATCGCTGGGGCTACACTATCTGACCCTTAGGTTAGGAGTAGGAGGCCCACAGGCGGCGCGTGCAGAGTCGGAACACTCACGCGGGAGTCAATAGAAAGTCTATGGGAACTTAAAAGGTAAGTAAATATAGTTTTAGGACACTTCCGGTTTAGATAGGAGGAAACTACAAGCAAATCTGGACACTAGGATAGTCAATCCCTGCAGGAGCACCGAAGTACTCGCTTTACCTCACCCACGGGCTGCGGGTGCATAGGTGTCAAAGTGTGTCGGGTTTCGCCGTTGATTCCAATGGAGCCGTGAAGAAAGATGCTGCAGGCGACCAGGAGGAAGATGTCCGGGTGGATCCAAGGGTGGATCGAAGTTGAAAAAGGACCTAAAAGCAGAGGGGACGAGTCTAGGTCACTAGCCAGTGACCGGGTGAAACCAGGAAGAAACCAGACGTCGTCGAGGAGCAATCAGGTGCTGTTCTGAAGCTGGTCTCTGCAGCCACACGGACCAGGAGGGGTCGAGGACGACCAGGCGCTAGCAAGGAGCTGTCCCACGAAGGTTCTCGCAGAAGGAGGGGTCGACTTCAAGATCGGAGCCAACAAGCCTAAGCAAAGGTAACCCACCCAGGATACACAAAAGGCTTCTGGTGCAGACCAGGAGGGTCTGAGGTACTTCACCTTTTCAGGGAAGCAAGTGCCAGTCTGGAGCAACCAGACCAGCGATGGATTTCTTAAAGGATAGTCGTCTCAGGGCTACTAGCCAACTGGCCAGCAACCGGGACAACGCATCGAGTAGAACACAAACAGGAGGGCCCCACGCAGAACACATGGAATGCGGAGGGCTGATCTTCGGTGCAGGTGGTGCTCAGTCTCGGGGTGTCTCAGTCCCCAGTGCACAGCTTCGAGGATGCCTCAGGAGCTGCGCTGGTAGCAAGAAGAAGGACTTTTCAAGATGTCCGGTCCACAAGGTCTAACGCCGTCCACAGTGCTCAGCTGTGCTGGAGTCGTGCAGTGGGGTCAGAGGGCTCAGGGAGTCAGGATCTTGTCAGGCGCTGCGCTCGGGTTCCGGCGGGAACGGGGGCAAAGCAAGCCTTCAAGTTGCTGGATGGTGCCTGGTTGCCCAGGGTGGTCACTCCTTGGCCACAAGGGAGATTCTTCAGTCTTCAGCTCAGGTGAATGTCGAAGGGTCCAGAGTTTCTTCTTCAGTTCGATTCCAGGATTAATCCAAAGTCTCCTGGGTCAGCTCCTATCTTTATACAACTAAAGTGGGCTGGTTTACCTACTAGGTCCCTCCTATTGGTGGGACCAGGAAGGGGGGTGGTTAACCACCCTTTCCTTTCTCCAGTTTCGCGCCAGAGCTGGGGCAGGCTTGCCCCAGCAACCGGTTTGAACTGGGGTATGCATGGAGCACCTAGAGTGCTCCAGACAGTGTGTTTCTTTTCAACCCTCCCTGTCCTAATACACAAACTCCTGTATGGGGCGGCGCTCGCACCTCTCCAGGCAGTAAACTTATTGTCCAGGCATCCCTAGCTGGAAGGACTCCCAGCAGCAGGAGGCCAGACTTGTGTCTGGGGCAGCAGCGTTCATTTTGTAACGCCGGGGCTCTGGTTAACTTTAACCGTGATCGTCAGAACTAACATGTCTTCTCTGTCTAGAAGAGTGGAATGCTACCCCCGTCTCCAGAATTGGCGAGGGGGTAGTATTCCAAAGCGTATGACACCTTACACGACATGTTTCGATAAAGCCAGACCAAAGTTAGCATTAACCTCGAGGATTATAATGCACTTAAGAGTATATAGTATGGCAATATCATAGAACAGCTATAAGGAAGTAGTTCCGAACGCTGCAGACAGGCTCAGCTCATGCTAGAGCACCATCTCACATATAACCAAGCACTCTGCCTTCAGGATTGTTAAGGCCTGCCATAGGAGTGACTTATAGGTTACTATGTATCTATATGTATGTAGGTATAGGAATACTACACCTAAGCAAGGGGTAATTACACGACCTTGCCCCAGCTGAGTGATCAGCCAGTTGTGTCTATTTGGGTGGCCAGCCAGGGGTGGCATAAAACATGCTGCAGCCCCTGGTAGGCCTTGGTTGCACCTATGCCCGGAGTACCTAGGGTACACTATACAGGGACTCATAAGGTGAACCAATATCCAATTGTGTATGTACCTAAGGTACATGGAGTCCATTTTAAGGAGAGAGCCGATAGCCTGGGGCCCTGAATAGCAGGATCCCAGGCCAACTAAGTCGAAAACCAGCTAAACACTAGGCAAAAAGTTGGGGGTAACCATAGTCAGATATCCACCTTCCTACAGTGTGTTTTCTTATGGCACTTGTAACCATCTCTACCTCTGAATCTTTTCTGACATTTAGAGCACTGATAATTTTATTCACCAGTGTGGATTCTCACATGTTCAGTGAGATGAGATTTTTGGCTGAAACATTTTTGGCATTCGGAGCACTGATAAGGTTTTTCCCCAGTGTGAAATCTCACATGTGCAGTTAGAAGTGATTTTAGTTTGAAATCTTTTGGGCATTCAGAGCACTGATAAGGTTTTTCCCCAGTGTGGGTTCTTATGTGCCGTGTGAGACTACTTTTTTCACTGAAACATTTCAGGCATTCAGAGCACTGATTAGGTTTTTCCCCAGTGTGGATTCTTATATGCTGAGTGAGATGGCTTTTATGGATGAAACATTTGTGGCATTCAGAGCACTGATAAGGGTTCTCCCCAGTGTGAAATCTCACATGTGCAGTTAGAAGTGATTTTAGTTTGAAATCTTTTGGACATTCAGAGCACTGATAAGGTTTTTCCCCAGTGTGGGTTCTTATGTGCCGTGTGAGACTACTTTTTCCCCTGAAACATTTCTGGCATTCAGAGCACTGATAAGGTTTTTCCCCAGTGTGAGTTCTTATGTGCTGAGTCAGACAGCTTTTTTCACTGAAACATTTGTCGCATTCAGTGCACCGATAACGTTTTACCCAAGTGTGGGTCCTTGTATGTGTAGTGAGTCTCATTTTGTCACTGAAACTTCTCTGGCATTCAGAGCACTGATAAGGTTTTTCCCCAGTGTGGAATCTCACATGTACAGTTAGAAGTGATTTACGGTTGAAATGTTTTGGGCATTCAGAGCACTGATAAGGTTTTTCCCCAGTATGGGTGCTTATGTGCTTTGTGAGACTACTTTTTAAACTGAAACATTTCTGGCATTCAGAGCACTGATAAGGTTTTTCCCCAGTGTGGGTTCTTATATGCTGAGTCAGAGTGCTTTGATTACCGAAACATTTCTGGCATTCAGAGCACTGATAAGGTTGCTCCACAGAATGGGTCATTGCATGCTGAGAAAGACTTTGTCTGTAACAAAACCTTTTCTGGCATTCAGAGCACTGATAAGGTTTTTCCCCAGTGTGGGTTCTTATATGCACTGTGAGATCGCGTTTTTCATTGAAACATTTCTGGCATTCCGTGCACTGATATGGTTTCTCTCCAGTGTGGGTTATTGTATGCCGAGTGAGACTGTTTTTGTCAATGAAACATTTCTGGCATTCTGTGCACTGATGAGGTTTTTCCCCAGTGTGGGTTCTTGTATGCTGAGTCAGAGTGCTTTGATTACCGAAGCATTTCTGGCATTCAGAGCACTGATAACGTTTTTCCTTAGTCTTAGAGTGGTAGCTTGTATGCTGAGTGAGACTGCTTTTTTCTTTGAAACATTTCTGACAAACCGGGCACTGATAAGGTTTGTCCACAGAGTGGGTTATTGCATGTCGAGATAGACTCTGTTTCTTACAAAAACCGTTTCTGGCATTCAGAGCACTGGTAAGGTTTGCCCCCAGAGTGGATTCTCATATGATCAGTGTAATAAGATTTACGGCTGAAACATTTTTGGCATTCGGAGCACTGATAAGGTTTTTCCCCAGTGTGGATTCTTATATGCTCAGTGAGACTGCTTTTTTGGCTGAAACATTTGTAACATTCAGAGCACTGATAAGGTTTTTCCCCAGTGTGGGTTCTTATATGCTGAGTGAGACTGCTTTTTTCACTGAAACATTTGTCACATTCAGTGCACCGATAACGTTTTACCCAAGAGTGGGTCCTTGTATGTTTAGTGAGTCTCCATTTGTCAATAAAACATCTCTGGCATTCAGAGCACTGATAAGGTTTTTCCCCAGTGTGGAACCTCACATGTGCCGTTAGTAGTGATTTAAGTTTGAAATCTTTTGGGCATTCAGAGCACTGGTAAGGTTTTTCACTAGAGTGGATTCTCATATGTTCAGTGAGATGAGATTTTTGGTTGAATCTTTTTTGGCATTCAGCGCACTGGTAAGGTTTTTCCACAGAGTGGGTTAATGCATGTCGATATAGACTCAGTTTGAAACTAAACCTTTTCTGACATTCAGAGCACTGAAAAGGTTTTTCCCCAGTGTGGATTCTCATATGCTCAGTGAGATAAGATTTACGCCTGAAACTTTTTTGGCATACTTTGCACTGAAAGTGGTTTACCCCTGTGTGCATTCTGTCAAATTCTGTGAGATAAGATTTATGGCTGTATCTTTTTGACACAGGTAACTTTTTTCCCCAACTTCGGTTATTTTGCCTCGATTTTAGAGTCGTGCTTGTTTAGATAATGTTCAGCACTCATCTCTAAAAGAAATTGTGTGTAAATTTCTCAACACTTGAATTGAGCAAAAAATGTCGGGAACAATCCTGTAACACCTGTTGAAATTTTCCTAGCAGATAATAGTCTTTAGGTTATAGCCTCTCCGGCAGCAACTTAATTTGTGACTGAAGTTTTTCTCAAATCGATTTGTATGGGTTCTTAGCAATGCAATAATAAGGTGTTAGTCTGATATTTAATGATTAAACTGATAAGTACCTTTTTGCACTGATGTAATGGCAGTAACTGAGGGCGTTTGAACGTGCAGAGTACTATTGTGGATCATTAGTCGCAGAACATCAGTTCATTCTACCCTTTCTATGTTTGGTGTAAGGTTAAGGTTTGTAGTTCTGAAGATGAGGATTTATTTACATTAGCTATAGCGCAACTGTGCTCCTTTAATCCATTTTTATATTTAACAGTTTTACATATCACTACTGCACAACAGATAATGTTGAGGCGATTTACATAGAATTACAGAACAGTACATAATAAAAAGGAAACAAACTGAGATGGTCATTAACACAATAAAGTGGTGAATTTTTAAGGTTTTCGCAAGAGTGAGCAGAGTGGGTCGAGGTGTTATATCCAGAGGCAGATAGTCTCAAACTTGCGTAACTGGTTAAAACGGTTGTTGAACAAAGGCGATTTTCCAATCTCTTAGTTGTTAACGTGTCAGCTTCGGAGTCTTCTTTCAGTGTCTTTTCTTTGATGGTATGCAGAAGAAACCTTTAGTTGTAACTTTTTATGCAGTGTGTGCTTCCTCTCTAGAATTACATGATGCTTTAGATGAACGTTATTCTGTCATGCTGAGGCAATTTGTCTTTCTGATAATATTTCAGATGAGGATGCTGAAGCGGTCTTTCTACATTATTTCTGATGCTGTGTGCACAGATATGGCTTTGCTCTGGGTTAATGAAATGCAAAATTAGAGACTTCACTTACAGGTATAGTACTTTCCTCGCCACACTTAGATTTTTGGAAATTGTTTAAACGTAGAATGCTGGATGTCCTTCAGTTTTTCAAAATAATCCTTCTTCTGGCACTGACATTCAAATCTTGCTTTCTTCGTCCGTAATTTCAATCACCTATAGTATTAAAATGAAATAGTTAATACATGTGCATTTCCAAAAATATAATTTACAAGCCAAATCAATGCAGAATTTTGAAAATGCTGAGCTGTTTTTCAGACAGAGCAGAGTGTAGAATGGTAGCATGAGAGTAATTGGATGTAGGAGTGAGGATTTGTAGAATTTTCAACATTTTATTAAGCTCACAAAGGATACATGTACCCTATGGAGTTGCAACATAGAATCCCAAAGGCAGATATGAAAGTCATATGGACTGGCACCAAACAGATATTAAAAAAATATATTCTATTAATTAATTTGTAATGCAGATTTCTGGGAAGGGAATGACTCCTCCACGGACAACAGGCGTTTTCCCCTGCCCTGAGTTACCACCTACTTGTATCTGGTTTCCTGACTTTTGAGTTTTGGGCTCTGCCTCAAGCAAACCTATTGTGTGCTGCGAGGACTATGCCTAGACCAATCCCTCAACTATGGTCCAGAGTATGAATCAAGGGCAATGAAATTAAGGCGTGCTTTCATTTGTTCATTTTATTCCACTTGATTATCAGTTGTTAGGTTTTCCTGCACCTGGATTTACTGGGTGCAGAAAACCAGGACACAATCTTTTTCCAGACTGAAAAATTTGACTGAAAAGACGCACAAGACTCTGGGTGCAGCAGAAGCAGCCAAGACTTATGCCGTTTTTTTTCACTAATTGGGGGAAACACACAATTCTTCCCTCTGCTGGTGTTCACAGTTGTTGTCGGCCTGTGATTCGGCGTTGAGTGCAGAGCGTATCGATTAGAGCCGAGGGGTAGAGCCGAGGAGGAGTTGACGAGCAAGCGGAGCAGAGCCTGGGACGACTGCCAGGGTTTGTTTTGTGACCGGTTCCTGCTTCACCCGCGTCCTATTATACGGGCGCTTTAAGTTCTACAAATCTGCTTTGGGGGCAGAAACGGACGCTGCCGGCACCGCGGTGCTAAGGCGCTTGTGTTGCTGCTCGTGTGGCAGCTGCTGCAAGGCACAGAGGAGCCTTGGCCTGCCACCTGATTTATGTCAAAAATGTGTTCATTAATTCCACAGGCAAAAATTACATCCTCACTTGGTCCCACGCAGGGGATCAGAAAGCCTCAACAGAATTATAACAGGTGGACAAAGTGCATTGATCAATATAAACCAGCTCCTCCTCTTACTACATCAGCCAAATGAAAGATACAGCTTCTAAGTGCCCCAGAGCTGAGACAGAGAGATAAAAAAGAAAAAAAAGAAGAAAATCATGCAACTTTGCTAAGCCAGCAGATAGGTCTAAAGAAACTTAACAGCCTTCTGTAACGGTAATTTCTCCAGGTTGCTCCACCGAGGTGTTGTATGCGGAATACCCAAAAAGCGTGGACAAACTCATCCTAACATGGGATAAGTAATTATGAATCTAACAAGGAACAAAGAAAAAAACCACAAAAAAAATCCACCCCCACCCGTGGTGGCTGTGTGTTCATACTAACGAGAGGTTGATCGACACTGGGATTGTGATCAAAACTGGAAGAGATGGCGGGCTCTGATGGTGGAGGGACACACCGCAGACGGACGGCCCTGGGAGAGGATGGAGACCAGGGGGCCCCATTTAAATTCGAAATTCTTATAATTATCCCTGAAAATATCAGCCATACGTTCTAGGCTAAGCAGTCTCCAAAGACGAGAGTGCCATAGGGAAATAGCTGGAGCTTCCCTTCTCTTCCAGGCGGCTGCCAAGGTGACCTTAGCTGCCCCACACGCACCACTCTTAAAGTATGGGACTCAATTTCGGGCGACGACAGGTGGACTTCTTTTCCATCCCCATTCACTCCAATCTATTTCAATCCAGCTTTCTCCCCGGCCCAGCATGAGGGACCCTTTGATGCCTGGAGAAGGGGAGGCTGCTTAGCTATAATACATTTGTTCCACAATTTTGATCCCCTTACTTTTGATCAATGTCAAAGGGACTTTGAATGGAAGAACACGGAAAGATATCAGTATATCCAATTGATACCCTGGGCCCTCACACCTCAGATACGGAAGGCTGCTCCTCGACCTCTCACACAATTTGAGGCCTTTCCACCAAGACTGCTAACATGAAAGGGGTGATCTCATTTATCTATAGCTTCCTCCTTAAAACAGTGCTTTCCCTACACCCCCGGTATATGTTTAAGTGGGAAGACTTAATTCACCATTTTATTTCCGATGAGGAATGGACGCATCTATGGTACGACATTGCACGCTTCAATCATTCCTCAGAACTCAGGGATCTGCTGCCTGATTTTACGTATACACCAATCATTGAGCAGAACAGAGCTGAGCAGAAGAGTGGAGGGAAGCGTTAAAACGGTAAGGGCACACCCAGCTTGCTTGCTAATCTGAACGCAAATAAAAGCACAAGCTTGCCAACAAACTGTAAAGCAAAATTGAAAACTAGGTTAGCAGACTTCAAGCGCTGGCTCGAGCATCCCGTGGGGCCGTCGGTAGATTAGCCTTGTGCGGAGTTATAGGTCAAATGGCACGTTTACCGTCTCCATAATAAAGAGTGGGAGGAAGGTGCTGGGCAGTAGCGAGGAGAGGAGGGCCAGGGGAGAGGGAGGCTAGGAGCAGAGAGAGAGAGGAGACGGACAGCAGGGACAGAGGAGCACTGAGGGGGAGGCCAGGGGAAGAGACAGAGCCGAGACAGAAGGAAAGTGAGAGTCAAAAAAAACAAAGGGAGACGGGGCAGATGAGGCCTGAGAGCATAGATCGAGAGAGACACAGAGCAGATGGGACGGGTATAGGCAATGAAGAGGTGAATTAAAGATTAGTAGGAATTAAGTAAAAAAAAAAAAGGAAAAAATAATGGAAGATGAGAGATATGAAAGAGGGGAAAGAGACACAGGTTGAAATCATACCGGTCAACTCATCTGCCTTTGGCGGGTGTCACCGGCACGGGAGGGGCATTTCCTCACACACGCAACATTGTATTTTACAAAGCGCTAATTTTTCATGCACTGTAAGTAACAGCTTGTCACAGTTATTATGGCGCTGAATTTACAGACCTACGGGAGAGGGGGAAGCTGAGTTTGCCAGGGGACTCAAACTCGTGTCATGCTGCCTTTCAAGAAATGAAATTCAGCTCAGTGAGTGATCCGAACGGCACGCTAATAGGTAGTGTCACAGCTGAGTGAAGAGAGCAGCAAAACAGAATACTGTCTACTGCAGAACCCGTTGCTAATGAATGAAAAGACTGCTTCAGAAGGGACCCTGTTACTGCAGCAATTCTAAATTAAACACTTAGTTGTTTCTGACAAAAGCAGCAGAATATATTGGCCTCATTTTCAAATTTTGTGTACTTGGGTGTTAAAACGGTAAGGGCACACCCAGCTTGCTTGCTAATCTGCACGCAAATAAAAGCACAAGCTTGCCAACAAACTGTAAAGCAAAATTTAAAACTAGGTTAGCAAACTTCAAGCGCTGGCTCGAGCATCCCGTGGGGCTGTCAGTAGATTAGCCTTGTGCGGAGTTATAGGTCAAATGGCACGTTTACCGTCTCCATAACAGAGAGTGGGAGGAGGGTGCTGGGCAGTAGAGAGGAGAGCAGGGCCAGGGGAGAGGGAGGCTGGGAGCACAGAGAGAGAGGAGACGGACAACAGGGATGGAGGAGTGCTGAGAGCGGAGACAGGGAAGGCCAGGGGAAGAGACAGAGCCGAGACAGAAGGAAAGCGAGAGTCAACAAAAACAAAGGGAGACGGGGGCAGATGAGGCCTGAGAGCAGAGATCGAGTGAGACACATAGCAGATGGGACGGGTATCGGCAATGAAGAGGTGAATGAAAGATTAGTAGGAATTAAATAAGAGCAGATAAAAGAACGGCACAAACAGGGGGGGCAGAGGCTTACCTCATGTCCTGTTAAGACGCTGCTCGACCAGCAAAATTGCAGCCGCAAGGGAGTGAAATGTTTGTATTCGGGGGCGTTTTTGGCCGGAATGACGTTCACAAAGGGGCAGAGAGGGAAAAAATCTCGGGAACGCCCACAAATCTGCTCCGACAATGACGGGCAGATCTCTCTTCCAATGGCTAGCCTCCATTTATGAGGCTAGCCAATGGAAGAGAGAGGAGGGACAACAGCCGTACTGTTGTAACATAAGATTTCGCCTGCGCGAACGCTGCTGTGCAGCGGACGCCAGGCAAAACCTAAAAAATACAAATGCATCAGATATAGTGAGATTGAACACTGGAAACAACCATGACCAAATATCATATTGTGAAGGTGAGGGTAAACAAATGTCTCCAACAAAACCCTTCTACCCTCTATTTAATAAGGATCTATCGGAGGTACAAGCAGTTATGAAAAATAAATGCCTAAACAATCAAGCTGATAGTATAAAAATGATAGAGAATGGGAAAATTCAGTCCTTAGAAATGCTGCAAGTGGAGGAAAGTAATAAACAGGTGGAAAATAAGCCATCACAATTGGAAACAAATAGAGCAAAGAGTGAGAGTATCAGAGGGGATGAAATGAATAGAGATTTGTTAAGTGGAGCAGGTAATTTTTACGCCGGAATATAAATCTAAGGGTAATAATGAAATAACTTGCAAACGTCCGGACCCAACACAAGATGGCAGGAGTATGCAAAGCATGTGCATCTACAGCACACATGCCTCAAACAGAGGATTAATGGCCCCAAATCCCTGCCGTGGTATCTGGTCATGTTGTGGCTGAGTGTGCCATGTGATGTGGCAGGCTATAGTGCTTGGTGTGATTTGGTCATTTTTGACAAAGTGGCGTGCTGAACGGTTAGGCAAATTTTGAATTTCTTTGTTTTTGGGATCGTGTGATATAGTGCAGCACCTACCGTATGATGTAAATAAATTACATTGCTAATATACCATAAGGATGTGAGGTGAGTGTTATTATGGCCGAAGCCTTGCTGATTATATGCAGAATAACAGGTCTGGGAGGTCACTACTGACTAGAGCAGGTTAGCAGCTGCACAGGCCTTGGGCATTGATCCTATTGAGGATAATATGTGACGGGCACTGGTGACTGAGTTGGCTAGCAACAACGCTGGCCTCTGGTATTCATTACAAACAGGGTAACAATACATGTCAATATTGACTGGAACTGGTTGGCAGTAGAGTTGACCTCTGGTTTTGAATATTTGTAGGATTTAAGGTAGGGGTCACTACTGACTGGAGTTACTAAGCAGGATAATAGATCTCAGGGGGCCAATACTGACTGAAGCTGGTTAGTATGATCACTAGTCCCAAGGTGCTACTAATGACTCAAGTTGGCTAGAATGATAACAGGTCTCAGGGGCCAGTACTAACAGGAGCTGGCTAGTAGGCTTACATACAAGTCCAAGGGGCCACTACTGACTGGAGCAGGCTCTAAGAATAACAGGTGCAGGGGAGTCGGGTGTGAGTGTCACCTGTAACCATAGCTGGCTAGAAGCATTGACGACCTTTGGTATTAAATGCAGGATTCCAGGTCACAGGAGGCACTGCTGAATACAGCTGGATAGCAGCAGTGGTGGCCTCTAGGAAGAAGGAATTGAGAAAGCATAACTGGATATACTGGTTTCTTTAATACCGAAAATTGGTTACACATGAATGCCACAACGTGCATTGATATATTACATTACCAAATTACAATATTCTTATATAATTTGATGTGTCTATTCGCCTTAATATGCCTGCAAAGTTATATGATTCTATTAGGGCCGAGAACCATTTTATTTAGTGATGTCCATCTGCACACTTTCCTGCAGCTTGTAGTAAATTGAATATTGACAAACAGAAGTGTTATTTCCAGAAACAGTGAATTCTGCAGCTGTTCTCTGTATCTTTTATCTGCACCTCACGGACTCCTCACATTCCTCTCGAAAGAAGATCCTGCCTCCTACTCATTAGTGTTGTTTCAGTAACAGTTTCTATCACGTGTTCATGTTTCATTGACTTGTATTAGGAGAAAAGTGTATAAAAATACATGGGGAGCATTAGCGTTATATACTCCAACTTGCTTTAGGGTGGATGCTCTCGTCTATTGCAAAGACAATTGTCACATGTTAGTTTGCTTGGCCTTTTGCTATTTTTGCATTAAATGTATGATAGATTTGTTGGCCTCCCGGTGTGTTGTGTTTTATTTTACATATCATAAGAGATGATGAGGAAAATAACAGTCCAGTATACACATTCTTCATATAAATCAACTCACAGTATACTGTTCTGGAGGTTCAGTCCCACAGACATTATCTCTAACTGAGCACCCTAGGAAGCATGTGCTTTTCAAACCAGTTGCCCTCTGATGCGGCGTCCTCGCTATTGGATAAGTCAGTATGTCCTGAATTTTAGGAGGGTTACCGTAACTAGTGCACTCTGTTAGAGAGTGCTCACCAGTGGTAGTAAGATGTTAATAGGCACCTTATCACCTATGCACGGTGCAGGGCTTTGAGTTACAGAGCTCCTCACACGTTGGAGAAGATTAGGTCACATTTACCCATTTTCCCATATTTGGTCCTGATGAAATGCCAACAGATTTCTCCATGACTACACAAGGCATGAAAAAAGTTGGCCTGAAGTATAGACCCCAGCTTACCAGCAGGTCCATAGGTGATCGATACTTTCACACAGTGATAGGGGCCATTAGTTCCTCAATTTCTCTGCCACTGTTTTTAATATCAACATGGACCAGGATGATCACATTAACTATATTGCTGCAACTGGTCGATAGTTGATCTTATATTGAGACTTTCACCAATCTCACATCTTATACACACCATCCTCTGTCCTACTATGCTTATCCGGCATACTTAATAAAAGATCTCTGAAAAAGTGCCCTCTGGTGGTGCCCGCCAGTTATTGTAGCGCCGGCCTGGTGAGGAGTGTAATCCAATGATGTCGGTGAGTGAACGCTACTTGTCTTAAAAGCACATGCTTCCTAGGGTGTCTGCGTTCAGTTACAGATAATGTCTCTGGGACCTAACCTCCGGAACAGTATACTGTGATTTGACTGTTTTATTTTAACAAATGTACATAGCAGATATTGTTGCTTGCTTGTTTCACAAAAATGATCGGATACCTGCCTCAGAGCGCACTTCTTGCAGACGAGTATGGGGTTAGCATGATGGTTCTACAAGGTGTCCTTACCTGTGCGAGTTATCTGGAACGATGCAGGGGCAGACCCAATACAGCCACATGTGGAGATCAATGAAAAATACTGAAGAATTAACGGAGCTTCCAAGCTGGTGACCATTCCTTAATTGACCTAGAAAATAAAAGACAAATTTTTAGTATTCTGGTGACTCATGACCACAAAAAACAAATGTTATAAATTCAATATTATGTCAAAAACTTAAAAAATGGAACTGGATGTGCTGAATCGATGTTGCCCCAGGTCATGCGTGACACCTTCCATCACTATTGCTTATGGGACTTGTAGTTTTGTTTTTCTCATTAAAAGGATGGTCTCTAAGGTCCCAGTGTTCTAAGCGATGTTAGTTAAAATCAGAGGCCTGAGTGAGGGTGAAGCATGACACTGATCTGCTTAGCAGTGAGATGAATGACAGTTCCTCAGCCCTTCCATTCTTTGACAGATAGAGGCTCGTCAGCCGTTCATATTTTTTTGCAATGACAAAGAAACCTTTATTGCAGCTTGAGCCAACTGAAGAGATAAAACCCTGGACGTGTTTAATTAACTACTGACAAACATGAACAATCAAGAACATGGGTTTCTGGAAAACTATCAATCAGCCGCCCTTCACACCCAGGAATTCTTGAGGCTTTAGAGAGGATGAATTGCATGTGGTATGAGAGAAACACTACATCGACTCAAAGCTCACTTCTCTGGGATGTACTGAAATGCCAGCCTCATGGCACACTTAGCCAGCTCTTCACCTCCTCCTCCTCAAGCTGTTGACCAGCTATCTGGGCAAATGAGCCTGCAGCAAAGCATCGCTGGCTTGGTTCCACACCAGACCAGGCAAGGTGGTCAACTCCATACTCCTCCAAGTCAGCATGCTCTCTGGTCGAGGCAGTCCTAACCCCACATGGATGTTCCCCATCACAACTATTTTAATGGTACTAAGTTAAGTTTCTGCTAAATGTAGGAGTCAAAAAGTGAAAGATTTTACATGAAGTGCTGAAAGAGAAAACATGAAGTTTTTCAATATTTCTGAGTCTGCCACAGTACACAGGAGCATTATTTCTCTACAGCAGCAAATCATATATGTGCCCTGTAGAAAGCATGTTTGAATGAAACATGGAATGCATTGCAGCCAACAACCTATGCAACATCACAGCAGAGTGCAAGATAACTTGTGTTATTATTGCAGCAGAACGAAATGCCATTCCTAATGTGTACGTCATTTTAAAGACAAACCCAGGAAAATGTATGGTCAGTGTTGTTCTTCTGCCAGTTAAAAGACAATCTCCATTAATACACCAGGAAATAAAATACTATGAGAAATCCTACTTGTTGGCAGGGTGCTGCCTGCCACTACATCGCAGGTCACTTCCAACATAATCTGATTTATACATACATACTCCAGGGTGCTGCCAGCTATAGGGTCTGCACACAGCAGTCTGGAGCCACTCGGGAAGGAGGTAAGCTCTACATTTCATCTTAAGCCCTTAGGTTACAGTCAAAGCCTGTTAGATCCGGAGAACTTTATCCACGCTCTAACTGCGCCGAGCAGACATACGTAGCCATCACAGACTGTGTTGTGTGCTGGTTATTATTGTTGGCGGATGGAAAATGCTCTGATCGGAGCTACTACAAGAAGAGAAGAGAAACAGGACCACAGATCGCCACAGAGCGACAACTGCCCAGAAGCTGAGGAAAGAACTCTGGAACAGCAACCCTCCTGCACCCTGGCGATTCTCCAGGGTAAGCAAATGATGGTAATGAAATGCAAACTGCAGCATTAAGGTCACACACTACAACATCTTTCCCTTTAAACCAAAGGTAACAGCCTACAAGAACAAGCATTGGCATAGCCAATAGGTCTCGCTTTTGGGACCTTCTAAGTATTTAGTTATGTAGCACAATTTCCTTGGTGCAACCACATCAACTGTTGCATGGCTAAACACTATAAGGTCCCAAAGGCGAGACCTATTGGCTATGCCAGTGCTTGGTGTGGTTGTGTGTGTGGTTGTGTTTGTGGTTGTGTGTGGTTGTGTGTGTGTGTGTGTGGTTGTGTGCGTGTGTGGTTGTGTGTGTGTGGTTGAGTGGTTGTGTGATTGTGGCTGTTTGTTGTTGTGTGTGTGGCTGTATGTGTGGTTGTATGTGTGGTTGTATGAGTGGTTGTGTGTGTGCTTGTGTGGAAGTCTGGTTGTGTGTGTGTGGTTGTATATGTGGTTGTGTGTGTGGTTGTGTGTGTGTTTCTGTGTGGTTGTGTGTGGTTTTGTGTGGTTGGGTGCGGTGTTTGTGTGTGTGTGGTTGTGGTTGTGTGTGTGGTTGTGTGCATGTGGTTGTGGGTGTTGTGGTTGTGTGTGTGTGTGGTTGTGTGTGTGTTTGTGTTCGTGCTTGCGTGTGTGGTTGTGTGTGTGTGGTTGTGTGTGGTTGTGTGTGTGGTTATGTGTGTGGTTGTGTGTGTGGTTGTATGTGTGGTTGTGATTGTGTGTGGTTGTGTGTGTGGGTGCGGTGTGTGTGTGGATGTGCGGTTGGGTATGTGTCAGAACCCTAATTCCAGCTCGCACTATATGTAGCACTACGAGTGCTAACATGTGCCATGCCCCTGTACACGCTTGCTCTTGGGCAGCGTTAGTGCAGAGATGGAGACTTAAGATGGCCCCCACAGCGCCCGAAGCGCTGTGCAAATAGGTGCTCTAGTCTTCTAATGCACAGCTGTGCTGAAGGCTAAGTGAAGCGCGAGCGCCCGGCAGATTGCGCACTTCACTAAAGCCCCTAGCTGTAGAGGACGTGTTCCTTAGAGTTCCAGTTACCTTTTTCCCCTTTTCCTGAGAGAAGTGTCCTTGAGTAATCCTAGAAATAAGTTTAAGGCAGCCGGAGTCGGGTATGAGATGAAAGTGAAGACCGGCTTGTCTTTTTCTGCATTTACAGAAGCGGCGGCTTTTCCTTTTGAAGTTCGTGTCGGAAACTGAAAAGCCGACGCTTTCCACAGAGTGAGAGTTCTTCGGTGACGCTGAGGAGTTTGAGCAAGAAAATCTCAGTAGTGAAAGACTTCGTGCAGCTTGAAGAAAAGAAGTCATTCCAGAGCTAAGTAAAACTCTGCTTGTTGAAAATGCAAATGAAATAAAAGACGTTTTTTGAGGCAAGAGAGTTAGAGCACAATACTGAGTGAGGAGTCAATTTGAGAGACTGAACTGTGCAGTAAAATAAGGAAATTAAGATAAGCACTACAAGAGACAATGTATTCAGAAAATAACAATGTATATAAAAGTAAGACTTACCAGTGACTGGAAAACTGGAGACAACCTTTAACCCTGCAAAACAGAAAAGAACATAATTAGAAACGGTCGCAGATATTTAGTATTCACAAGAGAAAAAGATTGACAACAGAACCCATTTAAAAGAACCTTCTACTAGTTAGTGAAGTAAGTGCACTTATTGTACAATAGATTAATTGAATAGCGTAAGGAAGAATTAAAAGGTATGATAACAGTCATTATTATTTTCAACCAGAGACGACTAACCAGAGAAGGAGGATAGCACTAAATCAAAAAATAAAAGAAGAGTGGCAAGGGTCCAACCTAAAAAGGGTGGGTAAGATACATAAGTGTACACATTCTTAATAGAGTTAGAGATAGGAACAAGTAGGAATGTATAGTTTAATTATACATTAATTTTCGGGTTCCATTACGCCAACAGAAAAAGGGTGAAACTGCAGGTAGCAGACGGAAGGAGCCTATTCTGGACCAGTCTCTTCTCTGTTTATTATTTTATCCAATTCCCCCGTCCCTTAAGGTAATGATTTGGAGGTTCTGTTAATAGACCTCCTAGCATTGCCAAGAGGGATTAGGGGTCTAGCATCTCTGTTCCTGTGCAAGATTTGGTAAGCCTTGATATAAGTTTTCGAGTTCTGACAGAGTGAAGTGCCCAAGTTTCCTTCGCACCCGAACAGAGATGGCGGAGGGAATTGATCTGCAATCTTTAGGAACTATATTGGATGCAATACAAAAAGAATTAGGAGCAGTCAGGGAAGAGAATCACAACCTTAGGCAAGAAGTAATTAGTGCCAGGAAGGAGACTGCCGACTTAGCAATAAGGTTAAGACACCCCAGTAGTTTAGATAGAGAAGCGATGAATCCCACACTAGAGATCACTAATAGATCTACTACACAAGTTATTCACTCTCTTTCCCCAGTCATACCACTAGCAGCCCCAGAAAGATTTAACGGGGATCCCCAGAAGACGCAGATATTTCTCTCCCAATGCTTGTTACACTTTATGTGTCGCCCTGCGATATTCCCAGATGCGCAGTCCAGAGTGGCTTTCATACTCTCATATCTGAGCGGGGACGCAGATTCTTGGTCTATGCCTTTGGTCACTCGGAACAATCCTTTGTTAAGGAACTTTGAGGCATTCAAACAAGAATTTCTTCGGATATTCGATAGACGACGGATATCTCAAGTGGTGGATAATGAGTTACTCGACCTGCGACAAGGGAATCGGGACCTAATAGCGTATTTAGCCCAGTTCAACAAGTTGGTGGTGGAAACTGATTGGCCAGAGAGCAAGAGGGCAGCAGTGTTTTATCGTGGGTTAAAAGATGAACTGAAAGATACCTTAGCTCAAATTCCCAATTGACCCACCGAAATATCAGCCTTGATAGATTTGGTTTTAGAAATCGATTTTCGCCAGGGAGAAAGAAGAGGTGAGAAGAAAAAAGATTTTAGACCCATCGCACCAAGGTTTGATAGAGTTCGATCTGAAGGTACCAGGAGTTCAGATCAACAACTTGGTACGGAACCAATGCAGATTGGAACAATACGAGGTCCCCTATCTAAAGAAGAGAAAGACAAGAGGAGGGCGAGCAATTTGTGTTTGTACTGCGGAGCAAGTGGACACTTTGTTAGAATCTGTCCGAAGAAACCCAAGAATACCTACAAGCCGAAGGAAAACTAGCAGCACCACCCGTGGATGGAGGGGAGCGGGTGGGTGCGACCTCTGAGAAGACTCCACAAGAACACTTGGTAGCGAACACCTTGTAATCGGCGGCTCCACATCTGAACCTGTCCATGGAAGTGAGGTTCAGGCAGACGATTCTGACGGATGTGACAGTCATGATAGATTCCGGAGCCACGGGAAATTTTTGCGATTTGAGATTTGCAACTAAGGTGGGCATTCAAGCCATCAAGAAGATAAAGAGTGAGCCTGTCCGGGCTGTAGACGGAACAAACCTGTCTTCGGGACCTATTGTGAGCCATACCGAAGTAATTCAACTGACTTTGACAGATGGACATAAGGAAGAGATTCAGTTTAACTTAATTGATGCTCCCCAGTTTCAGTTAATTCTAGGTCTTCCGTAGCTTACAGAGCATATTCCTACCATCGACTGGAGCTCTAGGACAGTGACTATGGAGTCCGGTTATTGTCGAGAAAATTGTTTTGGAACTGAAGAAAGAATCATAAAGAGCAATCTGGCCTTGTCCTTATGTACAACAGAGCATTCCATGTGCGTGATAAACAACCAAGAAATACCAGAAGAATATAAGGAGTTCGTGGAGGTGTTTAATGAAGTTGAGGCGGGACAATTACCTCCTCACCGGATCTATGACTGTAAGATTGAGCTGGAACCAGGTTCGAAACTACCTTGTAGTCGGGTTTACGCTTTGACGGAAAAAGAGAATCATCATTTGAAGGAGTATTTGGAAAAATATCTGGCCAATGGGTTTATCCGACGCTCTCAGTCCCCGGTCTCGTCTCCATTGTTTTTCGTGCCAAAGAAAGAAGGGGATTTACGCTTGTGTATCGACTATAGGGCAATAAATAAAATCACCAAGAAGAACAGGTATCCCCTACCATTGATTTCAGTACTCCTGGATCAAGTAAAGGGAGCTCAAGTCTACACAAAATTGGATCTGAGGGGTGCCTACCATCTAGTTCGGATGCGAGAGGGAGATGAGTGGAAGACGGCATTCCGGACTAGATTTGGGCTTTTTGAATATCAGGTTATGCCCTATGGATTGTGCAATGCGCCCGCTGCCTTTCAGCACTTCATTAACGATGTCTAGAAAGAATTTATCGATCAATGTGCAATTGTATATATCGACGACATCTTAGTATACTCATCCGATGTGACAAAACATCATGAGCAGGTGAAAGGAGTTTTGAGAAAGCTGCAAGAGAATCAGTTGTTTGTAAAGCTGGAGAAATGTGCCTTTGATGTCTCGCAAGTGGAATTTTTGGGCTTCGTTATTTCACCAACTGGAATCTTGATGGATCAGCGCAAAGTAGAAGCGGTTACAGACTGGAAATCCCCAACGAGCGTAAGAGAAGTCCAAAGCTTCATTGGATTTGCCAATTTTTATCGAAGATTTATTAATGAATTCTCCAGGAAGATCCTTCCTCTTACTAAGCTACTGAGAAAGGGAATCAAGTTCGAATGGACTAAGGAAACGGAGGAAGCCTTTCAGTCCCTAAAAAAGGATTTCACCACAGCGGCAGTTCTGTTACATGCTGACCCTACTGAACCCTTCTATGTCGAGACCGATGCGTCAGATCAAGCCGTGGGAGGAGTATGATCTCAGCGACACAAAACCACTGGCCAGTTGCATCCAGTAGCTTATCGCTCCAGGAAACTAACCCCGGCTGAGATCAATTATACCATCACTGAGAAGGAGTTATTGGCGATAAAGGATGCTTTTAAGGAATGGCGGCATTATTTGTTAGGAGCTCAGCATCAAGTGACGGTGTTCACGGACCATCGCAATTTAAAGTTCCTGAAAACTGCTAGAACCCTCACACCCAGACAATTGAGATGGTCCCTGTATTTTGCAGATTACGATTTCGTGATCATGTACCGCCCCGGAGCTCAAAATGGGAAGGCGGATGCCTTATCCAGAATTGGCACAGAGACACAGAAAACTTTCATAGAAAACCAACCCATCATACCTAGCACCCGAATTATTGGAGCCACAACTTCAATCAGTTTGGAAAAAGGAGTCACAGAAGCCATGACTATGGAAGTAATGAAGGAGTAGGTGAAAGAAGATCCAACAAGAGAAATTATAGCACAACTACCCTATCACCAAGGAGCCTTGTACCTTCCCACTAAAGAGTTGCAACAACAAGTGATGCACGAATGTCATGATGAAAAAATGGCAGGGCACAAAGGGGAAGCAAAGACTGAGGAGTTGATTAAGAGACATTATTGGTGGCCAGGAATGAATTCAGATTTTGAGAGGTATGTTAAGTCATGTGAGGTCTGCGCTCAGGGAAAGTCGGAACGGCAGGCCGCAAAGGGTCTTTTGCAACCTTTGCCCACTCCCCCATACCCATGGCACACAGTAACCTTAGATCTTATCACAGATTTACCAGGCAGTCAGGGTTTTAATACCATCCTAGTAGTTGTTGATTCCTTTTCTAAAATGGCTCATTTTACAGCATTAAAAGGGGTTCCAACAGCTAAACAACTAGCGGCCCACTTCAGTTCTCAGATAGTTAAAATACATGGAATACCCAAAATTGTGATTTCGAACAGAGGCCCTCAGTTTGTGTCACATTTCTGGAAGGCCTTTATGGAAGGTTTAGGTACAGAGGTTAGATTTTCGACTAGTTATCACCCCGAGACCGATGGTCAGACCGAGAGGGTAAACCAAGAATTAGAACAATATCTGCGACTGATTCTTTTGAAGGAAGAGGGTGATTGGTCGGATTATTTGTGGACTGCAGAATTTGCCCATAATAATGCGAAGAACCGTTCTACTGGCTACTCCCCCTTTTTCTTAAATTATGGCAGACACCCGAATGCTACTATTCGACAATCTGATCTCTCAGTCCCTGCAGTTCAAGATTTAGTATCACATCTACGCCAAATTCAACTGAAGGCAGGAGAGAATCTCCAAACAGCTAAAGAAAAATACAAGAATTATGCTGATCGAAAAAGAAGAGAAGGGCCTATCTTGAATGCAGGAGAACGAGTTTGGCTAAGTACAAAATATTTAAGGTTGAGAGGAAACAGAAAGTTTCAACCTCGCTTTATTGGCCCATATCCTGTGGAAGAAAAGATTAATCAAGTGACTTACAGATTGAAGTTACCCTCTAGATTGAAGATTCATCCAGTCTTCCATGTTTCCTTGTTAAAAAAAGCCTCTCCGAATTTGAGGGTTCAATCCCCCCCAAAACCAATTCAATTAGAAACTGGAACAGAATTTGAAGTAAAGGAAATTCTGGATTCTAAAAGATCTAGAGGGAGATTGTATTACTTAATTGACTGGGAGGGCTATGGTCCTGAGGAGCGATCTTGGGAGCTAAGTGAGGATGTTCACGCTCCTAGATTGATCAACTCTTTCCACCATCGTTTCACTATGAAACCCAAGGAGAAAGAGACTGTTTGGTTGGGGGGTACTGTCAGAACCCTAATTCCAGCTCGTACTATATGTAGCACCAAGAGTGCTAACATGTGCCATGCCCCTCAACACGCTTGCTCTTGGGCAGCGTTAGTGCAGAGATGGAAAAAAATAAGGAGGACCTCACACTGAATTATGAAGGACCGTGGGGAAAACAGACTTTAAAAACAACAAACGTCCCAAGTCCATGGACAGAAAGGATTGTGTCCTATTTTAGTGTTGGTCAAATGGGCATGGTAATTGTAGGATATAATATTTGTCAAATGGGACGGGCGTAAATTCCGTGGGAAAGGTAAAGGTACAAGCTTGTATGATTAGTTATAGAAAATGCGCACTATAGTCTCTAGAATAGACACGGGTAAATGACAGATTCTACGCAGTTGCTTCAGATACCTTCAACAAGTATTACAAAACTGATTACGACTTTTTAACAAGTATTACAAATTTAATTAAAACTTATCACCACATGTGTTTGGTAACAATATAAAAATTTTATTACACTTCATAAATTTACAGTTTATCTTAAAAACAACTTTAAAAACATTTAGCAATAGACATGATCATCACAATAATTTTTGATAAAATCACAGAATCAAAAGGTTTAATACTATTAAACGCCGTGAGGTGAAAACAAGGACGGGCTGCCAGGAAGAAAGGAGCAGGGAGGCCGTAACCAGTAAGATTGAGATCAACAACCTGAGGAGGCTAATCCCGAACATATTGATCGTGTATCTGACACATCCTGACCTAATTGAAAGTGGGTTTGGATCTCAGCAACCGTTCACCCGGGTCCTATGGGAGAACATTGCCGAAAATATATACAAAACGGTGGCTCCTTCTGGCAGCTTAATACGGCAGGACCGTAGCCTATATAAAGGGACAGAAAGTGGTAATCAAGTCCCCTATGAAATGCATAAATAAAACGTTCTCAAACTAGAGGAAATTGAATTTACCCCTCTGATACTAGAGACAGCGCAATTTTGCACAATATTACCAGCAAATTGCGACCTACCAACCGTTCGTATTTAAAAAGGACTCTCCATTGAACCAACTAGTTCCTTCCACATGGGCATTAATTCCATTTGGAATAACAAGAATCAGTCCTGATGATGGTGTACTAAAGAAAGCCGAAACGCCGCATCGACCTTTTGATTCTGTGATTTTATCAAAAATTATTGTGATGATCATGTCTATTGCTAAATGTTTTTAAAGTTGTTTTTAAGATAAACTGTAAATTTATGAAGTGTAATAAAAATTTTATATGGTTACCAAATACATGTGGTGATAAGTTTTAATTAAATTTGTAATACTTGTTAAAAAGTCGTAATCAGTTTTGTAATACTTGTTGAAGGTATCTGAAGCAACTGCGTAGAATCTGTCATTTACCCATGTCTATTCTAGAGACTTTAGTGCGCATTTTCTATAACTAATCATACAAGCTTGTACCTTTGCCTTTCCCAGGGAATTTACGCCCGTCCCATTTGACAAATATTATATCCTACAATTACCATGCCCATTTGACCAACACTAAAATAGGACACAATCCTTTCTGTCCACCGACTTGGGACCTTTGTTGTTTTTAAAGTGCAGAGATGGAGACTTAAGATGGCCCCCACAGCGCCCGAAGCGCTGTGCAAATAGGTGCGCTAGTCTTCTAATGCACAGCTGTGCTGAAGGCTAAGTGAAGCGCGAGCGCCCGGCAGATTGCGCACTTCACTAAAGCCCCTAGCTGTAGAGGACGTGTTCCTTAGAGTTCCAGTTACCTTTTTCCCCTTTTCCTGAGAGAAGTGTCCTTGAGTAACCCTAGAAATAAGTTTAAGGCAGCCGGAGTCGGGTATGAGATGAAAGTGAAGACCGGCTTGTCTTTTTCTGCATTTACAGAAGCAGCGGCTTTTCCTTTTGAAGTTCGTGTCGGAAACTGAAAAGCCGACGCTTTCCACAGAGTGAGAGTTCTTCGGTGACGCTGAGGAGTTTGAGCAAGAAAATCTCAGTAGTGAAAGACTTTGTGCAGCTTGAAGAAAAGAAGTAATTCCAGAGCTAAGTAAAACTCTGCTTGTTGAAAATGCCAATGAAATAAAAGAAGTTTTTTGAGGCAAGAGAGTTAGAGCACAATACTGAGTGAGAAGTCAATTTGAGAGACTGAACTGTGCAGTAAAATAAGGAAAATAAGATAAGCACTACAAGAGACAATGTATTCAGAAAATAACAATGTAAATATGTGTATATAAAAGTAAGACTTACCAGTGACTGGAAAACTGGAGACAACCTTTAACCCTGCAAAACAGAAAAGAACATCATTAGAAACGGTCGCAGATATTTAGTATTCACAAGAGAAAAAGATTGACAACAGAACCCATTTAAAAGAGCCTTCTACTAGTTAGTGAAGTAAGTGCACTTATTGTACAATAGATTAATTGAATAGCGTAAGGAAGAATTAAAAGGTATAATAACAGTCATTATTATTTTCAACCAGACACGACTAACCAGAGAAGGAGGATAGCACTCAATCAAAAAATAAAAGAAGAGTGGCAAGGGTCCAACCTAAAAAGGGTGGGTAAGATACATAAGTGTACACATTCTTAATAGAGTTATAGTTTAATTATACATTAATTTTCGGGTTCCATTACGCCAACAGAAAAAGGGTGAAACTGCAGGTAGCAGACGGAAGGAGCCTATTCTGGACCAGTCTCTTCTCTGTTTATTATTTTATCCAATTCCCCCGTCCCTTAAGGTAATGATTTGGAGGTTCTGTTAATAGACCTCCTAGCATTGCCAAGAGGGATTAGGGATCTAGCATCTCTGTTCCTGTGCAAGATTTGGTAAGCCTTGATATAAGTTTTCGAGTTCTGACAGAGTGAAGTGCCCAAGTTTCCTTCGCACCCGAACAGAGATGGTGGAGGGAATTGATCTGCAATCTTTAGGAACTATATTGGATGCAATACAAAAAGAATTAGGAGCAGTCAGGGAAGAGAATCACAACCTTAGGCAAGAAGTAATTAGTGCCAGGAAGGAGACTGCCGACTTAGCAATAAGGTTAAGACACCCCAGTAGTTTAGATAGAGAAGCGATGAATCCCACACTAGAGATCACTAATAGATCTACCACACAAGTTATTCACTCTCTTTCCCCAGTCATACCACTAGCAGCCCCAGAAAGATTTAACGGGGATCCCCAGAAGGCGCAGATATTTCTCTCCCAATGCTCGTTACACTTTATGTGTCGCCCTGCGATATTCCCAGATGCGCAGTCCAGAGTGGCTTTCATACTCTCATATCTGAGCGGGGACGCAGATCCTTGGTCTATGCCTTTGGTCACTCGGAACAATCCTTTGTTAAGGAACTTTGAGGCATTCAAACAAGAATTTCTTCGGATATTCGATAGACAACGGATATCTCAAGTGGTGGATAATGAGTTACTCGACCTGCGACAAGGGAATCGTGACCTAATAGCGTATTTAGCCCAGTTCAACAAGTTGGTGGTGGAAACTGATTGGCCAGAGAGCAAGAGGGCAGCAGTGTTTTATCGTGGGTTAAAAGATGAACTGAAAGATACCTTAGCTCAAATTCCCAATTGACCCACCGAAATATCAGCCTTGATAGATTTGGTTTTAGAAATCGATTTTCGCCAGGGAGAAAGAAGAGGTGAGAAGAAAAAAGATTTTAGACCCATCGCACCAAGGTTTGATAGAGTTCGATCTGAAGGTACCAGGAGTTCAGATCAACAACTTGGTACGGAACCAATGCAGATTGGAACAATACGAGGTCCCCTATCTAAAGAAGAGAAAGACAAGAGGAGGGCGAGCAATTTGTGTTTGTACTGCGGAGCAAGTGGACACTTTGTTAGAATCTGTCCGAAGAAACCCAAGAATACCTACAAGCCGAAGGAAAACTAGCAGCACCACCCGTGGATGGAGAGGAGCGGGTGGGTGCGACCTCTGAGAAGACTCCACAAGAACACTTGGTAGCGAACACCTTGTAATCGGCGGCTCCACATCTGAACCTGTCCATGGAAGTGAGGTTCAGGCAGACGATTCTGACGGATGTGACAGTCATGATAGATTCCGGAGCCACGGGAAATTTTTGCGATTTGAGATTTGCAACTAAGGTGGGCATTCAAGCCATCAAGAAGATAAAGAGTGAGCCTGTCCGGGCTGTAGACGGAACAAACCTGTCTTCGGGACCTATTGTGAGCCATACCGAAGTAATTCAACTGACTTTGACAGATGGACATAAGGAAGAGATTCAGTTTAACTTAATTGATGCTCCCCAGTTTCAGTTAATTCTAGGTCTTCCGTAGCTTACAGAGCATATTCCTACCATCGACTGGAGCTCTAGGACAGTGACTATGGAGTCCGGTTATTGTCGAGAAAATTGTTTTGGAACTGAAGAAAGAATCATAGAGAGCAATCTGGCCTTGTCCTTATGTACAACAGAGCATTCCATGTGCGTGATAAACAACCAAGAAATACCAGAAGAATATAAGGAGTTCGTGGAGGTGTTTAATGAAGTTGAGGCGGGACAATTACCTCCTCACCGGATCTATGACTGTAAGATTGAGCTGGAACCAGGTTCGAATCTACCTTGTAGTCGGGTTTACGCTTTGACGGAAAAAGAGAATCATCATTTGAAGGAGTATTTGGAAAAATATCTGGCCAATGGGTTTATCCGACCCTCTCAGTCCCCGGTCTTGTCTCCATTGTTTTTCGTGCCAAAGAAGGAAGGGGATTTACGCTTGTGTATCGACTATAGGGCAATAAATAAAATCACCAAGAAGAACAGGTATCCCTTACCATTGATTTCAGTACTCCTGGATCAAGTAAAGGGAGCTCAAGTCTACACAAAATTGGATCTGAGGGGTGCCTACCATCTAGTTCGGATGCGAGAGGGAGATGAGTGGAAGACGGCATTCCGGACTAGATTTGGGCTTTTTGAATATCAGGTTATGCCCTATGGATTGTGTAATGCGCCCGCTGCCTTTCAGCATTTCATTAACGATGTCTTGAAAGAATTTATCGATCAATGTGCAATTGTATATATCGACGACATCTTAGTATACTCATCCGATGTGACAAAACATCATGAGCAGGTGAAAGGAGTTTTGAGAAAGCTGCAAGAGAATCAGTTGTTTGTAAAGCTGGAGAAATGTGCCTTTGATGTCTCGCAAGTGGAATTTTTGGGCTTCGTTATTTCACCAACTGGAATCTTGATGGATCAGCGCAAAGTAGAAGCGGTTACAGACTGGAAATCCCCAACGAGCGTAAGAGAAGTCCAAAGCTTCATTGGATTTGCCAATTTTTATCGAAGATTTATTAATGAATTCTCCAGGAAGATCCTTCCTCTTACTAAGCTACTGAGAAAGGGAATCAAGTTCGAATGGACTAAGGAAACGGAGGAAGCCTTTCAGTCCCTAAAAAGGGATTTCACCACAGCGCCAGTTCTGTTACATGCTGACCCTACTGAACCCTTCTATGTCGAGACCGATGCGTCAGATCAAGCCGTGGGAGGAGTATGATCTCAGCGACACAAAACCACTGGCCAGTTGCCCGGTAGCTTATCGCTCCAGGAAACTAACCCCGGCTGAGATCAATTATACCATCACTGAGAAGGAGTTATTGGCGATAAAGGATGCTTTTAAGGAATGGCGGCATTATTTGTTAGGAGCTCAGCATCAAGTGACGGTGTTCACGGACCATCGCAATTTAAAGTTCCTGAAAACTGCTAGAACCCTCACACCCAGACAATTGAGATGGTCCCTGTATTTTGCAGATTACGATTTCGTGATCACGTACCGCCCCGGAGCTCAAAATGGGAAGGCGGATGCCTTATCCAGAATTGGCACAGAGACACAGAAAACTTTCATAGAAAACCAACCCATCATACCTAGCACCCGAATTATTGGAGCCACAACTTCAATCAGTTTGGAAAAAGGAGTCACAGAAGCCATGACTATGGAAGTAATGAAGGAGTAGGTGAAAGAAGATCCAACAAGAGAAATTATAGCACAACTACCCTATCACCAAGGAGCCTTGTACCTTCCCACTAAAGAGTTGCAACAACAAGTGATGCACGAATGTCATGATGAAAAAATGGCAGGGCACAAAGGGGAAGCAAAGACTGAGGAGTTGATTAAGAGACATTATTGGTGGCCAGGAATGAATTCAGATATTGAGAGGTATGTTAAGTCATGTGAGGTCTGCGCTCAGGGAAAGTCGGAACGGCAGGCCGCAAAGGGTCTTTTGCAACCTTTGCCCACTCCCCCATACCCAGGGCACACAGTAACCTTAGATCTTATCACAGATTTACCAGGCAGTCAGGGTTTTAATACCATCCTAGTAGTTGTTGATTCCTTTTCTAAAATGGCTCATTTTACAGCATTAAAAGGGGTTCCAACAGCTAAACAACTAGCGGCCCACTTCAGTTCTCAGATAGTTAAAATACATGGAATACCCAAAATTGTGATTTCGAACAGAGGCCCTCAGTTTGTGTCACATTTCTGGAAGGCCTTTATGGAAGGTTTAGGTACAGAGGTTAGATTTTCGACTAGTTATCACCCCGAGACCGATGGTCAGACCGAGAGGGTAAACCAAGAATTAGAACAATATCTGCGACTGATTCTTTTGAAGGAAGAGGGTGATTGGTCAGATTATTTGTGGACTGCAGAATTTGCCCATAATAATGCGAAGAACCGTTCTACTGGCTACTCCCCCTTTTTCTTAAATTATGGCAGACACCCGAATGCTACTATTCGACAATCTGATCTCTCAGTCCCTGCAGTTCAAGATTTAGTATCACATCTATGCCAAATTCAACTGAAGGCAGGAGAGAATCTCCAAACAGCTAAAGAAAAATACAAGAGTTATGCTGATCGAAAAAGAAGAGAAGGGCCTATCTTGAATGCAGGAGAACGAGTTTGGCTAAGTACAAAAAATTTAAGGTTGAGAGGAAACAGAAAGTTTCAACCTCGCTTTATTGGCCCATATCCTGTGGAAGAAAAGATTAATCAAGTGACTTACAGATTGAAGTTACCCTCTAGATTGAAGATTCATCCAGTCTTCCATGTTTCCTTGTTAAAAAAAGCCTCTCCGAATTTGAGGGTTCAATCCCCCCCAAAACCAATTCAATTAGAAACTGGAACAGAATTTGAAGTAAAGGAAATTCTGGATTCTAAAAGATCTAGAGGGAGATTGTATTACTTAATTGACTGGGAGGGCTATGGTCCTGAGGAGCGATCTTGGGAGCTAAGTGAGGATGTTCACGCTCCTAGATTGATCAACTCTTTCCACCATCGTTTCACTATGAAACCCAAGGAGAAAGAGACTGTTTTGTTGGGGGGTACTGTCAGAACCCTAATTCCAGCTCGTACTATATGTAGCACCAAGAGTGCTAACATGTGCCATGCCCCTCAACACGCTTGCTCTTGGGCAGCGTTAGTGCAGAGATGGAAAAAAATAAGGGGGACCCCACACTGAATTATGAAGGACCGTGGGGAAAACAGACTTTAAAAACAACAAACGTCCCAAGTCGGTGGACAGAAAGGATTGTGTCCTATTTTAGTGTTGGTCAAATGGGCATGGTAATTGTAGGATATAATATTTGTCAAATGGGACGGGCGTAAATTCCGTGGGAAAGGTAAAGGTACAAGCTTGTATGATTAGTTATAGAAAATGCGCACTATAGTCTCTAGAATAGACACGGGTAAATGACAGATTCTACGCAGTTGCTTCAGATACCTTCAACAAGTATTACAAAACTGATTACGACTTTTTAACAAGTATTACAAATTTAATTAAAACTTATCACCACATGTGTTTGGTAACAATATAAAAATTTTATTACACTTCATAAATTTACAGTTTATCTTAAAAACAACTTTAAAAACATTTAGCAATAGACATGATCATCACAATAATTTTTGATAAAATCACAGAATCAAAAGGTCGACGCGGCGTTTCGGCTTTCTTTAGTACACCTTCATCAGGACTGATTCTTGTTATTCCAAATGGAATTAATGCCCATGTCTTCTAATGCACAGCTGTGCTGAAGGCTAAGTGAAGCGCGAGCGCCCGGCAGATTGCGCACTTCACTAAAGCCCCTAGCTGTAGAGGACATGTTCCTTAGAGTTCCAGTTACCTTTTTCCCCTTTTCCTGAGAGAAGTGTCCTTGAGTAATCCTAGAAATAAGTTTAAGGCAGCCGGAGTCGGGTATGAGATGAAAGTGAAGACCGGCTTGTCTTTTTCTGCATTTACAGAAGCGGCGGCTTTTCCTTTTGAAGTTCGTGTCGGAAACTGAAAAGCCGACGCTTTCCACAGAGTGAGAGTTCTTCGGTGACGCTGAGGAGTTTGAGCAAGAAAATCTCAGTAGTGAAAGACTTCGTGCAGCTTGAAGAAAAGAAGTAATTCCAGAGCTAAGTAAAACTCTGCTTGTTGAAAATGCAAATGAAATAAAAGACGTTTTTTGAGGCAAGAGAGTTAGAGCACAATACTGAGTGAGAAGTCAATTTGAGAGACTGAACTGTGCAGTAAAATAAGGAAAATAAGATAAGCACTACAAGAGACAATGTATTCAGAAAATAACAATGTAAATATGTGTATATAAAAGTAAGACTTACCAGTGACTGGAAAACTGGAGACAACCTTTAACCCTGCAAAACAGAAAAGAACATCATTAGAAACGGTCGCAGATATTTAGTATTCACAAAAGAAAAAGATTGACAACAGAACCCATTTAAAAGAACCTTCTACTAGTTAGTGAAGTAAGTGCACTTATTGCACAATAGATTAATTGAATAGCGTAAGGAAGAATTAAAAGGTATAATAACAGTCATTATTATTTTCAACCAGACACGACTAACCAGAGAAGGAGGATAGCACTAAATCAAAAAATAAAAGAAGAGTGGCAAGGGTCCAACCTAAAAAGGTTGGGTAAGATACATAAGTGTACACATTCTTAATAGAGTTAGAGATAGGAACAAGTAGGAATGTATAGTTTAATTATACATTAATTTTCAGGTTCCATTACGCCAGCAGAAAAAGGGTGAAACTGCAGGTAGCAGACGGAAGGAGCCTATTCTGGACCAGTCTCTTCTCTGTTTATTATTTTATCCAATTCCCCGTCCCTTAAGGTAATGATTTGGAGGTTCTGTTAATAGACCTCCTAGCATTGCCAAGAGGGATTACGTATCTAGCATCTCTGTTACTGTGCAAGATTTGGTAAGCCTTGATATAAGTTTTCGAATTCTGACAGAATGTGTGATTGTGTGTGTGTATGTGTGTGGTTGTGTGTGTGTGTGGTTGTGTGTGTGTGTGTGAATGTGTGTGTGTGGTTGTGTGAGTGTGGTAGTGTGGGGTTGTGTGTGTGTGGTTGTATGTGTGGTTGTGTGTGTGGTTGTGTGATTGTTGTTTTGTGTGTGTGGTTCTGTGTTTATGGTTGTGTGTGTGGTTGTCTGTGTGTGTGGTTGTGTGTATGTGTGGTTGTGTATGTGTGTGGTTGTATCAATCAATCATTTGTAGAGCGCACTACATCGAACAGCCAGGTCTTGAGTATCCTCCTGAAGGTCAGCAGGTCTTGGGTCTGTCGTAGGCTCAGTGGGAGTGTGTTCCATGTCTTGGCGGCGAGGTGGGAGTAGGATCTCCCACCGGTGGTTGTTCTTCGGATGTGCGGGATGGTGGCGAGTGAGAGGTTGGCGGAGCATAGCTGGCGGTTGGGGATGTAGAAAGAGAGCCGTCCGTTGAGGTAGGCTGGGCCGGTCTTGTGGAGTGCCTTGTGTGCCTGGCTGAGGATCTTGAAGGATATCCTCTTGTTGACGAGGAGCCAGTGCAGGTTTCTCAGGTGGGGGGTGATGTGGTACGTCAAGGATCAGTCGTGCTGAGGCGTTTTGGATGCGTTGTAGTCGTTTGATGAGCTTGGTCGGGGCTCCTGCATAGAGGGCGTTTCCGTAGTCAAGTCTTCTGCTGACGAGGGCCTGGGTGACTGTCTTTCTTGTATCTGTCGGGATCCATCTGTAGATCTTGCGGAGCATGCAGAGGGTGCTGAAGCAGGAGGAGGAGAAGGCGTTGACTTGCTTGGTCATTGAGAGCGTTGAGTCGAGGATGATTCCCAGGGTGCGTGTGTGGTCAGTGGGTGTCGGGACTGCCCCCAGTGCCGTCGGCCACCAGGAGTCGTCCCAGGTTAAAGGGTTGGAGCCAAGGATGAGGACCTCCGTCTTGTCCGAGTTCAGCTTCAGATGGCTGGTCTTCATCCAGTCGGCGACGGCCTTTATTCCTTTGTGGTGGATGGCTTTGTCGGTGATGGGGTCCTTGGTGAGGGAGAGGATCAGCTGAGTGTGGTCGGCGTAGGAGATTATGTTGAGGTCGTCCTGTTGGGCTACGTGTGCGAGCAGAGCCACATAAATGTGAACAGCGTTGGGCTGAGGGAGGATCCCTGGGGTACGCCGCAGGTGATCTCGGAGGCTTTGGAATGGGGGAGGCGGACGCTCTGGGTTCTGCCTGAGAGGAAGGAGGTGGTTCAGTCCAGAGCCTTGTCTCTGATCCCTGCGGTGTGGAGGCGTACGCGTAGTATGCAGTGGCAGATGGTGTAGAAGGAGGCAAAGAGGTCTAGGAGGATGAGTGCTGCAGTCTCACCGTTGTCCAGCAGGGTCCTGATGTCATCGGTGGCGGCGATGAGGGCAGTCTCGGTGCTGTGGTTGCTGCGGAACCCTGACTGGGAAGAGTCCAGGATTTGGTTTTCTTCGAGGTATCGGGTTAGCTGTCTGTTGACGGTTTTCTTGATGACCTTGGCCGGGAAGGGGAGCAGAGAGATGGGCTGGAAGGTATTGAGGTCTCTTGGGTTTGCCTTAGGTTTTTTGAGTAGGGTGTTGATCTCGAATTGTTTCCAGATCTCTGGGAAGCTCACGTCTCGAGGGAGAGATTGGTGACGTTGCGCAGGTGGGGTGCGATGGAGATGCTTGCTCTGTTAAAGACGTGATGCGGGAATGGATCTGACGGAGAGCCGGAGTGGATTGTCCGCATGGTCTTGATGGTGTCATCGATGCTCATGCTGGCCCAGGCTAGCATGGGGTTGTGGTCGATGGTGTTCTATTGCTGTCTGTTGGGGCTGCCGTGGATGTCTGCTATCTTGCGGTAGAAGAAGATGGCGAGGGTGTCGCACAGGGCTTGCGACGGCGGGATGCCGTTGGTGTTGGAGCTGGGGTTGGAGAGTTCCTTCACGATGTTGAAGAGCTCCTTGCTATTGTGTGCATTGTTGTCGAGGCGGTCTTTGAAGGAGGTCCTCTTGGCCGCCCTGATGAGGTGGTGGTGGTTGCGGATGACGTCCTTGTATGCTGCGTGGCTGTCCGGAGTTTGTTCACTGTACCATTTCTTCTCTAGTTTCCGGCAGGCTTGCTTGAAGGCTATGAGTGCTGGCGCTCTTGCTGTTGTCTCTGTGGGGGTGGGGTTTCTTCAGCGGGGCACAGGTGTTGGCGCAGTCCTCGATCCAGCGTCTGAGGCTGTGGGCAGCATCGTCGGTGTTGGAGGGTTCGGTGGGTGGGCTGAGAGCAAGCTTTGCTTGTAGTTGATCTTTGGTGATTTTGCTCCAGCAGCGACGGGAGATCTGTTGGGTGCAGTGAGGTGTGGTGGGTTTCTGGAAGGCGAAGTGGATGCAGCGGTGGTCGGTCCAGAGGAATTCTGTGGTGTGGCTGACGGAGACGTGCAGGCTTGAGGAGAAGACGGGATCGAGCGTGTGGCCGGCGGAGTGGGTGGGCGTTGTGACGAGTTGCTTCAGTCCGAGGTTGGCGAGGTTATTGATCAGGGTTGTGGAGTTGTTGTCATTCTCAAGGTGACATTTCAGGTCTCCGAGGAGGATGTAGTCGGTGGAGGTCAGGGCGTGTGTGCTGATCAAGTCGGCGATGGAGTCGCTGAACTGGGGGTGTGGTCCGGGGGAAGTTTAGGAGGGTGCCTCTGAGGATGGAGTTAGGGTCTGTGTGGATCTGGAATGTATGTGTTCGGAGGTGCCGGGCGCGTCGTCGGTGCTAGTCGAGACCCTGATGCTGTTCTTGTGGACGATGGCGATTTCCTCCGCCGACTTTGTTGGTGCGGTCCCTGCGGGTGATCTTGTTGCTGTCTTGGATGGCTATGGCGATGTCGGGTGCGGAGGAGTTGTTAAACTAGGTCTCTGTCAAGAAGGCGAAGTCCGGGGATGTTGTGTCGAGCAGGTCTCAGAGCTCGATGGCATGCTTGCGTGTGGAGCGAGTTTTCAGGAGTATGCATCGGAGGTGGTTGGGGTCTTTCTTAGCGGGTGGTTCGCCGGCTCTGAGGCCGGTGTAGCTGCAATTCCAGCAGGTGAAGGGGCCATGTGTGCATTTCGGGGCGTCCTTAAAGCAGGTGTGGCTCCGTACGGAGTTGTGAGCGTGCAGAGTGCCGGCGTCATAATGGCGGCGGTCATCGAGGCGGGTGCGAGGGCCAGGGGTTCTGGTGCTGGGCGTGGTCCAGGGGCGGACGGACACAGATGGGCTTGACTTAGGAGCGCCTTCGCCGCGCCAGCTGCACGGCCACCCAGCAGCCGGCATATATGGGGAGGTGGGATGGAGGAGCAGCTGGGAGGCGAGAGGCGGGGGTAGCGAATGGGCAGTGGGCAGGAGAGCGGGGCCGCAGCGGCGGGGGCGGTGAGGGACAACGAAGGTAACAGAAGGAAAAAGGGGCCCAAAATTGAGAGAAAAACAAGTGGCACAGAAGGCAAAAGGGCACAAAAAACAAGTGGAACAGAAGGCAAAAGGAGCACAGAAACTAGGGAAAAACTAGTGGCACAGAGGGCAGGAGGGCAAAATAAAACGAGTGGAACAGAGGGCAGAAGGGCACAAAAACGAGAGGAACTGAGGGCAGAAGGGCACAAAAAGTAGTGGAACAGAGGCAAAAGGGGCACAAAAATAAGGGTAAAACAAGTGGCACAGAAGGCAAAAAGGGCACAGAAATACCGGAAAAACGAGTGGCAGAGAGGCAAAATCCAGAATACAGAAGTACAGGCGCAGCTAATAACAGAAGGCAGAGAGGCACGGGGGCAGCAAGGGGTACTGATGGGAAAACCGGGCAGAGACACGGGGGCAGCGAGGGGTACAGTAGGAAAGACCGGGCAGAGAGAGCACGGGGACAGCGAGGGGAACAGAGGGAGGACAAGCATTTGCAATGCAATAGGTCTCGCATTATTAAAGTTTGAGCTATTGGCATTGCTAATAATAATGCAACACCAATAGCTCAAACATTCAGTAACGCGAGACCTATTGCATTGCAAATGCTTGTTATAAGCAGACATGTGTGGTAGTGGATGTGGTGGTGTTGGTGGTGGTGGACATTGTGGTGGTGGACGCGGTGGTGGTGGACGCGGTGGTGGTGGATGTGGTGGTTGGGGGTGGACGTGGTGGATGTGGTGGTGTTGGTGGTGGACATGGTGGTAGTGGTAGATGTGGACGCGGTGGTGGTGGACGTGGTGGTGGATGTGGACGCGGTGGTGGTGGATGTGGTGGTGGTGGACGTGGTAGTGGTGGATGTGGTAGTGGTGGACGTGGTGGTGGTGGACGTGGTAGTGGTGGAAGTGGTAGTGTTGATGGACGTGGTGGTGGTGGACATGAAGGTGGACATGGTGGTGGTGGACCTGGTGGTGGTGGTGGATGTGGTTGAATATATGTATTTGACAAACGGTACGAGCAGTCCAATGGCTCCTGGTTTTAATTTACATTTACAGTGCATTAAACAGTAGATTCCTTAAAAACACGGAGAGTTGTCTAAATATGGAGCGAGTCGCACTGGACAACTGTTGAAAACAAGAAACTAAAAATAGAGCAGTATAAAAAGAGATGATCCCCCTTAATAGTATATTCTGAAGGAAACCAAAAGTTATAACACTGCCTCGCTTATCAAACAACAGCAATATATCAAGATGAAACCAAAGATCACTGAAAGAAGTCAACCACGCCTCACATATCCGCTCCTGCCTTTCATGCGCGTTTTCCCCAGCCTCCGCCGGCCGCTCCTAAATCTGTAGCTCCCCGCAGGATCACAGCGCCGGCCCGTACATTGCCCGCTTGCCAGCGTGTTGTCTCATTGGGCCCCTGGGGGCAGTCCCTGTCTTCAGGGCACAATGGTTGTGGCTGCTCGTATCGGGTGTGCGATGTAGCATGCACATGGGCTGTCCAGGCACCATCGCGAAAGTGCGAAAGTGAAAGCGAGTCAGAGCGAGAGAGGAGACGGGCGCGTTCACAGCCCATATCTCCTAACATCGCAGAGAGTGAGAGGAGACGGGCGAGAGGAGATGTGCGCGAAGGCAAGGGATGCAGTGAACCGCTGGGACAAGAGACTGAGGGAGAGGGACAAGAGGTGAGCCGAGGCTTCAACGTGAGGGAGAGGGGCACCAATGGAAAATAAAAATCAATCAGGAAATGAGAGAACTGCCGCGAAGAGAGGAGTGTATGATAGAGGAAAGTGGAAAGAAGAAAGGACAGAGAAAGTGGCCGCATGACATTGTTAGTAGCTATAAAATGAATGGAGTCTGAGCAATGGAGTATGTTTAGAGGAGAGACAGACATTCGAGGAGAGGAATGCAAAGAGGGAGAATTTATGAGAGGAAGAATTGGCAAGAAGAGTGTGGAAACTTAGAAAGAAGGGCTCGGTTAAGTAAGACGCGAGCCGAAGAAGCGACAGATGCTGAGCTTAAACTACACCCTCCAAGATCACACATCTAGTAGGTAGTTAAAACAGAGTGCACATATATGCTTCAACGTGCTGCGTCTTTTAACGGTACAAAAGGGGGTGGTGATGGACGGAGCATCTGAACCAATCAAACACTCACACCCAGTCAAAAGATCAGGGTTTGATCCATCACCGTTCTTTAGCCCACTCTGCCACCCAAGTTCAGACATGGCCATTTGCAAATCAGTCTGACCCTGTGCCTCATGGAAACAGTCCTGCCCGAACTGCCAAGCCATGTCTTCCCTGGACCGGAATCAAGCTTCCTAGGACCGGTTTCTGGCATTTCAGCCGTCTTCAGCCAGGCTTGCTTGAATCCAGTGGCAAAGTGAGCAAGGGACTCACGTCTGAGCATACCCTGCCAAACTTATGGCGAACAAAGCGGTACAAAAGGGGGTGGTGATGGACGGAGCATCTGAACCAATCAAACACTCACACCCAGTCAACAGATCAGGGTTTGATCCATCACCGTTCTTTAGCCCACTCTGCCACCCCAGTTCAGACATGGCCATATGCAAATCAGTCTGACCCTGTGCCTCATGGGAACAGTCCAGCCCGAACTGCCAAGCCATGTCTTCCCATACCCTGCCAAACTTATGGCGAACAAAGCGGTACAAAAGGGGGTGGTGATGGACGGAGCATCTGAACCAATCAAACACTCACACCCAGTCAACAGATCAGGGTTTGATCCATCACCGTTCTTTAGCCCACTCTGCCACCCCAGTTCAGACATGGCCATATGCAAATCAGTCTGACCCTGTGCCTCATGGGAACAGTCCAGCCCGAACTGCCAAGCCATGTCTTTTAACAGCTTCTCATCGCCCCAACACTTTGGCCTGTCCAGGCGCCCTCGCAAAAGTGTAAGCGTGTCAGAGCGAAGAGCGCGAGAGGAGACGGGCACGTTCACAGCCCATGTCTCCTAAAGCGCGCGGTCACAGCCATTGTATGCAATAGCGTTGGTAAGCTCGTGCACATCTTATGTCCCACTGCGATAGCTACACAGCGACAATAAGTCTCGCTTCGCGAGCAGCGCATGGCGCTGCATCGCTGGGCGACACCTAGAAAAGAGGCACTGACCACGTACAGGTAGCAGGGGAAGAGAGACAACAGCAGTCACAGACACACCAATGAAAATATTGGCAATACAATAAAAGCAATAAAGCGGAGGATGAACAACCTACATATGGCCTACCACTGGCCACCAGGGATGAGGCGCAGGTGGTAGCCTGTAGGTGGTGAAGGGCCTCAAACTTCCTCAGCAGCGACAGCTGGGGCAGAAAGACAGGCGGTGCTGTGCGGAGGGTGAGCGACCTACCTGGTGGGGTCAATGGTTGAGTGGTTGTATGTGTGGTTGTGTGTGTGGTTGTGTGTGGTGGGTGTGTGTGAGGTTGTGTGTGTGGTTGTATGTGTGGTTGTATGTGCGTTGTATGTGTGGTTGTGGTTGTGTCTGTGTGGTTGTGTGTGTGGTTGTGTGTGTGGTTGTGTGTGTTTGTGGTTGTGTGTGTGGTGGTGTGTGGGTGTGTGTGTGGTTGTGTGTGTGTGGTTGTGTGTGTGTGATTGTGTTTGTGTGTGTGGTTGTGTGTGTGGTTGTATGTGTGGTTGTGTGTGTTTGTGGTTGTGTGTGTGGTTGTGTTTGTGGTTGTGGGAGTTGTGCTTGTGTGTTGTGTGTGTGCTTGTGGTTGTGTGTGGTTATGTGTGTGTGCGTGTGTGTGTGTGTGTGGTTGTGTGTGTGTGGTTGTGATTGTGTGTGGTTGTGTGTGTGTGGTTGTGTGTGGTTGTGTGTGTGGTTGTGTGTGTGGTTGTGTGTGTGGTTGTGTGTGAGGTTGTGTGTGTGGTTGTGTGTGTGTGGTTGTGTATGTGGTTGTGGTTGTGCGTGTGTGGTTGTGGTTGTGTGTGTGGTTGTATGTGTGGTTGTATGTGTGGTTGTGGTTGTGTGTGGTTGTGTGTGATTGTGTGTATGGTTGTTTGTGTGTGGTTGTGTGTGTGGTGTTTTGTGTGGTGTTGTGTGGGTGGTTGTGTATGCGTGGTTGTGTGTGTGGTTGGTTGTGTGGTTGGGTGTGTGGTTGTGTGTGCAGTTGTGTGTGAGGTTGTGGTTGTGTGTGTCTCACCAAAAGTACACCAAAGTACTCCGGTGGCCCTAACACTAAATATTTGGGATAAGGTACTGAGGCATAGAGAGCTGATCATGTTCCCTCCCCATACATTCTGTTCCAGTTACCGCGCGCACAATCGTACCTGCTCTCGCCCCAGGAAGCTCCAGGAAGCATTCGACGCTGGACGCCTGAAGCTGACGTATTGGATCTCACGCGCATGCGCTTGTGTTCGTGTGACCGTTTGTCCCGGGGATCCTGTACCTCCACCCGCTCCGCTCTTGCTGAACGCCGAGCGAACGTCGAGCAGAACGTTGAGTGAATAGAGGACCTGGGGGCCGTGGCGCCCTGATGGAGGCCGAAAATTGTAGCCGGAGACCAGGGGGGAGGTCCATAGTTTAGCTGAGTAGCTTGAGGCGGCGAAACCCTGGCACCCGGCACCGGTACATTAACCTTAAAATTAAACTTAAAATAAAATGTAGGCCCTATGAAGTGCTGTAGGCACCATCTGCCAGGTCCAACAATAAGTTTCTAATATGGAAGGGCTGTAATTGTTTCTCTTAATAATCAAGGACATTAAACCTAACCCAAATGCAACGGCGCTAGTCACATGGGTACAGGTTATTGAATTGGTATTGGCAAAAGGGGCCTCGTGATCTAATCCCAGCGGAGGATTGGAATAGGGAAGTAGCATTTCAAACAGGCTATAGGATTAGTGACCTGAGACCAGAGTGCGAGTAACGAAGAAGGAAATCTAAAAGATGGCACTGGCCAAAGCAAGAACCCGTAAGACTATAAAAACTGGGAAAAAGAATGAGATGAACATTCCAGTGGTAGGTGAAGGGAGCGGAGTAGGTAAATCAAAAGGGGCGCTGAGTGAGCCAACTGAAAGTAAAAAACAAGTAGCAAGGAATGTACAATCCTTGATGCTAACACTGCAATCAGCAAAACCAAAAATAGCAAAAGGTAGTTCATCAGTGTCTAACTCAATCAAAGACTTTTTGGGAAGACATTTCAAGGGGAAGGATGTGACGGACAAGGAGTCAAGTGCCGTGGCCTACCCAACCTCTGAGTCCATGGGCGAGGTTGGTCTAGCCTCCCCAAACCAGACCATATTTAACATCTCTGGGGTTTCTTTGAATCCACGGCTGTCCTCTTCGCCAAGAATGTTCCAGGGGGAGCAGTCAAAAGCAATGTTGAGCGAGTTGACACAAATCAGAGGGTTAATGTTGGCATTAGTTAGGCTGATTGGTGGAGAACAGGAGGGGGTAGGCAGTAAATCGATCCCAACTTCTATTCTCCATGTCAAAATGTGCAAGCTCCAGCAGCATTGGCACAGAGGACCTTAGAGAAGTAGGGTTCGTTACAAATAGCAACCGGGGTGATGTGACCAAGCTACTCTACTCTACTCTGCCTTGGTGAAAGCCGCTGTAGAAAATGCCAAAACTGAAAGTATGTGCACTTGATATTAGCAGCAGCTAGAGACTGTGTGTTTAGTGCATTTATGTTTGTGGCAAGATTTTCTTGTTTAATTTGTAGGGAGGTCAATAGAATGAATATAGAAATTGATAGTGGTCTGGAGTAGGCCATATTCATTTGCTGCATGTGCAGTAGCCTACGCATGATTCTGTTTTCACTCTGGCATGAGCAGGTTGTCAGCTCATCTGGTTCTGTTTACTGATTATGTCAAACGCAGATCTAAATCACTTTTTGATTGGTCCATCCCATATGGTAGATCCTATTTTTTAATCCTCTCTTTTCTCCAGTGAGTTTGGTCAGTAACATACCAATCCCGGTACAGGAGAGAATCCACTTTAAGGCTCTATGCGTCGCCCATAAATCTCTGAAGGGAAACGGTCCACCCCTCATCAAGGCCCTGGTTAGACCACACAAGGCCTCCAGAAGACTTCGCTCTGACGAGCTCCACCTGGCAGAGCTTCCTAGAATAATGACGGCCAGATCAGGTGGCTGCCTCTCCTCACTCAAGGCCTCCAGAAGACTTCGCTCTGACGAGCTCCACCTGGCAGAGGTTCCTAGAATAATGAGGGCCCGATCAGGTGGCTGCCTCTCCTCACTCAAGGCCTCCAGAAGACTTCGCTCTGACGAGCTCCACCTGGCAGAGGTTCCTAGAATAATGAGGGCCAGGTCAGGTGGCTGCCTCTCCTCACTCAAGGCCTCCAGAAGACTTCGCTCTGACGAGCTCCACCTGGCAGAGCTTCCTAGAATAATGAGGGCCAGATCAGGTGGCTGCCTCTCCTCACTCAAGGCCTCCAGAAGACTTTGCTCTGATGAGCTCCACCTGGCAGAGTTTCCTAGAATAATGTGAGCCAGATCAGGTGGTTGGCTTTTCTCACTCAAGGCCTCCAGAAGACTTCGCTCTGACGAGCGCCACCTGGCAGAGGTTCCTAGAATAATGAGGGCCAGATCAGGTGGCTGCCTCTCCTCACTCAAGGCCTCCAGAAGACTTCGCTCTGACGAGCGCCACCTGGCAGATGTTCCTAGAATAATGAGGGCCAGATCAGGTGGCTGCCTCTCCTCACTCAAGGCCTCCAGAAGACTTCGCTCTGACGAGCTCCACCTTGCAGAGGTTCCTAGAATAATGAGGGCCAGATCAGGTGGCTGCCTCTCCTCACTCAAGGCCTCCAGAAGCCTTCGCTCTGACGAGCGCCACCTGGTCCGAGGTTCCTAGAATAATGAGGGCCAGATCAGGTGGTTGCCTCTCCTCACTCAAGGCCTCCAGAAGACTTCGCCCTGACGAGCTCCACCTGGCAGAGGTTCCTAGAATAATGAGGGCCAGATCAGGTGGTTGTCTCTCCTCACTCAAGGCCTCCAGAAGACTTCGCTCTGACGAGCTCCACCTGGCAGAGGTTCCTAGAATAATGAGGGCCAGATCAGGTGGTTGCTTCTCCTCACTCAAGGCCTCCAGAAGACTTCGCTCTGACGAGCGCCACCTGGCAGAGGTTCCTAGAATAATGAGGGCCAGATCAGGTGGCTGCCTCTTCTCATACAATTCGGGCAAACTTTGGAATGCCCTACCAATCTCTCTCCAGAAAGAATCTAACCACCTGGCTTTCCGGACGCAGCTGACGACCTGGCTTTTCCCCTAAGGGTCCCCTCCCACCCCTTTTATTCCTGCCTCTGGGAAGCCAGGCGCTATATAAAGGCCTTTTTCATTTCATTTAATTTCATTTCAATCCTGCCCTCTGCCCGTACAGTTTCTTTATTACCTCCACTGTCTGTACTATTGGTTTCAACAGAGATCTGTGTAACTTTGCAGCTTGTATAACATTTTGCCGACCACAGGTAACTATCAGCTACTCAGAGCTAGACTTAAAATAGACGCTTCCAATGCTGAGCAAGTGCCTTATTTAGAGTTTGGAGGACAGGGGACTCCTTCCTAAATGTGGTGGGTGTCCCACCGCCCATGTTTGAAGTGCCATTAACAATAATGCGCACATAATATTACATCTGCCGTGTTTATGATGGTGTCTGCCAAACTGAATAAGGCCCTAAGGCACCATATTCTTTTCTATTTGGATTAAGAATACATTCTAATCCGTCATCTCTCTTCGTTCTAGATAATATTGGAGTTAATTCTACAACTTTTCCTTGGTATAATTGTTTAAAACTGCTGCCCTCCAAGGAGACTTGATTAAAGTTTGGCCTCCAGAAGAGCTCTATACAATACAGCTCTCCATGTTCATAGGAGACATTTCAAGGTTGTCTGGAGAGTGCTACAGTGCATTTATTGTCTATTTGAAAAAAACTTCTCAATTATTTTCAAAACTGCTGGCCTGTCCAGAACTGGATTGAGGTAGAACAGACCCACAGGAGTTTAGCAACTTCATGGTGTCTTTATTTTGCTTCAAGGTTCTGTAAATTCATCCTTTGATTCCCACGCTTTTGTTTGACTACAGCATGATTTTGGATGCTGAGGTCTGATGTCTTCGTGAAGGAGTTTGCCAACTGATGTTTTACTGCAGGAAAATCCTTTTTTGATAACTAATTTGATTGATTTTGGAAAACAGGAATAACGACACAGCACTGATATGCATTTTTTGTTTGATACATTTATGAACTAATATCACCAGTTATGGACAGGCATACGTTGTTACCCATACCCATCCGCTGACAGGCTCAGTTTAGCCGATGCCCATGCGCATTATGGTCCAAAGGAGGGGTCACCTATCTTGTGACTTCCAAAGACTTTTCCAGGACAATATTAAAGTGCTAACATCCGGGCCCAACACCAGATGGCGATCTATGCACAGTGTGTGACTCTGCAGCTCTACATGCCAAGAACAGATGCATACTGATAAGTAGCATTTTCCATTCCACCTGGCAAAACCACTTGCCCCAGATCCTTCGGTGCTTGTCCGGACATCCCATGGTCTCGTATGGTGGTCTTTCCTGTACTTCCGTCACAACCATCCCTTCCTGGTGTAATACTGAACCGTCTAGGGACAGGCAGAAATAGATGGTCCCACGTAAGCAGAGGGGGGTCATGATGATAGACTAGAGCGTTAAAACGCGTTGGGCTTCATAGAAAGACTACCAAGATGTTTCATTTCAAGGTCAAAGTTGGAAATCAAATTACGGACCCTTAAAGCGCCTCTCACTTGTTGCCACAGCCTTACACCGCGACAGTAGTTGCCCATGTTGTAAGAAATGTTGGATACTATTTCATCTCAGGTAGACTGAAAACTCTTATGAGTAGCAACCTTCAAAAAAGAGCAACAGTTTTGAAGGAGCTCGTGGCATATGTTGTCTTGAATTGTAAAACTCACTAGGTGGTACATGTGAGCAGAGTGGCACAGGGTCCTGCTTAAGGGACGTCTGCCCAGTTAATCTTGGGACCTCTAAGTCACTCAAATGGTCAGCACTGTATATGTTTAAGAGAATGTATACTATAAACTATCCACAACCACACACACACTCACAACCACACCCACAACCACACACACAACCACACACACACCCCAGAGAAGAATGATCTCCAGGCATGGACCCCACGGACCAACCGCGCAACATATGGACTGAATGTAACACAGATTGAGAGTTTACTTAGTAGGCAGGAGCATAGAAGCTAGACTAGATCTAAATCTTAATTATTGTATTTATAACATTTTATACGCTAGCTAATCATATGGACCCAAGTTATACAACTGATGGGTAACTTTTAACGTTCTTTGGTGTTAATTGTGACTGTAAAGATATTTCTATTCTTTTATTTTTTGGGATGATTGTAAAGATTTTAATTAATCATACAATAAAATGTTTGACTTTTTTTGACTAAAGGAGCTCCACTGACTCACACCTGAAGGGGCTCCACTGACTCACACCTGAAGGAGCTCCACTGACTCACACCTGAAGGAGCTCCACTGCCTCCCACACCTAGAGCAGCTCCACCTGAAGGACTCACCACACCTAAAGGAGCTTCACTGACTCACGACACCTAAAGGAGCTCCACTGACTCACCACACCTGAAGGAGCTCCACTGACTCACCACACCTAAAGGAGCTCCACTGACTCACCACACCTGAAGGAGCTCCACTGACTCACCACACCTGAAGGAGCTCCACTGACTCACCACACATAAAGGAGCTCCGCTGACTCACCACACCTGAAGGAGCTTCACTGACTCCCCATACACAAACTACCATGATTCAAACCCCTAACCCACACTTTCAAGGCGCTACATATTACTGGCCCAGCATACCTCAACAATAACAACTGCTTTCACAAACCTTCCGGACAGCTCAGTCCATCCGGACTCCTACTTGCAGACATCCCACGCATACAAAAGACCAGAGCCAGCTGTCGAGCCTTCTCGTACATTACTCCTAAAGCCTGGAACGACCCGTCACTCCACATAAGAGCCTCCTCCTCACTTGACCTGGCTTTTGGAGTAGTCCCAGGAGGCCCCAGGCTTGGCTAAGCCCACACCTGCGCAGCCCCAGGATACACTGCCAGGTGACAGTGCGCTCTATATATCTGCACAACATAACATAAAACGTATACGTTTGATGCTACAACAAAGAGGTCATATCATTTATCTTAGTGGTTTGATTTGGATCCATATTAAGTTTAAATAGGTGTGCAACAGAATTCATATGCTAATTTGTGAATTTTACATCACAATCACGAGGTCTGACATCATTACAGCAAAGTGAAAGTAACTCAAGCCGATGGGCTCATTTAACTTTCACTGCATCAGTGCTTGGGGGGAGAGAGAGGGTGCATATATCAGCCTGCTGAGCAATGACTACTTGGGAGGGATGTTGTTGGAAAGTAGAGAACCTCCCCTTTCCACTGATATCTCTGACCAGTGGATCCATCCTTGGGAATCGCCACAGGAGAGCCATACCCAAGCAGGGATACATCGACTAGGCCCCAGGGACATTGGGAGCGGCCCATTAAGCAAGTGATTGTGCTCTCCTACGACCCCCAAATATCTTGATATTTCTGCCCCATGGGTAGCGGATAGGCGATTACCCCCGATCTTCCCTCTAATGGTGAGGGGGGTCAGATAGCCCACTAGACACCGGGGGCGGGGGGAAGAAAATTTAGGGTGATGGAACCTCCCCATGGGCATGACCATGCCCCTAACCTAAAACATATGGCATCCGTTTTCCTGCCCCTCAGGCAGATGGAGGTGATTATCCCCAATATGCTCACCCAGGAGGGCAGAAAGTCCACTAGACACCTGGGATTTTTTTTTTGCAGGGGTTGGGGCTGCCTACCATGGGCATGGCCATGCCATCACCCCAAAAACTACAGCATGAGTTTTTCTGCCCTGGGGGAGGAATGGGGGTGATTACCTCCAAACTGCCCCGGGGGGGGGGAGGGGGCAGAAAACAACAGGAAACATTTTGGAAAGAAAACAAATGTTGAGGGGTGGTGGAAGCCCCCCATGGGCATGGCCATGCCCCCACCCAAAAAAAGTACTGTCATTTTGTCCTGGCTTGGGGGCTGATGAGGGTGATTACCATGTCACCCATACCATACCATGTGGGCTTTCTGCCACCCGGAGGCTTGAGCCTGTGCTATCTGCTATGCCACAGCCCAAATTACTTTCTGCTCCCCCATGGTGGGATGATATGGGTATTCACCCCAATCTGCTGCCCCCAGGGGCAGAAGGCCCACTAAACACGGGGCAATTCAAAACAGAGTCAAAACAAACAAAAGGAAGGGGCGGCCTACCCTTGCATGGAGCCATACCCTGCCCCATAAGGGGCAACAGTGTCTTTCTGTTTCCATGCGGGCAGGTAAGAGGTGTGTTCCAATTGAGAAGGATCCCCCAGATATGTGGATATATAGAGGTAGAAAGTCCATCTGATGCCTGGGATTTTGACATTAGGATGAAGGAACCTGTTGCAGGTCTTGCACACTGGCATTAGACACAACCCCACCCCAAATGGCACACACAAGCCTTTCTGCCCCCCCCCCCCCCCCCAACTAGGGGCAGATAGGTTTGCCCCAGTTTGCCTCTGGGGGGCGTAGAAAGCCCAATGTATGACAGGAATATATATTTTTAATAAAATAATGGCCTGGGACTGGCCCATCCTAACATCAGGCCCCACCCTCACCCCTAAAGGCTCAACAGTCTTTCTGCTCCACTGCGGACTGAAGCGTCCCATCCCAATGGCAGGCGGGAGGGCATCTGATCCTTTCCGGTGTCGTTTTTACATGTGGGCCAGAAGAGTGTGGCTAACTCCCAAAATTATCCCACTTGCAATGGTGAACGGCTGCACTTTTTGGGATGGGTAGGCTGCCGCCTGGAAAAGTCCACGGGAAACCACAAATTTCCAACCACCATGAGTTCCCACATGTCCCCGATAAGAACGGTACCCCACTTGTCTGGGTGGGTCAAGAAACCATGACACCAAATGCACAAAAGCGCTACGTTGATGGATAAGCAATAGGGTTATCTGTGGTATTTGAGGCTCAGCTGTGGTGCCATCCATGAAACCAACAAACTACAGAAATATTCAAAAACTAGACAACAAGGGAATTCCAAGGCGGTTCGTCTTGTATGGATCCTATACGTTTTCTTACCCAAAATGCCCTCCAAACCTCATACTTTGCCTGAAATTACGCATTTTCATTAAATTTCTCTGATGGAAGCATCTGGAATCTGCAGGATTCCACAAAATTCCTAGCACCCAGCGATACCCTACTTGTGCTGATAAAGCGGTGTGTCTCCTGCGTGGCTCGGCCTAGTGCCCAAGGCAGAAACGGATCAAACCAGGGTTAATGGGAGCCCTTGTGAGGGGACTCCAATTGACCAAGTCACCCCACCCTGGATACCCCTCGGTATCTAGGATTCCCTAGGTACATGCTGAGCTAGGCCCCAAAACCTACAGCTACCCACTTTAGAGCAAAATGGGTCAGTTTTGATTGAATAAATGTAATGTATTCATGTTCGGTTTTGGGCCATTTCCCGTTGTGGGCACTAGCCCCACCCACACAACCGAGGTACCATTTTTATCAGGAGCCTTGGGGGAATGTTGGGTAGAAGGAGGTGTGTGGCTCCCCACAAACTGCAGAACTTTCCATCACAGAAATGTGAGGATTACATGTTGTGTTAGTTAACATTTGAAGTTGTAAGGGATTCTGGGTAAAACAACCTGGTGAGATCCATGCAAGTCACCCCATCCTGGGTTCCCCAGAATGTCTAATTTGCTAAGTTTGCCTGGGTGCTGGCTGAGCTGGGGTTCAAAATCCACAGCCAGGCACATTGCAACGAAAGGGTCAGTTTGAGTGATAAAATGTGATGTATCCATTGTGTTTTGGGAAGACATGTGGGAGAATAGAATAGTCAAACATTTGTTATTAACAATTGAATTTCACTACATTTTGTACCTTCCAAAACAGCCAGCGTCTAAGAAAGCAGACATTTGGAAAAATACCTTCTAATCATATACTCGTATGGGCACCCCCAAATTCAGAGATGTACAAATAACACTTTTGTAAATTGGCCATTGTGACAGAAATTCACAGATGAAAATGTAGTAAAAAATGTTTACACTCATATTTAGTACTTCTTTATTTCAACTGTTAGCATCTTTGGGAAAACCTTGAGGGATTTACACATATGACCCTTTCTGAATTCCGAATTTTGTCTAACTTTCAGAAATCTGCAGCCTTCCTGGATCAACCATGGGTATCACACTGGTTTCCACCAAAAACGGTGGGCTGTGAGAACAAAATATAGGACATATAGACTGAGACTGTGGTAACAATTAGTTTGTGTCCATAATAGTTGGGAGGATGGTGACCTTAGCACAGCAAATGTTCGTTGATGACATTTTTAGGAAATAAAATAGAAATTTTTATCCGGATCATTTTTTTTCCAGTTTAAAAAACGCCTATAAATGTGGCTATATTTTGCCTATTTGCCAAGGGAATCCACAAATTCTGGGTTCTTTTAAATTTTTATTTATTGTTTTCCAAACATAAAACAAATTGGGTACAGAGTGCCAACACATAGCCGGTCACATCAAAGACATTTCATAAGTCACACAAGAAAAATAATAGCATAGCATGTCACAGCATAGTACAGTTCACAGTCGATAGCCGAGTACCTTCATCATGGCAGGCATCTGCACTTTACAAATTGTCAGGGGCTTTTCTATTCCAAGTACCTCCTCCATTACAATGCATTCCTGTTTATTACTCACTTGAATTCACAATATTTCGAAATGAGGGACCTGTATTGTCAGCCTGCCCCGTCCATCTGGAGCTCAATAAAAAGAATAACATGCCTGCCCTGGCCAGCCTCCCCCATCCTCCCCAGCCCGCACCTCCTGGTCCTCCTCAGCCCTCACCTCCTGGTCCTCCTCAGCCCGCGCCTCTTGGTCCTCCTCAGCCCGCGCCTCCTGGTCCTCCTCAGCCCGCACCTCCTGGTCCTCCTCAGCCCGCACCTCCTGGTCCTCCTCAGCCCGCGCCTCTTGGTCCTCCTCAGCCCGCACCTCCTGGTCCTCCTCAGCCCGCACCTCCTGGTCCTCCTCAGCCCGCACCTCCTGGTCCTCCTCAGCCCACGCCTCTTGGTCCTCCTCAGCCCGCACCTCCTGGTCCTCCTCAGCCCGCACCTCCTGGTCCTCCTCAGCCCGCACCTCCTGGTCCTCCACAGCCCGTGCCCATTCTACAAAGGGTTGCCATATATCTTTCGGGCGTGACGCAGAGGGCATCTGCTCCCAGGAAAGCTTCCGCTGGGTATGGCCATATGTCACATCTATCAACCAAGCCTCAAAGGTGAGCACACAGCGTCTGTCCCATCGCACAGCCACGTGTCGGGCATACAACGACAGGAGGGCATGTCATTTCCTCCTCTGAGGTACAGTATCTCGCACATATCCAAGTAGCCCCAAAAGCGGGGTGGGTCGCTCCTACCTACCATCTTGTTCACTTGAATGTTTGGAGTCTTGGGCAATCCCAGGCCACATGCGGGAAGGTCGCCCCATCCCGCCAGTACGTATCTGGTGACATAGAAACCGTGCAGCATCCTCAGTGTCCAGAGGGGGGGGGACTTGAACGTTTCCTCTGGGTACAGGTCTGCAAATGTATTGAGCTTCCATGTAGCAGTCAGCTTTTTGCTAACTCCTTTCTCCATACACGCTAGCATGGGGTTGTCCGCCATCAGCATTGACGGCGCATAGAACATTTTCAAGCCCGCTCGCTTCAGCAGCTCATGCCAGACCCAGCAAGCGTGCCAGCAGTGTCGATGTCTGCCCTGGGCCTGTTTTCAGGTCGGTGCAGCGCCTCCGCATCTCTCTCAACCCCACATGCGGCTGAAATGAAGAAACTGGGCCTGCGCGCATAATGCATATAAGTCCATATCTGGGGCCCCCAGCCTGCCCTGCCTCAAAGGCAAAGTCAACAGATCCAACGACACTCTGGCCTGCCCTTCCGCCCACACCCAGGACAACAGTTGTGAACGCAGTAGCCCAAAGAAATGTTTGGTGAGCGGTATTGGTACATTTACAAACAAATAAAGAAATGTGGGCAATATGATCATTTTCGACAGTGCCACCCTGCCCGCTACTGAAATAAGCAATTTGGACCACAAGGCTACCTACCCGGTCAGCCACTCGTAGGCCCTCCCAAAATTAAGGCACCATATGTTCTGTAGGTTCCTGCTCAACCACACCCCCAGTTATTTGACCTCAGAGGGCTCCCATCGAAGGGGGAATTCAGAAGAAACCGCCTCCGTGCCATCGGTTAATGGGAAGATCACTGATTTGGACCAGTTGATAGTAATTCCGGCAAATCCCCCAAATCTGATGAATTCTCTTAACACTGGATCGAGATTTACCGCAGAGTCAATAATGTACACTGTGACGTCGTCGGCATGGAGAGAGATAACCAGGCTGCGGGCGCTGAATTCAATTCCTCTAGCCGTGTGGTGCTGTCGTATTCGTGCCGCCAGCAACTCCATAGCTATCGCAAATAACAACGGCGACAGGGGACATCCCTGCCTTGTACCCCTGGATATGCCAAAGGGGCTCGATATTAAGCCATTAACTCAGACACGTGCACCCGGCTTCTCATACAAAAGTTTGATACGCTTGATAAATAGAGGGCTGAAGCCCATCCGATACAGGATCAGAAACAGATAAGGCCACTCCAAGGAATCAAATGCCTTCGTAGCATCTAGGAATATCACCACAGCCTGGACACTGGGGTGCAGATAATGTATAACAGAGAAGAGCGTGCGCAAATTATGCACCGTTGACCTTCCCGGTATGAAGCCCGACTGATCAGGCAGGGTGATCAACGGCAGTAGCGGCTTCAGCCGCTTGGCCAAAAGCTTGGCGTATATCTTTGCATCAATATTTATCATAGACAGCGGTCTATATGAATCTAAAAGAGTGTCATCTTTATCAGGCTTCAACAATGCAATAATCATTGCTTCCGTCATCGACTGAGGCAAGGCCTCAGTCTCCATCGCCTCCTCGAACACCGCTAGCAGTCTCGGGGTTAACTCTTCCACCTACGCCTTGTAGAAGGCCGCAGTGAGGCCGTCCAGCCTAGGCGCCTTGTTCAAAGGGAGACTTTTAATCACTTGTGCTACGTCCTCCCTGGTTATGGGTAAATCCATATATCGTCTATGGGTGTCATTGAACCACGCTAGAGCTATGGAATCTAGGAAGTCTGACATGTTAGCTGTACTCTCTACACCAGTTGTAGTATACAGGGTCGAATAGAACTCCTGAAAGGCTCACACCACCTCCTCTTGGCCCCGAACTTCTTCCCCCTTGATGTCGGTGATCTCATGTATGTACGTCGCCCCCTTCAGTGGTCGAACCATAGATGCCAGAGTACGCCCCGGCCTATCACCTTCTCCATATTTCCTAGCCTCCGCATATTTCCCGAGAAATTTCACCTCCCTATTAGCTTCTTCCTCAAACTCCAGCAGCTTGCCCTTCAGCAGACCCGCTGTATGACGGTCACTATTCACACACAGTTGTTGTTCCAGAGCTGTGATGCCGGCTTCTAATCTGACCAGTGTCCCCCTTATAGCCTTAAGTACCCCGTCCTGATCCCTTCAGAAGCGGTCGTTCCTCACGCTGCTCCCTGCTCTGCTTGGCGCTTGGGGTATCGTAGCACTATACTGCCAAATTGCTATCTGCTTGCTCGCATTGCTCCCACAATTATTAGTGCCTGATTGCTTAGTATATTTGTATTGCAGCGCTATATTGCGTAAGTGCACTTTCACAATATTTCCATTGTGCTGTGCTGCCTTTGCCTGAATAAATCATTTGTGCCTGACTGTGCCGGTGCCACTGCTGTTTTCATCGCGTTTATTTACATTGTGCCCCAATCCTGTTTCGCTTTTGGCTTGCAGCCATTTTATTGTTTGTTGTTGTGCCTCCCTGCCCGGCTCTCCACCCCGCTCCCGCCTCCCAGCTGCTCTTCCCTCCCACTGATAGTTTAGGCTCTGCTCTCCAATTGTAGCGCTGTGACCGTCCTGATCCCTTCAGAAGCGGTCGCTCCTCACGCTGCTCCCTGCTCTGCTTGGCGCTTGTGGTATCGTAGCGCTATACTGCCAAATTGCTATCTGCTTGCTCGCATTGCTCCCACAATTATTAGTGCCTGATTGCTTAGTATATTTGTATTGCAGCACTATATTGCGTAAGTGCGCTTTCACAATATTTCCATTGTGCTGTGCTGCCTTTGCCTGAATAAATCATTTGTGCCTGACTGTGCCGGTGCCACTGCTGTTTTCATCGCGTTTATTTACATTGTGCCCCAATCCTGTTTCGCTTTTGGCTTGCAGCCATTTTGTTGTTTGTTGTTGTGCCTCCCTGCCCAGCTCTCCGCCCCGCTCCCGCCTCCCAGCTGCTCCTCCCTCGCCCCTCCCCCCTCACTATCTACATATGACAGATGCGTTTGCGCGCAGCGTTCACGCGCAGCGGTCACGCCCCATGGGCGCCAAAGGTGCGCCAAAGGTAAGCCCATCTACGCCCGTCCGCGCCCGGACCGCGCCCAGCGCCAGACCCCCTGTTCCCTGCAAAATCCACTCCACCCGCATAACGTACGACGCCGCTACCCTCTCAGCACTTAACCCCGGCCTCACACCACAATGCTACCAAGCTGCCCCAGGACACACCTATGGGCCCTTCACCTGCCACTCCTGCAAGTTCGTCTGCATCAGGACCCACTCCAAATCCACAAACTCCAAACAGAGCTCCGACACTAACCACCTAAAGTGCATCCTGCTCAACACCCGCTCGGTCCACAGACACTCCATTGAACTCTGGAACCTACTCGACACTACATCGCCGGACGTCGCCTTCCTTACAGAAACCTGGATGAACGCCTCATCAGCGCCCGACATCGCCATAGCCATCCCGGACGCCTACAAGATCATCCGAAAAGATCGCACCAACCAAACAGGAGGAGGCATCGCCATCGTCCATAAAAACACCATCCGCATCAGGACCAGTTCCGACGATAACCTCACTACCGCCGAACACCTTCACTTCCAGATCCACACCGCCCCCAAAACCACACTCAGAGGCACCCTCATCTACAGACCACCAGGACCACGTACACAATTCTGCGAAGACATCACTGACTTCATCAGCCCACATGCCCTCCACTCCGAGAACTACATTCTACTGGGAGACCTCAACTTCCACCTGGAAAAGAACAACGACAGCAACACCACCACCCTTCTGGACAACCTCGCTAATCTCTGACTCAAACAACTTGTAAACACCCCCACCCACTTTGCCGGACACACGCTCGACCCAATCTTCACCTCCAGCAAGCACATCTCCTTCGATCACACCACAGCTCTCCATTGGACGGACCACAGCTGCGTTCACTTCAACTACAAAAAGACCACGACCCACAACCCCCCACAACCTATTCCTCGAAGAAACTGGAACAAAATCACCACCGACCAGCTCTTCACATCGCTTCACCAAAACCCTCCCGCCAAATCATCGGACCCAAACCAAGCAGCCACCAATCTCACACAATGGATCACCCACAGCGCCGACGAACTAGCACCCTTGAAAAACCATCTAATCAAGCAAGGTAGCAAAAAAGCCCCCTGGTTCAACGATTACCTTAAGAAATCCAAGAAGTACTGTCGCACTCTAGAGAAAGCCTGGAGAAAAAACCCAACCACTGACAACCTGACCACCTTCAAGAACGCCACCCGCAAACACCACCAACTGATCCGATCCACCAAGAAATCCGCATTCAAGGATCGACTTGACAACAACGCCCAAAACAGCAAGGAACTATTCAACATCGTCAAAGAATTTACCAACCCTACCGCCGGCACCAACGACATCACTCCCTCACAGACCTCTGCGACTATCTATCCTCATTCTTCCACAACAAAATCGCCGACATACATAACAGCTTTGAAAACCAGTCCGAAGACCAGTCCACTCCACCCACCTCCGAACCAAAACCGCACTCTAACAACCTTTGCGCCTGGAACCCAATCACCACCGAAGACACCATCCGCCTGATGATCATTTTCAACAAAGCAGACTCCATCATCGCACCCCATCTCCGCTATGTCATCAACTGTTCCTTCAACTCCGCTACCTTCCCGGAAAGCTGGAAACATGCCGAACTCAGCGCCCTTCTGAAGAAACCCACAGCAGACCCCACTGAACTTAAGAACTACCGCCCCATCTCGCTCCTCCCATTCCCTGCCAAAGTCATTGAGAAAGCCGTCAATAATCAGCTCGCCGCCTTCCTTGAATCCAACAAATCCCTCGACCCCTCACAGTCCGGCTTCCGAGCCAAACACAGCATCAAAACCGCCCTCATCGCAGCAACTGACGACATTCGAACTCTACTGGACAACGAAGAAACAGCTGCCCTCATCCTACTTGACCTCTCCGCAGCCTTCAACACAGTTTGTCATAGCACCCTCATACAACGCCTCACCAACGTCGGAATACAAGGAAAAGCATTGGATTGGATCATCTCGTTCCTCGCCGGAAGAACCCAAAGAGTCCGCCTCCCCCCTTTTAGATCAGAGGCCACCGAAGTCATCTACGGCGTACCACAAGGATCATCACTCAGTCCCACCCTCTTCAACGTATACATGAGTCCCCTTGCATCCATCGCGCGCCAACACAACCTCAACATCATCTCTTACGCAGACGACACCCAGCTGATCCTCTCCCTCACCAAAGACCCAAACACCGCCAAAACCAACCTACACGAAGGAATGAAAGAAGTAGCCGAGTGGATGAAGAACAGCCGTTTAAAACTAAACTCGGACAAAACGGAAGTCCTCATCTTAGGGTCATCCCCCTCTGCCTGGGACGACTCTTGGTGGCCACCGGTACTGGGAACCGCACCCATACCTACGGATCACGCACGTAACCTGGGCTTCATCCTGGACTCCTCCCTCTCGATGACCAGACAAGCCAACGCCGTCTCATCATCATGCTTCAACATCCTACGCATGCTCAAAAAAATCTTCAGTTGGATCCCCACCGAAACAAGAAAGACGGTCACCCATGCACTGGTCACCAGCCGACTGGATTACGGAAACTCCCTCTACGCCGGAACCACAGCCAAACTACAGAAAAAACTCCAACGCATCCAAAACGCCTCAGCCAGACTCATATTGGGCATCCCTCGGCAAGCTCACATTTCCGGCCACCTGAAAGACCTCCATTGGCTCCCCGTCAACAAGAGAATAACGTTCTGTCTCCTCAGCCACGCACACAAAGCCCTCTACGACCTAGGACCCGAATGCCTCAACACACGACTGTCCTTCTACACCCCCTCCCGCCAACTACGATCGTCCAATCAAGCCCTCGCCGCAATTCTGCACATCCATAGGTCCACCATGGGGGGAAGATCCTTCTCCTACTTAGCGGCCAAGACCTGGAATTCTCTCCCCACCCACCTCCGCCTTACACAGAACCACCTCTCCTTCAGAAAGCAACTAAAACCTTGGATATTTGATAAGTACCCCCCCCCCCTCTCTCAAGCGCCTTGAGACCCTCTGGGTGAGTAGTGCGCTATACAAATTTCTGAACTTGAACTGCCTAGCATTGCACTGCCCTCTGATGACCGCTTTGAAAGCATCCCACAGGACTGCCTCCGACTCCACTGTACCCTCATTTATGTCAAAATACATGTCTATGTCTTTCCTTATCTCTTCTTTGAATGCCTCATCTAGTAGCGCATTCTGTGGCAGCCGCCAAGTGAAAGCCCTAGATGGGGCTCGGGGCACCGCCAAGCGCAGCATACAGGGTGCATGATCCGATAAGGAGCGCGCCTTGTGAGTCACATCCACCATCCAATTCGCCACATCCCTAGTCACCAACCAGAAATCAAGCCTGGACCAGGCCCGATGTTGAGCTGATATGCATGTCCCCTCCCTCAATCCCGGGAGTCGATCTCTCCACACATCCACCAATCCACCATCCAACATTATGTCATGCAATGCAGCTCGCGTCTGTGGGTGCAGTGCTGTAGCAGAACCTTGCCTGTCTTCCTCATCTGACAATACAGCATTAAAGTCCGTCCCCCCCCATATCACAGTTTGGCCCCCCATGAGCCTGATCTTGGACCATAAAGAATGAAAGAAATCCGGGGGGGTCTGTATTAGTACCGTAAACAGCAGCAAGTGTCAGTACCACACCACCCAACCTCCCCCGCAACAGAACAAAATGGCCTTCTTGATCCCCACATTTATCTTCACATTTCCAATCCGAACCCCTCTTAATTGAAATTGCCACCCCCCTAGCATAGCTTGAATAAACAGCTGAATAGACTTCTCCCCAGCGGCCATGTGTCCATCTGGGCGAGGGTAAAACATTAAGATGCATTTCTTGCAGGAAACAAACGTCCACCTCATGTCTAACCAAGTAAGCATGTGTCAGTCCCGCCTTTCGGCCATCATTTAGTTCCCTGACATTCCATGTAAGGATGTTCAAAGTCCTTTTGCCTGACCTCACGTCCATTCGTCAATCAACCAGGAATGTACTCCACGAAACCAAATAGAAAAACAGCAGCGCTACTTTGCTATGCGCACAGCAAGGACACAGTGACCAGACCAAACCTATAACCCCCACCCACCACCCACACCAACCCCCCAATCAGGTTGTAGTGTAACCCCCCTCCCACAACAATTGGAAACTGCAAGAGATGCATAGGGAAATTCCCCCTGGGGGCGAGGGTATACCGGCATACTCCCCCACTTTCGCCGGGTGACCAGGGTCGAACAGCCTCTGCACATCCACAACCTCAGTGGCACATCAACTTAAATCTATAAAATACAGTGCCGGAAAGGGAGCGACATCAGCGAGCACTCATCCCACCTAGCCCACAATTAACCTTCACGCCAGAGAGCACCCTTGGAATTCTCAGCACTCATCATTCACAACCAGTTATGGAAACATAGAAACATGACCAGGACCCAGTATACATCTTAATCATTGTCACTTAGTCTCCCAGACTGGTACCCAACTTCAGTTCCTTTCTTTTTAGGACCCTTGCCTGCAAAATGTTTGGCAAATTTCAAAGCAGATTTTGCGTCCATAAAGTAGTGCGCTGAGCCATCATGGGACACCTTCAATTTTGCTGGGTACAGCAGGGAATACGGGATTTGCGCCTGCAACAGCACTTTCTTGGCCGGCAGAAATTCCTTCCTGGCCGCCTGCACCAATGGAGTGAAATCTGGGTAAAAGGATATGGAGTTCCCTTGATGAGTGATAGTGTCCCTGTCCCGGTAGTTGAGCAGCTTTATCAGAATGGGCCGTGGTGTGCCTCCCACAGGCGGTTTCGGGCCTAGCGTCCTATGAGCCCGTTCCACAACAAATACCGCCGACAAGTGCGGGTCGAACCGCGTGTGCAGCAATTCCGACATGTAGGTTTCCATTTTAGACATTGCCGTCGTCTCCGGAATACCTGTCACCCGTAGGTTGCTCCTTCGAGAGCGGGCTTCTAAATCATAATTTTTTTCGCGAATAACACGCAATAGGTTGTCCATGTGCAGTATCTGCTCCTTGGTTTCTGTCTGGAATTCATGAAACTCAACCTGGCGATTCTCCACCCCATATAACCGCGTTTCATGCACAGCTACCTGGGTCTTGACCGAGTCCAATTGCTGAGTTAACGTATCAAGTTTGGAATCTATGCTCTTGAGGCTTGAGCCCATTTCAAGAAGCAGTGTTTTGACGTCCTCACCAGTTTCACCAGGTGCCATCTCCATAATAGCGCCCCCCTGCGTCTCCGTACCTCCTTCTGTGTTCCTCATGGACCTTCTGGGGTCAAACGTGATCTTAGGCTGTTTAGGGTCTTGTTTGCCCATTGTTACCCCAATGAGATGGGAACACCCAAAGCGCGGACTGTAGGAAGGTGGATATCTGACTATGGTTGCCCCCAACTTTTTGCCTAGTGTTTTGCTGGTTTTCGACTTAGTTAGCCTGGGATCCTGCTATTCAGGACCCCAGGCTTCCTGCTCTCTCTGTTAAAATGGTACAGTGTACCTTAGGTACCCAGGGCATAGGTGCACCCAGGGCCTACCAGGGGCTGCAGCATGTATTATGCCACCCCTGGCTGGCCATCCAAATCTGACACAACTGGCAAAGGAGAAGCACCCCTGACCCTCCTGGTCCACACCAGACGCCTTTTCCATCCACTGCGTTGGTTGCCTTTGCCAAGGCCTGTTGACGCCGAATCCGGAACCAACACCGCCGATAGCGAGAGCCTGCGTGGGACAGCTCGTGCCTCCATCCTGGTCTTCGAAGACGCCTCCTGGTCCACGTGGCTGCAGAGTCAAGCGTCCACTCTTCACCTGATCGCGACGACAGCATCTGGTTCAACTCCAGTCACTGGCTGGTGACTTTGAACATTGTCCCCTCTGCTTTCAGGTCCTCTTCTTCCTCGATCCACCCTTGGGTCGTACCGGACATCTTCCTCCTGGTCACCTGCAGCATCTTTCTTCAAGGCTCCATAGACTTCGACGCGGAAACCCGACACACTTTGACACCTATGCACCCGCAGCCCGTGGGTGAGGTAACAAGAGCATTTCGGTGCTCAAGGGTAGATTGACTCTCCTAGTGTCCAGATTTCCAGTCGTTTTAGTCCTAACTAGTCAGGATTGTCCGTACTCACCTTTTTCTTAAACTGTACTGTCCATAGACGTTGTTACGCATCTCGCGTGTGAGTTCACACTCTGCACGCGCATTCCGTGGGCCTCCTATTCCTTACCTAAAGTTAGGATAGTGTAGTCCCAGCGATCCTACGGCCTCTGGACAGCTCCATTCCTTCTATCGACTTCCTTATACCACTTGTTTAGTATATGGTTTGTTGCGCCCCTAGGGCAACATTGTAACTCATGCAACTTAACGTATTTTTCTTAAGAGTCTTGTCATGAGCTCAGCCCTCTGATCTCATAAAGAGTTCAGAGGTGTTTGTTAGTTAATAAATATCTTGTTTATTTTCATAACTACCTGTGTGGTGTCCTTTCATTTGGTATTCAAGGGGTTATATGTGGTAAAACTACTTGCTTCACATGCCAAAAGAGTTTAGCCTAAGACTGCTTTGTCCATGCTACCATTAGGATAGCTGGTCTATAAGGTTGACTTACAACCAATCACCATAAGGGTTGTTTGGACTTATACAAGGTGATCACTAGAATTAGTGAACATCATATATCAGGCCAACTTCTCACATTCGTGTGCAGCGGTTGGGATTTGAGCTTGCTGTTGTTTTTACCAAATATAATCTTGAGATATCATTTGAAAGATCACATAAGGTACCATAGGTACATATAACAAAGCTTAGAAATGCTCTGAGTTCTACTGAACCAGCTGTTTTAGTAGAAAGGGAGTAGCACACCCTGACTACAACTCTTAGCAAGGGATCAGTAGGAAAACCCGTAGTGTAGGTAAGTGCACCACTTACACCTCACTAGAAAGCATGTCCATCACAGGAGAGAACACAGTGGCTCCCCTTGTTGGTATTGACCCTCCACAGGTCATTTCAAGATATGCAGCCCTCAGCTTCCAGGAGATGAGACAATTGTGTACCTCCAGGAAACTGAAACAGGGTTCTAACCCTAACCTTCCTTTTCTGATAGGTCTCTTAGAGACATATGATGCTAGAAGGGCTTCTAATCCAGGCCCCTCTAATCCAACAGATGGAAGCATACCCCCAGTAGAAGATGACTCTAACCTCCCTGAAACAGAAGATGTAGAGGAGGAGGATGGATAATCATCTGAAGGAGAGGTAGACACTGGTCCAGTTAGAGTCAGTAGACTTACCAGGGCCAACTTAAGCCTACATGGGGATGGTACTGCGGGAGCCCCATATCCATCCTCAAGCAGGCCTAACCTTGGGAATAGACGAGTTAGGTCTCCCTCCAGAGGCTCTAACAGATCTATTCACACCCATGTCTCTCAGGCATCTTCTCAGAGAGGGATGGCATCCCCTCAGAGAAGAGAACATGAAGCAAAAATGAAGTAAGTGAATCTGAGGATTGAGAGGGAAGAATTTGCCCTTGCCAAAGAGAAACTTGCCTTTGCCAGAGAGCAGAAATTGAGTGGGTTAGAACCCACTGGTGGCAGCATTATCCCTAGAGATAAAGACAGGAGTTTTGATAATAGACACCTGATTAAAATAGTGCCCCCTTTAAGGTAGGGGATGACATCCACAAATGGATGACTGCTTTGGAGAGGGCCTGCAAAGTACAGCAGGTACCCCAGAGTCAGTGGGCAGCTACCTTGTGGCTCTCCTTTGAAGGTAAAGGTAGAGATAAGCTCCTCACTGTTAGAGATGAGGATGCTAATGATTACCCAGTCCTGAAAAATGCACCGATTGATGGGTTTGGCTTAACAACTGAACAGTACAGGTTGATGTTCAGAGACACCCAGAAAACTCAGTCTCAGGATTGGGCTGACTTTGTTGATTGTGCCACTAAGGCTTTGGAAGGCTGGCTACTGGGAAGTAAAGTTACTGACTTCACAGGATTGTACAATCTTATTATGAGAGAGCAAGTCTTAAATAATTGTCAGAACCAGTTATTACACCAGCATCTGGTAGACTCTGATCTGACCTCTCCACAAGAATTGGGTAAGAAGGCAGACAAATGGGTCAGAACCAGGATTAGGGCTAAGAACCAGGGAGGTGACCAAAAGAAAGAATCAACCAAGCCTCAAGAGAAGGGTGGGAATAAATCTTCAGATCAAACCACATCAGGGCCCCAAAAATCCTCTGAAAAGGGTGGGTCCCAGAATCCTTCCAACACTCAAAAGAAACCTTATTGCCATGCCTGCAAACAGGTAGGCCATTGGAAAACTGACAGCAGTTGCCCAAAGGCCAACAATAAGGATAATATTCCTCCAGGTAATACTCCAACACCTCCTGTTACTACTAGTAGTAATCCCCCAGGTGGTGGGAGTGCCCCTAAGAATTTGGCTGGGTTTACTTGGGGAACTGAGGTGGACTCTCGCCTAACCAGGTCCCCTACCACAGATACTCTTGTCTGTGAAACTGGCATGGGGTTTGCTAACTTCACTGCTTGTCCCAACACTTTGGACAAGTACAGACAGGAGCCCCTCATCAATGGTCTGAAAGTTGAGGCCTATAGAGACACAGGGGCTAGCATCACTATGGTGACTGAGAGCCTAGTCCCCTCAAGGCAACTTTTACCTGGAGCCACATACCAGGTGACCAACATTGATGGAGCACAGAGAGATCATCCCATGGCAGTGGTCAATCTCAACTGGGGAGGTGTCGCTGGTCCCAAGAGAGTGGCAGTGTCACCAAACTTGCCTGTAGATTGTCTACTGGGGAATGATTTAGAGATCTCAGCCTGGGCTTAGGTAGAGCAAGAAACCCATTCTAAAATGGTAAATCTCCATGGAAAGGTTAGTGAGGCTGTGATGGCCACAGCCCCAGTCCAAGATGTCCACCCTGAACAGGTCAGGAGGGCTGTGCCAGTCTCAGCCCAATCTCAGACAGATTCCTTCCCTGAAAAGGTTAGCAGGGCTGTGATGGTAACAGCCCATACCCAAACTGAGTCCCTTCCTGAAAAGGTTGGTGGGGTTGTGATGGCCACAGCCCAAACTCAGACAGATAATAGTGTTGTGAAGCCTGAAACTATGGATCACTCCACTCAAACAGAGAGCATTGAGGAGGAAGAGAAATCTCCCTCCCACCAGACTTTAGGAAAGGATCAGCCTCCTCAGGGAACTGATCTGACCCCTTGTGAAGAAACTGCCCCAGAGGTAGTCAGGCCTAGCCTGGCAGAACCCCTGATGTCAGTGGACCCTTCCAAGGTGGGACCCAGTCTGGAGCAGGTAACCTGCCCCTCTCTACCCTGCCTCAGTCAGCCCAGGGCTGTAGAGGTCAGGGAGGCCAGTGGTGGACCCCAAAGGGCTCCCTGTTCAAAAGAACTCCACAATCAGCAGATTAAAGGCACTGAAGCTAGCAGTCCTAGCCAAGTGAAAATAAAACACACTCCTGAGGGATCCCCCTTAAACATAGTTAGGGACCTCCCACAGATGGACACTGTTGGGTACAGCCAAACCTGGGACCTAAGGGCCCCAAACCTGACCTGTCCCTCCAGTAAGCCAAACAGAGGGACTCAGCCTCCAGCTTTAGGTAGCCAGAGGTTGACCCTGAGAGCTCACAGCAACTCAGTCCTGGAAAGAAAGGCATATATGGTGGATAGTGATTGGAGGCAGTTGAGCCGAACATTAGTAGAGCCTCACTTCAGTACTCCATCGAAGCACCAGCCTTTTACTTTGCCAAAACACACCACAGGTAGAGATTCCCTATGGGGGAGACCCTCAGATACCCTTAGGGTGAGGGGTTGCTTAGTAGACCATGAGAAAGGGGTTAACCATGCCAGTGCATGCACCTCCTCATATGGTCAATCAGGCAATATAGGCTTACCTGGTCAAGGATAGCCTTATCTCCTTTCGTTTGGGGGAGGGGGGTTATGTAGGAAGGTTGATATCTGACTATGGTTGCCCCCAACTTTTTGCCTAGTGTTTTGCTGATTTTCGACTTAGTTAGCCTGGGATCCTGCTATTCAGGACCCCAGTCTTCCTGCTCTCTCTGTTAAAATGGACTCCATGTACCTTAAGTACATATCTAATTGGATACTGAGTCACCTTATCAGCCCCTGTACAGTGTACCTTAGGTACCCAGGGCATAGGTGCACCCAGGGCCTACCAGGGGCTGCAGCATGTATTATGCCACCCCTGCCTGGCCATCCAAATCTGACACAACTGGCTGATCAATCAGGTGGGGCAAGGTGGTGTAATCACCCTTTGCTTTAGATATAGTATATCTATATCTAACCCTAAAATGGACACATATCCTCCTATAAGTCACTCCTATGGCAGGCCTTAACAATCCTGGAGGCAGAGTGCTTGGAATTATGTGAGATAGTGCTCTGGCATGAGCTGAGCCTGCCTACAGCTTTCGGAACCAAGTCCTTTAGCTGTTTCCATGATAATGCTATACCATATACTCTTAAGTGCATTATAATCCTTGCGGTTATTGCTAACTTTGGCATAGCATTATCAAAACATGTTGAGTAAGGTGTCATACGAATTGGAATACTACCCCCTCGCCAATTCTGGCGACGGGGGTAGCATGCCACCCTTTTAGAGGGACACGACATGTACCTAACTGTGAACCCCAGTTAAAGTTAACCTGAGCCTCAGCATCACAAAATGGATGCTGCCACGCCAGACACAAGTCTGACCTCCTGCTGCTGGGAGTCCTTCCAGCGAGGGAGGCTGGGACAAAGGGTTTCCTGCCTTGGGAGGTGCTAGCACTACCCCAGACAGGATTTTGTGTATTAGGTAGGACAGGGCTGAAAGGAATGAGACATGCCTGGGGCACACAAGGTGCCCTGTGCATACACCGGCTCAAACCAGTTGCTGGGGCACTCCAGCCCCAGCTCTGGCGCGAAACCGGACAAAGGATAGGGGGTGTAACCACGCCCCTTCCTGGTCCCACCCATGTCAAGTCAAGTCAAGTCAGATCATTTATATAGCGCGCTACATACCCAGAGGGTCTCAAGGCGCTTAAAGAAGGGTGGGGAATTACTTGTCAAATATCCACGTTTTAAGTTGCTTTCTGAATGCTAGGTGGTTCTGAGTAAGGCGAAGGTGAGTGGGAAGTGAGTTCCAGGTCTTAGCTGCCAGGTAGGAGAAGGATCTACCTCCCATGGTGGTTTTGTTGATGCGAGGTACAGTGGCAAGGGCTTGGTTGGAGGATCGTAGCTGGCGGGAGCGGGTGTAGAAGGACAGTCGTGTGTTGAGGCATTCGGGTCCGATTTCATAGAGTGATTTGTGTGCGTGGGTTAGGAGCCGGAAAGTAATCCTCTTATTGACGGGGAGCCAGTGGAGGTTTTTCAGGTGACCAGAGATGTGTTCTTTACGCGGGATGTCTAATATGAGCCTGGCTGAGGCGTTCTGGATGCGTTGGAGTTTATTGTGGAGTTTTGCGGTGGTACCGGCGTAGAGGGTGTTTCCATAGTCCAGTCGGCTCGTGACCAGAGCGTGGGTGACTGTTTTTCTAGTTTCGGTGGGGATCCAGCGTTACGTTTTTTTGAGCATGCGAAGAATGTTGAAGCAAGATGAAGAAACGGCGTTGACTTGTCTGTTCATCGAGAGTGAGGAATCCAGGATGACGCCCAGGTTCCGTGCGTGGTCCGTCGGGATAGGTGCTTTTCCGAGGGCCTCTGGCCACCAGGAGTCGTCCCAGGCGGAGGGGGAGGTGCCTAGGATGAAGACTTCAGTTTTGTCTAAGTTCAGTTTCAGACGGCTGTGCTTCATCCATTCGGCTACTTCTTTCATTCCTTCATGCAGATTGGTTTTGGCAGTGTTAGGGTCTCTGGTGAGTGATAGGATCAGTTGAGTGTCGTCAGCGTAGGAGATGATGTTGAGGTTGTGTTGGCGAGCGATGGCCGCAAGGGGGCTCATGTATACGTTGAAGAGGGTGGGGCTGAGTGACGATCCTTGTGGTATGCCGCAGATGACTTCAGTGGCCTCTGACTTGAATGGTGGGAGGCGGACTCTCTGGGTTCTTCCGGTGAGGAACGAGGTGATCCATTCCAGTGCTTTTCCTTGGATTCCGACGTTTCTGGGGCGTTGTAAAAGGGTGCTATGACAGACCGTGTCGAAGGCTGCGGAGAGGTCGAGGAGGATGAGGGCGACTGTGTCACCATTGTCCAGTAGAGTTCGAATGTCGTCTGTTGCTGCGATGAGGGCGGTTTCAGTGCTGTGCTTGGCTCGGAAGCCGGATTGTGAGGAGTCGAGGGATTTGTTGGTTTCGAGGAATGCAGCGAGCTGGTTGTTGACCGCTTTCTCGATGACTTTGGCCCGGAATGGAAGGAGTGAGATAGGGCGGTAGTTTTTGAGTTCGGTGGGGTCAGCTGTGGGTTTCTTCAGGAGGGCGCTGAGTTCGGCGTGTTTCCAGCTTTCCGGGAAGGTAGCGGAGTTGAGGGAGCAGTTGACGACGTCTCGGAGGTGCGGTGCTATAGTGGAGTCTGCTTTGTTAAAGATGTGGTGAGGGCATGGGTCTGTGGGGGATCCTGAGTGGATAGAGTTCATCAGACGGATGGTGTCCTCAGTGGAGATTGGCTTCCAGTCATTGAGGATGTTCAGGGGGCGTGGGGGTCCAGCAGGGGGTTGGGTGGGTTGGTCTTCGGGTCGGTTGTTGAAGCTGTTGTGGATGTCTGCAATTTTGTTGTGGAAGAATGAGGCTAGGGAGTCACAGAGGGCTTGAGAGGGGGTGATGTCGTTGGAGTTGGCAGAGGGGTTGGTAAATTCCTTGACGATGTTGAATAATTCCTTGCTGTTGTGGGCGTTGTTATCTAGTCGGTCCTTAAAAGCGGCTTTCTTGGCATTCCGGATCAGTTGGTGGTGTAATCGGGTGGCGTTTTTGAAGGCGTCCTTGGTGCTGATGGTTGGATCTTTTTTCCAGGCCTTCTCAAGGGATCGACAGAGTTTCTTGTATTTCTTAAGCACATCGTTGAACCAGGAGGTCCTCTTGCTGCCTAGTTTCATTTGTCGTTTTTTCAGTGGTGCTAGGATGTCGGCGCTGTTGGATAACCATTGGGTGAGGTTGGTGGCTGCTTGGTCTGGGTTTGAGGAGTGGGCTGGGGGGTTTTGAAGAAGCGATGAGGAGATCTGGTCGATGGTGACTTTGTTCCAGTTTCTTTGCAGAGTGGGTTGGGGGTGGTTGTTGGATGTGGGCTTGTTGTAGGTAAAGTGAACGCAGCTGTGGTCAGTCCAAAGGAGAGCTGTGGTGTGGCTGAAGGAGACATGTTTGCTGGAGGTGAAGATAGGGTCGAGTGTGTGACCTGCGATGTGGGTGGGGGTAGTGACAAGTTGTTTAAGTCCGAGGTTGGCGAGGTTGTCCAGAAGGGTGGTGGTGTTGCGGTCGTTATTCTTTTCAAGGTGAAAGTTGAGGTCTCCCAAAAGGATGTAATCCTCGGAGGGGAGCGCGTGTGGAGTGATGAAGTCCGTGATGTCTTCCCTAAATTGTGCGCGGGGTCCTGGTGGCCTGTAAAGGAGGGTGCCTCTGAGTGTGGTCTTGGGGTCGGTGTGGATCTGGAAGTGAAGGTGTTCAGAGTTGGCGAGATTGACGTCTGAGCTGGTTGAGATGCGGATGGATTTCTTATGGACGATAGCGATGCCTCCTCCTGTGTGGCCTGTACGGTCCTTGCGAATGATCTTATAGCCTTCCGGGATGACAATGGTGATGTCTGGGGCTGAGGAGGCGTTCATCCATGTTTCTGTTAAGAAGGCGACGTCCGGCGAGATGGTGTCTAGTAGTTTCCAGAGGTCAATGGCGTGTTTGTGGACCGAGCGGGTGTTGAGCAGGATGCATTGTAGGTGGTTGGGGTCGGATAGCTTTTGTGTGTTCGTAGATGAGGAGTTGTTCTTGGTGCCGTCGAACTTGCAGGAGTTGCAAGAGAAGGGTCTGAGGTTCCGTGACAATTGTAAGTGGTGCTTTCGACTCGTACGAATATGGTCGAGTCTGGTATCTATGAACCGCAAATGACGAGTTTAGTAAGTGTGCGCAGTTTCGCTGTGCTAGCTTAAACCGTTCATTTGTTATGTGGGTTTTTCATCTGTACCCACGGGTTCCATCTTAGATACGGCATCCATTTTGTCTCTTGCCCTCAAGTAGCCAGCGAACGGACGTTGTCCGCTTCGCGACCCTGGGACTCCCAAGATATTTGCGGAAGCCACATGTTCTTTGTAAGTGTCTTTATGACGAAGGGGATGCTACTGTAAGGCAGATGACGCCGCTTGAGGCTCATCTTGCCGCACGGGCTTATTGTCTCAGCCGTGCATCTCATTAGGCACGTCCCTTTGATGCCTGCATCTCGTGTTTCCCTTTACCTCCCCTTTTACACCCTTTCCGATCTCCCCACTGTCTCCGTCTTCCTCTACACCTGTCCTTGTTCCAATTTCGATCTGTTTTACTGCTGATTGGAATTTGCTAATGGTGGGAAGATGGGTTATTACAGTTGGGAACCGCCAAATGTTTCCGCACTTATGTTTCGGACCTCATGTGTTTCAAAGTGACCAAAGCGACCCCTCTGGGGGATAATTGTGGGAACCGGGTTGTAAACTTTTGTGTTCAATGTTGTCTTATGGGTAAAAACTGTATAAAAGGAGCGATCTACAGAACCAATTTGAAGCAGTCTCCCCAAGTTGCACGCTGTGTACTTGTCGTGATCTCTGTGTTCCCTGCAGCAAATAAACCTTGAATCTTTGACGCCGAAGGAAGTGTCCCGTGTCTCTGTGACTTGTACGCCGGAGCAGGTTACCCACGAAGGTTTCAGGTGTTGTGCCCTGGCACCGCTGGGTCTTACAGAACCCAGTCCTTCAGGTCCATGGGTGTGTCCAGGAGTGGCTTGGACGCAGTTGGGGGAACGGCCGGGGTTAAGGGCTAGGAGGGTGGAGGCGTCGTAAGTAATGCGGGAGGGGTGGACATTACGAGGACCAGGGGCTCTGGCGCTGGGCGCGGTCCAGGCGCGGACGGGTGTAGACGGGCTTACCTTTGGCGCACCTTCGGCGTGGACGCTGCGCGTGGGACCATCTGTCATTAATACACTTTGAGGGGGGAGGGGCGTGGGAGGGGCAGCAGGGAGGTGGGAGCGGTGCGAGGAGGAAGGGCTCAGGGCAACAACAACAAACAAAATGGAGGTAGAGACAAGTCGAGTGAGGCTGGGGCACAGAAAAAGGTCACAGGCGCTTTAAACAAGCAGATTGAGATTGAAGTAACCAGGTAGAGCGCAGCTCCGTTTCCGTCGCGCTAATTAAATGGCCTGAATTATGTTGCGCTGCAGAATGCCTGAAACGTGCCACACACTGAGCGGACTGAGCAGTAAATCACTAGCGCTGAAACAGATTCACGATTACAAGCGCTAATGCAGAATAACAAATCGCCAATCTCAAATCACAAGCGCTAATGCACAAAACAAATCACAAATGTAGATGCACAGGTACACAGATGGTTTGAGGTAAGGGTAACGATACCGTCAGGAGCCAGGGAGCGTGGGAGCGACCGTATCTGACGAAGTCAGGGCATATAGGTCAGGGCATATATCACTAGGTCCCTCCCATTGGAGGGACCTAGTGATAGTACAGCCCCCTTTAGCAGGATAAAGGTAGGAGCTGGTCCCATTCCAGATTAGATTAATCCTGACTTGAAACTCTACAAGAAGAAACTCTGGACTTCGACTTTCTGCTACAGAAGACTGAATAAATCTCCCTTGTGGGCAAGGAGTGTCCACCCTGCACAAGCAGGCACCATCAAGCGTCCAGCGGCTTCACTTTGTCGTCTTCCCTCGAGGATCCAGACTTCAGAGCCCGACGAGACCCGGATTCCCAGACCTCTCCGACCTCTACCTACATCTGCAGCACAGCTGAGATCCGTGGATGCGACGAGACACGTGGGACTGGCATCTTGAAGAAACTGCACTTCGCTTCCAGCACGACTTCTGAGGTATCCTCTACGAAGTGCTTTGGGGACTGAGAAGCCCCAGCCCCGAGCAGCTCCTGCACCAAAGACCAGCCCACCAGCATCCACGAGATCTGCGTGGGGCCCTTCTGCCTGTTTGTTGCTCGACGCGTTGTCTGGTCACTTGCCGGCAGGCTAGTGGCCTCCTAGACGACGATCCTTGAAAACTTCACTGCTGGTCTGGTTGCTCAAGACTGGCCCTTGCTTCCCTGCAAAGGAGAAGCACCCCGGACCCTCCTGGTCCGCACCAGACGCCTTTTCCATCCTCCGCGTGGGTTGCCTTTGCCAAGGCCTGTTGACGTCCAATCCAGAACCAACACCGCCGACAGCGAGAGCCTGCGTGGGACAGCTCGTGCCTCCATCCTGGTCGTCGAATACGCCCCCTGGTCCACGTGGCTGCAGAGTCAAGCGTCCACTCTTCACCTGATCGCGACGACAGCATCTGGTTCCTTCCTGGTTCCACTCCAGTCACTGGCCAGTGACTTTGAACATTGTCCCCTCTGCTTTCAGGTCCTCTTCTTCCTCGATCCACCCTTGGGTCGCACCGGACATCTTCCTCCTGGTCGCCTGCAGCATCTTTCTTCAAGGCTCAATAGACTCCGACGCGGAAACCTGACACACTTTGACACCTATGCACCCGCAGCCCGTGGGTGAGGTAACAAGAGCATTTCGGTGCTCAAGGGTAGATTGACTCTCCTAGTGTCCAGATTTCCAGTCGTTTTAGTCCTAACTAGTCAGGATTGTCCGTACTCACCTTTTTCTTGAACTGTACTGTCCATAGATGTTGTTACGCATCTCGCGTGTGAGTTCACACTCTGCACACGCGTTCCGTGGGCCTCCTATTACTTACCTAAAGTTAGGATAGTGTAGTCCCAGCGATCCTACGGCCTCTGGACAGCTCCATTCCTTCTATTGACTTCCTTATACCACTTGTTTAGTATATGGTTTTTTGCGCCCCTAGGGCAACATTGTAACTCGTGCAACTTAACGTATTTTTCTTAAGAGTCTTGTCATGTGCTTAGCCCTCTGATCTCATAAAAAGTTCAGAGGTGTTTGTTAGTTAATAAATATCTTGTTTATTTTCATAACTACCTGTGTGGTGTCCTTTCATTTGGTATTCAAGGGGTTATATGTGGTAATACAGCTGGCTTCACATGCCAAAAGAGTTTAGCCTAAGACTGCTTTGTCCATGCTACCATTAGAATAGCTGGTCTATAAGGTTGACTTACAACCAATCACCATAAGGGTTGTTTGGACTGATACAAGGTGATCACTAGAATTAGTGAAGATCATATATCAGGCCAACTTCTCACTCGGACCACCACCGTCTGGGCTGTGGCAGCAATAGTCAATCGCCTCGTGCCAGCAACACAGGTCTCGTCAACTTGCAGTCCAATCACTAGGTGCCCTCCTGCACCCTGGGCAAAGACAGTGCAGTTGTGCGGTCAATCGCCCAGTGGGTACCCCCCAGCAGTCAGTCCGCAACCCACAAGCCACTTCAATGGCACAGACGCTTGGTTGCTGGCAGTGGCGCCTTCCACGGATGTGCCCCTACGCGTTCACCATCTCCCTCCACTTGCACCTGGCACCAACTCCACCGCTCAGTGAGGCTCACATGGGGGGCTCAGCTTCCAGCTACGCAGCAGGACATGGCCGGCCTCCCACCTCCACCTCCAGTACCTGCTTCAAACTTCAGCTGCTCATATAAACTGGTAGTGTCAGCACTTCACCTCACCAGCTCGCTGTCTAGGGCGCCGCATGTAAATCTCCTCTCCATTTGGATGTGCGCTAAGGGCCCCAGGAGTGTCCGCCGCCTCCTCTATCTGCCTCCTGCCTCACACGACCAGCAATCAGCCTCGTTGCAGCTCTCTTCCCCTCTGGGGGTGCGCCATCTTGTCGCTCTCCGCATATCTCCGGCCGCTGACTCTGCCGTCCTATCCCTTCATGCTGCCACTAGCAACCCTGTACGTCGCCGGGTCTTGCCGACCTCCTCACCGGCTCGTACTGGGTTTTCTGGTCTCGGGCGTCATCTCCAGCAGTCGCGGCCTGCAGAGCACACCGCGACCTCGGGCTCGAGTATTTCAGTGGCACACTCCCTCCTGTCTCGGCGCACAGAGTCACTCCCGGCTTCCACTTCGGCCGCCGGATACCAAGGCTGCACAGCTTGTTTGTCCCCGGCACCACCAGCGAGCAACGCACCCACGTCTCCTCCGACATTTCACGGGAGGAGCACGGCAGCAGAGGCTTAGGTGCAGGATAAAGGCAGGATTTTTCCCCTGGTCGGCGGAGCTCGCTCACGGAGCGGCCAGCTCGCTGCACGGCTAGCCACGCCCCCCCCCCAATTCTCAGTACTTTTAAATTCCCCAGGGAGTTAGAAAAAAAGGGCACAAATTTGCTTTGGGTACCTTTTGTGGAAATAACTTATGGACCCTAAGCACGAGCTACCCCAAATAGCCCAAAAAGTGCTCAGCACATGGGGGAGGGGGAGCGAGAAAGGCCACCATTTAAGGGGTGTATGTGAGCAGTCAACAGACATTTCAGGTAGATTTTCCAGAGCAGACCATTAGGGGAATTTTTCAGCACAAAACTAGTAATCCAAACAAATCTGTGGTATTTGCACATTGGATCTTTCGTTAGTTGAAATGGTTCTTTAAACATGGACCTCCTGGTTTGATAGGAGTCAATTAGGGGAGAAGTTACACAACATTGTGAAGACAGAGGCAACTCTGAAAACAGGGGTGCAGTAACATTTGTTGTACTTGCACATGCAGTGTATGCGTTTGAAATGTTTTATTCATGGGTGAACTTTGATCCTATAGATGCCGGTTCTCCGCTTTCCACTCCTACAAAGATGCAGTCGTTCCTACTCAGCCCCAAGCATATTATAGCCAGAGGACCCTTTCACCCATCCAGTTCACAAGATTGGTTTGTTGGTCTCTTACCCCCCACATACATCAGAATGTCAGTCAGGGTTCCCTAAATCGGAAGGCACCTGATACCGTACTGGCTCAGTACACACAGTGTCCTATATAGGTGATTCAGACAGTAGGTATTGCAGAACAAAGCAGGCAGAGCGGGTCGAGTGGGGCCTGTACCACAGACACAGGGTTCCATACAAGCAATCTGTCCACGGACTATAAGCGCCACTACGGGCAAAGTGCCCGTAAAAGCAACAAGACTGCCTTCTGGATCTCTTCCAACACCAACCAGAGGAGCAGCATTGTGGCGATGAGACGTCCCCTTGGAATGGTGCCATCTTCAGAGGCGTACAACACCTGGGAAAGTATCTACACTGCTACGCACGGCATACCCTCATTGGTGGTACCACCTGATGTACTAAGGAAAGTACAAATGAGTACAAGGCTGCACCCTCCCTAGATCTAGGAATGAGATGAAGTATCAACCGTACTACCCATGGCATGCCTTCATTGGCGATACTACCTGATGAACTAAGGAAAGTACAACTGCACCCTCCCTAGATATAGGAATGAGATGAGGTATGAACCGTACTACCCATGGCACACCTTCATGGGTGGTACTACCCGATGTACTAAAGCAAGAACAAATGAGTACAAGGCTGCACCCTCCTTAGATCTGGGAATGAGATGAAGTATCAACCGTACTACCCATGGCACACCCTCATGGGCGGTACTACCCGATGTACTAAGGCAAGAACAAATGAGTACTAGGCTGCACCCTCCCTAGATCTAGGAATGAGATGAAGAATCAACCGTACTACCCATGGCACGCCGTCATGGGTGGTACTACCCGATGTACTAAGGCAAGAACAAATGAGTACTAGGCTGCACCCTCCCTAGATCTAGGAATGAGATGAAGTATCAACCGTACTACCCATGGCATGCCTTCATTGGCGATACTACCTGATGAACTAAGGAAAGTACAACTGCACCCTCCCTAGATATAGGAATGAGATGAGGTATGAACCGTACTACCCATGGCACACCTTCATGGGTGGTACTACCCGATGTACTAAGGCAAGAACAAATGAGTACTAGGCTGCACCCTCCCGAGATCTAGGAATGAGATGGGTATCAAACGTACTACCCATGGTATGCCGTCATGGGCGGTACTGCCCGATGTACTAAGGCAAGAACAAACGAGTACTAGGCTGCACCCTCTCTAGATATGGGAATGAGATGAGGTATCAACCGTACTACCCATGGCACGCCGTCATGGGTGGTACTACCCGATGAACTAAGGAAAGTACAAATGAGTACAAGGCTGCACCCTCCCAGATCTAGGAATGAGATGAAGTATCAACCGTCCTACCCATGGCCCACCCTATTTGGCGGTACTACCTGATGAACTAAGGTAAGTACAAATGAGTACAAGGCTGCACCCTCCCAGATCTAGGAATGAGATGAAGTATCAACCGTCCTACCCATGGCCCACCCTATTTGGCGGTACTACCTGATGAACTAAGGAAAGTACAAATGAGTACAAGGCTGCCCCCTCCCTAGATCTAGGAATAAGATGAAGTATTAACTGTACTACCCATGGCACGCCGTCATGGGTGGTACTACCCGATGTACTAAGGCAAGAACAAACAAGTACTAGGCTTCACCCTCCCTAGATCTAGGAATGAGATGAAGTATCAACCGTACTCCCCAATGCACGCCGTCATGGGCGGTACTACCAGATGAACTAAGGAAAGTACAAATGAGTACCAGGATGCACCTTCCCTAGATCTAGGAAGGAGATGAAGTATCAAACGTACTACCCATGGCCCACCCTATTTGGCGGTACTACCTGATGAACTAAGGTAAGTACAAATGAGTACAAGGCTGCACCCTCCCAGATCTAGGAATGAGATGAAGTATCAAACGTACTACCCATGGCACACCATCATTGGCAGTAATACCTGATGAACTAAGGAAAGTACAAATCAGTACAAGGCTGCACCCTCCCTAGATCTAGGAATGAGATGAAGTATCAACCGTACTCCCCATGGCACGCCGTCATGCGCGGTACTACCCGATGTACTAAGGAAAGAACAAATGAGTACAAGGCTGCACCCTCCCTAGGTCTAGGAATGAGACGAAGTATCAACCGTACTACCCATGGCACGCCGTCATGGGCGGTACTACCCGATGTACTAAGGCAAGAACAAACGAGTACTAGGCTGCACCCTCCCTAGATCTAGGAATGAGATGAAGTATCAACCGTACTCCCAATGGCACGCCGTCATGGGCGGTACTACCCGATGAACTAAGGAAAGTACAAATGAGTACAAGTCTGCACCCTCCCTAGATCTAGGAATGAGATGAAGTATCAACCATACTACTCATGGCCCACCCTATTTGGCAGTACTACCTGATGAACTAAGGTAAGTACAAATGAGTACAAGGCTGCACCCTCCCAGATCTAGGAATGAGATGAAGTATCAACCGTACTACCCTTGGCACACCCTCATTGGCGGTACTACCTGATGAACTAAGGAAAGTACAAATGAGTACAAGGCTGCACCCTCCCTAGATCTAGGAATGATATGAAGTATCAACCGTACTACCCATGGCACGCCGTCATGAGCGGTACTACCCGATGTACTAAGGCAAGAACAGATGAGTACAAGGCTGTACCTTCCCTAGATCTAGGAATGAGATGAGGTATCAACCGTACTACCCATGGCACACCCTCATTTGTGGTTCTACCCGATGTACTAAGGCAAGAACAAATCAGTACAAGGCTGCACCCTCCCTAGATCTAGGAATGAGTTGAAGTATCAACCGTACTACCCATGGCACGCCGTCATGGGGGGTACTACCCGATGTACTAAGGCAAGAACAAAAGAGTACAAGGCTGCACCAGCCCTAGATCTAGGAATGAGATGAAGTATCCACCGTACTACCCATGGCACGCCGTCATGGGCGGTACTACCCGATGTACTAAGGCAAGAACAAATCAGTACAAGGCTGCACCCTCCCTAGATCTAGGAATGAGTTGAAGTATCAACCGTACTACCCATGGCACGCCGTCATGGGGGGTACTACCCGATGTACTAAGGCAAGAACAAAAGAGTACAAGGCTGCACCAGCCCTAGATCTAGGAATGAGATGAAGTATCAACCGTACTACCCATGGCCCACCCTATTTGGCGGTACTACCTGATGAACGAAGGTAAGTACAAATGAGTACAAGGCTGCACCCTCCCAGATCTAGGAATGAGATGAAGTATCAACCGTACTACCCATGGCACACCCTCATTTGTGGTTCTACCCGATGTACTAAGGCAAGAACAAATCAGTACAAGGCTGCACCCTCCCTAGATCTAGGAATGAGTTGAAGTATCAACCGTACTACCCATGGCACGCCATCATGGGCGGTACTACCCGATGTAGTAACGCAAGAACAAATGAGTACATGGCTGCACCCTCCCGAGATCTAGGAATGAGAGGAAGTATTAACTGTACTACCCATGGCACACCCTCATTGGTGGTACTACCTGATGAACTAAGGAAAGAACGAATGAGTACAAGACTGCACCCTCCCTAGATCTAGGAATAAGATGAAGTATTAACTGTACTACCCATGGCACACTCTCATTGGTGGTACTACCTGATGAACTAAGGAAAGAACAAATGAGTACAAGGCTGCACACTCCCTAGATCTAGGAATGAGATGAGGTATCAACCGTACTACCCATGGCACGCCGTCATAGGCGGTACTACCCGATGTACTAAGGCAAGAACAAATGAGTACAGGGCTGCACCCTCCCTAGGTCTAGGAATGAGATGAGGTATCAATCGTACAATCCATGGCACGCCGTCATTGGTGGTACACCCGATGTACTAAGGCAAGAACAAATGAGTACTAGGCTGCACCCTCCCTAGATCTAGGAATGAGATGAAGTATCAACCGTACTACCCTTGGCACGCCGTCATGGGCGGTACTACCCGATGTACTAAGGCAAGAACAAACGAGTACAAGGCTGCACCAGCCCTAGATCTAGGAAGGAGATGAAGTATCAACCGTACTACCCATGGCCCACCCTATTTGGCGGTACTACCTGATGAACGAAGGTAAGTACAAATGAGTACAAGGCTGCACCCTCCCAGATCTAGGAATGAGATGAAGTATCCACCGTACTACCCATGGCACGCCGTCATGGGCGGTACTACCTGATGTACTAAGGAAAGTTCAAATGAGTACAAGGCTGCACCCTCCCTAGATCTAGGAATGAGTTGAAGTATCAACCGTACTACCCATGGCACGCCGTCATAGGTGGTACTACCCGATGTACTAAGGCAAGAACAAATGAGTACAAGGCTGCACCCTCCCTAGATCTAGGAATGAGATGAAGTATCAACCGTACTACCCATGGCACGCCGTCATTGGTGGTACTACCTGATGAACTAAGGAAAGAACGAATGAGTACAAGACTGCACCAACTCAGAAGTCCAGCCAAGGTGGATGCAATTTGACGGGCCGTACAAAAATATAAAAGGCAGACTGGCATCTGTATTCTAATAGCATTAGTTCTCATTCTTTTTGGGCCAAGAGGACTTGACGGACCGAATACCACAGAAAAAGTGAGTGTACTAATCAGAAAGGCGAATCAGGCCAAGACGCTGAGGTTAGTGTAAAGAAGGAAGAGAAAGGTTGAACTCTATTACTCACTTTGAAAAGAAAGAAAGGAACTTGATTAACTAAAGAAAATGACCTGCAAACTACGGATACTTCTGTGGAACAGGACTTGGGTGACGGCGCTGGTGGACAGCCCAGCTGAAGTGAAAATAGTGCACCAGACTCTTCGAGAACTTCTGTTGGCGAATCAGACTGAAGAATACATACAGTCTGAAACTCTGATGGACATGTAAATCCTCCAGATAGTGTTCAGATTGTAAAAATACTAATTGAGTGCGATATATACGCACGTTTAAAGCAATATTCTACCTGCATTTATCAGCTGCTGACAACATCCTTATTGCAGAGGGTCACAGTCATCCAGTGTTTATAAGGGATGCGCCGTCAGGAGAAGAGGAGGTAAAATTGTCAGCATTTTCCTCCTACAAACCCGGGGACCTGAGGGAAAAGTATGCGTGTGAGTGAGCTTTAAAGCAGGCTCGAGCGCTGTATGGAAACCAAGAAGGGTGGGATAAAGAATCTATTCTACAGGTCATGGTTGAGCCCAAACACAGGCTCAATATCCTCCGAAGCCAGAAGCAAACACAACATTAAAGCTATCTGGGGTCAGCTGAAGATCACAGCATTATAATGCCTTGTGGTTGTACATTGAATAATCCCCTTTTTCCAGTTTTAAAACCTGATTGAACATACAGAATAGTTTTAGATTAAAGTCACACACACTCTCATAAGCTGTACAATCGACTTTTCAGACAAAATATAGCGCCTGAAAGGGAGTGTCTAAGCTCTTTCTCAGTTCTGTTATACATGATTGCCAGTGGCTACAAGAATAGTCCTAGTTTATTTGCAGCCCATTATGGAGCTCTTACAGAAAGATCCAGAGGCGCCATCTTACATTGACAACATTTACACAACAGATGATGACGTGGAACGACTCCCAACCAGGGCAGAATGTAAAGTAATAATACTGGCCACAACGGGATGATGATGCAGAACGACACCTGACTAGGACAGACTGGACAGTGACAATACTGGCAGCAACAGATGATGACGCGGAACAACACTCTACCAGGGGGGAGTGTACAGTGACAATACTGGCCACAACAGATGATGATGTGGAACGACACATGACCAGGGCGGAGTGTATAGGAATAATACTGGCCACAAAAGATGATGACGCAATGGCTTGCATCTTTAAGTGGAGTTGATGTAACATTTAAGTATGATCTGACTCTCGGCATTCAAGAATTTCTGCACTATACACAAAATATACCACGAGCTCCTAATATCTTACCCACTGAGGACTATAAGAGAGTCTTCTATACAGATGGCTCTGCACGTCCTGTGGTTGTTATGACACAGAAATACTCCGTGACATGTGCTGCATGCAGGGAAAATGTGAAAATGGCAAATGCAAACCACTATAGACTTAATTAAAACCTTTGGTGACCGCACTGCACAGCTCACAGATATTCACGCATAATTGCTCACATGACAGAAGGCTGATCCATCCATTCCCAGACTGATAGTGTCAGATGCATCCTTCTGTGTGCAAGGGTACAATGTCAATTTAGCACTATGGCATTTGAAAGGTACCAGACATTTAAAAAGGAAACCCATTTAAAATAAGCAAGCGCAAGGTAAGCGGTTTTCTTTTTTAAAATTTTAATTTTCCCTCGTCGTCGGCTGTTGACTCCCTCCCCATCCCACCCCATCACCTTTACTTCACAGGCAGCTCCTGTACATAGATTACTCATAGGGAAGTAAGATGAGTTGCAGCGCACAGACTCATAGTGTCCTAAGATGCACTGCAGTGCACAGATTCCTCGCAGTGCAGTAGGATGCACTGCACTGCACAGATTCCTCATAGTACAGTAAGATGCACTGCAGTGCACAGATCCCTCACAATACAGTCAGATGCAGTGCACAGATCTCTCACAGTGCAGTAAGATGCAGTGCAGTGCAGATTCCTCACAGTGCAGTAAGATGCAGTGCAGTGCACAGATCCCTCATGGTGCAGCAAGATGCAATGCACAGATTCCACCTAGTGCAGTAAGATGCAGTGCCCAGATCCCTCATAATGCAGTAAGCTGCAGTGCAGTACACAGTTTCCTCATAGTGCACTAAGATGCAGTGCAGCGCACAGATCCCGGATAGACCCCTGGATAGAAGAGCCCAGCTCAGCCCCCCAGCGGCCCCCGAATAGAAGACCCCAGCTCAGCCCCCCAAAGGCCCCCGGATAGAAGAGCCCAGGTCAGCCCCAGGGGCCCCGGATAGAGGAGCCCAGCTCCGCCCCAGGGCCCCCGGATAGAAGAGCGCAGCTCAGCCCCAGGGGCCCCAGATAGAAGAGCCCAGCTCAGCCCCCCAGGAACCCTGGATAGAAGAGCCCAGCTCAGCCCCAGGGGCCCCAGATAGAAGAGCCCAGCTCCGCCCCAGGGCCCCGGATAGAAGAGCGCAGCTCAGCCCCAGGGGCCCCAGATAGAAGAGCCCAGCTCAGCCCCCCAGGAACCCTGGATAGAAGAGCCCAGCTCAGCCCCAGGGGCCCCAGTTAGAAGAGCCCAGCTCCGCCCCAGGGCCCCCGGATAGAAGAGCCCAGCTCATCTCCAGGGACCCCTGGATAGAAGAGCCCAGCTCAGCCCCAAGGGCCCCCGGATAGAATAGCCCAGCTCAGCCCCAGGGGCCCCCGGATAGAAGAGCCCAGCTCAACCCCAGGGGCCCCCGGATAGAAGAGCCCAGCTCAGCCCCAGGGGCCCCCGGATAGAAGAGCCCAGCTCAGCCCCAGGGGCCCCCGGATAGAAGAGCCCAGCTCAACCCCAGGGGCCCCCGGATAGAAGAGCCCAGCTCAGCCCCAGGGGCCCCCGGAGAGAAGAGCCCAGCTTAGCCCCAGGGCCCCCGGATAGAAGAGCCCAGCTCAGCCCCAGGGGCCGCCGGATAGAAGAGCCCAGCTCAGCCCCAGGGGCCCCGGATACAAGAGCCCAGCTCAGCCCGGCTCCTGCAGAGATTCCCTCCAGGATTATTCAGTCTATTTCTACAAACGCAGCCGAAGGTGCAGACAATCTCCTACCTGAGCAGAGACCTGTGCAGACGTGTCCAGGCTCTCTCCTCCCCCTGGGGCTGGGGGGGGGCAGATCTGGGATCTGAGGGGGGCAGATCTGGGGTCTGAGGGGGGCAGACCTGGAGTCTGAGGGGGGCAGGGGCAGGGGCAGATCTGGGGTCTGAGGGGGGCAAATCTGGGGTCTGAGGGGGTGTCTGTGAGGGTCTGAAGATGAAGATAACTGCACAGACTCACAGGGTCCTCCCTCCTCTTCAGAGGCTGGAATTGATGTCACCAGAGCTGCTGCTGCTGTCTCTGCCACCGCTGACCCGGAAGAGGAAACCCTTCTCCCTTTCATCCAATGTGCAGCTCAGTGGTTTCATCAGCAGGCGAGGAGCGCCCTCTGGTGGCCGCTGACGGAACCACCGCCTCCAGCAGGGAAACAAGCACTGGTGCCTGCAAAGACACAGACATGGGTAAGACACTTGCAGTCCATGAGAGATTCTCATAATGCGAAACAAGCATTGGCGCCTGTAAAGTCACAGACATGTGTGTTTCTAACACTCACAGTCCAAGGACAGGCTTCACCCCTGCATGGTGTGCTCTTGAGGAGCCTCAGATTCAGCCCCTCATGCCAGCTCTGCCCCCTCCCTCAGTGAAATACCAGCAACTTGTTCATTTTTTAAACTTCGGCAAAGGAACAGACATGACATTCAGGAGTGAATTCAAATGTAAAATGTAGACACTCTCCATAGCTGTAAAGGTTTCAGATTGCTATGTGTGACATTTTCTTAAATTCATTGTAATTATGAGTGACATTTCAACAAATATGAGTGACACTTTCTCACGAGCAAAATCTAGCAATGAAAACATGAAAAATATATAAATGACAGAAATTACACCCATTTGAGCAACGAGGACCTCTAAGACGAGTCACATCATAATCCACGAGCTGTATTATCGAGCCGTGTGCCCTGGCCCTGCTGGCGGCACCTGCCAAACCCTGCTGGTGGCACCGTCACCCCACTCGCAGTTTGTCACACAGAGATACACTACAAGCTCTGCTGACTCAGTGATGCTTGGGGCGCTGAGAAGGTACGTTGGCAAGCACCACAGTGGCTCTCACAATCACCTGCCCCAGGTGCCAGCCACTACTAACACAGCTTACAGTCAGTGAGAAGACAGACTGCTATGGGATGTACAGTCAGTTATCGAGGGTATTGGCGCGCAGGCCTGCGCACATGAACAGAAACAAGAAAAATAAAGACGCACAGTTAAATTCGGCCCAAAGCTGAAACATGCACTGCACGAAAACACAGAAAACGAGCTGCTCAGTACCTTCTCTGCTGCTGTCTGACCTCAGCAACCCCTGCTCAATGCAGACCTTGCAGCCCCTACTGCTGCATTCTGGAGACAGAGGGCGAACAGCCACTCTTATGGTGCCGCCCTTCTCTGCAATTCATCAAGTTTAAACCGGCCTGGTTGTTCCTAGACCTGCTCTATTGCTGCATGTAGTTAATATCCAAGCTCAATCATATTAGCACAAGCAGCGCCGCGGCGCGTCATTAATAAAGCAATTTGCAGCATAGAGATGCTTCTCGAGGCGCTACTTACAAACTTTGCTGACACGATTGATTCTTCATACGGGCCCCAGCAAACCCCGGCCTGGGCATGATGGGGGGCTGCCCCGGTCTGTGCGGGCGTGTTTGCTGAGCCGCTGGTCGTTTGTCATGCTGCGAGCAGCGCTGCCACGAGTTTCATTGTTTGCACCTCTGATCTAACGCGGGTTTTCTTGGGCAGGGAGCAGTGAACCACTAGCAGGACTCGCCAACACTTGAATCCCCCGCTGTTTCTCTGGCCTGACCACCACCTTACCTCACTTCGTCTTGGCTACTCCAGGACGTGACGAGGGCCCACTGCTGCCAAGGCTTCAGATTGCCATGTGTGACATTTTCATCATTTCAGTGACATTATGAGTGACATTTCAATGACTATGAGTGACACTCTCTTGCGGCGGGCAAAATCAAGTAATGAAGATGAGGGAAACAGATAAATATCAGAAATGACCCCCATTTGAGCAAAAAGAAACTCTAACAAGGTCTCAAAACTGCAGCAAAGCAGCAGAAATGGAAGGAAGGGCCCTAACCGGAGACAGCAGCATGACTGCAGCTCTCAGAGACAGACTGCATGACTGCAGCTCTCAGAGACAGACTGCGTGACTGCAGCTCCCAGTGACAGACTGCATGACTGCAGCTCTCAGAGACAGACTGCATGACTGCAGCTCTCAGAGACAGACTGCATGACTGCAGCTCTCAGAGACAGACTGCATGACTGCAGCTCTCAGAGACAGACTGCATGACTGCAGCTCTCAGAGACAGACTGCATGACTGCAGCTCTCAGAGACAGACTGCATGACTGCAGCTCTCAGAGACGGACTGCATGACTGCAGCTCTCAGAGACAGACTGCATGACTGCAGCTCTCAGAGACAGACTGCATGACTGCAGCTCTCAGTGACAGACAGCATGACCGCAGCTCTCAGAGACACACTACATGACTGCAGCTTTCAGAGATAGAGACAGCATGACTGAAGCTCTCAGTGACAGAGACAGACTGCATGACTGCAGCTCTCAGTGACAGAGACATTTCCCCCTGAAATAAAACCAAACACATAAGTCCATGGAAAAAGCATAGTATCAAAAATGACGCCCTTTGAAACAGTAATAAGCTTTGGAAAGAGGTTCTTAAAGGGGCTTCTGCATAGCCCCTGAATTGCAAACTTACTAACCTACAGCCCCTTTCTATGATGAATGTTACAGGAAGGGGGCCTGCTAGCAGAAGGCATATGTTTTAAAACTTCATGGGATATAAATTGCACACAGATGTGCACCGCATGTGCAGAGCAGGGCACGTGCACACTCCAGTACGGATGACAGCGCTAGGTCAGGTGTAACATGAAGACAAAGCACAGAACTCCCATAATCCCTATAAGGTGACCTCAAGACGCCACAATGTACTAAAGAAACAGCCCATGGGAAAAAATGCAATTGTTTAGACAAAAACGCAGTCATGTAGCTAAGAACCGGAGTATGTGCAAAACAAGAGAGGTTCGGTATTAAATACACTCGTATCACTTGTAAACAATTTCCAAGCAGGCCTCTGCAACAGGTTATGAAATAAATGCATAACATTAATATGTGAATGCAGAGCCCGCACACTGCCCGGATGAACAGAAGGGCCCTGGACACATTTGTTTTCAGAAGTTGCTGTCACGGAGAGCTACCACATAGATACTGAGCATGTGAGCTGCGCTGAATTAAGTTCGCTAGAAGAAACCAAGAGAACCTGTTTACTAAATAGATTAATTCAGTCTAAAGACAACGATACATTGGCACAACTTAGCTGAATAGCTTAGACAATTCTCACACACACACACGCTAGTTATGATGATGATAGAACGTTGTACCACACATAAATCAAGGACAATTTGCAATTAAAGACATTTTTACTTTTTAAGGAACGCTACAAATCGAAGATATTTTCCATTCTTATTGAACGATGCCCCTCCAGGAAGCAAAAACATAGCCGGGGCTGCATAGAAGAGTGTTTCGCTGTGAATAAGCAGCACAACCTTTTACTATTTAGTACAAACAACTCAGGTCACAAACTGGCACTGAAAGTATTAGGAACGGCAGCACTGGCAGCGCGCTAGCGCTATTAATAAAATGTAAAGTACATTTTGAAGAAAACATACCTCTCGAGGAGCAGCAATTGTAAGGGCCGGACCTCGCCGCAATGACTACCTCCGACAATCAACTCTCTCCCGCTGCTTTGCACCACATCAGGGTTTGCATTTCTCTGATTCTTTCCTGTCCACCTCCCCCTTCAGGGGATCACCCATAAAACAAGGAAAGAAGCAGGTTGTAGTCACAATAAAGTCAAAACACTGACAATCAGGTGTGACCCACACGGGGGTCTCTCACTCAGTGGACGGGGTCTGAGGATGAAGGGGATATTTCACCCACACAGGGGTCTCTCACTCAGTGGATGGGGTCTGATGGAGGGGGTATTTCACCCACACAGGGGTCTCTCACTCAGTGGATGGGGTCTGAGGACAGAAGGGGTATTTCACCCACACAGTGGTCTCTCACTCAGTGGACGGGGTCTGAGGATGAAGGGGATATTTCACCCACACAGGGGTCTCTCACTCAGTGGATGGGGTCTGATGGAGGGGGTATTTCACCCACACAGGGGTCTCTCACTCAGTGGATGTGTCTGATGGAGGAGGTATTTCACCCACACAGGGGTCTCTCACTCTTTGGAGGGGGTCTGATGGAGGAGGTATTTCACCCACACAGGGGTCTCTCACTCAGTGGATGTGTCTGATGGAGGAGGTATTTCACCCACACAGGGGTCTCTCACTCAGTGGATGGGGTCTGATGGACAGTGTATTTCACCCACACAGTGGTCTCTCACTCAGTGGATGGGGTCTGAGGATGGAGGGGGTATTTCACCCACACAGGGATCTCTCACTCAGTGGAGGGGGTCTGAGGATGGAGGGGGTATTTCACCCACACAGGGGTCTTTCACTCAGTGGATGGGGTCTGATGGACAGTGTATTTCACCCACACAGTGGTCTCTCACTCAGTGGATGGGGTCTGATGGAGAGGGTATTTGGAACTTTGGAACTTCCTGCACCCTGCTCTTCACGAGGCCCCCTCCGAATTATGCTTTAAGCGTTTGCTGAAAACCTGGCTGTTTGCCCAACCACGCTAGACGTCACCATCCCTAGGCCTCATGGTCAAAAATATCTTGTTCATATAGCGCCGGGACACCTCCTCGTGAGGTAGCTGATCGCGCTTTAGAAAATTCCGTACTATTATTATTATTATTATTTCACCCAGACTGGGGTCTCTCACTCAGTGGATGGGGTCTGATGGAGGGGGTATTTCACCCACACAGGGGTCTCTCACTCAGTGGATGGGGTCTGAGGACGGAGGGGGTATTTCACCCACTCATGGGTCTCTCACTCAGTGGATGGGGTCTGAGGACGGAGGGGGTATTTCACCCTCTCATGGGTCTCTCACTCAGTGATAGGGTCTGAGGACGGAGGGGGTATTTCACCCACACAGGGGTCTCTCACTCAGTGGATGGGGTCTGAGGACGGAGGGGGTATTTTAGCCACACTGGGGTCTCTCACTCAGTTGATGGGGTCTGAGGATGGAGGGGTATTTTACCCACACAGGGGTCTCTCACTCAGTGGATGGGATCTGAGGACGGAGGGGGTATTTCACGCACACAGGGGTCTCTCACTCAGTGATAGGGTCTGAGGACGGAGGGGGTATTTCACCCACACAGGGGTCTCTCACTCAGTGGATGGGGTCTGAGGACGGAGGGGGTATTTCACCCTCACAGGGGTCTCTCACTCAGTGGATGGGGTCTGAGGATGGAGGGGGTATTTCACCCTCTCATGGGTCTCTCACTCAGTGATAGGGTCTGAGGACGGAGGGGGTATTTCACCCACACAGTGGTCTCTCACTCAGTGGATGGGGTCTGAGGACGGAGGGGGTATTTCACCCACACAGGGGTCTCTCACTCAGTGGATGGGGTCTGAGGACGGAGGGGGTATTTCACCCACACAGGGTCTCTCACTCAGTGAATGGGGTCTGAGGACAGAGGGAGTATTTCACCCACACAGGGGTCACTCACTCAGTGGATGGGGTCTGATGGAGGGGGTATTTCAGCCACACAGGGGTCTATCACTCAATGGATGGGGTCTGAGGATGGAGGGGGTATTTCACCCACACAGGGGACTCTCATTTAGTGGATGGGCTCTGAGGACGGAGGGGGTATTTCACCCACACAGGGGTCTCTCACTCAGTGGATGGGGTCTGAGGATGGAGGGGGTATTTCACCCACACAGGGGTCTCTCACTCAGTGGATGGGGTCTGAGGACGGAGGGGGTATTTCACCCACACAGGGTCTCTCACTCAGTGAATGGGGTCTGAGGACAGAGGGAGTATTTCACCCACACAGGGGTCACTCACTCAGTGGATGGGGTCTGATGGAGGGGGTATTTCAGCCACACTGGGGTCTCTCACTCAGTTGATGGGGTCTGAGGATGGAGGGGTATTTTACCCACACAGGGGTCTCTCAATCAGTGGATGGGGTCTGAGGACGGAGGGGGTATTTCACCCACTCATGGGTCTCTCACTCAGTGATAGGGTCTGAGGACGGAGGGGGTATTTCACTCACACAGGGGTCTCTCACTCAGTGGATGGGGTCTGAGGACGGAGGGGGTATTTCACCCACTCATGGGTCTCTCACTCAGTGATAGGGTCTGAGGACGGAGGGGGTATTTCACTCACACAGGGGTCTCTCACTCAGTGGATGGGGTCTGAGGACGGAGGGGGTATTTCACCCACACAGGAGTCTCTCACTCAGTGGATGGGGTCTGAGGACGGAGGGGGTATTTCACCCTCTCATGGGTCTCTCACTCAGTGGATGGGGTCTGAGAACGGAGGGAGTATTTCACCACACAGGGGTCTCTCACTCAGTGGATGGGTTCTGATGAAGGGGGTATTTCACCCACATAGGGGTCTCTCACTCCATGGATGGGGTCTGCGGATGGAGGGGGTATTTCACCCACACAGGGGCCTCTCATTCAGTGGATGGGGTCTGAGGACGGAGGTGGTATTTCACCTACACAGGGACGGTTGTTGAGGTATGCTGGTCCGTTGTTGTGGAGAGCTTTGTGAGCATGAGTGAGGAGCTTAAAGGTGATCCTCTTGTTGACGGGAAGCCAGTGCAGGTCTCTTAGGTGGGATGTGATGTGGCTGTGGCGGGGATGTCGAGGATGAGGAATGCAAAGGCATTCTGTATGCGTTATAGTCATTTCTGGAGTTTGGCCGAGGTTCCTGCGTAGAGGGCTTTGGCGTAGTCCTACCAGGCCTGGTAGGTGACGAGGGCCTGGGTGACTGTCCTTCTGGTTCTGGTGGTGATCCATCTGTAGATCTTGCGGAGCATGCAGAGGGTGTTGAAGCAGGAGGAGGATACAGCGTTGACTTGCTGGGTCATGGACAGTGATGAGTCCAGGATGGACCCCAGATTGCGTGCGTGGTCGGTGGGAGTCGGTGCAGTTCCCAGCATGGCTGGCCATCAGGAGTCGTCCCAGGCAGACGAGGTGTAGCCGTCTTGTCCGAGTTCAGTTTTAGGTGGCTGTTCTTCATCCCTTCGATGACGGCCTTCATTTCTTCGTGGAGGTTGGTTTTGGCGGTGGTGGGGGCCTTGGTGAGGTAGAGGATCAGCTGGGTGTCGTCGGCATATGAGATGATGTTGAGGTCATGCAACAGGGCTATGTGGGTGAGCGGTGCCATGTAGACGTTGAAGAGTATCGGGCTGAGGGATGTTCCTTGGGGTATGCCGCAGATGATCTTGGTGGCTTTAGTTCGGAACGGAGGGAGGCAGACACTATGGGTTCGGTCAGAGAGGAAGGAGGTGGTCCAGTCCAGGGCTTAGTCGTGAATCCGTGTGTTGTAGAGGCGTGTGCGTAGGGTGTGGTGGCAGATGGTGTCGAAGGCAGCCAAAAGGTCCAGGAGGATGAGGGCCGTGGTTTCTCATTTGTCCAGCAGGTTCCTAATGTCATCGGTGGCGTCGATGAGGGCACTTTCGGTGCTGTGGTTGCTGCGGAATCCGGATTGGGATGGGTCCAGGATAATGTTTTTCCTGAGGAAGAGGGTCAGTTGCCTGTTGACAATCTTCTCGAAGCCTTTCACCGGGAACGGGAGTAGGGAGATGGGCCGGAAGTACTTGAGATCCTTAGGGTTCACCTTGGGTTTCTTGAGTAGGGCGTTGATCTCTGCGTGCTTCCATCTCTTCGGGAAGGTGGCGGTCTCGAAGGAGTTGTTGTTGATCTTGCAGAGATGGGGTGCAATGGTGGAGCTTGCTTTGTTAAAGATGTGGTGCGGGCTAGGGGTCTAATGGTGAGCCGGAGTGGATGGTATTCATGATTTTGATGGTGTTGTCGTCGTTGACATGGGTACTGGAGAGCAGGGGGTTTGTGTGCCTGGTGGGCGGTGAGTCTGAGGTGTTGGTGGCTGCCGGGGGGGCCTGGTTGTTGAAGCTGTCGTGGATGTCTGCGATTTTACGGTGGAAGAAGGTGGCTAGGGAGTCACAGAGGTCTTGCGATGGCAGGATGTAGTTGGAGTTGGAGCTGTGGTTGAAGAGCTCTTTGCTGTTGTGTGCGTTGTTGTAAAGCGTTCCTTGAAGGAAGTCCTTTTGGCAGTTCGGGTGAGTTGGTGGTGTCTGCGGCATTGCTGTTCAGTGTCTGTTCGTGGGGCCACTTCATCTCGAGCCTTCAGCAGGTCTGCTTGGATGCCTGGAGGTCGGTGGTGAACCAGATGGCTATTCTGTCAGTACGTCTGTTTGAGGGTTTCTTGATCGGGGCAAGAGTGTTGGCACAGTCGTTGATCCATTGCCTGAGGTTGCGGGCAGCAGTGTCGGTGTCGGGGGTGTCAGTTTGAGGTAATATGAATTTTCATGGTCAATTGTGTCCCCTAACGTAGACCCCAACGGCTCCATGTACGTGCTTCAAGTACATGTATGTTCCCTCCACAACCAGCTATGAAGACGCAAATACATTTGCGTCCAACGTTAACATGTCCTCTTTCAGATCCACCATGAATGGGTCGGATATTCGGTTCCTAAGTGTGCCTTGCCAACGTCTTTACATGGTGCACTTTCATGTTTTACTAGCTCTGGCGAGTTAGGCCCTGATTCCTGCCATCGAGCCCTTTCTGCCTTCTGTTTCTGAAACTACAGTCTGCTGCTTCCTGACCTCTGCCTTACTCCCTGTGCGGCGAGCGGTGCCTGGCTCGGCCTGCTTGCCTGCCAAGACTGTATTCAGCCTTCAAGTTATCTGCTCCGCTCCTCGAAAATACATTCCTGTCTAGTAGTTTAGGAAAACATCCTTCCCAGCTGCAGAGCAAAGGGCCCGGCCTCACTGTCTCCGTGCAAGTGCAAGTAATTCATTGCTCCTGTTACCATGGTAGGCCCATGGCCCCTCGCATCTCATGCAGACACGTAGTCACATATGCACGCACTAGCAGCCAGTATAGAATAGCCTCTGCCCGAGAGACCTTTCCTTCTAGATAATACAGTTCCTCAAACACAAGATATTAGATATGATTTGGGATTAGGTTGTTCTGACACCCCAGACTTCTGTCTCCTCATGTAGGGCTAAATGTCAAGTCCCCTTCACCCTCCAGTTTCATGTCAATCACACGTCATGCTGCTGCGCGCGCATCTCTGCCATGTATTTCTGCTGACACTGCAGGATTCTTCTATGGATCCACCCACCTGTGACTCTTCTCTATGACGTTGTCTAGCACACACCTTCGTGTACGCCCCTGTGCACGCCTTCTGTTACGCCTCTTTATTACGTACATGTGTTCTTATCTCGTTTCTCTCAGCTGTTACGCCTTCTGCATCTATCACTACTGTAATGCATTGACTATATATATGATGTTCTGTTAATCAAGCATTGTACATGTCCATGTCCATTCCCTTCCTGAACCCTTGTGGTGATGGAACATGATACCTGGTTCGAACCAATTCCTTTTTAAGGAATAAAACCTTCATAAAACTCAGATGCCACGGACTCTGCCTCTTATTTTTGACTGAGTTATTCTTATTGAACTTTACCGCATAAATTAAGAATAGGTAATTTAAATTTACCACAAGTTGGTGGGTTTCAGGCAAGGGTGGCGATTAGCTGGTCTTCGGTGACTTTGCTCCAGCTGCAGCGGGGGTCTGTTGTGTGTGGTGGTGCATGGTGGGTTTCTCGAAGGTGAAGTGGATGCAGCGGTGGTCAGTCCAGTGGAGTTCGGTGGTGTCAAGTCAAGTCAAGTCAAATAATTTATATAGCGCACTACACACCCAGAGGGTCTCAAGGCGCTTGAGGAAGGGTGCAGGATTACTTGTCGAATATCCATGTTTTAAGCTGTTTTCTGAAGGCTAGGTGGTCTTGGGTAAGGCGGAGGTGAATGGGAATGGAGTTCCAGGTCTTAGCCGCTAGGTAGGAGAAGGATCTTCCCCCCATGGTGGTTTTGTTGATGCGTGGAACAGCAGCGAGGGCAAGGTTGGAAGAACGAAGCTGGCGGGGGGGAGTGTAGAAGGATAGTCGTGTGTTGATGCATTCGGGTCCAAGTTCGTAGAGGGCTTTGTGTGCGTGGGTGAGGAGGCGGAACGTTATCCTTTTATTGACGGGAAGCCAGTGGAGGTCTTTCAGGTGACCGGAGATGTGGTCTTTGCGCGGGATGTCTAGTATGAGTCTGGCTGATGCATTTTGGATGCGTTGTAGTTTTTTCTGACGTTTTGCGGTGGTACCGGCGTACAGGGTGTTTCCGTAGTCCAGGCGGCTTGTAACCAGTGCGTGGGTTACCGTTTTTCTAGTATCGGTGGGGAACCAGCGAAATGTTTTTTTGAGCATGCGAAGTATGTTGAAGCATGATGATGAGACAGCGTTGACTTGTCTGGTCATCGAGAGTGAGGAGTCCAGGATGACGCCCAGGTTCCTTGCGTGGTCCGTTGGGATGGGTGCTTTACCTAGGGCCGTTGGCCACCAGGAGTCGTCCCAGGCGGAAGGTGAAGTACCTAAGATGAGGACTTCTGTCTTATCCGAGTTCAGTTTTAGACGGCTATGCTTCATCCATTCGGCTACTTCTTGCATCCCTTCATGTAGGTTAGTTTTGGCGGTGTTTGGGTCTTTGGTGAGTGAAAGGATTAGTTGAGTGTCATCGGCGTAGGAGATGATGTTAAGGTTGTGATGGCGTGCGATGGCCGCAAGGGGGCTCATATATATGTTGAAGAGTGTGGGACTGAGTGATGATCCTTGCGGCATGCCGCAGATGACTTCGGTGGCCTCTGACTTAAACGGTGGGAGGCGGACTCTTTGAGTTCTTCCGGTAAGGAACGAGGTGATCCAGTCCAGTGCTTTTCCTTGAATTCCGATGTTGCTGAGACGTTGTATAAGGGTGCTATGACAAACTGTGTCGAATGCTGCGGATAGGTCAAGGAGGATGAGGGCGACTGTGTCTCCATTGTCCAGTAGTGTTCGAATGTCGTCAGTTGCTGCGATGAGGGCTGTTTCGGTGCTATGTTTGGCTCGGAAGCCGGACTGTGAGTCGAGGGATTAATTGGTTTCGAGGAAGGCGGCGAGCTGGTTGTTGACGGCTTTCTCAATGACTTTGGCCGGGAATGGTAGGAGCGAGATGGGGCGGTAGTTTTTGAGTTCGGAGGGGTCTGCTGTGGGTTTTTTCAGAAGGGCGCTGAGCTCAGCGTGTTTCCAGCTTTCCGGGAATGTGGCGGAGTTGAGTGAGCAGTTGATGATGTCTCAGAGGTGGGGTGCGATGATGGAGTCTGCTTTGTTGAAGATGTGGTGGGGACATGGGTCTGTGGGGGATCCTGAGTGGATGGAGTTCATCAGGCGAATGGTGTCCTCAGTTGAGATTGGGTTCCAGTCATGAAGGATGTTCAGGGGGGGTTTAGGATCGGGGGTAGGTTGGGTAGGTTGGTTTCCGGGATGGTTGTCGAAGCTGTTGTGGATGTCGGCGATTTTGTTGTGGAAGAATGAAGCTAGGGAGTCGCAGAGGATTTGAGAGGGAGTGATGTCGTTGGAGTTGGCAGTGGGGTTGGTAAACTCTTTGACGATGTTGAATAGTTCCTTGCTGTTGTGGGCGTTGTTGTCTAGTCGGTCTTTAAATGCGGATTTCTTGGCTGATCTGATAAGTTGGTGGTGTTTACGGGTGGCGTTTTTGAAGGCGTCTCTAGTCCTAATGTTTGGTTCTTTTTCCAGGCTTTCTCCAGGGAACGACAGAGTTTCTTTGATTTCTTAAGGTCATCGTTGAACCAGGGGGCGTTTTTGCTGCCTGGTTTGATTTGACGTTTTTTCAAGGGTGCTAGGTTGTCTGCGCTGGGGGTTAGCCATTGAGTGAGGTTGATGGCTGCTTGGTTAGGGTTCGACGAATAGGCAGGGGGGTTTTGAAGAAGCGATGTGGAGATCTGGTCGATGGTGATTTTGTTCCAGTTTCTTCGCAGTGTTGGTTGAGGGTGGTTGTGGATTGTGGTTTTTTTGTACTCAAAGTAGACGCAGCTGTGGTCCGTCCAGGGGAGAGCTGTGGTGTGATTGAAGGAGATGTGCTTGCTGGAGGTGAAGATAGGGTCAAGAGTGTGTCCTGCGTAGTGGGTGGGGGTGTTTATGATTTGTTTGAGTTCGAGGTTAGCGAGATTGTCCAGAAGGGTGGTGGTGTTGCTGTTGTTGTTCTTTTCCAGGTGGAAATTGAGGTCTCCCAGTAGAATGTAGTCCTCGGAGTGGAGGGCGTGTGGGCTGATGAAGTCAGTTATGTCTTCACTGAATTGTGTGCGGGGTCCTGGTGGTCTGTAGAGGAGGGTGCCTCTGAGTGTGGTCTTGGGGTCGATGTGGATCTGGAAGTGGAGATGTTCGGCGATAGTGAAGTTGTCGTCTGAGCTTGTTGAGACGCGGATGGTGTTCTTATGGACGATGGCGATGCCTCCTCCCTTTTCGTTAGTGCGGTCTTTTCGGATGATCTTGTAGCCGTCCGGGATGGCTGTGGTGATGTCAGGAGCTGAAGAGGCGTTCATCCAGGTTTCTGTGAGGAAGGCGAGGTCCGGTTCTGTAGTGTCGAGTAGGTCCCAGAGTTGGACGGTGTGGCTGAAGGGGACGTAGAGGCTGGCTGAGAAGATGTGGTTGAACATGTGTCCTGCGTAGTGGGTGGGAGTCGTGACTAACTGTTTGAGTCTGAGGTTGTCGAGCAGGGTGGTAGAGTTGCTGTTGAGGTGGAAGTTCAGTTCTCTGAGGAGGATGTAGTCCGTGGATGAAAGGGCGTGCGTGCTGACGAAGTCGGGGATGGAGTCGCTGCACTGTGGCCGGGGTCTGTAGACGAGAGTTCCCCTGAGGGTGGTGTTGGGGTCGATGTGGATCTGGAAGTGCTGGTGTTCGGCGGCGCTGAGAGTGTCGTCTCTGCTGGTCGAGCTTTTGAGGGTGTTCCTGTGGACGATGGTGATTCCTCCCCCTGCTCGGTTGGTACGGTCCCCGCGGGTGATCTTGAAGCAGTTCGGGATGGCTATGGTGATGTCGGGTGACGAGGATGGGTTCATCCATATCTCCATCAGGAAGGCGACGTCCGGAGCGGATGAGTCAGGTAGGTCCCAGAGTTCAATGAGTATGCATCTCAGGTGGTGGCGTCCTACCCCGGTGGGCGAGGTTGCGGCTTGGAGGCTGGTGAAGCTGCAGCTCTGGAAGGACAAAGGGTCCTTGGGTGCGCTTCGGGGTGGCCAGGAAGCAGGTGTATGATCGGCCGGCATTGAGTGCATGGAGGGTGCTGGCATCATGATAGCGGCGGGCGTCGTGGCGTTTGCGCGGGCCAGTGGTCTGGTGCTTGGCACGGTCCAGGCGCGGACGAGCGCAGGCGGGCTTGCATTTGGGAGCTTTCGGCGCGGCCGCCATAAGAAGGGGAGGTGGGAGAGAGGAGCAGCTGTGATGCGGGAGCGGGATGAATGTGTGAGCGGGGGGAGGAGCCGCAGGGGATGCAGTGGCGTGAAGGGAGACGAAGGCTGGAACGATGTACAAAATACAAAGAAAAGTAATACAACAGTGGGCACTAAATAATACAGCAGCAGAATACAAAAAAGTAATACAACAGTGGGTAACAGATACCGCAAAAAGTAATACAACAGCAGACAAATAACAGGCAAAAAGGGACAGAGCAAGCACACAGATACTTACGACTCACCACTGGACCAGCAGGGATGAGGCGCAGGCGGGAGCCTGTGGGTGGAGGAGGGCCTTGAACTCGCGGCAGCAGCGAGATCAGGGAGCAGGGACATGGGCACATACAGGTTGAGCTGTGTGGCGTGGGGAGCAACCTGCCTGGATCAGGGTCAAGGGTCACTCCTTTATCTCACTCTTGATTCATGGCTCTTTAATCCACCACCAGCCACTCTCGGCTCCTTCCACCTCATGACACTTTAATCCACCCCCAGATACTCCCAGCTCCTTTATCTCACTCTTGGTTCCACCTCATGGCTCTTTACTCCACCCCCAGACACTCTCGGCTTTTTTATATCACTCTTGATCCTACCTCATGGTGCTTTAATCCACCATCAGCCACTCCTGGGTTCTTTATCTCACTCTTGATTCCACCTTGTGGCTCTTTAATCCACCCCAGACACTCCTGGCTCCTTTATCTCACTCTTGATTCCACCTCATGGCTCTTTAATCCACCCCCAGACACTCTTGGCTTCTTCATCTCTGTCTTGATTCCACCTCATGGCTCTTTAATCCACCCCCAGACACTCTTGGCTCCTTTATCTCACTCTTTAATCCACCTCATGACTCTTTAATCCACCCTCAGATTATCCCAGCTCCTTTATCTCACTCTTGGTTCCACCACGTGGCTCTTTAAACCACCCTCAGACACTCTCAGCTCCTTTATCTCACTCTTGATTCCACCTCATGGCTCTTTAATCCACCCCCAGACACTCTCGGCACCTTTATCTCACTCTTGATTCCACCTCATGACTCTTTAATCCACCCCCAGACACTCTTGGCTACTTTATCTCACTCTTGATTCCACCTAATGGCTCTTTAATCCAACCCCAGACACTCTCGGCTCCTTTATCTCACTTGAATGGTTCCTGCTTTCTCCCTTTGTCACTTGTTTTCATATTTCTCTTCCTCTATCTTCCCCCTTGTGTGTTTTTCACTCCCTTGTTATGTGTCAAAGTCTGACGAGGAAAAACAAATGCCGGCCCTCAAAAGGAGAGTGCTGATGGGCCCCACCTGCGACCACCGGCTCAAATTAAGCTTTAATCAACATCTTACCTCTTGGTTTATTATAAATGAAAGAATTTAGGGCAATCAGGCAGGGTGGGAAAGAAGAAAAACAGACAGGAAAGAGAAGAATTAAAGGAAAGAAAACACAAAAAAGAGAATACTGAGGAAGAGAATACACGCGAGTCACTCCATGACCGCATCTTCTCGATCCATCACTGTGGACTTCTGATACAGCGAATGTCTGCGTCTTAGCTGTTGCTTCTTGCTCAAATGCTATGGTGGTCTCATGATCCTACGAGTAGGGGGTAATCTGGTGTGGCTCATGGTGGTCTCATGATCCTTCGGGAGGGGGCTAATCAGGCCTAGCTCATGGTGGTCTCATGATCCTACGGGCTGGGGGGTAATCTGGTCTGGCTCATGGTGTTCTCATGATCCTACGGGGGTAATCTGGTCTGGCTCATGGTGGTCCCATGATCCTTCAGGAGGGGGGGTAATCTGGCCTGGCGCATGGTGGTCTCATGATCCTATGGGCTGGGGGTAATCTGGTCTGGCTCATGGTGGTCTCATGATCCTACGGGGGTAATCTGGTCTAGCTCATGCTGGTCTCATGATCCTATGGGTGGGGTTGTGAAAAGCAGCAACTCTCCTAGGGCCACCAATGCTGCTCGGCGCAAAACACCTTTGATTCACTATCTTTTTCTATCCAAATAACGAGGCAGGCGCTGGGACTTGGAAGGCAAGAAACAGGTTTATTTCTCCAGAGGAGCACACATCAACTCGGACACCGGAATGTCTTCGGGAGGTGCTCTAACTGCATCTCCGTGGCTCGGTCTTTTATACACATTTACATCAGTTTATTGGTAGGTTAAACATCCTCGGATTTTCCGCCGCCCCAAGCAGGTTCCCACTCAAACCCAGCAGCAATCGTCCCCCACCCAGATCTAACAGATGATCGCTATCTCGCAGCTGGATATTTCGCCAGAATCAAAAATCATGTGGGATCGGTCAGGTCTAAGGGCTCGGCCATTGATTAAATCAGGCCTCTTTGTTAGTGCAACAAGTCCTGCTGCGTGTGGGCAATAAACTATGTCCGCAAGGGTCAGTTAGTTACTGGGACCGGATTGAGCATCCAGGTGCAGTGAGGGAGGTTATGAGAAGGGCTTGCCCGTGTACGGAGGATGAAAGGATGAACAGGTGTAGGGCGGAAAGTGACTCCAGTCCGGGGCCATGTCATAATGACAAGGTTTTACAACCCCAGTACATTTGTCCGTGCTTAGTCAGGGCGTAGGGGATGACAGTGAGGTCAGGGTGAAACATAGGTGACCAGCAGAGTATGAAATGGCCGCGATGTCTAAGATGGTTGCCGCTTACGCGCACGCAGAGGCTCTCGCTAAGCAAGATGGCACCGGTAATGTTCATGTATGTCGTTTTACAGTCGCCCCTTTGAACATATCCTAGCCAGCTTGTCAGTTTACTTCAATGTCCATAATGTCCTTTATCTCTCTGTCATACATTACTCTCATTTTTGTGAGTTGAATGTCCACAGTCTTAGGGCACAAAGAGTTCAGACAAAGAGAACACAAGGGCGGTATACAGTGTATCCCCAAACAGCAGCCACATATTGCAAAGATTGGGACTAAGAGGATCATCATTATTTTCCAACCCCATTCTTTCAAAATGCCCCAAAACCAGCTTCCAAGTGTCCAAGTCTCTGGCTCCTGATGGATCTCTGATGTCAGCCTGTGAAGATGTTCAATTGCCTTGTAAACGGAAGATGAGTTATCAGGGATGAAAGTGCAGCAACTGGCACTGATGATGCGACATGCTCCTCCCGGGTCTGCTAGTACCACGTCCAGAACAAGGCGGTTCTGTAAAGCAGCAGTGTTGTTGGTGAGGATGCCAGCTGTGATGTTCAGGGCTGCCTCTACTGCTTGAGACAGATGTCGGATGGCACGGCTGTTTGCCATTGGACCCCAGAACGGGAAAAGTCCTTTTGGTGCATCGAGGAACTGGGATGCGGCAGAGTCCGCTTGGTCTGTGTCTTTGGACCGCCTTTCTCGGTGGTGTCCTGCAGGTGCTGTGTAGGTTGGAGGCAGAACAAAGTCGATGTAGCATGTGCCCCCCAGCCTTTTGGGAGCCAGGTGTAGGCTTTGGTACCACAGACGAAGTACATGTGTGGTGATGCAACAAATTAAGGTGGGTTGGCAGTGTTCAGAGTTCTCATTATTTGGCAAGTGCTGTGACCCACGTGGCCTTCGATGCAGACAAGGCCTGAGACGTTCACCAGAGATAGGCCCACTGTCATGGTTGCGGCAGTTCCTTTCTTTAGATAGGAAAAGGTAGGACTGGCTGGGTTGTTGAACACTTGCATTTCTACTCGCTCTTTGGCGGGGATGTTCATTGGGAAGGTTGCATTTGAAGTGCCGCTTCGCCGAGGGATCTCCTGCTGGTGCTGACTCTGCCCGCCTTCGGTGGGGGTGACTTCTGGTGAACTCGGGAACCCCAGGGCTGCGAGCGTGCAGGGACTACCTTACCCAGGTGTCCCTGCGAGACCGTGGTCAGCTTCCGGTCCGCTCTGCCTGGAGCTCCGCCCCCCGCCCATCAGAAGGCAGTTAAAATCACCTGGGCTTGCTCCTGACCTTTGGGCACATCGTTTTGCTGTCAAGCGCACTTGTGGATCAGCGCTCACCTCACCGTTTGTTTCCTGCTGTGCTGCTCGCCGCACCCGCTCCGCGGGTGCCGCTTCGCCGAGGGATCTCCTGCTGGTGCTGACTCTGCCCGCCTTCGGTGGGGGTGACTTCTGGTGAACTCGGGAACCCCAGGGCTGCGAGCGTGCAGGGACTACCTTACCCAGGTGTCCCTGCGAGACCGTGGTCAGCTTCCGGTCCGCTCTCCCTGGAGCTCCGCCCCCACGCCCTTTCTCAAACACTATAAACACTGCTTGCTCTCCCGCAGCGCGGGACGCAGCCTCGGGGCGAAGACCGGGCTAAGAGCGGGCCGTTTGAGGCCGTTCGAGGACGGCAGAGGACGGCCCTGGCCCTGAACCCCTGCATCACTGCCTGCTATCTATCGGCAAGGTAGGCGGCAATGTGATTGTGATTCTCATCCCTTTCTTCCAGCATATAGTGGCCGGCTACTAAACCTAATATTTACTGTTTCTGAGGACCACTTTGCTGTATTAGGCCCCGCAGCGCAGATGTCAACCATGCGCAATGGAACCAGAAGTTGCACAAAAAAAGCTATGGCCCTGGCACAAGTGACTGGTCCTATAGATCATTTCATTTCACGGGTAAATGAAACCATCGACAAGAGCATCATTCTGCTGGAAAAAAGAGTTTCCTTGGATCTCATGAACGCTAAGCGCTTGTCTTTGGGCTCTCTTGCAACTGCAAAATCTCCCTCCCAACAAGCCTCGAACCATTGTTCTTTACCCTTACCCCTAACTACCGCTGGCACGTTCACAGTCCCGAACGCTGTCGATCTATCAGTGACTCAATCTGACTCCGATCCGTCCTATGTTGACCTGGAGGCCACCCCAGATTTAGAAGCCTGCCAGCTATCTGATAAGCCAGATCTGAGTGCTGATTGGCAACCTGACATAGGAGCGGCTCCTGTATTGATCGACTCAGGGAGAAGGGCCACTATTCCTACAAAGGTTGCGCCTAAGACTAAGACCAAGGATAAACCCAAGACTAAAGCTAGGAATCACAACCTGGTATCGCCCACCCCGCATTCTGCATCAGGCATACCCTGTTGGGTCGAAAATATGGTAATAGATCTTAAACTGGACCTTGAAGCTACAATAGCAGCGCAAATCAAGCCTTTAATTTCTAAACTTGATAGACTTACGTCGCTAATAAACTCGAAATGTGCTAATAAGACGAGTGGGGTTGGGCCCACTCAGCCGCAAGGGACAAAAGAAGCACTTTCCAAGAACGCACCTTGCACTAAGCACGTAAAAGACCCATCCAGCAAGGCTAATATCCCATTAGCCAGTAAGGATCCAGCTACACTACACTCGACCCTAACAGGAAATAATCCTGCTTTACCTTTATCCCTACCTACCCCTAATGTGGTGGGCTCTGCTCCAGCATCACAAACATCTACTGGTCTAATCAAAGCAGACAATTTACAAGCCAAAGACTCAAATGGGAATTCCACCAACCCAACAGTACCTTCTTCTTCAAACAAGCCTCAAGGTTCTAAGCCAAAACGGTCGCGCTTTAAGACAATTAGCCTGCCACCAGAAGTCTCTCCCTTTGTGGTAGTGTTGACGGCCGTTCCGCCACTGAAGGAGGGCGTAAAAGAAACTTTTGTAGAGTTAAGAAATAAATGCGCCCAGTGGCTCCAGTTACACAAGCCTCTACCTAGCCATATGAGTGGGGAAATTCTCTCTGTGCGTAGAGGGGATTGGGTGGGCAGGAATACGAAAACTATAGCAGGCGATGTAATCACAGTTAACTTCAGGGATATAGGGGCAGCAAGCTATATATGTAACACACCCAACAGTGGACCTGCTACCCAAATCAATCCACTCCCCTTGTCCTATTTTCTTCCCATGCCCCCAAGACTAAACTCTCATCGGCCTGTTTTCCCAAATAGCAGAGGGTTTATTTATCCTCCACAACATACCACCAAACAATGGCAGCAACCTCTACATTTCCCACAATTTCCACAGCATACTACTCTTCAGTGGCAACAACCTTTCCAACCTCCGCAACCCCTTCATCATCCTGCTCAGCAGTGGCAGCAACCCCTACAGTCCACACAACTTGCAAACCACCAGTGGCAACAGCTGTGGCAAGATTTGCCCCCCCCCCCCCTTCGATCCCTTGTTTTCACAGTTTGCTCACCCAAATAGATTCTGTGTATTAGATGAGGTAGATTGACTTAACCTCACGGAAGCTCCAGCCCTAAACTTTGACACCAATAGGGATATGGAGGATGTTCCCTCAGCCATCCCTCACCCTATTTGTCCCGAATCTCCAACAGTGGCAGCTGTTATACCACTATCCGATGCTCCAACCAGGGATTGTGAAGACCTAACTAACCCCAAAAGTACCACCAACATTAGAGGTAATCTAACACATGGTGAAATAAAAATCCTTAGTTGGAACCTTGCGGGGATTACTAGGAAATTAGGTCTGCCTGAGTGGAATGTCCTGATTGAAGCTCACAAGATCTGTGTATTCCAGGAGACCTGGAGCACTGAGCCACTGTATCGAGTTGGGTATGTTACCATCTTTGCACCAGCTGACAAACCTAAGCATAGGAAGGGGCGTCCATCAGGGGGGCTTATCATCTGGGTAAGCATCTCGCTCAATTGCCGAATAACCATTAAGCGGACAGGTAACCCAGATATTCTTGGCATTTCTCTATCTGGCCATCGTGGGGGATTAACAGTAGATCTCTACGATGTCTATGCTAGAGGTTCCAAAAATGGGTGTACTTCACCCGTAATATCCGAGCTTGAGGCCCAACTTGGGGATCATACAGATTCTGATCATATTATAATAGCAGGAGATTTTAACTGCACATATGAGCCACTTCCCCTAGAAGGAATACCTGATCTAGGAGAAGAGGATAGTAGATGGGGTATTCCTACGCTCTCTATCCCTCCTATTAAGCGCTGGACTCGTAGTGCAATACAGCTTAATGCATTGACTCTAGAGTTCGGATTAAGGGCAGCTAATGGCCGCACATCCTCTGACCAGATGGGTGCCCCAACATTCAACAGAGTTGGTCATTCCTCGAGGATTGACTATATTCTGTTGGATCGGGGGCTCTGGAGTTCGGTCATTGATATGGCTATTATTCCGACCATAGAGAGTGACCATAATTCACTTTCTTTATCCATAATGAATCCCTGGTCCCCCGGAGTGCCGTTAGTACCTCCGAGCTGTCCCCAGGGGATCACTGTTTCCTCTTGTGGAAGACGCCTTAAGTGGAATAAAATCTCGGGTAATGTTGACAAACTCTCCACTATCGAAGAAGTGCTCAAAGGCTCACAAGAGGAAATCAGTTCCATAGACCCACTCATGGCAGCTGACAGGGTAACTCCTATTTATGAAGCAGCCGTAAAAACAATAGGGGATGTTTTTTGGGTAAAAGGGACTGCAGGGAAAACCATGCCCCAAAACAAAACTAAAGGGAGACACGACTGGTACTCTGCATCATGTAGGAAAGCTAAAGCACGCCTAATTGAGGCGGTCAAAGGAAAGTCTCAACCACTAATACAGACGGCTAGGCGAGAACATAAAAGAGCTTTGGAGCTAGCGAAAAGGGAGTGGGAAGACGCCTATTGGTCAACTCTCAAAGAAGCTAGCTCTAAAAAAGACTCAAAATGGTTCTGGGATACCATAAGAGCCCGCAATAGACCAGATAGTGATCTGATAACTTGTAATATCCCAAGCCAGGCGTGGGTCGATCACTTCTCTAAACTTTATACTTGCCATGATGATCTTGATGAGGGTGGGGTGGTCCTACCTTCGTTCACTCTAAATCATGAAATTTGGCATATTGACCTTGATTTTACGGTTAAGGAAGTGAAATATGCAATAAGCACTATTATTCCACAAAAAGCGGCTGGTCCGGATGGCATTCCTGGTGACCTCTTAAAGGCTGATAGTGCAAAATGGGGTAAATTGATCCATTCTCTCCTTGTTGCCATTTGTAAAGGTGCCCCTATTCCCTCATCGTGGAAAGGGGCCGAGGTGGTCCCTATCTACAAGAAAGGATTGAGGGCTGATCCATCCAACTATAGGCCGATCAGCTTGTTGGACATTGGCCAAAAAGTTGTCGGTAAAGTCCTGTTAGTTAGAATCCTAAATTGGGTAAAAGAAAACAAAATTCTTTCTGACTTTCAGGCAGGTTTCAGAGTGAGCACTGGGACGATTGAGCAAGCTTTTAGGCTCATGATGGTGTACTGGAAGGTGGTGGTTATAGGCAAGGGCAGTCTTTATCTCGCGTTTATCGATTTAAAGACTGCCTTTGACCTTATACCTAGGGAATCACTATGGAAAGTAATCGCTGACATGGGGCTGCCACACTATTTGCTGTCCCTACTAGTTAGGTTGCACCAAGATAGCTTTGCCCAAGTCAGGTGGGGCCCTGGAGGGGAGAAAACGGGTAGTATTCCGGTTGAGAGAGGTGTCCGCCAGGGATGTGTTCTGGCTCCCACCCTTTTCTCTCTTTACATCAATGGGGTGGTTGAGCATCTCCTCGAACATCCTTCTGATGAACCATCCCTGGCTGGTGAACGCATACCGACCCTCCTCTTCGCGGATGATACGCTTTTAATTTCTAAATCCCCAATGGGACTCCAGAGACTTTTGGACAATTTTCAATCCTTTTGCACCAAACGAGGTCTGGTAATAAACACAAACAAAACGAAGTACCTCGTGCTGAATCCACCGAAGCAACATGTGCGCTCTCCCACTCTGAATGCCGAGCTCTTGGAAAGGGTAAAGGTCTTTGACTATCTTGGGATACGCCTATCGCACAAAATGGACTGGACCCCACACTTAGATAAAATGCTGATGAGTCACAAAAGGATTACAGGAGCCCTTTTGAAAGAGCAACGATCCTGTACAACAAGGCCTATAGCTACAGTCCTCGAGATTTATTCAGCTAAAGGTGGGGTTCATCTACAACTGATGCTCTGCAGAGATCTGAAAACAAATTCTGCAGAGCAATTATGTCCCTCCCTCAAGGCACCCCTACACTTCCTCTAATGCTGGACTTAGGCTGCCCCCAGATTGACGATATTGCCAAATTCCGTCCATTATTGCTATGGGCACGCATCTGGCGGGTGGAAGAACTAAGTGGATATGCCAGAGGTCTAGCAGAAATCATGTCATCGCCAAGTTGGCACAAAATCAAATGGCTGAGAGACATGAAGAGCTTACTAACAAAGTTGGGCCATATTGAATCATGGTCAAGTAGAACATCACCCCCGAAGCTAGTCCTCAAAAAGCTTTACTGGGACTGGATCTGTTCACAAAGGAATTCTAGTACCACCCTGGGCAGGCTCACAGAGGATTTCTTGAAGTTCAAAGATTGTCCTAGACGGGAATTGTACCTTGATGCAATTGGAAAACCCTTTGATAGGGCCTTGTACTTTAGGTTCAGAGTGGGAACCCTTCCACTTAATAATTTTACTGCAAGATGGAAATCCCACATGGAAATGTCCGAGCTATGCCCAGCCTGCCTTGCCAAACCGGAGTCACTGGCACATTTCATGTTCGAGTGCAGCGAGTACGCAACTCCAAGGAGGGTCTGGCTCAAAAACTTATGCCGCCAGCTGGGGACTAGGAGCCATGACATGGCAATTAGGATACTCATATCCGATAGTAGTGTACCCTATGCTTGTGCCCTAGCCAAATTTCTCTCATGGGCTTGGGCTATTCGAGCCAAAAGGCTGAAATCAACTGTTTAATTCTATTTTTATAAAATGTTTTAACTGGGGGGGCGTGGCCAAGATGGCGGGGTGAGCGGACGCTTCCTCCCGTAGCTCCTCCGGCCCGGCTCAGCTTGAGCCCCGATTCCTGCGCCTCTCTCCCCCCGCGGCTGCACTGCGGGTGAGAGAACTGTGCCGGAGTTCCTGGGGCACATTTTGGTGCCACTTTGACTTCTGGAGCCCCGGGGGAAGTTCCCGAAAAGTTTATTCGGAGATCGCTCCGAGGACTAGAGCCCGGGTCGCCCCGAGGAGAGGAGCCTGGAGGCGGAGCGTAGTGCGGCGCTGTCCGCGCGCCTTGGCTGGCCCGAGTGCTGAAAAGCGGAACGCCGGAGATCCCGAAGGAGCGGACTAGAAGGACTCCGCGGAGCGAGGTGGCTTCCTGGCGGTGCCCTGGTGGCAAGCACCATTGCTGGGCGACGGACTTTAGCCCTGTACCGGCGATCCCCCCACTACCCGGGGTCTCGAGGGGCGACGCCTTGCGAACTCCGCGCCCGGAGGCGCTGGATGGCGGAGTTCGAGCAGTGCCCGAGCCGGGCAATCGACTGGTGATGGGAGGAGGCACCGGTTTCGCACTTTCCGGACCCGTTATCATTTGAGAGTTGCCCACGGACTTGCTGGCCCGGGCTGCCTTCTTGGGTCCCACCCTCCCGCCATCTTGTCTTTGTGTGGCTGAGCCCGGTGGCCCCTGCCCGCGCCCTTCTCACACGGGAGCCTCGACTCGTTCTGGCGCCAGCTCATCTACTGCCCTCCCTGGGAACACGAGACGGGAGGCCTACTCTTCGGACATTGCTGCCTGCCCTGCTGGCCCGAGGGCCGTCTTGCCCATGCCCGGACCGCCATTTTGTCGCCTGTGACGCACTATCCTTGTCCTCGGCGAAGGCCTCACATCTGGTGCCCGCGAGCGGTGGCGCTCGCCTACAGCAACTAATCCTGGGCTTTGCCGGGCCCCAAGATGACTGGAAGACGTGGCGCGGCACGGGGTGATCGCACCTTGCCGGAAATGCTCGGCAGGTCCCAGCAACTACGCGACAGGACGCAGCCGTCCCCGGGGGCCTCCCGGGCATCAACGGACGCAACTGCGGGCGAGCCGCCGGTCACGCGGTCCTTCATGGAGGACTTATTCACCTCCCTCAAGGAGGAATTTCAGACTCTTAAGACCGAAGTGGCTGGAGAGGTCCGGGAGGTGCGCAGGGAAGTCGAGGGCCTGGGCGAACGGGTCGATACTGTGGAGACGGCGGCTCAACGCCGCGATGAGGAGATAACCCATCTCCAACAGGACGTCCTCCGCCTCCGGGAGCAATGTGTCGAGCTCCAGGCCCACTCGGAGGACCTCGAGAACAGGTCCAGGAGGAACAACATCCGGGTCCGGGGTGTTCCATCCGCCGATGAAGGTGCGGACCTAGTGGCTTATCTGCAGGACCTGTTCCGTGACATCTTGGAGGAGGGAGCGGATTTCCCCATCCGCATCGACAGGGCACACAGGGTGGGCCGCCAGCGCCAGTCATCAGCACCCCCGCCTGATATCCTGGCATTCTTGCCGGATTTCCCTCTAAAGGAGCGCATCATGACTGAGGCCCGTAGGAAGCAACCATTGACCTTCCGCGAAAGACCTGTGGCGCTCTATCAGGACCTGTCTGCCATCACACTGCAAAAGCGCAGGTCTTTCCGCATCGCTACGGACTTTCTGCGAGAGCACGAGACAGCCTACTCCTGGGGTCACCCCTTCCGTCTTATCTTTCGATGGAATGGGGTACTGCATCAGCTGCGCTCCTTACAAGATGTCTGCGGGGTGCTGGGTCTTACTGCTACGGAGGAGGACGGGGCTACACCCGCATGGAGGCGCCCCGAGCGGCGGGGCCGACGGAGGTCGAGAAGGCGCCCATCGTCAGCGCCAGGGAGTCGCCCGGACTCGCCCACCATCAGAGCTGACATGGCGGAGGCCCTGAGGACTGCGGCCAGGAACTTGCCTGAATCTACTGGTGTGGCCTTGACGGCCTAATTTTTCTCCGGGGGGAGAGGCTCTTAGCTTTCACGATGCTGGGCTGGGGGTTGGGGGGGCGGGGGGGGTGGTGTGTGGCTGGACGTCCACTTGACTGTTTTCTGCAGACTCGCCCATTTGGGCTAGACTGAGACTATGGGGTGTTGTTTTTTGCTTTTTGTTTTGGCCGGTTGCCATCAATGGTTTTTGGGGGGGTTTCATTGTTGGTTTGTTGTGGGGGGGGTCCCGTCCGAAGCTGTCCGAACGAGTACGATGCCGCCTCTGGCCTTCCCTGCGCCCCTGCCCCGCGCGCCCCCTCCGCTGATCCCCCGCCTGCTGCATAGCGCGCTGTTTCCCTGGAGGCGATGCCACCCCTGAAAGTAGTGACCCTTAATGTCAAGGGTCTGAATAACCCCGTAAAGCGTAGGGCGATCCTCTCCCTATTGGAGGGGTCGCAGGCGGATATTTGCCTCCTGCAGGAGACCCATTTACTCTCCAGAGATTGCCATAGGTTGCGCTCTGCCAAGTTCCCCACTCAACTTTTTTCCTCTGCTGCGACTAAGACCGCTGGGGTGGCCATTCTTCTAGCCAGCTCCTTTAGGGGGGAGGTGCTGTATAAACATGCCGAGCAGAAGGGGAGGCTCCTAGTGTATCGCATGCGCTTAGGAGGTGTTACCTTTACGGTTGGTTCGGTTTACAGCCCAAACGATCACCAGGATCGTTTCCTGGACTCGGTGTTGGTGGACGTTACTGCCTCGCCCGATCGCCATGTCATCCTGGGGGGAGACCTGAATATGGTCTTCGACTCCACTCTAGATAGGTCTGCCCAGCGTTTTCCGCAGACAGGGGAGCTTTCTAAAGCGGTGCGGGACCAGATTGCAGAGATGGACCTGCATGACCTCTGGCGCACCATGCATCCCACCGATAGGGACTACTCCTACTTTTCCCACGCACACCGCACTTATTCGCGGTTGGATTATCTTTTGGTGAGCGGCCCACTTCGCTCGGCCGCCACGGCGGCGGACATCGGGGTCTTGTCTCTGTCCGATCATGCGCCGGTCTCCGGAGTTTTTGCGTGGCCGGCGCCCCCCCCCTCGAGAGGGATGTGGCGGCTTCGGGACACGCTTCTCCATAAGAAATCGGTGGTGAAACGAGTGGAGGAGGTCATCCAGGACTACCTGACCCACAATAACAACTCTGACACGTCCCTGGCTACACAGTGGGCGGCTTTGAAAACAGTCGTCAGGGGAGAGTTTATCTCCATTTCCTCGGCTGAAAATAAGGAACGCCAGCGCAAGAGGGAAGAACTGACGGCGCAGGTTAGGGAGCTTGAGCAGGTCCACCGCCGGACGGGGGCACCTCGGGTTTGGAAGCAACTGAAGGCGGCACGAAAACTCCTCTCTGCGTTGGATCTAGATCGAGCGGAGTACGCAGCGCTGCGCCTGAAACATGCCTTTTACACTGGCGGAGACAGGTGCGGTAAGCTCCTGGCCCATAGGCTTAGGGTTGCGCAGCAACGCAATGTGGTGAAGGAGCTGGTGGGAGTGGATGGGATCCCGGTTTCCGGTGACGCGGAGGTGGCAGATACCTTTCGATCCTTTTACGAGGCACTGTACGCTTCAGAATCTTCCCCACCGGGAGAGGCTGAGGCCTATCTGGAATCCGTGACCCTCCCGGTCTTGGACCCCTCCCAGGCGGACCACCTAGAGAGGGACATTCACGTGGAGGAGGTCATCTCCGCGATCGCACGGCTGAAGCATGGCAAAGCCCCGGGCCCGGATGGCTACACGGCCTTGTTCTACAAGACCTTCTGTCCCACTGTCGCTCCTCTCCTGGCTCGCTTGTTCAACTCCTTCTCCGAACCGGGCGCCATCCCACCGGACCTCCTCTCGGCGACTGTGTCGGTTATCCCCAAGCCGGGGAAGGACCGGACCTTGTGCGGCTCGTACCGGCCCATTTCGCTTCTAAATGTGGACCTCAAGCTTTACACCGGAATCTTGGCGGCCAGACTGGGTCTACACTTACCAGGTTTGATGGAGGCAGATCAGGCCGGTTTTGTACCCGGTAGGCAGACGGTCGACAACACGAAGAGAGTGACGCACGTCCTGGAAAAGGCCTCACGCGTCCCGGGGGAGCGGATGCTGCTATCGGTCGACGCGGAGAAGGCCTTTGATAGGGTTCATTGGCCATACCTCGAGCTGGTCCTTGGGAAACTAGGGATCGGCGAGAAGTTCCGCACTATGGTCTTTAACTGCTATAGGAGACCGTCGGCGTCAGTGCGTGTCAATGGACACAGCTCCAGCAGCTTCACCATTGAGCGCGGCACGAGACAGGGTTGCCCTCTCTCGCCGCTCCTCTTCGCCCTTTATATGGAGCCGTTTGCGCAGAGGATCCGCGACAACCCGGACGCTATTGGGGTGAAGATGGGGCAATACACACACACTGTCAGCCTATACGCGGACGATGTCTTGTTGACCCTAGATGACCCCAGGCGGTCGCTCCCTGCCTGTGTCCAGGAGCTGAACGCTTTTGCCCGCGTTGCGGGCTTTAAAATGAACATGACTAAGTCGGCTGCACTGGATGTGTCGCTCTCTGCCGACACCAGACGGGACCTTCAAAGTCTCTTCCCTTTGCAGTGGTCCTCCTCCACGGTGCCTTACTTGGGCATTTTGCTTGCTCCCACCCTGCCTGCCATGGTCGCAGCTAACTATTCCTCTCTAGGCAAAAAGATAAAGGAGGAACTCGGCCGATGGAACAAGGGCCTACTCTCGTGGCTGGGCCGTATTGCGGCGGTGAAGATGACGATACTGCCCCAGATCCTGTATCTTTTCCGCGCTCTACCTCTTCAGCCCCCCGTGGGCTGGATACGGCAGGCGCAGGCAGACATCTCCCGCTTTGTGTGGCAAGGCCGTAAGCCTCGGATGAAGCGGGTCCTCTCCATGCTTGCCCCGGAGGCGGGAGGTCTCGGGGTCCCGGACCTCCGGAAGTACTTTCAGGCGGCGCAGCTCCGGTACCTGGTGGAGTGGAGCCGGTGGGAATCGGACAAACACTGGCTCTTTCAAGACCAGGCAGTTGCGGGCCGTACCCTCCAGGAGGTCCCGTTCCTACGGCGCGTTCACCGCCCGCCTAATCTCTACGCCTCCTTTATCACCCGGGTCCCGCTAAGAGTGTGGGACGCGGTGTGTGAGCTACGGGAGCTCACCACTTTTCCGTCGCCGTTCTCTCCCATCGCTGGCAACCCGGACTTCACTCCGGGCCTGGAGCCGGGGGCCTTTTCCCACTGGGTGAGTGCGGGATGTAGAGCGCTTTTCCAGATCTACGGGCCGGAGGGCGTGCTCCCCTTCCAGCAGCTCCGGCAGGAGTTTGGCCTGACGGAGGGGGACAGACTGCGTTACATGCAAGTCCGCCACTGGGCTCTTCAACCCTCAGTGCGTGACGTCGCCGCCCGTACAATTACGCCCTATGAGCGATGGTTGGTGACCCGGGCCTCGGATGCCAAACTCATCACTGATTTGTATAAATTTCTCCAACCCCCGCCGTTTCACTACCATAACCCAGGGAGGGAGCGCTGGCACAGGGAACTGGGCAGGACCCTGAGCCACAAGGAATGGGACAAGATTGCGTATCGGGCGAGGCACTCTGCGTACCACACTGGGCTGACGGAAACCTTCACTAAAGTGTCCACCTATTGGTACTACACCCCGGAGCGGCTCTACGAGATGCGCAAACTAGGCGATAAGGGTTGTTGGCGCGGCTGCGGACAGGAGGGCACCCTCACGCACATTCTCTGGGAGTGCCCGGTGCTGTCGGCCTACTGGAAGGAAGTCTTAGATGAGGTGGATAGGCATTTTGAGATTGAGCTCCCGCGCTTCCCCGCGTATGTCTTGCTTGGCCTCCCCAATGACTTGATGTACCCGCTGAAATCCCGCAGGGGCAGGCAGATTGCGATTGCGCTGGGCTCAGCCGTTCAGAACATACTTGTCCTTTGGCGCACCCCCAATGCCCCCTCTATCACTGGTTGGTTGCATAGGCTCTGGCAGGTACTGGGTATGGAGAAGATATCGCTAACGGTGGCTGGGAATGTTGACCAGTTTGAGGAGCTCTGGCATCCCTTTTTGGCACTGCTGTCCACGGAATTTCGCGAGCTAACGTGCCCACGGTACTTGCGCCTCCTTAGGCTGACACCGCCGGCGCCAGCGGCGGAGTGATTGTGCGGATTGGGGACCGGGGGCTGGGGGTGGGAAGTGGGGTTATATGCTTCTAATGCTGCTTTTCGGACGGGGATGTTGGGGTGTTGTTTTCTTTTCTTTCCTCCTTGCTTTTCTTTCTTCTCCTTTTCTGGGGTCGAGGGGCTGGTGGTATGGTATGCTTCTCTTTTGCTGTGTCGCAGAGTGCTATTCTGGCTTGGCCTTGCCTAGGGAGTGGGGGCCTACGGGGGGTTGTTTACAGTGCCTTACTGCCTTATGTTTTTTGCCTTGTTACCCTCTGGGGCACCCTGCCTCCCTCTTCTTCTTCTGACTCGCTGCAACGTTTTGCTTCTTGTATTGTATGTTTGCCTGACCTCCTGCTCCCCTCCCCGTGTTTTTTATGCCTTAATAAAATACTTTAAACCTAAAATGTTTTAACTGAATGAACTGCCATCTTTTTTCTTCTTGATTAAGAAATCTGTGAAAATCTAACCAATTAATTGGCTAGTGTTTTTTTTGATTGTACAAACAATTATTACCGAAATCACTGTCACTTTTAATGTTATGCACATAGACAACAAAATCTTTATTTTAATCTATTACTGTTTTTACATGTACGATTTGACCTACTGTGCTGCTTTTATGATAATTGTTTTATCGAAATAAAGCTTTTTGACTTTGACTTTGACTTTGCATTTGAAGTGAGAGGGCAAAAGGGAGCGATCGTTCTTCTTGTTTTGTTCAGCCAAAACTCGTCGTAGAATTGCTTGATTGTCCCATCGGATACGGCATTGTCTTTGTAGCTCTCTTGCAGGAGCATTAACCATGCGAGGCAGGACCCATGAACAGAAAAGGGTGAGGGATGAAAGGAATGGAATGTTCAGTGGCAGCAGCCCACAGACCCAACAATTGGTGGCATTTGCGGCAAGATTGTGTTGGTGCAAGAGCTGTACGAAATAATGATTACAGAATTCTTTGCGTCGTTCTCGGAGGCGTGGTGACAGTGATACCAGATAGTGTTCTTTCTTAGTGGTGGGTTGCAGGGTAGGTGAGATTGTTCTGTATGCAGGAGCACTCTCTTCAATGATCCAGACTGTGACCATTAGCAATGGAAAGGTGAGAGATGCTGCTACAAGTGTGATTGTCTTTGTGCTGTGCAATTTGGCAGTTTTGGAGTCTTTGCGGTGGTTCTCCGGTCGTCCGGGTGCTTCCATCATCTTCAAGGGGGCTTGAAGACTGGTAGGACACATACTTTTGTCTAGCGATTCTTCTGGTAGCATTTGTAGATTTAGCTACCGATCTGAGACTTTTGACTCAGTTAGTGGCCTGCTTGTCGAGGCACCCTCCTTTCGTTGATCTCAAGTTTCACCCTTTCTTGGATAGTACTGTGGGGTCGGGAAACTCTGCCAGTTCAAGTGTCTCTGCTTGTGGGTAGCAACTCAGGGCTGGTCGATCTTTCGTCAGGATCTCTTCTTGGACGTCCACTTCCTCGCGGGTTGTCAGTGTCGGGGAGATCTCCGTACATTGATGTGCATGAAGCCAGTTTTGCTTTCCTTCCACTCGAAGAGCAGTTCGGATGGTGATCAAGACTTGCCAGGGGCCCGTCCACCTGGGTTCCAGACTCTTCGTCCGCTGGAAGTTCTTTATCAGTACGAAATCTCCAGGTCTGATATTATGTCCCGGGCACCTGGATACGTCTGGTATGGCTTGCTGCACCTGTTGGTGGATAAGTGTTAGTTCGTTCATCAATTTATACAAGTAATTGGACATTAATATGTCCGGGACATCTTTAATGGAGGTTGGTTTTGCTGCCGCCCAAATGTTCATAGGCCTGCCGAAGATCACCTCATACGGGGTCAATCGGTGTTTGGTTGGGGTGGAGCGCATTGACAGCAATGCCAATGGGAGGGCGTCGGGCCATTTCAACCCAGTCGTTGCTACTATCTTTGCCAGTTTCAATTTTAGCGTGGCATTGTGTATTTTTACCAGGCCCGCCGACTGGGGGTGGAAGACGGCATGGAACTTTTGTTTCATCCCCAACCCCCTCAGTATGTTCTGTATTACTTCTGCTATGAAGTGGGGGCCATTGTCGCTCCATAAAATTCTACAAAGGCCGAATCGGGGGAAAAACTCCTTCAGTAATACCTTTACAGTAGCTAAGGCGGTATTGTCGCGGGTGGGGTATGCCTCCATCCATTTGCTAAAGGCGCACACGATCACTAGAACATATTTTAGACCATGGCACCTTTCTAGTTGGATGTAATCCATTTGGAGGATTTTGAAGAGGTGGTGGGGGACTCCAAACCCTCCCCGTGGTACTACTGTCCCTGTCCCTGGGTTGTGTTGTAGGCATACTATGCATCACTGCACTAGGCATTTTGTTGATCCTGCTATCCTGCCGTTATGCCATACTCTGAGGATTAGTTCCGTCATGGGGGCAGATCCTATGTGTGCAGGTAAATGTACCATGGTCAATATGAGGATCAGATACGCATTGGGTAATAGCCATTTGTTCCCATCTTTAGTCCTCCAGCAGCCTTCCTCGTCTTTTAGTCCCACCCGTGTCCACTCAGTCAGTTCATCTTGTGTGCCTGTCATTTGTATCTCTCTTACAGTGGTTCTAGTGTCAGTCCATTGTTCTGCTTGTGACCTGGTCATGTACATTTGCGTCGTGGTTCTGTCCACGGCTGTGGCTCGGGCAGTAACGTCGGCTAGTGCATTTCCTTGTCCAATGAGATCTGTCACTTTCTTATGTGCTTGGCATTTAATCACTGCTAGTTGCTTAGGGAGGAGGACTGCTTCTGTCAAGGCGTAGACTAGATCTTCATGTAGGATGGGTGTACCGTGTGAAGTCAAGAATCCTCTCTCTCGGGGGGCGTGGCTTGAAGCCGAAGAGGATGGTCGCACTGTGAGGCGGCTCCTCGGCCTGTGAAGCTAACCGGCCTCCAGACATCCGCTAGTGCTGCTGCCTGGCCCGGGGTCAACTGGACACACACCACTGCCCCTCCGGGAGCTCCCGGCCGCCCTCACATGCCCGCTAGATCTTCCCGACAGCCGTGCCCAGATTCCGGCGCCTAGCTCGTGTCGGCCCAAAATGGCGGCCGCAACTCGCCGAACCCCCGAGTGAAACTCCGGGGCCGCCACACATAACGGCGGACCCCTGGCGCCTGCAAATCACCTAGACAAGTTTAGGGGAGGCGATTGCCCACCAGTACAGCCTGCCCACGCGCCAGTGGCCCCCACGAGTAGGGAGCGAGACGGCACACACTGATCTCCCCCACCCGCCCGGCACCAGCACCTAGGCGAGCCCCCAGCTTTGGGCCTACTGCCGGAAACCCTTGATGTGCACCGGGTAGCGCTGTTTTCTTTCGCCCTCGGGCGAGACGACCAAGACTGGATCCACACCTGATCCACGCCTTGCCCTGGTCCGAGAGGCTACGACGTGGACAGGTCAGTGAGTTGCAAGAGCCCACAAAGACACTACAACTTCTCACCGGGGGCCTACCGGGGCACGCTACAACGGACGCTGATCCCCCCTAATCCATTGCAATTACGACTTGATTGCATTGCCAGGGAAGCCTAATGGGGGCTGAGGCCAGACTTTGTGGTGCTTGATCCCCTCGACGACCCTGCAAATTGCCCAGGGGGGCACTTGCTGTTGGCCTACATCCAGCCTGCCGATCCCACAGAGGGGGATTCCTCTTGACCCCACAGTTCCGCATGGTCACCTCCACCCAGGCCTTGGGAACCACGACCCCTTCCGGATCTGAGGTCACAGTATAGTGGGGAGCGCTTCCCTGTCTCCCCTCGGATCATCAGCGAGAGGCTCCCTCTCCCCCCCCTGTCCTTCTCCAGCGAGTACGCCTCATAATCCGCAGCCATCACGACCCCCGGTGAGGCCTAACTCCACGATGGCCTCCAATAAAGGAAATCGGCCTTCCACTCAAAGGCAACTCAATAAACTATTGTGGGGTTCTAAGGGGGAACCTAAAGACACGGCTCCAGATGCTACCCTTAAAGCGGCGACCCCCCCTCCACAGGGGAGGCCCTCCCCCATGCTGGACGATGTCATGGAAGCAATTGCGGGGGTCCGCTCCTCACTGGAAACCCGCATTGATTCGGTAAACATAGAAGTGACATTGCTACGTGCTGACCTTCGGAAAATAGACTCCAAGGTGAAAGTCATTGAAATCAAAACCCAGGCGCTCGTTGATGATACCTCCACGCTGCAACAACAGGTGACCCAACTGCAGAAACAACATCACCAGACGGAGGTGCTCCTAGACGATTACGAAGGACGCGCTCGACGCAACAACCTCCGCATCCTGGGTGTTCCCGAGCGCCTTGAGGAGCCGGCTACTGACCTCTTTGCGGAGAAACTGGTCCTACAGCATCTCCAACCAAAGCACCTCTCCAACTATTTTTCCATAGAAAGGGCCCACAGAGTCCCGGGGGGCAGACCGAAGCCGGGCGCTCCCCCTCGCCCCATCGTGGCCCGTGTATTCAACTTCCGTGACCGTGATGTCATCCTTCAAACGGCACAAGCGGGACCTCCTTTAAGAATAGACAATGCACAGATCACGATCTTCCCGGACTTCACCATGAAAGTACAAGCCCGTCGACGCAGCTTTTTGGAAGTGAAGAAGGCACTCCGTGCACAATCCATCAAGTACTCTATGTTATTTCCTGCGAAGCTCCGCATTGAATCGGATGGGAAAACCTGGTTTTTCGAATCCCCCGCTGATGTTTGGGATTGGCTCGAGGGGTGGCGCCAGTCGACTTCCACCCAAAATCCGCGCAAGAAATCCGCTGACCGCTCTGACGAAGTGGTACCACCGGAGAGTCAAGAACTGTTCACAGACAATGTGCAGGAAGAGTAACGGCCCAAGAACCCAAGTTGGATCGGACTGGTAGACCATCTCTCCTTGAGCTCTCTATTTCGGCCCTCAGACTTTACTCCTGGATTGAAGCTTCATATCGGACCCTGTTGCTCAGAGGCCCATTTGACTGGAGCACAATCCACCTCTTACCTGAATCACGCCTTGACTCTTCTGTATCCTTTGCTGATTTTCTTCCAATATGGGTCACTACACCTATTGTTTGTTGATTGCCCTATGCATGTCGCTGTTTCACTGACCACTCTTAGGTGGGACACTCAATCCCCTAGTACCTGTATGGAGGGGGGGGGGGGGCACTTATCCCCGGAAGCCACTTTTCAGATGTTATGAGGTGATAGGTGATTGACTTACAAACGATGTAAATGGTTCCAAATTCTGACCCTCACTCTAATGTTAATTGTTGAATACCACAAGAATATGCCAAGCGGTGTTTTATGACGATGCCCTCCGCTTGGGCTGATCTCCATGTGCCTCTGGGCACAGGCCTAGCCTACGCTTATGTGTTATTATTACTTACTACTATGTGACTATTACTGCTGACCTCAGTTGTTTCTACATGCACTAGACGACATCATCCTTTCACTAGCTGACGAGGGCACCTTCGGCTCTCCAAACACCTCATCAATGTTCAGGGGGGCGACAGGCACTCTGCCTGGTTGGGGAGTGGATAGTTTCAAGTCCGCGGGCAGGGACGCAGGGAGGGGGGTTGTTGGGGGGAAACAGTAAAGGGGTGGGTTTGGGAGGGTTGGGAAATGTTGGAAAGTTCCTAAAGGGACTACTTTGGTCTCTGTTTTTGTTATTGCTTACTAGTTGCAGAGAATTCTTGATCATGGAGCGTGCTATGCAGCACGCCGCGACCTCACGCGCTGCCTATTGCGACTTCTTCATTGCAAACCCAGTTCTACGACACCACATGCCGTCACGACACACTTACTGCCTGGACTTTAGTTCTGCTAGACCTCGCGAGAGCTCCACAGTAGTCCCCCTCCCTTAAAGTAATTTCCTACACACTGCATTCAATACAGCACAATCCATTGATCCGCGCACAATTTCACTTCTTTAAGCCACCATGACACCCCCCTCGATAATGTCCCTTGCCATCATGACGTGGAACATCAACGGTCTTGGCAATAGGATAAAAAGAGGGGTGGTCATGCAATATCTCAAATGCCATTCTCCAGACCTGGTTCTCCTCCAGGAGACGCACCTAATGGGCAATGCGTGCCAAGCGCTACACCGAGGTGGATATAAACTACTCGTGCACGCAGGTTTCACCTCTAGTTCTAGGGGCACCGGTATTCTGGTGCGGAGAGGTGTGGCCTTGACGTGTACCAAAACATGGGCCGATCCCCTGGGTCGCTTCGCCGTGATGGAGGCCACCTGGGAGGGCAAGCCACTTAACATCATTTCAGTCTACATCCCTCCAGCCCTAGGCACAGCCACACTACAGACCCTACAACGGCTAATGCTTGACCTTCCACAGGGACCCCTGCTTATCGGCGGTGATTTTAATATGACAATGGATGATGCCAGAGATCGGCACCCCCAACGTCCTTCACACAAATCGAGTTCGGACCTCTCTGACTTCACACAAACAATGGGGCTCGAAGACCTATGGCGTCTATCCCACCCGAACACTTCTTACTATACACACTACTCCAACGCTCATAACAGCAGCTCCCGCTTAGATTACCTTTTCTCTCCCACAGCTGACTTGGAATTCTTTCGCCACCCAAAGGGGCTCCCTAGTGGGATCTCCGACCACTCCCCACTCACTGTGGAATTCACGCACCACTGTCAAAAGACACGTGGCCCAATAATAATCACACCCTGGCTCCTAAAAATCCCTGATATAAAAGATTGCTTGTTTGAACACACCGAATACTACTTTGCCGAAAACGTGGGCTCCGTGGCTTCGGCCATAACAATATGGGATCAAGGGTAAAGCGCTAGCCCTCAAGAACGGATACATCTACAAGCAGAACGAACACTTGATACAAGTAGAAACAGACCTTATTAACTTGGAATCCCTCCACAGCACGAACCTCACAGACGACATAACAGCTCGCCTTCGCGCGAAACAGTTAGAATATAGAGCACTGTCTCTTGAAAAGGTGCAGGCCAAGCTCTTGAACACCCACCATCGCGTCTACGAGCTAGGAGACAGAGCAGGCAAAATGCTCGCGTGGCTCGAAAGACGCGAAAAGGCTCCCGTTGGATCCCAGAATTGACCCTGCCAGATCGATCTACTGTCACAGACCCGGGCGATATAGCGGAGGCCTTTGCCACACACCTAGAAGGGGTCTACACCGCCAGAGACCACTACAACTCGGAAGAATCCAAACTGCTCCTAGACGAAATGAGGCTTCCTACTCTCTCCGAGCCCGAGATACAAGAGTTGGAGGCTGACCTCACGACGGAGGAAGTTGGAAATGCCTTGTTTGCCATTCAATCAGGCAAAGCCATGGGCCCCAATGGCGTCCCAATTGAGTTCCTGAAGGGTATGGCGGGTGAGATTCTCCCACACCTTAAAGCAATGTTCGAAGAAAGCCGAGATGTTGGATGCTTGCCGCAAGATCAACGGTTGGCCTCGATAGTAGTTATTCGTAAGCCCAATAAGCCAGCTGCTGACTGCGGCTCTTACCGACCTATCTCTCTCATTAACACTGAAGTAAAAGTCCTTGCCAAGCTCCTCGCCACCAGACTCATGACAGTTCTCCCCGCCCTAATACACAAAGACCAATCTGGCTTTTTACCAGGCCGCAACAGTGCGCTTAATCTCCGCCGCGTCCACAATGTCATGAGTAGGATACCACATCTCCAAGAAGATGCATCTATCCTTTCCCTTGATGCAACACTTGCCTTCGATTCTATCGAATGGTCTTACCTCTTTGAGGTACTCCTCCGTTATGGCTTTGGCCCCAAATTTATACAGTGGATCCGACTACTCTACCCTGATCTCTGGGGGCAGGTTTATGTCAACGGGCATACGTCCAGGCGCTTTCCCTTGCACAGAGGAACAAGACAGGGATGCCCTCTGTCCCCCTTGTTGTTCACTCTCACTCTCGAACCCCTGGCCCATTGGATTAGAACCGACAATTCCATCCGAGGCCTTCGATGGAATGCTGACACGGTCGACAAATTCTCACTGTATGTAGATGACATCCTTGTCTATATCTCCTCCCCCAAGTCCTCCCTCAACAGCCTGCTACACGTAGTCACCAACTTTGGCAAATATTCGGGCTTCTCTATTAATTGGTCTAAATCAGTGCTCTATGTTCTGCATGGTCCTCCCCCGTCCCTCCTGCGAGGCTACTCCATCGAAATCGCCCGAGACGGTTTTAAATATTTGGGAATCTTTGTCACTCCAGACCCCCAATTGTTTTACGAATGTAACCTCAAAGGCCCACTCCAGAGACTCCATACTGACGTCTCATATTGGAGAACGCTCCCCCTCTCTCTTCCAGGTAGAGCTGCCCTATTTAAGATGCTTGCACTCCCTCGATTCCTATATGCCCTACAAAATTGCCCGTTCCCCATAGCTGACTCGTATTTCAACCTAATCAAAGGAGACCTCCGCCTCCTTTTATGGGATGGCGGCTCTCCTCGCATTGAACTCATCTCACTCATGCAAAGGTGGTACGATGGAGGTATTGCCCTCCCCAATGTCCGCCTCTATTATTGGGCCACTCAGTTGGTCGCCATCAACTCATGGATTTACGGATCGCCCACAAACTCTGCCTTTCACTTAGAGAAATACCAGACAGCCCGTGGTGGCTACCTCGAGGCTCTTTATGGCAAACACTCCCGTACCCAATATATCGGCCCGATGTCCCACACGTTATCCATTTGGCGCCGCACAAACAAAAGACTCAGATGGGCCAACACCCTCACACTATCTACCCCACTCTGGACCTCATACAAACTCGGCACCCTTTGTCACTATAGAGGCTTTGATAAATGGGACACACTAGGCATTTCCACTATTAGCGACTTGCTTCAAAAGGGCAAATTACTGACATTCAAGGAGCTGCAAACTACATACGACCTGGCACAATCCGAGACTTTCCGATACCTCCAAATTAAACACGCCGTACTCTCCAATATCCCGGACCTCGCTTCCCTCCCACAGTCCTCGCCCCTCGAGGACAGACTCTTGTCAGAACCCCTTCAGGCCAAAGCGATATCCTACACTTACCGTAAATTGTGCAACAATATGCCAAACACTTATCACCTCCTGCGAGATAAATGGCAGATTGACATTGGAGTCCTAGATGAAGTTGAGTGGCAGTCAGCATTGATGTCCCCGCGCGAATCAGCCATCAATCATAGATTCAGGTTAATACAGCTAAAAATATTGCACAGAACATTCATGTCCGGTCCCCTTCTAGCCAGAATAGGCCGACGCCCATCTGACCTCTGCATTCGAAATTGTGGCCTCACAGGTACCTTCTATCACATTCTGTGGGAATGCCCAGCGGTCCAAGATCTTTGGAACCGCGCCGTTCAGAAAATGACTGATGCTTTAGGGAAGCCGGTCCCTCTGACCCCCAACTGTGCTCTTCTTAATGAGTGGGACCCCACGGATTTAACTGCGATAGAACAAAGATGGGCAGCCCTAAGCTTCCTCTTATTGAAGCGTGAAATAGCCATGCAGTGGGGCTCACCGCACAAACCGCTCCTGATTAGATGGGTGGCCGCAATGGACGTGTGCATGCTGTCTGAAAAAACGGTTTACAAAACTAGGGGATGCCCCAAAGTTTGGGATACGAAATGGGGTCGATGGAATACCTATAGAGGCGAATTGTGCACTTCCCCCTCAGCAGACATGGAAATGACCAGGCCTACTATCCCTCAGTAATTGTGACTGTCGTTATTGCTGTACTGTGCGTGCTCTATGATGAGATTATAACTGTGATTGTTTTTATAAATATTTCCTCTGCTTCGAACAATAACGTTTGTTTTATAAGGAAAAAAAAACATAGACCTATAAGCTATCCGACACATGAGTCTGGCTAATCTGTGTACACCCTGCTTTACCACGCCGCCGGACCTCCGGGATGTCGGCTGAAGGGCTGTGTTACTCCGATAATGGTAATGGGTATCTGTACATAATGCAGCCGGCCCTAAGGGGGCTCTACGCTGTGTTAATACATAACTGTGCAATAAAGGTCTTTGGGAAAAAAAAAGAACCCTCTCTCTCTCCGCAGGAGCCCAAAATGGTGAACCACCCCGAAGGCGTACTGGCTGTCGGTGTATATGTTTACTGTCATTCCAGCGGCCAAAATACATGCTCGTGTGAGGGCAATGAGCTCTGCTGCTTGGGCGGATCATTGGGCAATGCGGACTGTCTCTAGAATGGTTCGGGCTGTGGTGACAGCATATGCAGCGGAGGTGGTGCCATCGGGGAGTTTGATGCACGAGCCATCCACCCATAGTTCTCCATCTGGTTCTGAAAAGGCTGTGTCTTGGAGATCTACCCTGCTCTTTGTTTGTTCGTCAGTCAGTGTCACACAGTTGTGCAATGGAGATATACCAGGGTCATTCCCTGGTAGGGGTAGCAATGTGGCTGGATTGAGGGTGGTGCATCGCTTCAGAGTGATGTGTGGTGCTAGTAGGGTCAACTCGTATCCTGTCAGTCGGGCGCTAGTCAAGTGTTGTGTTTTGGTCTGGTTCAGTAGTGTGTCGACTGCATGAGGCACTAAGACTGTGATTGGGTTGGAGAGCACTATTCCTTCGCTCTGGCGTATCGATACTGCTGCAGCTGCTACAGCGCGCACGCACGCCGGCAGCGCTCTAGCTACAGGGTCGAGAAATATGCACAGGGGCCAATTGACTGTGTTAAGACGGACAATGCGCATCCCTCCCTTTCGTGTGTGTAGAGGGAGAATGGTTTGGAGTAGTCTGGGGTTCCTAGAACGGGAGCTGAACAAAGGGCATCTCGTAATTCTTTGATCGCCGTCTGGCATTCGGGTGTCCATGGGAGTGGTAATAGGATGTCTTTGGCTAGGAGGGAGAGAAGGGGTTTGACAATGGGGCTAAAGTTCGGCAACCATTGTCGACAGAATGAGGTGAGGCCTATCAAAGAGCGTACTTATTTCTGATTCTTGGGAACAGGAGTGTCTAGAATTGTCTGGATCCTGTCGGGCGTGAGTGTCCTACCTTCCTTCGATAAAAGGTGACCCAAATATTTCACTTGTGGTTTTCAGAACTGCAATTTCTTTCGGGAAACGTTGTGACTATTCTCGGCAAGGAAATGTAGTAGTTGGATGGTAGCTGCGACAGCTATTGGAGTGGTGTCTGCTGCTAGCAGGATATCATCTACATACTGTATCAATGCTACCCTGTCTGGTAATTGTATGGCATCCAACTGTCTTTTGAGCGCCTGGCAATAGATGCTCTGGCTTTCTGTGTACCCCTGGGGTGCTCTACAAAATCTATATGAGAGTGGTCTTAGGGTAAATCCGAAAAGATAGCGGCTGTCCTTGTGAATAGGTTTGGAAAAGAATGCGTTTTTGAGATCGATGACGGTGAAGGTGGTAGCAGTGGACGGAATTAGGGTCAGAATGGTGGTGATGTCGGAAACGACTGGATACTGAGGCACTACAATCTTGTTTATCTCCCGCAGGTCGATGATAAAGCGATAGGTTTCCCCATCTCCCTATCTCTGTCTCTTTATGATCAGCAAAATAGGACTGTTACACACATTGCTCACTACCTCTTCTACCACCCCTGCCTCTACCAGTGAGTGTATGATTTCTGTCAGTGCTTTCTCACCCTCTGGTGATATCTTGTACTGCAGTACTTTCGGTAGTGTTGTGTCTTGTGGTATTGTCACGTGTACTGGGTCAATCATCATTCGTCCTACGTCTGAATCAGCCCTAGCCCACAAGTGTGATGGCAGAGTGTCTAGTAGGGATGTGTCTGTCTCAGAAATGGGATACATATGCTGGGAAGGATTATCTCTCTGGTGTTGGTGGTTGTCATATAAGATGACTCGTACCCCATCCGGTGAACATCTGACAGTCGCACGGAAATGCTTCAACAAATCGAGACCCATAATGGCGTCTGTAGTGTTGGAGGAGAGAAGGAATGTCGTGTCGATAACATTATTTTCGAGATTAAAAGGGATCTGTTCGGACAAAGGGTTGGTGGAAATCCTATTGAGGTCACATGTGAGCCAGACAAGGGTGCCCTTGGAATCCGTTGTTTGGATAGTGCACTACGTGTTGCTCCTGTGTCTACCAGAAATGGCGACTTTGTGCCCAGGACCTTTGCGATAACATAAGGGCCTTGCTGATCAACATAGAGCTGGACTGTATCCCTCCCTTGCCCTTGGCTGTCCTATGCAAAATCGTACGTGTGGTCGTAATCTGACTGTTGGTACTGATTCTGTCTGGGATGATCAAATGCATTCGTTCTTCCTGGCCTTTCTTCGCTAGCGTCATTTATGTACCCTCTCCCGCGTCCTCTTCCTCTCTGTCCATTTACTATTTCCCTCGCCCCTCTGCCCCTACCAGTTCCTAACAGAACCGGGCATTGGGACTTCTAGTGTCCATATTCTTTACAAAACGCGCATTGATCCTGTCCTAGGTCCCTACATCCTGTGTATGGCATCGATGAATCATTTCCGGGTGGCTGCGCACTAGAGGCATTCTTCGGATATCCTCCCTTGTATTGCTCCCTTCCTGTATTCACCCCTTGAAGCTGCGCTATCATAACTCTTTCCTTCAAGTCTTTCTTTTTCTTTTTGTAGCCCTATCATTTTCATTTTTCTGGTGTTCGTAGTACTGGGCCATCTGGAGGATGGCCGCTGGTTTAGAGGCTGCCCAACTGCTTTCGCTGGTCTGTAGCTTCTGTGATACTTCCGGCAGCAGCCCTTTAACATAATTCTGCACGAACAAATGGTGTCCGGTTGCGGTGGACATGTCTTGTCCACTGTAATCGGAGAACACCGTTTTGAATCAGGAGAAATACTCCGAAACATCTTCTTGTGGGTTCTGGCGGCACGCAGTTACTATGGACCAGTCTATCTTTTTCTCCGGGATCATAGTTTTAATTTTTTGTACTATCTTGTCGGGGAGGTCTAATATAGCTTTTACCGGTTTCTGACCAGGGTTTCGTTGTTTGTCTAGTACACCGAGTTGTTCCCAGGTGTGACCGAGCAGCTCTGTGTGGTCTAATTTGTTTCCACACATCTGCTGGCAGACATAGCCCAAAGAATAAGTCGATGTCGGCAAGTGTCATGATGGTTAATCCCAGAGCGGTACCTAACTCGGTATAAAATGCGGTGGGATTCTTTCGTAAATCCGGTATCGATTTACGGAACGTCAGAATGTACTGTCTGTCCCAGGGTTGATATACCCAATTGTAGACCACCCTTCCTTTAGCGTCCTGGTGGTTTATATCGTTATTCCCTTGCCCTCTAGGGGATACCCAATAAGGGGCAGCTTCCTTTATCATCATCATGTTATCTGGTTTTTCTATCAGGGGCCCTGCCATTATAGATGTCCTGTCCTTAACAACCCGTCCTTGTTCCATGAGGTGGCAGAATACCTCTAGTGTGTACGAGAAGAGATCCGCCACATCACGGTCATTTCCATCTCCCGTATCTACTTTCCTATAAAAAGCCATGAGTCATTCGGGCCCTACATCCTTGTATTTTTCTTCGTAAGCAGTGAGAGTGTGGTAACAGAGACGTACAACAAAATGTCGCTTGTGATTCTCAACATAGGTATTGCATATGTCGGTTATGTACTCTTCTGTCTCCTTTCTATCTACGAGGGATTTAACTATTTTCTCAATGCCTGCTCGTTCGTCCTTACTCAATCGTGGGACCCTTGTCAACCCTTTCTCTTTTGATTTGACTCCTACTGACGTGTCTTTTGATGACGCATTAGGCATAAGAGGCTCGGTTGGCGCAGAGGCCGTGGAGACCGAGGCAATGGTGCTACCTTCGGCTATGCTTTGGGATTCCTGGCGTTGTACTACAGGTCAGGATGAGTAGGGGCATAAGGAGGTGGCATGTAGATGATCGGTAGGCCTAATAACAAATCATCATCTACTCTTTGTTTCGCTGGTAGCGCAGGGTAAAGAGTCACGGGTGCTCTAACAGGGTATTGACCTGAAATCTTTGACTCTTGTTATTTTCTAGCGGTTTTATCTTTCTTTTATGTCTTCTTCTAACTTTTTGCAAGCTAGGTGGGCAGATTTTCGCATTTCCTTATCTAATCTAACTTCGTATCTTTTCTTTCGTTGGGCTGCTTCTCTTTGCCACAAACCGAAGCTATCAAGCATAGTTGGTGTAGTTTTCCTTTTGTGAAGGGCTATTTCTAGCGCTTTTATTTTAGCGGGGTCGAAAGATTCCGTCAGTGGCCACTGATGTACTCGGTCCTTCCTAGTGCGTTTATGCCACAGTTTGCTATAAGCTACAGTGGTTGATCCATATTTTACATACATGTCCTTATTAGGGGTGCCCTCCGGTGGTGCTGGATGACTGACCTCTAATAAACGGTCCGGGCCGAACCAATTATCAAATAATCCAGAGAAGATAGGCATGACGTATATTTGCGGTCAAAATGAATATCTCAAACTCAAGTAGACAAAAGTCTGCACTACCTATCCTTCGCTGTCTGCATAGAGAGAGAATATTCCTATTCATTGTTGTTTGCAAGCAGGGAATGTCTCAAATAACTCAAAACGGAATACTAGTATTCAATCAAAATAATTCCAAGACAATCAATCAAACAATTAAATAACAGTCGTTTTTCACGACCTTACCCAGACCTTATGGACAGTTCTTCGTCTTCCCCTTCCAGCGCCCGATTGTCCTCCTACTCCGATTTTACTGGGGCACTCCTGTGAGGTCTCAGTCAGGACCGTAGGTCACTCGAGAGAGGTCCGTTCGGAACCAGTGAAGTTCAGTTGATCGGCATCCAGAGGAGGGTCTTTCTCGGGCAGGTGCACGCCAATCGTTTAGATGTTCACTCCGTCGTTAGGACCTCTCTACCGGACCCACGTGTCGCTGATGGGCCCCGCGTTGGGACACCAATTGTGAAAAGCAGCAACTCTCCTAAGGCCACCAATGCTGCTCGGCGCGAAACACCTTTGATTCACTATCTTTTTCTATCCAAATAACGAGGCAGGCGCTGGCACTTGGAAGGCAAAAAACAGGTTTATTTCTCCAGAGGAGCACACATCAACTCGGACACCGAAATGTCTTCGGGAGGTGCTCTAACTGCATCTCCGTGGCTCGGTCTTTTATACACATTTACATCAGTTTATTGGTAGGTTAAACATCCTCGGATTTTCCGCCGCCCCAAGCAGGTTCCCACTCAAACCCAGCAGCAATCCTCCCCCACCCAGATCTAACAGATGATCGCTATCTCGCAGATGGATATTTTGCCAGAATCAAAAATCATGTGGGATCGGCCAGGTCTAAGGGCTCGCGCCTTTGATTAAATCAGGCCTCTTTGTTGGTGCAACAAGTCCTGCTGCGTGTGGGCAATAAACTATGTCCGCAAGGGTCAGTTAGTTACTGGGACCGGATTGAGCAGCCAGGTGCGGTGAGGGAGGTTATGAGAAGGGCTTGCCCGTGTACAGAGGATGAAAGGATGAACAGGTGTAGGGCGGAAAGTGACTCCGGGGCCATGTCATAATGACAAGGTTTTAGAACCCCAGTATACTTGTCCGTGCTTAGTCAGGGCGAAGGGGATGACAGCGAGGTCAGGGTGAAACATAGGTGACCAGCAGAGTATGAAATGGCCGCGATGTCTAAGATGGTTGCCGCTTACGCGCACGCAGAGGCTCTCGCTAAGCAAGATGGCACCGGTAATGTTCATGTATGTCGTTTTACAGTCGCCCCTTTGAACATATCCTAGCCAGCTTGTCAGTTTACTTCAATGTCCTTTATCTCTCTGTCATACATTACTCTCATTTTTGTGAGTTGAATGCCCACAGTCTTAGGGCACAAAGAGTTCAGACACAAGGGCGGTATACAGTGTATCCCCAAACAGCAGACACATATTGCAAAGATTGGGACTAAGAGGATCATCATTATTTTCCAACCCCATTCTTTCAAAATGCCCCAAAACCAGCTTCCAAGTGTCCAAGTCTCTGGCTCCTGATGGATCTCTGATGTCAGCCTGTGAAGATGTTCAATTGCCTTGTAAACGGAAGATGAGTTATCAGGGATGAAAGTGCAGCAACTGGCACTGATGATGCGGTGTAGGGGATGACAGCGAGGTCAGGGTGAAACATAGGTGACCAACAGAGTATGAAATGGCCGCAATGTCTAAGATTGTTGCCGCTTACGCGCACACAGAGGCTCTCGCTAAGCAAGATGGCGCGGTAATGTTCATCTATGTCGTTTTACATTTTTACAGGGTAATCTGGTCTGGCTCATGGTGGTCTCATGATCCTATGGGTTGGGGGTAATCTGGTCTGGCTCACTGTGGTCTCATGATCCTATGGGTGGGGGGGTAATCAGGTCTGGCTCACGGTGGTCTCAGGATCCTATGGGTGAGGGGGTAATCTGGTTTGGCTCACGGTGGTCTCATGATCCCATGGGTGGGGGGTATTCAGGTCTGGCTCATGGTGGTTCATGATCCTACGGGTGGGGGGTAATCTGGTCTGGCTCATGGTGGTCTCATGATCCTACAGGAGGGGGGTACTCTGGTCTGGCTCATGGTGGTCTCATGATCCTATGGGGGTAATCTGGTCTGCCTCATGGTGGTCTCATGATCCTATGGGTGGGGTTCTGTTATGTCTCATGTTGGTCTCATGATCCTATGGGTGGTCTGGCACATGGTGGTCTCATGATCCTCTCGGTGGGGTAATCTGGTCTGGCTCATGGTGGTCTCATGATCCTATGGGTGGGGTTCTGTTCTGTCTCATGTTGGTCTCATGATCCTATGGGTGGTCTGGCACATGGTGGTCTCATGATCCTCTCGGTGGGGTAATCTGGTCTGGCTCATGGTGGTCTCATGATTCTACGGCCGGTGGGGGAGTAATCTGGTCTGGCACATGGTGGTCTCATGATCCTATGATTGTGGGGGTAATCTGGTCTGGCTCATGGGGGTCTCATGATGCTATGGTTGGGGTAATCTGCTCTGGGTCATAGTGGTCTCATGATCCTATGGGTGGGGTAATCTGGTCTGGCTCATGGTTGACTCATGATCCTACAGGTGGGGTAATATGGTCTGGCTCATGGGGGTCTCATAATGCTATGGTTGGGGTAATCTGCTCTGGGTCATAGTGGTCTCATGATCCTATGGGTGGGGTAATCTGGTCTGGCTCATGGTTGACTCATGATCCTACAGGTGGGGTAATATGGTCTGGCTCATGGTGGTCTCATGATCCTACGGGCGGGGGGTTAATCTGGTCTGACACATGGTGGTCTCATGATCCTACGAGTGGGGTAATCAGGTCTGGCTCACGGTGTTCTCATGATCATATGGTAGGGAGTGGGGGTAATCTGGTCTGGCTCATGGTGGTCTCATGACCCTAAGGCTGGGGTAATCTATTCTGGCTCATGGTGGTCACATGATCCTATGGGTGGTCTGGCTCATGGTGGTCTCATGATCCTATGGGTGATCTAGATCATGGTGGTCTCATGATCCTCCGGGTGGTCTGACTCTTTCTTCCAAACATCTTGTGTTGGTGTAGATGTGGCCAAAGAATGTGATCCGATCTTTTTCTGGTTCACACTTGACTGGATTCAGTCAATCCAATGCCGTCCTTGGATTGACTGAATCCAGTCAAGTGTGAACCAGGCGATCTTGTCTCTCCATGGCAACATGGTTTTGTCCCTGGGCGTGGCACGACAGATCACATATCTAGAGCAATAACCCTGTTTGATGCCCAGGAAGTCATGGGGGATGGGATGGCCATGATTCTGCTCGACGCAGAAAAAGCTTTTGACCGGGTGGAGTGGAGCTTCCTCTGGAAGATTATGGCTGGGAGGGGGTTTGGTCCAAATATTGCTAGGGCTATTAAAGCTATGTATACTGACCCAGAAGCGACAATTACGGTAATGGGAGAGAAAACAGACAAGTTTAAGATAAGTAGAGGGACACGGCAGGGCTGTCCCTGCTCCCCCATATTATTTGCTTTATATATCGATCCGCTTATTCAGAAGATTCTAGAGAACCCCAGAATATCCCCTGTGATCTACAATGGTTATGAAAACAAGATTTTAGCCTATGCCGATGACCTGGCGGTTATCACAACAGACCCGCAGCAAGCACTCCCAGAACTGGTACAGATGGCTAAACGTTTTGGTAAAGGCTCAGGATATCTCCTGAATGAATCTAAAACCCAGATAATTTGCTCTAGAAACATATCAAGACCCGACCCTAGGTATGTTGATTCTGCTTTATATTTAGGGGTTAAGATAAATGCTACAGTAGGTAAGATAGTGGAAGAGAACTACCCTCCCCTTATTAAATCCATAGAGGTAGAACTAAAAAGGATGGATGCCCTTCATCTTTCGCTGGGCGGGAGAGTAAATGCTGTAAAAATGGCGATGTTCCCAAGGGTGCTTTATCTTTTTAGAGCAATTCCACTATATATTGAGGAGAAAATTCTGAAGCAACTAGAGTCTGTCTTTATCAAGTTCATATGGCAGTATGGCAAGATTCGACGCTCAACGACCCTTATGTCTCTTCCATGGGAAAGGGGTGGGATGGCACTTCCGAACTTGAGACTATATCATTGGACCTGTCTCCTAACCCAGATGCCAATTCTGTTTCAATCTGACACTGATGTAATTATTGTAGACAACCAGGGTCCCCCTTCCATCTTTCGATTACTAATGGGGGAGAAAGCTTTGGGATTACTGTTAACCGAACTGGAATATAGGTTTTATAGAAAGGCACGATTTAAGGTCCTGCTTGGTGCATGGTATGTTTGGAAATCAATTTTAAAATTTTTTCATATTCCTACAGTCAATCCGTCTCTTCTCTTGTTTAACTCTAGCCTCTTTTCTCATTTAAACAATGACGGGATACTGCAAGTCTGGAAGGATTTAGGGGTTAAGACTATTGGAGATCTAATGGTAGGAGATAGGATAAGCGGGTTTGAGGACATGCAAAGGAGATATGGCCTCCCCTCAAATCATTGGCTTATATATGGCCAAATCTCCGGCATTTTACATGCTTGTAGACCAAAGCTTAAACCCCTTGTAGATTTTCCTGTGGTTGAAGGTATGAGAAGAAGATGTAGGAAGATTAAAGATATGTACAATCTGTTTGTGTCCAGATTACAGGACGATGTAGGAAAAGTGGAAAGTGATTGGGCAATTAAATTGGGAAACCCGGATGTAGATTTGGACCTAGCATTAATCTTGAACAAAAAGATTTTTCGGGCATCCAATCTACGAGCACAACACTTCAAAACAGTCTTTAATCTATACCATACACCGGCTAAATTATTTGCCTGGGGTGTCAAGAATGATGATTGTTGCCCAAGATGCGATAAGGGACAAGCAGACCTAATACATATGTTCTTTACATGTGAACGATTGACCCCTGTCCTGGATGGAATAACAAAATACTGGGAGGGGCTGCTAGGTCATAAGATCGATCTATCCCCAACACTAATGCTATTTGGCTCAGATTCTAAACTGGTTTTAACAGATGACGAGGCCGCATTGGTTTTTATGTCAGTTGCCGTACTTAGAATTATTATTTCGGCCGGTTGGAAGGATGTAACAGCCCCGTCTTTTCAGATGTGGATCTCTAGATTCTTGGCTATTTATAATATTGAGTCTAGCCTTTATGAATTTAAAGGCGCTAAAAAAAGAGAAATGGGAAGACGATTATGGGCCCCGGTTAAGAAGTGGATGGATGATAGAATAAGAATCTGAAATGTACTGTATTGCTATATTTATTGATTGATTTTTATTCAATTTTTTACCTCCACATTACATTACAATACTGTGTTCTTTAATTGTTCATATATGTATCAGATGTTCTTAAACCTTGCATATGGTAATGTATTTATGTATTTCCTTATTGCACCATGAACTCCAATAAAAAAAAAAATAAAAAAAAACAATCCAATGCCGTCCTGCTGCAGGTCTCTCCTCCTCATTCTGGAAGCCCAGACTCTGGGCCTCATTTATGAGGTTTTGGGTAAGGCAGCACCAGAAGGAATCTTGCTGCACTGCTCTACGTCAGAACAAAAGGGCAGGAGTGTGCCGTATCTACGTGATGCTGCGCATTCCTGTCCTTTTCCCCAGCGCAGGCGCACAATTGGCTGCCATGCGCCAACACAGGCAGCCTTTCTCCATGGTGCAATGCAAGGGGGCCTGCGTTGCAGGGTTGATTGATTTTGTGCAGAAAGGATGACCTTCCTGCACAAAGTCAATCACAAGAGGCTATTTCCTATTTCTATGTGTGCTGCGGAATGAAGCACTAATAGAAAAAGCAAAGCACGAGGGGAAGTAATAATAAACCTCCTAGTTGTGCCTCCCTAACGCCACCCCTGGGGTGGCGTTAGATTCCGACGTATTCCCGGGTTCACAATCTCTCGTAAATCTGGGAATGCGTCAGGTTCCAGGAGTGTTGTCTGGGAACACCCACAGTAACGCCCGTTTCATGCAGTGTTCTGCGTGAAAGGGGCACATATTCATAAGGCCATGAAAAGCTTTACGTGGCCTTATAAATATGCAGTGGCACATTGTGCCACTGGAACATCAAAAAAGTGAAGTTTTGGCGGCACAAAAGTGCCAGTCTCTGGGTTCTACTTGCACCAGCATGGGACCTGGCTAGGTACCAACCATCTGGTCAGCTCTCAGCCTGAGTTGGCTTCATCTTGCCAACCACGAGCGGCATCTCCTTTTGGATTCTGGTGAAGAACATGTTAGCCCTCTGGGACCCCCTCAGGTGACCGATTTGCAACTTGTGATAACGCCCATTGTCCACAATTAAGTGGAGTGTCTATAGTGCCTGGAAGTCACTCGAGGAGTCGAGTCATACGTCTTCACTTTGTCTCGATGCAACCCTCACTTCTTTATTCACATGAGCAGCTGTTCACATCTTGAGCACTTTATTTCACTATTATGGCTGATTTCATTTGCTAAATTCCGTGAATAGAATGAACCAAGTGTGATTGTTCTATTGTTGTTTTTCAAATGTACTTTCCAAATTGTCGAAGTCATGTCAGCAAATGTTAAAACTGTGCATTTCTGGTAAATGGACCGCTCGTGGAGAGCAGCGACATCCGCACAATTATCGAGATGGTATTTTTCAGTAATCAGTCTACAGCGAAGCATTGCTACTTGTTATCTGCTGTTCCCCCAGGTTCCTGCTCTAGCAGTTTGGGCATACCTTTGTTCTCTTTATAGCATCACTTCGTTGTGGCACATCAGTGAGTTACAGGCACTGAGCTTGCGGCCGCCCTTCACATGCTTCATCTCGGAGGAATTATTCCTCAGAACTACATCGCCTCTCCTTCCCAAGGTGGTGACCTCATTCCATCTTAGGCGATCTGTCACCTTTCCCACCTTCTACCCCCAAAAGAGGCGAGATCATATCAGTAAGAACCCCAAAAGGAAGTCTATTTTTATATTGACCCTAGGTGCGGACTGTAGAGGCTGCAAGAAGGGCACCTCTGCCCAGAAGAGGACCATGTCTCATTGCATCATCTTGTGCATCACAAAGGGACTGACTGAGGGAATCTGCGCTCAGTCCTGCAGAGCAGAGCCCTCTGCTTCAGCACTTGTCAGGGGTGTTCCTGTGGCTGAGATTTACTGTGCAGTGACATGGGCTTCCCTCCTCCACACCTTCACTAAGCGTTATTGCATGGATTCAGAGGAGAGGAGGGAGGGCCAGTTAAGACGTTCAGTGCTTCAGGGTCTTTAACAGCGTTATTTAACACCGGAATGACTCTTGGTGTGGTTCCAGAATCATGGAAGTCTTCCATAACTGTGGTGGTTCACAAGAAAGGGGGGAGAGATGACCCCTCCAACTATCGGTTGTGTGTGTATCGGTAGTGTGGCTCACTGGTTAGAGGCGGCAGACCCGAGAGCAGAGGACGGTCCGGGACCAGGGTTCGATCCCCAGCGCGGCAGGTTTCTGGACCAGGGTCAGCGGACTCGATAATTCTCTCGCCTCGGTGCCCACTCTGATCAGCGTTCACACTCGGCAACTCTGGGCATTAGCTTGCCTCATCTTCACTAACGGCCCCACCAGACCGCCGGGGATGCCTGGTCTCACCCTGGAGATTAATTTTGGAAAAGGTGATGGACAGAGTTTCTGAATGATGCAGAATACTCCTACCCAGTCAAGAGATCAGGGCTTGATCCATCACCGTTTTTTAGCTCACTGCACCATCCCAGCTTCAGAACCTGGCTATATGCAAATTAGTCTGTTCCTGTCCCAGTGCATGATGGGAACAGGGCAAACCAAACTACCAAGCCAATTCTTTAACTGGGAAGGAGACAAGCTACCGGGGACCGGTTTCTGGCATTTCAGCCTCGTCGGCCCGGCTTGCTTGAATCCTGATGGTTCAATGAGCTAGGGACTCACGTCTGAGTATACCCTCCCACACATAGTGTGGATAAAATCAATTTTGGAAAAGGTGATGGACAGAGTTTCTGAATGATGCAGAATACTCCTACCCAGTCAAGAGATCAGGGCTTGATCCATCACCGTTTTTTAGCTCACTGCACCATCCCAGCTTCAGAACCTGGCTATATGCAAATTAGTCTGTTCCTGTCCCAGTGCATGATGGGAACAGGGCAAACCAAACTACCAAGCCAATTCTTTAACTGGGAAGGAGACAAGCTACCGGGGACCGGTTTCTGGCATTTCAGCCTCGTCGGCCCGGCTTGCTTGAATCCTGATGGTGCAATGAGCTAGGGACTCACGTCTGAGTATACCCTCCCACACATAGTGTGGATAAAATCAATTTTGGAAAAGGTGATGGACAGAGTTTCTGAATGATGCAGAATACTCCTACCCAGTCAAGAGATCAGGGCTTGATCCATCACCGTTTTTTAGCTCACTGCACCATCCCAGCTTCAGAACCTGGCTATATGCAAATTAGTCTGTTCCTGTCCCAGTGCATGATGGGAACAGGGCAAACCAAACTACCAAGCCAATTCTTTAACTGGGAAGGAGACAAGCTACCGGGGACCGGTTTCTGGCATTTCAGCCTCGTCGGCCCGGCTTGCTTGAATCCTGATGGTGCAATGAGCTAGGGACTCACGTCTGAGTATACCCTCCCACACATAGTGTGGATAAAATCAATTTTGGAAAAGGTGATGGACAGAGTTTCTGAATGATGCAGAATACTCCTACCCAGTCAAGAGATCAGGGCTTGATCCATCACCGTTTTTTAGCTCACTGCACCATCCCAGCTTCAGAACCTGGCTATATGCAAATTAGTCTGTTCCTGTCCCAGTGCATGATGGGAACAGGGCAAACCAAACTACCAAGCCAATTCTTTAACTGGGAAGGAGACAAGCTACCGGGGACCGGTTTCTGGCATTTCAGCCTCGTCGGCCCGGCTTGCTTGAATCCTGATGGTGCAATGAGCTAGGGACTCACGTCTGAGTATACCCTCCCACACATAGTGTGGATAAAATCAATTTTGGAAAAGGTGATGGACAGAGTTTCTGAATGATGCAGAATACTCTTACCCAGTCAAGAGATCAGGGCTTGATCCATCACCGTTTTTTAGCTCACTGCACCATCCCAGCTTCAGAACCTGGCTATATGCAAATTAGTCTGTTCCTGTCCCAGTGCATGATGGGAACAGGGCAAACCAAACTACCAAGCCAATTCTTTAACTGGGAAGGAGACAAGCTACCGGGGACCGGTTTCTGGCATTTCAGCCTCGTCGGCCCGGCTTGCTTGAATCCTGATGGTGCAATGAGCTAGGGACTCACGTCTGAGTATACCCACCCACACATAGTGTGGATAAAATCAATTTTGGAAAAGGTGATGGACAGAGTTTCTGAATGATGCAGAATACTCCTACCCAGTCAAGAGATCAGGGCTTGATCCATCACCGTTTTTTAGCTCACTGCACCATCCCAGCTTCAGAACCTGGCTATATGCAAATTAGTCTGTTCCTGTCCCAGTGCATGATGGGAACAGGGCAAACCAAACTACCAAGCCAATTCTTTAACTGGGAAGGAGACAAGCTACCGGGGACCGGTTTCTGGCATTTCAGCCTCGTCGGCCCGGCTTGCTTGAATCCTGATGGTGCAATGAGCTAGGGACTCACGTCTGAGTATACCCTCCCACACATAGTGTGGATAAAATCAATTTTGGAAAAGGTGATGGACAGAGTTTCTGAATGATGCAGAATACTCCTACCCAGTCAAGAGATCAGGGCTTGATCCATCACCGTTTTTTAGCTCACTGCACCATCCCAGCTTCAGAACCTGGCTATATGCAAATTAGTCTGTTCCTGTCCCAGTGCATGATGGGAACAGGGCAAACCAAACTACCAAGCCAATTCTTTAACTGGGAAGGAGACAAGCTACCGGGGACCGGTTTCTGGCATTTCAGCCTCGTCGGCCCGGCTTGCTTGAATCCTGATGGTGCAATGAGCTAGGGACTCACGTCTGAGTATACCCTCCCACACATAGTGTGGATAAAATCAATTTTGGAAAAGGTGATGGACAGAGTTTCTGAATGATGCAGAATACTCCTACCCAGTCAAGAGATCAGGGCTTGATCCATCACCGTTTTTTAGCTCACTGCACCATCCCAGCTTCAGAACCTGGCTATATGCAAATTAGTCTGTTCCTGTCCCAGTGCATGATGGGAACAGGGCAAACCAAACTACCAAGCCAATTCTTTAACTGGGAAGGAGACAAGCTACCGGGGACCGGTTTCTGGCATTTCAGCCTCGTCGGCCCGGCTTGCTTGAATCCTGATGGTGCAATGAGCTAGGGACTCACGTCTGAGTATACCCTCCCACACATAGTGTGGATAAAATCAATTTTGGAAAAGGTATCCCATTAAGGGACCATCTCTCAGGGAAGCCAGGAAGGGTTTCGCAGCGGTCGAAGCGCCTTGGGACCCTACGGGTAAGTAGTGCGCTATATAAATGCCAATACATTTACATTTACATCGGTTAATTTACCAATTAGGCAACATCAGGAAAAACTTTGGGAAACTCTTACAGTCACGACTCGAGACCTGGACAGAGGAGAACAATATTGCCTCTAACCTTCAGGCCGGATCCTGAAAAGGCCAAAGTAGAATCGACCAGGCTCTGAGGTTGTACATGATCTGTATGAAGTACATGTCCCTGGAAACTCCCTGCTCTTCTTGGTATTCAGAGACACAAAAACAGCATTCTATTCTGTCGCCGCTCCGTCCTTCGTAGTCTTCTGGAGGAAGGAAGTTCCCAAGCAACTATTTGAGTATCCGAAAGGATCTGCCCCGCAGCAATCATTCCAGAGTAAGAGTCGGTGTAAAAGGAGAATGCACGGAGAGTTTGAATATAAACATTGGCGTTGTGCAGGGTTGCGTACTTGCCCCAGCTTTATTCAACATTCACATCAATGGACCTGATTCTTTCGGGAATCTTCGTCTTGATGTTCCGCTATTGGAGAAGGTGAATATTCCGATCCCACTGGTTGCAGATGATGCAGTAATATTAGTGCGTACTGTAAAATCAATGCATCAACTTTTGGAAGGCTTCGAGCTATTCTGTAAGGAACGGAAGTTAATAATCAATAAAGAGAAAAATATATGATAATTATTCCTAAATCAAAGTTATTGTTGACATTCAGGATTAATGGTAAACCAACTAAGCGACTTAAAACATGACTACCTCGGCATACGAATGGATGACCATTTCTATTGGAAAGCTCATGTGGCGAAGGCGGAAACAAACTGGACGCCACTATTCTACATTTTGCTAACTCAAGCAGCGAGAGACCAATAAAACTAGCACAGATGCATTCAAGAAAAATGCACGTGTGGCCTGCCCTTATGGTGCTGAACTGTGGGATTTTACAAAAGTTCAGGCTCTTCTTAAGCTGGGAAACATCTTCTTGTGACATGTACTAAACCTGGGTCCTCGAACCCCAATGACAGTATTAAGAGCTGAGCTGGGGTTCCCTGGAGGATCTCACCCCATAAGACACCGGGTGCGAGTGTGGTGGACTCTATCTCTTGCCTCATATAGAATGGTCCCGCAGGAACTGCGACGATGCAGAATTACAATAGTTTACCCTGGTTCAAGCACGCTGAGAACATTCTAACATACACTAGTTGAGTAGAGCAATAGAATAATCTAAAACTGATGAAAAATGCAACCCTAGAACTGGTTAAAAAGAAATATTGGACATTCATGTGGAGCAAGCGAGAAGCCAGGAAAGGCATCCTTCCGACTAATTACTAGAAAGTAAAATGTGAACCGCGCCTGGAGCAGTTCTTGGAATTGCGGTTCCCTGCTGAGAAAATGGCTTTATATCTCATGTTCAGTTTAGTAACTCTTCAGGTGCGGACCTTTACTAAATCATGGGTAAAGGCCCTGGAGGCGGACCGGACACGTGTCACCGTACATAAGGGGGCCCGAGTCATTTATGCATTTTATGCTGCTCTGTGATATGCTGCTTAAAATACAAAGATACTACCCACGTTCACTTTTTCTAACACGTAATCTGAGATGCTGCAGTGCGGTACTTCTCTTATGTTATAGAACTTATCGTAAGGCAGTTGCTTCGTATATGCAGACCTGCTAAAGACAGCAGCGAAGGAAGTGGGTTCAAACCATAAACCAACTGTAGTGATGGTTTTGCCATTTTCCCTTTGTCTCTGGGGGCTGTGGTCGTCCTTTGATATATCGGCCCTCATAAAATGGAGCGTGGCTCGACTCTGGCATTAAAGGCACTAGGGCACAATGGACAACCTGGAGAACCTTATTGACTGGACAGAGCATCCAGAGGTATTGTTGCACATTTCTACGTGTACCTGCACTTTATAAAATGTTCGCTTAGGTGTTGGCTGGCTATGGCCCATATCTGAGGGTTTAATTTCCATCGGGCTGTCAGCAAAACTGTAATTATTTGGTCAATCCTCGTTTTTTTAACACATTAGGTAACGTCTGCGCAGCAGGTTTGTGCTCTTCTTTTATTTCTGATGTTTATAAGACAGCTGTTAGGCTTGCTAGGGGTTTACTTGCTCTAAGTAGGCAACAAGCAGACGGAGGTGCTGGTATCTGCACCTAGGTACGCGCTTGTTAGCTGGTACGCTTTGTAAGATCTAATGACCGCGCTATCTAATTGATTGGTTTTAATAGTGATGTACGTCATCCATTTGCACTAGCATTTACATCAGATCATGGATTATGCGCAAAGTTTAGTATTTATATGTACTGTACTTAAGTCGTTTTAAGTGAACCAGAATTGTGATTGTTTTATTATGTGCTGTAAATATCAATGTTTTAGGCGTTATGACATAAACCAGTGACAATAAACCTTTGCCATCAAGTATCACACCTGCAAGAATTGCTCAGTGGGTTGTTGTAATGGCTGGATTTTCTGTTTAGATGGGATCAGCCCCCAGGGGCCCCTATGACCCAGCCAAAACGTACTCACCTTCCCTCCTCAGATCGTATTCACAATGAGTAGATATACAGGTAAATATACAGGTCGCACCTAAGGATGGGGAATTACAATATATGTATGTACAGATTTTCTACAATATCTTATTCACATCAGTTGGTCTCGCGGTCACCCCGACCCAGACCGTTCTACCCTAGGGCAGATCTGACACACAATCCGGTGCGTCTACACATGGGCCTGCAGAACCCAATGCTCCCTTTTCCAAACTGTTCGCAATCCTGCGAAACTACACGTTAGTTCGACCTCCTAACGCTCTCACTTACTCAAGCCACAATCCAGTGGGTATTAACACTGGTCTCCCACCCAGTGCTGTCAATAACGCCGCATATCAACGACGACCACATTCCTATGAACCATTATTTGGGGTATTATCTCAGTGGTCTACTTGGAATAGGACTACAATAATAACTTTGAATAGGGTTCCAGATTGTATAGTGTACTCCCTGCTCTTGGCATCGAAGGTCCACCCACTCCCTCCTTATTCAATCACCATTTACCTGATCGGGATTTCTCATCCGTTCACCCAAGCAGTTCCTGACTAGAAGTGCGGTTTACCAAGATTGAACATAAGCACCAGGTACACGATAATTCTATATGAATTAGGGTATTTATTAACAATAAACACACATCACATTACTATGCGGCATAACTTTTGCAAAGAAAAAGGTAAAGATTAGAGTGCACAATCTATGAGCAATGGACGGACATCACCTGGTTAATATGAAATCTGGACTCGGCAGTCATCTAGGTTCCCTTCTCGTCTCTGTGTCCTGGCTCTCCTTGCAGTCACACCCCAGCCGTCACAAGTACACGTCTGCACCGCTAGGCTCAACCTCGTCTGCTTGCTTCCAGGGCACCGGAACCTTGCTGATTATTAGCTACCGTCTCTCTCTCTCTCGGTATCAGTGCGCTCCGCGCTACTTCTCGTTCAGTCTTTCTCAGAGAGTTTCGGTCTTAAATCTTTCTCGGACTTCAAAGATGGCGACTGTCCACCATAAGATGAATAATAGCGGAGATGCTAACGGCTAGATGCCGCCTACGGACTAACTGACAAACTGACTAACACCTTCGCTAATATCAAAGCCCGTTCCTTCATGGAAATTCACGGCCAGTAACCTGCCGCCCACCAAATTCTTGTACCTCCCCGTACCAAGGACACTTTCCCAGCCGGCCGGCCTGAAGTTGTGTCTTCGGAGTGGAGAAAAATACATTCCTTCGATAAGGGTCAGCCTGATTCGGTTCTCTCCAAGCGAACAACAGCTTGAAACTAAAACATTACACTTGACCTAGAAGGCCTTCTCGAGCTACCGGGCAGAAAGCAAAATGGAGTCTGTCTCGTTTAAGGCCTACGGAGCCCATAATATGCATAGCTCCATGAAAAACAGCTCAGCATGTTAGCAAATGAGCGAATCATGACTAATATTTATATATCTATCCCCTAACTTAAATTCATAAGCCTTACTCTAAGGAAAATAATACGAAAATGCCCTTATATATGTAAGACAGGGTCCCTGTCTATCGGCCTAATCCCTATGCTATGGGGGTGATAGGCTGGAGTCACTCTCCATCATTCTCCTTCTCCAAAGAGCTAGCAAAAAGACAGCCATAACATTACACCCCTTGACTCCAGTCTATTAACCACAAACTAAATGGAGCTAACGTCAGTAGACGAATAATATGAAACAAAATTAACTGATCTACGACCCTTACTAAGTCTAAGAAATTGTAGCAGGGAAGGGATACACTGAATAAAGCAACAAATAGCTATGAGTATACAAATAGTAAGAATAACCCCCCCTAAAATTTGTCGTATTAAATGCATGTCAGGGAGCCAGTTAAAAAGCCAGTCAAAAAAACCCTGATCTATATGTTCTCTAATTTCTGCAGTCAAGTCGTGGAGTTTGTTAATGTGGGATTGGATAGCTTTAGAATGGTCAGACAAATTAAAACAGCATAGACCTTCAAAATCAGAACAATCATGTCCATGTTTCAACAATAAGTATTCGATAGCCGCACGATTCTGCAAAATAGCTCTACGTTCACCTTGGGAGTCTAATAATAAATCTGATAAAACAGTAGACGTTTGATTAATCGATTTGACCATCCAGCAGGCCATTTTGCCGATTGTTTTGGCATTATAAACGGCCAATGCAGGCACTCCAATAATAGAAAAAGCTAAACCAAGGTACTCTGATCTAGAATAGAGATGAACAGAGGAGTCACAATCTTCATGCAATGACATCGAATCACGTACAATACGGGAATGTGAAGTAGGATGTGAGGAAAACATTAGCAAACTTAATCTAGTGATGGCACATGGGCCACCAGAAATATTCGCGGGAATATAGGGCCAAGATGAATTCCCACAGGAAAAGAGCCATCCAGCTGGCAATAACATTGGACGATAATGGCTAGTGGCTACTACTAAACGTTTACAGGTCATATTATTTTTAACTGAAAGACATGAATCCGGAAGTCTCTTTGAACATAACAAGCGTTGATGAAATGAAAAGGTAGTAGCGGCTTGGAGCTTCAGCCGCAGGCACTCGGTAATAGCTTTAGGGTTACAGGTCATTATGAAGCAAAGATCTCCAGGGGTAATATTAAAAGTAGTAATTCTGGAATTAATAGAGACATCAAGGTCTGGAATAAAAGTACATGAGGGACAAAATTCGTGTGCTGCAAAGTCACCCAGAATCACATTAGGTCGGGCATTAGAAAAATTAAAAATATGGTGAAGCGTCTCAGTGGATGCAGGGACAGCTACCAGACAGGTCGCTAAAATGTCAGTAACGCTCTTCATGGGGGTAAGGCAAAAATGCGGAGAGTTCGTCACCCGCTTCGCGAGTGTGATCCAAAAGTTAGACGAAGCAGCCCACGCAGACCGCGGGGCTCGTATTATCCCATCAACCGGCGTCGGTAGATCCTCTCCTCTCCCGGCGTAACAGGCCAAAAGGAGTCCAGCGCCGACACATCCTGCAGCAGCAATCCAAAGAATGATCTAGAAGAATACAAACACAGGCCTTAATCATTCTCGTAAATAACATTTATCAGCTGGGACAGCTTCCCAGCCATCTTTCCCTGGCTTCATCACCAAAACGGTGTTGTCATGACCGGTCGCAATAATATCAGCCTGTTCAGGAGGATTTTTAGGCGATTGCACCCATATTTTAGCTCCAGGAAGATCAGACGATCCGAAGCCTTTTTGTCCTCGCACAGTTAGCAACGTTGGAGCAGAGCCTTTTTTGATCTCACCACTGAAGACAGGCATAATCAGTAACTGAGCAACACGGTCAGACTTTTTGATGAACAAATCCGTCTCACTGCTATTAAGCAGGAGAATCTTAATCTCTCCCTGATAATCACTGTCAATCACTCCTCCGAGTACTTGTACACCTTTCAGGGCCAGGCCAGATCTAGGGGCAATTAATCCAAAACTACCGGCAGGTATAGAAACACCAATGCCAGTTTCAACAATGATTCGATCTTTTCCTGGAAATTGTGCATCATTTAATGCATGCAGGTCGAGGCCAGCAGAACCTGGGGTTGCTCTACATGGAGCCAAAGCACCGGGGGTAATTTCCCAATACATGACAGTGTTCGCTATAGAATTTGGTTTTGCATCAACATGTGGAGGAAACAAACGCATTAAAGGAGATTCAGCATGTAACAAAGGACGATTATTTAAAATTAACAAAGCTTGAAGTAGGACATCTCTCCACTGGCTGTAACGATCATCAGTCAACTTGCGCAACTGTTCTTTCAACAAGCCATTCATTCTCTCAATCAATCCTGAAGCTTGTGGATAATATGGAATATGAAACACCCAATCAATATTATTTTCCGTACAGAATTCCTGCACCAATCTTCCACGAAAGTGGGATGCATTGTCTGATTAAATCTGGAATGGGACACCATAATACAGAATAATGAGCTCCAGGGTTTTAATTGTGTTCACTTGGGTAGCGTTCTTACAAGGGAAAGCGACCAAAAGGCCACTATAAGTATCAACCACTGTGCAAATATATTGACAATTCCTGCTCATAGGGAGCGGACCAATATAATCAATCTGCCAAATTTGGGCGGGCAATTTACCTCGATGTAAGTGGCCTCGAACAATCTGAGGCACCTCTTTTTTCCTAGAATGTTGGCAAATGGGACAATGTAGAATGACATCTTTAATTAAAGAAAAGGGAATATGAATTCCTCTATCGGCAGCCCACCTGCTAGTGGCTTTCTCTCCAAAATGTCCTGCTTTCTGATGGGCCCACTTCGCCAATCCCGCCAAATCAGAATCTTGCATGTCAACCACTGCCTCAGAAATTTTAGACTGTTCATCTGCAATATTATGAAAAAATTTGTCAAGGGAGTCTATCGGAGTATGAGCATCCACGTGAAAGATTGTTACAGTACTCTGCGGGAGCAACTCCCAAATTTCTTGCCACAATTCTTTTCCCCACAATTCCTTTGAATGCAATTCCCAATTATGAGAATGCCACGTAGGTAACCACACCGCTAGTCCATTTGCAGTGGACCAGGAATCAGTGAAAATATGACATGTACCTGGTAGTTCCTGTTTCAAAACTTGGTAAACTGCATAGAGTTCAGCATATTGGCTACTCTTACCATCTCCAGTTGTACTCAACAATTTCTGTGTAATCGGGTTATATGAAACAGCTTTCCAATGTCTTTTGTCACCAATGAATTTCGCAGAACCATCCGTAAACCACACATGTTTTCTATCCTCCGCGGACAGATCATCAAATGATTTACCCCACTTCACGGGAGACTCCTGCACTACGGGAACCGAACACTCACTTTCAGCCTCATTGGAGGGCGCCTGCGCCACTCGCTCATGTAAAACCGCCACACCTTTCGGACCCACACGTGCCCTGTCCTGAATGTACCATTTCCATTTAATCACACTAGCCTCCTGAGCATGTCCAATTCGATGGGACTTAGGTGAACTCAAAACCCACTGCATAATGGGAATTTCAGGCCTCAAAATCACAGCATGGCCTAGGGTCAATTGCTCGGTATCCACCAGAGCCCAATAACAAGCAAGCAATTGTTTTTCAAAAGGTGAGTAACGCTCACCAGCCTCGGGTAACTTTTTGGTCCAAAAACCTAATGGCACTTTTTGTCTGCCCTGCTTCTGCCACAAACTCCAATTGGCATACAGGCCTTCCACGGACACATTCAAATCCACATCACCTTCACTCACGGGCCACAAATCCAAAGCATACTGAATAGCTTCTTTAGCCAAATTAAAAGCAGTCTGTTGAGGTTCACCCCATTCAAACGCATTCTTTTTACGAGTAACTCGATACAGTGGAGCCAAGATTTGACTCAAATGGGGAATATGCTGACGCCAAAATCCAAACAATCCAATAAAGCATTGCGCTTCTTTCCTGTTCCTGGGAACAGCAAAATCAAGAATTTTTCGTTTAACCTGTGGAATCACTTCTCTGTGACCCTCATGCCAATTAATTCCTAGAAATTTTACAGCTTGGGATGGAGTTTGTAATTTATCAGGATTGATTTCCCAGCCTTTCGCTCGCAAACAGTCAATGATTTGATCTAAATGGGACTGTACCTGGTCTTGCGTTTCACCTTGAATCAAAATGTCGTCAATATAATGACAAATCTGAACTTGTGGATTCGTGGGTACTTCAGACAAATGCTCCGCCACCAGCCGGTGACAGATTGTAGGACTATGTACATAGCCTTGAGGAAGACTCCGGAACGTCATTTGACGTCCATTCCATGTAAAACTGAACTGTTCCTGACATTCGGGGGCAATTGGTATTGAAAAGAACGCATTAGCAGTATCAATGGAAGCATACCATGTACCTGGATGCTTTTGAATTCTCTGAATCAGTGTGACAATGTCAGGCACTGCAACAGTCAATTTAGGTGTATGTTTATTCAATTCTCGATAATCAACAGTCATGCGCCAAGAGTTGTCACTTTTGCGCACGGGCCAAACGGGATTATTCCAAGCAGATGTGACCGGAGTAATGACTCCTGCGTCAACCAAATCCTGAATCGTAGCGGTAATTTCTTCATGTTCACCTGGGATGCAATATTGCTTTTGAGAAATCACTTTCGTTGCTAAAGGTATTTTAATAGGTGGCATGCGTAAACGGCCAACCCGTACGGGTCTGGTCGAAATGTACTGTCGTGTACCAAATTGATAGTACCCATCATCCAAATGCAAAGTCATACCTTTCAAAATGTCAATTCCAATAATGTATTCCAAAAGTGGCACAACCAACACAGAGTATTCTCTACGAGGAATTCTACCAATTTTAATTTCGAGTGCAGTTTGAACTGCGGGTGTCTCTTTACCACCCAGACCGGTAATTGTAAAAGACTGTCCATTAAATTTTCTCGACTTACCATGAATTAAAGTGGCCTCCGCCCCAGTATCAACCAACGCTCGGGCCCTTTGGATATTACGATGTTTCCAAAAAATCTCAATATCTACATAGGGTCTGTAATCTCTGTGGGCCCACTTGCGTACCGGAGCTTGACCTATTTCCTAGTCATTTTTCTGCGTTCTGTCAACCAAGACAAATCAGGGTAAATGTTCTCAGTTTTCTTTGGTAGTAGAATGTCTTGTTCATATCCGTCTCCAGTACGAAACGGATTAGTGTCAGGTTCAAAAAGTTGTGAGTTGCGGTCAGGGAGTCTGTTACGATCCTCCCTATTTCTTACGTCAGGGGAATAACTCCTTGCATCTCGTCGTCTGCTAGAACCACGATCATCTCTTCCCCTCTCACGATCATCCTCTCTCCCCCTCCCATCATGACGACGAGGGGATCCATCACGTTCATGGCGCCGATCATCACGGCGATCAGAATTCACACGTCGTCTCTCATCACCACTGTCATCCGAACCACGATCATACTCATTCTTTCGCACACGACGGGCACCCTCCTTTCGATCCAAACCACGCTTACGAAACATGTCCCATAAGCGATTATTAGGCTCGCCATCAATGTCTTCTCTTTTGACACCATCAGCAATGAGAGCAAGAAACATGTCACGTCTAGAGAACTTATAGTCCCCACCAGTACGACCCTCAGGTCGAGATTGTCTTTCAGGTTTAAACCATTCACCCAGCTCACCAAGCTGACGAACAGACTCAAGCACAACAGACAAAGGGTTGCCAGTTTGGTTAATCAATAATGTCATCATGACCTGCTTGTAAGCAACAGGAGAAGCACGGATTATGCGATTACGCACAGAAGATGTTAAAAGACCATCCAATAACTTGTCAGCAGTACTAAGAAAGATACACGTTTTCATGACTTCCTCTTTTAAACGTTGCGACGCATCGCGCAGAGTGTACCACGGTTTTTCATCAGTAGGCCAATCAGATTCAGTTGGATATTTATGATTACAGCCATCAGACGCAAGCTGGAGCAAAGAAATTTGACCAGCACCATTGTAATTCCGAAAATGATCCTGAATCGTAGAATCAGAACTCAAAGAGCAAAATCGTAAGCAATCAACAGCATCGAGCATAATACCAGCAGCGCCAAGCTCATAAAGACGCACCATCCAGGTAAGCAAGGCCTCACCAGGCCGTTGTCGAAATCGTTGCAGAATGTCACTAACCTCCTGCTGAGTAAAATCTTCAATACAATCAAGAGGTATACCACCCGGATTACCAGGGGCCTGTTGTAATTTTCGTCGAAAAATCGGGTGAGCGGAAACTGCGGGAAGAGCTTCCGAGGAAGCCCGCATCTTAGATTTAACAGCACAATCAGGGCAAGCTACGTCATCCGCACGGGAAGAACGAGCACGGTCACAATCAGGAGTCGAATCAATACATGAAGCAGATTTACAATCACGTCCGGAGCGAGAAGACTCGCGCTTGTCACCCTCCTCTGCCGAGGAGTCAGAAGTATGAGAATCCCAGATATTACCATCCCACTCATCGGGGTTCCAATCCATTCCAGCTTTTGCTACAACCATACGCACTTTGCGGGAAGACACACGTCCACGACGATGTTTATATTTGTATCGTGCAATACGGACCGCAGCTCTTTCGGCAATGGTCTGATATGTTTCAAGTTTATCGGCAAGCAATTTATTTTGACAACGCAACAAAGTGTGCGCATTTTGCAACTCAACACACTGTCCTTCCGAATCTTTAAACTGTTTCTGTAGTTGAACAAACCTCTCATGCAATATTCTGTATGCATTAAGAACAATCCACCCTCTGCGTCCTAAAATAGGAAGCTCATCACCCTTCACTACTGGCGCTTTCTGTAGGCATGAAACCACATCAGCAGGCTCCGCCTGCTCCAAGCATGAAGACAAATTTTCACTTAAACCAGTAGAATCAGCCCACTCACGGGCCAAAGCCTCGTAAGGCGTACATTCCCAGCCGGGAATCTGAATCGGTAACTTGAAAACCGACGATGATTTTTTCGCAAACATAATGACACAAAAAAAAAATTATATACACAATTTATAAACAAATTTTATACGTACAAGCCGAGCGCAAACCAACAAGATTAAAACAATACAATGCACACAGGCTTCGTAAACAGTTCGTGACGCCAGATGTAATGGCTGGATTTTCTGTTTAGATGGGATCAGCCCCCAGGGGCCCCTATGACCCAGCCAAAACGTACTCACCTTCCCTCCTCAGATCGTATTCACAATGAGTAGATATACAGGTAAATATACAGGTCGCACCTAAGGATGGGGAATGACAATATATGTATGTACAGATTTTCTACAATATCTTATTCACATCAGTTGGTCTCGCGGTCACCCCGACCCAGACCGTTCTACCCTAGGGCAGATCTGACACACAATCCGGTGCGTCTACACATGGGCCTGCAGAACCCAATGCTCCCTTTTCCAAACTGTTCGCAATCCTGCGAAACTACACGTTAGTTCGACCTCCTAACGCTCTCACTTACTCAAGCCACAATCCAGTGGGTATTAACACTGGTCTCCCACCCAGTGCTGTCACTAACGCCGCATATCAACGACGACCGCATTCCTATGAACCATTATTTGGGGTATTATCTCAGTGGTCTACTTGGAATAGGACTACAATAATAACTTTGAATAGGGTTCCAGATTGTATAGTGTACTCCCTGCTCTTGGCATCGAAGGTCCACCCACTCCCTCCTTATTCAATCACCATTTACCTGATCGGGATTTCTCATCCGTTCACCCAAACAGTTCCTGACTAGAAGTGCGGTTTACCAAGATTGAACATAAGCACCAGGTACACGATAATTCTATATGAATTAGGGTATTTATTAACAATAAACACACATCACATTACTATGCGGCATAACTTTTGCAAAGAAAAAGGTAAAGATTAGAGTGCACAATCTATGAGCAATGGACGGACATCACCTGGTTAATATGAAATCTGGACTCGGCAGTCATCTAGGTTCCCTTCTCGTCTCTGTGTCCTGGCTCTCCTTGCAGTCACACCCCAGCCGTCACAAGTACACGTCTGCACCGCTAGGCTCAACCTCGTCTGCTTGCTTCCAGGGCACCGGAACCTTGCTGATTATTAGCTACCGTCTCTCTCTCTCTCGGTATCAGTGCGCTCCGCGCTACTTCTCGTTCAGTCTTTCTCAGAGAGTTTCAGTCTTAAATCTTTCTCGGACTTCAAAGATGGCGACTGTCCACCATAAGATGAATAATAGCGGAGATGCTAACGGCTAGATGCCGCCTACGGACTAACTGACAAACTGACTAACACCTTCGCTAATATCAAAGCCCGTTCCTTCATGGAAATTCACGGCCAGTAACCTGCCGCCCACCAAATTCTTGTACCTCCCCGTACCAAGGACACTTTCCCAGCCGGCCGGCCTGAAGTTGTGTCTTCGGAGTGGAGAAAAATACATTCCTTCGATAAGGGTCAGCCTGAACCGGTTCTCTCCAAGCGAACAACAGCTTGAAACTAAAACATTACACTTGACCTAGAAGGCCTTCTCGAGCTACCGGGCAGAAAGCAAAATGGAGTCTGTCTCGTTTAAGGCCTACGGAGCCCATAATATGCATAGCTCCATGAAAAACAGCTCAGCATGTTAGCAAATGAGCGAATCATGACTAATATTTATATATCTATCCCCTAACTTAAATTCATAAGCCTTACTCTAAGGAAAATAATACGAAAATGCCCTTATATATGTAAGACAGGGTCCCTGTCTATCGGCCTAATCCCTATGCTATGGGGGTGATAGGCTGGAGTCACTCTCCATCATTCTCCTTCTCCAAAGAGCTAGCAAAAAGACAGCCATAACAGTTGTGCGCTGCTAGATTTAACATGTACGTCTGTGGAAGTGTGTCCCTCCAGAAAGCAGAGTAGATCATACGGGGTCAAGAAATGTTTAATCAAGCATCACAGCTACAGAGACCCCATCCATCATCAAGCTAAGACCGACTGACAAATGTCTCTATTCCAGCCCACGGCCTAGCAACCATCCCCACATTCTGGCCTGGTGGGCAGAGCTCTGGCACCCTTCCCGCCCCGGCCAGCCTTTTTAGTCAAACCTGAGGCGGACGCGCTTAGAAACGTGAGTACCGGGTTCTGCTGCGCTAGAAGACAGTTTTTAATCTTTTTAACCTATGTTCTGAACCGGCATTATTCTTACTGCCTGCCTTAATTTCATCTTGCAATGGCTGCCAAGAACCTTTAATTATTTTGCTGATTGATGTGTTTTTATTTCGTTTGCATTTTACACATTGTTATTTACATGTTGACTCCACTGCCTTGATCTCCTGTCTCCACCTCCCCGGTCTGACGCGGCTTGGCATTTTTGCTCAAAGGGAGGCGGACACACCTCCTGCTAGCTCTTACTTCCGGCCTGGTGGGTGGAGCTCGGGCACTCTTCCCGCGCCGGCCAGCCTTTTTAGTCAAAGCTGGGGCAGATGCGTAGCGGACGGGCGCAGTGGGTTTCCCAAATGCAAGCCAGTCTGCGCCCGTCCGCGCCGGTACAGGACACGGGGCATGCCACCCTGCCCAAAAATTCATCTATTCTATAGCCAGTTTCCTACATATGGCACCCAAGAAACTTTATACGATTGAGGATCATTTACGGCAAAAGCTACAGTCCTTTGGGCTTTTAAACTCCAAGCCCCTGACTGCTGACGATATCCAACCCCCGGGTGTACGATCTGTGAGTCGTCTGATGTCATCCCCATTAGGCACAGACTGAGGCTTGGTTAAAGACCTCACTATCATGTACCTTAATACACGTTCCATGGTCAAACACGAGTTAGAAATTTGTAATACTTTAGACACGAACGCACCAGATTGCCTGCTACTTATTGAGACTTGGCTCACAGAGGAGTCGTCACCTGACATCCTGGCAGTCCTCCCCGACAATTACTATATCCTACGTAGAGACAGGCCGCTAGGGAAGAGAGCGGGAGGAGTGGCTGCAATTATGAAAAAAGAACTTCCCCCCTCTGCCCTGTCTCACCTGGTAATTTCATCAGTAGACTCTCTTGCAATTACATTTACTTTATACAGTAGCACACTTATTTTTTTGATATTATACAGACCCCCCGCAACAATGCCTGACTTCCCCAAGCCAAGACCCTTGCTAATCACATTGCATCTTTGATCATTCACTATGACAAAGTAATGATTATCGGTGACCTGAACTACTGGGCCAATGAGACTGAGGGAAAATCTTCCAGAGAGCTTTCTGAGTCCCTTGCCTGTCTAAACCTTACTCAACATATTGATACCCCTATGCACATTAAGGGCCACACCCTTGATCAATTAAGGTCAATCAATATTAACTTGAATAACCTGGCAGTACTACCCTACGCTTGGTCTGATCACTATATCATTAGTTTTAATCTGCTCCCCCCCCCCACTGAACTCTAATCCCTCACACTCAAAAAGCACTTTTACAAACTGGAATCAGGTTGTGGGATAAACTAGTAGAAACTCTGTCTAGGGAGCAGCTGGTACCAAAAGGCAATCCTGATAACTGGGAGAGTGAGATTATCGATTGGCAAAGGAAGGCTTTCGATCTCCATGCACCTCTACAGACCAAAACCTACCGCCCTAGGCAGCATGAAGCCGCCAAATGGTTTAACAAAGATCTAAAAAACATTAAACTCCAAGTACACCAAGCCGAGCGGAAGTGGAGGAAAACCTACAAAGCACCAGATAAACTTGATTACACCACCATTCTTCATCAGTATAAGGCAGCTATACTGGAGCCCAAGAGAGCCTTCTTTACGAACTGGGTACTCGACTCCGACAATGGCTCAAAAGAAATCTTCAAGATAGTAAAAGAACTCTCTAACCCCAGCTGTGTCACTCCATCGTTTGTGCCTAGTCAGGTACTTTGCGATGACCTGAACTACTTTTTCTTAGACAAAATAAAGAAAATTCTAAATTCCATTGCTCCGACTAACTGTGACCCTCGAAACAACAGGGAGACTTCCAATCCTTGTGTTCTCCACTCCCTTCCCTTAAGGGACAATAACGGTTTCCTGGACCTTGTAGCTAAGAGCAAATCAGGCTCACCCAAGGAGGATTGCCCCATCTATGTCTCCAAAGCAATCTATTGGTCCTTCCCGATATCTTTCTTAAACTACTGAACCATTCACTGTCCCTTGGCATTGTTCCACTTACTTTTAAAGAAGCAGTGGTCGGTCCACTTCAGAAAAAGCAAGGCAGAGACCCCAATAAATTGGAGAACTACAGACCCATCTCTCTCCTCCCTTTCCCGGCGAAAGTGCTGGAGACCCATGTGGCTACTTGACTCAGCTCTTTTCTGGAAACCACTACATTCTTGGACAACCATCAGGCAGGTTTTTGTCCCGCACACTCAACTGAAGCAGCGATTCTATCAGTACTGGACGACCTCAAGGGACAGGTCGACATGGGCCATACTCAGGCTCTGATCCTCCTTGACCTGTCTGCGGCATTTGACACCCTGAACCACAAAATCTTGTTGGAGCGCAAGGTCTCGGGGGCTCTGCCCTTGCCTGGTTCAGCTCATTTCTGGAAGCCCGCAAACAGTCAGTGTGGCTCTCACCCTTCAAACCTAGAATGGTAAACCTGAACTGTGGCGTTCCTCAGGGTTCCTCCCTCTCGCCAATTTTATTTAATATCTATATACGCCTCCTGATTTCAGGTCTACGTCAGATGGGTGTGAAAATCTTCAACTACGCAGACCACATGCAGCTTATTTTCACCTATTTCACCTATTTTCACAGCTGCGTCCACTTCAGCTTCAAAAGAACCACGACCCACCACCACCCACAACAGGTTCCTCACAGGAGCTGGAGCAAGATCACCGCCGACCAGCTTACCACATCCCTCAGCCTGAACCCTCCTGCCAGTGCAACGGACCCAAACGAAGCAGCCAGCACCTTCACACAGTGGCTCACCATCTGCGCCGACGACCTCACACCACTGAAGAACCCTCCCAGCAGACCCGGCAGCAAGAAAGCCTCCTGGTTCACCGACGAACTCAAAACATCCAAGAAAAACTGCCGCACTCTCGAGAAAGCCTGGCGCCACGACCAGACCACAGAAAACATGACTGCCCTCAAGAACGCCACCCGCAAACTCCACCAGCTGATCCGCACCACCAAAAGGACAACATTCAAAGAACGACTGGACAACAACACCTACAACAGCAAGGAACTCTTCAGCATCGTCAAAGAGTTCTCCATCCCCAATGCCGGAAACCATGACATCACACCCTCGCAAGACCTCTGCGACTCACTCGCCACCTTCTTCCACCGCAAGATCGCCAACATACACAACAGCTTCGGCGCACAGACCACGCACCCAACCACCGAACCAACGCCCCCACAACAACCCTCTGCAACTGGACCACGGTCAGCACCGAAGACACCACCCGCATGATGAACACCATCCACTCCGGATCACCAACCGACCCCTGCCCCCACCACATCTTCAACAAAGCCGACTCCATCATCGCACCCCAACTCCGGGACATCATCAACATCTCCTTCAACACCGCCACCTTCCCAGAGAGCTGGAAGCACGCCGAGCTCAGCGCCCTCCTGAAGAAACCAACAGCGGACCCCACCGACCTCAAGAACTTCCGCCCCATCTCGCTCCTCCCTTTTCCTGCCAAAGTCATCGAGAAGATCGTCAACAGACAGCTCGCCGCCTTCCTCGAGACAAACGGATCCCTCGACCCTTCGCAGTCCAGCTTCCGAGCCAACCGCAGCACCAAGACCGCAAGCATCGCAGCCACCGACGACATCAGATCCCTGCTCGACAATGGGGAAACAGTGGCCCTCATCCTCCTGGACCTATCTGCGGCGTTCGACTCTGTCTGCCACCGTACCCTAGTACAGCGCCTCAGCAACATCGGAAGCCAAGGGAAGGCTCTGGAGTGGATCATCTCGTTCCTCGCCGGAAGAACCCAGAGAGTCCGCCTCCCCCGTTCAGATCCGAGGCCACCGAAGTCATCTGCGGCGTACCACAAGGATCCTCACTCAGCCCCACCCTCTTCAACGTCTCCATGAGCCCCCTCGCAGCCATCACACGCCAACACAACCTCAACATCATCTCCTACGCCGACAACACCCAGCTGAAACTCTCCCTCACCAACCACCCCACCACCGCCAGAGCCAGCCTTCACGAAGGGATGAAAGACGTCGCCGAGTGGATGAAGAACAGCCGCCTGAAAACTGAACTCAGACAAGACGGAAGTCCTCATCCTGGGATCATCGCCCGCCGCCTGGGATGACTCCTGGTGGCCCCCTGCCCTGGGCACCACCCCCAAGCCAACGGACCATGCACGAAACCTGGGCTTCATCCTGGACTCCTCCCTCTCGATGACCAGACAAGTCAACGCCGTATCATCATCGTGCTTTAACACCCTGCGCATGCTCCGCAAGATCTTCCGATGGATCCCCACCGAAACCAGGAAGACAGTCACCCAGACACTCGTCAATAGCCGACTGGACTACGGGAACACCCTCTACGCGGGAACCAATGCCAAACTACAGAAAAGACTCCAGCGCAAACAGAACGCCTCCGCACGACTCAGCCTGGACATCCCTCGCCACAGCCACATCTCGACCCACCGGAGAGACCTGCACTGGCTACACGTCAACAAGAGGATCACATTCAGACTCCTCACCCACGCACACAAGGCTCTCCACGACATGGGCCCAAAGTACCTCAACAACCGCCTCACTTTCTACATACCCACCCACCAGCTAAGATCGGCCAGCCTCGCCCTCGCCGCCATACCACGCATTCGCAGAGCCACCGCTGGAGGAAACCCTTCTCCTACCTGGCGGCCAAGACATGGAACTCCCTCCCCATCCACCTACGGCTGACCCAGGACCACCTCTCCTTCAGGAAGCACCTCAAGACCTGGCTTTTCGAGCAGTAACGGTCCCCTCCCCCCAGCGCCTTGAGACCCTTCGGGGTGAGTAGCGCGCTATACAAATCGTTGATTGATACAAATTGTTGATTGATTGACAACTCTGTAGAATCTAAGGATTTTTCAAGAGGTCAATGCTCTATGTCAAAGCATGGATGAATGAAAATCAACTAAAGCTGAACTCAGAAAAAACTGAGATCATTGTTCCCCACAGCAAACCTGACTACTGGACCCCCTCCTATTGGCCCCTCGATGTAGGGGAGGCACCCATCCCTAAATCTGCTATAAAAAGTCTTGGTCTTCATATTGATGCCAACCTCTCTATGAGCACCCAAATTGGCTCAGTGACATCGGCATGCTTTGTCCAATTGCGCAAACTGTGCAAGATCAGACGCTTCTTTAGTAAGAAAGCCATCACCCAAATCGCCATAGCCCTAATCCTTTCTAAAATTGATTATGGGAATGTCCTCTACATTGGACTCCCACAATTCCAGACACCGCTTGCAGATGATACAAAATCAAGCGGTGAGGATCATCGATCTTAAGGACAGGCGATGCCATATCACCCGCATGCTTAGAGACCTCCACTGGCTCCCAGTGGAGCAACGAGCCTTGTTCAAAGCTGGTTGTACACTCTTCAAAGCTATTCAAGACACAGGCCCAAGATTCATCATCTCTTTGATCAATAAACATCTACCTAAGCGGACTTTGAGGTCCTCGCACCAGAACCTCCTGACGGTGCCCAGAATCCGTCGCAAAACGCGTTGGCGGGACTACGTTCTCTTTCCTGGGTCCCATGATCTGGAATGCTTTACCTGCTCACCTCAGGCATGAGGGAGACTATCTGTGATTCATAAAACAGCTAAAGACCTGGGGCCAGATGTAGGTGGAAGATTTTGGCCATTTACCGGCCGGTAACGGCCGAATTCGGCCGTTACCGACCGGTAAATTGCCATGGAGATGTAGGGGCATAAAAAACATGCATTTTCGGTAATTTTACAGAAACGGTAATTTTACCGAATCGGTAAAATTACAGAATCGGTAAAATTATCGATTCTGTATATTTTACCGAATCGGTAAATATACCGGTCGGTAAAATTACCGAAAATGCATGTTTGGTAAGTAGGTGCCAATTTTAACATTGACACAGGGCTTTGAAAATCGGTATTTTACCATGCAATACAATTGCATGGTAAAATACCGATTCAGGTGTACATGTACATCTGTGCATGTACACCTGTGCCATGTGGCACACATACATGCCCTTAGGGCACAAGCCTAAAACAGGGGTGCCAGAGGGTGTGAAAGTGACACCCCCTGCACCCTTGCAAAATTCGGTAAATACCAAATCTGTATTTGATATTGAATCCTATGGGCTTCAAGGCCCATAGGATTCAATAGCAAATACCGATTCGGTATTTACCAAATCGGTAAATACCGATTTTTACCGATTCGGTAAAATTTACCGAATTGGTACCTACATTAGAAATACCTACTCTTAATTATCAAATCGGTAAAATTCGGTAATTAAGAGTCGGTATTTCTGATTTTGCTACATCTGGCCCCTGGTCCTTCACTACGGCCTACAACTAGCTATCTCAGGCCCACAACTGCACTCATCTATTCACTCTCACAGTGCCAAGAAACCTGGCGGTGTACCTGCGCTCTAGAAAGCCCCATATAACATAACATACCATATCATGACACAGGACGTCACACCTTCTCCTCCCTAACACATTCTAAACTTAAAGAAAATAAAAGGAAACTTAATTATGAATGCAAAGGATTCAAAGAACATAATAGAGAATGCAGTTACGATCTTTGAAGAACTCAACAAAGCAATTTTATAGGCAAAGAGAAAACTGGTGTGCATGGGAAATGGGAAAGAGCTCACTTTAAGAAACACTATCGTACAAACGTCGGGGAATACATTTCAAGCGAAGTGGCTGTTATGGCTGTCTTTTTGCTAGCTCTTTGGAGAAGGAGAATGATGGAGAGTGACTCCAGCCTATCACCCCCATAGCATAGGGATTAGGCCGATAGACAGGGACCCTGTCTTACATATATAAGGGCATTTTCGTATTATTTTCCTTAGAGTAAGGCTTATGAATTTAAGTTAGGGGATAGATATATAAATATTAGTCATGATTCGCTCATTTGCTAACATGCTGAGCTGTTTTTCATGGAGCTATGCATATTATGGGCTCCGTAGGCCTTAAACGAGACAGACTCCATTTTGCTTTCTGCCCGGTAGCTCGAGAAGGCCTTCTAGGTCAAGTGTAATGTTTTAGTTTCAAGCTGTTGTTCGCTTGGAGAGAACCGGTTCAGGCTGACCCTTATCGAAGGAATGTATTTTTCTCCACTCCGAAGACACAACTTCAGGCCGGCCGGCTGGGAAAGTGTCCTTGGTACGGGGAGGCACAAGAATTTGGTGGGCGGCAGTTTACTGGCCGTGAATTTCCATGAAGGAACGGGCTTTGATATTAGCGAAGGTGTTAGTCAGTTTGTCAGTTAGTCCGTAGGCGGCATCTAGCCGTTAGCATCTCCGCTATTATTCATCTTATGGTGGACAGTCGCCATCTTTGAAGTCCGAGAAAGATTTAAGACCGAAACTCTCTGAGAAAGACTGAACGAGAAGTAGCGCGGAGCGCACTGATACCGAGAGAGAGAGAGACGGTAGCTAATAATCAGCAAGGTTCCGGTGCCCTGGAAGCAAGCAGACGAGGTTGAGCCTAGCGGTGCAGACGTGTACTTGTGACGGCTGGGGTGTGACTGCAAGGAGAGCCAGGACACAGAGACGAGAAGGGAACCTAGATGACTGCCGAGTCCAGATTTCATATTAACCAGGTGATGTCCGTCCATTGCTCATAGATTGTGCACTCTAATCTTTACCTTTTTCTTTGCAAAAGTTATGCCGCATAGTAATGTGATGTGTGTTTATTGTTAATAAATACCCTAATTCATATAGAATTATCGTGTACCTGGTGCTTATGTTCAATCTTGGTAAACCGCACTTCTAGTCAGGAACTGTTTGGGTGAACGGATGAGAAATCCCGATCAGGTAAATGGTGATTGAATAAGGAGGGAGTGGGTGGACCTTCGATGCCAAGAGCAGGGAGTACACTATACAATCTGGAACCCTATTCAAAGTTATTATTGTAGTCCTATTCCAAGTAGACCACTGAGATAATACCCCAAATAATGGTTCATAGGAATGTGGTCGTCGTCGATATGCGGCGTTAGTGACAGCACTGGGTGGGAGACCAGTGTTAATACCCACTGGATTGTGGCTTGAGTAAGTGAGAGCGTTAGGAGGTCGAACTAACGTGTAGTTTCGCAGGATTGCGAACAGTTTGGAAAAGGGAGCATTGGGTTCTGCAGGCCCATGTGTAGACGCACCGGATTGTGTGTCAGATCTGCCCTAGGGTAGAACGGTCTGGGTCGGGGTGACCGCGAGACCAACTGATGTGAATAAGATATTGTAGAAAATCTGTACATACATATATTGTCATTCCCCATCCTTAGGTGCGACCTGTATATTTACCTGTATATCTACTCATTGTGACTACGATCTGAGGAGGGAAGGTGAGTACGTTTTGGCTGGGTCATAGGGGCCCCTGGGGGCTGATCCCATCTAAACAGAAAATCCAGCCATTACATCTGGCGTCACGAACTGTTTACGAAGCCTGTGTGCATTGTATTGTTTTAATCTTGTTGGTTTGCGCTCGGCTTGTACGTATAAAATTTGTTTATAAATTGTGTATATAATTTTTTTTTTGTGTCATTATGTTTGCGAAAAAATCATCGTCGGTTTTCAAGTTACCGATTCAGATTCCCGGCTGGGAATGTACGCCTTACGAGGCTTTGGCCCGTGAGTGGGCTGATTCTACTGGTTTAAGTGAAAATTGGTCTTCATGCTTGGAGCAGGCGGAGCCTGCTGATGTGGTTTCATGCCTACAGAAAGCGCCAGTAGTGAAGGGTGATGAGCTTCCTATTTTAGGATGCAGAGGGTGGATTGTTCTTAATGCATACAGAATATTGCATGAGAGGTTTGTTCAACTACAGAAACAGTTTAAAGATTCGGAAGGACAGTGTGTTGAGTTGCAAAATGCGCACACTTTGTTGCGTTGTCAAAATAAATTGCTTGCCGATAAACTTGAAACATATCAGACCATTGCCGAAAGAGCTGCGGTCCGTATTGCACGATACAAATATAAACATCGTCGTGGACGTGTGTCTTCCCGCAAAGTGCGTATGGTTGTAGCAAAAGCTGGAATGGATTGGAACCCCGATGAGTGGGATGGTAATATCTGGGATTCTCATACTTCTGACTCCTCGGCAGAGGAGGGTGACAAGCGCGAGTCTTCTCGCTCCGGACGTGATTGTAAATCTGCTTCATGTATTGATTCGACTCCTGATTGTGACCGTGCTCGTTCTTCCCGTGCGGATGACGTAGCTTGCCCTGATTGTGCTGTTAAATCTAAGATGCGGGCTTCCTCGGAAGCTCTTCCCGCAGTTTCCGCTCACCCGATTTTTCGACGAAAATTACAACAGGCCCCTGGTAATCCGGGTGGTATACCTCTTGATTGTATTGAAGATTTTACTCAGCAGGAGGTTAGTGACATTCTGCAACGATTTCGACAACGGCCTGGTGAGGCCTTGCTTACCTGGATGGTGCGTCTTTATGAGCTTGGCGCTGCTGGTATTATGCTCGATGCTGTTGATTGCTTACGATTTTGCTCTTTGAGTTCTGATTCTACGATTCAGGATCATTTTCGGAATTACAATGGTGCTGGTCAAATTTCTTTGCTCCAGCTTGCGTCTGATGGCTGTAATCATAAATATCCAACTGAATCTGATTGGCCTACTGATGAAAAACCGTGGTACACTCTGCGCGATGCGTCGCAACGTTTAAAAGAGGAAGTCATGAAAACGTGTATCTTTCTTAGTACTGCTGACAAGTTATTGGATGGTCTTTTAACATCTTCTGTGCGTAATCGCATAATCCGTGCTTCTCCTGTTGCTTACAAGCAGGTCATGATGACATTATTGATTAACCAAACTGGCAACCCTTTGTCTGTTGTGCTTGAGTCTGTTCGTCAGCTTGGTGAGCTGGGTGAATGGTTTAAACCTGAAAGACAATCTCGACCTGAGGGTCGTACTGGTGGGGACTATAAGTTCTCTAGACGTGACATGTTTCTTGCTCTCATTGCTGATGGTGTCAAAAGAGAAGACATTGATGGCGAGCCTAATAATCGCTTATGGGACATGTTTCGTAAGCGTGGTTTGGATCGAAAGGAGGGTGCCCGTCGTGTGCGAAAGAATGAGTATGATCGTGGTTCGGATGACAGTGGTGATGAGAGACGACGTGTGAATTCTGATCGCCGTGATGATCGGCGCCATGAACGTGATGGATCCCCTCGTCGTCATGATGGGAGGGGGAGAGAGGATGATCGTGAGAGGGGAAGAGATGATCGTGGTTCTAGCAGACGACGAGATGCAAGGAGTTATTCCCCTGACGTAAAAAATAGGGAGCATCGTAACAGACTCCCTGACCGCAACTCACAACTTTTTGAACCTGACACTAATCCGTTTCGTACTGGAGACGGATATGAACAAGACATTCTACTACCAAAGAAAACTGAGAACATTTACCCTGATTTGTCTTGGTTGACAGAACGCAGGAAAAATGACTAGGAAATAGGTCAAGCTCCGGTACGCAAGTGGGCCCACAGAGATTACAGACCCTATGTAGATATTGAGATTTTTTGGAAACATCGTAATATCCAAAGGGCCCGAGCGTTGGTTGATACTGGGGCGGAGGCCACTTTAATTCATGGTAAGTCGAGAAAATTTAATGGACAGTCTTTTACAATTACCGGTCTGGGTGGTAAAGAGACACCCGCAGTTCAAACTGCACTCGAAATTAAAATTGGTAGAATTCCTCGTAGAGAATACTCTGTGTTGGTTGTGCCACTTTTGGAATACATTATTGGAATTGACATTTTGAAAGGTATGACTTTGCATTTGGATGATGGGTACTATCAATTTGGTACACGACAGTACATTTCGACCAGACCCGTACGGGTTGGCCGTTTACGCATGCCACCTATTAAAATACCTTTAGCAACGAAAGTGATTTCTCAAAAGCAATATCGCATCCCAGGTGGTCATGAAGAAATTACCGCTACGATTCAGGATTTGGTTGACGCAGGAGTCATTACTCCGGTCACATCTGCTTGGAATAATCCCGTTTGGCCCGTGCGCAAAAGTGACAACTCTTGGCGCATGACTGTTGATTATCGAGAATTGAATAAACATACACCTAAATTGACTGTTGCAGTGCCTGACATTGTCACACTGATTCAGAGAATTCAAAAGCATCCAGGTACATGGTATGCTTCCATTGATATTGCTAATGCGTTCTTTTCAATACCAATTGCCCCCGAATGTCAGGAACAGTTCAGTTTTACATGGAATGGACGTCAAATGACGTTCCGGAGTCTTCCTCAAGGCTATGTACATAGTCCTACAATCTGTCACCGGCTGGTGGCGGAGCATTTGTCTGAAGTACCCACGAATCCACAAGTTCAGATTTGTCATTATATTGACGACATTTTGATTCAAGGTGAAACGCAAGACCAGGTACAGTCCCATTTAGATCAAATCATTGACTGTTTGCGAGCGAAAGGCTGGGAAATCAATCCTGATAAATTACAAACTCCATCCCAAGCTGTAAAATTTCTAGGAATTAATTGGCATGAGGGTCACAGAGAAGTGATTCCACAGGTTAAACGAAAAATTCTTGATTTTGCTGTTCCCAGGAACAGGAAAGAAGCGCAATGCTTTATTGGATTGTTTGGATTTTGGCATCAGCATATTCCCCATTTGAGTCAAATCTTGGCTCCACTGTATCGAGTTACTCGTAAAAAGAATGCGTTTGAATGGGGTGAACCTCAACAGACTGCTTTTAATTTGGCTAAAGAAGCTATTCAGTATGCTTTGGATTTGTGGCCCGTGAGTGAAGGTGATGTGGATTTGAATGTGTCCGTGGAAGGCCTGTATGCCAATTGGAGTTTGTGGCAGAAGCAGGGCAGACAAAAAGTGCCATTAGGTTTTTGGACCAAAAAGTTACCCGAGGCTGGTGAGCGTTACTCACCTTTTGAAAAACAATTGCTTGCTTGTTATTGGGCTCTGGTGGATACCGAGCAATTGACCCTAGGCCATGCTGTGATTTTGAGGCCTGAAATTCCCATTATGCAGTGGGTTTTGAGTTCACCTAAGTCCCATCGAATTGGACATGCTCAGGAGGCTAGTGTGATTAAATGGAAATGGTACATTCAGGACAGGGCACGTGTGGGTCCGAAAGGTGTGGCGGTTTTACATGAGCGAGTGGCGCAGGCGCCCTCCAATGAGGCTGAAAGTGAGTGTTCGGTTCCCGTAGTGCAGGAGTCTCCCGTGAAGTGGGGTAAATCATTTGATGATCTGTCCGCGGAGGATAGAAAACATGTGTGGTTTACGGATGGTTCTGCGAAATTCATTGGTGACAAAAGACATTGGAAAGCTGTTTCATATAACCCGATTACACAGAAATTGTTGAGTACAACTGGAGATGGTAAGAGTAGCCAATATGCTGAACTCTATGCAGTTTACCAAGTTTTGAAACAGGAACTACCAGGTACATGTCATATTTTCACTGATTCCTGGTCCACTGCAAATGGACTAGCGGTGTGGTTACCTACGTGGCATTCTCATAATTGGGAATTGCATTCAAAGGAATTGTGGGGAAAAGAATTGTGGCAAGAAATTTGGGAGTTGCTCCCGCAGAGTACTGTAACAATCTTTCACGTGGATGCTCATACTCCAATTGATTCCCTTGACAAATTTTTTCATAATATTGCAGATGAACAGTCTAAAATTTCTGAGGCAGTGGTTGACATGCAAGATTCTGATTTGGCGGGATTGGCGAAGTGGGCCCATCAGAAAGCAGGACATTTTGGAGAGAAAGCCACTAGCAGGTGGGCTGCCGATAGAGGAATTCATATTCCCTTTTCTTTAATTAAAGATGTCATTCTACATTGTCCCATTTGCCAACATTCTAGGAAAAAAGAGGTGCCTCAGATTGTTCGAGGCCACTTACATCGAGGTAAATTGCCCGCCCAAATTTGGCAGATTGATTATATTGGTCCGCTCCCTATGAGCAGGAATTGTCAATATATTTGCACAGTGGTTGATACTTATAGTGGCCTTTTGGTCGCTTTCCCTTGTAAGAACGCTACCCAAGTGAACACAATTAAAACCCTGGAGCTCATTATTCTGTATTATGGTGTCCCATTCCAATTCAATCAGACAATGCATCCCACTTTCGTGGAAGATTGGTGCAGGAATTCTGTACGGAAAATAATATTGATTGGGTGTTTCATATTCCATATTATCCACAAGCTTCAGGATTGATTGAGAGAATGAATGGCTTGTTGAAAGAACAGTTGCGCAAGTTGACTGATGATCGTTACAGCCAGTGGAGAGATGTCCTACTTCAAGCTTTGTTAATTTTAAATAATCGTCCTTTGTTACATGCTGAATCTCCTTTAATGCGTTTGTTTCCTCCACATGTTGATGCAAAACCAAATTCTATAGCGAACACTGTCATGTATTGGGAAATTACCCCCGGTGCTTTGGCTCCATGTAGAGCAACCCCAGGTTCTGCTGGCCTCGACCTGCATGCATTAAATGATGCACAATTTCCAGGAAAAGATCGAATCATTGTTGAAACTGGCATTGGTGTTTCTATACCTGCCGGTAGTTTTGGATTAATTGCCCCTAGATCTGGCCTGGCCCTGAAAGGTGTACAAGTACTCGGAGGAGTGATTGACAGTGATTATCAGGGAGAGATTAAGATTCTCCTGCTTAATAGCAGTGAGACGGATTTGTTCATCAAAAAGTCTGACCGTGTTGCTCAGTTACTGATTATGCCTGTCTTCAGTGGTGAGATCAAAAAAGGCTCTGCTCCAACGTTGCTAACTGTGCGAGGACAAAAAGGCTTCGGATCGTCTGATCTTCCTGGAGCTAAAATATGGGTGCAATCGCCTAAAAATCCTCCTGAACAGGCTGATATTATTGCGACCGGTCATGACAACACCGTTTTGGTGATGAAGCCAGGGAAAGATGGCTGGGAAGCTGTCCCAGCTGATAAATGTTATTTACGAGAATGATTAAGGCCTGTGTTTGTATTCTTCCAGATCATTCTTTGGATTGCTGCTGCAGGATGTGTCGGCGCTGGACTCCTTTTGGCCTGTTACGCCGGGAGAGGAGAGGATCTACCGACGCCGGTTGATGGGATAATACGAGCCCCGCGGTCTGCGTGGGCTGCTTCGTCTAACTTTTGGATCACACTCGCGAAGCGGGTGACGAACTCTCCGCATTTTTGCCTTACCCCCATGAAGAGCGTTACTGACATTTTAGCGACCTGTCTGGTAGCTGTCCCTGCATCCACTGAGACGCTTCACCATATTTTTAATTTTTCTAATGCCCGACCTAATGTGATTCTGGGTGACTTTGCAGCACACGAATTTTGTCCCTCATGTACTTTTATTCCAGACCTTGATGTCTCTATTAATTCCAGAATTACTACTTTTAATATTACCCCTGGAGATCTTTGCTTCATAATGACCTGTAACCCTAAAGCTATTACCGAGTGCCTGCGGCTGAAGCTCCAAGCCGCTACTACCTTTTCATTTCATCAACGCTTGTTATGTTCAAAGAGACTTCCGGATTCATGTCTTTCAGTTAAAAATAATATGACCTGTAAACGTTTAGTAGTAGCCACTAGCCATTATCGTCCAATGTTATTGCCAGCTGGATGGCTCTTTTCCTGTGGGAATTCATCTTGGCCCTATATTCCCGCGAATATTTCTGGTGGCCCATGTGCCATCACTAGATTAAGTTTGCTAATGTTTTCCTCACATCCTACTTCACATTCCCGTATTAAACGTGATTCGATGTCATTGCATGAAGATTGTGACTCCTCTGTTCATCTCTATTCTAGATCAGAGTACCTTGGTTTAGCTTTTTCTATTATTGGAGTGCCTGCATTGGCCGTTTATAATGCCAAAACAATCGGCAAAATGGCCTGCTGGATGGTCAAATCGATTAATCAAACGTCTACTGTTTTATCAGATTTATTATTAGACTCCCAAGGTGAACGTAGAGCTATTTTGCAGAATCGTGCGGCTATCGATTACTTATTGTTGAAACATGGACATGATTGTTCTGATTTTGAAGGTCTATGCTGTTTTAATTTGTCTGACCATTCTAAAGCTATCCAATCCCACATTAACAAACTCCACGACTTGACTGCAGAAATTAGAGAACATATAGATCAGGGTTTCTTTGACTGGCTTTTTAACTGGCTCCCTGACATGCATTTAATATGACAAATTTTAGGGGGGGTTATTCTTACTATTTGTATACTCATAGCTATTTGTTGCTTTATTCAGTGTATCCCTTCCCTGCTACAATTTCTTAGACTTAGTAAGGGTCGTAGATCAGTTAATTTTGTTTCATATTATTCGTCTACTGACGTTAGCTCCATTTAGTTTGTGGTTAATAGACTGGAGTCAAGGGGTGTAATGTTATGGCTGTCTTTTTGCTAGCTCTTTGGAGAAGGAGAATGATGGAGAGTGACTCCAGCCTATCACCCCCATAGCATAGGGATTAGGCCGATAGACAGGGACCCTGTCTTACATATATAAGGGCATTTTCGTATTATTTTCCTTAGAGTAAGGCTTATGAATTTAAGTTAGGGGATAGATATATAAATATTAGTCATGATTCGCTCATTTGCTAACATGCTGAGCTGTTTTTCATGGAGCTATGCATATTATGGGCTCCGTAGGCCTTAAACGAGACAGACTCCATTTTGCTTTCTGCCCGGTAGCTCGAGAAGGCCTTCTAGGTCAAGTGTAATGTTTTAGTTTCAAGCTGTTGTTCGCTTGGAGAGAACCGGTTCAGGCTGACCCTTATCGAAGGAATGTATTTTTCTCCACTCCGAAGACACAACTTCAGGCCGGCCGGCTGGGAAAGTGTCCTTGGTACGGGGAGGTACAAGAATTTGGTGGGCGGCAGGTTACTGGCCGTGAATTTCCATGAAGGAACGGGCTTTGATATTAGCGAAGGTGTTAGTCAGTTTGTCAGTTAGTCCGTAGGCGGCATCTAGCCGTTAGCATCTCCGCTATTATTCATCTTATGGTGGACAGTCGCCATCTTTGAAGTCCGAGAAAGATTTAAGACCGAAACTCTCTGAGAAAGACTGAACGAGAAGTAGCGCGGAGCGCACTGATACCGAGAGAGAGAGAGACGGTAGCTAATAATCAGCAAGGTTCCGGTGCCCTGGAAGCAAGCAGACGAGGTTGAGCCTAGCGGTGCAGACGTGTACTTGTGACGGCTGGGGTGTGACTGCAAGGAGAGCCAGGACACAGAGACGAGAAGGGAACCTAGATGACTGCCGAGTCCAGATTTCATATTAACCAGGTGATGTCCGTCCATTGCTCATAGATTGTGCACTCTAATCTTTACCTTTTTCTTTGCAAAAGTTATGCCGCATAGTAATGTGATGTGTGTTTATTGTTAATAAATACCCTAATTCATATAGAATTATCGTGTACCTGGTGCTTATGTTCAATCTTGGTAAACCGCACTTCTAGTCAGGAACTGTTTGGGTGAACGGATGAGAAATCCCGATCAGGTAAATGGTGATTGAATAAGGAGGGAGTGGGTGGACCTTCGATGCCAAGAGCAGGGAGTACACTATACAATCTGGAACCCTATTCAAAGTTATTATTGTAGTCCTATTCCAAGTAGACCACTGAGATAATACCCCAAATAATGGTTCATAGGAATGTGGTCGTCGTTGATATGCGGCGTTAGTGACAGCACTGGGTGGGAGACCAGTGTTAATACCCACTGGATTGTGGCTTGAGTAAGTGAGAGCGTTAGGAGGTCGAACTAACGTGTAGTTTCGCAGGATTGCGAACAGTTTGGAAAAGGGAGCATTGGGTTCTGCAGGCCCATGTGTAGACACACCGGATTGTGTGTCAGATCTGCCCTAGGGTAGAACGGTCTGGGTCGGGGTGACCGCGAGACCAACTGATGTGAATAAGATATTGTAGAAAATCTGTACATACATATATTGTCATTCCCCATCCTTAGGTGCGACCTGTATATTTACCTGTATATCTACTCATTGTGAATACGATCTGAGGAGGGAAGGTGAGTACGTTTTGGCTGGGTCATAGGGGCCCCTGGGGGCTGATCCTATCTAAACAGAAAATCCAGCCATTACAGTGGCCCAGAGCCCCTTTCTCGTGCAAAAGGCTCTTCCACCTCAGAGTCTGAATCAGGCCCACCAGTTGCGGTGCTAGTATCAAAACTAGCACTAGCCTGACACTTCACCACTCAACTTAAATTCCAAATTCTACGGTCACTCGTCTTTATTGCATTTTTGAGAACCTTGATAACCTTAAACGGAATTTGGATCTGGGAGACTTGATCTTGACCACTTGTTCTCTTCACAGACCTCCTTTTATCATACAAAATCTTTCTTTTTTATCACCTCTTTCTCTCTTTCCAGTTCTCAATACTGCCCACTGTTAGACCTGGTACCATTGACGTGAGTCTCCCTTCCATTTTTCGCTGTTGTCTCCTCTGTTTTTGATATGTTTTTGCTGGTTAGATGCTTTGGGCACTGTGACACTGCTATTCAGAGCCACAGTGCAAGTGCTCCCTTTGTTAAATTGATGTAATGGATTAGTGACTCCATGATTGGCTTATTTGATTAACTTGTCAGTCCCTAGTACAGTACACTGCGTGTGCCCAGGGCCTGTAAGTCAAATGCTGGAGGTAAGCTTGCAGCACTGATTGTGCCACCCGCAGAAGCAGCTTGTAAAGTGCGTTGTAGGCCTAACCATCCAAGCCTGCCCCTGCTAGGTTGTGTATTCCATGTCTGGTTTGTGAGTGAAAGGGGTTGGGATGGCTCCAGGAGACAGGGTGAGTCAGCACACGGCTGAATAGACCTATCTGCATTGGGAGTGGTGGGAGGAGTAGCACCTGGCCCTGAATAAGGCTGTGCCTGCCTTCCACAATGCTGGCTTTACCTCCTGTGGTGAGTCTGGTAACCCTGGCCCACCCTGACAAAGGAAGAAGTTGTGCACTGGCAGGATGCACCCAGAACTGGTTTGGACTAGGTACAGAAACTCTCTGCCTTCAGAGACAAAGGATTTGTGTGTATAAAAAGGGGAACCCAGAGCTTCTTTCTCTACAACAGAACATTTGCATTCAGCACCTCTCAAGGGCTAGAGATGAAAAGAATGGCTTTATCCTCCCTATCAAGCATCTGCAAAAGAACTGCTCCTAACCCCTTCGAGCTCATGAGATAAGATACCTTTGTGGGGTCAAAACTTCCTAGACAAGGTGCTTCATTCAGATGTTTCTTAATGCACTCAAACTCTTCCTCACAGCCCCTGGACCAAACAAATGTGCCTCCCTTCTTGAGGAGAGACCTCAAACAAGAGGTTTTCCCTGCAAAGTTCGGAACGAACTTGTGATAAAATTCAGCTACATCCACTTCAGCCACGAGAGAGGAGGAACTCGTGGAGATGTCAAAAAGAAGAGAAGGGCAGTGACATTTTTGAATGATGTACATACT